>NW_028274811.1:27831712-29196712 GCF_037043125.1 Eumetopias jubatus | reverse complement strand
TGGAAACACACCACCAGGTCCAAGCTATGTGCACCAAAAAGCCTTGGAACAGACTCTTGGAAACCATGTATCAGGGTCACTGGCATAGTTATTAGTGCTAGGAATCAAAGAGTAAATCTCAACAAGAATCACCTGTTCCAAGTAAAAGGCAGGAAATACAAAGTGGGAGCCTCACGGCCCAGGGAAACAAGACTATACCACGGCAAGGGCACAAGAACCTGGGTTTAGCCCCAGAAAGCCTGGTCAAGCTGGATCTTCCAGCTTTGTAATCCTGGGCCGCAGCTTTAATGAGACATTAATGTACCTAATTACAGGTACAAGCGGTTCCAAGAGAGGAGAGGCTGTTATCCAACTTGCAAGTTCTCTTTCAGGAGGCATTAGCGCAGAATGGGTGGATTAGTAATTTAAGAAATTTGTTTTTTCCTACAAGTGCACTTTTATGTCAACGCTCCTAGGTCCAAACCTTTCATCTACTCCCTGGGGCTTTGGAGAGAGTCCTGAGAGGTGAAGTCACTTCTGGCCAGTTACAGCCTCCCAGGATCCACCTGGGCAGCAGCCCCCACAGCGGCTAGAGTGTCTGTGCCAGCCCATGGAGGGACAATGGCTCAGGCCATGCTGAGGTGACACAGAAGCATTTGAAAAAGCGACTGAGGTTGATGGAGCCATCCCCAGGCACATCTGCCACCTCACTGGGCTCTCAGGAAAGGCTGTGCTACTCCAGCCGGAGTGAGGGCCCCAGGTCAAACTTCGGGAACTTGGACACAACCCTGACCCCCCTCTTCTCCGACACAGTGACTCACACAGTTCACACAGAGAAGTGCCCATTCCGGACTGGAAACCGCCGCCTGGCAGAGGAACCACTGTAAAGGCTGGATCTGTGGCCACATTCTAGCGGCCGTTCCACTGCTATTTCTTCCAGATGTGGCCCAGCTGCTCAGCCCTCACCTCCCATCTGCCCTGCTGAAGGAGCCTCTGTGCAGCCTCCAGGCCTCCTGACTCTTAGCTCTCCAACTAGGCCTCCGGGGACGCCACCTCATACTTTCCCGAACTACGAGTCAGACTTTAACTCCCGTTCAGTGACTCCCTTTGTCGACAGGGTGAAGCTCAGACTCCTTAGCCTGCCCCTCAGCATCTTCACTCCCCGCCACGCCAGGCCTGAGCCCAGAGCACTGTGTGGTCTGCAGGTCCCCTTTGCACCGATGCTCCCACTGCACTGTGCAGGGCCATGGGGACCACCCCCCATCCTTCGAGCCACCTGCCTTCCCCTAGCTAATTAAACCCAAGAAGTGGTTAAAAGGGTTCTTGCAATCAACAGCGTGTGACCGGGAGCAATCACGTGGCCATTTTGTGTTCCTTTTGTTTCATCTGTAGAATGGGGATCATGGCAGGACCTTCCTATTGCCTAGTTTGGGGTGGGAAGTCAAAGGACTGAATGCAGGTCAAGTGTTGAGAAGCATGCCTGGTGTGAGAAGTGCTCACAGAGCACCAGCTGTCACGAGTGGTATGACCCCTGCCCGGGGGCTTTTTGCAGCCTGGCACCTAAGCCAAAGCGTGCAGGAGAAGACGATACACCATCCCCATTGGGCTCGGCTTCCACTGCAAGCCAGAAATGGTGGGCAGACTTGTTTGTCTGCTGACAAGCTGAGCAATTGCAAAACAGCACAAGGCTATGGTCCTCCAACATGGAAAATGGCAGAAAGAGACATCTGCCTTCCTGGTGGCCCGGGTACCCCTCTTGTAAAGCCCAGGACAGGGCCTGGATGAATCTGTGGATCAGCAAAGGTCTCATCTGCTTCCGTCCTTTGCAGTGATCCCTAAGGGAGGCTGGGCACATTCCTGTGGTCTGGGGTTCAACACTCAGATCTCCCTGTTCCCCTGATTACTTACTCGGCCACGGGTCTCATGGCAGGGTCCTGTGAGCATTTCGGTGAAAAAGCGCCTCTCTACACTCAGGGGGATGGCCAGAACCCAGCAGCCTTGGGGAAGGGGTTCCTGGGTAGATGATTTCAAGTTAACAAGCTTCACAACCAGAAACTGTTCTCAACAAGCTTCATCAGCACTCCTGTCCTACCCAAGTCCGAGGGGAGGGGGCGTGGTAAGCAGCGGGCGTTTCCATCCCCTGGAATAGCTCCCTGCAGCATTTCCCACCACCAGTCACAGGGGCTCCAAGGGGGGGGGGGGGGGCCAAGGCCATAGGGCTGTGACAGTGTGCCAGGATGGAGACTTGGGTGGGCTGTGCGGGGTGCCCCCACCCACAGCAGGTCATTTCACCCGGAGGTTTGCTTTAGCACTTGCAAGCAGCCTCCATAACCACAACAGCGGGACCACACAAACCTCCTGCAACAGAGCATGAAAAACAGCCTGCAGTCACCTGGAGATGGGAGGTCAGTGGAATTTCAGTTCTGACACTTAGGAAATAAACCGGAACAAGTTTCGACCTATTTGAGCCTTAGTTTCCTCATGTGCAAGATGGAAATAACGCTTGCTGTCCTGTCTCCCTCAGGGGCCTCTACGTTTATTCATGTGCTCAGCTAATTAAATTGCAGCCAAATGCCAGGCCTGAGCAAGGGCTCTCAGGGGAAGCCTGCCGGTCCCGGGGGCCTCCAGGAACCCAGTCTAGCTGCTCTGATAACCATACAAGTCCCTATTTGTGAAAAAGCTGTGTGAAAGTGTGAAATGCGAAACCACTGGCGTCATTAACATGGAATGTCTTGCATTAAAGGTTATTATCTGCTGAAAAGGGCAAAATGTATATTAGGTTAGCGCTCTTCAGGCTTTAACGTGCACTAGGATCACCTGGGGATTTTGTCAAAATGGAGACTCTGATTCAAGGGTCTGGGGTGGGCCTGAGGCTCTGCATTTCTTGTAAGCTCTCAATCTACTGGGCTGGGGGTCACACTGCACACAGCAAGGTGTTAGGTTAATGCTGAGTGATTACAGTTCATTAAACTTAAGATATATCTTGGCTTATCAGATGGGCTAATTGCAGGATTTGGTGGGAGGGGAACATAGGATGGATAAGTTTTGATAGGAATGGTTGGCACTGGGCAAGTTCCAGAACACAGGGCCTCTCTGAGTGGTGGCCACTGAGGATGGTCTATGCATCTACAGAGCAGAGTGAGATGCAGGGACATTTGAGGGAGGTGAGGTCTGGAGGAAGAGACAGGTGAGCACACTTCATGGGCTCCTCAGGGGTGTCCAGAATGCTCTGCACAACGACAGGTTGCCCCAGGTGGAAGGAGTTGTCGTGGTTTGGGCACAGGTCTTGGGCAGCTTCTTCTGGGGCATGCTCTTTTCCCTACAAGTGTTCAGTGGGAGGAAGCTGGTCTTTTAGTGGGTCTCAGTTGAGACTGGATTCCAGGGCAACCTGACTTAAGCCAGAAAATATCCTCAGGGCAAAGCATCAGCTCATGGAGCCTGCGTCAGGGAATGCTGTCAGACCTCAGGAGGAGTGGGATGGGGGCTGGCCTCTTGCTCAGGCCCTCTCTCTCTCGTCTTTGTTCCTTTCTGTGTTCCCCAAAGTGCCTACTGTAGGGCTGCAGAAGGGGACCAAGGAAGTCAACAGAAAGAGAGGGGGTAAGTACCTACCGGTGTCATAAATTTGACCTTGCAAGCAGTCTCCCACTTAGACACATATGCTTTACAGTAAGAATGGAGTTGGGGCACCTGGAAAATTCTGTTCTTCACTCGATGAACTCTTTCCTCCAAAAATAAAGCCCATAAACTTGTTCAACAGCTGGAATTTTCCCTCTGAAGAGAGTACCTCGTCTGGCAGTTGACTTAAGCAGTTATTTGCAGCCTATAATTTTCACAAAAACAGTAGGGTGTGCCTGGCGGGAGATGTTTTCTACAATCCCATGGAAAGAAAACAATGAGAAAACTTTGGAACAAAGGACGCCTCTGATTCCATCCGAAAATCGACAACTGAGGGTCAAGGCCAACAAAGACGTGGAAAGTTTTGGAGCAGACTCGAAAGGAGTTGGGAGTGCTGTGCTTCAGGGGGTGCCGGAGAAGAGCCGGCAGGATTCCGGGTGGGATGAGGCAGTGGGGGATGCCAGAGGCAGGGGCGCCGGGAAGAGGTGGCTGCAACAGTTCAGGTGACAAAGCTCGAGGCCCACGGAGGCAGCAGCAGTGGAGGCTGGGAAGAGGGATCCGCGTAGAAGCCTGCACAGGGAGAACCAACAGCGCTCAGCAGTGAACAAACTGCACAGAAGGGGGTTCCAGGAGACCAGGGCAGTCTCGAGGTACCAACTCCGAGCGACTGAAGAATATGGTCCAGGCAATGAGGAGAGGGCACAAAGGATGGACAGACTTGCATGTGCTGGGGAGAGTTCTGCGCAGTCTGTAGCAATGTGGAAGTATGCCTGTTTCTCCTGTCCAGGCAGCTCCCCTAAGTTCCTGGGCCCACAGGAAGGGAGGGGATTGAAGTGAACCAAGAGGACCAGTGAGAGAATGGAAATGGTGGGGTCTCTGCTTCTTGGGGACACTCCTTGAGGCCCTTAGTGCTGACGCTTTCCTTCCTTCCTCCCAAATGGCAGCTCATGGGGCCTTCCTGAGAACTGACCACAGGGTCCGTTCATGCCTACACATGAGGCCGAAAGTAGCTGGAGAGGCAGGGTCCTGGAGAGGCTGCTGCAATTCTCCTATAGGCTGGGGACACCAATATCCACACAGAGCTGAGTATCGTCAGCTCTAGGCGAGCCTCGTCTCTGCCACCTTGGTTCCCCCTGGAGTGGAGGGTAGGAGGGGACACAGGACAACGGGAAGACCTTGACATGGAGAGCTGTCCACAGGAAAAGCATCTGCAGTGTAGAACATGTACCCTGTGCCTTCCAAGTTGAAGTTCATACGTGACTCTTCTCTGTCCGGCTCTTCTCACTGCTGCTCCATGTCTGAGACAACAGCAGTGACATGGGAAGCTCTCCAGAGCCTCAGAGGAGCCGCTCTGGACGTGATCTGACCACCTCCTTGAACGGTCCCCAGGCTTCTCAAAGTGTTTGCTTACTACAACTGTATTAGCCAGGGTTGGCTAATGCTAGGTGCTGGAACAGCAATATCTCAAAACTCAGTGGCTTAACACCGAGCTTTATTTCTCCCTCACACAAAGTCCACAGTGGACTTCTCGTCAGCCAGCTCTCCTCCAGCGGGAACCCAAGCATTCTGGCTTCTTCCACTGTGTGGCTCCACCCTCTCTGAGCTGGTCACATTTTATGACCAGGCCTCTAAGTGGCATGTAACCACTTAGATTTCTAAATCAAAGCATACCAAAGATTCCTCCAAACTTGGCAAAAAAAAAAAAAAAAAAAAAAAAAAATCCATCCAACTTCTTTCACATGCTGAAATAATAGGAAAGAACTTAATAATTCTTTGTGTAGGAAAGGTCCCTTTGAGGAGGAAATGAAACTTGCCATGATGGAAACGACCTCCCCTTCTCAACCTATACCAGTGAGGCTGGATTCTCACTGAGCTTCTAAACTCCTGCATGAAGGACAGCATCAGAAAAGCCACATGGACAGCACCTTCCTGCCAGGACTAGCCATAACGCAGCACCCCTCCATTGAGCCGCCCTTCTCTGCCAGGCCCTATCCTGAGCACACGAGGTGTGTTACTTCTATGCGTCACCACATCGGGCGACGTATCCATGAATACACCCACTTGACAGAGGAGCAAACTGAGCACCAGGGAAGCTAGCTAGCTTGCATCAAGGTCACACAATGGTCACGTGCAGTCCTAGGATATGATTCTAGGACAGTCTGGCTCCAAGACCTGCACCCGTTCCTCGGCATACACCTGCCTTTCTCAGTTATCAACACAAGACAAAAGCAGAACCAGCAAGCAGACAACAGTGGCTTTAGACACCTCGCACCCTTTTGTGCGGTCCGTGGCAAATGGTAAATATTAGCATGTTGGAGCCATCCCTGCCCTTTGGTAATCATTTCTTCTCTGGATTCCCAATGCTGGTAATTTGAGGCTATGATTCCCATTTCCTGCATTAGCTAGGAGGACGCACAGATAGCAAAACTGTGCAAAACCCAGCTGCCCCTTGCAGCAGGAGGTAGCAATTACCCTGGACTCTGCCCGCAGCCTTCTGCATTTATCGGCTCCAGCTGAGGCAACCGCATACTCCGGATCTCACAGTGAACAGGGACTTTGTGCTGGGGCACTGGAACCCACTCACAGCTGTACATCCTGGCCAGTTGTGCACATCTCTTCCCAGCTCCGTGTTCAATGTCATCGCATTAGAAGCTCTCAGTTGGCCATGGGGGAGTATTTACACCACAGAAATTGGTAAATGCCTCAAACCAGGACTTTCTTAAAATGCAGGGATCCAGTTGATAGTGTTCTTGAGAACGGGGTGTTTTGGGGGAGGGAGCCCATGTGCAGGTGAGGAACTTGCAGTAAAGTGGGAAGTTGCAGGAAGAACAGCCAGTGCAAAGCAGGCACTTACAATGTGCCTGGCACTGTGCCACGCTCTTGAGCTATTATCTTCTATAATTCATAGGAAACATATTAGGTACATATTACCATCACTTTCATTTAAACCACCCTTTAGCCACCTCACTGTACCTCTCGGCATAGTGGTGCCTCTGAAATATGGCCCAGGTCCCCCTGCTTCAAAAGCACCCTGGCTGGTTTATTAAAATGCAGATTCCAGGGCACTGTCCCTTCTGTGCTGAGTCATGATGTTTGGGGGAGGGGAGCCAGGACTCCGGATTTGTATCAAGCTCTCTGGGGATTCTTCTGCTCCACTACAAGTTGCAAACGAGGACCGAGGAGTTAAAAACTGGCCTCCAACTGCAGCCTTCTCATAGCTTATCACATAATTTACTGGGAAACCTGGCCAGAGAGTTGGTCTAGGACTTGGGTGGGGTTTGAGGCTTTGGCCCAAGAGCCCAGGGCTGGGGAGTCCAGACGCTATTCCAACTCCTTCCCCAGAAGCCAGTGAGTTCCCCAGCTCAGCAGGCCGTGGGGCCCCGGGGGTGGGGCACTTGGAGCAGGTGGTGGGATCCTCTCTTTTACTGTCATGAAAGGAGTAATGGGTTGAGTTCTCATTTTTACAACAATTTCAGTATGTGGAGCAAAGTCTGTTTTGTATTATTTTCTTCTCAAAAAAGGCTTTCCCACATTTTATCATAATAAAATCACCTTGGTAGGACAGTCCTGCAACCTAAATGAAAACACTCGCCAGTGAAATGGCACTTGACCAACCTGAAACAAAGCAAATGTCGTATTTTAGATTGGAAGGGAAGGGGGCTGGTGCACGGGCCCACCCGGCCAGAGTTGTGACCAGGGCCAGCCCAGTTCTCAAAGGCCATGCTGGCCCACCCACCCCACTGGCCTTCAGAGCCGGCAGGCCCTCTCTCTCTCCCTCTCTCGTGTGTCTTTCCACCAGAAGTCATTAGGGATGATTCAGGAGGCACTTGGGCTCTCCCTGGCCCCAGCTCAGGTCTGGACTGGTGCACAGCAAACAGCCCTCCTGTTGCCTGTAGCCACTCCCTACAGACACCGAGCCCGGAGAACGGAAGCAGCAGTGCCACAGACCAGCTGTGGCCATGTTGCCCTGCGATGGCATGGCCATCTCTGCCTGGCTAAGGCAGGGCCTGACACCCACCACTGCAGTATAGAATCTGGATGAAAGCACATCCAGGACCAAGCAAATCTCATCATTGACACCTCTATGGGACTACACTGAGCAGATCCCTGCTGAGAGCTAGTGCTGACCCGACAGAGACAGCGGGAGGACTCAAGAGTCTCGGGGGAGGGAGGGAAGGAAAACACTTGTGGGGAAGTATTTCTAAGCTCTCTACACAAAAGGAGGGCCCGTGGATTTGCCTCAGAATAACCCTTGCGGGGGGTGGGGGCGGGGTATGTGTGGAGAATACTGGAAACAAGATGGGCCAAGAGTTGATCGTTGTTGCAGCTGGGTGATGTGTGATGGGTATGGATTATACTCTTCTCTCTACTTTTGCAGATGTTTGGGAGTTTCTGTAATAAAAAGTTAAAAATCAAAAAAGGGACCCTTGGATATAATTTATACTCCTTTGCATAGCTCCTGCTGCCTGGGAGGCTGGAGGGTTCATGTCCCAATGGCACGGAGCCAGCAGGGAAAGGATGTCACAGCTGCAGAGTCCTAACTCCCAGGCCCCACCTTCTTTCCACACGTTCAGCCTGAGGCACAGAGGCCTCAACTGCCTGCATCCATCCATTGTCACTCAGCGCATACTTACCGTCCTCCTACCAGGAAGCCTGCTCCATGCCAGGCACCAGATCCCAGTAATCAACAAGACAGACATGGTGCCGGCCTTCAGGAGCTCACACGCTACCTGGGGGAGGCCGACAATAAACGTAAATGAACACTTGAGGTCATTTCAGACTGATACGAGCTATGGGACAAGAAACCAGGACGCGAGGAAAGACAGGCTGCTTTAGCTGTGGGGGTCATGGAAGGCCTCTCTGAAGAGGTCACATTGGACTAGGAACCTGAGTGAAGGGAAGCAATGAACCCTGAGGGCTCCTCAGGAGTGCTCCAGCAGTGGGGAACAGCAAGGGCAAAGGCCCTGAGGCACGGCATGCTTGGGAGTATATGAGAAACCACAAGGAGGCCACAATGGCTGAAGTGCAGCAGGCAGGAGAGAAGGGTAGGCACTGTGATCGGGGGGTGCGCCAGGCAGGGGATATCACACAGGACCTCAAAGGCCTGGTAGGAGAGAGAGGAATGCCACCAACACTCTGGTTTGCAGTGAGAAGAGACAGAGGGAGCCAGAGTGGTGACCAGGGGATCAGATCACAGGCTGTAGCTGCTTCAGAATCCATCACACTTTTTACTTCTCCCATGAAACCTTTCCTGATCATTGAAGCCAAAAGAGCCTGTTGCCCTTACCCACCACTGCCCTGTAGTGTCCCCTCAGCTCTTTCATGACCCTTGTCATGCCTGCCTGTCCTATATGGGGAGGGGAGACATGGCCAGACATCAGCAGCTTGAGAGAAGGGACTGAGCCCCTTACACCTCTCATCCTCCTGAGAGCTCCCTCTCCTTCAAGTCTTATCCCAATGGCACCTTCTGGATATTCAGTGCCCTTCCTCCAGTGTCCTTGCTACTACCAGCACTTGCTTCCCCTGGAGCACTGGTCTTGACACACAGGGATAGTCTGTGCTTATCCAGCTCCTTACAAATCTGAAGCTTCTCCATAAGAAGAGCAACGCACTGATGACAGCTGATCAATACTGCATATTTGTTATGTGCCAGGCCCTATGCTAAGTGCATCTTATGCTCCCTTTGATCCTTTGAGGTAGGTAATATTGTTAACCCAACTCACAGATGGGGGAACTGAGGCTAGGAGAATGTGCCTCGTCCAACCTCACACACTAGTGACTAACAGAGCCAAGATGTGGACTGAGGTTTGTCTGAGTACAGAGGTCCCGCTCTTGGTCTATTATACTCCTCCATCCCCAAGCCCAGGAGAGAGAAGACCTGAATTGCCTTTGGAGCCCCCAGTGCCTGGCAGAAGTCACCAGGGGCCCAGGAGGTCCATGACACACATCCGCCGCCTGACTGCCCAGCCCAGGGCTAGGCCCTACCCTGGGGAAGCAGCCAGCAGAAAGGCCCTATTTACTCAGGTGCCAGGTGTGCTAGGTGGGGGCTGGGGGGGCGGGGGGTGTCTGGGTTTAGAGGCAGAGTACCTTCTCACAGACATGAGGCCCTCTTTGAAAATAAAGGGCTGGACTGGTGGCCAGATGGGCAGCCAGGAAGAAAAGGCTGAATTCAAAGAAAGCGGTTACGGGGCGAGTGACTCCTGAGAACGAGGGTGGGACGTGGTGGCCACACACACCCGTCTGTGCTCCAGCCAGGCCGGCTCCCCCTCGGTGCAGCTGGGGCCTGAGACTCGGCTCTGGGACCGGCCAACCTCAGGAGCTGTTGCCATCCCGACGCCCTGTGAAGGCTAGCTCCATCTCCTGGGAACCAAAACCCAGCCCACTCTCTTCTGAGTAGAGGGGCTCAGAGGGGCTAAGTAACTTACTCAAACTCACATAGCAAGTAGGCACCAGAGACCAGATACAAACTAGAACGATGACCCCAGCCCACTTTATGTCTAGGCAGTGTTGTCATATCCTGTTTTGAGCAGTAAATGACCCGAGTACACAGCCTAGCCTGGACTGGGATCTGCTGGGTACATGGCCCATGCTTTGTCATTGTTGCCATCATCACCATTGTTTCATCTTCAAAGCTAACAGGCACGGAATATTTACTGTGTGCCAACTGCCTTGCATGGATTACAATGTCCTCACAACGACTCATGGGATAAGCATTAACATTCCCACTTTATGGTCGAAGAAACCAAAGTTCTCAGAAGCTACAGAACACGGCCAAGGCTTCCTACTGCCGGATGGTGGAGCCAGCCTGAGACGTGAGCAACACCTGCAGTGTGGAGACCCTCACAAAGACAGCTACTCGCCCTGCAGCGGCTGCTCTCTGAGTCAGATCCAGAAAATGCAGGCCCTAAGCTAGATATGGGAGCTCTGAATGGGGGCCCGAGGCGGGGGCGGGGGGGGGGGGGTCCGGGCCTGAGGGCCTGAGCACAGCCCTGCAGGGAAGACTGTGGCCTTGTCAACAGGAAGGGGTTCCAGAGCCTGGCTGGGGGGGTCAGGGCCCACGAGACACTGACCAGTCCACCCCAGAGCCAGGTCAAGTCCCCTCAGACAAGAGTGTTCCTGGCACCAGCCCCCCCACCCCCTACCCCAGCTCCTCTTCAGCCATCCTGGTCATGCCTGCCCACATCAAAGCCTACTCTTAGTCAAACTCCCAGCCCCAACACCTGAGGGGCAGTCAGGGACAGCACCGGGTTTGCATCGTCAACCCAGACTCACACTATCTAGACATATGGAAGCTGCCAGAAAACTCAGTCGCAAGCATAGCTTTGCCATTACACAGTACTGGGTTTGAATCTTGAGTCTGCCATTTATTAGCCCTGTTATGTTGTGCAAGTTATTTAACTTCTCTGTCCCTCAGTTTCCTTATCTATAAAATGAGGCTAATAATAATACCCGCCTGAAAGAGTTAATAGAGGGATTACATGACATAATGTACATAAAGTTCTTCACATACCTCCCAGAACTTAGTAAATAAACAGAGAAACAAAAAGTAGCTCATTTTGATCCAACTTGACCTTTACACGTGTCCCTTAAAGTAAACGGCCAAATAGCACTGACCTGAAAGTCAGAAGTCCTGAGTCACAATTTAGCCAAATAATTACACATCTCTGCGTCTGTTTTTCTCTTTAAAATGGGGATATTGCCCACATCCTACTCAATATTTGACAAAAGAATCTATGTTGCTCATGCATGAGGATCTTTGGAAAACCTGAGCCTAGGCGAAGGTGAGTTAGGAGTTGCCTGTCCTCTAAATAGCTAATCCAGGGGTGCCTGAGTGGCTCAGATGGTTAAGCGTCTGCCTTCAGCTCAGGTCATGATCCCGGGGTCCTGGGATGGGGCCCTGTGTTCGGCTCCTGGCTCAGCGGGGAGTCTGCTTCTCCCTCTCGCTCTGTTACTCCCCCTGCTTGTGCTTTCTCTCTCTCTCTGTTTCAAATGAATAAATAAAATTGTAAAAAATAAATAAATAGCTAATCCAGAATCTACCAGCCCTAATCAAGGGCAGGCTTGGGGATGGGGTCTGATGTCACTGCGAAGCTGAGTGGGTTAAGAAAACAACCGTTTTTCCCCTCCTGATTTGCCACCAACGTACATATTCAGAGGATGTGCTCTCCAGCAACCCCCGCCCCCAAGCGCGGCGGCCTCCCCGCCTCCCGGACCTCTGTGTCTGAAGCAGAGTTTGCTCTCCTGAGCCTCCCCAGCCCAGAGCAGTGCACAAGCCCACCACTGGAACCTGGGCCTTCTGCAGGACTTTGAGCCAGGTCTAAAGTGGATGTGACAACCGTAACACTAACTGAATGCTGCAAATGGATACAGATATTAGCCGCATCTCAAGATGGAAATCTTTGCGGGAGCAGGAGCCTGCTATAAACACCAAAACGCTGATTCTGGCGTTGCATGCTGATCAGCAGGAGGGCACTCCTGGGTGCTGGCGATTGTGCAGACATTTCCTGCTGGAGGGGAGCTGGTGCACAGAAAGGATGCTCGTGGCCATGGCACTGGGGATTGAGGAGGGACCCAGGGAAAAGCACAGATGTTCACTCATCAGTTATGTTCTGGGCACCCTCTCGGGGCCAGACACTGGGCTGGGTGCTGGGGACACAGTGGTGACTGTGACCATTCCACCCTCATAGAGCCCTACAGTCTGGCAGAGACAGAGCTGCCAGACAGACAGACAGACACTGAGCGTGCCACAGTGTGGTGTCAGTGTCTCAGAGCAAGACATCCAGGGTGCTTAGGGAGAGTAAAGCAGGGGGACACAGTTGGCCGGAGAGCCAAGGATGGCTTCCTGGAGGAAGAGACATTTGTTCTGAGAAGGTAGCCAGGCAGGGACGGGTGGTGGGAAAGCCTGTGGGCAGCAGAATGTCAGGTGCATCACCTGACCTTGCTTTAAAAATGCCCACCCCAGGAAAACACATTTCCTGGGGATGGAAACAGCTCCTCACAGAGTAAGCAAGTGTGTGGGTCATCTGTCCCCAAGCCTTGGTATCTGCAGCTGCAGAGGGTGAGAAACTGCTGCTCCTCACCCTTTGGGAACGACAGGGAGGACTGGCTGGGCTGCCTTGCACGGTTATCTCTGAGACATTCTTGGCCCCGAGGTGGAGGCATGCCAAAGCATCCCTGAGTAGTGATTGAAGTTTTCAGGTTTGCCTTTGGGGAAATTCTTCTGCAAAATCTCATGTATGTATGGTTCCCACGGAGCTGCTCCAGATTTCAGACTTGGTGTTTTTTCACACTTGAGACGAAGCAGCACAAGCCTGCACATCTGCCTCTGCTATTTTTGCCTGTGGGTCCCTGTCTGATATTAAATATTGCCATCTTGCTCGCTGCTGTGAATGGCATTTTCATAGCCTTTTCTATAATAATTAATTTCTTGATGTCTTTTTTTTTCTCTCCCCAGTGCTGGTGGGAATGCTCAGGTAGTTCAATCGAGAAGGCAGTTTCCTGAAAAGGGCCCTGCATGTGGCTGTTTCCAGCCCTGGGTGAGCCTGAGAGGATTAACAGCATTTCTCAAAGTGTGCTCCTTGAAGCCTCAGGTTCACACCACGCCAAAAGGTGTTTTAGGAGAAAGGGGTCCCGAGGTCATTTGTTTGGGAAATAATGTGATTAAAAACTATAGAATACATTTCCTGGCTTTGGGACTTCTCAGAGCCTTTCATATGCAGATGGGCAGTAGAAATCTCCCAGAGGAGAACACTGCACCCAGAGGGGCACAGATTCTCCCTGCCGCAACAACAGGATGGTGTATTGCTTTCCCAGGGCTGTGTAACTGGTGGCTTAAAACAACAGTTTATTTTCTCTCAGAAGTTCAAAATCAAGGTATTGGCAGCGCCACGCTCCCTCTGAAGATTCTAGGGCAAGAATCCTTTCTCGCATTTTCCTAGCTTCTGATGGTTGCCAGCAACCCTTGGCATTCCTTGGGTGATAGACAAATCACTCCAATCTCTGTGTCCATCTTCACATGATCTTCTCCCTCCGCGTCTCTGTGTCTTCACGTGCCTTTTTATGAGGATTCAGTCATGGGATTTAGGGCTCATCCTAATCCAGTTTGACTCATCTTAACTTGGTTACCTCCGCAGAGATCCTATTTCCAAATAATATCACATTCATAGCTACCAGGGGTTAGGATTGGGGCACATCTTCTGGGGGGGCACTAACCCACTACAACTGGGCTAGAAAGAAAAAAAAAATGTTAAAGCCGGAAGCAGGGTGCAGTGTGGCTCAGCGCACAGACTTTGTAGCCAGATCTAGAATTAAATTCCAGCCAGCAATTGAAGGAAGTTAGTCATTGTGGTAACTTCAGGCTCATTCTTCTCATGTAAACATCTCATAGGCCTATTGTAAGGGTCAAAGATAAACACATAAAGCATGGAGCCCAGTGCCCAGTACACAATAGGGCTTTAAGCAGAAAAGTGACAGGGTCAGATAAGTTTTTGAAAGAAAGTGATCACCCTGGTTTCCGGGTAGAGGATGAGTTGGAGGTGCCAGACCTCTGTCTTGATCTTGCTGGGCCTTCTCTTGGGTGCACCTGAGCAAACACCCCATATAGCCTATCTGGCCTCAAAAAAAAAAAAAAAAAAAAGTGTGAGGGATGCCCAGATCTGGACCATGTGAGGCTCTGCTCAGGGAACATGAACTCAGGGCTATCTATCTCTCCCACTGTCTGTCAGCTCAGACATCATCACAAGACCTGGGCCAAGCTATCAAAAGTTTTGGAATCTATTTCCTCCTCTAAATGTGAGAATGACGGTCCCTTGCTGTGTCCCTTACAGGATGACAGGGGGATTGAATAATAAAATGCAAAGCAAAGAGCTTTGTAATATTCAAGTGAGTGTTCAAGAAGTATGTGTGGTGGTGGGGGTAATAGGGATTATGCCCCTCAAAATACTGCTCCTAGCAGGTCACCCAGTGCCCCTCTCAGACAGTCTGACTTACTCTGATCCCAAGGTAGGTAAGAACATGACAGAGACAATTATTAGGAAAAAGTCCCCTAAGATATGAAGGTATTGAACCTCTGCCAAAGCTATCCTCAGCCACATCACTGAGGTCTTTGATTGCTAGTGACCAGAGATGTGCAGGGAAAGCAGAGTGGGCACAGCCTGGGCCGAGTGGACCAGGGCAGGCAGCAGGGGTCTGTCACTAGGCTATCTTGATAGGGTGCCCCGTGGCCCAAACTTGGAGGCAGGTGGGCATGACTCTGCCCACTGCTGCTGGGGCTGGGGCTGGGGGCTGGGAGTATGGAGCACTATGGGTCTCCAGGAGACTCTGTGCAGATGATAAGGAAGGATGCCCATCACCAGATCTGCAGGCGGGACAGGGCCCAACAGAGCTGCCTGTTATGATTCAAAGGCAAGAAAGCAAGCTCCCTAAGGCCCTGTGATTTATGGGGGCCATGATGTCCCAACCTGCACCAAACCTGTCTTTAGAAACTGGAAGCCAAGGCAGGCCTGGCCCCCTGCCCCTGGGCCTCAGCACATGCAGAAGCAGCATCGACTGTGTCGTTGCTGGCAGAAGCGTCCTCCAGAGCCCCGGAGATGGGGATTCCATGCAGAGGCCCAGGTGTGCAACCGGAGCCCAAGGGAACTTCACAAGTCTCTCTCTGACAGGGGGCCTGTGCCTTGACCTGCTTCTGGAACCAGTGCCTGTGAAGATAAAAGGGCATCTGTGCTGCACCATCAAGGGACGCATTTCCAAGCAAGGCAGGAACCAGGGTGGAGCCTTGGAAGGCATCAGAAAATAAAACCTAAGACTGGGCTTAGAGACCATCAGGGAGGAACGCAGGGGCAGCAAACACCCGGGAGACCAGATGTCTGTCCGCGTGGCCCTCTCCAGGTTGTGGATTCCTGGGGTGGCACCCCTCTTGTTTGTTGCTTCTCCTCAGCCAGCAGAGTGCCCGGTATGCAGCACATGTTCACTCAATAGTGGACAATGCCTGGAATTCCCACTGTCAGTCCAATACCATTTTGCTGAGTACCTGCAAGGTCAAGTGATAAATGCTGATGGGAACATGGAGATAACGAAGTAAGAGGCGGAAATACAATTGGAGTGTGTAAGGCCTCAGGCCACAGAATTTAGGTTCTGTCTCCCCTACTTAAATGGCCCGGTAAACCCTCAGATAAAAAGTGGTCGTGATGGGTCCTCCTCCTCTAAGAGGGTGGTTGTGAGCATTGCAGAGGCCACTGACAGGCGGTTGGTCACAGAGCTGCACAGTGTTGTGTTCAATAAACCCTGGCAGTTGACATTATTTTCCTAATTAAAACATAAAATACACTAAATGTTATATAATACAGAATGCACAGACCTTAAATGTCCCATTTGAGGAGTTTTGGCAACTGTATACACCTGTGTAATCATTGTCTCAGACAAGACAGAGATATCAAACATTTCCAATTACCTCAGCTCCCTCACACGCCTTTCTGGTCAATCTCTGCCTCCCTGCTTCCAGAGGCAACCATTTCTGATTTCCATGATCAAAAATGAGCTTTGCCCATTCTAGAACTTCACATAAATGGAATCATAAAGAATATTCCCTGGCCCCATTCTTCTGTCTGGCTTTCTTTCTTGCTCGGTATGTTTTTTAGGTTCAACCATGGTGTCACAGGTATTAGCAGTTTGTTATTTTTATTGGTGCATAGTATTCCACTGTATGAGTGTAAGACTTGAAAAAACCCCTATTCTCCTGTTGATGAACATTTGGTTTGTTTAGAGTTTGGAACTACTATAAATAAGTCTGCTACAAACACTCTTGCACAAATCTCTGTGTGAACATATGCTTTCATTTCCTTTGGGTAAATAATCAGAAATGGAATCACTGGATCACAAGACATATGTTTGTAAGACACTGCTAACCCATTTCCAAAGTGCTTGTGCAGCCTTCCCACCAGGAATGTGTGAGAGGTTCGGGTGCTCCGTATCCTCACCGGCATCTGGTGTGAGAAGTCCTTTTCACGTTAGACACAGTACTGGGCGAGAAAGCATACCTCACTGTGGTTTTAATTTGCATTTCCCTGATGACTAATGACGCTGAGCAACTTTTCATGTACATTATTGGCCATTCGTGTATCTTATTTTGTACGATCTCTGCTCTCACTTTTTAAGTTGGCTTGTCTTTTTGTTTTGATCTGTTCAAGTTCTTTATGTATTCTGAATACAGTTCCTACCTCAGACATATGCTTTTCATATATTTCCCTTCTGTGGCTTGCCCACTCATTTTCTTAATGGTGTCTTTTGATGATAAAAAGCATCTTTTTATCACTTTTGACAAGCAATTCATTGTTCTTTCTATTGATGGTTTGTGCTTTTTGTACCCCGTCTAAGAAATTTTTGCTTACCCCAAAGCTGTGAAGAAATTCTCCTATGTTTTTTCTAGAAGCTTTTTGATTCTAGGTTTTACATTTAGATTTATGATCCAACTCAAATTCTTATTTTTTAAAATTGTAGTAGTTGATGAGAGCCGTAAGTACTAAGGAAACAGATTTTTTAGAAGATCAGATTTTACTTAAGCCTCAGGCTGAAGAGATATTACCAGTTCAAAGAAAGGGCCTTTGTTTGAGTCATGGCTGACTGACCACAGGCCACAAATGGCTGGTCTAAGAACCACCAGCCAAAGAAAAAGCTATGTTGACTTCCCCAATTACTTCCAATTACTAACTCGGACAACCACAGCGTGACCTCACAGTGGCCCTGGGAACCATAACAGGTCCCAGCCCAGGGCCCTAGGATGACCACCAGGAGATGACACTCAGGATGCAGGTAAGCCCCGCCCCACTGAGGCCCAGCTGGCCCTCAGAGGCCTCCCTGTACTGATAAGTTGGAAGATGACATGACTTTAGGCAGCTCCTTGTGGCTGGATGCAGCCAGTCCTAAAGGTGGCAGGGCCTGCTTGCAGCAGACGTCAGAGCCCTCCACATGGCCCAGGGACAGCCTGGACAGCTGGGGAGCCTGGGTGAGAGGCGGTGAGAGGTCACGGGGAGGTCATGCAGCAAGGAGAGGCATTCAAAGGTTGTGATCTTAGCAACAAAGGCCTGCAGCCCAGCCTTTGAAAACCTGCTTCTGTAAGCTTACCTGGCAGCTAGGGCCTGTTAGACATGTTCTTATCACACTAAGGATGTCCATCTCTTGGGCTCTGGGAGAAGGTCACTGGGGTGTTTTGTCTCTCCTAGAGAACCTGCCACAAACTCAGTGCCCTGCTGTCTCTGCCGGCAACCCATCGTACATCTTGTCTACTCTCTCATTATGTTGGACCTGGTCTTCTTATCATAGCACTGGTTGATATGAACTGGCTAAAGCTAATATAAACTGTGTTACACTGCTTCTCTCTCTTTTCTTCGTACTTTCAAACATGAGGGTGCTGCTAGGACTCACAGAAGAGCAGGGTCCCGGCTCTGGCAAAGGAGGTTTTCTAGCTGCCCACACTCCATTGGTCCAACCTCTCCAGAGACAGGAAAAGATGTGCCAAGGTCACACAGCTCATGAGTGACGGCATAGGGATTTGATTCTGGGCAGTCTGACTCTAGAGTCATAGTCTATCCCAAAGAAATAAATGGACCAGCGGTTTCTGATTGCTCCTTGGTTGCCCGAGCAGCCTGGGGCATGGCAAAACAAAGAGATAGCAGGGCTCTTGGTGACCACTGCTTATGGTGAGCCCCTGAAAATCACCACCCACCAAGACCAACAAGCCTAAACCTTGGAGGCCAAGCCGAGCTGGCTCTACAGAGGGGGCAACGTCTGTGTCATCTCCTTCACTAGGAGGGAAGCATCACGTGAGGTAGCCTGAGACACTCTGGGTTAATCCAGAACTTACAGTTTTTAAAAAGCAAAGTTCTTTGCCTCTGAGTCTCTTGCAAGAGACTCATTCCAGCATCATTTCTAACTCAAATAATTTTGGATGTCAATTGTATGTCTTTAATGAGCCTAGAAATGTTCATAATTACCCTTTTTTTTCCAAAGCCATAATTATAGGTTCGAGTATATGCTACGGACAAGAAATTTAAAATAGCACTTTTCACACACTTAGGTATTCTGCTTCTTTCTCCTTTCAATAAATAAATAAGGCTTCTGATTATCCTTCTATTACCTTTCTTTTCTCCTTGAGGTAAACACAAAGAGATAAGACTCTAATTGTCTGCTGCCTCATTACCAGGTCACAGGTCCCACCCAACCCCATCTCCCTGCCCCCTTCAGGGCATCTTTGCTTCCCCCACACTGGTTTAGAGGGGAGGTCACCATAAACCGGGGCAGGCTTCCCATCTCCAAGCACAAAGACTGGCAGGAGGTGGGAAGTGTTGGCTGGAGCTGCTTTCCAGCATGGAGGGCCGAGGCTAGCCCTGAGCCTACCCAGAGCCCTCCCACGGGGGAGCAGGGAGCCACAGCTCCAGTGGGTATTACAGTGGAGCAGAGCCTCCCGAACCAGCCTCTTCCTGTGGAAAAGTCTGTTCCCAGTGGTACGCCACAGCTTGCCCTAGCTCCTTGGCATGGATTTGAATTTGCATGCAGATGGAGGGGCCTGGTGGGGACCGGACACAGGCCAGGGTGACCACAACTCTTGATTCACTCACTCATTCATTTATTCATTTATTCATTCTTCACTGAGCATCACTGTCCTCCTGGAATTCATGGCCAAGCACATCTCTCTCCTCATTCACACTTACTGTATGCCTCGCACAGAATCTGGCACAAGGGATCCGAGAAAAGTGAAACTCAGATCCTTCTCAAAGCTCCTCTACCTTATCTCCTGGTAAGTACCACCACGTCTGGCAGGACTCCTGGCCCCACCTCATCCTCAGCCCAGAGCAGGGAGGAGGGCTCTGTTCCACCCCACTCTGGTTCATCCTTGCTGAGCCAAGTCAATCCAGTCCCTACCTAGTGGTCTTGCTGCTCTGTGGTCCCAGAACACTCCCTGGCATTCCTGGGTATTTCCTCATTGAGCTCGTGCTGGGCACTTTCCATGCATGGCTTGCATTCTACTCTTCAAAACTGCCCCTGGGTAGAGATGTTACTGCCTTTTCTGGTGAAGAAACTGAGGCTCAGAGAGATCACATTTGAAGCACACTACAGGGCTCTGATCCATGCATCTCTTTCCAGGATTTGCTTTGTCACAGCAGGCTAGAAAGCGAAAACGTGTCTTCTTGGGTTAAGATAGGCTGTTCCAGCGAGGAAGGGGCAGAGATCCTGCTCTTGGTGAGACTTCAGTATTTTCTCTCTTTCCAAAATGACAAAGGTCAACCTCCCTCACATTCCATTGCTGCTGGGAATTTATTTACCTCTGAACCCAAAAGCCCATGTCCTGGGAAGGTTGTGGCAGGAACAAAACATGTGGCCAGCATCAGAGGAGACGCCCAAGAGTGTCTGTCCTGCAGCCGGGGTCCAAGAGGAAACAGCCGCCTCCAGCGCAGGCGGCAGGAGGAAGGTGCCAAAACAGTTGCCCCGAGGTGGGAGGCTGGCCAGAGAAAGGCCCCTGTGGGTGGGAGGCAGCTCTTTGTCAGTGTCCAGCAGAAACTGAAGGGAGAGGGGTCACCCAAGCCGAGGCAGGCCTTGTTTTGGCATACCCGCCCCAGGAGGGTCGGACTGCTTCCATCCTAGCTCACCATCCTGCAAAGCCAGCTGGAAAAACAAAGAAAAAATAATCTCTGGTCCTAGGAGACCTAGCAAGTTAAGTTCACTGTCAAACACTTACTGAGAACATACTCTTTGCTGGGTGCTAGGTCTTACTCTCATAGATCTTATATTCTCGTAGGGGGAGACTGACAATAAGCAAGAAAAAAAGAGTAAATAGGGCAATTTCTGAGAGTGATGAGCTCTGTGAAGAGAGTGCCTCCGGGAGGGGAAGGTGGCAGCTTCGGACTGGGTGCTCAGGGAAGGCCCCACTGTGGAGGGGACCACTGAGTTGAGCCACGGGTAATAAGCTGCAGCCAGCTCTGCCAAGTATTGGGAAAGAGTGGTCCAGGCAGAGGGACTGGCTAGCACAGCTGCCCCGAGGCCCCGCAGGCCTGTGCTTTTGAGGAGCAGGAAGTTGCTGGTAGAGAAGCCGAAGAAGCTGAAACGCGTGAGAAGCGCGGGAAGTGATAGGGCCTGAGAGGTCAGCTCATTCCGGCTGCCAGGTGGACAATGACTTTCTGGAGAGCAAAAGTCAAAGCAGGGAGATGGGAGCTGATAGAGTTCTGATTTTAATATTATTTGCAGCCATTTCCCAGAGCCATTTCCCATCCCTAAATACCTAAGCAGTGTCCTGCTAAGAGGGAAGCTGGCTTCATCTCCTCAGACCTCAAGGTGAAGACTGCTCAGAGCGTTTGGCCCTCTGCAGCCCTCTCTCCGTGGAGCCCATGGTCAGGGCTGGGCCTCTGGAAGCCTGTGTGGGCGGGACACATCTGTGCAGCCGGTGGCTCAATAAAAATAGTAAATGCAGCACACCAGGCCACCCAGGGGACCAGAGCATTTCATCCAGAAGCCAAGAGCCTCCTTCGCAGTCTCTCCCTGTCTCCACGCCGGCCTGCCATGGTCCTGTCCCCTGTCGTGGCTGCCTGGCTTCCTGTGTCCAGGAACAGACACCCGGTAGGTCTGCAAAGGTGAGCGGTGACCTGGAGCTCACCACCCGCACCCTCCTCACCACCTTTCAACTGCATCCCCTAAAGCATTTGGTGAGGGAATGCTCTTTCTCCAGAACGTTCCATCCCACCAGACCCGGAAGCCTGCAGGACAGAAGGTCCAGCGGGCTTCTCTGGCGCTGGGGAGGTCCATCTTCCCAAAAGCACTCCACACACTGAGAGTCAGAGCAGGGCTCAGGGCACGTGGAAGGGGACCCTGGGGACCCTCATTTAGGCTGTGGATGGAGCTGTACCGTGACAGCCCTTCTTCCTTTCCTCTCCTCTCAGACCCTGCTCGGACAGCAGGCCACGCAGCAGGGATGGTGGCTGTGTTTCATCTGAGTCTCCGCTCTATTTGGCTGGCAGTGGCTGCTTTGTGAAAGATGTTAACAGGGCTTCACAACATGCCTTGTTTCACGAGGGAAACATGAAGTGATAGATTAGTGATGTCTGCCCTGAGCACAGCAGAAGACTGGAGGCACCAGTGCCTTTATTTGCCAATCCTATCACAGGCTGACAAGTCTGGAGACGTCAGAAAGAGAACTAGCATACGACTCCATCTTCCTCTGTGTAGCTGAGCATCTGGAAGTCTGCTGGGTCGCTCAGTGGAACCAGTTCTCAAATTCCAGCCCACTGCAGGTCCCCATGGGCCTCCCAGCACAGGCCCTACCAAGGAAAACTACTCAGCACTCACCAGGCCTGATCCAGTCCTTTCCTTGACTCAAAACTCCCTAATCATATGGGGACTAAAGCAGGTTTCAAACCCAGAACTTTCTTGGGCAGGCATCCTCCACAGCAGACTAAGCAGCTTCAGATCCCTGCTAATACACAAGCTAAGTGGTAGGAGTTTTAATTAAATAAAATTTAAGGAGAGTTTAACATTGGGTGCCTGGGTGGCTCAGATGGTTAAGCGTCTGCCTTCAGCTCAGGTAATGATCCCAGAGTCCTGGGATCGGGTCCTGCATCGGGCTCCCTGCTCCTTGGGAGCATGCTTCTCCCTCTGCCTCTCTCTCTCTCTCTCTCTCTCTCTCATGAATAAATAAATAAAATCTTAAAAAAAAAAAGAAAGTTTAACATTAATAAAGTCTCAACATTTCAAGTTATTAAAAGTCTACTCACAAATCCAACGAGGAAAACCATGTTGAAAACACATCACGAAGACAAACACCTTAGAACTTTGAGATGACTTACTTAGTTTGAGCTTTTGATTTGATCTTAGCTGGTAATAAGGTCCATTTTCCCAAAAATAGAAAATTCAAAGATATTTAGAGGAACTTTCCTCTTTGGGCCTTAGGTTCTAATCCAAATCTTCAGTCCTCAGCTTCAGTTGGAGACAGGCTGATCAAACCCAGCTCCACTTGAAAACAAATACACATCTCATAGTTGAGTGGCAGGCTTAACGAGCAGTCACATTCCATTTTAATTGCTAGATTATTAGCAAGGACAGCATCTCCATGGACAACTGCAGTGCATGTAAATTCGGAGTGAGATACTCAGCTATGTAACTTTTTCCAAAGAAATGCACACACGCAGATAGGGCCGCTCATCTCGGCTCTCAGGGGTGCTGGGTAGCAGTTGTTCTTTGCCTATAGCTTCTCCACTAGGGCACCTTTTAATAACAAATAATCCTCTGAAAGGACCAAATGGGATAGAATTCTTTAACATTAAAAAAGCCTTAACAAATCCATCCCAGATGATCTATTTCTTCACCTGCACGAATGAGTCTTTAAAACAGGTTTAATTAGTCAACTAGATAAAGCCATTCTCAGGGCAGCACGTTTGACTCTCCAAAGAGCACCAGCCCTCCTGGCTGGCTGCTCTGAAACGGGGCCCACTTTCAGACAAAGAACTAACATGAGCTACTGTCCGTCCCTTTTCCGAAGATATGTTGGCTTGAATGACACGGTATGAGTAGCTCCTGGGTAGGACTCAGGATTTCTCTGAGCCCTCGGGGCTGGTGAAAAGCCGCCTAAAGCAGCCACATGGAGCAAGGGGCAGATGATAAATGGGTGCCCCCTCAGGGCAGGGACCTTGTCTGGGCCCATGCCCACGGCTTGGCACTCAGCTGCCTACTTTCAGCTAATCCTCGCACTGCCCCACGTGGTGGAACAGCTCTGGACATGGAAGCATGAAGTCTACATCCAACACCTTTGGTTTTAAACATTCTGCAAAATTCTTGGGCGGGAAATAAGGACTCCTGCAAAAATGTCAGGGTCCTTTACAGGGTGACCAAACCAGTCACCAAGTTTACCTGGGATTTTTCTAGTTTTAGTGCTGGCAAAGTCTTGCACCCCAGGACACCCATCAGTGTTCAGGATGGTTGCTTAGCCTATTTCTAAATGTCCAGACGCCTCAAACAGTGCCTTCCATGTCCAGGGAAGTGACCGGAGAAACATGGAGCTTCCCTGGAATCCCTAGCTTGCTCCCAGCCCCGCCCCGCCTGCAGTGGGACAGAGCACCAGACTTCGGTTTCCCCGGACAGGAAAGCGCCATCGGTCCTCCTCGCCTTCTATGGCCCAGGCCCTGGGTGAGGAGCCATCCCCTCACACAGGGCTCTGAGTAACAGGAATATCTGTGAGCGAAATTTATGGTTCGTGTTTCCACTGGAGTTAACCTTGTAACCCTGGGAGTGCTTAATTGCCTTTTCCAGGTTTTGCTTTAATAACCAGCTTGACTCTTGCCAATTTTGGCTGGATTGAGAAATACTGAATGTGTGACTGGAAACGGAAAGCTCATTACTTGATACTTGATATAGCTTGTGCCAAATCTTTAATTCATTAAATTCACTCATTGTGGCATCTTTTCCTAATGACAGTCAGAAATTTCCTTCAGATGTAAAACTTCCCAACTCAGAGGGTATCTTCAAAGCTGAATTTTTATAAAAATGCCTTCCCTAACACATATTTAGGGGGACTCCTGGCCATAAATTACAGGACGGCTTTGGAATTCTTGGTCTCCCAGTCTCTCCCAGAGGAGCTCCATCTTTCTACTGGGGCCTCCCGGGCCCCACACTCCACCTTCCAAAGTAAGCACAGAGTAAGGTGCAGACATCTGGTTCCTGTTTCTGGATTCAAAATTGATCTGCTGGGTGATTCTTGGCAAGTCACTTAACCTCTCTGAGCTTAAGTTTCCCTAATCCTGGCTCACTAGACACCTCTCACGGGGAGGGGGCGGGTGGCCAATTAATAAGCAGGTGTTTTAGAGAAAGGGGCCTTGGCCTATGGTACAGCAGAAGCAAATCCCAAGGAAAAGAGTGGACAGGTGGGGGTGGGGGACAGAGGCACCTGAGAATCACAGCAGAGCAGTAGCTAAATTCTGCAAAACTTAAGTGGCTTTAAGCAGGAAGAAGTTATTTCTAGAGTCACTCATTTTGTTCCAAGGCAATCAAATCTCCTTGCATAATTTCAGACCAAGTGTCACTGCTCTTTAAGGCTCTCTGGAGCACACTCCCTCCATAGAGTCTTCCCCCATTCACTTCGCCTCATGCTGGCTGTGTCCCTTCCTGAAGGTTCCATAGCTCTGTGTGATTCTTGTCCCTCTTTGATGTCTTAGGGCATTCGTATGCTGGCGCTCCCACAACCCACATGCTTTACAAATCTGATCACCTTCCACCCTCTCTTACACCAACTTTAAGGCTTTGGTGTTATTGCCTCCATTTTGCAGATAAGAAAATTGAGGCACCAAGAAGGTTTAGCAACTTTTGGGTGAGCAAGTCATCCCGGTTTGTCCAGGTCTTTCCCGGTTTTAGCACTAAACATCCCTTGTCCCGGAAAACTCTGTAGTCCCAGGCAATCTAAGTTCCCCTGGTTTGAACGCAAACACCTGGCCGGCCCAAACCAGGGTTCTTCTCCAAGTGCTCCGTGCTCCTCTTCCTCCCCCATCCTCAGTCCCAAGTCCCCAAGCAGACACAGACTCCCTAAGGACAGTGGCCAGGTCTTCAACCTTTGTTGTTTAAGAGGACCCCAAATAAAGCGGGACTGGGTTAATATTGGCCAGTTTCACTCCTATTGATGTCGGCCCCCACTGAGGGCTCAGCCAGGCTCAGGTAGGGGTGGCAGGTGGTGAGAACATCCACTCCCAGTCCCACTTACTGCTCCTTCCGCTGCACACGTGACAGAGACAACCGCTTCTCGGTGGACTCGCGGTGGCCCACAGGGGCAGCCTACTTTCACGAGTCCCACTGCACGGGATTGAGTGCTGGCTCTTCATGCAGAGTGCTGGCACTTCAAGCTTTGCTTTTGGCATGTTTACAATAAACCTGAGTGTTAGAATCAATATTGCCTAGATAACAATCTCCACGTTCCCTCACCGGATCGGTTCTTAACCCTCACAGAATCGGTTCTTAAGCAATTTCTTTCCACTAGTGTTACTATTTTTTTTTAAGTTGCAACATATTGTTCCATGACAGGCGCCTTCACAGACATCCCTGCAATCCTAAGTAAATGCAAGAACACTCTGGTTGCTCAGGCGTGATCTCCTGCAGGGACATCTCT
Organism: Eumetopias jubatus; assembly: GCF_037043125.1. Classification (NCBI taxonomy): domain Eukaryota; kingdom Metazoa; phylum Chordata; class Mammalia; order Carnivora; family Otariidae; genus Eumetopias; species Eumetopias jubatus. Next base: position 29,170,989 of record NW_028274811.1, on the reverse strand, counting down.
GTGACCTAGAGATCAGGCCCCCAGTAAGGTGAACCCTTCAATTATGTCCACAGAGGCTGTGCAAAAAAGCTGCAGAGAAGTGAGTAGCTGCCAGGAAGCCCAGGCACCACAAGAGAACTCAGGACACTCAGGACAACGGCAGACACAACAGGAGAAATGTAATAAAGACGGGGAGAAGAACCTGTCGTAATGGGCACGGTAGTTAGAGGTCACTTCCCACACAGCCCAACAGCCCCGAGCCCCAGAAAACATTCTTGATGACAAGAACCCAGGAAAATCATGTCTATTTATAAAGAGAAGCCCAAGTCTTTGTGAAATGATGACTTGCGTCTGAGGTGCTCTGTTCACTAAACAGGGAAGGGAACGTATCTCTACAAAAACAGTGACATAAGAAAAATAAGTCTTGTCCCAAGTTGATTTGAAGGAAATTGCTTCAAATCAAGGAGTTGATTTGAAAAGAAAGATTTCAAAAATGCTTTGAAGTGGGTGCCTGGGTGGCTCAGTCGGTTAAGTGACTGCCTTCAGCTCAGGTCATGATCTCAGGGTCCTGGGATCGAGTCCCGCATCAGGCTCCCTGCTCAGCGGGGAGCCTGCTTCTCTCTCTCTCTCTCTCTCTCCTAATGAATAAATTAAACGAAATTTTTAAAAAATAAAAAAATTTAAAAATGCTTTGAAGTAACAGTAGCGCTGGAAAAATAAAATGAGGAGTTAAATACCCAGCCTCAGTTTCATAGAAATCTCACTCATCTGGAACACCATGTTCTTCAACTTGGCAGTCAATGAAGCATTTCCAATTGTGGTATAAATGCCACAATTCTAAGTGCAACCATGAAATCTTTGAGGATTAATCTTTTGATAGATTATGGCTGACTTTTATAAAACATACTTAATGATTTTCAAATAATGTAGGTGGTAAAGTGCTCACCTTCTCACTCAGTCTGTAGGTAAACTTTCTGAAGAGTAAGTGAGATTCTTTAATGTCAGCCTCCTTCTTAGTTCCCTGAGGGCTTGCTACTGACAGCGTAAGGACACTGAGACTCAGCCTCACAGGCTGGGGTTTTGGAGCCTGAGTGAGCCAAGCCAATCAGTCATGCTTTCTTAGTGCATTTAAAAAAGTTATCATGGCCCAGGTTCTGCTGAGGAGAAGTTGTTCTTGTCAGGTTTCTACTGCTTTGTGGAAAGCATTTTCTCTTAATTTCCAAGTCAGAGCCTTCAGAAATAAAGGAAGCCCCTCCCAGAGTTATCAGGTGTGACCCCCAGGCAGCTCATCTATCCATCCCCCTACCCACTCACACAACCACTCATCCACCCATCTAGCCATCCATTCTTCCACTCAGCTGTCCATCTAACCATCCATCTGTCCTCCAGCAAACCTTTACCATGTGCCTCCTGGATAAACGTGAGTCCAGGGGAGAGATCCAGCAGCCCTGACCTCATGGTAGCCTCAGTCTGATGAGGGACACTGGTGGACAGGAAAGGAGAAGGCATGAAGGTGCTGTACTACAGCATGCCAGGGCTGACCCTGGGAGGGGCAACAAACACACAGGGGAGGCAGAGAAGGCTGTTTCTCTGAGGACGAGACTACTCTGAAACTTACAGGGTAAGGGGGCATTAGCCCGAGCATAGGTCTCCAAGGAAGTGAAGGAGGCTCAGTGTGGCTGGAGTGGAAGCAGCAAGAGGGAGGGTGGCCAGGGAGAGGGGCGGTTGGAGGGGTAAAGAGGGACACACTGAGTAGTTTAGACATTATCGCGTTTAATCCTCTCAACAACCCATAGAGATCTCTTATTTTTTTTAAGATTTTATTTATCTATTTAGCAGCAGAGGGAGAGGGAGAAGCAGGCTCCCTGCTGCAGGGCTCGATCCCAGAACCCTGGGATCATGACCTGAGCTGAAGGCAGACGCTTAACTGACTGAGCCACCCAGGCGCCCCGAGATCTCTATTATTTTCCTCACTGTACACATGAGGAATTGTATCTCAGAGAAGCTCATAACAAGATGACATAATTGTTAAATAACAAAGAGAACATTTGAATCCAGGTCTGTCCAACTCCAGTGCCTCTGAAAATAAAGAGTACACTCCACAGGAAGCTCTACCCAAGTTCAGGGTGTTACAGCTCCAGGGACAGTCCCCTGAGAGACAGAAAGATGGGAAATAGGTGGATCACCCTAAGCCAAGCTCAGGTAGAAAAGTTCCAGAGAAACTGCAGGCCTTATTGCCTACTCAAAAGGTCCCTAAATATACAACAGTTTCTGTGTCTACCTACATTAGTTAAAGGGTGAACTTGTCAAAATAGATTATAAAGATCTGATTTTCATACTGTATAAAGAGTTTCTACCAATCAATAAGAAAATGGCCAACTAAAGAAAAATCAAACAAAGGCTGTAATTAAAATGTTTGCAGAAGGGCGCCTGGGTGGCTCAGTTGGTTGAGCGACTGCCTTCAGTTCGGGTCATGATCCTGAAGTCCCAGGATCGAGTCCCACATCGGGCTCCCTGCTCAGCGGGGAGTCTGCTTCTCCCTCTGACCCTCCCCCCTCTCGTGCTCTCTATCGCATTCTCTCTCTCAAATAAATAAATAAAATCTTTAAAAAAAAAATGTTTGCAGAAAAGGTGATGCAAATTGTATTTAAACTTAACAAAAAGACACTCTCATTCATAAAAAGAGAAATACAAACTGAAACTACCACGACAAACCATTTTCAAGCCTTCATACTGGGAAAAATAAAAAAGTTTAATAACATAGTATTGGCAACAGTAGGGGAAACAGACAAGCTCATACATTGCTGGTGGGAGTGTAAACTGATATAGCCTCAGTGGATGGCATTGGATAGTATCTTCCAAAATAAAATGCACAGATTCTTGGACCATGCAATTTGACTATAGGGTATACTTGCACGTGTGTGAAAAGACAAATCTACACCAAATCTACAGAATTGGATGTACTTCTGAAAGAATGCTAATAAACTAAACGTCCATCAATGGAGAACCTAAATTATGTTATACCCACCCAATGAACATTCTACAGCCATTAAAAATGGAGGGAACTATTTATGTACTGATGTGAAACAAATTTCAAGATCTCCTATAAAGTGGGAAAAAAGCAGTGTAAGAGCAATGTGCATAATATGCTGCTAAAGTGGGGGCTGGGCTGAGCCCACTCAGATTAGCCGGCTGCTGGGAGTGTTGGAGGGACCCCAAGTTTCTCTCCAGGGGTTTGCCCAGGGCTGAAGAGAGCTGCCTCTCCAAGGATTATGCCTAGACACAATGACTGATCAGAGGCCTGCCCCCCATACCCCAAACTCAGAGGGCCATTCTGGCTCCAGAGCTCCCCGGGGGGCTGAGCCCTCTATTGTGATAGCCATTGCAGTTAGAACTCCTCCCTCTGGAAACCCTGCTTCCTTCTCTTCCTCCCAGGTGTTGGCTCCTGCCCTGCCCAACTCCATCTCAGAGTCTGTTTCCATAGAACCAACTGCTACTGCTACCATTTGGGGTGGGGGGTGGGGGAAATGGGGGTATGGGCAGAAAGATTATCCATTTACATACCTACTTGACTGTACAAAAAAATACCTCTAGAAGCACACGCAAGCACGTGCACTATGGATCAGTTCTGGGGAGGAGACCCAGGTGGTCGGGGCCAGGCGAAGAAGGGAGACCCTTTTCATTTTTTTGAAATTTTAAAAGCGTTTCCCCTTTTAGTGTTTTTGAAATTTGTATCATGAGCCTATGTTACTTATTGACAAAATAAAGGAAGTAATAATGCCTTTAAAAGGCAAAGGCGGAGGAGGTTTAAGAAAACCTAACCGGACTCTTCCGGTTTATCATTAGATAATTGCCCGCATTCAGCAGGAAGTCTCTGCCAGCCTGAAACCAGAGAGTCTGGGTTACTCTCTGGCCTGCTGACACTGCAGGGAGGACATTACTCCTTTTCCATTTCAAAACCCACAGAGACCTCTGGATCCAAGCCGGGCTGGGAAGGAGAAGTGATTCTTGTAGGGCATCCCTCCTGGTGAAATTGGCAGGGTTGCTTCGAAAGTACAGGCATCACCAACGCGGGCCTTTGGCGCTAACCTGAACTATTGTTCAGAGGACTGGAAAGTACAGGGTAGTGTGTGTCCTCTGATCAGGAGCACTTTGATGATGACGGGGCTGACCTTCCCACCAGGCCCACTTCTGGGAAGACATCTGAATGCCTGGCCTCGCCCTGCCTTGGTGCTGTTGACCACCCAGCTCTTAACACATACTTGGTGGTGTGCTTTTCCAGATGCTTCCTCCGAAGAAAACTTCTGCCTCCACAATGAGCCAAGCCCTTGCTTTTAGAAGTTTCTTCCTCATCCCATTTATGAATATAGAACTGAAACATTCTAAGTGAGTTCAGAGGAGAATTTCTCAAGAACTGCTAAGTCAGCAAGAATGCCAGTTGGCAGAAGGAGACTGGGAGTGGAGGCTCTTCCCAGCTCTTGGAGATCCTGGGGGACCAGTAAATATCTGATGCCAACAATTCTGGTCCTAGCCACGCCATAAAATCCCTTTATGAGGCCTGACTCTTCTCCGTATACTAGATCTCTCCTCATTCCCTGACCTTTCTGCACCTTGCCCTCCCCCTATTCCTTGGCCAACACTGATTAAACCCATGGTATTTTCTCCATTTGCATTCTGTTGGCAGCAATGTGCATTATTTGGAGGCACCATCTGGGCAGTGGAGGGTTGCGATCAATGCCCGAAGTAGCAGTAGTGTTAACAGTGGAAAGTCGTTCTGGCCGACTGCTCAGAGGCTTCCCCAGAGGGACTTCGGGTCTTAGAAACAGCCCCGGTCCTCCAGTGCCCTGAAACCCTCCCTCCCTCTCCCATTTAGCCACAGCATGACTTCTAAGAAGCAGAATTGGTCAATGATGATTAGTTATAATCCTAACAAGCCAGATATGCTATAGCTCCCAGATGAAATCCTGGTGGTATAATAGTTTTAAATCTATAAAAAACTGCCCCAGGGTATTGTTTTGGCCCCTAGATTGGCTTCTTTCCTGCTCTTCATTTTTAGAAAAAGTCCTTTACCTAGCCAGTTGAGGCACTTGGGGTATGTTTGCAGAGTCACCTCTTGTCTTTCAAGGAGCGATGGCTGGAAGCTCATCTCAACAGCCTTTCCTCCTCCTGGAGGAAATGTCCCAAATCCCCCAAAGGAATGTGATTGGTGTGCACCCCCACGAGCATGCCCGGCCCACAGCCAAAGCTTCTCTTTAGTCCTTCAAGTAAAGGCATATATGTATATGTGCATGTCTATATACACATATGCGTATATATAAAGTGTGCAATTTGTACACTTTAAATACGTGCAGTTCGTCCTGCATCAATTCTAACTCCATAAAGCTATAAATAATACTAACTTTTGTAAGAACTACGGGAGGAAAAACAATAAGACTGGGGTTAAGTGTCCATTCGCAGAACACCTGGCCAGGCTGTGAGTGCCCAACCATCCTGCCCTGTGCACCTCCACTCCGACCTGGTCTTACGCTTAGCAGCTGAGCCCCAGCCCGGACACCTGGGAACCTGACACCTGAGATGAGACCACGGGTTTGAACAGCAGCGGTCACAGTCCCAACACTCTGGTGGGGAGACTCTCTTCCTGCCATTTAACCTGCTTGGTGACAAACTAATGGTAAGAAATAAATACAAGGAAAGGCTCGGGGGGGGGGGGGGTGTCTCAGGCACCGATGACATCTGCACGAAACCTGCTGTGGCTGTGAGCAGTTCAACATGGTCAGCTCCTCGCTGGCTCATTGCAGGCCTAAAGCCCACACTGCCTCCTTTTATAAGCTTTAATATCCCTCGGAAACGCTCTCCCTTTACATTCTCCATCTCTTCCCTGGAACTTCTCCAGAGGGCTCTGTGATTGGGTTGCATACAAGTTTCTGAGCTCGCAACTTCCTTTCAGTCATAAATCACCTCTTACACACTCACTTTTTCCTTCCCATTGTTCTTCAGTATTAATAGCCCCAAATCCTGGGAGCATTTGAGAACCGTTCCAATTTTCGTTAGTAAATCAATTTGGAAACTAGTAGTTGGCTTTGCTCAGACTTCCAATCCTTCTGAGAAGGTCAGTTCCTACAAACTGGCCAAACCAGGGTGGGGAGGGCAGCCTGGTAAATTTCCCCATTTCGAAAGTCTCGCCATTTTCTCATGAAATGCTAGATACCTTGGTGTCAGTGTTTTTCTTTTAACTCTGTCTCTAAAATTAAAATGTTAATGAGGGGGGGAACCCTAATGCCTTCTGTTGTGGGATCCGATACATAATTTTTAAAAATCGCTCATTTCAGGATAGGTCAAATTCAATTATGAAAGCAGAGGAATAAATATGAAATCTGGTTCTGTTTGTTAAAAGGCTCTGATATTATTTTCAATTTTTTGGCAATATCTTTCTCCTAAATAAGTTCTGCTTCCTCCCCAAGCTGCTTGACCTTCTGCTGGGCAAGTGAGAAAGCGCCACATCTCATCAAATGCTAAGAGGCCAGGGCTCCCCCCAGATGGGAGTAGAGATCACCTGCCAGCTAAGGGGTCTGACCCCCACATCAGACAGCAGGAACATGCATTGAGGGATAAAGGAAACAGACCATTGGTTGGTTTTCCTTGGAAAGACAAAAGAGGAGCTCTTCACACATAGCACACTGACTTGGGTGGTCTGCACGCCAGACCAGAGCAGGTAGTGGAATGAGCAATGCTCAAGCCTCAAGGCCGACTTCTAGCCAGGTAACACTCAGCCAAGGGCACCACGTTGGAAAGCAGGCCTCCTGGAGAGGGAAGACAGGGGCACGGTGTCCACCAGCTCCTCAGGGACCACCAGCCTCCCAACTGCTGAGCTGGGCTTGTCCGGCACCCTCTGGCCTGATGCGAGGCCTGCTGAACACACCTCTGGGCTGCAAGCTTAAGTCCAAGCTTGAGAAGCGTAACTTTCTCTAGCTCCTTCAGCCCTTATCCTGTCCTCTGATATTAGAGTCAGGTCCCTCATCTTTCCCCATACAGCTGATTAGAGGCCAGCCGGTGGTCACCCAGTGCATGTGCCCCCTGATGGATCCCCAGGTAGTTCATGGGCCTCGGCCACAGGCTCCTGCCTCTCAGCCAAGGGTGGGGCTCAGGTACGGCACAGATGAATGACTTATTTAGGAGTGCCTCCCTAAAGCTCCCTCTCTGAGACATCATCAACATTTCAAGAGGCTGATAAAGTCTCCTGTATCCGGGGAGGGAGGTTATTAATCTATTCATTAGCGTGAGACAATGTCTCTTTTGAACCTGATATATCTAATTGTGGAAGAGAACAAAGCCTGACAATTACAGCCCGGGACAAGGTAAGAGCATCTGCTTCCATGACGTCAGGACTTCTTCCAGGCAGCTCACAAAGTGCCGGAGTGCTCCCTCCTGCCCGCCCTCCCCCCCCAGGGGGATCCCTGTCGGGGCAAAGTGATGATAACAAGTAACTAACATTTACAGAGTTCTTGCTATGTACTGCAAAGTGATGATAACAAGTAACTAACATTTACAGAGTTCTTGCTATGTACTGCACACCGTGCAAAGCAGCATGCTTGCAGTGGCTGACTTCATTCTCACAACAGCCCTGAGAAGTGAGTAGTTTTGTCTCCATTCTACAAATGAGGAACTGAGGCTCAACATGACTATGTGACTTGCTGAGAGCAACACAGCAAGTAAACCGCAGAGTGGGCCTCTGTCCCTGCCCCTGGCTCTCAAGCCCACGCTTCTTTTTGCTGCTCTACGTCTGTCCCCGGACAAGACTGCAGTGTGGCACCTGGGACCCAGCTCTGGGAGGACTCCTGGCAGCAGCTCTATTCATGAACCAGAATGAGCCCCCACAATGGGTCTTTTGCCCTGGCTTCCCCAGAGAGCATACCAGATCTGCACTGGGTAAGATGGGGCACTGCAGGCTAGCCAGTCAGCAAGAACTCAGAGAGGCTGGCCTGGCTGATAGCACCAAAGCTGACACTCAAATCCAGGTCCACTGCCCTGAGGTCCAGTATGGCTTATAAAGCTTGCCTCCAAAGGCTTCTACACCAGTTTACTAACAAACTCCCAGATCATTGATCTCTGGGACATTGCTGGAACATCATTCTGGTCATCGAAAGATTTGTAAAGTCCTCATGCTCATTAATGGGTAAGAAGTCTCTCTCTGCTGGGCTTGAGCTCGCCCCTCTAATTCTGAAGAGGAGTTAGTGGGTGTGGGTCTCCAAGCTCAAGGACAACATGGTGCCTGCCCAGTAGAGGTGTGGACAAGGACTTGCATTGCCATCCTTCATCCCTGGGCCTCCAGGGGCCATAGCCAGAGATAGGCCTAGAGCAGTGCACTCACCTAGACGCATGAGACTATTCATTGAGAATGCCAACCCTTTTCTGCTAGAGAGTTAATGCCCCTGGAAGCAGCCCTCAACTAATGATGGGTGGTAGCATGGTAACAAATTATCTCCAGCGCCTTCATCACTCAGCATAATGCTGAGGTGTGGTCTGCATCATCTTACTGCGCGCCCGAGGGCAACTGACATCCAGTTGCTCACAGAAGGAACTCCTGGGTTCTGCACCCTGACTTGGTGTCCTTCCCTTCCCTTCTGTCTCACATCACTACTCCTACCAGCACCACTCCCAATAAACTACTCGTGCTCCAATCCTTATCTGGGGTCTGCTTCTGGGAAAACTCAATCCAGCCCCCATCCAGAGCATCCTCTCCCACCCCAACCCCAGGGACTCTCCTTCATACCTCTCTCCTTAGAATGCACAACAGAAGTTGGGCAGGAAGTTTCCTTATATTGTGTGATCCTAGGCACAGGAGCTGACCTCCCACAGCCTCAGTATTCTCAAAGGTACAGTGCGCTGACAAGCGCACTGATGGTGTATGGGTGTGATATGTGAGCATGACAACTGAGCACTGTGTCTCGCACATACTGAGTGCTCACCAAACGGTAGCTGCCATTATTACTGTTTTCTTTTGTTTTAGAATAACTTGTCTTCCCTCTGTCGTCGAACTCTGACTTCCTGAAGGTCACACACCATGAGTATTTCATCTCTGTCTCCCCCCTCACAGGTGACACTCAATTACATACTTGTTGCATTAAATTGCTTTGCCTAGAGGCGCCTAGGTGGCTCAGCTGGTTAAGCGTTGACTCTTGATTTCGGCTCAGGTCAGGATCTCAGGGTGGCGCGATGGAGCCCCGCCCACTTAGGCTCCATGCTCATCGGGGAGTCTGCTGGAGACTCTCTTTCCCTCTTCCCTGTCCCCGCTCTTGCACGCCTGCCCTCTCTCTCTCTCTCTCTCTAAAAAAATAAAATCAATAAATAAATTGCTTTGCCTGATCTTTGCATTACCTGTTCCTAGACGAAAGCAGGCTAATTACGCTGCATTTTTTCAGGCTCAGGGAACAGAGCCCTAAAGCACTTGCTGTTTGTTGACTTCTTCAGCGCGTGTGTGCTGCTCTACGTGAGCTCACGGCTGGGGGAGGCAGCCGTGAGTTATCTCATGGGTTATGATTTCACTCTTCATACGTTAGAATAGTTAGAGCACGTCTCATGTGAGGCACGCCTCAAGGACAACACCTATGTTGATCCACGGCCATGCTCCTCTATGCCAGGCCCGTAGTAGGTGCTCATTAAATGTTTGCCATTTGACTCAAATAATCTGATATGAACATGCCAAATAGCACCAGAGGGTTTGCTCTAACGACTCCCATCACTGACGGCTGGATGTAGCCAGAGCCTGACTAGACTGATTTGTGAGAGAAAAAATTAGAAGGTGACAGAGAGTCACTAACATTGGTAACTTTGCCCTCCTAGATACGTTTTATGCATGTCAGGTTACATTTAACTTTTCTGGGTGTATACATAGCTTAAATTCAGTTTTCAAGCCACAAGTCTTGAAGCTTCTCAGTTTAGAGACTCCTTCCCTGAGTTTTGATGATTTGGCCACTATGATCAAATCTCTGGCCCCTTGTTAGCACCAACATTGGTTAGCTTTTAAACACTTGATTAGGAATTACCTCAACCACATCATGACTACTTATGAGGTGCTTTGATATCTTGGGAGAGTAGATGGGGCCGTTTCTTGGCCCTGGGCTCCTCTACTATCGGACTCTGCCCCTGGCTATTACAACTCACAGAGAAGCCAAGGCAGTGTCTTCACCCACCAGAGATTTAAAAATCAATTCTGTGCTTGGGAAAGAGTTGTCACAAAGAACTCCACAGGTGCGACTAGAGCCATCCCCGAGCCTGGTGAGACTCTGTAACTGCCCGTAAAGCAGTTCTAAACCCTGGCTGCGTGGAGGCATCAGCTGGGAGCCTGGCACCTGTTCTCACCAATCAGATCAGGATCTCTGAGCGTGGGACACATTATGGGGGTGGAAGGGATTCCCGGGTACCTGTACTGTGCAGCCAGGCAGAGCAGAAATCCAGGGCTCTGAAGAAAGGATACAAATTCAACCAATTTCCTAGACAAGAGCAGACGAGAAAGAGCAGGTTAGAAAAGGGAAGGAGGATGGCAAGAAGTGGGGGGAACTGGTTTATCAAGAAATGACAGTGAGGGGGGGCCTGGGTGGCTCAATCGTTAAGTGTCTGCCTTCAGCTCGGGTCACGATCCCAGGGTCCTGGGATCGAGTCCCGCATCGGGCTCCCTGCTCTGCAGGAAGCCTGCTTCTCCCTCTCCCACTCCCCCTGCTTGTGTTCCCTCTCTTGCTGTCTTTCTGTCAAATAAATAAATAAAATCTTTTAAAAAAAAAGTGACAGTGAAAAGAGAGCAGAATGATGGAAATCCAAGAGAACTTTAAAAAATACCTCTCTTCACTGCATGGTATGTGGGACACACATCAGCCGAGCACGTGCCACATTTTATTGAGTCCATTTTCTTTATATTAATTTTAGATCAGGAGCTCCTTGAGGGAAGGAGCCAGGTCTGATTTGTCTTTAGGCCTCTGACACTGGCATCGTGTTGGGATAGAGGAGGAGGTCATGAAACGTTGGAGAGTGAGTGAAACCACAAACAAAACTCCCCTCCTAGATGCCCTGAGGACGTTACTGTTTCTAAAGCACCGACCCGGACACAACTTGAAAAGAGCAGGGGTTTTTATGACTGAGTCTTCCTTCAAAGACATCCATTTGGCACTCTCCATGTGTGCCAGACACCAGGAAGAGTACTTTTAGGAAAACAGAGCTGCAGAGGCACAGCGTGTAGATGTGTGACAAGGGTGCTAAGGCTCACATGGAAAAGCACGGGATGTGTTTCAGAACGCATGAGACTAGCTGAAGCTCAGGAGCAAGGCACGGGCTGAACTAAAGCAGAAGCAAAATGCTGTTCCACATACTCCCTTCAAGGAGCCAGACAAGGTGTGACACCCATTAGAAAGATTTCCTTCCCAGATGATTGTACTTTTTCAAACTCTGCTCGTGGGGCTTATACTCTGTTTTCTGGGAAACCCACTCATGGTCAACCCGTTCCCATAATTGTGGATGAGCAAGACTTTGTTACAGCCGCACTTCCCACCCAAACTCCTTCTTCCCCGCACTGGGGTCAACACCCTCTGTGCCCTCACTTCTCCAAAACCAGCAAAGTGGGGCCCGGAGAGGACAGCTCTCCTTCCCCTGACAAGCAGGACTTACAATCCCCAGGTCGCTCACAACTCACAGCTGGGCTCCTGAACGAGGAAGGTTCCTGCCCCCGGGAACTGTCCCTCTCTGATCTCCTCAACAACAGGCTTCTATGGGAAATCAGAGCCAGCCAGAGCCCTCGTGTCCTAGAGTCACGGCCCGGATTTCAGCCATGGCTCTAAGTTGGTCCCCACAACTACAGGAAAACGTCTGAGGAACAGAGGGATCTAGGCCAGGAGTGATTGGAATTGGATTTCAATCCTCACTTCCAACCTGCTGAGTTCTTCCTGAACATAAGCTCTTTATGTGAAAGATATCTAAAGACAGGCGATCACTGGGGTATTTTACTGAAAAACCACACCATTATTTCCTGGTTTAAAATGCACCGATTACTGAAAATAGCCCTTGAATGAATGGAGAAGTTTCCTCTCAGTGGTCCAATGCACTTAAGTAGAGTCTTGCCCGATCCCAGGGGTAAGGGCTGTTTCCTCTGTTTTATGGATGTGACACTGAGATAGGGGAGTTATGAGAGCTGACTGTGGTCCCAATGAAATGGTGGCAAAGCAGGTCCAAGATCTCCATGTCCTGGCTGTTCAATGGAAGGACCTTGTGTCACCTGCAGTCCATCTCTCTCGCCAGGTCATAGCCCATGTTGAAGGTCAGGTACTCACGGAGCCGAGGCATATAGCTGGAATTTCACCAAGCAGTGATGGCACCCACAGCGGGTTTAAGGCATTCCGTGTCTTCAAGGAGTATACACAGTAGAGAGGAATAGAAATGTACCCAAATATCTATCCTGCAGTGCGGAGCCCACTGAATGTCCTGTGAGAGGGTCAAATTGCAGGACCGTGAAGGAGCACGAGAGCCGACATTCCGTCACATTGGGGGAGGAGAGGTCAAGTGGAAGGAAGCTCAGAAGTTGTGGAGGCAGGACTTGAGGGTGGATCAGATATTTTTAAAAATATAATAACCAGAGTATTTAAAAATATAATAACAAGATTTATTTATGTCAGAACAAGTCATTCATAATCCCACTGTCCACTGCAGTGGAGTATCCATTCCAGATTGGTCCATGGCCACCACTGGGATTCAGACATGTGTGGGCATGCCCAGAGAGCTACGGGGCAGGCCACCAAGAGCCTTTGGGGAGCACATCAGGCATGACACACTGGATCACTAACAAAGCCAAGGTGGTCAGAATGATGAGTCTGTCATTGTATCTGTCCCTTGGATTGAGTCCCAGCCCAGCCTTCCTTCCATAAGCACCTAAGCAGCAAAGAGCAGTTTCATTAAAATTACATATCCACAGCTTTGCAGAGAATATGAAGAGACTGTGTTACCATGAGTGGTTCCCCAGACACAGAGCCTCCGGGATCAGTATGCCTGGTGGAGGACCTCAGGGCTTGGCAGGTGCTTTGTGTATGGGCATCTCCTAGCCCTACAAGTGTCTGAGGCTGGCGTGGATTCCAAGGGAGAGGCCACTTGTCTGTCATGAGATTCTTTTGGGGAACCATGGGAGACTGAGTATTCCCTGGAATTTCTGGGGCTAAAATCCTACAATAACAAGTGGAAGTGAGAGATACCCAAGTGCTGGTTGGTTCTATAAAAAGCAGCCACATTTTTAACCCTCCACAAGAGTAGCCCAAGGAAACATAGCTTACATAACTAAGTTCATATTTGCATATTCTATTCTAGTCCTTATTCACTTGCATATATAACAATCACAATGCATATTTCTAAAATTCGCTTTTTCAAATTTATCACCAAATTACAAATTTCAGATGGGGAGATATGGGAGAAGGCTATCTATGGAGATGAAACAACATAGCTCTCAATCAGTGGTTCTCAACAGGGGGCAATTTTGTCTTCCAGGGAAACATCAGGCATTCGGCAGTGTCTGAAGACATTTTTCATTGTCATGACTAGGGAGGTGATACTATGGGGAGAGGCCAGGGATGCTGCTAAACACAGGAGAGCTCCCCACCACAAAGAATTATCTATCTCAAAATGTCAGGAATGCTGAGGTTGAAAAACCCTGATCTCTAGGTGCAGAGACCAGAAAGTACCTAATTATCTGAGTAATTGTTAAGTAGCCCAACTTGAAAGCTGGCTGGGTGGGGATCCACGGAAGCTACCCCAGTGGGTGTTCTTGGGAGGAACTGAATGTATAGAAAGGGACCTGGAGGGTCCCCAGACAAGGACTTTTCAAGGGCAAAGGAGAAGAATGGCCATAGCGGCCGGGGGAACAGCTAGTAAGATCAGTACCACAGAGGCCAGTGGTGCTGTGAGGCCTAAGGACAGGATGAGATGCATCCAAAGCTACCAGATGGCACAGATGAGGAGAGCTGGGGGAATGTCACCTGTGCCCTCCACAGGGAGAGCTGGTATTTCAATGCGGGTCTGGTGGCCGCCAGCCCAGGGCCCATCCACACTGCCTCAGGACTGTGTGGGTCTCTGCACGCCTCTTGTTGGACACAGGCGGGCTGGCTGGAGCTGTAGTACCACAGACACAGAACGATGCTTAACAGGCACCAGAACAGAGAGAGTCTGGTGTCATACAGAAGCTTTCTTCTTTCTTCCAACATGAGCCGAAAGCCCTCTGGGGGCCTTAGCAACTGCTTCCGCACAAAGTCTTTACATGAAACAAATAAATACTGCTTACCTCCTCCAGCGAAGCCCTTGATGGTGCCTCCTCAGTGGAGAGCTCAGTGGGGAGCTGAGCTGGTGGCCAGGGGGCTGCTGGAAACTGGATTTCATGAGCTGCAGAGGGGAAGTCGACATCAAAAGGGATGGATGCTCTGCCTTCCTAGTGAATCCAGACATGTAACTATAAATAAGCACAAGACAATGTCTTTTGCCTTGAAAAATGACAGCGATGGAAAGGCTTGGCAATACACTGCCATCGCTGGGATGTGTTGAGTGGACACGTATACACTGTAAGTGGAAGGTATATGGTGGCGGGTATGATCTTTTGCAAGGGCACCACCTATCAAACACACAAAGGCACCTACCTTTTGCTCAGGCACCCGTCCTAGAGAATGTTCACTGCAAATTATGAAGTTAAAGATTTAGAGACAAATGAAATGTTCATCACTAGAGCATGATCTGATTGCCCTACGGTGTATCTATCCTGTTGGACGTAGCTGTTAGGGAGAATGAGGCAGGTCTCCATGTGTGTTGATATGCAAACAAGGGTCAGGATTTATTTTGAAGTGACAAGAGCAAGGTGAAGTTGTGAGACAACGTGTAGAGATGAGTCATTACTGTTTCTAGATTAATATGTCTGTGCACCCACAGAAACAGTACTGGGAAGGCACACACAATGGCTTGACAGTGCTTACTCCTTGAGAGACTGTGGGCTGACAGAAGGAAAGGAGGGTGGCAGTTTTAACTTGTGCTTGTGTGCTGTTTGTATTGTTACAACTCACTGGTGGGATTTAATGCCTGGATGATGGCATTCCAACTTGTCTCGGACAGAAGAAGTCCCAGCCTTGCTCACCTTGCCTAAGGTTGCCAGCCCAGGTCTGGTAGCCATGGCTACCCAGCCTTGTTCACCTTGCCTAAGGTTGCCAGCCCGGGTCTGGTAGCCATGGCCACAGAGACTCCAGGAGGACACACTGCAGGGCTGCTCCCAAGGCACAACATTATTGTCCCTGATGTATGAAGGGCAAGTCAACTTTGGGCAATTCAGAGCTGGCTTACAGCCACCTGGGCACTGGTGGGCTTGCTTCTCTCATCCCCCATCTGCCTTCCCCGGTGAAGAAGGAAGCAGCCTGCAGGAGCTGCATTTCTGGAGGCAGGAGAAGCCAGGAAAAGAAAAGTGACTCCTGGGCCACATCTCTTCCCATAGGAAAGAGCATGGGGATCGGGACTCAGGGTCAAGGGCACTTCCACACTCTCTCACCCATTTCTGTTAAGGCCAATCATCAGCCTCCCACTCCAGCTCCGGTCCAGCCCTGGGACTGGCAAAGCTAGGGGCATTTCACTTTCTGAACCTTGAAGCTTAGGCTCACTGTACCAGCTTCTATCCCACACAGCTTCACACTAAGCCTAGAAAAACCAATGATTCTTGAGTGCTTACTCTATATCAGGTACTCTTTTGAGTCCTGGCCACAGAGTGTGGTCTGAGAACCAGCAATAATCAGCATTACCTGGGAGCTTGTTAAAAATGCTGACTCTCAGGCACAACAGGACCCAGGTGATTTGTGTGACATTAAAGCTTGAGAGGTACTCTCCTTACTTACTTGGATCTATTAATTCCCTCTGAGTCCTATTATTATCATCCCCATTTTGCAGACAAAGGTTAAGCAACTTGTCAGGTGATCAGGCTAATAACTCCTATTGGCAGGATTCTGCCTGTAGAGCCTACACAATTAGCCACCACAGCACAATGCTGACTGTGTAAACAGCAGAGATTATAGCCTCCCTAACTTCCTATCTAGCCCAATGGCAGAGGCGTTAGGGTGCTGTGAGGAATAAAGTCAATTTCACCAAGACTAGCTCAGTAAAAAAACCATGTCTTTAAAAATTACGGAATCAGAGAGAATACTAGTTGCCAGGGATTGGGATGCAGTTTAATGGGAGTGGGAGGTGGGGGTCACTGCAGTGATGGAGCTGTTCTGTATTTCGACTGTATCACTGTCAATACTCTGGTTGTGATATTTTACTATGGTTTTGCAAGACGTTACCACTGGGGGAAACTATGGTAAGTGTGCAGAGGATCTCTCTGTATTACTTCTTACAACTGCATGTGAGTCTCAAAAGGGTTTTAATTAAAGAAAAAAAAAAAGCCTTCTCCATAGCTAAAACTGCCAAGCTTAAGGCCCTGCTGAAGAAGCCAAAGTTAAATCTTACAGATATGGACCAGAAGTGTGTTCTGATTAAAATATGCACAATTAAAGGTCTGGGGCAGGGGCATGAGGGACCAAGTCCAAGTGCAGCTATTTACCAAAACCATTTGTGCTTCAACACTTCATTCTCCGTAGTTCCAGAATCCCAGCTTACAGCGCGCATGTGCGTGCAAACACACACACACACACACACACACACACACACACACACACACACACGTGCGCATGCCTCCCACAAATGCAACCTGTTAGTCATTTAGATGGAAATAATCTCATAAAGCAGTATTGATAGAAAGAACAAAATAGGAGGGCTCCAAAGTGGGGAAACCATGCCTGGCTTGCAGCAGAACAAAAAGAGCATCCTCTGGGCTCGAGTCAAGTTTTAAGAGCAAAGAGCCAAACCAGAATCCTGCTCTTCACAGAATGTCTTAGCAGGGGGATTATCTGGTTGTTAGATCAGCACAGACAGAGTTGTGTCAATTAACAGTCTGCAAAAACACCCAGCCCAATGGTGAACCCCAAAGCCCTTGTGTGTCTGTGTGTGTGTGTGTGTGTGTGTGTGTGTGTGTGTGTGTGTGTGAGAGAGAGAGAGAGAGAGAGAGAGATGTGTGTTGTGTACCTCGTACTTCTGACTGAAGCCGATGGTTGGCTCAGGTCATGTGAATTGGGCATTTTTGTGAAAGGCTGGAAAGCTCTAAGGTGAAGAGAGGACCTCCCTGGCGAGTGGTTCATCAAGCTAACACACCCTCCAGCTGGTTGCTGGCCACTTGTGGCAGAAGCCGGCTAGTAGGCATTGTTGACACTCCTTTCTAGAGTCCAGACCAGACTCAGCCAGCAGCTCTTCCTTCACGGCACAGTAGGGCCTGCTGGGCTGCAGAGAACTCTGTAAAATGAAAGTCAAGAGCCCCCTTGGGGACTGCCACCTCCAGTAACTTTGCACATTAGTCTGTGATGGATGTTTCCTGTTGCTGACCACTGCCAGAAGCCAGCACCCAGATTGTCGCAGACACCCCATCACAGAATCCTGCACGTGTGTCCCAGGAAGCCACCACATGGCTCTCACATTGGGTGGCAACTGAAAAGACAGGCCTTTGTGTGGGTGGTCATTGCCCAACGACCCAGGGAGAGGCCCGGCTCTGCCTCTGCCTGGGGACTGTGGTCTTTGTGGAATGGCAGTCAGGATACCAGTATCAGCCTTCTTCTTTCCACCCCTTCTCTTTCTATGTACATGTCTCCTCTTTTCCTCAAACCTCGTCTCATTGGAGAATGCTATTCAGCTGAAGATTATATTAATTCCAACCCCTTCATTGGAAATACCCAGAAAACCATTTGATTTGCTCCCAATGAGATCTGCCACACCCACCATCCAGGTTTAATAGGAGACCTGAATTCCACCCCAGTGGCCTGACACCAGTAGTCCCTGAAAACATGCCACCAGCACTAGGCACTGTGCAGCCTCTGCCCTGACCCACTCGTCTTTACCCAGAGCACTCCACCTCCCATTTTGTTTCTAATCCTTCCAGCATAGGACCTCCTGCCTTGTCTCCCTGCTTGTTGTCTTATCGCAGTCCACTTCAGGGTAAACGCAGGAGGGTAGGGCTTTCAATTTGGTTACTTCATCACTCTTCCCAGCACAGGAGCCCTGGGACATAATATCTACTCATAGATACTTGGGGGACTAGCAGTCTAAGACTGCATCTCAGAGCTGAGGCTCAGTCCTACTGCTCTTGCTTGTGGCTTCGCTCTTCGACCAGAACTTATATGGCCCATTGGCCATTCTGGAGAAATTCCTCTCTTTCTCCAGAGCCCTAGGATCTCATCTCCTTTCAGCTTGTGGCCTCCCCATGTTCACCCCAGTTCATGGAGCAGGAAAAGACACACAGTCCAGGGCTAAGTCCACATAGGCCAAAAGTGGTCTGAAAGCCATCCCTCTCCAAGGCTTGGGTGAGAGCCAAGTAACTAAAGACCACAGGTGGCAACCAGGCATGGAGCCCTAATGCCCAAGGTAGTTGAGAGGTTTGAGATGAGAAATTCAAGACTGAGACTTTTTGGAAAGAGCACCAAGGAGAGAAAGACAAAAACTCAGAGCTACACACTTAGCACCCACAGAGCCCAAGGCTGGAGGGAATCACACTGCAACACTGTCCTCTGTACACTCAAACGACAAGGAAGCTGACTAGTGGTTTCCTTTATCCTATAGCTCATGCTCGATCATGGTTGCCATGTGCCATAAAGCTGTGATGAAAGAGTTTGCATTTCACAAACATTGACTTTCACAAATCTGACATTTCCCACAGGGGGGCCCTGCTTCGTCAGCATTCGGAGAAACGTCTCTGATCGAGCCTGGGTCTCAGCTTGGTCTCCATAGGGTAAGAGCTAACGGCAAGGAAAATCCACATATTTGGATGTTGGTTCCAAACTTGTACCAGCCATGGTCACATGCTCATGGGATGCAGCTTTGCTTAGAACTAAAGAGTGATAGAAAAAAATAATAGGATTGGTCAACGTACCTGGTCTCATCATCACCTTTGCAACACTCACCCTCTGAAAAGGGCATCCACCACTGAAATGAGTGCGAACGCCCAGTGAGGAGGGGCTGTGCTGGACTCTCCCAGAGGATGGGGTGCAGACATGTGTCTGAGGGACAGGAAAGTAGCTGCCCCTGAGACGGAGGATACATTACTTTCCTAGGGCTGGTATACAAAGTACCACAGACTGGGTGGCTTAAAATAGAGATGTATTGTCTCACTGTTCTGGAGGCCAGAAGTCTGAAATCAAGGTGTCAGCAGCACCACCCTGCCTCTGAAATCTGTAGGGAAATCATGCTTTGCCTCTTCCTCAATTCTGGTGGTTGGTTGGGAATGGTAAATGCCTGGCTGGTAGCCGCATAAGTCCAATCCCTGTCTTTGTCTTTGTTGTCACATGACTGCCTCCCTGTGTGTCTCCATGTCTCTTACTTTCTTTTTGTAAGGATGTCAGGATTAGGGCCCATCCTACTGCAAAATAACCTCATCTTAACTAATTACATCTACAATGACCCTATTTCCAAATGAGGTTACTTTCTGAGGCACTAGATTCCAACATATCTAATTTGGAGGAGATAACAATACAACCCATAACAGAGGAGCTAAATAAGATGGTGGGCCAGGGGTTCTATGACTGGCAAGATCCAGTGTCCTGGGAGCATGGCAGGAAGACAGCAGACCTCCAGGAGAAGCAGCTACATGGGGAGACAGGGCCCAGGACCCAGTGCTCTCAGCCTCAGCAAAACTCTGATGCCCAAACTAGGCACAGAAGTAGCAACGCTATCTGCTACAGACCTCAAATGCGTGGACGAGATGGCCGGTGTAGGCTGTGGCCCAGCACACACTCCCCAAGGATACTGGCCAACGTGGCCGGAGAGCACAGCCCAGGGTAGGAGCCCCATGGTGACCAAAATCAAATCTTGTAACACCAGGCTCTGGCCCTGAAGTCAAGATTATTTTGATTTAGAAAAAAAAAAAATTAATGTAAACATAACTCTTAAATCCAGCTAGTACGGCGGTTTTAAATTTATAGTAAGTTTTCAAATTTATAGACTACAAACATAATCACACTCTATTTCCATGCACTGCACAAAAACCAGCCCTCGAGATACAGAAGACATGAGTCAACATGGCAAACGGGGTCAAAAATGGACAGAAAGAGGCCAAACATAGGTAGGCGTCAGCAGGGAGTAACGATGAACCTGAAGAAACCAGTGTTGGTCCAGATCCCCTCCCCCTTCTAAATTCTTGCAGAAAAGAATATTAATAAAATGAAACTCTAAATCCAATCCTGGAGCAATAATAGAACGCTTGTGCCAAACTTCACAGCCGTGGGAAGGATGTATGTAGCTGAGCAATCTGTGGACAGCATTTCTCGGCTGAAATTCTTGAAAGCCCATAGTGCTCAGGCCAAAATGCTCTGGAAACCAAGTCCCGTGGAAAATGCAAACTTTATGAATTGCACATGTGGCCACAAAGCCAGCTCTGCAGTCTAAGTGAAAAGATTTGCAGAGAAATCTGTCCCCATGCTGAAGACCACCAGGGCTGATGCAGAGCATACCATGGGCCCCAGAGAGGACAGGAGACTCACTCAGCCTTTGGGATTTTCTTGGCAAACTCCAGAAAAAAAAAGTGGAGGCCTGTGCTGGAATCAGACATGATAGACAAAGGGGCCATTTCCCTTTGCCTGAGGGGGCATCCCTGGAGAAGCAGCACCTGTGGGGCAAAGTGAATCCTTCTCCAGCTACCTTACCCTTTTTGTCCCTCCCTTTTCCCATCTGTGAGTCGAGGATCATACAGAATTTATCCTGTGGGGTGGCTGTGAGGGTGCTAGGGATTAATATATGTGAAGCTCGAAGAAAGCGCCTGACCCCTCACAACAGCCAACACAAGTCCTCACCTGCAGCAAGCACTCCAGCAAAGCTGAAGTTTCAAATCTCTCCCCAAAGTTGCTTCTCTTCCAGCACTCCTCCTAAATTTTCATTTTTACTTTACAGATCTCAGATTGCCTTCCCACTTTGTCTCCCAACAACCTCTTCTCAATCTGGAGAGCTTCCCGCTCCCTGTCATAGGATCTAAGGACAGGAAAGGCCCTCCTCGGTCCCTCAGCTTCCGCCCCTGCCCCAAGGCAGAGCTCTGTTCACACCGACTCCGACAGATGGTTGTCGTTTCCAGACAGGAAATATTTATCGAGCATCCATTCTGGGCCAAGCCTTGTGCTCAGAGTTGCTAGGAATACGTGCAGGAGTGGGGCGGGCTGAGCTCCCACAGTATATGTGGGGGAATTGGAAACTCAGACAGGACTGGCTGCTGCAGTCTTGAGGCAGAATTTCTGCTCTGGGAAACCTCCAGTTTTGCTCTTGTGGCCTTCAACTGATTGGATGAGGCCCACCCACATTATTAAGGGTCATCTCCTTTACTTACAGTCAAGTGATCATAGATGCTAACCACATCTAGATTAGTGTCTGACTAACTGGCTACTGTAGCATCACCAAGTGGACATGTAAAATTCACCACCACACCCAAGGTCCATTTGCCCTTGTTTTCCCTACTTCATGTCCAGCTTTCTTCCCAGCTGCCAGTTCTGTGACCTATAGCAACTTCAGACCCACCATGAGTCTGGAAAGACCCACCAGAAAAGATAGCTTTCCACTGACTTTTTCACCAGCTCCCACACCTGCATTCACTCTTCCTCCCTAAAATAAATCCTTCATTCCATTTCACTCATAATGGTGGGATTTTAAACCCCTCTTCCTTCCAATTTATTCAATGTATGTGCTTATGGGGCTTTCGCACAGGGAGGTGGCATACCTCGGAACTGTCCCCAGAGTTACCCAGGAGGATGTCACAAAGACTGCTCACGTAGAGGTGCCTCGCTGGAAACATTTTCACTACTCCGGATGCTGCCAGAAAAGATGCTAGAAGGAGATGTTGGCTGCTGGTCACTTTTGGCTGTGGCACACTTCCAGGAACTAGCAGCTCCAGAAGCCAACCTCCACAGGGACTGAGCACTGGAGAAAGTGTACCCTTTAGCCTGGCAAGTGAGACACACTGGAACCGGGAAGAGAAAGTCTCTTCCTCCTCCCTCCCATGTCCCCTCAGGCTTCCCTACTGATCACACATGGAACAATATGTCAGCTGGCAAAGAAGAACCATTTGCAAAGTCCATGCCCACCTCCATTCTGACAGAGTCAGCAAAGGGGGGTGGATTTGGAGCTAAGAAGCAATAAACTGGATAAACTAGCATAGTTCATTCCTTTGGCTACTCAGTTTCCACGTGGGCACTTGGACACTCATTTGAACTTTCGGGCAACAGTGAAATAATGCTATCCTTGTTCCACCTACTGTGGTAAGGCTACCTTCTTTCCAAGTGAAAAATTTCTCACACTGTCCTAATTGCTATCTGTGGCTTCCTTCTTCCACTAACCATTCTGTGCTTCTCCCATGCTCTCAGTCAGATCTCAGCTGGCTGGATTCTTTACTTGATGGCATGACTGACACCTTAATTCCTGAAGAGTACTTAGTCACCCTACCTATATTTTGGTTGCTGTAGTTTTCTATTAACCTCTGCTGCCAGGCATGGAACTACTAGGAGGTGCCCCAGAGAATCCATGGGTTCCAGAAACAGTCTTCCTTTCCTCCATTGTGTAGCTACAACCCATCATCTCTTGGTACTCAGGGTCAATTACTCCAGCCAGTAGACCAACTCCTTTTTGTTGATTCAGGGGTCATAAGGAGCCCAAAGCAGCAAGGTCTCATCTTCCCACTTCATGGAATCACAGCCCATGTGATGCACTCTCTGCCTGGGGGAATAAACCTACAAACCAGCAGAGCTCAAGGACACCTGAACAGGAAGCAAAAATTCTGTGTATGGATCATTGGGCATAATAGTAATAGATGCAACTCCTATTTAGATCCCTTGATTCCTGGCCCCATGCATTCTGACTCTTGGGGAGACAGCACCATATTATGATTTTGATACAAAGTATATGCTATATCCTATAAGACAGAACCCCACCCATTCAGGAAGTTATTTCACAAAAGGTACCACAACTGAGTCTTCAGTAAGTCACTGAACCTTCCAATTAGCCCAGCCATGTCCAGTGAATGGGGTAAGACCACATAATTCCATGGAATGGGCATTATCCCTTCTACACCTCTTTGCTAAGAAATGGACTGCTGATCAGAAGCAATGCTATGGTGAATGCCATGGTGGTAGACAAATCATTCTATGAATCATGGATGGTAGTGCTACAGACAAGCTATGTGCAAATCCATACCTAGAAAATATGTCTAATTACAATGATGACAAATACCTGCCTCCTTCATGACAGAAGAGGTCCAATGTAATCAACCTGCCACTAGGTGGCTGGCTACTTACCCCAGGGAATGGTGTAAAGGGCTCAGTGTTGGTCTCTAGGCAGAGATCTAGCTCTTGCTAGGCAGACTAGGCACCTAACAGCAGTATAAGCACCCATGCCACTAAGCTCCTGCATAGCCTCCATGCCTGACCCCATGGCTCCTTTGTTAATGGGCCCACTGAGCAAGCACTGGAGTGGCTGGGGAAGGAGGTTGACTGATGTCTATGGAGTATGTAATTTTGTCCACGTGATGACTAACCTTCTCTCTAGTGGATGTCCTTTGGGTATCCAAATGGGACACAAATATCCTCACAGTTTGTGCCCATTCTGAGAGAGGTCCATCTAACACCTCTTTCCCCCAGACTTTCTTGCCACTAATCTTCCAATCATGTTCCTGCCAAGTCCCTGATCATCCAGCCAAACCATTAGTAAGTGCCCATAAATCTATGTAGATCCATACTTCTGGCCATCTCTCATTTCACAATAGTGGACAGATAAATGTATTGCTCAAAGTTCTGCCATAGGGTCCAATCAGGACACAGAAACTACATGGAAATGGAAAAATTAATATAAAGAATTATTAATAGAAAATTAGATTACATTAATAGGAGATGAATGGGGACTTGGGTAGAAAGAGTTATTGAGAACTCTAAAGAACGCAGGAATAGTAAATATAGGAGCAGCCTCTACCCCTAGAACCAAGATAGGGCCCCCGTACCCAAGGAAGAGCCTCCTCCCTGACCAAAGGACTGGGATTCAGACCTCAGAGAGGACACAGCCATAGCTCACTGGATGGCACAAAAGCCAAAAGATGCCTCACCGTTGCAGCGTGCCAGGAATTTGTCCTCTGAGATGTCAGGAGAAGGTGTCCAAAGGGAAGTGCCATAGTTCAGAACTCACTGTAAAGCCATATGAGAGAGTACTGGAGAAGGCCACTCACAAGGAGATATCTGGCTGGTAGCATTCCACTGGGAAACTGCCAAAGAAGCTGCTGGTAGAAGCTGCTAGCCACTGGGCATTGCAGGAGCTCAATGTGTAGGAGTCAGGCACTAGAGAAAGGCGTGCCCTACCGGAGCCTAACACAGCAGAAGCCACATGCTCTCAGAACCTGAGCACTGGACAAAGCAAGCTCTGCAGGAGTCTGGTAAATGAGAACCAGAGAATGGAAACTCCTTTCTCCAGTGTCCCTCAATGTCCTCTATTGACAAGGCTTAGAATCATGCCAGCTGGCAAAGGAGAAATATTTACAAAGCCCATTTCCATTATCATGGAGCAGGCAGACAAAGATGAGTTTGGAGCTGAAAGGCAATAAATTGACAACTGGTATGGGGTGGGGGGTGCTATGCTAGGATTTGGGGTGAGAGAGAACGGCAGGAAGCAGACCAACACATGGCAGTGCATTATTCTATGTATAATCGGAGCAGATATAACTTCATCAGGAGTTAGGGCCAGAGTAATCAGGAAAGGCTGCCTATCAGAGGCAGAAGGTGAGTTTCTGCCACCCCAGTAAGATGATCAGCTCAATCCAAGGGTAGGGGCTGGCTGAGTGTTCTCAGTTCTGTTCAAGTCTAAGCAAACCACCCTTACAAAAAGTAACTTCTGTGAGTCTGACATTGAACTGACCATCTTCTCTCATTTCCCCAGAAGCTGGCCAGGGCCAGGCTAACAGTAGGTACTTAATAACAGTCAATGATTTTGAGAGAGTTTTCCTGTTCCACTCCATCAGCATGTGACCACACTTTATCCTCAGGGTCATCGTTTGCCCTAAAATCTTCCTTCCCAGGGACAGTAGCCTCAGCTGATTCCTAAGAAGTCACTTAGTGTCTGGAGACTCCTTCCTCCCCATGTAAAGGAAGCATCACCCTCTATTGCTCTCACCACAGCTCTGACTTCCTAGGCGCCAGCAAAGTCCCTCTATCCTCATGACTGAGAGAGCTTGGAGTATGGTGAAGGAAAGAGGAGGGGAAAGAAGGAGCAGTCCTTGACTTATCTTGGTAATGGACACAATTTTGGTCTCTCCAACCTTTGCCTTTTATAAGTCAGGCTTTTAGAAAGAGAAATGGAGAAGCAAACAGCCCTCTGGGATCTCTAGGACTTTGTGTAAAGGAAGAGTGGTCACTGCGTTCCCGATCTTGCAATGTCTCCAAGTTGTGGCCTTGATTTCATAAACATCTCCGTTCAGGGCTCCCTAAGTGAAAAATGTCTTGGACAATGAACAATCCCAGAGAGATACACAGCCTTCTCCAAGGTTCTTGAGACTTTGGATGAATTGCTCATAAATGCTCTCTTTTCCCCTCCTTTCCTGCTCTCTTTGGTTTGCTCCTCACCTCTCCCAAAAAGTCAGATCCAAAGAGTCCTGAGTCCCTACGTGAATGGCCATTATCCTCCTCAGCTTGGCTTCAAGAGGGATGCTAGGGCTCTGTCCCTAGGAGCTCACCATCCCACCTAGGAGAGCAGAGTCCCACCCCTGGATGAGGAAGAGTGGGCAGGGCAGCAGCTACTGAAGGTCTATGGCCCTGTTCCCCAATGTCTAACGAGGAAAGAAATCACCTTGGGACTTCTTGAAAGGCAGATCCTGATTCAGAAGTTTTAGGGAAGGCCCGGGTAATCTACACTTCCAACAACTTCAAGTGATGCCAAAGCTGCCAACCTATGGCCCACACTTTGAGTAGCAAGGGTCTCCAGTGTGTGAGTCACAGAACCATGGTGACATAGGAACTCATAAATCCAGAGGCTAAAGGCCCCAATAAGGTCTAGAGAGTCAGGTAAAGCTTCACAGATTTGCTGACACTGGAACTGGAACTGGGTCTCAAAGACCAGGAGGTTTTGCAGGGAGGGAGGTGTCCGAGCAGGGGTGCAGCACCCTCACGTCCTCCTGCCACAACCACTACTCTCTCCTGTCCTGCCTCTGATCCACCCACGTGCTTTTCCTGCTCAGCATGCCCTACTTCCTGGGGTTGGATCAAGTACATGGCTCTGTGTCATGGTCAAGTTCCTCTTCCCACTCTGGTTCCTTCTCTGACCCCTGAAGGCAGGAGGACACTTCAGGAAGCACTCCTGCCTACTCTCTCCTCAAGCAATTATGGGCCAGCAGGAACAATGGGACTGCAGGAAATGTACCTGGGCATATGCTGGAGAAAGGTGCGTAATGGCAAGGAAAGGACAAAAGATGAGAATGGCTCCCTGACAATGACTGGCAGGGGAAGTGGGTGGAGGTGGGAAAGTCTCTGTTAACTCCCTCTGTTTGAATGAGTCGCCCAGGAGCCGTGATTTTCAGCCTTAGTCAAGAGTCTGGCATTTAAGCTGCATACATATCCCACTTAGTCCAGTGGACAAAGCTTGTCCACTCCGAAGACACTGATGGGTACCCAGGAACAGTCCTCTTTTCTTCCTGCCCCCATAGCCATCCTGCTCCAAAGCCACCCTCCCTCTCCTCGGGACCACAGCCAAGCAAATCCTACACATGCATCTTTGAGGCCTGCCCCCCTTCTCATTCAAACCCCACTCAGACCAGCCCTTTCTGGCTTGACAGCCTTAGCCTGTACTGTGGGGTCTGCCAGCGATACTGTGCCCTCCACCCACTGCACACTGGCTCCTTCTAACCCTTCAAGTCTCCAAGTAAAGTCACCTCCACAGAGAAGGCCCCCTGTCTGCCACTTGTCACCACTTCCTCATCTGTGGTTCACTTGCTGATGCTCTTTTTGTCCTGCCAGGATCCAGGCTCCATCAAGTTGGGTGCAAGCCCAGTCTCTGGTACCTCCCGGACATTCAAGAGACATCCATGGTGGGAAAAATGAAGCCCTTGGACTCAGATCCCTCTCATGAGGAGTTCCCAGGCTAATTGACACCACATTGATCATTTACAGCAATTTCTTTCTAATTCATGTTGTTAGCCACAGAACTCCTTCTCTGTCCCAAAGCAATTTCATCCCAGAAACCCAAAGGCCCCCACCTAGTGGCTCCTGCAAATGCTATGACTGTCAGACCCCCCTGCCAAATGAGGGCCAGTCGCAGGCCAGAGTGTGTCCTCCACTGCCTCTGCTCCATTTTCCCATAAATGAATTAGCTGGGGACCTTATACCCAGAATTCAAAGCTGGGAGTGTGCAACAGGGAGTCTGCAGGGTCCTCTCGGAGGAGAGCTGTGAGGTCAGGGCTGGAGGCTTCAAGCCCTTGTTTTTGGGAGAGACCTGAAAAACTCTTACCACAAGCAGCAGAGAAGGAGGTGTCCCCAGCAGCTGGTGTGCGCCAGCTCTGGGCAGCTACAAATGAGTCCCCCAGGCCACCAGTGCAACGGACCCAGAAGACCAGCTTGCCGCTCCTTGGCCCTTCCCTGCCTCCCCGTGCCTACTGCGGTCCTCATCCATAGGCCCCAGCAGAAAGGATCTAAGGACTGTTTACGTTCTTGCCATTTTTGATTGTGTTTAGACTTACTAAAAAAAATACATCTTAAACATTTATAAGCAATCATAGGCCCTCGTGGATTTCAAACAAATTTTCCTATAAACCAGTCAACTTCAGAGTATCCGACCCCCAAGAATCATAAACCCGCAGAGCTGGTAGGCCCTTAAAGATCCCAGTGTCCTTGTTTTTCAAGTGGAGGCCCAGGAACCTGCCCAAGCTCACAGGGTGCTTAGTGGCATATGCAGGGCTGGAGCGCAGGGCTCCTGCTTCCACAGCCCGGTGTTCCCATTTCATGTGTGAAAAATCTGAGCCCATCAGCACACGGCCTCTGCAGGCATGTGGTTCTAGTTTTTAAGAGAACAAACTGATTTGAGGTTTCAAAATATTAAGCACTTAGAGTTTGGAGAAGGAATGTGTGTTAAGTGCACATTCTTGGTCGTCAGCCATCCCCCAGCGCCCGGCAGACTGGCTGCCTGATGCAAGGGCTCTGAGACTCAGTGTGTCTGGGCATCTGAGGCACAGCTTCATGCCACAGGCCCCGAAACTGCTCATGTTGCAGCATGGTGCCACAGCAAAGGGCCAGGCCTGAGCGGCAGCCCCGATACCCCATTCTGAAAAGGACGACAAGGATGTGTCCTCTCCAAGCCGAACAAGGGCTAAGGATCTTCATGTCAAACTCTCCCCCCAGGTTCTGCACTAATGAGGGGGCTACGAACCCAGGAATGGAGATCCCTGCCTCGGTAAACATCTCTTAGAGCCCTCAGAAGCCTCCTCAAAGCCTAAAGCCAGAAAGGAAGGGTCTAGCTGAAGGCCGGAAGACACCAATGCAGGCCTTAAGCTCTCTGGGTCATCACCTTCCTCTCTCCACCACCACAGGCCCTGACAGGAAATCGAGTAAAGCTCTTTCTAAACCTCTACCGTGGGACTTCCTAGCAGGGCTCTGAGGGCCAAGGCCTATGCTCAATAAAAGCTGTGGCCCCGGGGGATCCCACCACAGGGCGTGTTCTGCAGAATACACTGGCCCCTGTGCTGGCTTGGGATAGGAGGGAAAGCCAAGGCTGGCTGGGAAGCCCCAGCTGGCGTGGGAGCCTTGGAAAGCCCTAAGGTGACCCCTTCCAGCATGGGCTCAATGCAAAGACTTTGTGGCCTCTCCCCCCTATCCCTGTGCCCAAAGCCCAGAAGATTCTCTTTGCAAATGCCCTAGGCTCCATCCTCCATAAGGCTGGGAGGCTGG
Source organism: Eumetopias jubatus (assembly GCF_037043125.1). Classification (NCBI taxonomy): domain Eukaryota; kingdom Metazoa; phylum Chordata; class Mammalia; order Carnivora; family Otariidae; genus Eumetopias; species Eumetopias jubatus. The sequence goes on along the minus strand of NW_028274811.1, from coordinate 29,141,995 downwards.
GGCTTGGTGGCACAATGCGGACTGCTGGGGCCACCTTGGGCCCTAATGGTCTCCCTAAAGCCCAGAGATTTTAGGCAAGATGTTTTTAGAGCAAAGTAATTGATCACATACCCAGACTTCAGTTGTGCCTGGCCACGTGCATGACTGTTCTGTGTTCGAGATGAGAGAGGACGCTGCTGCTAATCTCAGGGACCTACAGACCAACAGGAGAAGCCTAATCAAAGTAAGTCTAAATGCAATACAGTTGCCTGAATTGGATTAGGGAACAGAAAAAGGACACTGGTACAAAAACCAGTAAAATCCAAATAAAATCTTGAGTTTAGTTAATAGTCATATATCAAAGTTGATTTCTTACTCTTGATAAATGTACCACCCTTATGTAAGATGTTAATGGGGAAAGCTGTTACAGATGAGGGGTAACAGGGTATAAAAGGGTGAGGAGTGTATGGGAGCTCTCTACTGTCATTGCAACTTCCCTGTAAATCTAAAAATTTTCCAAAATAAAACGTTTATATAAAAAAGTACCACTGATCATGGAATCACTATGTGTCATTCAAGGGGCTGAGTACTTCCTTGGCATTATCTCATTTAATCCTCCCCGAACCTTATGGAGGCTGCAATTATGATCTCCATTTATAGCCAAGGAGACTGAAGCCAGAGCTGCAGACATCCTGCATCTAGTAGGCAGCAGGTGGTAGCTCAGCGGTCACCACCACTCAGAGGAGCAGAGATTGTCTAGGCAGTCACCTGTACAATCCCGTATAGAGAAGGACTCTTGGATTAAGACACTACACAGAAATCCACGTCCAAGTAAAAGTGAGTGATTTGCCATAAGGCCTCTGAAACACTTGCCAGGACTTCTGAACTCTCTCCAAAGCCCACCTGAGAGTACTCTTCCAGTCTGTACAGTGTCAACGGTGAGAGCTGCCATCCCTCCCTGCAGCATGCAACTCCTTCCAGCGGGAAATTAAATTCCTTCCTACTCTCTCCTCAAGAGCCTTGGAACATAGTCCTCAGAAGCTTACCAAGGGAAAATTCTTTCTTCCTTCTATTTATAAAAAAATTTTTTTCTAAAGACTCAAAACACTTCCTAAGTTTCTTTTTCACACAAACAGAAATTGTGCAGCTATTCCCAAGTCTCTGGTTAAGCATGAGGTCCTCCTTCCATCCTGCAGCCTGACCGTGCCCATCACTGCACCTGACAGCCCTCACACTCCTCGGCCCTCTTCGGCCCTGCACTCCAATGCCAAGAGGTGCAGGGTCATGAGATGAAGGGGAAGGAGAAGTTCGAGCTCTCTCCCCAACTGGCCTGTTAGCTGACAGAGCAGGGAGCAGGTCCTAGTCTCTGGGTTTTCTCTTTTTAATATCTATGCTCTACCAAGTGCTAGAAATAGGAATTCTTAGCAGCTCCTGGTTGAGGAGCAGCTGAACAAGAGACAAACCCATGGGGGATGTTTTTTATTTTATTGTATTTTATTTTAAGATTTTATTTGTCAGAGAGAGAACGAGAGAGAGAGAGAGCACAAGCAGGGGGAGCGGCAGGCAGAAGAAGAAGCAGGCTCCTCACTGAGCAAGGAGCCCGATGTGGGACTCGATCCCAGGACCCTGGGATCACAACCTGAGCCGAAGGCAGATGCTTAATCAACCACGCAGGCATCCCTGGAGGGTGTTTACATGTGGGGCTCAATGGTCTCTGCTCCGCTCTCAATTTCAATCATGAGCAAGGAAGACCAGGCCAGCCTGTCTTTCCCAAAAACACTTCTCTAAGAGCTATGATCACAGACAGACCTGGCAGAACTCAGGGAGCTTGGGGGCAACCATGTCCTGGCAACTCAGGGTGAACTGGAACTCAGCCTCTATGTCAGGTTTTGCTCCTAGTGGCTGAATCAACCTCATCAGGAAAAGTTCCCCATTTTGTTCTCAAGGTTTTGACAACTTCCTAGGGGTGACTCCAGTGAGCAGGGCCACAGCTGAGATGCTGATGGTCGTTTGGGGGTATTTCAGGTCCAGTGCATAAAATTATGTGAACAAAATAACACAAAGTAGTTGCCAACAGCTATTAGCCCTGTGAAAAATAACAATGGAAAACTCAGTTGACTGGCTATCAAAGGGCCCATATGGAAAGGAGGAAGTCACCTGTGGTTTAACATCTGTAAACTCAAAACACAACACAAAAGAAGCGAACAACCAAAAGAAAAACTGTCCACAAGTCCTTACCCTCAGAATGATATCAAGGCTCCCGTACATCACTTAATTGGCCAAGAGCTGGTTTCATTCCAAACTGGCGTGCACCTGAGCAGTACAGAGACTTTGGCTGTTTCCAAATGGTGACAGAGCAGTAGACAGGAGCCTTATTCCCACTGCCCCCAAATACAAGTTACTTCCCCTGCAGAGACTACAATCTGGTGAGTGAGTACCTTCCCCTGTAGGTATTCCAGCCCTTTCTGTCAACCCTGATGGCCAGGGAAGGCCTGGGTGAAAGCGACCTCCCTGCCGGTGAAATCAGCACTAGGTGATAGCCTCATCATCTACTCACACCTGCAAAAGTGGCCTCCCAGGAGTGAGGATGAGCAGGAAAACAGTCTTCATTTCATCCTCTAATCTCCTGGGAAATGCCCCATGTGTTGTGCAAAGGCTTTCAAATCACACAGACCTGGGTCTGATTCAGAGTTCCATCATCCATTATTAGCTGGGTGATCGCTTCTTGGCTTTTTGGCTAAGATCAAGCGCATTATTAGCTGGGTAGCCTTGAGGAGGTGACTTAACCTCTCTGAGCTTTAGTCTCCTCATCTGCATTGCAGGGCAAAGTAAATACTAGAGATAATGAATAAAAAACCTCCAGTATGGTGGCTTTTTCATGAATATTAGCAGGTGACACTGCCCCTAGGAAACTAGCCACCAGTATGCCCATCGTTCATCAGATATCAGCGTCAACCCCAAATATGCACTTGAATCAGAGACAGCACTGCCCCTAATCCCCACAGCTCGCACTTTCTGCTTTGCAAAGTTGACTTAGAATCTTAGCTGCCTGTGTCATCTTCTACCACCTTCTACCACGAACGCCAGGTTCCTACCACCTCAGACTTCTCCTGAGCATGCCCTGCTTAGCTAGGACACTGTAATACCTTTATTAGGGCTGGTCCACTGCTTGGGATAGTTTCTCGCCATCTGCCCTTGTTGAAATTCCATATGTCTTCCAAAATCTGTGTCACGAGTGGTCTTCCCTGAAGAGACTTCCTTAATCTCTTTGTTAGAACAACCACCTTGGCCTTCCACAGCACAGTCTTATGTGTACTATCAATTGCTTATCCTAAGGGCTAGATGAGAATATCTCTGTTCTCTAATACCAGTCCTCTGACTCTAGCAGGGTATGGGCTCTTCCATTTATTATGGGTGGCCTTCGTCAAATTGTACTTAATGCTCAAAACCTCAGTTTCGTCATCTACAAAATGAGAGGATAGTCATGGTACCAAACACACAGAGCTCTTGGGAGCATTAAACATATTTACGCAGGTGAAGGTGCCTGATGCATATTAGTCCAGAAATGTTGGCTGCTACTCTGAGAACCTGTGAAACTGTGTGAGTAAATTGGGTCACTGGCTCATCAGCCTGGAAGCTCTCCAAGGCCAAGAACTAGATCACCTCCACAGAAAGAACATGGTTCCTGGCATGAGCAGATGCTCTATAAATGTTGGCTGAATAGGATTTCCCTTGGGAGAATTAGCCCTTTGAAGGCTGTGACCACATCTCTCCTGATCTCTCTGCATAGTGCTAAGTAGGGACAGAGGGCAAGTTAGCCCTTCATCAGCACTGCAGGAGAATGAGGCCCATGGGAGACAGGTTGTAATGGGAGGTGCCCTTCTCTGCAGCAAAGTGCCCTTCCCCCACCTTGGCCCCATCAGGGCCCTGAAGGGTCTCTCTGGTCTCACCCTCTGCCTTCTTTAGGCAGGGAGAATCCATTCTTGTTCCAGTCCCACTCCTAGTTTGAAGGTTCTTCACATAGGAGCAGGTGAGTGACATTCTGAGGAGATCACCATAGAAGGGGCTAGACACTCAGCTTGGTCACCTCTTCGAGGGCCTCTGTATGTAGCCCCACATCGGGCAGGGCCACAAATGACCAAAGAACTGGGCTTCATTCTCATGGAGGCTGCAGCTGTTCTTGGCTTTTCCCCACCACCCGTCGGGAAACAACACAGAAACATAATTGAGCAGCTGTGGCTATAAAAAGAACCTGCTTCAGAACAATACGTTGTGTCCAGCAAGTATGTGTTATAGGCCGGTGATGGGACAGCTAATACATGATAGATGAGTCCGCTCTGTGCACCCCCACACTGCTCTCTGTCCACTTCCTTGCCTGTGTGTCATGGGTTCAGGACTCGTGTGCCATTCCCTCTAGCTCCCATAGCCCCAGTCCCTCCTGTGGAGCTTGTATGTGATGCAGACTCTTAATGCCATTGCCAAGGTTCTAAGTGATGTGGATGCCATCTGAGCTCCCTGCTCTTTTCTCTCTACACTTGAGCAAGTGCCCATCAGATGCTATATCTGCATCATCAGGACCTGCCAATAGTTTTCATCCCATCCTCAGCCCTTCTTATGTCCAGATCCACTCCCTATGTATATAGCCAGGTTTGGCCAAACCACGCTTGCACACGTGTTGTTTTGAAAGATTAGTACAGAATCCAAAACAATATTTCTCTTGGGTTCCTCTTCTAAGCCAAAAGAGAAAGAAAAGTTTCCAAAAAAATAACACATTATTAACCAATGAATGAGAGCCAAGAAAACAATGTAGCCAGCATATTTATTCCAAACAGCTTGTTTAGAATGCAATTTGCAAATATATTTAATTCCACTAGGCATTCTGGAGAACCATGCTGAAGACCTCTTACAGCCAGCAGAGCCAAGAAAGTCACCCTCAGTGGTCTGGCCCTGTTCGCTGGTCAGGGACTGCCTAACACTAGTTACTCTTGGGTTCTCCTATAGCAGGAGAACTTGCTCCATGCCAAAGGGCTCACTCTGAGAGCCCTGCTACCTCTCACACCTCCCGCTTAAGAGCAACATTCCTTCATCCCATGCCTTTGCCTTGAGAATGACCATCTGGCCAGAGTCAGCAGCACTATCAAGAAGTTTCCCTCTAAACAAAGGCAACTTGCCCATGAGAAGAAAAAATGAAAGCCACTGTGACAGCCTCTATTAATGGATGTCAAAACTAGCCCCCAAGTGTGTGAAAGTCCAAATCAATTTGATTTATGAAAACTAAGCAAACTTCCCAGGAGGTTTGGCACATCCACTGCAATGGAGAAAGGCCTTAATTATACTGCCTCTTGCTCATTAAATAGATAAGATCTTAGCAGAGACAAGCTATGTTTTGTCTTCACAAAAAAATGTAAATCCATCTGGCTCCATATTTTACAGTCATCAGTAGCCTGAGGCCATGTGAAATGCCCAAAGTTTTCATCTTCCCAGATCTGGGGGTGGAACAGAAGTGAGACATCAACATGAGAGCTCTGAGGCTGGCAGCATGGAGATGATGGTGATGTATTGGAGCATTCCTGTCTCTACAAAATCCCAAAGCCAAACACCGCACATGGACTATATGAGATGCCAAGGCATAAAAAGCCAAAGGAAGAAATAGCCCTGCACTTTATCACAGAAACGCCTTCTCTTGGGCAATCAATGAAAGAAGATTCATAGTCTTAATGGTTCAGCTGACCCCTCTTTCAACCCAGAAAGGACCAATGCTCTCTGGGCACAAGCTGAGTGTGGACTCAAGCCCTAGGACTGAGTGTCCCAGGGCTTCTCAATGAGGTCATCCCAAATACTGACTAGAAAGTCAGTTGATACTAATGGAAAACTACTGTGTGGGCAACAGAGTTCCAGCACCCCTGGGGAGCCTATCATTGTTCAAACGAAAGTGGCTTGGAGGAAATATTGCTTTCTACTGACTCTCACCCAGCAGAAGCCCCATATGTTCCTCACCTCACAGTCGGGACTCAGAGCAGGAACAAGTGTGTGAAACAGGAAAGTTCCCTTACAAAGGACCCTCAGTCCTCGGACTACTTTTCTTCCCTCTTTATTTTTTTCTCATTCATCCAAATGTCTTAAATATCTTATAAAATATTTCTAAATTTATATCTCCATGACGGGCCTCTTCCTTGAATCCTAGATTTTAAATTCAACTGCGAACTTGACATCTCTTAATAGGTCTCAAACCAAGCTTCTTATCAATTGATTGTATATATTGACCTTGTGCCCCATTATGTTGACAGAATCATTTCTTAACTCTTGTATTTTTTCCCCATAGGTTCTTTAGGGTTTTCTATATAAAAGATTGTGTTGTTGGTAAATAAAGATCATTCTATTTTTTTTAATTTGTATGCCTTTTATTTTTCTTTCTTGCCTTATCTCACTGGCTAGAAGCTCCAATACAATGTTGAATAGAAGTGGTGAGAATGGACATCCCTGTATTGTTCCTGATTTTAAGAGAAAAGTATTCAGTCTTTAATGAGAGAATATGATGTTAGCTGTAGGTTTTTTGCAGATGTTAGTTATCAGGTTGAGAAAGTTCCCTTCTATTCCTAGTTTTCTGAGAATTTTGATTAAAAATGGGGGCTGAAATTTTGTCAAATGTAGCTCTTGCTACATTTATTGAAATGATCATATGGTTTTTCTCCTTTGTTCTCTTTTTTTTAATTTTTTATTGTTATGTTAATCACAATACATTACATCATTAGTTTTTGATGTAGGGTTCCATGATTCATTGTGCATAACACCCAGTGCTCCACGCAGAATGTGCCCTCTTTAATACCCATCACCAGGCTAACCCATCCCCCCACCCTCCTCCCCTCTAGAACCCTCAGTTTGTTTTTCAGAGTCCATCGTCTCTCATGGTTCGTCTCCCCCTCTGACTTACTCCCCTTCATTCTTCCCCTCCTGCTATCTTCTTCTTTTTCTTTTTTCTTAACATATGTTGCATTATTTGTTTCAGAGGTACAGATCTGTGATTCAACAGTCTTGCACAATTCACAGCGCTCACCATAGCACATACCCTCCCCAATGTCTATCACCCAGCCACCCCATCCCTCCCACCCCCCACCACTCCAGCAACCCTCAGTTTGTTTCCTGAGATTAAGAATTCCTCATATCAGTGAGGTCATATGATACATGTCTTTCTCTGACTGACCTATTTCACTCAGCATAACACCCTCCAGTTCCATCCACGTCATTGCAAATGGCAAGATCTCATTCCTTTTGATGGCTGCATAATATTCCATTGTGTATATATACCACTTCTTCTTTATCTCCTTTGTTCTCTTAATATACTGAGTTACAATAATCAATTTCTAAATGTTAAATTAAGCTTATATTCCTGAAATAAATCTCCATTGGTCATAATGTATAATGTTTTTTATATATATTTCTGGATTCAATTTCCTTGTATTTTGTTAAGGTTTTTTTTCTGTTTGGCTATGTTCAGAAAAATATTAATCTTTAGTTTCCTCTTTCATGATATTATCATATTTTAGTATCAAAGTTACGTTGGCTTTATAAAACAAGTTGGGAATGTTTCCTCCCCTATTTGCTGAAATAGTGTTACATCAGTATTACATCTTTGTTGAGTGTTCGATTGAATTCATCTGTGAAGCTATCTGGGCCTGCGGTTTTGGTAGTAGAAAGGTTTTTTTATTATGAATTTAACTTCTTTAATGGAATGGAAAATTTGACCACTCAGATTTTCTATTTCTTTCTTAGTCCATTTTAGTAAGTTGTGTTTTACAAGAAATCAGTACACTGTCATGGCATAAAGTTGTTATGTTCCCTTGTTATCTTTTCAATAAATGTAGGACTCATAGTGGGATCTCTTTCATTCCTGATAGTGGTAATTTGTGTCTTCTCTTTTTTTCTTATTCAATCTTTCCAGGAGTTTATCACATTTAAAAATCTTTTTACAGTGTCAACTTTGAGCTTTGTTAATTTTCTGTTATGTTACTGTTTTCTATTGCATTGATTTCTTGTTTTACCTTTTTTTAAAGATTTTATTTATTTATTTGAGAGAGAGCGCAAGAGAGAGAGAGCACAAGAGAAAGTGAGCACAAGCTGGGGGAGAGGCAGAGGAAGAGAGGGAAGCAGGCTCCCTGCTGAGCAGGCTTCCAGGGCTTGATCCCAGGACCCTGAGTTCATGATCTGAGCCAAAGGCAGATGCTTAACTGACTGAGTCACCCAGGCACCCCACCTTTTTTTACCTTTATTATTTCTTTCCATGTATTTACTTTGTGTTTAAATTGCTCATCTTTTTTCCAAGCTTCTTGAGGTGGAAATTTTAATCACTGATTTTAAACTTGTCTACTATAAACATTTAAGAGTATAATTTTTTCTCTAGTGCCCAACAAATTCTGATATGTTGTGTTCATTATCACTTCATTTTAAATATTTCTAATTTCCAGAAAAAGAAAAATAGTTCTAATTTCCCAGGTGATTTCATTTTGGAACTTGGTTCAAAACAATCTTTTAGAACACACTTCAAAAAGTATTGTTCAGGGTTTCCTAGATATTTTACTACTACTGATTTCTACTTTGTTTTCTTGGTCAGAGAACATACTTTATAATTTCAGTCCTTTGAATTTCAATATTTTAAAATTATTATATGGGTCTGCAAATGGTCTAACTTTGTCAACATTCCATGTGCACTTGAAAAGAATGTTAATTCTGGAACTACTGAGTGTAGTCCTTTGTGTCAATTAGGTTGGTGGACCATGTCCAAGTCTTCCATATTCCTACTGATTATGGATTTGTCTATTTTTCCTTTTAGTTCTATCGGTTTTGCATCAAATATTTTAAAATCTGATTATAAGAAGCACATACATTTTGGACTGTTATGTCTCCCTTATGAATTAATACTTCTATGATTTTGAAACATCCCTATCATGCCTGATAATACTCCTTTACCATGAAGGCCATTTTGCCTAAAGTTGGTAGAGCCTTGCCAGCTTTCTTCTACTTGTTGTTTGCATGGTATCTTTTCCCATCCCTCACTTTCGATTTATCTGTGCTTTTATATTTAAAATGCATCCCTTAGGGGTGCCTGGGTGGCTCAGTCAGTTAAGCTTCTGCCTTTGGCTCAGGTCATGATCTCAGGGTCCTGGGATCGAGCCTCTCGTCATCCTCAGCTGGGAGCCTGTTTTTCCTTCTCCCTCTGCCCCTCCCTCCACTTGTACATTCTCTCTCTCTCTCAAATAAACAAATTAAAAAAAAAATGCATCTCATACACAGCTATGCTTCGCTAGCCCACCTGATCATCTCTGCCTTTTAGTCCACTCTCATTTAGTACAATTCTTCATATGCTTGGGTTTAAGTCTACCATTTTGCAACTTGTTTTCAATTTGTCCCATCTGTTTATCCTCATTGTTATATTGTGCCTCTGTTCCTCTGTTTCTGGCTTATTTTGAGTTAATCAAATATCTTTTTAGCTTTCAATTTTATTTCCTTAATTAGAGTTTTAGCTATTTTGTTTTATATTTTAATGATTGCTGTAGAGATTACAACATGCACCTTATCTATATGACATGATGGATGTTAACTACATCTATCGGCAGTCATTTACAATCATTTCAAATGTGTATTTATTTACAAAATATATACACATTTCAAATGTGTATATGTTTACAATATATGTAAATTGAATCATCATGCTATAATACCTTAAATGTATACAGTGATGTCAATTATTTCTCAACAAAACTGGAAAAAATGCATCTTCACTCATTACAGTCTACTTACAATTAATATTTTACCCTATTACAAAAGATGTAAGAACCCCATAAATATATCATTTTACTTCCCATCCTTTGGGTTACTTTTGTCATGTATTTTCCTTGAACATACATTATAAAACCCCACAATGAATGTTATAATTTTTTTCCTTTAAATAGCCAAATATACTTTAAACATTTTTAGAGAAAAAAAGGAAAGTAAACCTTTTATACTTACCCAGGTATTAACCTTTCCTCTCAGCTTTTGTTCATCGGGAAGTTTCTTAATTCCACCCTCTTTTTTTAAGGATATTTTTGCTAGATACCAGATACAGAACTGTGGCTTGACACTCTTCCATTCTCTTCTGGATTCCATTCTTTCTGATAATAAGTCAGCTGTTACTTATATTATTGTTCCTCTGTTATGTACTGTGGGTTTTCCCTTAGGCTGAAGACTTTTTCTTTTTCACTTGTACTCAGCAGCTTGACTATGATGTGCCTAGGCATAGAGTTTCTAAAAGTGAATCCTCCTGGGACACCTGGGTGGTTCAGTCAGTTAAGTGTCTGCCTTTGGCTCAGGTCATGATCTCAGGGTCCTGGGATCGAGCCAAGCCTCATGTCAGGCTCCCTGCTCAGCAGGGAGTCTGCTTCTCCTGCTCCCTCTGCTCCTTCCCCCACTCATGCTCTCTCTCTCTCTCTCTCAAATAAATAAGTAAATAATCTTTAAAAAAAAAAAGTTAATCCTGCTTGGGGAATGCTGAACTTCTTGGATCTGAGGTTGATGCTTTCCAACAAATCTGGGAAATTTCTGGACATTATTTCTTTTTTTTTAATAATTTTTATTATGTTAATCACCATACATTACATCATTAGTTTTTGATGTAGTGTTCCATGATTCATTGTTTGTGCATAACACCCAGTGCTCCACGCAGAATGTGCCCTCTTTAATACCCATCACCAGGCTAACCCATCCCCCCAGCCCCCTCCCCTCTAGAACCCTCAGTTTGTTTTTCAGAGTCCATCGTCTCTCATGGTTCGTCTCCCCATCCGACTTACTCCCCTTCATTCTTCCCCTCCTGCTATCTTCTTCTTCTTTTTTCTTAACATATATTGCATTATTTGTTTCAGAAGTACAGATCCGTGATTCATCAGTCTTGTACAATTCACAGTGCTCACCATAGCACATACCCTCCCCAATGTCTATCACCCAGCCACCCCATCCCTCCCACCCCCCACCACTCCAGCAACACTCAGTTTGTTTCCTGAGATTAAGAATTCCTCATATCAGTGAGGTCATATGATACATGTCTTTCTCTGATTGACTTATTTCACTAAGCATAACACCCTCCAGTTCCATCCATGTCGTTGCAAATGGCAAGATCTCATTCCTTTTGATGGCTGCATAATATTCCATGGTGTATATATACCACATCTTCTTTATCCATTCATCTGTCGATGGACATCTTGGCTCTCTCCACAGTTTGGCTATTGTGGACATTGCTGCTATAAACATTGGGGTGCACGTACCCCTTCAGATCCCTACATTTGTATCTTTGGGATAAATACCCAGTAGTGCAATTGCTGGATCATATGGTAGCTCTATTTTCAACTGTTTGAGGAACCTCCATACTGTTTTCCAGAGGGGTTGCACCAGCTTGCATTCCCACCAACAGTGTAGGAGGGTTCCCCTTTCTCCGCATCCCCGCCAACATCTGTCGTTTCCTGACTTGTTCATTTTAGCCATTCTGACTGGTGTGAGGTGGTATCTCATGGAGGTTTTGATTTGGATTTCCCTGATGCCGAGCGATGTGGAGCACTTTTTCATGTGTCTGTTGGCCATTTGGATGTCTTCTTTGGAAAAATGTCTGTTCATGTCTTCTGCCCATTTCTTGATTGGATTATTGTTCTTTGGGTGTTGAGTTTGATAAGTTCTTTATAGATTTTGGATACTAGCCCCTTATCTGATATGTCATTTGCAACTATTTTCTCCCATTCTGTCAGTTGTCTTTTGGTTTTGTGGACTGTTTCTTTTGCTGTGCAAAAGCTTTTTATCTTGATGAAATCCCAATAGTTCATTTTTGCCCTGGCTTCCCTTGCCTTTGGCGATGTTTCTAGGAAGAAGTTGCTGTGGCTGAGGTCGAAGAGGTTGCTGCCTGTGTTCTCCTTTAGGATTTTGATGGACTCCTGTCTCACATTTAGGTCTTTCAACCATTTGGAGTCTATTTTTGTGTGTGGTGTAAGGAAATGGTCCAGTTTCATTCTTCTGCATGTGGCTGTCCATTTTTCCCAACACCATTTGTTGAAGAAACTGTCTTTTTTCCATTGGACATTCTTTCCTACTTTGTCGAAGAGGAGTTGACCATAGAGTTGAGGGTCCATTTCTGGGCTCTCGATTCTGTTCCATTGATCTATGTGTCTGTTTTTGTGCCAGTACCATACTGTCTTCATGATGACAGCTTCATAATAGAGCTGGAAGTCCGGAATTGTGATGTCGCCAGCTTTGCTTTTCTTTTTCAAGATTCCTCTGGCTATTCGGGGTCTCTTCTGGTTCCATACAAATTTTAGGATTATTTGTTCCATTTCTTTGAAAAAGGTGGATGGTATTTTGATGGGGATTGCATTGAATGTGTAGATTGCTCTAGGTAGCACTGACATCTTCACAATATTTGTTCTTCCAATCCATGAGCATGGAACGTTTTTCCATTTCTTTGTGTCTTCTTCAATTTCTTTCCTGAGTATTTTATAGTTTTCTGAGTACAGATCCTTTGCCTCTTTGGTTAAATTTATTCCTAGGTATCTTATGGTTTTGGGTGCAATTGTAAATGGAATCGACTCCTTGATTTGTCTCTCTTCTGTCTTGTTGTTGGTGTATAGGAATGCCACTGATTTCTGTGCATTGATTTTATATCCTGCTACTTTACTGAATTCCTGTGTGAGTTCTAGCAGTTTTGGGGTGGAGTCTTTTGGGTTTTCCACTACAGTATCATATCATCTGCAAAGAGTGAGAGTTTGACTTCCTCTTTGCCGATTTGGATGCCTTTGATTTCTTTTTGTTGTCTGATTGCTGTGGCTAGGACTTCTAATACTATGTTGAATAGCAGTGGTGAGAGTGCACATCCCTGCCGCGTTCCTGACCTTGGGGGAAAGCTCTCAGCTTTTCCCCATTGAGAATGATATTCGCTGTAGATTTTACATAGATGGCTTTTATGATATTGAGGTATGTACCCTCTATCCCTATACTCTGAAGAGTTTTCATCAAGAAAGGATGCTGTACTTTGTCAAATGCTTTTTCTGCATCTATTGAGAGGATCATATGTTTCTTGTTCTTTCTTTTGTTAATGTATTGTATCACGTTGATTGATTTGCAGATGTTGAACCAGCCTTGCAGCCCAGGGATAAAACCCCCTTAGTCATGGTGAATAATCCTTTTAATGTACTGTTGGATCCTATTGGCTAGTATTTTGGTGAGAATTTTTGCATCCATGTTCATCAAGGATATTGGTCTGTAATTCTCCTTTTTGATGAGGTCTTTGTCTGGTTTGGGGATTAAGGTAATGGTGGCCTCATAAAATGAGTTTGGAAGTTTTCCTTCCATTTCTATTTTTTGGAACAGTTTCAGGAGAATAGGTATTAATTCTTCTTTAAATGTCTGATAGAATTCCCCTGGGAAGCCATCTGGCCCTGGGCTTTTGTTTCTTGGGAGATTTTTGATGACTGCTTCAATTTCCTTAGTGGCTATAGGTGTGTTCAGGTTTTCTATTTCTTCCTGGTTCAATTTTGGTAGTTGATACATCTCTAGGAATGCACCCATTTCTTCCAGGTTATCTAATTTGCTGGCATAGAGTTGCTCATGATATGTTCTTAGAATTGTTTGTATTTCTTTGGTGTTGGTTGTGATCTCTCCTCTTTCATTCATGATTTTGTTGATTTGGGTCATTTCTCTTTTCTTTTGGATAAGTCTGGCCAGGGGTTTATCAATCTTGTTGATTCTTTCAAAGAACCAGCTCCTAGTTTCGTTGATCTGTTCTACTGTTCTTTTGGTTTCTAGTTCATTGATTTCTGCTCTGATCTTTATTATTTCTCTTCTCCTGCTGGGTTTAGGCTTCATTTGCTGTTCTTTCTCCAGCTCCTTTAGGTGTAGGGTTAGGTTGTGTATTTGAGACCTTTCTTGTTTCTTGAGAAAGGCTTGTATTGCTATATACTTTCCTCTCAGGACTGCCTTTGCTGTATCCCAGAGATTTTGAACAGTTGTGTTTTCATTTTCATTGGTTTCCGTGAATTTTTTTAATTCTTCTTTAATTTCCTGGTTGACCCATTCATTCTTTAGTAGGATGCTCTTTAGCCTCCATGTATTTGAGTTCTTTCCGACTTTCCGCTTGTGATTGAGTTCTAGTTTCAAAGCATTGTGGTCTGAAAATAGGCAGGGAATAATCCCAATCTCTTGGTACCGGCTGAGACCTGATTTGTGACCTAGGATGTGATCAATTCTGGAGAATGTTCCATGGGCACTAGAGAAGAATGTGTATTCCCGTTGCTTTGGGACGGAATGTTCTGAATATGTCTGTGAAGTCCATTTGGTCCAGTGTGTCATTTAAAGTCTTTATTTCCTTGTTGATCTTTTGCTTAGATAATCTGTCCATTTCAGTCAGGGGGGTGTTAAATTCCCCCACTATTATTGTATTGTTGTCAATGTGTTTCTTTGCTTTTGTTATTAATTGCCTTATATAATTGGCTGCTCCCACGTTAGGGGCATAGATATTTACAATTGTTAGATCATCATGTTGGATAGACCCTTTAAGTAGGATAGAGTGTCCTTCTACACCTCTTATTACAGTCTTTGTTTTAAAATCTAATTTGTCTGATAGAAGGATTGCCACCCCAGCTTTCTTTTGGTGTCCATTAGCATGGTAAATGGTTTTCCACCCCCTCACTTTCAATCTGGGGGTGCCTTTGGTCTAAAATGAGTCTCTTGCAGACAGCATATGGATGGGTCTTGTTTTTTAATCCAATCTGATAGCCTGTGTCTTTTGATTGGGGCATTGAGCCCATTTACATTCAGGGTAACTATTGAAAGGTATGAATTTAGTGCCATTGTATTGCCTGTAAGGTGACTGTTACTGTATATTGTCTCTGTTCCTTTCTGATCTATGCTGCTTTTAGGCTCTCTTTTTGCTTAGAGGACCTCTTTCAATATTTCTTGTAGGGCTGGTTTTGTGTTTGCAAATTCCTTTAGTTTTTGTTTGTCCTGGAAGCTTTTGATCTCTCCTTCTATTTTCAATGTTAGCCTAGCTGGATATAGTATTCTTGACTGCACATTTTTCTCATTTAGTGCTCTGAAGATATCATGCCAGTCCTTTCTGGCCTGCCAGGTCTCTGTGGATAGGTCTGTTGCCAATCTAATGTTTCTACCATTGTAGGTTATATATCTCTTCTCCCGAGCTGCTTTCAGGATTTTCTCTTTGTCTCTGAGACTCGTAAGTTTTACTATTAGATGTTGGGGTGTTGACCTATTTTTATTGATTTTGAGAGGGATTCTCTGTGCCTCCTGGATTTGGATGCCTGTTTCCTTCCTCACATTAGGGAAGTTCTCTGCTATGATTTGCTCCAATATACCTTCTGCCCTTCTCTCTCTTTCTTCTTCTTCTGGGATCCCAATTATTCTAATGTTGTTTCGTCTTATCGTATCGCTTATCTCTCGAATTTTGCCCTCATGATCCTGTAGTTGTTTATCTCTCTTTTTCTCAGCCTCTTTATTTTCCATCATTTGGTCTTCTATATCGCTGATTCTTTCTTCTGCCTCATTTATCCTAGCAGTTAGTGCCCCCATTTTTGATTGCACCTCATTAATAGCCTTTTTGATTTTGACTTGATTAGATTTTAGTTCTTTTATTTCTCCAGAAAGCTTTCTCTAATAACTTCCATGCTGTTTTCAAGCCTAGCTAGTATCTTTAAAGTCATGATTCTGAACTCTAGGTCCGACATCATACTAATGTCAGAATTGAGTAGGTCCGGGGCGCCTGGGTGGCTCAGATGGTTAAGCGTCTGCCTTCAGCTCAGGTCATGATCCCGGGGTCCTGGGATCGAGCCCCACATCGGGCTCCTGGCTCGGCGAGGAGCCTGTGTCTCCCTCTGCCTCTCTCCCCGCTCATGCTTTCTCTCTCTCTCTATCTCTGTGTCTCAAATGAATAAATAAAAAATCTTAAAAAAAAAAAAAAGAATTGAGTAGGTCCCTGGCAGACGGTACTACCTCTTGTTCTTTTTGCTGAGGTGATTTTTTTCGTCTTGTCATTTTGTCCAGAGGAGAACAGATGAATGAGAGAACAGAATGCTAACAGGTTAACAACGTCTCCAGCAAATATACTCTATACAAATCAAAAAAGACCTGAAACCAGGGGACAAGAAAGGGAAAGAAAGAAGAGAAAAAAAAAAAGGAAAAAGAAAAAGATAAAAACAAACAAAAACAGAACAAAACAAAAAAAAAACAGAATATGATCAAATATGATCAGGCTAGTGCATAGATCAGTGCCACACACTAGCTTTTGGGCATATTTTGGTCTGTTAGAAGAAAGTGCCTGCTAAAATTTTAAAGGAAGAAAGACTTATATATGTACAAAATAAGAGTTGATACAATGAAGGGATGGCAGATGACTATAAGGATGAAAATTATAAAAGATTTTATAAAAGGAATTGATAAGATAAGAAGTTGTTTTTAAAAAGAAAGAAGATTTAAAAAGAAAAAGAAAAAAGAAAAAAAAAGGGAGAGAATGTGATCAGGCAGGAGAATAGAACAAAGGCATACACTAGTGATTTAGGGTATATTTTTATCTGTTAGAAGAAATTGTAACTCAAAATTTTAAAAAGAGAACAACTTATATATATATGCCAAAAATAAGGGTAACTACTATGAAGGGATAAAAATATGACTCTCAAAATGAAAAATAAAAAAATTTTTTTTTAAAAGCGGGATTGATAAGATGTTGTTTGAAAAAGGGAAAAAAAATAAAAAAAACAGTTAAAAAATTAACTTTGAAAAACTAATGAATTATGGTAAAAAAGCCATGAATTCTATGTGCAATATTCCCCTAGCGCTGGAGTTCTCCCGTTCTCCTTGATCGGTAAACTTGGTCTTGGCTTGCTGGCTGTTCGTGCTGATCTTCTGGGGGAGGGGCCTGTTGCCGTGGTTCCCACATGTCTTTGCCGGAGGCGGAATTGCCCCGCCCTTGTCGGTCCGGGCTAAGCAAGCTGCTCGGGTTTGCTCTCAGGAGCTTTTGTTCCCTGCAAGCTCTCGGTACAGCTTTGGAGGACCAGGGTGAAAATGGTGGCCTCCCAATCTCCGCCCGGAAGAGCTGAGAACTCAGGGCCCCGCTCCTCAGTGTGCCCCCAGAGAAAAGCAGTCACTCCCGTCTCCCTGGTCTCGGCCTCACTCCGTGCTCACCCGGCCTGTGATCAAGCGTTTCTGTGTCTGGCACCCGACCCCGTGTGGAGTCTCCAAACCCAGCAGATCCCTGCGGTGCGCTCCCGCGCCGCTCCTCCCGGGGGAGGAAGGGAGTCTCCCGGCTCCGCTGCTTGTTGGGTCCCTGCTGGAGGAGCAGTGGCCCGACTGGGCCGCGGATCACAGTTTATGGCAACCCCGAGCTGAGAGCCCGCGTCTCGGCTCCGTCTCTGCAGCCGGCTTCCCCGCTCCGATACCTGGGAGCTCTGTTGCACTCAAGCACCCCTGATCTTTCTGTGACCCCGAGGGTCCTGAGACCACACTGTCCCGTGAGGGTTCCACTCCCCGCTTAGCCGCTGGAGCGACGTCCCTCAGCAGAGCCGACTTCTAAAAGGTCCGATTTTGTGCTCCGCGGCTCTGTCACTTGCCAGAAGCGGCCGACGGAGGCCCCCTCCCCCACCGTCTATCCTCCCGAATATCGCCTCGGATTCACTTCTCCGCACGTCCTACTTTCCAGAAAGTGGTCGCTTTTCTGTTCAGAGTGTTGTTACTCTTCTTATCTTCGATCTCCAGTGGAGTTCGTAGGTGTTCAGAATGGTTTGATCCCTATTCAGCTGAATTCCTGAGACCAGACGAAATCCAGGACCCCTACTCCTCCGCCATCTTGCTCCACCCCCCTTCTGGCCATTATTTCTTAAAGTATTTTTCTGCTCCATTCTCTCTCTCATATCCTCATAGGCCTCCAATTACCCTTATATTAAACTGCTTACTATTATCCCATAGGTAAGCACGTCTCTGTTCAGTTTGCACAGTCTTTTTTCTCTCCGTTCTTCAGACTGAATCATTTCTATTGATCTCTCTTCCAGTTCGCTAACCCTTTCTTCTGGAGTCTCTAATCTAATATTAATCCAATTCAGGGAATTTTTCACTTTAGGTATTATATTTCCACTTTAAAATTTCCACTTTGTTTTTATAGTTTGCAATTGTTACCTCATTACATCCACCTTTTCCTTTAAGTTCTTGGACATATTTATAGTAGCAATTTTAAGATCCTTGTTTGCTAATGACAACAGCTGGGTCATCTTGCGGTCTTTATTTTTTTCTTAACTAGCAGTCACATTTTACTGCTTCTTAGTACATCCAGTAATTTTTTCTTATATTCCTGACACTGTCAATGGTGCCCTATAAAGTTGTGAATAATGTCATCTTTCTTTAAAGGGTATTGTTGTTGTTATGGAAGATAGTTAAATAATGTATCTTGATCCTATTGACTTTTGTTTTATTCTTTGTTGGGGCTGGTCCAGTTTTGCCTTTATGTTTGTGTTTTGTGTTTGTTTGTTTTTCCTTAATCTCAAGTTATGGTCCTCAATCTAGGGAGTGATGCTTATTCCTAAAATATGATCTTTCCAGGATAATAACTGAACGTTTGAAGAGCTCATTATGTTCACTCCATTTCTGCAGTTTTCTCCCCTCCAATAGCCTGCCCCACAGCATCTCCAAACTCTGATTTTTGCCTCATCAGTCTACTTTAATTTGCTATGTTTTATTCAGGAAAAAAGAAAGCTGGTGATAGATGTCTGTGGGATATTAAACTTTCTAACAGAGAGCTAGAGAGCTAAGACTAGAAATTCTCATTGTTTGGCATCTACCTGACCATTCTAGAGCCCTTAGTACACAGAAGTAGCTCTCTTCTGGTGCTCTTAGGATCGTTATAAAGACAAAGTTGGTAGTTAACAGCCTGGGCCTTGCGAAATAACCTTTGTCTGAAGTGGCATATTAAATGGACTATTCACACCTGTTGGTACCTAAACATTATTTTTGGTCCCACATTTTCCTTATTCTATCTGGTTATTTGATCAGACAGCTTTGCTATGAGACTGGATGCTACTTAAGTTCCTTTGCCTCTCTGCCTGCTCATTTAAAAGTTGTAGTATCTTACTCTTTTTGTTAGAAGAGGGTAGATTGAAAAGAGAGGGCAGAAATTTGAAAGAAATTGAAGTCATTTATGTTTAAGATTGTGTCTTCTGTTTTGTTGTTGTCTTTTTTTAAGGGGGGGGGTGGAGTGGGAGAGAATCTTAATCGGGGGCTTGACCTCACAACCCTGAGATCATGGCCTGAGCTGAAATCAAGAGCTGGAGGCTTAACCAACTGAGCCACCCAGGCGCCCCTGTCTTGTTGTGTTTTTGTTTTCTGAGCATAATACCATGTCACTGGCTCTCTTGACAAGATGCAGAAAAAGAATCCATATAGTACTCAGAATTGAAACAAAGTGCTTCATGCTTTATATAAGGATAATGATGCGTGTACATCACTGTATTTCATTAAATCTAAGACCATTTGATTATAAGACTTACTATTTTTGGTACCTCAGTTAAACTATGACATGGTCCTTCATCAACAGCCTTGTGAGACACAAGAAATCAGATGCACCATTATGGCTTTAAAATTTCTTTCCTCCTATTCCTGGGGGTTTGGTATTTATCATGCCTTTAGTAGCACAGCTCATCAAGTGATATACAATCCATTGTATACAATTCAGTAACAAAATGAGCACATTCATTTATTTGTAACTAACTTTCTTTATAGCTTTGGTAAAGCCTTGTTACTCAGTGTACGGTCTGGACCTGTACTAATAACATCACCTGGATGCTAGTTACAAAACAAAACCCTCGAGCTCCACCCCAGATCAACTAAATAATCTTAACAAGATTCTCACATGATTTGTTTGCACATTAAAAGTTTAAGAAGTATTTTCATAAAGTACTTGTTGTTCTGCAAGAAATATGGAATTTTGGTCATGTCTCCCATGACCAATATATGCTTCATACATAGCAATTTTACATACCTCTGCTCTTTTTTGCTTGTAGTTTCAATAACAAAGCATAATGTAATCTTTTTAAAAAACTTTCTAAATGTCAATGAAACTTAACATATGCAGCACCAAAATGTATATAACTTCATAACTCACTGAAGTGAAATATGAACAGCTAAGACCAAGTTTTCACATGTATAGATGATGACATGTCATGACTGCTCCCTGGCTGACAGGAACTGCTCCATGCCATGAATTACAGAGATGTTAAAATATGAAAAACAGAGAAAATGTGCATCTTAAAATTGATGAAATGGAGCACGTGATGAAAAATGTATTCATTCTTTACGTAAATTTAGGCTTTTCTAGAACTAGAAATTAAAGTCCTTTGTTACAACAACAAATACAACGAAATATCCTTTGCAGTCCCTGTCATTGTAGCCTAAACTGTTCCACAGAGAGTCACAAATGGCTTCTCTAAAACTGACAGGAGGTTGAGGATGCTGCTTTAACCAAGAACAGGGAGTTGAGACTTCTAACCCACTTCATAACCACCATTTCTGTTGCTTATGAAAGGAATTCTCTTTGCTTTGCTGCATACCAGACTTTTCAGTACTCACATTTCTCTCCTGATGGACAAACATGTGATGAAAAAACACTTCTGCCAAAAGAGACTCCTCCTGGATTAAATAAAATTGCTGTACTCCTTACCCTGACCTTTAGCATGAAAAAACTAATGAGTTAGGGACCACGAGTAAAAGAACGCAACAATTTTTCACCCAATTGTCCCTAAATGGTTGTAGAGGTCTGAGCTCCTTAAGTTGGTAACATGCTGCTCTTCTTTGGGTCCCTGTGTGCTTGGTAAGTTTTCCTTTTCAAGAAGTGGCAGGACAGGGCAATTGGTGGGTGGGGGGGCAGGAAGAGGGGGGGCAGGAAGAGGGGGAGAAGGAGGGAGGGGGGAGCAAGAGCAAGAGAGAGAATATGAATTCATCTGGAAGTCCTGGGAATCCTGCAGCATCCACTTTACATAGCTTTCTTTGCTG
Organism: Eumetopias jubatus; assembly: GCF_037043125.1. NCBI lineage: Eukaryota > Metazoa > Chordata > Mammalia > Carnivora > Otariidae > Eumetopias > Eumetopias jubatus. The sequence goes on along the minus strand of NW_028274811.1, from coordinate 29,120,962 downwards.
GTTCAACTCCAACAGGAGGGTATGGTTTCATATGGGCAGTACTAAGCCAAACATTTGGGTTGTGTTGGTTATTTTGCCAGTTCATAACCAGCATGTAATAGAAAGTTTACTTGTTGGTTATTTGGGCTGACCACATTGATGATAAATTACAAATTCTGAAGGTCAGAGATGGGATCGGTTCAATTCACCCTGGAACAACTCCAAATCCACATAGCCATTAAACATTGCCAGTCAACGCAGATGCCATGAGTAACTGTGTTTGTTAAAAGGAGCTGGCTTTTAAAGGTCATCTTTTCTATTTTTCACTCCCAGTCCTAATGGATGTTCACTCTGCCTCACTCTCTTTCTCTCTACACTGAGGCAGTACAGAACTTGGAAAATTCTTCCTCAGTCCCATGGGAAGCAGACCACACTTCAACAGAGATGTGTAACATGGTCTGGCATGATGAGTAACAGCCCACATGTTTCCCCGTGTGTGAATATGGTATTGCTCAACCTCAGGCGTAATGGAAGTTGAAAATTGGCACCAGAGACCAACATCTAAAAACTTTGGCTACTGTGCATGCGGTTGCTACAGAGGATGTTTCTAATACAAGAACTAAGCACTCGTTCCATTCCACATGCTGAGCTATTGATCAGATTAACAATGGTGCTGTTAAATCTCCTGTCATTGAACCATGGGCAGATTCCTACAGACATGTGTGTGACAGAAGCTGCCCAGAGCTTCCTGTGGAAAGTGCTCTCTGCCCTAAGAAGTCAGCCATGCTAACTGGTCCCTTTCCATAGCATGGATGCCAGAAACAGCAAACCACAAGCACTACAGCAATTTACAGATGACTGCCACTGAGACTTAAAATTTCATGTCATCTTCCTTGACCATTGAGTCAAAAGTGACCTTTTCATAATGGGAAAGCCCCAGAGCACATTCCTACCGTCATCATAGAACAAAGCACTTGAGAGTACTGACTGACTTGTTTCTCTCCCTCACTGAACACTAAGCCCCTCGAGAGGAGACTGTGTCTCATTACTTCCCCACAGTGCCCGGCACAAGGTTTGGCACCAAGTAGATTCTCTATTGTGTTTGGTGAATAAAATCAATTAGAAACATAATGTGCTAGATATGAAGTAACCTGTAAGGGGACAATCAGGGGGGCAGCAGAAGGTTATTATCCAAGACCAGTGAGTAATCATTACTCTTTTTACTAGAACCATTCACCTCTAGTCCTAAAATCCAGGCTGCTTCTTAATTATCTATAGAAATGGGACCAGAAATGAGAATTGGGGGAGGGGCGTGAAGTATTGGTTAATATAAAAGAATGACAGATTTGGGTTAGACATAATTTTCTAATGTTTGCTTAGGAATAGACTTGTTTTGGCCTCATAAGAGGATGAAATCTGAAAGGCCCAAGACAGAAGGAAGGATGAATGGAATGAGCAACATCAAGAGGTAATAAATTTCCTGTCACTAGAGGTATTTCATTAGAGGCAATGGTGTGCAGGGTCTGGCTTGTACTTCCTTGAGAGAGCTGGCTATAAATATCTTCCCAGCCCTGTGTTCAGAGATGTTGTACTGGGTAGCTTGAAATCAGCCATGGTGGCAGTATTTACACCATGGAAACTGGCTAACTACAAACCAAGACTTTTGAATTTTCCCCAGAGAGCCAGTTGTTGAACATCTACCAGCACATCACTGATTAAAGGTTCAATGCCTGATATTGAGGACATGTATACATGAGATCCTACTCTGAAACACAGTTGGCAAGATAACATTTTAGGCCTCCACCAGCACCAAGTTATTTGATGCATCTCTTGCCCTATCTGGAGACACCTCATGCGTGGGATGGTTGTCATTGTGTTGGCCCCACCACCAAGCTTCCCAGGCCTGGTTACCTCGCCCGTTTAAACTTGTATGGACTTAGCTAAAGATCTGGCTCCCCAACACCAATACCACCAGACCCTGGCTCAATACACACAGATTCAGCACCTGACAAGCAGTCCTGCTCAGAATCCTGAGTTGGCATACTGCTGGGGATAATTTCCTGCTCTGTGGCATGAGAGTTTTCCCCAAGCTCCACTGTAGGCGTGGAACAGCCCTGGACTCCACATGCTCATGAACAAGTAGAGGCTGGAGGGCAGGGCCACTAGCATTTTCTTGTAGACAGGGTGTGCTTTCCGAGATCTGCCCCAAGGATCCCGTGCCCATGAGGTCAAGAGTCACGTAGGGCCACTGGGAGGGTGTGTGTACGGGAGTCACAGGAGACACAGATGAAAGTAATCAGCAGCTGTCACAAAACAAAGCTGTAAGAGCAGCGCTCAGTGCATGGGGACGCTTGGCTTCCTCCTGTGAATAAGGAATTCATCTGGTTTCAGCTCTCTTGGTCCTCAAAGCTACAACAGACCTAGAGAAATACCCCATGCCTATGTGGCTACTTGCTCTCTCCTTTCCATGACACAGCCCAGGCCTGACAGGCAGTCGGTACTTAAAAAATATTTTCTGAATAAGCAAACCAGCAACCATTCTCTGCCTTAGGCCTCTCAGACTTCACCTCTCTCTGAGGACCGGAACAAGTCCAACTCCTCCAGAAGGCCTTCCCAGACCCTGGTATTAGAGCATGCCACCAACCCAGGTCTGAACCCCAAATCACTCCTTTCCCTTCTCAAAAACTCCCCCAGTGGAAGTCAGTCTGTGAAGACCCCTACTTGGACTTGTCTTGGCTTCTGTGGGTCTTGTTTCTTCAAGGAGACCATGAGCTCCGTGAGGGCAGGACCCAAGCTTCCTCTTTCTCTAGTGTCCTTCTATGGTGTCTAGCTCAATGTCAGGGGTCTCAAGGTCCCATGATTATTGGTCATTGGCTAGGAGCTCCAATCACTGGATCGTAGATCAGATCTAGAAGATATTTTATCCCTCCCTCTTTTTATTGCTTCTCTTGTTCTCTTCTCTGGGTTGCAGAACGGACTCCGTGCTAGCAATGTCTCCCCAGAGGGTGACAGAAATGGCAGCCACTTCCCTAATGAGGAAGCAGCAGAGCCCACAGGCTAAGCACACTCAGCACTCCCTCATGACCCAGGTGACATGGAGTTGGCCCTGCCTTCCTACCTTGCTCTTGGAGAGAACATTGGACTGACTAAAAGACAGTTATGAGCAAAGTACCCCCACAGAACAGAAATGAAAATAGCATGAAGCACTTGGCCTTCCCCAATTCTAACTTAGTCTCAGAAAAGAACTCAAACTTGGGGAGAAATGGGTTTACTTTCCCTGAAAGAATTCAGAAGTCATATGGGGAATATGTCAGCCATTTGCCAACTTCAGATTTAAATTAAGTTTAAATTTTTTTAGAGCTCATAATGTTTATGCAGATTCTAAAACTGAGCAAGATATTTGCTACTTCATTGTACAAAAATCTAAATCCAGAAGAATCCATTTCTGTTCCTGATTCCAAACTTAGTACCACGAGAGCAGATTTGTTTTGTTCAAATAAATACTATGATTGAATCATCCTCACATCTACCTGCCTTAGTCGGCTTGGGCTGCCATAACAAAACACCAAAGACTGGGTGGCTTAAGCAACAGAAATTTATTTTCTCACAGTTCTGGAGGCTTAGAAGTCAGAGGTCAGAGTGCCAGCATGGTCGGGTTCTGGTGAGAGCCCCCTTCCTGGCTTGCAGATGGCCACCTTCTTGCTGTGTCCTCACGTGGCCTTTCCTCAGTGTGTGTGCATGGAGGGATCTCTCTTTCTCCCTCCTTCTCTTAAGGCCACCAATCCTATCAGATTAGGACTCCTCCCTTATGACCTAATTTAACCTTAAAGACCTCCGCCTAAAAGCCCCATCTCCAAGTACAGTCACATTGGGGGATTATGAATTTAAGGGGTGCACAGTTCCGTCCCTAGCAATGTCGGTAACAAGTTTTGCCACGTCTCCAAGTTCTTCCAGACCACTTATCTTTCTCATGGTAGGCATGTCTAGGATTAATACAACCCACTGTCTTACAAGAAATCTAAACAACAACAACACACGAAAAGAAAAAACGTAACTTCACCTCGTCTGTCCTATTTCCGTTACTTGGATCAGCGCCCCCACCCCCTGGCAATCACCATTAAACCGCAGAGATAATTACCTATCTGAGGCAGTGGTCCTCCCACACAACCTGAAGCCATTGCCATTTGTCACAGCAGATCATTTCCAGAACTCTGACAGCCAGCCCTGGAAGCAGGAAGAATGCTCATTTCCCTCACTCTGCCAGAGCTTCAGAAAGAACTCGGCTCAAAATAGATGCTATTGAAGCAGGAGACACATGAGGAGGTGCATAGCCTATCAATACCGCAAGGCGGGCCCCTCCTTGCCCTCCATTCTATTGACCGCATGAGAGCCACCGCTGGAAGCTCTGGAATCCAAAACCATCAAGTACTCATGGGGCTGGCAACCACAAATAGAAAATGAATTGAATCGCTCTCTTTCAAATGAGGATAATGACATTGTCTGGGAAATGATGATAAAAAAAAAATAGTTCAAAATATTGGTTTGAATTTCCTTCCTGCTATTCTTTCTGCTCAGGCTCTTCTCTCTGTTTTTTCACAAGCTTTCCCTCCCAGTGGCTTGGAGACCCATGTGTTCAGTAACACGCTCCCAAGAATGAGGGGCCAAAGTCAGCCTTAACTTTGACATCACTATTTCCAGGGCAGGAACTAGACTCTTCCTCCTTTACTACCTCACAATCCATCCTGATGGACAAACCTTTAAGGTTTATCTCCTGGATATGTGCAAACATGCCTCTCCTCTACACTCCCTCTGTCCCTGCTTGGGTCCAAGCCACCATGTCTTCTCTCACCTGGGCACACACCGGCCTCCCATGAAGTCTCAGTGCCCCTGGGTTCTCCCCGGTCATCCATCCACCACACGGAAACCTGAGCCATCCTCCTACGGCACTAAGCTTCCTTGCCACTTTACTGCATGAAACCTTCTAGTGGCCCCCCATGGCCCTCAGGACAAAGCCTACACCTTGTGGTATGGCATGCAAGGCCTTCTGTGACCTGGTCCCCTGGATAACTCATGATGTCCCCATGGGCCAGGCCTCCAGCCACAAGAGATGTCACACTCAGGTTAGTCTTTCATCTTAACCCTCGAGGGACAAGAACCACACAGGTAGAGAGGATCTTAAGAAACACAACGTGTAGGCCCTTGTTTCTAGGCAGAAGGCACCTAAATCATGCAGGGAGAAGGCTGGTATGGTCTCAAAGACCTCTCCCTTCCCTGGGTCTGACTTCAAAGGAATTCCTCTGCCAAACAGTGGTTCAGATAAAGAGCAAAAATACCCTATGAGAAGTAAGGCCCATTTAAAATCGACACTAATGATTGGACTGAGAAGCTCTTTAAATCATATGGCTGTTCTTCATATGGGGAGTAAAGCACAAAGCAACCTCACAGGATGTTTTGAATGACTCATCTTCCACACAGACTCTCCTCTCCAGATTGGAGCCGTATCATTCATCTGCAATTACAGCTGTCATTTTGTACAACATGAGAATGACTTTGACGGCTGTGCTGATCTGGGGAGAGGTGAGGAGACAAGTCGAGGAGGAGAGATTAGTTCTGGAAAATCAGGCATTTGCTGGGTCACCCTGGAGTTTTTGCCTTTGAATTTGGTCTCCTGGAGCATTAAGTCGACCTGAAATCTTTCTAAAATGAGAACCATTCAAGTGTCAAACAGATAGGAGCCACGTAGAGATGAAAGGCTGCAAGCATCTCAAAGGCACAAGGCATGGCTCCATCTCCAGACCTTGGCCAGAAAAGTCACAGCATAACCTGAGCCCATGAATTTCCAGGAAATTCGTCAGCCCACAAAAGGAAACCCCACCACAAGGAAGCTGAGACTCTTCAGTCTATTTTCCTCCCTCATTTTCTATTCTCCACTCTCCTAACCAAACCATGCCCCAAATTCCACCTGGAGAACCCTACACTCTGCATGGCAGGCCTCCAATCATCAATCATCCTGCCACAAAACTGTCCATTTCTCGAGATGAAAGATGCACATGCTTCTAACTAGAGGCTTCATGCTGAACTCCAGGGCCAGCGAGGAAGGGAAGGGTTCCAGATCCACCCACAGGCCCTGTCTTCTATCCTGGCCATCTTCTGGGGATAGACAGCAGCAGGGCAGAGATGGTGCTGCCCCCTTTAGGCCAGGCCTAGCTCCCAACACTGTTGCATGAGAATGGCACTCAGCCATTCCCTTCTACTCTCAGTCCCAGAAGGGAGAGACATGTTTAATGTCTAAAACTCCATCAATTGGCTCCAGCCTGAGGCCCCTGGCCTAGGATACTCAAGTCAAGGCTCTGCCCTATCTTCACCAGAGCCTTGGTCTCATCATCCCCACAATGAGGAACATGGCAGCAACAATATTCTCCAAGCTTTCCTATGTGGCCAGGTGTTCAGTTCTCAGGGCCGTGGAAGAGATTTTTCATTAGAAAGAGCCACAGAAGAAACCTTTCCAGGAGACCTCATGGGACAACAGCAGAACTGGGAGGAAGTCACATGCCTCTGTGTCTGAAAGAGCTGGCTGAACACAAGAGCACTGCCCGGTCCAGACTGGCTCCTCATTGGCAGGAAGATCATTGCAGAAAGGTGACTGGCCTGCCTGCCCCAAACTCTCAGCAACCTGCCACATTCTACCCAAGTCATTCATTTCCTGGCATAAGCATTGATGTGGGAAACAAAGGCAGAAGAGAAATTATTAAATGCCCTCACTACCTACAAAGTCCTTGAAACAGGCAGTGTGACATTCCTCTAGGGACTCAACTGCCTCGATGTTAATACTTTGCTAAGGGCAAAAGATAACCCTAGCCCGATCCCCTCCCCACCAAGGATCCTGTGAGTATACTTTAACATATAAAAATTCCTTTAGAAATTTCCTTTATCTCTAACCCCCCCCAAGATATGTGTTGACAATTGCCCCCCCAAGCATATGGCCCACTGATATACATCTAAAGGGTCTCATGACTAAGGTTTTATTAGACAGTAATAAATGACCTTTTCCCAACAATAGCTAGCCCCCTCAAGGTCCTGGAAACCTTGCTTCCAAATTCCTTAGAGACTTAGGCTGTCCCTAACCTCCTCCCAACTTGAAAGTATATAATGGGCCACTCCTCATGAACCTGGTGAGGCTCTTTCTGCCCATGGGTCTTGTCCAAGTGCTTTAATAAAACCACCCTTTTGCACCAAAGACCTCTCATGAATTATTTCTTGGCCATCGGCTTCAAACCCTAACATTCTTTCCTACATCAAACATGATCCTTTCCAAGTCCTGGGTAAGAATAACGCACCCTCCCACACCCCCGTGGAGAGGATCACCCACTCACTGGGTTGCCCGCAGGGTCATGGAGATGAAATGATCAGTTCTGGAATCTCCGGGTCTGCTGCAGTCACTGCTGGTGCCTTGCCCCTACCCCCTCCCCCATTAGCATGTCAACTGCATGGCTTCCAATCACAAGGTCTGGAGAAAGTCTTTGTCCTAGGGCTTTCTCCAGCCAGTGGAACCTGCTCAGCCCATGCACAGAGCAAGCCTAAGTACTAGGGAGTCAACATCCCTCACCACTGGCAGCAGCCATCAACCCCTGATGGATGGGACTTATAGGACCAGTACCCCAGCCCTCTCACCCCTTGGTTGTGGTAACTCTGAGCACATTCTGCACTGTATCCCAGAGCTCCTGAGTCTGATGCACCTTCAGTCACTCACAGAGTAACCCTCTGGACCCTCTATTGGCTTCTTTCCCTTCTCGATCTTACTTCCTCACTCCCCACCCTGCACCGTCCAGTGTCCCTTGGGATTAGAAGCCAGATCGATGTGACTCCAAAACCCCAGATCTTGCCACAGCACCAAGCTGACAATCACCCCCAGCCCTCTGTTTGCAGCTGTCCCCCAGGGACAGATAGTGGAGATGGGGCACTGCAGAGTCCTTGTCTTCAGAGACCACACTGGCCTCTGAGTCAATAGCTCATCCACAGGTGCTGCATTCCTGGCATTCCATGCCTGTTTTATGCAGTCGGATTCCAACCCAGGTGTTTGGCTCTATATCCAAAGGCCAGGAAGTTTTTTTTTTTTCTTTAAACTGGGCTGCTTTAAAGAGGCTGTACCACCAGGGATTCTGGCATTGGATGCCCCTTTAGGTTCACTCCAACGCTGAATATCTGTGCAACAGTCTACAAGGCAGAACTGGAAACAGAATGAAATATCCCCCACCCCTTAGAAAGTCACAGTTTAACGGTTGTTACAATTGTTGGGGACTTTATGAAAGGAGACCACAGCCTAATTTTGGAAATTAACCTAGCACCAGCTGCAGCTTCCTGGCCCCAGCCTGCAGACGTATATCCTTGTCTTCACACATATGCTCATCTGGACATGGGGTGGCCTCGGGGGGGCTGAGGCATGCAAGATGAAATCCCACAAATCTCCATTATTAAATCCATGATATATTTCAAACCCTACCCTCTATCTCAGTAATGACACCTCTGACATCCCTCCAAAGTAGGAGAGAGGGAGGGAAGGCGGGAGTGAAAGAGGGAGAGAGGTTCCGTTTTTCTCTGTCCACATGCACCAGCCTCTTCTCTGCCAGAACGCTGGGAACAGTGAGATAGGTCTCATGCAATACCTCCAGCCCACAGAAGGCACTGTCAACCACCAACTGATTTAAATCTGCCCAATCTCACCTCCCTTTGGTCCCAGTAACCTCAGGTTGTCTTAAGCTAGTCCAGACCCATTTGGATGCTTTTCCCAGGCTAACCCTGGGGCCCAAAACCTCATTTTTACTCCTCTTCCACTCTCCTCCCCTCCAACAACTTACCTCGGTCTCTCTCTCCAAGCAGATATATGGAAAACAAACTAAATACTAAGTGGGCTTCTCCATCAGAGGATAACCCAGCCCTAAAGAGGCACCTTTGGAAATTCTACACTTGCCTAAAACATGTTAGGGATTGTCCCCAAGTTCCTCTGGGTGTGTATCAACCCCTCTGTGGCTGCAGTACCTCCATGGAAAGGGCTTAAGAGTCTTCACTAAGGCACAGATCCGCTGTTGAGAGCTTTGCAGTTATTCAGAGGAATTAGAAGCCTTAGACTCCACGTTTAACCTCTGGATGTCTCCCTATAAGCGCCTCCGCACATCCTACCCTTCCTTCAAAACCCAGCCAAATGCCACCTCCTCTTGAAAGCCCTCCCTGATTCTCTGTGCCAAAGGAGGCCTCTCATGCTACAGACTTCCCCGTACTTCCCTCCTTGGGTGGTGCTCCATGTTACCCTCACTTGAGTGCAAGCCCCCACATTCTCAGTGTGCAGCAGGCTCCTGGGAGGTAGGCCTGCCTCTTCATTTCAGGCCCCAGCTCCCACCCCCATCAGCACAGAGTCTTCTTGCTGCAAAAAGGTGCTCAATAAATGTTGGAGGAAGACGATGGGCAAACAAATAACTGTTTAGGTCTCTCCATGACAAGAGTGGCAAAAGGAAAGCACAGAGCAGATGACATTCCCCTGCCCCACATGACATCACTTCTTTGGATGACGACTCCTCATCAAAATGGAGATGGCAGGAGAAAGGAAGGAACAGTAAGTAATGAGGAAGAGGGACAGAGAGTCCTTGATCATCCAGGGCCCAGTTAAAAAACAGGAAGCACTTTCACAGAAGGGTTTTAGTACAAGAAACAAGTTACAAAGTAGCCAAGGACAGGGAACAATGAGGCAACCTAGACATCACCATCCATAGCTAGACTCCACTGGAAGGTCACAGCATTACCAGAGCCTGGGAGCCAAGGCCACCAGTCAGATCTGGGAGCACAGAGGGCCACACTGGCTGTAGCAAACGCAACCATAGAGAAGATGTGGCCACTGCCCTAGGCACTGCCCTAAACAGAGAGGGACAGGCATACCCTGGCTTCTGCCTGTTTCTTGCCCTCCAGTTTCCCACTGGTGCCTCCCCTTGACCAAACACAGCCTGAAGCCAGAAGGTAAGGGAGCCTGAGAAATGCCACCTGAGCCCTTGACTGCCCAGCTCCCTCACCCCACTAGCAAGGAGCCCTCGCCCCCCATCCCAGTGGGTCCATAAAATCAACTTTTTCAGGACCATACAGTTGACCTGGCCTCTCAGGGCTTTAGGATGCCTCTGTGACATGGATTTGGCTACCACCCTCTAATTCATTCTGATGAGAGCCACCAGAGGTTTGATCCACAAAAGGGAGGAATTAGGAAGCCTGCTCTGCAGAATCTTGAAGCCAGTGACCAGTAACGCCGAGAACAACCAACTCTGACATTTAAGCAGAGCTCACGCGCCCATGAATGTTTACAGGAAAATATGGAAGAAATCCCACTTTGCAGAGAAACAGCTGGGTATTTAAAAGCTTTGTTTATACTCAAGCATCTGCCTCAGGAATCTGACATGTTAAGTAAACTCATTACTACCCACCTTGTCCAAACTTTCATCAGAGAAATGGAAAAGGACTGACGAGGGCAGGTAGACCTTGGCTCCCGAAGTTCAGCCTCACAATTCCAAGTGGTCTTATCCCCACTCCATCCCAGCCTTGAGGTTTTCTGCATCAAGGTTTAGCCTTGGTTTTAGGGTCTGCCACTGACGTTGAGAGACCCTGAGGAGGCTATTTCTAAGCCCAGAAGAGATGGGGCAGTTAAGAAACTCGAAGGCCAGGGGTGGCAGCTCAGCTCATACAGACAAAGTCATTGTTGGGGCCTGGGAAGACCCATGCTCTCGTGGCCAGGGTAGTGTTACTGAACCGGACACATGTCCAGAGTTTGCCAGCCCCTGTCCCTCACCGGGAAGTGAAGGCTGACCCACGAGACTTGGACGGACCCCTGCCAGGCAGTTGTCACAGCCAACTCGGACAAGACGGGGAGTCTGCGGAGGTTAATCTCCCATATTCTTGCCTTCCCCTCAATGGCCTTCTTCCCCCATTCCACCTGGGGGCACCCCAAAAGGCCTTAAAATGCTGGTCTGCCAACAGACATCTTAGGATCAGATGCACACTGACAGGGAACTGAACCCTGAGCTCTAAAGCAGAACTCCCCGGTTGAGATGGAAGGGATGGGGTGGTACAGGTTAGGGCCCCCCTTCTGCCTGGAGGGCCTCATCATGTCCCACCGAGGTTCAGGGTGAGCAGCCCCAAGCTGGGTAAGAAGGACCCTGAGCAACCAGAACCCATGTAATGCCCTAGACAAGTTTATCTCTCAGGAGGGAATCGTAGTCTCCTGGGTCCAGTCCACACCTCATCTCCTGCTGTCCCTACTACACTCCCCTCATCTGGCTCTCGCGGCTCCTCGATCTTCATGACACACAGCCTGGGTCTTCTTAGGCTGGCAGTCCCTGTGCCTTTGCCCTCTCTCCTCCTCCCATAAGGCTCTTCCCCACCTTCCCTCCAAGGACCAGGTCAACCACCACTTCTGGTCTCACCCTCACCTCCCCAGGCTCCTCACCCCCCAATGGACAGGGAACTCAGTGGGGACAGGGCTCAGGAACGTGCCACCAGCCCTCCACCAGGCACACTTAGATTCCCCAACTCAGTTCACAGAAAGAGAAGCCATGTCATTTAGTCACATCAGCCATGCTTCCCCACCTGATTTGGATGGACAATTCTGTTCCACATATCTGACCTGTTGGCCGCAGACATAAAAGGAACAGAAATCTCCTCTATTATCTGATCCAGCCAAGAAAATGCTAAGCCAACCACAGCAGCCAAAAATGCATTCTGTGTTTTCCATGAATCTACAGACTCAAACAAGCTTCTAACAAGCACCAAGTTGGTAACTTCTGATAAAGCCTCCCCTAGGTTTGGACAAATTTAAAGGATCCCCTGCCTTGCCACTATTCATTTAAGATAACCCATAAAAATGGATGAATCAGAAGGGCTTACTCACGTGACAAAAGACAACATGGAATTCCAGTTCCCCTGGGCTAGCACTTCTCAAATGCTTATCCCCATCATAATTTTTGCCATCACCCACTTACCATCTGTGTTATTATTAATTTTATATTTTTCTTCACATTAACATTAAAATGACTCTCTTTTATTCAAATTGAGCTTTTCTCATTCACTGCAGTTTATTTTTCCTAATATCCGCTAAGCCAAACACAAAACGACTAACACTTTCAAAAGTCTGTGCACAACAGACAACTTTTTTGTCTCCCACTCAGGTCAAGCGTGGCCACCTCGGGGGGTGGCCCCTGTTGGCTGTGCCTGCCTTTTGACGCTGCGGACCGAAATGTCAACACTTCTGCTCCACTTGATCAGGGACCTGGCACAGTGGTTACAGGGTCTGGCTCCTGGGCTGTCAGGCTGACTCACTGACCCTGCCCAGCAGCTCCCCAGGGCCCAGTTAAGGAGGTTACTGTGAGCAGAGTTTGCAAACACTGGAAAGCGGAAGGCAGAGGGCAAAGCCAGGCTTTGTGCTCATTTCGGGGAATAACCACACCCGCTAAGGCTCCCACCCACTTGCTCTCCATCCTCTGAGCAGCTCAGGCAGACACGGAGAACCAGCAGGAAGCCTGCTCTCACAAAGACCCATGAGCTGCAGGCCTTGCTGATGAGACAGGCAAGACCGGCCATCTCCTCACTCGGTGCCCAGGGGCAGAGGCCATAGCAACAGTAATAATAATGACAACCTGCAGCCCCTAAAGTCTTGCTGCGCAGATGCCAGGTATATTTTATCAGTACCTGGCACCATACCCCACATGCTGCCTAGCAGAAAGGGAAGGAAGACAGAAAGGCTGAAATCATTGTAACTGTGATTTATGGAGCAACTCCCTCTGTGTCGGGCTGAGATAAATGCTTTGCATACATTTGCTTACTTAAGGCTCACACAGCCCCTCAAGGTACTTATTACCAATGGGGAACTTTATTTATAAAGGGGGGGCCTGAGGCTGACCACTGAAGTGAAGGGACATGGTCACACCCAAGGTCATGCAGCTTCTTTGAGTTCCCACAGCAGGAGTCGACCCCCAGTGTAAAGGGCTTCAACACCCATGAGCCTTCTGCTGCTCCTCCAAACCTACCTGAGACCAACGTTCCTGGCCATTCTGGCATCCTCAGATGACACTATCATCCATTTTGGAGTGGCCAACAGAGACTACACTCTCCCAGGCCTTGAGCACCATGCCAACGGGGAAACACCTGTCTCCAGAATGTCCCATCCACTGTTCTGGGCCAGCAAGCAGCCAAGTTCCTGGAGCTAGGCTAGCTGCTAGAAGGGAGTAAGAGGAAAGAAAGCTCAGCCAGAGAACTGTATTGGCAACCCTAGGGCATCTCAAGAGCAAACTCTTTATACCAGCGATCTTTTCCTTTTAAAGTAGCAGAATCAAAAGGAGAATTGGGGGAGGGGGGTGCCTGGGCAGCTCAGCTGGTTAAGTGTCTGATTCTTGGTTTCGGCTCAGGTCATGATCTAAGGGTTGTGGGACTGAGCCTGCATCAGGCTCTGCACTCAGCCTGGAGTCTGCTTGAGACTCTCTTTCTCTCCCTCTGCCCCTCCCCCTGCTTCTGTGCTCTCTCTCTCTTTAAAATAAATATCTTTTTTAAAAAATCAAATAAAAAGAGAGAACTGACCACACACCATATGTCTTTGCCTGAGTGGCATGTTTCGATGCACCTGCTATGCTTCAATGAGTCCTCAGGGGTGCGGGCTTTGTTCGTGCCTGGTCAGGGTAGTCTGCAGGATGGGGGGCCCCACACACTCTGCCCCCAGCCCGACTGTCCACCCTCATGCTGCACTGCCCCTCCAAAACAATCAGATTCTGATGTATCCATTCTGCTTCCTTGATTCATTCTATTAAATCCAGGACCACCGTCTTCTCATTACTACCTTTTTAAAATATAACTCACTTTCCAAAATCTCTCAGCCAGTCTCATCTGTTTGATTATGTTTCAACTAACATTTTTCTCATCACAAACATGTGTGCTTTGCACAAAACTGGAAAATCTGAAAAGTATAAAGAACATAAAAATTGCTCAAATCCAACCACCCAGATGTAAGCACCATTAAAATGTTGGTATATTTTCTTTCCTTCTTTCCATCTTTTATCTAGGTCTGTGATTATTTTTAATTAAAAAAAAAGGAATCATTCTCTATATAGCTTGTATCCTGATGTTTTCACTTAATACATTGTAAGCATTTTCTCAGGTAATTTAATGACAGGATTCTTCAAAAACATGATTTCTAATGACCACAGAGTATTCGTCTCATGGATGAGCCATGATTGAGTTAACTGTTACCATATTGTTGGACATTTCAGCTGTTTCCAATTTTTTCTATTAAAATAATGCTTTGATAGATACCTGCATACATAAGTCTGTATATGGATCTCTGATTCTCCCCCAAGATAAATTCATGGAAAATGAATAGCTTGGCCCCTAGGTATAGATATTTTTCAGACTTTTCATACAAAGCATCTCAGAAAGCTGTTTTAGCATCCCCTCACCTGAATATCAAAATGCCCATTTTACCTGTATCCTTAGCATCACTGGCACTTATCATTTTTAAAATACTTTCTCTCCTGAAATATGAAAAGTTATTGTTTTAATGTGCATTTTTTGAGTGTTAGTGAAATTTGGCAGTTTTCCATATGCTTATTGGCCTTTTCCCTTTTTCTTTTGTTGTTTGGTTATTCATATCCTTTGCCCTTTTTACTCTTGCACACTCCTATTTTTCTTACTGAGCTGTAAAAGATCTTATATTTAAAATACGGAAGATAATGTAAATATTTCCTTATCCCTATCTTCTGGTTTTAGATGGCGATGTTGACATTTATCCCAGTAATTCATCTGGAATGTATTCTGATGTGTGGTAAAGGACAGCAGTTCCCACATTTTAATGTGAATCTCAGTGTAAACCTTAAAAATTTGCATTTCAAGGGATGCCTGGGTGGCGCAATCGGTTAAGTGTCTGACCTTTGGGTTCAGCTGCTTGAGGTTCTCTCTCACCCTTTCCCTCTGCCCCTCCCCCACGCTCTAAAAAAAAAAAAATCTGCCTTTTAAGAGTGCTCCAAGGAATCTGATGGCTGTGGCCACACTCTGAAAAACACTGATACAGAGTGAGAGGCTAAATTTTTTGGTAATGGGTGAATTGCCCCAGCTTATTTATGGAATAACCCTTCCTTGCCAATTGTTGTGAAGTACTAAACAATAAATTAAATTCCAATATCCACTTAGGTCTAACATCTTTTAGATTTTTGTTTGATATTCCCATAAATTGCAACATTCATTTAGGGGAATTAGTATAAAAATAATAGCTCCTATTTATTGACCCATTCCTAGGTAGCAGGCGCTACTCTATGCTCTTGCCGCATAACAACTCACAACAATCTTATGAGGCAATTACTATTATTGTCACCATCTTAGAGATGAGAAAACCTAGGCCCAGAAATATTTAGCAATTTGACCAGGACTTCACATTTGGTAAGTAGTGAAGCTAGCACTTGGATCAGGGTAATTTAACTGTATGCTGTTCCCTGTAGTCTTTATGAAGCAGTGTCTCACATATCCCAAAGGATCAAGTCCTCCAACTCATGAACATGGTACACTTCTCCACTGATTCAATTCATCTTTAATTATTACTCTGAGTAATGTTCTGAGGGTCAACATAATGCTTACTCATTCCTAGACATTTTATATGCTTATAAAATTAAAATAGGATCTTTTGCACTAAAAACATTTCCAGCTAGCTATTGTTAATACTTGGGAAAACTACTATAAAGTGTCTATGCAGCCTGGCCATCTTACTGAACTCTTATTAATGCTAATAATACTTCTATTAGTGCTCTTAAGTTTTCTTGGAAGGTAATTATACAATTTTAAAAATAATGATCACCTGTTTCTTCAATAGCCATACCTTTTGTTTTCTGGTTTCATGCCTTATTGCATAGAGTCATACTAAATGTCAGGTGGGAGGGAACAATCTTATCATATTGCTGGTTTTAATGGGAAGTCTCTACTGTTTCCCTATTTTCTACAAAGTTGGATGTTAGTTTAGACAAGTATTCCTTATCCTATTAAACGTTCTTTGCATCACAGGATTTTTAAATGTTAATTATTTCTGACAAAAATCTTTCTAAAATTTATTGACTTCTGTCTTCTTTAAATGAAAGATTCAGAGCATAATTTTCCTTGATGATTCAGAATCACTGATTGCATATCCACTACTACGATTCAGAATCACTGATTGCATATCCACTACTGTAACGTTTTGGGGCACACAAACATTCTTGCCTCTACAAGAATATGTCTCCTTGACACTATGTTTTCTGAAGTCAGGGCTCTGCTTTTTATGTTTCTTTTCTGTGCTATTAAGTTGTCATTTCCTCCTGATGTCAAGGCACGTGTCTCTAACTATTCCTCTTTAACATATGTTTTAGTAGACTTCTAATTTAGAAAACTCTCATTCTTGGGCACCTGGGTGGCTCAGTAGTTAAGCGTCTGCCTTCCGCTCAGGTCATGATCCCAGGGTCCTGGGATCGAGTCCCGCATCGGGCTCCCTGCTCGGCAGGAAGCCTGCTTCTCCCTCTGCCACTCCCCCTGCTTGTGTTCCTGCTCTCGCTATCTCTCTCTCTGTCAAATAAATAAATAAAAAATCTTAAAAAAAAAGAAAACTCTAATTCTTAAAGCTATATATAAAATGAGAATAAGCTCTGAGAAAACAATTTCTTTATGAGTAAGAGTATTATTACAAATAAACCTTGAGCCACTTTGGCTGTTTTTAAACTTCTCCCTGTATTCAGTGGTTGTCAGACCTGCTCCAGGGAGAAAGGACTCCAGGTAGGGGGAGAATTATTACCCCTATAGGCAAGAAATTAAACATAAACATGCTTTAAGAACTTCAATAACAAAACGGGAGTAAAGCAGACAGTAAAACAGAAAATTAAATTAACTGAGACACCTCATTCTACAATCATTCAAGAGGCTTCCTATGAAGTTATTGGAAGATTTCATCCTAATACATGATGGAAGTTATTGTTATCAGTGGCCTTCCTACTTGGAAAGAGCATGGGAGAGAAACAATAAATAATCTACCCAGGCAAGTGAATTTTGTTTTATATATGTATATCTTCCACGCTTACTCAAGTACTGACACTGCATGAAGCTCTATGTATGCTAGCAGCTCTGGGGGGACATAATCCTGGAAGAGAATTGCAAGTGCACACAAATGATTACGGTAAGAGGCAGCACCCATGTGAGGGTGGGGCTGCAATTATCAGATTCAAAGAAACAGTCACTTTAGGTAGGAATGTCAGAAAAGTAAACAGGCACCCCTGTCACATGCAGTGAGAAAGAGGCCACGGAAAAAGTTCTGAGCCTGTGGGAATGGATGCCTGGGGTCGGCCACCCCCCTCTCCTGGGCTCTCCAGGCTGGAGCTGGCCCAGGCGCATCCTCAGTCCCACACCTGGTTTGTTTTTCTGGCACCAAAGATTCCACATACCCCTCCTCATATGCCAGTCTTACTTTTGTTGCCAAATGGCCTACAAACATTTCCTTTAAGTAAGCATACATATTTTTGAACAACTGGGTTTTTGCATTGAAAAGTAATATATGCATGTGGTCAAAACAAAAATTAAACAATACAAGTAGACATGCAGTTACAAGTGAGTCTCTCTTTTACCCCAATCCCCCAGACTCCCTTCTCAGGCACAACCACCAATTTTTAGTGTACCCTTCTAGAGATTTCTGCAAATGTACAAGCGTACATGAATAAATACACATCCTTTTAAACAGATGATAGTTAGACACCTTGTTCTGCGTCTTGCTTTTTCCATCTAATCATCTATCCTGGAGGTGGAGTTAATCCTTAACCCAACAGGCTCAGACTCCCTCCCCCAGCCCTTGGAAGGAAAGGTAATCTCTAAACCAGTGCAGGAGTGGTGAGAGGACTTGCCTTGTGTCCTCTGCCTGGAACACATTTCTGCAACTCGGCACAGCAGTTTCCTCAGGCTCGGGTCTCAGCCTAGAGGTCACCCTCAGCGATGTGTCCTCTTGGGTCACCTTATCTAAGAAATACCTGCCGCCCCCACCCAGATGTATTCTTCTCTCCGAACCCTGTATGTTTTCTTCATACAAGTTAACAGGGTATTCAACTACTTCATTTGCCCATTTATTTATTGGTTCACCATGTGTCTCTTCCCATGAAACAGGCCTTCCATGAGGTGCCAAGACCATGACTACCTCGATCACTGTCATTCTCCTGGTACCCAGCGCACACTGCCCATGACAGGTGCTCTGTGCATACTGGGTAAGAAAATAAAATAACATTATGACTTTACAAAGGTCCTTTGTTTCCCGAGTGAGGGATAGATGAGGCAGTATGAGATCATGGGGATAAGAACTAACCCCAATTTACTGATGGAAAAACAGGCTTGGAGAGGAAGTACAACTTGTCTGAGGCCACACAGTGGGTCAGGGACAGAGCCAAAATTACAACTCACACACCATGATTCAAGGGCCATGCTTTTTCTATGTCTAGAAAATGCCAATTTGTACTGATCGAATCTCAGCTTCCAAAATGCCAGTCCTTGTTTTCAAGTAGGATCCTAACTCTACCACTATCCACAGATAAGGGGCCAAAATCCCTCACACTCCTTCCTCCAGTTAAGATTTAAGGATGTCTTTTTCCGTCTGAGCTGCCGACATGCCATCCAGACTGAGGAAGACCCGGAAACTTCGGGGCCACGTGAGCCATGGCCACGGCCGCATCGGCAAGCACCGGAAGCACCCAGGAGGCCGGGGTAATGCTGGTGGCATGCATCACCACAGGATCAACTTCGACAAATATCACCCAGGATACTTTGGAAAAGTTGGTATGAGACATTACCACTTAAAGAGGAACCAGAGCTTCTGCCCAACTGTCAACCTTGATAAACTGTGGACCTTGGTCAGTGAGCAGACACGGGTAAATGCTGCCAAAAACAAGACTGGAGCTGCTTCTATCATTGATGTGGTGCAATCGGGCTACTACAAAGTTTTGGGAAAGGGAAAACTCCCAAAACAGCCTGTCATCGTGAAGGCCAAATTCTTCAGTACAAGAGCAGAGGAGAAGATTAAGGGTGTCGGGGGCGCCTGCGTTCTAGTAGCTTGAAGCCACATTTGAGGGCGTTCATTAAATGCTAACAAGTGCTTTCAAAAAAAAAAAAAAAAGATTTAAGGATGTGTCCCAGGCCACCCCAGGAAGCAGCCAGTCCCTCAAGGGACAAAAACTGTCCTCACATTTGACAGCTATCAGGGATTTGGGATCCCAGGGAGAACCCAGGAATTTCCTCTCCTACTTGCATGGCCAGCCTGGAGATGAGAAGGCCACTTCCACCTCTGACCTAGCCCCCCACTACCACTTCCATCGATCAGTTTGCTATCCACCATGGAGCAGTTCCCTCACCTACTGCACCCCCAGTCATTACAGACCCGCATGCTTCAGCACGTGCCCTGTAGCACATAGTCAAGGTCAGAGTGGGGAGATTGGGCACGTGGCCCCAAGGGGAAATCTGCTCTTCCTCAAATGGGCTGGGCTTTCTGGGAACTGCCTCACTTAGCTGGCCCATTTGCAGACACTCCTGACCAACTAAAGAGTTCTCCTCCTGGTGAGAAAAGGGCTATTGCCCTAGACAGCAGCTGGCTCCCCTCCGACTTGAATCAAGCACTGATCTTCATGGCTGGTCCTAGTCAGACTGTGACCACCACCATTAGATGAACCTAAAAGATAACAGCAGAACTTTGCCACTTGGGCAGACATTCGTGTTCTGCCTGATTTACATCCTCTATAGATAAAGAGGCCATAAGACTTAGCTTCCAAACCAAGACAGTCTTAAAAATAAAAAGGGTACTCTTAATACTCACACCAGGATTTCAGGCATGAACCACAGATGTTCCAGGCAAACCTGGCATATTTCATCCTAACTATGGCAACAAGTCTGCTGTTTCTAATGGCCCTGAACACATCTCTGAGCTTGGCCCATCTTCCAACAGACTCTCCCAACTGCACATCCTCTACTGCCTGGCATTTATAAAACTATTCCCAAGCATTTCACATCCACATAATACTTTTGTGAACTACAAAAACAAGTAATCTCCACATTAAAAACAAAGATAGAGGCATGGTAAGGTAAAGAGATGGCCAAGATCCTACAGAAGTTAGTGGCAGAGATGGGACGAGAACTCAAATTCCCTGACTGCAGTCCCGTGAATAAACCAATTCCATGTCCTTTCTCCACTGTCCACCAGCACTGATTTACATAACGATCAAAATAGAAAAGGGCCCTTTTTGAAGGCACAAGATGAGCTTCCTCTAGGAACTAACAAGTCACTATTCAGTAAGAAATCCTGAGCTAAGGAAATTGCTCTTTTTATCTAATAAAATTTCCAGCGGGTTTAACTTATTTCATATAGAAGCAGGGAAACATATACACTCAGAGATGCTTGTATATCCCTCTTCCAAAGGTAATGACAGAATATGTAATCTATACTTCTGTGATCATAGCAGATCTCATTCCATAGTGTTGTGGGGGGCTGGGTCTTTCCTCCTAGACATGAGAATTAGGGCTATCTTCATCACTGTTACGCTCTACCTCTTAACACGGGGCCTGGCATGAGCAGGGGCTCATGAAGTTCATGAGTGGGTGGATGATGGATGGAAGGATGGCTGAGTGCGTGGATGAAGGAGTGCATATACAGATAGGTACATGCATGGACATATGCATGCCTGCTTGGAAATGATTTGGTCTCCTCTGATGGGGGATCAGCTATATTTACAGATCTATCAGAATGTGATTAAGTAGGTCACAGTTAAGTTTGACCTTTGACATCTACTTTTTTCCCACTGATAATTCAAGTGCTATCGTGCAAGAAAAGAAGGGAAGGTAAGGCATTGGAGAACATCCTAACCCAAACCAGTGGGTATGGTGAACACAAGAACCTGAGCCTCTGAGAAGTAGCAGCTTTGAAGGCAGCCAGAGGGCAAGAGAAAGAGAAGCAGACTAGCTGACTTGTTGGACACTTAGAGGTCCTGGGGTCTAGGCCAAGTATGGGAGTGGTCAAGGCAGGACACATGGTCAGGGTCGGGGGCAGGAAACATGGGGAACTGAAAAGAATTATGGGCTTCACCAGCAAGGAATTCTAATTCACTCTCTCATGAGCCACAGTGGTAATTTCATCCATTTTATTGTTCCTCTGAACTATTAAAAGCAAACTAAATACACATTGAGGCAGCTTCTCCAGGCCTGGAAATTCTCTCCTTTAGGGTTGGGGAAGTTTGTTCAGAGACCACAGAAACAAAGGCACCTCAGATGGTGATGTTTTCTTCTAAGGAACTTCCTTACCCATCTTGTGTGGAGTACACACCCCAGTGAAGTTTCACTTGCCCTGGGAGAGAGCTTGACCTGTGTACCTGGGAAGACAGAGGAACCCTGGGTGTTTGGCAGTCAAAAAGAGCTGGCATCCAGTTCAGGGTCTGCCACTCATTAGACAGGGACCCTCAGCCAAGCCACCTACCTTCTCTGAGCCTTGGCTTCTTACCTGTTAAACCACCCTGACACTGCTGCTGGGTCATAGGCCTGGTGAGGATGTAAAGAACCTGCCATAGAGTACAAGTGGCCACCTGGTGACTCTGAAGTGCTCTGCACATGGACAGTGGTGTCATCTATTTAGAGGATTAAAAATCACATATGGTTTGCCTGCAGATAAATGTTTCTCAAATACCTTAAAGATTTTATTTATTCATTTGAGAGAGAGAGAGAGTACTCAAGGAGAGGGGGGAGAAGGAGAGTGAGAGAAAGGTAGACAATCCCAAGCAGACTCCATGCTGAACGTGGAGCCCAACACAGGGTTCAATCTCAGAACCCTGAGATCCTGACCCAAGCTGAAACCAGGAGTTGGACGCTTAACCAACTGAGTCACCCAAGCATCCCTTAAATATTTCAAAAACTGAAAAACGAAGTCAGATCCTAGCAAATATCATCATTTCTAGGGCCTCACATTAATTTTGAGTTTAACCCAAATTAACATATTCCCCAGCTTTGTCAAGATGGACCTATACCTCAGACTACCACCCTCAGAACTGAAAGTATGAACATTTTATGTGGAAGAACAATGTAGGGCTGTAGAGTATGAGCCAGCACAAACAACCAGGTTTCAGTCCAGACACAGGCCTGGGCCTGACTTAACTGCATGTCAGTACAATTGCAGTGTAAAGGATTTTGGGCCAGTCTACCCTTGCCAAAAGGCCAGATTTTTTTCTCTCCCTTAGGGCTGAAGTTGTTCTCACAGCTCTCTGCAGTGGCACTGCTTAGGAGAGAACCTAGCACATTTTAGGTACTCAATACATGTTTCTTGAACTAAATCTGAAACCTGAAAATAATATGGTAATTTGTGAAATGCTGGCTTCAAACAGCCACCTTCTTTTTGAGAACACCATCCCAAGCCAGGTGTCCACCTCCCAAAACTGCACCTTCTGTCACAACACAGATTTTTTTCTGTTCATTTCTGGTGCTGTGGTAAAATCGGCATTCCCAAGGAGCAGTCAAGACCACACAGAATAGTCTCGCTCAGCACGAGACTTTCCACTGGCACCAAACTTACAACAAATTTTCAAGCGCAAGTTCACTGCCACTTTCAAAGATGTGTGTTTCAGGATGGTCAAACTCCAAGCAAGGAAGTTGGGCAATGACGGTGAAGATGACATTAAGCGCTCACGTTTCTGAAAGCGAATACCAAGGTAAGCTCAACCCAGAGTATCCACTGTCTCCATGGATACCTGCATCATCTCTGCAGGAGAAGGGCCATTCAGAAGAGAGACCCAGGAATAGGTGGACCCTGCCTAGTGTTTCTCACTGGACATGCCAGCCAGAAGAAGGCCACCAACCAGGCAATTCCCAAACCCTCCAAACCAGATCCTCACGCTCAGATCTAGATAGGAAGCCTCAGATGTTTCCAATCAAGAACTCCCAACCTTTCAAAGGCACACAGTCCTCATCATTTAGAACCTATCTTGTAAGGGAAGTGAGGTCTGGGAGGGCTGGATCCTGGTATGAAAGAACAGTCTTTGTTTTATATTCTTCAATAGGATTTTTTAAAATTATAAAGTAATTCATGCTCATTGCACAAAGGAGAATACAGAATGTTATAAATAAGAAAATAAAACCATCCAAATTTCCATAACATAGAGACAATCATTAACACTTCTATAAATGCATGTATGTATGCATGGTGTGTGTGTATATATATAATATATATTATATATATAGTTAGAAGCATCATGTACATAATTTTTGCATCCCACGGTCCTCACCTAAAATTACTTAAAAGCATTTTCCAATGGCGTTCAATGTTTATATTTCATGAACACCCACGTAGCCTTTACTCTGCACCAGAAACTATTCTAAGTGCCTCATGAGCATTAACCCTCATAGCAGGCCTATGAGGTGAGTATTATTATCATCCCTCTTTGCAGATGGGGACACAGAGCAGGCAAGTAGCAGAGCTGGAGTTCACACCCGGCTGTCTAAGTCCAAAGGCCGTGCCCCCTCAACCACCATGCTGCACTGTCTCTGCAGCCTTTGGAAACCTGACTTTTTATGACTCCAGAATATTCCAGTTGGGTCTCCTGTGATTGGAGCAATGCCACGTTTAAGACCTCAAAGTCCCTTCCGGCCAAGGTCCTTTCAGCTCTCTGAGTTTGTTGACTCCAGGAAGAGGATCCTGGCTATCAGTGCCTCAACAGTTGACGACAAGCTATATATAGCAAAGTGGGAGAAACACTGCCAAAGAAACACCCATTGTAAGAGCATTAGCTCATTGACCCCTGCCACCCCCACCCCCCCAGACTCCGGTACCCAGGGAACGGCTGCTTCTCTTATTCGAGCTCAAGCAGGCTGCCTCATTCACCTGAGCTTCACTTTCTATCACTAACACAGGGCACTTTCACCTGCCTGACAGGATGTTGAAGAGACTTAAGGAGACAGCTAGATGAACCTGAAGTACCTGGCCCAAGCTGGCCCAGGGCTGGGTAGAGTACAAGGCTGGTTTTTGGATTTTGTTTTTTAACATGCTTTATTTATTTATTTTTTTAACATACCTTGATTTACATGGATATCCACTCATTCACTGGGATGGAAAGGACAGACTCTGGAGTCAGACAAGCTAGGACTGACTCCCGGCCCTGCCATTTCCTAGCTGTGGGACTTTGGGCAAGTTTCTTACCCCCTCTGAACCTCCTTTGCTCATCTGTGTTATCAGGCATCATAATGGCAGCCACCACACAGACCACCGTGAGGATTAGATGAGATAATGCATGCCAAAGAATTTAGCATTTACCAGGGACTCACTAAGTCATGGCCCTTCCTACTACTTCTTTGCTCATTTTCCACATTCTCTGCTTTCCCCTGTATCCATTTGTTTCTCTGTCAAGGTGGAGCCCTGGAAGGGGGCAGGGGAACCGCCAATCAGGTCTGAGTCTGTGACACAGGAACCCTCAAGCAACAAGAATTGCAGGGAGGTTAGAGACCTGGTCACCCTCCACTTCCCTTTTCCACTTCACGGCTCAGGAGACCTGACCAGTGTGCCTGGCCGCTGGCCACCACCACTGTCAGAGAGTACTACTGGGTCTTTGAAGGCCCCTTCCAGCACCCCAGAGAGTCATTAGCATCTGATTTCTAAAGGAATCAACCTATTCCTTGAAAGGAAAACACTCTGAGAAGCTTGGTCCTGCTCCTGGGGGCTGGAATGCCCGTTTCCAAAGCCCCTGTCCTTGGTTCCTGCGTGAGGTATGCAGGAAAATGGCTGTCACCACCCAGCCTGCCAGCAATGCCAGTGATAAGGCTCCCCAAGACTTTGAGCTGGTATGCCCCGCAAAGACACTACCCTCCCCCACCCCTAGCTCCAGGGAGGGGCAATCTGGAGGCAGGGCCAGGCTTGCTGGGAGGCAGGCCTGCCTCTTCAGTATTTCCACTCAGCCCTCGGGCTACAAGGGAGGAACAGGACACTCCTCAAAGCCAGCATGGTAATTGCAGGAGGCATTAAGCTTAATTAGGCTAATGATCTGCCTGAAGTCATTCACCCTCAACCTCCAAAAAAATGTCTTCAGAAGAAAATCCCATAGAAGCTGTGGGGCTTGAAGGGTGCAGGTGGAGGCTTAGGGCGCTGGTATCCGGAATTCCTAAGGGGCCTCCAGCATGGTCTCAGGAGTCTCAGGGCGTCAGAGCTAACCAGCTAAATCTATACCAAGAAGGGCAAAAGGGGGAACTTCTCAGCCTCAGTCCCAAGCCAGGATCTGGGCCTGAACTGGAGGCTAGGGGGTCTTTTCTGGTTTCCCTGTGAGCCTATTTGACTTGGTCAGTGGATGTCTGACCCAGGAAACCGTCGTGCCCAGGCACGTTCCCACAGGTTCTGCGGGTTTAGTTTCTCCAGCTGTCTGCTCCCTACAGCAGTGGCCTCCTGTCTGCCAGGGTGACTCTGTGTAACCAGCCAACTGGGAGACAGAAAAACGTACCAGTCTGAGTGAAATGGTTCCTCACTCAGAAAACTTCATGCGAGGCTACAAAGCCCAGCTGAGAAGGAGCAATCCTTTGCAACAAGGAAAAAAAAAATCTATTTAGCAGCTAAAACGGAATCCTAAACCCCATAATTCAAAAGCCCCGGGGAGTAGAGATACCAGCGGCCAAACCCTTGTGCATAAATGCCTTCCTGGAACTGGGGCGTGGGAGAGAATCTGGAAGCTGTGTCCACCCCCAGGTCTGCAGAAGTCCACACACCTACAGCAAAAATGTCACTAAATCAAAACCCACTCATCCAGAATTCAGGACAGCTGGGATAAGGAAGGCTCAGTTCCTCCCTTTGTAATGGTTTACGGAAGGCACATTAGTGAACACAATTGTGGGGGAAATGCTTAGCCCTACTGAGTCTTCCTGATCCTCTTAGTTGCACATATTAGCACACAAGGAGCTAGGCATAAATAGCCCTACTTTGTCCATCAGAGATGATTCTTGCCGTTAGAGACTCACTTTGTTGGCAGTGGGCCCTAGCTTTTATACAATCTCTACAAAAAGTAAGAGACGGGCAGTTTACGGATTGGTGCCTGCCATGTGCTAGAGAGGAGCGCTAATCCTCTGCTCTCTGCTAAGTGGCAGGCCCAGGGCAAGGTGATTGACACTAAGTCACCCCTCACAATAAACCCCGGAGGGTAGATGTTGTTAACCCATATTTACAAAAAGAAGAAACCAAGGCCCAGAAGTATTGCATAACCGCTGAGGTCACTGAGCAAGTGAGCACACTGCTGGATTCAAGCTCAGGTCAAAGCCTGTACACACACGGCATCCCCAGGAATTCAACAATGGAGCTTCCTTTGGCGCAGCTGGGCGTTCACCGTGGCAGCCGTGTGAGGGATACGGCAGGGCAGAAGCCGGGGCAAGTCCAGCTGGGCAGCCCACTGTCCCCACAGTCCAGCGGGAGATGGCAAGGGCCCAACAGAGGCAGCAAAAGGGTGGGAGCACACTGGAGGGAGCTGTAAGGAAGTGAAGAGCTTCGGGAGAGAGGGCAGCTTCTTCAAAGACTGTTTAAGCCCTGGGGTTGGGTCAAGAAGGGAAGAAGAACCACACTTTCTCCTACGAGTATAGACAAGGTAAAGACAAACACTTCAAACACACATGACCAGCTCAAGGATAGAAGAACTTGTCCCTGGAAGGTTCCCAGGCATGCCCAGGAAGGTGGAAATTGAGGAAAAGCCAGACTCCCCAGGCACGGCAGCAGGAGGTGCTTGGGGGAGGAGGCAGCCCTCAGCAGTGACAGCCTCTCACATGGACATAAAACACCATGCAGAGTTCTTATGAGGTCCTCTCCCCCCCCCCCGCCAGAGCCCTGCAAGGACGCTAAGCAGCCAGACATTGTAACTGCAGATAGAGACCTTGGTGTCTAGGGCCATAAATGACTTACCCACCCCAGGATGGGTGGCCCTAGCCAGTGGTCAGAACTTCCTGAGGTCACTCCCTCCCCACTGCCAGCCCTTTGCTCTCTGGTGTCTTCTTCTGTGGTTGGGTTTGTGACTTCCCACTTCTGTGACCAACTCTGTGAGGCCAGGGGAGGGATAACTGTTCATTCATCCAGTCAGTCAGCCAGTCAATAGACACTTGAGTGCCTACCATGTGCCAGGCACGGTGTTTGGTGCTGGGATATGACACTGAACACACAGTCCCTGCAGGGGAAGACATTCCAGACAAGGATTGCAGGCAAGGAGCACAGAAGTAGGGGCTACAAAGGGGAAGGAGCAAGCAGAAGTTTGGTCAGGGAGATAGCATTTGGGCATGACTTTTCGCAGGTGCCAGCCTGGGAAGAAAGAAGAGGTGCTCCTTCCCACCCCAGCCTCTCCACCTGAGGGCGTGCAGCTGGGTGCCAGGTACACCTCCTCAGAGGACCCTGGCACCATTGTCCCTAAGCTGAAGACCCTCAGATTGACAAAACGACATCCTCAGGGCTTGAACGCTGGGCAGCAGAGAAGGCAAGAATGGCGACACTGCCCACGTGGAGAAGGAGGCCACGTGACTCATCTACTCGCCTAAGCTGTTCCACTTGGAATGTTCTGGCCATCACCAACTAGGCACCAGAGCGTAAAGGCCCTGGAAATGCCTCATCTACCTTATTATTTTAACCTACTTTTAATCAGTCAAAGACCACACCCAAAGACACAGTTCCTAGCATGAGAAGCTATAATGAGGCCAGCAGATGGAGCCTTGACAACTCGCACACAGCACAAGCGCTGAGTGATATATTGAGCCCGGAGGGGCTTGGCCAAGGGAGAAGGGAGTACGCAGACATACAAGTGGATTCTTTCTTAGATACGTTATGGCACAGACAGACAGGAATAGACTCCTCTTCCCAAAGTCATTGCCATGTACTGACTTCCCCAAAGTTGCCTAGAGAAGCAGCCCCATCCTGGGCAAGCCTGTGAGTGCTAGAGGCCGGGACTGAGGCTGTGCCCTCTGACTTCTAGCTCCTTGCACAGAATTAGCCCAAAGTGGCAACAAGGAATATTTTCTGGACAAAATTTTCGGGGTAAGGGATGACAAGCAACTTATCGGGCTAGCCTGTGCCCTCTACAACTAGAGCGGCAAGAGCACCATTAATACTGGCAATATTGGATGTGTCCTCCCAGCCTCAGTTTCCCCAGCAGCCCATCCTGCCTCCAGCTGTTCTGGACCCTCATGGGTGATAAGTGGCAAGAGTACCTGCAGACCTGGGCACAGCACAAGAGAAACCCCGTCTGTGCTTGGTGAAGAAGAAGAAAGGAGAGCAGTAAGTGGCTTGATTACAGCAAACCCCCAAAGGCACCCCACCAGAATCTAGTGGGAAGGGGGGCACCGCTAGTAGCCATCAGGTCTAGTAATCCAATCAGTCAGAAAGCCCAGGAAGGATGTGCACAGACATATAATCAGATAATGTTCCCCAAAATGAGAAGCAAGCATGACCGTCCATGTGGAAGCTCCTGGCCATCCCTGTGCAAGAAGGATCCTTCCCAAGTTCACAGTCCCTTTGCAACCATGGTTCTACGGGTGAAATTAATAGTAATGGTTACTGCAACTCCACCATATCTTCTCCCTCTCCCTGACCCAGGCCCCATCTGCAGCCAGCTTTCCCCTGAGGGCACAGCTTCCCCCTGGCCTGCTTGCAATGGAGGCTACTCCTTCTGCCCTGGCAAGTGACTCCAAGCTATCTTCACTCCCCAGAGCTGCTTCCAGCCTACCCTCCTCTGCCCGCACCCGAAGCTCCTGTCCATCTGAGGCTTTGCGGGCTGGTCCTCCTCTCCTTAAAGCGGTCACCTGCCATCCACGCCCTTCACCCCCCCTCACTCACGGCGAACCTGTGCGCGGGCCTGCTGTCCTCCTCCCAGGCCATCTGGGCTCACCTCAGCCTCTAGGGGTGCCATCAGTCCTGACTTCCTTCTCACTGGTGGCCCTCGCCCGTACCCCAGTCCAGGTACCCACACCCATACCCTGCACCCTGTCATTCCCCAGACTCGCTCCATCTTCCAGATCATCAACTCAGACACCCCACCTATTGACCACAGGCTCCAGGCCTCCAGCCCTCAGGGCACTTCACCTTCCTGGAAAGCCCTGACTCTGGAGCCGCCCCTGACCTAGACTCGGCCACAGAGCCCCACTGGTAAGCGGTCTCACATGAGGTGCCTGTGATCCCCCCACAGTCCTCTGCGCCAAAACTCCCCACGGCAGCTCTTCTCACTCTCTTCTCTCAGACCTCCTCACACCACCGCCCCCTTCCTTCCAGCTGCAGATTCATCCCCGCATCATGGAGAAGGTATCCTATTTTCCATTCAGCAGTTTCTGATTTAATACCCCAAATATGTGTGACTGACTGTCCTAGGCACTGGCGAGATAGCAGTGAACACAACAGATAAAAGTCCCTATCCTTGCAGCCGGCAGCCAACTGGGTGGAATCAAACAGTTAAAAAGACGAATAAAGCAAATAGTATGTGACAAGTGCTAAGGGAAAATGCTAAGAGTGAGGACAGAAACTCCTAGACAAGCACGCCCTTCATGCCTGCCACCAGGGAAGGCACCGCATGGTACCTTGGCCTCCTCAGGGCCTGCTGCCCCCAAATCTCTGTGGCTTTTCCCAGCCCAAGGCTAGTTCCACCCCTGGGCTCTGGGTCCCTCTCTCCTCACTGCTGGGGGCACGGGTCTCCATCCCACCTCTTGCCAGTCTCCCACTTCTCCCCCTTCCCTCTGCCTCCCTCCCCCAAACATGCTTGGGTCCTGCTCACTCATCCAGAAACCAAAGAAGACACAACTCTCCTTCCACCCATTTCTCCACCTTCCCCCAACCTGGTGCCCTCTCTCCTCCTACCAAAGTGAGGTTACCTCAGAGAGCTGCTTACAACCCTCGCTGCCATCTTGTGCTACCAACGCTGCAGTTTGGTCCTATCCCTGCAACTGCCCCGGAAGGGCTCTTGCCAAGGTCACTGTCAGCTCCCTGTGGCCACGTCAGCCTTCACCTTCTGACCTCCCAGCAGCATTTGCCCCTGACCATCCGGGTCCACGGCAGGAGCACCATCATAAGAAAGCGGTGTGTGCAGCACTAAGGAGTGCACACTCCAGAGCCAAGGCGTCCTGAGATGGCAGTCCTGCTTCTGTCACTCACTCACTAGCTGTCGCTTTGACATCTCCACGGCAGAAGCGGACGAACACCAGCACTGCCTCGCCGGGTTGCTGTTAGATAAAAGCCGGTATGGGGCATCCAGTGTTTCCTGGCACCGTAGTGACAGTGGCCATCGCTGTATCACAAGACCACCAAACTTTGCACACACACTAGGTACACAGACAATGAAGTCACTGAGAACAAAACTGGAAGGAAGACTTACTTGTCTGTGAGGTCTGCATGTCAGAGGAGCAGTTCCTTCATGAATAACAGGGAAACCAGGGGCACCTGGGTCACTCGGTCGGTTAAGCGGCCAACTCTTGATTTTGGCTCAGGCCATGATCTCAGCGTCGTGAGATTGAGCCCCGCATCGGGCTCTGCGCTGGGTGTGGAACCTGCTTGGGATTCTCTCTCTCCCTGTCCCTCTACCCCTCCCCCTGCTTGCACTCTCTCTCTCTCTCAAATAAATAAATCTTAAAAAAAAAAAAAAAAGAAAAAGTAATTCAGAGAAACTGGAACACTGCTGACGAGTCAGCCATTGAGAAAATGCCAGACCGGGAGGTAGAAGTGTTTGGAAGGGTGGGGCCACACTTGGTGCAGGCCACTGGCCAGCAGGAAGAACAGAGTGGGAGTCCCCCACCGAGAAGGACCAGCTCTGTGAAGGCCCTGCAAAGCCCCCTCCTCCACGTGTCTTCCCCACTCATCCACCTACAGTGGGCCTGTGGCACCTTGCCTTTGGGACTGACATTGCCCCTTTCCCTCTTATTGTCACTTGGACTTGTCCCCCCCCACTCCTGGGCTGCACATCCCCAGAGGACAGACTTTGACTTGACCTAGAGGTATACCACTGGCAGCCCTACCCGAGCCTGGCACCCAGAAGAATGGTGCCTGAGGCCATTGCTGAACTGCTCAAGGGACAACTAGAGAAGCCACCCAGATGGAGCAAAGGTCAAGGAAGAGGTTTCTTAACTGACAGACTGGCTGAGTCAGCAAGAGACTGGGGGAGTGGAGGACGGAGGATGAAGATGAGAAAGTTCTGGTTTCGCAACTAACGAACCCTCTTTCATGGTGGCAGAGCCAACATATTTGATGTTAAAGGGGCAGAGGAGCTCTGCAGAGGGGTAGGAATGGGGATGCACAGGAGATCAGGGATGATGTCACCAGGAGGCAACCTTGAGAGAGTCCTGAGGGGTGACCCAGAGATCCCAGGGGCAGAGGCAGGAAAGGCATTCCAGGCAGGGGGAACAAAGAGTACAGAAGCTTGTACAAGGGAGTACATGGTATGTTTGGGCAGCCAGGGGGGTGCTGGAAGGCTGAGCCAAGTGTGGCAGGGGCAGAGGAGGCCAGGAGGCCCTAAGATTAGATGCCCTGGGTCCAGGCCCTGAGCATGGCCCCCTGGAGGCCAAGGAGCCACTCAGGAGCTCAAAGCAGGCAAGAAGATGGAAAGATTTGTGTTTGAGAAAGCTGTGCAGGCTGTCAGGCAGACAATGGCCTGGGAGGCAAGCTTTAGAATACAGGAGGCCAGAGAGAAGGCAGTCAGCCACACTGTCCAGCTCAGAGACTGCAACGAAGATTTAACAAAGGACTGTGGCAATGGGTAAAAAGACAGATATGACATGTAGGTGCCTTATAAGGCTTGGTGGCTGGTTGGGGAGAGCAGGTTGGCAGTGAGAGAGAAGAGTTAAGTCAGAGTGGTCCAAGTTCCTGGCACAGACAATACGGTGGAGGACAACATGATGACACCATTAAATGAGATGCTGCATCGCAGAAAAACACTCTGCAAGGGAGGCCCCCAAAGAGGAAGGTGAATCTTAACACTGTTCATTAGGGGCCAAGCCAGGATACCTGAGAAGGCCGGAAAAATCATGATAATAATATCAAATATTTTGAGCACTTGCATTACTACTACTGAGCACTTTGTGCTGGATTCTGTGGATTCGTTGTCTCAACCCCCATTCCATTCTCTTTCTAACTGGAAGGTTGGAAAGCTAAACACATTTCCCAGACTCCTGCAGCTAGGGTCCAGGATGTAACCTAGGTTCCACCAGTCAGATACACTCACACCAGACTTGGAAAGCAGAAGTCCCATGTCCTTCAGCTGTTTCTAGCAGCAAGCGCGATCCTGGAGATGTGGGGTTTCTTGGAGGCACATTCCAGGGTTCCTCCCATAGCTTCCCAGTTATTAAGAGGTAAGTGTGTGGCACCAGCAGCAGTGATTTCTTCATTCCGGCTTCCTGGCACCTGGAGCCCAGCTGTAAGCCTGAGTCCTGAGCTCTGAATTCTGGTGTCAGAGGCAGCGCAGAGGTAAACAGCCCCACCCTGGAGGGTCCATTCTGAACTGCCCTGGGAATCCTTCTGGGGACTTGTCAGTGAGCTGCTCCTCCAGCCCTCCCAACAGAGTTGTAGGACCTCATTCCCTACCTTACATCTGCCCTTGCTCCAAGTCAGCCCCGACGTGTTGCACAGGGCACTGTGCTGGGCTTTTATATGCACTATCCCCTCAGGACAGACCTACTATTAGCTTTTTTTTTTTTTTTTCCAAAGAGGACTGAGTCATAGAGATGCTAAGCAATTCACAAGAGGTTACACAGTAAGTGACAGAGACAGATTTCAGCCCACTGCCAAGTGCACCCCCAACCCCTACAGTACACTGCACTGATAGGGAGCACACTGTTACGCTGTCTCCCAGAAGCTGCCCCGTGAGCACGTCTTTCCCAGCTTTCATTAGGCTGGGGGAGGGGCAGAACAGAAGGAGAGGGACGGGGAGCCCACTGGAGAGGCACTCTTTCAAAATCATGGTGGGTTATGGGAGGACCTTGTGGTGGGTCATTCTAATTAAAAGTGGGGCATAAAGCTCTGCTTGCTTAGCAGTTGACACCAATGAGGAAATTCCCTGTCCTTCTTAGAAAATGGGGCAGGTTGGCACATGGAGGTTATCAGCAAGAGGGCGCTGACAACCACTCCTCAGCAACTTCACAACTGAGCTTGTTGGGTCATTTCATTCCCCACATCTGTAAAGTCTGGCCTAATAGGGCCAAAAAAGACACCACTTGGATGGCGAAGTGAGAGAAAAAGAATCAAGATATTTGATTTTGAGAGCTATAGACGCTGACCCTTTAGACTGAAACTAAGTTTCCTCATATGCCCTCCCTCTAGATGGGGACAGAGGGACACAGCTTTGCAAAGGAACACTTGGTAATCCTTTTCCTCCCCCCAGAGATTTTTCCTTGGCTGCTTAACCCATAAGTGAAGTCATGTGTGTCTGTGCATAAGTTCAACAACTATAATTTGCAGGGAGTTAATTACCTTCATACTTTGATCTGGTGGAGTTTCATCTCTATGGTTACCAGCTGAGTATAAACAGTTATCACTTGTCTCTTTTACATAAAATATTCTTGGAAAATACCCCAGGGCTCCAATCATGGAAATCAAATATGCAGAATGTTCAGAGAATCTTTTAAGATTTTTTTACATAAAATGTCTCTACAAACAAAAATAGATAAAATTGGGTAACCATATGGCTATAAATAATAATTCGAGGATTGATGCAGTTTGCTTTTTCAGCTCTAATTTGTAAGGAGCACATAAGATCTCCTCAGTGAGGCTGGTCTGGTGAGGGTAAGGGCTTGGCTGAGTGACAGGTGGGGGTGCTCAGGAAACAGTGTCCAGCACTGATGATGTTCACTCTGGGAGTATCAGAGTTGGGGGTGACTGATGCTCAGAGGGATCACTCAGGTAAGTGATCATTTAGTCCTGGTGCTTATTGATTATGCCTGCCTAGGGCCTTATGCTGAAGCCTTACATGTAAATAGATGCAACGGTGTTGAATGAATGAATGAATGATGATGAAAGATAACATTTATGCAGAGTCTACTGTGTGCCAGTCATTGTCATGCACTTTACCAGTATTTCATGTAATCCTCACCATAGCACTAGGAGCTAGATATAACTGTCATTGTGCCAAATTTACAGAGGAGAAAACAGAGGCTCAGAGAGGTCACATAGCTAAAGAGGTAGAGCCAAGATTTATGCCCAAGTCCGGCTCAGTGTGAAGCTGCTCTCTCTACCCCCTTCTCTGATGCCATCATATGACAGGCCCACAAATATGGATGTCATGACTGCTGGACAAAACTGAAATTTTCCAGGTGAGGGGCTTGACAGCTTTCCTAATTTCCCAGGAAGGAGCTCCCTAGATGGGTGATCCTGATGGGAAGATGCTCCTGACCCACCAGAAGCATTCAACCATTGGAATCTCTGGTCAACAGTGTCTATCTATTAGTATCTCTATGTCCCTGATCAGTGGTATCTGCCCATTGGTAGCTCTATGTCCCTGGTCAATAGTGTCCATTCACTGGTAGCTCTATATCCCTGCTCTGTAGTGAAAATCCACTGGTAGCTCTATGTTTCTGGTCAACAGTGTCCATCCAGTGGGAGCTTTCCCATTCAGTGTAGAACTGCCAGCAGTTCTGATCTCCAGGAGTCCATGAGGTTGAGCAGGGTTACCATGTCATGGCATACAATGGGAATAATGTCCAGGAGATTTAGGCAACACCCAATCCTGCCCATCCAATCTTGTCTCCAAATGGAAAAGGTGACAGGGACTATACAGGGTGGACCTGGGTGAGACAATGAGAGGACCCACCAGAATGGCACTGCCTAAAGATGGAGGACTCCACTTGCCTTACCCGGGACTCTTTGGAAGTGAGGCCTGAGTCACTGTAGCTATGATTAGACTTCAAAGGCATGTGGATCACATCTCTAAGACTCAAAATCTGGGTACAGGGTCTGACCAATATATAAAACAGGGACAGAATATATGGAGTGTGGACTACCTATCAAAACCCTGGGTGTCATACTCCCACAGAACTGGGCCATTATGATGGCTTTAGCTCATCAGTCAGTCTCTTAAGATGCCGTCTTCCATCTGCCTCTTGGAAGAAACTCTTGGAATTTTGTCTATGGTGCCAGAAATTGCAGATGCTGCTTAATCAAGTGCAAATGCTTCCCTAGATCCATCAAAGCCCCTTTTCATTTTCTGTTGTGGATGAGATCTGGCAGAGATTGGAAATAATACATACGTACCTGTTGAGTGTTGACCTGAGGTTAGCACACATAGGTTGTGATGGAGGTTGACACTCAGTCACAGCAGAGAGCCGGCTGATGTTCCACTGCAGGAACAAAACAATCGGGCCCACTGTGTGCTTGACCCTGTGAATTCCAAGACAGAGAAGCCCTGGCTTCTGCCCCCAGAATGGAGGACACTGAGGACTACATCAGCCGTGACCAGAAAAGGAGGGAACTGGTAGATGAGAAAAGAGGAGGAGGAAGGAGAGACCAGCAGAGCTGGATGAAGTGGCTTTTCGTATACAGCAACCTTGAGAGCCTAGTCAGCGGCATTCTGAGCCCTGGAGTCTTGCTGGAGTCATCTGGAATCTTCCTGAGTTCAGGGTGGGGGGGTGTTCCCTTGGCCACTACTGGAGCTCCAGGACTTTGGGCAATGGACCAGGCGATGGGCATTCCTGTCAGCAGTAGGATGTTTACACCAGGTGTCTCCCTCCCACCTCGACCCCCCACTGTGCTCTCTCAGAGAGTTCTGCTACATGTACTGGTGAGAGTTTCTAGAAGCCCCAAACATCTGCCATCCACTCTCCCACTACTTGTGTGGGAACCAACTCCTCCCCCAAACTCCTAATGCCCTCATTCTACCTTCCTGCTTCCCAGGGCCATGGCTAGACCATTTTGGGGAATATGTGTGTTCTCTCTCTCACACTCACACACTCACAACACACCCAGACACCCACACATAGACCCTCACATTCATACACACTCACAACAACCGACGTACACTTGTCCACTCACTCTCACACTCACACACAAAGACCCTCACACTTGGACACACAACCCACATGCTCACACTAGTACATGCTCACACTCAAAGCACACCCATAAACACTCGCACATGCTCGCTCACATATGCTCACCCTCACACAAGCTCACTGACTCCGTCATTCCCAGCTGGCCTTCCTTTTCTTCTCACAGCACACCACACCCTGCAGCTTTCCTCTCCATGGCCCAGCCCTTTCCCATTTCTGTTTCCCATGTTCATGTCCATGTCCGTTTCCTCCCATGTCCCATTCCCTCTGGCCCTTCCGGCTGAGCCCCTAACACACCCTTGTCTAGGATGGTCTGCATTTAGCAGTGGACACCCATGACAGATCCATTCTGGAGCTGCCACGCCTCAGCATTTGATGAGCACTTAACTACATACCAAAGGTGCGAACAATGAACAGTGGGCTTCAGGGACAGTACACAAAGGTATTTCGGAGTGAAAGAGCATTGCTGGAGCCACAGACAATGTCTGTTCCTGGTCGCCTGGGCTTAGTTACATAGCCCTTCATGAGACCACACCACAGGTCTGAAGGGCTGAGCCTCAGTTTCCGCTGTAACACAAGCAGACCTGGGTGGTTTCCAGGCACTCTACATATTGTAATTCCCTGGTCCCAGAAGATTCCCATGGCCCTGAAAAGTGGGGCAGGGTTGGCAGTGGGGGTACTTAGTTTAGGTTTAACCCTCACAGAGCCTGACATGGGGACATAGGTGTGAGTGGCTTATTTAGAAGTAGTCCCAGGAAGCAAGAGTAAAGGAGCAGGAGTGAGTCTAGAGGAGAAAGGTCACTGTAAGGTGTGTTATCAAGATCACAGATCCAGGCGATGGGGGGCTCCGTTCTGCCAGGGTCTCTGAAAATGTGGACAGTGCCCCCCAGAACCATCCCCTTGAAAGGCAGAGCCGAGTATTGGTCCACCAGCTCCCACTCCCCATTGGCTGGGCTTTGCCTCCAGATGCATTAAATGGCCACTCACTCTTCCATGTTTCCAAGATGTCCTGGTATAAAGGCAACAGGAGCTCCTATAGGCTTGAGAAGGCTCTGGGGGAGAAAGCAACAGGAGGCGTGGAACACTTGAGGCAGGTTGAGGCACAGTGGGGGCAGATGAGTTGGAACTGCCCAACACAGCTGCCACTGAAATCAGAAGCAGGCTGAGGGAGGCAGCTACAACAGGCAAGTATGGGCCTTAGCCAGCCTCCATGCCGCAGAAGGACCATCCCAAGAATACTGACATGCCAGGTAGTGGGCTAGGCATCAGGTAAACATCTGAGAACAACCCTGCTCCTGAGCAGAAGCAGTTCTTTCTCTGCTCTGGGACTCAGTTCCTCTATCCCCCAAAGGGGGATCAAAATGCTTTCTCTACAGATGGTACAAAAATGGATGCAGGGCAGTGTACGACTCTCCAGTGCTTTGCGCTCACATCATTGCCAGACGATGCCATGTCTTTGCCCAGAAAGGTACAGTCTAACAGCAAAATCACA
Source organism: Eumetopias jubatus (assembly GCF_037043125.1). Classification (NCBI taxonomy): domain Eukaryota; kingdom Metazoa; phylum Chordata; class Mammalia; order Carnivora; family Otariidae; genus Eumetopias; species Eumetopias jubatus. Next base: position 29,083,449 of record NW_028274811.1, on the reverse strand, counting down.
GGTACCTTATAGGCAGGGGACAACTTTGGAGACAAGGCAGTCCTCGTCCCCTGACAGCATGGAGGCTCCTGCTTGAGCATCAGGTGGTGGGGTGGGGGGAGGGGGCAGTATGAAGCTTGTGGCAGTACATGGGCCTTGGAATTGAGATGTGAGCTCATAGCCCAGGTCTGCCCAAAAGCTGGGTGACTTTAGAAAGGTCACTTATTATCTCTGCCAAGGGAGGAGAGAGGGCTGCACATTGGGCTTGGCTGATAGTTTGAAGAGGGTATCTGTGAAGAACCAGTACACAAGACCTAGCACAGAGCAGGCCTGCAGCAAATGCCCTCTGCTGGCCGTCCCCACCTGAGGGCCAGAGAATGTCTGCGGAGCTCCCCCAAAGCCAGGCTATCGTCTCTTCTGCAAAGCCTCCCACCCTCCTTCACTGGATGGAACAGTGTGGCAGAGGGTTAAGCGCAGGTGTTGGGGTGGGCGTGGGGTGGGCCGGCAGCAGCCCTGGAAGCGCTCAGGCTTTACAGTCCCCCAGCAGGGGCTGCGATCCCCTCCACTAGCTCAGACCCTGGGCCCTCTGAGAAGCCTTGAGCTTAAGGGAACAAGGTGCCTTCAGTAAAAAAAAAAAAAAAAAAAAAATCTACAAATAAAGGGTGAGTTTGCAAGGGGAGTGTGGTGCAATCTTGGGGGCTCCAAGCGGTTTTACAGACCCAGACACAGAGCAAAGGCATTCAGGAACCACAGAACAGTTCCTATACCCAATAGGCTGGTGGGGCCCAGGCCATAGGCAGGGATGGGGTGGGTAAGGCCCCTCCTCCAGCTCTTCACTGGTCTCCAAAGGCAGACTTCCAGGCTGGCCCTACTGCAGGTGGGTGGAAGGAAGGAGGGGGGAGAGGTCCAGCTCAATGAAAGTCAGTTCTTGCAGCTCTTCTTGTTAGGGGCCTTACATCCCAGGGATAGGCTTTCCTTAAAAGCAGATTTTCTTATTGTGGATATGGAATGGGTACATGCAAGCCCTGGGTGAGAACACCCCCTAATCCCTCCTCTCCACACACTCCCAGAAATGCAGTCCCTCTCAGGTCTCACTAAACAAATTTGGGCATATATAGAGTCAGGAAAATCAAGAGACTGGACTGAAAATCCATCTATAAAATCTTTTTACAACACACAAGACATCCAAAATTCAAAATACATGAAAGCGTGTCAAACCACCAAATACCAAAACACAACCACCAAATGAGCAGCTGTGGCAAGAACCAAATGCCCACGGGGTGCCTGGGTGGCTCAGTCGGTTAAGTGTCAGCCTTCAGCTCAGGTCATGATCTTGGGGTCCTGGGATGGAGCCCCATGTCGGGCTCTCTGTTCAGTAGGGAGTCTCCTTCTCCCTCTCTGCTCTCACTCTCTCTCAAATAAATAAATAAAATCTTAAAACACACACACACACACATCAAATGCCCATAAACATCACTAGTAGTGAACAGAAACCAAATTTTGATAAACTGTAATTTCAGTACCTTGGTCCTTCAGCATATTGAGTTTTATTCAGAGGATTGACCTGGGGCCCCTAAAAGACCAAGCCCAGTGCCTGGCAGATGCAAGAGGTCATCCCAGAGCACTGCCATAAATCCCTGTCCTGCTCCATGGCCTTTGTCACCCCAGTGGCCATCCAGGAACCTGGGCACCGTGATACAAGCTCTCCCTGGTATATAGGAGCACGTGGTTGAGTGAAATGGGGGAGCCAGCCCAAAGGGCTCTCAACCTTTGGCAAGTATGAACTAGAGAAACTTTTGGAGAACCCAAACTCAAACCACTAAGCTGGAAATTGTTCATATTTCAGAAATGCTGTATTGTACACCAGGGTCCTTTTATACCTCCCTAGGCTATTTAAAGTGGGCATCAAATGGAGCAAACAGGGGACTGATAAAATAATGTGTACCAAAGGAAGACAAGTGCAGATGGATCATACAGTGTGACTCTAATTCTGTGAAAGTCTGCACGGGACAGCAGGACTGGCTCTTGGCAGGGTGGAGGGTTCCATGTTACCCTTTCTTCTCTTCAGTACTCCTGTACTATTTTCAGGACAGGATAGCTGTATTGTTTGGTGGTGGGGAAGGGAGGCGGTTGCTTAAATTTTTTTTAAAGAAATGAGTGTTGCAGCGGCATCAAACAGACTAAGCACCAAATTCAATTTTCCAAAAAGTTGATTACAAGTTCCTGACACCAGCCTTCAAGGCTCTCCACAATGCCCCTGTTGCCCACAGCCCCCATCTACCTTTTCATGGAACCAGCTACTCCCTGACTCACCACACTCTGCCTCCAGGCTGTTCTGCTGTTCAGTCCCTACGGCTCTGCCTTCCCTTCCCCTTCTCTACCTGGGTATCTCTCTCATTCTGCAAGATCCACTTCAAGCCTACCTGCTCCATGAAAGCTCCCTTGGCTCCCTAGCTGAATGGGGCTGCCCCTAGCCACCCTCTGAAATCCCAGAACTCATGTCTGGAACCCATTTAAAGGAATCTTCCCAGACTGCTGGGCTTTGGTCCCCTCCACCACAGACACACCACGGAGCTGCCCGCATCTTGGCAGCCCCCGCTCCCTGGCAAAGATGCGGTGCTCAGCAAGGGTTCACCTTGATGTTTTCAAAGCACTGTGCACATCAGAATAAATCCTCCATCTCAAGCCAAGGAGGGCCACTTGGGCAAACATACTTTTCACCCCAATCCAAAGGGATTTCCACATGTGTTACTCTTTTCCTCTACAGGATAAACAAAGTTAGTCTTTCTGTGATATTTCAAGTATACTGTTAAAGAACTACTTCAAATGTTGTCTTCAAAGACAAAAATTCAGGAAAAGCTTATAAAATACTTTTGTTAGTCCAGCTGAAGAAGCAGCAACAAGAATGGTAAGCCTTCAGTCTCCGCCTCTTCCCTTTGAAGCTGGACCTCCCAGCCACCTCAAACAGGGGCAAACCTGCCCTCTTTCCATGGCCTGAACCTGGACTCCATCTCTGCCAGTGCTGCAGGAGGTACCTCCCCTCACATGGAGCCCTTTCCTACACTTCAGCCCACAGGGCATGCCCCCCTCCCTCTAACCCGCCCATCCATCCCCTCCCCCTGCCTGCCCCCCACTCCTGCCTGCCCCCACACCAGCACACCCTCCCTCTTGCCTGTCCCCTCCTGCCTGCACCCCCATCTGCACATCCTCCCTCCTGCCTACGCCCGCCTTCCCCCTGCTACCTGCCCCCCCACATGTAACCCTCCCCACCTGCCCCCTCCACCCGCACACACCCCCTCCTGCCTGCTCCCTCCCGCCTGCCCCTCTCCAGCATCCACATCTGGTTTCCCTTCCCTACAAGTTTCACAATGGACAGATTCTGCACTTCAAGGATTTATGGGTCCTGCTGCCCCTCCTTGCTTTTGATATGATTCCATTATGTGCTTAAAATCTGGGCTGTGCTCTTGGCTCCTGGGAGCTGTTTATGACAATTCTTTTACAGCTCTAAATCATTCACCGTTAGGAACCTGATTGTGTTCAGAAGCAATGACTAGTTGCTAAGACAGAAATTTGCAATGTATCTCGGACAGTTGGTTGAAAAGTTTTCTTCACACAAGATTAGTTAAGGCTAATGTTCACCTGGAAGGTAAATCCTCTGAGCAATGCCTTTGACACTGTCCCCTTACACATGGCTGAGACACTGATTTAGAGGCAAATTAGAAACATCCCCACCCCAAACCCAATCACTTCCTCCTTCTGTTGTGCTCCTTTCTCTGGATGCTAGAGACCCACGGATAGAAGGCTTGGTAGAAATAAAAGCATCAGCACTGCACACCTCCTTCTCCTTAACAGAGTGGACTGAACCATCTTTCATTTTCCAGCTCTGACTTATATTTTTCAGGAGAAGACAAAGAATTCTGGGAATAAGAAGACAAAGTGTTTGTTCCCTGTTCTTTGGTCTAGGACTTCCCTTGGCCAAGGTTTCTCTTGCCTCCCAACTCCCTCTCTGTCACGCCTCCTTCACTGACAGCCAGAGAGATCTTCCTAACAGGTAAAACCTAATCACCGGACTCTCCTGCTTATAGGGCTCGGGGGCTCCTTATCATCTAGGTGGTGAAGCCCAAGGCCCTGTGCAGTATGGCCCTCATTCACATATCCAGCTCTCCCCACTCCTGCACCAGATCCCTGCCCTACCCTCATAGCAGTCTACTGACTAGCTGCCTGTGACCTCCCGCTTCCCTGAGAACTTACTTAAGCTGCTGTTTCCACCTGGAATGTCCTTCTTGATGCCTGCCTTTTCAGACTGTCTCCTCCTCCCCCCCCCCCACTAGAGCCTGAATGCCCACTCTGCCCCACAAGAGTTCACAAGTGTGCCTACCCTCCCCCTCCCTAGCCCTGCCCAAGGCAGATCCGAGGGGGGCGCCACATCTGGGTGTCTGAGACCACCACTTGAAGGAGGCTGGCCCAAAACCACATTGCTGCCCCTGATGCTGAATGTAGGGTGGCCATTTAAAATACAGGAACTTTAGTTAACTTTGGGGGTTTGGTATTATTTGTTTTTTAACTTTATTCTTTTATTTAAATTCAGTTAATTAACATATAGTGTATTATTAGTTTCAGAGGTAGAGGTCAGTGATTCATCAGTCTTTTAACACCCAGTGCTCATTACATCATGTGCCCTCCTTAATGCCCATCACTCAGTTACCCCATCCCCCCACCCCCTGCCCCTCCAGCAACCCTCAGTTTGTTTCCTATTGTTAAGAGCCTCTTATGGTTTGTCTCCCTCTCTGATTTCATCTTGTTTTATTTTTCCCTCCCTTCCCCTATGCTCCTTTGATTCCTAAATTCCACATACCAATTTCACACAAGTAATGAGTAACTTTTTAGGATAAGTGTGTCCCCACATGTCGCATGGGCATCGTGTATTTGTGTTTGCCCAATCTAGCAACCCTAGCTAGATGGGAACTCTGGGACACCCTGCAGGGACAGGAGCTGAAGATCACATGCCTGCAGCACAGGGCAAGGGAAGCAGTGGGGAGGCCACGTTCCGCTGTTCTCTCCTCCCCAGAGGGCAGCATATGGCTGTTCTGAGCACAATCCTGTAGCCAGCCACACTGCTTGGAGGTGAAGATCAGCTCTGCCACCCGCCAGTTATGTTGGGCAAGTTACTTACCTTCTCTGTGTCTCTGTGCCATTTTACAGATGGGGGTCACCCACCCTAGGCATTTATGATGATTAAATAAATAGTTGTATAGCCCTCAGAACAATTCTCGATACAAAGTAAGGGTTATATAAGCCTTTCACAAATATAAAACAAAAGCAATTAGCCAAGCAAACCCACAGATAAGGGGGCAAGACGAGGAGATTTAATAATAATAGTAAAATAAAATAAGAACGGAGATCTGTGGAGCGCTGGCTATATGACAAGACACTGTGCCACATGCTTATCCTGTATTAGCTTATTTAATCCCCACCACAGTCCTACTGCTATTTTTCCTATCCTATTTTTACAGATGAGGAAGCAGAGGCACAGAGAGGCACACCGTGGTAGACTACGATTTTAAACCAAGAAATCTGACTCCAACTCACTAGACTGGGGTAAACTGTGATCCACATTAGTTCGTTCATCATTCATTCATTCATTCATTCACTCATTCACACATTGCTGTGTGCCAGGCCCTGGGTTCCTGCCAGAACACTGGAGTCAATAAGAAAGTTCTCTGAAGCTCCTGGACTGATCGGGAAGATCTTGAGGAGGCTTTGCGGGTATGAGGAGCAGTACTAAAGAGAAAATGGGTCACAGACCACGCAAGCCGACAGCAGTGACCTCTCCCAGACTGGGACAGGGGCAGGGAAGGGATGGGGCAGATGTGCATGGTCATGGAAGGCTTCCCTGTAAAATGACCTCTTTGCAGATTAAGAAGGTAAAGCAGCAACCAGCCTGGCCAAGGGGCAGGGGAGAAGGCTTCAGAGGAACAGGAAGCTGTCCAAGGAGCTTGAGTTGGAGTTCCCAGGGAACTGGAGAGCAGAGGGTGTGGCTGGAGGGGGTGGGGACACCCCTGCAGTACAGGCCAGTGAGGGACAGCTCCCGGGACCCATGTCAGGAGACAGGGCTCAGTGGACCTTCACAGAGGCCTGGGGGAGAGGCCAGGACCCTGCTGTGAGCATGAAGCAGGACTGGCAGTAGCAGGGGGAGGCAAAGCAGGACGAAGCAGGTGGGGCCTGCAGGGACAGGCCCGTGAGCTATGCTGCGGAAGGTGGGGACAGCTGTGACGACAGGGCCCAAGCCCTCATGGGGCTCACCTGCACCCCAAGAACTCTATGTGCTGCTACTGCAGCACCAGCTGCAGGAAGGGAGTGCCTACCACCCCGCACAGTGGTTAAGGTGGCCCAGAACACTGTCTCAACTGAATGCATGCTCTTGAGTTCTCAACTGTCTCAACTGAATGCTCATGAGTTCCTTTCAGAATAAGAACATTCAAATAAACTGGAAAGCAAGGGGAAAACCTTTTAAGAATGCCCGAAGTCCTGCCACTCAAAGAGCATGCTGTTTGTATCTCTCACTTTGCCATGCTGTATACAGTGGTTTCTGTCTTACATACTTGCAATCATGGTGTTTACACGACCTTGTGTTGTCTGTCCTCGCTGCATAAGCCTTTACTCCATGAAATTCCACAGATTCTGTAATCAGGAGTCTTCATACCAGTATAATATTTCATTCAGAACTCTCACTGTTTACTTAACCAACATCCCACTGCTGGGCATTCAGGTTAACTCCTTATTTGCATGTGACATTTCCCCCTTATCAACTGTTTAAATAGATCTGAGGTGTGTTAATGGGGTGAAATAGTTTATTTCAAACTGTCTGGGTACATACTATAAATATAACGTCCCAAAATCTTGTACCAATTTATAGTTCCACCAGTGATGCTTCCGCCCTTTACCATTGTCCGCTTTGGATGTTACTCTTTAAAATAAATATTCATTATCAGGTAGGACCCAAACCAAAATGGCACGATACTGCAGCATTAATGTGGTTTTCCTTGATTGCTAATGAGGATGCACATTCTTTCATGAGTTGGTTAATAATTGCCTTTCTTTCTGTGTTCCCCCTGAATTGCCCTTTGATGTCCTTTGCTCATTTATTTGTTAGGGTCCCCTTTGAAAATATCTTCGCTTGTGTTCTTGATATAGTAAAGATGCTTGTCTGCAGTGAGGTGGTGTTGAATAAACAAATGGCAAGATAAATGCTAACGGTGGGTGTGTCACATTTGCTGCAAGCATCCTGTCGCATGTTTGGTGCAACACACAGCATTCTCGTGAGTGGCACCTGAGTGGCAGAGCCCCTCTGCTCTACAAGGCTGCCTGAAGCCTAATTCAACACTGCCTACCTACCCCCTGCACCATTTCCTCTACGCTTAGTTTCTCAGGCTCTCTAAACATTCCAAGTATAAAGAACAAAACCAAGAGTTGTCCTCAGGAAACCTCAATCTGCATCCCTCTCTCCCTCAGAGCAAGGCCGTGGGGAGGGGGTCAGTATGCAGAGCTGTGCGAAAGGAAAGCCAGCAAAGAGGAGGCAACTGGCTGCCCAGGGCCCCACAGGTTGTGGGTGACACTGGGCGAAAGGTACACGGACCTCCACCATGGGGAAGTGTTGTCTCTCGGCTCCCTGGGCTCCCTGGGCAGGAAACCAGCCTTGATCAGTCAACATCCACCTGCTCGGGAGACCTATGGGGTGGCGCCCAGATACCTGCAGGGTTTCCTGGAAAAACCACACTCCTGCTCATTCACCTTCTCCTCCTCCTCCCAGCAAACACTTTTCTGAAGCAAATGTGCTGAGAAGAACTGGCGTTTCTGGGAACATGGTCTTGCCAATGGCCACCCTTATCCACCCCCTACGTGCACGCATGTACCCACACACACACTCTCTCCCCTCTCCCCTACCCGCTCCCTCTCTCACCTGACCATGTAGTCTACATAGCCTGGATTCAGCAATTCTCTATCACACCTCTGGGCTTTTGCCTGAAACACACTTTTATTTATTCAAAGATGTGGCCAAACACTGCAGTAGGTTGAGAATGAGTAAGGAAGACACAGACTCTAGCTTCACAGAACCAACAGACCAGAGGATGACCCACAATACACTCCCAAATAAACATGAACATGGTACCATGTGAGGTTGCTGCACATACAATGTAAGAAGTAAAATAGGTCAACAGCACAGAGAGTGACTGCAGGCACAGGGAGGAGGAGAGTGACAGTGTGACTGGGTCTCAAGAGTGACTATTTGGGAGAAGAGGGCCACCTGCCAACACCTGGAGAGCAGTGGTGTGGGCAGAGGGTCCCGCAAGGACAAAGATCCAGAGAGAGGGACAGGCTCAGCATGTCTGAAGGAGAGGACAAGGCACTCTGGTGGAGCATGGCCACAGGCAGAAAGGTGGATGCTGGTCACGAGGCGACTGGCTTTGACTCTGAGTGAGATCAGGAGCCAGCAAGGCATTGAGCAGGGGGTTAACCCCAGGAGATCACTGTGTGAGGAGCAGAGACTATAAGGGGGCAGGAGTGGTCTCCTCCCCATTGTCACCCGGTTAACACCTTCTCATCCTTCAGACTGCAGTCCAGTGGGCATTTCCTCTGGGAAGCCACCCCCACCCCCTAACCTGCTCAGATCCCCTGATGAGCCCCATAGTATTAGCTTCCCTTCATCACATCTAGCTCTGCAGTAATTTCATGTGCATTTCTGGTTGTCTGATTAATGTCTGTCTTCCCCACTAGACTCTGAACTCCTTGGGAACAGGTACACCCCTCCTCTGCTCACCTTATATCCCCAGCACCTTGCACGAGACTGGCACACTGTGGGTACTCAATCACTGTGAACAGAATAAATATGCAAATTCCTAGGATCTCAGCCAATTTTTCCACTCCCTCGAGGAATGATTTTCTGCTTATATTTCCTCCCACCTCTGTGCCCCCCATACCTTGCATGTACCCCTTCCACAGAGGCCAGCATAATCACCTACAAACACACACACACACACACACACACACACACACACACACACACCCGACTGTGCTCCAAAGGGCAGGATATATGTGTGGTCCTTCACTGCACTCCAGGGATCCCCTTCAATCAGGCAGTGTTGCTGTGCATAGAACTGCCTCCCCATATCCACCTCACCCTGCCTCATTCACCTGCTCAAAGACCCCCCATATGAGCTCAGTAGAGAGTCTGCACCCTAAAGGCAAGTCAAAGGTCAAAGTTGAGGCTCAGGTGAGCGGCATCACCCACAGACAGGTTGGCAGCAGAAGGCCCCCATCCTCTCCTGTACCAGTGACCTTGAAAGAACTCACACAAACGGGAGTGAGCTCTGCTTGCAGAAACACATGGCTGTATTTTGGGGCACCTGGGTGGCACAGTCGGTTAAGCATCCGACTCTTGGTTTTGGCTCAGGTCATGATCTCAGGGTCTTAAGAGCCAGCCCTACATTGGGGTCCACGCTCAGTGGAGAGTCTGCTTAAGACTCTCTCTCCCTCTCCCCGCCCCCGCGTGTGCTGTCTCTCTCTCTCTCTCTCTCTCGAATAAATAAATAAATAAATCGTAAAAAAAAAAAAGACACATGGCTGTATTTTGCAAACCAAAGATAAGCATATATAGACTAAGGAATACAACTAAGGACAAAACACTGGATTGTCTGACCTCTGGTCTCACCCTGGAAGTTGGGAAACTGGCCCGTATTTTTAGGGCCAACCACTTTCTCCTATAAAAGCTCAGTGCCCGTGATCCCGGATGCTGTTAGATCCTACTTAACTAATCAGCACTGTTAATAAAAAAAAATCTATTTCACATGTTCTGAGAAAGCTTAGTAGGTAAGAAATCCTTTTTGCAGAATAAAATGCATTATATTTTTTAAAGGGCAATTTGTATTAAAAGCCTTAAAATGGACATAACCCATGGCCCAGTGACTCTGAGATATGATCAATTTTTAAAGGGCCCCAAAATTGAGCTACAAGAATATCTGTCACACAGCACTGCTTCTGAGATAATATGGTGGAAAACAATCCACATGTCTAGCAGAGAGTAATTACTTAAAGTAATTATGACACATCTGTACAGTGGAATATGCTGCATCCAAAATACTAAAACAATACACAGCAGTTATTGAGCACTTACTCTGTGACAGGGACTGCATTAAAAGCTTTACAGACACCATCTCATTTAATTCTCCCTAAGCTGTAAGTACCATTATCATTACAACCTCGCAGATTAGAAAATCAATAATGAAGAGAGTTAAATCATTTGCCCCAGGTCACACAGCTAGTAGCAGGATTCACACCCAGGCAGTGTGACATGGAGACACCAAGTTCTCACGCACGATGCTCTATGACTTCATACGACGCTATTAAAAAGAGACTGGAGAAGCAAAACCAGTCACATGGGAGGATGTTGATGATAGAGTGATAGGTAAAACAAGCGGGTTATTGAATAGGACACACGCACTGATCACATTTGTGCAAATGAATGCAAGCAAAGACAAAGGGTTTGAAAAGATAACACTGTTGGCATCTTGGTGTAGACCTCTGAGTGGGTGGAAGTGTGTGTGTGTGTGTGTGTGTGTGTGTGTGTGTGTGTGTTTTATGTTTTCTTCTGCTTGTGTTTTCTGATTTTTCTGTAACAAATGTTTTGGTTTTGTACTAAGAAAAATTTTCAAGAGATTAGAAATTTTAAAAATTAATGCTAATGCCAAAAAAATCACTCCCTTGCACTCATATTCTGCATAAACCTAAATGTCCAGCTGTTGGCCTTGCTTTAAGTATAGATACAACTGCATGCATAGGACTTAGGAAATGGCCTGAAGCCAGCTCACGAGCTCTGGCAGGCTCTTCATGGCCAAGCATCCTCTCAAGGCAGCCAAGGTTTCAAACTGGGAAGAGACAGCACACATTTTCCTACTCTGCCCCCAGCCTCCTGCCCTCCCCATCCCCCCAGACCCCTCTCTGGGTATTTGTACCCCCAGAGAGTTAGTGAGCTGACAGCACAGAGCTGTGTGAGCTGGAAGAAACTGGCAGCTTCTGCCCTGGCTTCAGCTCTGGCCTGGGAGCCAAGCCCAGGGACCCTTGGAGCCTGAGACACTCCATCCCCTGTCGCTGAGTCTAAGAAGGAAGCACTTCCCCAAGTGCCTGAGGGAGGCAGGACAACCCAGAGACTAGAGCCCCAGAGCTGCAGCCACATATACCAGGGCCCCTCCTGGCCTAGCCACCTGCCTCCTGGCCACATGATCTTACCCAAGTTATTTCTTCTTCTGAGTCTGTTTCCATGCCCATCAAATAAGGAATTAAAATACCAACTTAGAAAAGGACTTATAAGAATCAAAAGAATACATATTAAAATACATCCTATAATGATACCAATGAGTAATATTTCCTGGGCACCAGCTATGGGACAGGTACTCTGTTGAACACTTTATAAGTCCGATCTTACACAGCTCTCACAGCCACCCGATGACAGGCAAAATGAAGACTTAAAGTAGTAAAGTCACTTGCACTTCTAAGTAATGGAGCAGGAATTCCTGTTGCCATGCCTTGGCCCACACCACTCCACCAGAGAGCTTGGCATATGTGGGGAACATGGACTTTGTGCAGATGGTTACCACTGCCATGTCTCCCTACTGGACAGAGGCTTTAGAGAATGGTATGACAATGAGGAATCCTGGCTTCTGGCCGCCCCCCCCCCCCCCCCCCCCGCCAGCCTGCACAGGCAGCTCACACAGCCACACACCACTTTAGGAAGCCTTCCTGTCAGAGTGACCAAATCTCCCTCACACACACCCTTGGAGGCAGCCCCAGCGGCCACAGGCAATGGCTTTGCTGCTGTACAACCTATGGCAACCTCCCTCCAGACCTGGCCTCGTGCTCTGGCCACCAAGGCTGCTGGCCCAGCAAAGACAACTCACGCCCTAGGAGTCAGGCCTGCTGGCACCCACACCTGGCACCTGCTCCAAAACCCTTTCAGTCTCAGAAGATCTGGGCCGCGGGCCTGGGGCTCTCAGCCGCCCGTCTGGCCAGAGGGAACCACACGAATCGGAAAAGCAGTACCCTTAAGCAGCCTCTCAAGCGTCCGGTACAGCCCGGGCACCGGCGGTGTGCGCGGGCTGGAGTCCGGGTGTGCAAGCGTTCGCGTAGAAGTGAGAGGGCAGCCGGTGTGAGTGTGCCTGTGCGCGCGTGGCTCCGAGTGAGCGCCGCTGTGATCACGGTCCCGGGGCGGGGAAGGTCTCCTCCCCCCACCTCGTTGAGAAATCTCAGTGAGTCACCGACTGGTTCTGCATATTAATGAGCTCGCTGCGGCGAGGGCAGGAGCGGATTTAAAAAGAGGCCCGGGCGGGAGGAGGGAGGCTGCGGAGAGAGCGCTGAGCGGAGCGCAGAAGCGCAGCGCGGCAGCCGAGGCACCCACCGACGGGCGCAGCGGGAGCGAGCGGAGCCGGGAGGCGCGCTCCGGGCAGAGAGAGCCGAGCCGGCCGGGCGCCCTCCCCAGTCCCTGCTCCCGCGCCCCGCGCCCCTCCGGCCAGCATGAGGCTCCTGTCGGCCGCGCTGCTCCTGCTGCTGCTGGCGCTGTGCGCCGCACGCGTGGACGGTGAGTGCCCGGGAGGTCCCTCGTCGCCGCCCGGTCCCGTCCTGGGGCACCCAGGCGCCAACTGCGGGGCTTCCTGGGACCCTGGAGGTTCTGGGTGGGCACCGAGGGAGGTCGGGGGCAGGAGACCCCGCACGCGGCTGAACGGCACCCCGCGCTCTCCCTTGCAGGGTCCAAATGCAAGTGCTCGCGAAAGGGGCCCAAGATTCGCTACAGCGACGTGAAGAAGCTGGAAATGAAGCCAAAGTACCCGCACTGCGAGGAGAAGATGGTTATGTGAGTTCTGGCTCCTCACCGTGAGCGTGTGCGCGCTGCTCTTAACCCGGTGCTGGGGCACAGCTTGGGGCTGGATCGGGCGGGCTAACAAACATTCCTCTGTGCCTCTGGCAAGGCCTTGGACCAGCCTTTGTAATTGCCCAGCGAGTCCTTGGGACGCTGGCGCGACAGTGTGAAAGAGAGTTTGGAAAGAGGGTCACTGTCCGGTGCTCTGGAAACAGCCCCTCTGGGAGTTCACCCTTGCTAAGATTCAAATGGGCAGCCTAGGTGCCTGCACTGCCCACCTTTCTGGGATGATCAAGGGTTAAGTGGCTCCCGTTGTGCCAACTTTAGAAAATCCGGATTGAAAGCACTCAAAACACACCCAGAACTATTGTACTTGCCCCCAAACTGGGAGGCATGCTGCCTTCCTGTTACTGGAGAGAGAATAAAAACAAATGTCTTTAAGTCCTCAGACCCTCCTTTCAGAGCCTTTTTCCGATCAGGGGACCACAGACGGTCAGTTTTTGGCTTCTAGCGATTTCATTTTGGGACTGATCCTTGATCTTCCCCCACCGGCTGGACTCTTGTGGGTCCCTGAGCCTGAGCAGTGCTGTGCAAAGTGTTCTGTTGGGGTTAACGTGCCATGCGGCTGGAGCCCTGCTTGGTGGGGATGCGAGGAATATTTTAAAAACTGGGGCAGAGTGAGAGAACACTGAGTTTCCTTGCTCCTCTGCCTTCCCAATTAACCACTTGAGTCCAGTACCACTGTTTCCCCATCAATACACACTTGGCCAGGAAGGAAGCCCTTGGCAAAGCAGCTACCAAATATCTGCCACGGACCATGGGCCCCTCTTCCCCTCCCCCAGCAACAGGACACAATTTATTCTCAGTCTGGGCAAGTGCCTTCTGTCTGCTGGACCTGCTGGCCCAAAGGCCTCCACCCCCCATTGCCACCTGGCTGCACAGTCAGGCTCAAGTTAGGGGAATTTGCAAAGCCATCAGGCTTGAGCTGAACCCCACTGCCTTTCCGCCCAGGCACTTAAATTAACCTCTTGTCCCTTGCCCCCTTGCCTTGCAAACCCAAGTCCCGAAAAACTGCCAGAAAATCCTTTTTGGTGAGGGCCAGGGTTCCCACAAGCTGAGAGAGGAGCTACAAGCCCCCCACCCCATGGTTCCCAGCTCGGGGGCTGGAGATGACAGGGACACTGAAAATTAAGTCTGCACTCCTCTAAGTGCTGAAAACCACCCCATGCCCCAAGGCAAGGTGTCAAGACCTTTCAGGGAAGGAGAAGCAGGGTATGGGGTGCAGAGCCATCTCAAAAAGACAGAACCCTCAATAAACAGGCTTACTCCTTTTCCTGGCAAAACTTCAGAATAGAGAAGAAACTGACAGCAGCGGGCAGATGCGGGAAGGCCTTACGCAGCCTTGTGAAAACTTGCAGTGGCCTCCAGAGGTCCGAACACAGTCAGCGTCTCCAAAACCTTCACTCACACCCAGGTGCCCCCCCATCCCTGAAGGGCTAAACATCCTCTCCCGTCTCAAGCTCCTAAGAGTCTCTAGATCAGACAAGGGGCCAGCACTTTTTGCCAAAGCAGGTTTTCAGGCACAAAAGCTGAACAAAAGCAAGTTTTGCAGCTCACCCTGAGTCACCCAGAAATCTCTGATGAGGCTGGGGGTGGGGTGGGGAGGGCAGTCAGCTTTGCAAGTGGGAGTTCTTGCACCAGGAGACTCCAGATTTTATATAGGGCAATTTGTGTCATATGTCCACTGAACTCTTGCCAAAACCCTCGGCACCCAGAACCACTGAGGAGAGAGGACGCAGGACCCGGAATTTCTGAGTAACTGCTGGGAACAGAAATCCTCGTGTCTCCACCCCACAACCAATTTTCACAGGCCCAGTATTGTGACAAGCATTTGAGGACTGTGCTGGGAGGGTCGAGTGTCCTCCCCTGCTGCCCCTCCCTTCAGGACTGGGCATCCTCAGCCTGGGTACAGTGACCTAACTGAGGAAGGGCTTTTCATCAGGTTTGGGCACATCCTTTCTTTCCGAGGGCAAAAGCAGTATTGTACACAGAGAGCAGTGGGCTAAATTCCCGCAGAGCAACCAGGTACCGCAAGGAGGAGAAGGAGCACACTCCCCCTGAAGCCTGGCCCTGTGCTGGCCACCTAGAAGGAGGAACAGGACCAGGGAAATGACTGGTCTCAGGGAAGGCCAGCGAAGGCAGAGCCCAGTCCACAGGCACTAGCAGAAGATCCACACCTACTCGAGGAAGCTGAGGCTGTGGTGGGGGCCTTGGAAACTCAGAGCACAGAGAAGGGAAGAGAACAAGTTGCCCAGAAATATTCTGCCCCCATACTGGTGGCAAGATTCGATTCTTTTCTCCCTGTCAACTGGGACAGTCGGTTCATGGTGGCCCTGGTCCCATCTAGAACTTGGCATGTGCCCTGACACTTTTATCTTTGGGAACCTGCGGGGCCCTAGCTGACCTCTCTCCTTCCCTTTTTGCTCTTCCCATTCCAGCCCCCAACTGCCCCTCTTTGGCCCCGCAGCTCATTCCCCAGCACCCAGTCCAGGAGCATCCCTTGCCTGTGCTGTGACCTCTCAGGGAACGGCCCCTCTCCCCTTCCACTTTTTCAGGTCCCCTACATGGTCCCTCATTCTGGAACACCATCCTTCCTCCCCCACCCAGAAGATTCCTCCTAAATCCTGCCGCCCTAGCTCAGCCCTGGCTGAGAGGGGCATAGAGGTACTGGGCAGTAGTCCTGCCTCCCCATCCAGGCTGGAGCTCACACACTAAGGCTTCTCCTTGCCCCTGGCCATCCCATCTTCCATGACAAATACTAATGACGGTAACTCTTCACCGTGCATCTACCAAGTGCTAGGCATTCTCCATAGATTATATCATCTCATCACCCAATAATCCTAAGAGGTATGTCCTATAATTAGACCCATTTTACAGATGGGCAAACTCATTCAGGGTTTACCCAAGGTCCACAGACAGACCTGGGATTCATACTCTGTACAATTCCGCCTGCTTCCCTCCCACATGGCTAGGGCCTCCACTGGCTTGGAACACTGGCTGATGGAGGCCTGAAGGGAGGTCTTACTTTCTTGCCAGAGGCTGAGACAACAGGGACTTCATGCTCGGGAATCAAAATGGGCTTCAAGGCCAGCAAGACTTAACTTCAAGATCTGTAATGCCTAGCCCGGGGACAATCTTCAGAGGATCAAGTGGAACTGGGGTTTGAAGGGTCAGAGAGAGACCACCACATGCACAGAGCATGGCTGAGTCCCACCGCGAGCTCCTCATTTCTAAGAAAGAGGTCTTAGCATGTGCACCTTGCTGGCCTTAGCTCTCTCCACCTCTCCATCCCAGGTTCAGAGCAGCTGGAAGAGTCCCCTGAGCTTTGTTCTCTAAGGGAGGCATAAGCCCTGTAAACAACAGCCTCATGGGGGTAGGGACGGGGTAAGGGGACTATCCCAGACTCTAAGGGCTCCAGGGGAAAAGTGAGAGCCTAAGGGGACACCTAGAAACTCCCAAAGAGCCAGCCAGGCAGTGAGCACATGGGCACGCTCCCATGAAAGGAGGGAGGAGGCCACAGTCTCTCAGTGTCCTGACTGGGACAGACCAGGGCCACCCACAGGCCACAATAAGGGGCTTCATTCAGGCTCCTCAATCCTCCACCCCATGCTGCTCCATTTCAGCATCACCACTAAGAGCGTGTCCAGGTACCGGGGTCAGGAGCACTGCCTGCACCCCAAGCTGCAGAGCACCAAGCGGTTCATCAAGTGGTACAACGCCTGGAACGAGAAGCGCAGGTATGGCCCACCTCCTCGCCCCTTCCTTCCCCCCCGCCCCAGCTCCAGATCCTAGACTCCAGCTAGCTCATCAAGCCCTATCTAATGGGGGAACACCCACCACCGTCGCCACGGCAAGCAGATAGCCAGCCCTGCTTATAGAACCCCACGCGGTAAGGAATTCACCACTTCCCAAAGCAGGCAATTCCTCTCCTGGACAACTGTAAGCATCGAAAATGTAACCTTTTGTGAACTAAAGTTTGCACCATGCTAACTTTTTAAGTTGCAGTCTTAATTCCTCTTCTTTTTAAAGTAACTTAAGGTCTCCGATCCTCAGTTTCCCTCTGTCAAATGAATGAGCAAGCACCTGGCGTGGCTCTCTGTGATTCTTGTGTGGTAAAACATGACCATTCAAGTAACTGGGGTTTATTAACTGTAACACTGGGTACAACACAAGATGATGAGGACAGTGCCTCGCCAGCAACATTCCCTCCCCTCAAGGTGCTGCATGCCCCCTCCCATACTCCTAATCTCAGAGGGTAGCAGTAGCCAGATGACCATAACCATGAACCAGACCCCTGTCCTCTCTGGGCTCTGTTTCTCCATAATCAGAAAATGACTTTCCATCTCTAATCTGGGGTCCTATGTTTGGCAAGTTCCTGGTTTCCTCATACCACATAGAAGAGAGCCTGTCCCAGAGCACACCTACTCCTCACACACTCAGGGCCTGTCTACACCTGTACCTACCCAGCATGTTCCGAGAAGCGCTTGCACGCACACACACAGAAGGGACTTCCTCAGGAGCTGGTGCCAGCACCTCATCCTGCAGAGCGGGAAACCGAGGCCAAGTGGAGGTGGGGAGTAACTTCCCTAGGAGCACAGGGCAGGAAGCCAGGCCTCCCAGGGTCACCTTCACCCTGCCTAGAGTGGGTGCCTGAGCCACCCCTCCCATTGTCCCACCCAGCCCTTCCACTGTAAGCTCAGCCCATGACCAGCTCTCCACCGGCTGACACTTGGGCCCAACCCCAATACCTGAGCCTTCTGTGCTGCCTCCAAAACTGCCTCGTCTGCAGCTGCTTGAAATAGAAACTGATGAGAGCGAGAGATTATTTTCTATAAATCTGATGGGAATGAAGCAGGTGGCTCACATGGCAGAAGCAGGACCTGCCCCTGTCCACTGTCACTCTCCAGGCCCTGCATCACCAAAGTGGAACGAGGCTCACCTCGGGGCCAGTCCATGGAAGGGGCTGAGAACATCTCCACCAGACTGCTGGCAGACACTGAGGCGGTTTGCACACTTTGTCCCTCAGCCCTCCACCTGGGCCCTAGCTCTGACGAAGAGGAGGCAGGCATGGGACAATGCAGCCCTGCTCTTTTGTCTCGGCAAATTCCAATGATGAGGGCATCTCCGTTACCAGGCCTCCCGTCACTTTATTACAAAATGAGCTCGTCCTCTTTCTGGGGAAGCTGAGGCATCCTGGGAGAGGAAGGGGGCAATTCCTTACCCTCCCTCTGTAAAAGGTTGAAAATGTCTCCATGAATGTACAATGGAGAGAAAGGAACTATCTCGAAGTCCTCTTTGCAGAGACAGTGAGAGAATGCTAAATGTAGGGCAGAGGAAGGAGAAGCCAGCCCGGCAGCCCAGGCCCATGGAGCCAGACTAGCAGATCTGCATCTCAGAGCTCCCAGCTTCCGGCTGCCAAGGGAAGCAGCGCATCAGGCAGAGCACAATTAGGGTGATCCTACTCAGGAATCAGGAAGAAGGCAGAAGAATCTGAGTATGAGGCATAGCCCTGGAACAGCCATGGGGCAGAAGAGAAGGGATTTAAGTACCTAAAGAGAGACAGTCTGGAAGGTGAGGGGAAAAGGCCAGCTTGGGAATGCACACAGGCCCACAACCACTAGAGGAAGTGATCTTGAGCCACAGGCCTCCCCGACAGCCCTAGCCCCAGCCCTACTACCACCCTTCAGTCTTCAGGCAGCAGCTTCTAGAACTAGCATTTTTCTGGAAGGCATGCATTCTCTGGGCAAAATACAAAGAAAGATGCAATCCTAAATTGAAGGAGGGGCTGCCTGTCCTCCCATGTTGCATCCCTGCTCATGCTGCAAACAGACCTCATTCCCACCACTGACATTCAGTGTTCACAGGGCAAATCTGAAGTCCCCTGTGCCTCAGTTTCCTCACATACAGAGACGGTTTGCTCCATAGGGCTTTGAGGATTGCAGAGGTAGAGGCTGTTGAGAATGCACAAAGCCAGATTTGGGTAAACTTTTGTGGTCCATGTGATGACTTCTTAAGGGTTCCCCACTCCCACCCCCACTTCTCCCAAGCTCCAGAATTCCTGGGAGGGGCGCTCCTAAAGACAAGGATGAAGCAGCTTAGCCACCAGCCTGTGGATCGCCTGTGTCATATTCTGAGCCACTGACATGGGTGTTTTCTCTTCCTAGGGTCTACGAAGAGTAGGGTGAAAAATCCCACATGGGAAAACTTCATACCAGCTGGGAGAGGAGCAAAGGATTCTGCAGATAAAAAACAAAAAAACAAAAAAACAAACCTTTTCTTTCTCACAGGCATAAGACACAAATTATATATTGTTACAAAGCACTTTTTACCAAGGGTCAGTTTTTACATTTTATAGCTGTGTGCGGAAGGCTTCCAGATGTGAGACCCTTCTCTCGTGCTCCAGACTTTATCACACACTGCTTTTTATCGAAGAGGGGGAAACTTATGCCTTTCCTTTGTAAAAAAAAAAAAAAAAAAAAAAAACTGCTTTTTTGTATTTGTCCAGACATCACTACATCTGAGCTTTATAAGCGCCTGGGAGGAACCCAGAGCTTGGTTTAAACATTTCATAGCAGCATTGCTCCGTTGCTAATGCAGGAAGCTTCCGCTCAGAGGTCCTCGCGCCTCCACACAGCTGCCATGGGCTCTCCTGGGCTCATGGTTGGTCACAGCCTCAGGGGGACTCCACGGTGGCCCCTGTCACCAGGCAAGAAGAAGCCGATCTCTCTGCATCTGTTCTTTAAGGAACTTAAGTTTGGCTGCCAGAGAAATGTGCTTCATCCCCCACCCCACCCCACCCCCACTTTATTTTTACATACTCTAGGAAACATTTCCAAGATTCTGGGATGGCAAAGCATAGGGTCCTTAAGGAAGGGGTTGGGTCTTCTCTCCTTCCTGTGAAAGGTTCACTGCTTCAGTACTGAATACTTGGGAAGCACGTGAAGTTCCCAACACTGTTAGCAAAACCTGACAAGAAAACTTAAAAATCTACCCGGACACGCACAATGCCCAGCTACAGACACACGTTCTATCAATGATGGAGAACCTTCAGAGCATGTTTCTTTCCCTCGTTGCAACTGAACAGGCAGGACAGAAGCATTCTGTGACTCCCCGTGTAATTCTTCAGTGTTAAACAGTGCAGTCCTCTTTTGAAAGCCGAAACAACCACATGCCCTTTTCTTTGTAAATATACTCTTTAAGAACGCCCCCTCCATACACTGCCCCTTCAGTATATGCCTCATTGTACTGCTGTGTCGTCATATGCTATGCACGTGTCAGAAACCATTAGCGTTGCATGCAGGTTTCATATTCTAAGACAAAAAGAAAAGTAATAAAATATATTTGAAATGTACCAAAATTCTAGACTACTGACTTTTTTTCTATTCAGTGAGGCCAGGATGACAATCAAATGTTTACTACATTGTGAATAAACAGGGACAAATGCATTGGGAAGGAAGGAAAACTGGCATTTCCCAAATACCTGTAAATACTGTCACCTTTGTGGAACGCCATTATGGTGCTAAAGCAGGAGGCAATTAACATAGCACTCAGGACACCAGGGCATGATGAACACTTGGTAAATGTCGCACCCTTGATAGTCACAAGAGCAGGCCACTCTGTACTTTGCACAAACCACCCACAGCCCCACATCCCTCTGTATCCAAATCAGCCAGGCCCTAAAATAGGCCTCTCTGTGCCCACCTGTGTCCCCCACGTGCCACAGGACTGCCTAAAGGGGCAGCCTCCACCTGTCTGCACTTTTTGTGCACTACCCTAGGAACCAGAAGCCAGACACCGATGTGCATGTCACTTCTGAGGATGGTTTCCTGACGTGCACAGCTGCCTCTGCCAACACTTACAGGGACACACGGCAAATACCCTGCCTTAGCAGAATGCTCAGGTAGAATGAGGCATTCTGCCTCAGCAGAATGCTATGGTAGACCCTTTCCATCATGGCCTCACCTCCTGGCAGTGCCACATGTATTCCTAAGGACCAGAGAGGTTAAGAAAGTTGCCCAAGGTCACTCATCACACTGTTCCAATAGCTGAGCCTGACAGTCTTTCTGCTGAAGAGAGCAGGAGAGAGGGGCCCAGGGCCACGTGAACGCGGGACTTGGTTCAACCTTTCCCTTCATTATGGAGAAAGAAGGCAGACTGGATAGGGAAGCCCAGACACCAACAGACAGAACAGAGCAGGAGGGCCCCCGGGGGAGGGCGCATACCAGGGCAGGGGAGAGCAGAGGCCAGGCCTCTCTCCCTGGGAGCCCTGAACCCTGCTTGGCCCCAGAGCAGCACGCCATGGGGGCTCATGAGGGAGGGCCACTGTAAGGAAGTTAGCTGAAGGAGCCCCCCACCTCCAGCCTGACAACATAAAGGCATGACAGGAGGGGGCCGTGAGGTGCAGGGTTCGCTGTGCCGCTCCCCGAGTCTCAGGCTTCACCTTCCCCTTGCTCTCTCTGTGCCGTCTGTGGTCCCAGGACCAGCACCTCTTCTCCAGCCCCGCGGGCCCCGGTGTCCTCTTGGTTCTCTGACCTCCCAAGGCACAGGATAGATTCTTAGCAACAGTAGCAATGTGCCCTTACAGTGTCAGGCACCGAGCTGGGGACTTGCCCTGCCAAGCCCCCGATCCCTTCCCTGCCCCACTCTTCCCAAAGGCCTGTCCTGAGCGGCCCGCAGCACTGCGCCAGGCTTGATGCCAGGATGGCCACATCCTCAGGGAGCTCTGGCCCAGCTCTGCTGCTCATCTACTCTGCCCAGCCAAACCCTCTATCACAGAGCTTTTCCTGGTCAGCTTGGATCCTGGGTCAGGACCAGCGACATAACTGCAAGGCCTGGGGCAAAATAAAGATGCAGGACCCTCTATTCAAAAACTAAGAACATCAAGATGGCCAGAGCAGAGCATCAGACCTTAGTAGAGGGGTCCGTGCAACTTAACTTGCAGCAAGCCCCATGGAGCCAGCCCTCTACCTGGGGTAGCAACCCTAACACCCATCTGGACGGCTCATCTTGGCCCTGAGTTATTATATGACTTGTACTACAATTTAATAGTTTTATTTTAACTTGAACATCTAACAAGATGTGCTCCTAGAAGCCAGGGACGATGTCTTACACTTGTTTGTAAAAACCTCTCAGAACCTATGACAGCACTGGTGAGGTACTCAAATGCTGTGAATTGATCTTAGTCTCAAGGAGCGCCCTGAGAACACACTCTCTGTACCCACTTACTGAGCCACCACTACGTGCAAAGACCTGCACCAGGCACCATGGGGGAAGCACAGGCGTGGTCACGTGCTGTCCCGTCCTCAAGGGCAAAGTCCACCATTCATCCACCCAGCCGCTGTCTCATGATGAAGCATTTGCTATGCAGAGCACACTGTGCTGGTTGCTGGGAATGACCTCTCCAGAAACTCCCAGTCTACAAGGGAGTCACAGACTCAGCTGAAATTGCCCACTGATCTAAGCACACCATGCTAGAGGGCTGCACAGCAGGCTCTGAGGCCACTCCAAAGGGGTACCTCACCCAGCCTTGGAGGAAGCAACCCCTGACCAACACCTCTATCAACCTGGAGAGGGCTCATGGCACACTGCAAGCTGTTCTCAGGCAACAATAGGAAGTGCTGATTCCATCCTGGCTCTGACGTGGCCTGTGGTTCCTGTGTCCACTGGTGATGAGACAGGCCAGCAAAGACAGGGAGCACCACAGCTGGAAAAGTCGGGAAGGCTTAGGGAATTCAGAGGGGCATCAGGAACGCCAGCCACGCCCCAGCTGAACGTCCGGGGAAACCAGCCACAGCTCCAAACTCTACCCGCCCTTTCATGCATGTCTCTTCCTCTCCCTTGTCTTTGCCGGGCCATCTGGCCTGCCAGTGAGCCGTGGCTGGGGCCAGCCTCCCCAACCTCATGGGCAAGGAAGCCGGCCACAGCTTTCCTGAGCAACCTCCCATACGTTGGAAGACATCATCCTGCTCTTAGGAACCTTAGGGTATTTTTCTGTCCTCGTCTTTTTGAAAAGTTGGAAAGATATTCTCAAAGGTCACCAAGAAAGCAATAAAACCCACATTTTCTTACTTGTACGGTAACCTCTCCAGGCTTCCTCTTCACCGGCCCGCTCTGATATGTGCCACCAGAGGGCAGCAGGGAGCGGGTGCACGGCCACCCAGGGCTCTCAAGATCCCTGAGGCCCTGTGAAAACAGTGACAGCAGTAAACCAGTGGTCAGTGTGGCCTATGAGCCAGACCCTGTGCTGAGGACCTTACCCATCTTACCCCAGTGAATCCTACTGACAAGCACAGCAGGGGATTCTGTCATTCGCTCCACTTTATGGATAAGAAAACTGAGGTCCGGTGAGGTGGATACACTGCCCACGTTCACAAAGCTACCAGGCGGTACACACACGGGATTTGAACCAGGCTTTTGCTCCCTGAAGTACACACTGTCTCACCGTTCCTGTTGACCACAGGCCAGCAGGACACTCTGCTGTGCCCTCACCCGGGGCTTACCTCCTGTTCACTGAAGAGAGATTAATCATCCAGTCAACATGGGCCACACAGAGAGCCAGCCTTAGCCAGCGTTGTCTCGAGTGTGCCTCACTCATCTTTTGGAGGCAGAAGACCGCACCCCCCCATGTGCTCCTCCCTTCTCCAGACGGACCCCACAGAGCAGGCCCGACCACGGTGCCATCGCTGCTCGGGCCCACATCTGGTAGATGCAAATTCTGCTTGAGAAGCAGCGGCCAGGAGACTTTACCTGCAACGACCAAATCACTTCAACAAGAAAGATGACTGTGCCAGCATCCAATTAGACTCAACATTTTAGCTAGAAACAAGGTGAAACCATTTTTGGTTTCAAAAATTAACTCAAAGCTGGATTTGAAAAGAATCAGCCCCGCTTCATAATGAGAGCTGACATTGTGGGATGAGTAGTAGGAACGTCTAATTGGATGCAAATGAGACTCTCATCTCATAGTCAGTTATTCCCCAGAGCAAAAGGGAAGGTGAAGCAACAGGCTCTTTCTTTCAACCCATTGTTTCATTAAAGGCAGCCCTCGAACAAGAATCATTTCTAAATTACAAAGGCTTTTGTCCCTTTGAAATAATGGTCTGCAAAGGCAGATTGGAGTTAAGTACATGCATTAGTACAGTCAAAAAATATTATAAACTGAGAAAATGACGAGAGAAAGAATAACCTTCAATTCCTTGATCGCTGCTAAGATACCAACCCTTCTGATTCCCTGCACTTTGAGGGGCAACAAAGTTTAATAAAAAGCTGTAACCACCGGGGCGCCTGGGTGGCTCAGTCGTTAAGCGACTGCCTTCAGCTCAGGTCATGATCCCGGGGTCCTGGGATGGAGCCCCGCATCGGGCTCCCTGCTCCACGGGAAGCCTGCTTCTCCCTCTCCCACTCCCCTTGCTGGTGTTCCCTCTCTCGCTGTGTCTCTGTCAAATAAATTAAAAAAAAAAAAAAAAAGCTGTAACCACCACCACAAACAGTATTTACTGAGTGCTTTCTCAACAAACACTTTTAGTAGTCCCATTTTACAGATGGGGAACTTAAGGCTTAGAAAAGCTGAGTAACTTGTCCAAGTGGTCTTCGGCAGTGTTAAATCTTTGGACACTTCCAGGTAGGGTGACCGTACGTCCTGGTTTGCCTGAGACAAGCCTGGTCTTTGATTGTCGTCCCAGTGTAATTGTGAAGTGTTTCCTTTTGCTCTCTTAAAAGAGTTCTAGTGTGATTGATAAAAATTGTGATTGCTCCACTTACAGGGCCTGGAAGGAATGTACAGAGGGTTTGGGATTATGTGGTATCTGAGAAATGTTTAGTCAGTTTCCTGCCTTGAACAACCTATTCCTAAGCTAGCCCAGAATCTTCCTGGGCAATCTCCTGGTTTCTCCTGTTCTGTCCTGGTCTGCCTCCTCCCCGCTAAGTAAAAATTGGAGCTGGCGCCCGTGGACTGATCTCTGGGGAGCAGGCACATGGTACTCTGGAGACCCATCTGCTCAATGAAGACCCAAATCAAAATCCCTATCCCCCTCTCTGTGTCTGTTCACATGAGATTCCCCAGACAATTGGGAGTATTAGATTCTGGTTTCAGGAGAACAAAATCAGCCGAGCAGCTGTACCTCCCAGAGGACTGAGGAAAATCATTCCTTGACGATGTGGTTGGCATGCACTGCGAGTGGGGGATTAGCTACTTCAGAGGAGTGGTGATGGGATATGGGCCTCTGACATCTTATTCTGATGCAGGGATCCTGGGGAGGGCTGAAGCATCTCAGGAAGATTGGGGAAACCCTGTAGACCTAAAGGTGCACTCCCTCTCTCCACATCAGTTCTGAGCACATCTCCCCTCCAACTGCCCGCTGCCGTTTTGGTTAAGTCCGGAGCCCTTTCCTACCACAAGGCTGCTGACTTGCTTCTTTCTCTGAGCCTGGAAGGAGCTGCGGTGAGAGAGAGGGCAGAGCCCCAAGACTCAGAGTATGCTGGAGCCTCACTTCGCTAAGCCACCTGGAGCTGTGGCAGTTCGGGGGTGCGGGGGGGGGTACACGTGAGTCCTTCAGGCTCACTGACTCAGCTCAGCTGTCCCCTCCATGTTTAGCCCTTGGGCTGGCATCCTGCTCCTGAGGCTGCAGGGTATGTCCAGCTGATGCTCTGCCTGACCTGCTCTGCCCCAGATCCGTAAGGGGTTCTCTGTACCTCTCCCCTCCCCCATCTATTCAAACAGCCCCTCATGGGATAGATCACAGAAGGGGCCTGGGCCCCAGCTCCATGTTCCAGCCCCAAGTGTCTGCAGAGCTGGGAATGCAGGCTTCGAGCCAGATGGGCCCATTCAAATCCTGGCTCCTCTCCTTAAAAGCTGAGTGACTATGGGCAAGTGACTTAATTTCTCCCAAGCCCAACTTTAGAGTTGAGCATTAAATGTCTCAACACAGAAAGTAAAAATTCAATACACAGTTACTTATTATTATTACCATCCTATCTTTAAAATTTCCAACATAACATGACATTTACCAGGCATAAAAAGGTCAGATGTGGGAGCACATATCTACCAAGAAAATAAATTGGAACCTCATGTGAACTTCCATACCTCAGTTCATCACTTATAAAATAGGAATAATAATAATGCTTAGTCTCAAAGAATTTTTTGAAAAACACTAAATGAGAA
Organism: Eumetopias jubatus; assembly: GCF_037043125.1. NCBI lineage: Eukaryota > Metazoa > Chordata > Mammalia > Carnivora > Otariidae > Eumetopias > Eumetopias jubatus. The sequence continues at coordinate 29,057,344 of NW_028274811.1, read as the reverse complement.
AATTAAGTAGAATATGTAAAACTTTGTGCAGCACATAATAGGCACACAGTAAATTGGCAGCTAATAACAATAAATTCACCTTAGTCACAAGAATATAATTAACAATTTAGCGAAGACTTACATCTGGGTGAAAAAAACACCTTAAAATCTAGTCTCACCTTGTACCCAGTAGCTAAATTTCTTTAAAGTTATATATTTTTAAACTGCTTTTGGATGCTGGGCACCCCCCCCCCCCCCACCGAAAAGCTGGTGAATGCAATGCTTCCCTCTCCCTGAAAAAAAAAAAATGCACAGACTATTTTACAAACAATTTCAGGAGATTCTGGGATCCCCCCAATGTCATCCTTATGAGTCCTTAGATTCTGTGTGAGTAATTCCTGCCTTAGACCATTCCAGATGGGGCATCCAGAGGCTGCTTGAATGCTTCCACTACCAGGAGTCCCCCAATTCATAAAGTAGCTCACTCTGTGGTTGGAAAAACTGCTAAAAAGTTGTACAATTCTTCCTTGAACCAGGATACTAAAAGATGCTTCCTGAGGTCTATCTTCGGAGCAACACAGAGGTAGCAGGATACCTTTTCCAGATGCCAACCCTTGGCATTTGTGGAAGGCAGGACCCAGGTCATGACACATCTGATCCTCTCCAGGCTAACCCTGTGCATCCTCTCAGCCATTCTAGGGGACGACTTCCAGGCCCTTTGCCATCCAGGTCACCCTGCCCAAACCACCCCCTGCATGCCTGTGGTTCCTTTCCTCTATTTAGGATATTGTGCTGTTATGAACGCCTCCTAAGTCCCAGCTCCTGTTCTTAGCCACCTTATCACATCCATTAGGGCAGGCATCTACCTGATCCCCAAGGCCTCATCATATAAGAGCAGAGTTTCATGCCACACACACTCCCCTCTCCAACCCTGTTTTGGGCCAACTGATCTTAGGAACCTAAGTGCACCACTGTACATCTGTCCCAATTAAATTTAGTCTCGCTGATTTCTTCCCTGACACTCTAAACCTTTCAGGAGTGTCTAGAATTCACATTCTATCACCCAGTGTATTAATTCTGTCTCTCAGCTTTGAGACGTTTGCAAATCGCATCCAAGATAAGGCAATCAGTAAGACTTACACATCTCCCTGCATTAAGCTTGGGGCAGAGTGCCTTACACATGTTATCCTTAAATTTTCACATCAACTCTGTGAATTAGGCATTGACATCTATACTATCATTCCTGTTTCATTAAACACAACCGAGTCTGATGGAGAGTCTATCACTCGTGTAAGGCCACCCAGGTACCCAAGAGCCAAGCCAGGATTTTGACCCAGGCCCGTCCAAGCCACACTATTTTCCACACCGAATGGCATTTTTTCCTAGATATGTCCGTCTCTCCACCAAGGCTGTGGGATCTCTGACAATAGCGAATAGGTTTTGTGTCCGAATTCCCAGCCCCTGGCGAGTGCCTGGCACAGAATAGTTGTTTTATGACTAAGAGGAAAGCAAGGAAAGGGGTCACGGGGCTGAGCCCTGAAGTTCAGGTTCTTCTTTTAAAGCATTTAGTCTACCCTGTGGAACATTAGGATACGTTGATGTCCACGCATGACCAGAAGGTTCCGTGTCCCCAGCCCCCAGGATCGCGCTGGACTGTGACAACCATTCACCCACGTCATTGGAAAGCTGACCCAGAACAGTGGCCTCGCATCCCTCCCACAGCCCCCTGCACCCGAGCCCAGCCGGGGGCTCTCCCAGCGCGCCCCCCACTCCTCCCGCCCCACAGCCGGCCTCCTCAGCACGGGGGGCTCCGTGGTGGCAGAGAGAAGGTTCAGGAAGCCTCCGGCTCGAGATTTCTCAAATGTTCCTGACGAACTCAAACACTCCTTTTCATGAAATGGACCCTGGAACGAACTCCCAAAACTTTCATTCCGAGGAATCAGGCCGAGGGAAAGAGGCTTAGGACAATGACCGAACAGCGCCCCACTGATGTCAAACCACGGTCTGTATGCCGAACCGGTTCCGTCCACACGGCACCACATTTCCACGCACATTCCTCTCATGGCATACAACCCCCACCATGGCCTGTTCCTTCTACTACGGGCTGCAAGGTCGTAATTCTTCTGAGAACCATCAAGCAGGAATCCCACTGAAGATACCCACATGGGTTAACAGACGGAAAGACAGACCCAGGGAAGACCCGGCGCTCACGTGAAGGAGAAAGAGCGGGGGCGCCATCTTGTGGTGACTTCACAACTTGCGAGCCTAACTTACCCCTTCCGCGGTAACACCATCCCGGCCTCTCCCTCTTCACTTGGGAAGCCCCTTCCCCAGCTTGCGAAGCCTGAGGGGGGCTGTGAACTACGATGTCCACGCCCAGCGGCAGAGACCACCCCTGACCCAGGATGGCCAGAGCCCAGGAGCGACCCCCCCCCCAGCACGCTGATTGGCTGAGACGAGGACACATGACCCAAGGAAGCCAATCAGGGACTTCACAAGATTTACTAAGAGAAGCTGGAGCAAGAGGCTTCTCTTCTCCATGATCACAAGCTATAAGGATATGGACTCAGGGCATCGCGCGTCGTGTTTGGGATCGTTTAAAGAAAACCTGCCCGAGCACTAAGCCACAACACTGAAGGAATCGGGGCAGAGGAATGGAGTGCCGGGACTACAACCACATGGGTTAGCCCCTAGATCAAACTCTGCCTGAACTCGTACCCACTCTCCTCAGGTATAGGAGCCAACTCGTTCTGGTTTTTCTTAAGCAAGAATCAAGTCTCTCTCACTTGTAATCAAGAGACATTACACATCTATAAAAGTAAAAGAAAAAAATTAAGCCCAGTTGCAGAAAATAAATAATGCATACATTAACTTTATAAGGCTTTTAAAAACAAATAACTATTAATATCAGCTCTACTAAATTCAAATGAAATAATTACATGAAACAATAAATCTTAAAGCCATGGATCTCGATCTAATAGATTAAAATATAAAGTTAGTAGGGAAGAAAGATCTCCACCAACAGGTCAATAAGAAGTGATTGCTGAGTGTAACAGAACCTTTTCTGAGTATTTTGTATTGTCAAATCTCTCTTTGTAGCATGTGTGGCAATATGGAAATATCCTCAGGAACTGTTGGATAAACTCTTTTCAGCCAATAAAACCGTTTTTAGGAGTCCATCCTGAGAACAGAATCCCAATCAAGGAAAATGATACTTGCATGGAGATGTTCACTGCAGCATTATTTACAACAGGTATAAATAAATAAATCGGCAAACTCAAAAGGTTAGGATACATGAATGTTATGTAACATCAATTTCATTACATATACATAACCAGGCAACCTATTCATACGCCAACTACAGAAATATTTATTCAGGGGCACCTGGGTAGTTCAGTCGGTTAGGCATTGGACTCTTGATTTTGGCTCACGTCATGATTTCAGGACCTTGAGATCGAGCCCTGCATCTGAGCGTGGAGCCAGCTTAGGATTCTCTCTCTCCCTCTCCCTCTGCCCCTCTCCCCAGTCACCTCGCTCTCTCTCTCTAAAAAAAAGAAAAGAAAAGAAGAAAAGAAAAAATATTTACTCAAACACTTGCTGAATACCAGCAATAATTTACTGAGTTCTTATTGTGGGCAATGTATTTTCCATCCTTCACGTCATTTCACCCTGCAACAATTTAAAAGTTATGGACTTCTTTATAAACCCTTCTATAAGTGCGTAATCTAAGGCTTGGAGAAGTTTATACCTTTCTGGTGACAGTGACAAAGGATTTGAATCCAGGAGTCCTAATACAGACTCCACACACATGCTACTTGCCATGAAGCAGGTGAGGCAATGAGGTCACCTGAGTTACATGTATAGGCAGCACATGACCTCTGTGGGAGGTACTCTGTATTTTTAGGCTTTCCAGCTCACGGTCCAGGTGGAGGCAAAGGAAAGAGCCTTTATCAGCATCTGCCAGGGCTCAGGCACTGAGCCAGGTTCTTTGTTTCCACTGTCTACATTAACCCTTGTAATGATCCCCGGGGCGAGGTGGGGTGGAGGGAGACCTCACAAAACTTTCATTTCTACAGAAGCCAAGAGAGATCCAGAGGTTTGTTCCTGGTCAGGGGCACGGCCTCTTATCCACATGCGTAACAAAAAGATGAATGGGAGAAATCATGGAGACCTGCTCAGTTACAGCAGAGGATAAGGAGCAGGGAAAGGTCTGGAGGGCTCTGAAAGCCAGGCAGAAGGATATCTGTGCCATAATGCCTGGAATGGGGAGAACAATACTGTATAAATGACTACCATTATAGGGCTCTTACTCCAAGCCAACACTATCCATGATTCCTCACCACACCATAAGAGCAGGCCTTCAAGCCAGGCATTATTATCCCATTTTACAGATTAGGACTTGCAGCAAGTAGTACAACCAGACTACAGATAAAGACCCAGTCTCTCGACACCACAGCACGTGGCCTTTCTGGAGCCCAGCAATCTCTACACCCGGAAGGTTGAGCCTGTGGCACATTTCCAAACACGAGACACAGAAAGGGGCTGGGTGGCATACCTCACATGGCTCCGGGAGGGGTTCCGAATGGCAGCAGCATAGCCGGTGGGAGACAGCAGCCCAGCTCCCCACTAATTGTCCCTCTTTGTGGTGTTCAGTGAAGGACTCAGAAGAAACCAATCTTTGTGTCTTTTCATGGTTAAAATTCTACATAGAACAGAAACCTCAAAGCAGCCACCAAGCCAGTCTTTGTTGGGTTTCTAGGCAGTAAGGACGCTGCATCTCAACACTTAGCGCTCAGAGAGAAAGGGGCTCGGTTATTCAAAGGGGAACTCAACAAGAGCCTTTTTCTCCCAAGTCCTTGCAATCTTGGACTCACTTTTAATCCCCGGAAGAAATGTTGGATCCCTTTTCTCCGCCACATCCCAACGTTGTTCTTGCAAGTTCACAAACTGTCAGTGGAAGATTTTCAGAAGTTGGGCAGTTCCCACTTTGTTCCGCATTCTGATAGAACCAGTTTGGTTTTCAGAACCTTGAAACCTTCCTTTTTGAAAAACATCAGTACATTCAGATATATATCTCAAGTTTCTAAATACAAAGAAATATATGCATTGTAGTTTCACAAACAAGCCTCAACTGCATTCCTTCAAAATAAGGTGCCAGGCAGGGGAAGCTGGCTGAATGTGCTTGTCCTAAAAAAGCATACATATCCTTTAAAAAAAAAAGCCAAAGGCAGGTTTAGGTGCCTGGGTTCTGCAAACACACCCTCCCCAGGTAGGAGAGGGGCTGTTTCCAGCTCCTTGAGGAATAAACAGCTTCTAAAGGCCAAGAAAGACCTCTTGCCTTCTCTGGGCCCCAAACTCCTCTATGAGCCAATTATCATCATCATCATCATCATCATCACCAAAACTATCACTTGCAAAGCAGCTAAAACGTGCAGGGCCCTCCCTGAGACACATGACAGACTTTATTCTATCGAATCCTCAAACTTTCTGGAGAAGAGGAATGCTTACCCCCATTTGTCAGACGTGGAACCCGAAACTCAAGGACTCTAAAGAACGACAGAGCCAGCAAGTGTCAAAGCTAGAGGGAAGCCAAAGCTGAAGGACTCCAGTCCAAGTTCTTCCTGCCTCAACCTCCCATGCCTCTGCCCCTCTCCAAACCCAGTACCCCGCTGATAAGAAGATGGACAGACCTGTAGCTTAGCCAGTGATGCCGAGGTGGGAGAATTTTCTCCTCCTCTTCGAGAGGCTTCCTCTTGACGCACCCACACAGGCTGTTCCCAAACAAATGCTCTCTGACCTCTCTCCCCAGACAAAGCAGTACTCTGGACTCTCTCTTCTTTATAACTCCAGTCAGCCAACCAACTGTATGCAAAAACCCTGCTCAAGGATCCTGGGATGGCAGGATCCAAGATGGCAATTGTTCAGCCATTCTGGAGAGTAGTTTGACAGAATATTATTATCAAAAATGTCCATTTCTGACACTCTACAAAATATCTGACCGGTACCCCTTAAATGGTTGCCACACTCAAACAGGGCAACTCAAGATGATTTAATAAAGGAAGGTCAGTGATGTGCTGGGGCCAGCGCTACCAGCCCATGAGAGCCAATTGGCGACATTTTCAGAATGTTTATGAGCCAGTTCCTACATTGTTGGTAAGCCTGGAACCAGCCATGGTGGGAGAGTTTACACTACAGAAAGCAGGAAATGTTACAAATCAGGGTCTGGTTTGGTTTGGTTTGGTTTTTCCGAGAGAGAGAGAGTCATTAAACATTTACCAGCACACCCTTGGAAGAACCTGTAAAAATGTGGGCAAAGTTAAGGGAACTCAAGTCGGATAACGCAGTCCTCTGAGGTTAGCAACAGTGGGGAGCTGTGAGCAGCCAAGCCCTGAAGGGGCAAGGAATGGTACCAAACCCAGACTGTAGCTGAAGGGGAGGGCAAGGGGACAGAACCTTTGGAGAGAGGCAATCCTGTAGGGCAGGCAATAAGGGAAAAAATACTCCAATCTCAGCCCCTTCCCACCAACCACCTCTGGCCTGCTGTTGATGGAGCCCACCTGAAAGAAGAGTGTGTGGGAGCCTCCCCCTCCCCGATGAAGCTCAGAATGATTAGCTTCCAGAGCACCATGCAGAGGAATGAAACGTAGAACGTGGATCTGGGGCACCCTGTATCCAGAACAAGATGCCACCAATTATTAAACACACACACACACACTCTCTTTCTCTCTCTGCACAAGGACATATGTGTATTTCCAGAAGAGCCCCCAAGTAACTGGTAACAGGGGAGGATGCTGGCAACTGGATCAGCAGAGGGAGACTTTCTTTTCATTAGACTCTCTTCCATACTGTTGAACTTTTATTTCTGTGCCTATAGTACCTTTTCAAAAAGCGAGGTTTTTCTTTTTAACAGCAGTGCTTTTCTTTCTCTCTTTACACATTTGGGGTGCCTAGCAAGTGCAGAGCTCATTTGGTGGGACAGTAACTAGCCGCCACAGGGCATGATTGCAGGGAGCACCATTTGCTGAGGAGAGACGGACACCTCCTGGAAAAAGGCCATACAGCAACCTATGGGGAAAGCACGGACGGCCCTGTGATACAAGGTAGGAGGATCCGCGCCTGGGAAAACGTGGACTTGGGAGCTGGGCTCTGCCCCAGATCGGCTCTGGGAACTGGGCAACCCCTCTGAGCTTCCGTTCCCTGGCCCGTGGTGGAAGGAAACGGCCCCTAAGGTGGCGGGGCAGGAGGGGCTGGTGTGGGTGCCAAGGAGAGGGGATTTCCTTCAAGGCAGAGATTTTGTGATCCCCGTCAAGGGACTGGAGTGGGGGTGGGGGCTGCTTCTGAATACTTTTTCTCTTTCCAAGTCCTTTGTACACACCTCGAAGGCCTGGAGTCTGGAAAAGGCTTCCCGGAGCGAGCAGATGCCTCTAGGAGGCGGGAGCCGGGCTCCCCCTTGTGGCTGCTCACGCAGCTCCCTGGAAGTGGCGCAGGGGTCCCCGGGGGAGCGCAATGGCTGGGAAACGCTCCAAAGAAAGACTTCGCCCGCAAGTTCACGGACACCTTTGCCTCCTCCTCCCTCTCACCCTTTCAAAACGGTGCCTTCGGAGGAAAAGTCGCCCCTGTGGAGGCTAGCCCAGGTCCCACCCGGAACGAGGGCTGCGTGTCAGCTCCTAAAAGCCCCTCCGACGGGCTTCTCGCACTCTCCACCGAGACCTTCGACAGGACAAAGTGCCAAAACAGAATGCTGTGGCATCTCTCTTCTACATTTAATAAGTGAATGCTTTGAACCTCTGGTAAACACGACATGAAATTCTGTCACAGGACCCCTAAGATTGTGGCACACTTTTAAAACTATGAATGTGGAGGCACCTGGGTGGCTCAGTCCTGAAGCGTCTGCCTTCAGCTCAGGTCCCGGAATCGAGGCCCACATCAGGCTCCCTGCTCAGCTGGGAGCCTGTTTCTCCCTCTCCCCATACCCATCCACCCTGCTCGTGCAATACTGCAGTGAGTACCTTCTGCAAAAAAAGCACCCCAAATGTGTAAAGAGAGAAAGAAAAGCATTGCTGTTAAAACAAACAAACAAAAAAAACCTCGCTTTTTGAAAAGGTACTATATGCACAGAAATAAAAGTCCAACAGTATGGAAGAGAGTCTAATGAAAAGAGCTGTGAATTCGTAGTATAATATGGTATGATCTGGAAACAGAGGCAAATTCAAAGTTGTAGGCTACCTATTTTCTCTCCAGCCTGTCATTTTTAATTATAAACTCACTGGAGATAATGTTCAAAGTGAAACGGCAGCCCCTCCCTGTGTGACAGGAGGGGCCAAATGACTCTCCTGCCCCTGCCCCCTCAGGCCCCTTGCCCCTGCAGGTGCCCCCTAGGTCCCCTTTAGGGAGCACTTGCTAAGTAAGAGCTTGCACACATACAGAGCTCCCATTCGTTCCCCTGAGATGTTCAGAAAGCACATCCGGGTAGCCAAGGGGAGGGCTGGCCTAAAGGACCCGGGCTCCACACCTGCCACTGAGGGACCAGGGATGCTTCTGGTAAAGTTGGAGCTGGAAAGGGCCTCATCCATCGGCTTCTTGGTGACCCAGGACAAGGGACTGAGGCCTGAAAGGGAAAAGGCCTCAACCTAGACCCAGATCTGTCCCCAACTTCCTCTCAAATGTTCTTTCAAGGAGCTCCACTGTCCCTGATTGAGGCTCAGAGAAAGATCATCATTACTGTGACAGAAAGGTGGAGGGAGGCCATGCCCACCTAAATACACTGGACCCCATTCCCTGGGAAATGTCATGAGCTTCCCCATGTGTTTAGCATCATGGTGCTAGGGGGTGAGTTCTAGAAGGCCTCGGCAGGTCCCCTTGTCCAACCCTCATATTTCACAAACAGGTAAACTGAGGTCACAAAGGGAACACAGCCTAGTTATGAGGCCTTGGCAGGGGAACAATACCCTAGTATCCTAGGAGGCTCCCCCACCCAACACTGCATAACAATAGGAGGCCGAGTCCCCAGTGACCAAGGCCCTGGCACTAGCCACAGGGCCGTGTGTCTTAGCTGCTGTGGTGAACAGAGCCAGGCCCAGGATGCAAGCAGGGGGCCACAGGGCAGGCCAGGAAGATCAGAGGCTTTGCCAGAGGCATTGTGACCTGTAAACTGGAAGCAACAACCACCTCTTTATGACCAGGGTAGAGAGAAAGTAGTTCTTACAATCATTTTAATGGAAACTAAGAAAAAGAAGCAGAAATCATGTGTTTCTATGTCAGAGGAACATTTGCTTACCACGCAAGCTTTGAGTCTCCATGTAAGCACTCCCTCCTCCCTGAAGCCTTCCCAGTTCTGTCAGGCAGGCTTGAGTGACTCCCTAACTGGGGGTCACCAAGAGCTCCCTGCTCTCCTCCTAGATGATGAGCCCCCCAAGGGTGGAACCGAAGGCCAAGGCTTCTCTGGGACACTCCCAGGAATAAGCGCAGTATTGAAACCTAGTAGGTGCTCAGTAAATATCTGACACCAACTAAACGAATAGCTACCTGGACTCATCCCTAATCACAATAAAGTACAAAAAGCTTATGAATGCAACTTGGTAAATCTTGATATCAAAGAATCAGAAAATATGGAAGAACAAAGCATAACAAGAATCCTTTGAGAAACAAGTTATCTTACACATACAAGGTTTACAGTGTTTCTAGTTCAGTGGGTAATCCTCCCATAAAAGTTCTCAGATTCTAGAACTCTGGAGCAGGCATGACTGACCAAGGTTTATCAGCTCTAGACCCAAGGCAGCAAAGGCCCAGGGAGGAGAAGCAGGGTCAGGCTGCAGTGAGATCAGAATTCCACTTGATTTTTTTGCTTATTTATAACTTTCCTTTTTCAAAACCACTAACTTGAATATGGAATAATATACTTAATTTGAAAACTAAAAAATAATCTAAAGATACATTGTAAGATAGAGGATCTCCCTGCCATTCTTGTCTCCACACACTCGCTCAAGCAATCACTGTGTTAACAGTTTTCCATGCATGCTTCAGAGGTTTCTTAGGCTTAGCCAAGCAAGATGAATATTTATTTTATATTCCCTCTTTATACACACACACACACTGGCAGAGTACATACACTGTTAGTCTCTGCTCTTGTTTTGTTCTCTTTTTTTAAAGATTTTATTTATTTGTTTGCACAAGCAGTGGGAGTGGCAGGCAGAGGGAGAAGCAGATTCCCCGCTGAGCAAGGAGCCCGATGCGGGACTTGATCCCAGGACCTTGGCATCATGACCTGAGCTAAAATCAAGAGTCAGAGGCTTAACCGACGGAGCCACTCAGGTGTCCCTATTTTTCTCTCTTAATAAACCTTGGATACTTTTCTACATGGGTAGAGGTCTTTTATTATTTTCTTACAGCTACACAGTATTCTTCTATATGGATGCAACATACTTTATTTACCACTCCTCCTCTCTCAGGGATCGCTTTCACCTTTTGTATTTCAAACAATACTGCAGTGAGTAGCTTCTGCAAAAATACGTGCTTGCTCAGGTTTGCCGCTTTGCCAGAGCCTCTCCATGTTCCTCAAGCCAACCCAGATCCTTCACTTTTGGCACATCCCAGGCCCGTTTATTTTCTGAGATCCACTGGTGCCCAGGAGGAGGGACCGAAGTAGGCAGCCTCAACCTCCCAACCTGGCCCTCTCCATGCCGGAGGCAGAGCTGGGCCTCCAGGTTCTCCTGCACACCCTTACCCACCCCACCCCGTCCAGGGCAGGCCTGCACCCAAGGGATGACTAACACTTCATGGGTGATGATGGAGCCATGGGTCCTCTCTAGTCGTACATCCGTCACCCTCTTCCACCAACAGGTGGCGCTGCTTTCCGCCTTTAGACAGTTAATCTGCTCCACAGGAAGCACGACTCCTGCAAGAGTAATAAACTCTTTGCTCTGGGAATAAATGATGGCTTTTCAGCCGTATGATTATCCATACACCTCTCTACATGATCCTCCAACAGCCTAAGGCCATGACTACAATTTTCTCTGGTTTCTCCCTTCTTGGTCCCTTTCCGTGTTGCAGGTACAGGCAGTTTGCCTCATTTCCCTGGACGCTGGGAGACAGAAGCACCCAGTAGTTATGAACTTGGGCTCCTGAATCAGACTTTTGTTCAAAATCCGATTCCACCACGTGCCTTGTTGTGTGGCCTCTGGCAACTGGCTTCACCTGTCCGAGCTTCCACCACCTCCTCTACAGGACTGGAGAACAGCACTACACACCTCACTGAGCGGGCAGGAGGATTAAATCAGGTGTCACGCCAGCAGCGTGCTAGGCATACGGCAGGTCTTACACTGATCTGCTCTGCCTGCCCAAATTTCGCACCTCACTTGGGAAGTCTTTCTCAACATACACTGGTCTTCCATCAGGTCGTCACACACTACAAGCTTGTTCCTGCCCCAAAGTCCGCACTTGCTAGGGCCTCTGCCTGCAGTGCTCTCCCCCTTGATCCCCCCATGGCTGGGTCCTTCTCATCCTTTAAGTCTCAGCTTCTGAGTCAGCTCAGGGATCGTCCTCGTCACCTCAGCTAGAGTGGGGATCTCCTGTTTTGCCTCCCCCAGTGGCACCCTGTTTATTTAGCACCTGTTACCACCTGCTATCTTAGGTGTATACTCAATTTTGTGACTGCACTCTCTTCTCCTGTTGGAATGCATTCCAGGAGGGCAGCTTCATTTTCCTCGGGTTTCCCAGCACTGCACACAGTGACCCCTGCACCTGGGAGGTATCCCATAACTGACTGGTGGATGACTGACTGAGTGGATGAAAGCACGTAGGCAGAGCTGTGTTTGAACTCTGTCCACTGGCTGCTTTGCACACCCGTGTTCTGATTTGCGGGCACACGACCAGCTCTTTGAGGGTAGGAATGGTGTCTCCTACCTGGTGCAGCCTTCAGTGGGCAGAGCCAGGACGTGGGGAGAGGGCAGCAACTGAGAGAGCTGCTGAGGGCTTGTTGGTGGGAGGGGCCCCATGGATTCAAGCAAGACAGAAAATCATCCTAGGGGAGGCAAGCCCAAGTAAGAAATGTGCTATGTCCAGCCAAGTCAGAAAATGTCCCCATGCCTACAGAGACACCCATCTTGGACATACTCCCCTCAGAAGCACCCAGCTGCACTCTCTGTAAAACTGAAATCACACATGTGATGCACTCTCTCTTCTGCCCAGATTTTCCTGGAGCTGGGGAGATGGAGACACAGTAGCAAAGCCCACATACTTCACCATTTAAAATAGATCCAAATCCAGGTCCACATTCAACCACACAACATACTGGGCACCTCTTAAGCAGCAAACACTGTTCTGGTCATGGGAGAGACAGCAGTTGCTGCCCCACATGGAACTTTCAGTTTAGTCAGAGGCACAGACAAGGCACAGCAAGCAAATAAGCATGCAGACTATCCACACACTTATGGGCTGGTGAGTCAATGCTGTGATGCAGAGTGACCGCTGGGGTTTGTGGAGGGTGGCTTTGGCCAGGCTCATCAGGAGGTCCTCCTCTGAAAAGGAGCCAGCATGCGGAGAGCGCTCCAGGAGAACAAGCTCAAAGCCCTGAAGAGCATTTAAAGGCACTAAATGGAGACCAGTGTTGCTGGAACCCGGAAGGCAGAGGGCAGAGGCACTGGCCCTCTCCATGAGGTTGAGATAACCCACAAGACACCCCCAAGTTGGCAGGTGGCAGAGAGCATCGAGCCTTGTTAACTAGACTTAAAAGATGGGGGTATTCTATACTGAGGGCCATGGGAAACCTCTGAAGGGTTTTAGGCAAGGAAGTTAAATGATCTTCTCTACTCAGGAGAAGTTGACAACATCCTGGCCATGAATGAATGAATTGAATGAACAACTACAGAATCAATGAACGTGAGTCATTTAGAGTCCTCTCAGTGCTCAGATCATGCTGAGTTCTTCAGGGACATGGGCACAAGAAGCCTAGGACAGCCCACAAACTCTAGAACCATGAACTCCACACCAAACACAGGCACAGACAGTATCCCTTGGTCACTCAAGAGGCTGCTGGCTTCAGCTCATCAGCACGGTTCAGCTCTCTGGCCCCTCTGAAGCTCTGCCCATCAAGCAGACAGGGAGGCCAGACAGGAGAGGGAAACATTTAATGTCACACAGCCAGGTGACTCCACAAGACCTCAGATGAGGGCAGCACTGGAGCCTGGAGGTTTCCCCCTGAACTGCAAGCCCCTGGGGACACCTAACACCCCTCCGTCTCCTACCACGTCATTCTTTTTTGAGATTCAGAGAGTGAGAGAAGAAGGGTTTTCTGGTAGCAGAGGGAACCTGGACCTCTCAATTCCCACCAAGAAAACAAGGACAGAAGCTGACTTCAAAGCCAATAATGCCTCCTGTATGCCATGGTCACAGCCCTTCTCCACAAGAGAAACCAACCAACAGACAAGAACAGACCTTCTCCCTCACCCGCGCCTGCAACAGCTGTCCTCTGCCACAAAGTAGGGCTGTGGTTTCCATCCCATGTCCCAGCCCCTGGGTGGAGCTGGCCCCGGAGTGAGTGTTCACATAAAGTGAGAAAGGGAGATGACGAGTGGCCAATGTCATGGGCACTGAAGCCAGATAGCCCTGGGCTCCAACTCTGGTTCTATGGCCTGCCAGCCATGACCTTGGTCATGTATCAAAACCTCCTTGGGCCTCAGTCTCCACATATTTGAAAGGCAGATTAAAATGCACAGGCTTGCAACTTTAATAAAATTATGCATATTGAGGGTGAAGCTCAATGTCCCTCTGAAAAAAATTGTTCAGAAACCGTATTTATATCAATGCGAAGTTGATGATGGTGGTGGAGTCAAGCAGTACAGAGGACTTTTACTGAGCATCTGGACCCTGGGCGTTCCTAGGTTTCATGCTAACCAGGGGTATCTGGAACATATTTGTTAAATCAGGAAAGAAGAGAGGGATGCTTTAGAAAGATTTCTGCAGACCCTGCCAGTGAGCAAAAAGTCTAATCCGGCTGGCTTCCCAGCACCCCACCCCCACCGCACCCCAGACTCCAGGAGAGCCACCTCCCAGCCCCCACTCTGGGATACACCCCTCGGTGGTAACAGGTGTCCAGGTGTTGCGGCGAGCAGCTTGTGGCCAGGGCCTTGAGAGCTGGTGGCGTCACCACAGTAGCTCCCCTCTCCTCTCTCCTTCAGTGTCCAGAGAGGAGGCTGGGGGCATCTGTGGGAGCAGAAAGAGTATCATGTGGCCTGGGCTTTGGCAGAGCTTGGCTACGACTTACCTGTGGCCACGGGTATGACTGGCGGTAAAGGCGTGACCAGGGTTTCGATTTGCCCTTGCCTGACCCCCACAGCCAGCAGGGGTAATTAGGGACCGCTCCTCAGATTATGGTCCTCCGTTTCCCACCCCATCCCATTCTAACTCCTAAAGTTACACCACCACGGAATGAGTGAACAGATTCCCACCCAGCAAGCCCTCTGGCAGCCAGGCACCGAGCACCCAGCAGAGCCTGGGGCTACGGTGCCAACTTGTGAGCCAACTCTCAGGTTACAGAGGTGGGGTGATCTCAGAGAAGAGATGCAACCCAACTAACTCCCTGCTCTACAGGTGAGGAAGGGCCAGGTATGGGCACACATGTGTACATGCATGTCAACCACACACAGGCAGACACACATGTATGAACACCCAGTGCCCACACACAAAACCCTTGTCTCCACAAATACCCTTTGAGCACAAGGTATGCAAGGCTGGGCACTTTGCCTGAGGGCACAAAGAGGGTATGGCAAAAAAGAAAGGCCTCACCTATGGGCAGATGTGACTACGTCATTTTTACTTCTCCTGCTCCCTTTCTAGGGCAGACTGCACCCCACAGACCCTTCTCTCCCCCCACCCCCACATTGTTATTGCTATTACTAGGGTCATATTGGGCCTAGTGGTGCTTCCCTATTGCATCCAGTAAATAAGGGCCATTAGATCAATGCATTCCATGGCAGTCTGCTTTACTTAGATTGATAATGAGTAATATATTTCTGTGCCCAGACTTTGTGGGCACCCACAGGGCCTGAGCTGCAGGTGCAAAGTGAAGCTGCCTCCCTTTCTGCGAAGAGCAATCACTACCTTCTCCTTCAGCATACACACACACACACAGTGGGAACTGATTTTCACACTTTTCCTGCTTACCTTTCTCACTCTGGTTTGTGTCTTCCCCACCTGCCCCAGGCTCGTGATGCCTATCGCCTGGTGCCTCCTTCTCTTAACTATTTCTGCTTCAGAAATACTGAAGCGTCCACCCTGGCTGCAATTAACATCAGCTGGGGCACTCAGCACAGCAAAATCTAGGCATTATTACGTGAGCATTTCATCCAGAATGGCCCCTTCCCTGTCCTCATCACACAGCACAGAAAAAAGGAATGAGAGACACAGTGACCGCCCTACTCGGAATACCCAGGTCCTCTGCATCTTTTTTCCAACACACACTGCCGATCTGTCATTAGACACTAGGGCACTGCACCCAATCATAAGCCCCCTGGGGTCAGGAGGCACTGGGCTCTTGGGGACCGAGTCCTCCTGGCTGTCAGAAGGCAGTCCTTCTGAGAAGTCGGAGTGGGCTGTGTCCTCCCTCCCACCGCCCCCACCCCCACTTCAGATGCAAAGTGCACATATGGCTCATCTCCATCTTTGGGGGAGGTTCCGTCTAAAGTCCTCCCAAAGATTCAGATTGTATGACAAATCACGTTCTAGACTATCGTGGCGAGAAAGGGACGGGGCATTTGCATCATTACCCCCAGACAACAGCTTCATTAGGCTGAAAGAGAGGTTTGCAGCCGCGTGAGCTCTGCCACTGACCTGGGCCTCTCACTTCCCCCATTGTCTGTGGGCTCCAAGGCTCTCACTCCAAACCATATGGTCCGTTTGGGCATCTCACACTGCCTTCCAGGAAAAGCAGGCATGTTGGGAAGCACTTGGAGCAAGCCAGAAGCCTGCCCGAAAGATCACAGGTGCAATCCTGCCCCAAAGTGAGATCAGTCTGTGCCAGGACAGAGAAACTGCTAGAGATCAGAGGGGGCTAAACTCTGAAAAGCAGGGTGTGGGCCTGAGAGGGAAGGAGAAAAGCACCTTAGCAAGAAGGCAAAGGAGAGAAGAACCACTTGACATTTGTCCCTCACATAGAAGGCAGCCTGCTGTCCCAGACCTATGAGAGCATGTCTGGCAGAATCTTGGTGTGGGAAGCAACGGGGTAGCAGTGCTCATGCTGGGTCTACCCTTTCTTCACCACGGCCCCTACTCAGTCCCCCAAGTATATGGAGACCCCACAAGGGTCCCAGACTCCAGGCATTTCTCCCACAAATATGATAAGCAGACCCACAATCTGGCAGGCCACTCCCCTTCTCCAGTCCCCAGGAACCTAAAAACCTGAAAACCAGCCATCCATTTGAAGAAGACACCCTGGGTTCTGGCTTAAAGAAGGCTGGGAGACAGGGCTGGGTGGATGAGCTGTCCCATCCCTATTTCTTCAAAATCCCATCTTTTTGAAAATCCTCTTTGCTCCAAGCCTTTGCAAGATTCCAAACAGATGGAATGAACCCCGGGAGCCAGCACAGCCACATGGGCCTGGTTCCCAGAGGGAAGGGGAAGCCCAGCACCCCTGCCCAGAGAAGGGGGGCGCTGTCACCTTGGACAAAACGGCGTGCCCTCCCTGTCATCAAGAAATGGGCCAGCATGGGCCTCACCTGATGATCCTTTAAGAGTAGAGAAAGAAAACAAACTCTGTGGCACAGCACTCCACTCCGCCAACAGGGCGGATTAGGGTCAGGATTAACATTTTAAACTCAAGCCGACTTTCTGACTCAAAGATCTTCCATCGCTAATCGTATTACTATCTCTGGGATTATTGCTTTACTGGCTGCAGAAGAGATTCTAAAAATCAAATTGCTTAAAGTTGCCTCCTGTTTTCTCTTGGCTCTTTGGGAGGTAGGGGGGCGGTGTGGGCTGTAGCTTGTTAAGGAGACCACTTCTCAAGTCGAATCTCACTTAATATTTCTCTCCTGCCCCGCGCCAGGCGGCGGTAAAGAAGACGGGCGACACGGTTCCTTTATTCCCGCCCACGCCTGCTCCTAATTCCTGGTAATTTATCCCATATTAAAACTTCTTTAAGTAAGAATGGACAAGCATCAGCACCTGCTATGCAAATGCGGCCAAATCCAGCCCGGGCCGCGGGGCGTGCGCGCCCGCCCGACCGCGAGCGGCCATTCAGCGCTCCCAAGGCGCCCGGCGCGCCCTTCATATGGAAACGGGCGGAGGGCCTGACAGATTGCGCCGGCCGCTCGCCCGGGCGGCGGGGGCGGGAGCCGGCGAGGCGGGGGCCGCGGGGCAGGGCGCGCGCCGGCCTCGGACACGCCCCCCAGGGGGTGGGGGGGGCAGCGGGCCAGCTCCCGTGGGTGTTCCGCCCCCGAACTTCTTCTTCTCTGGGAAGCGCCCCCACGCGCGCGGCCACCCGGTGCCCGAGCTCCCCCGACGGCGCCCTGGCCTGCGGGGCTCCGGGGTCCGGGTCCCGCCATCCCGCAGGCTGGCCCCGGGCTGCCCCACCGGGCGCGGGCGGGGGAGCCAGCCCCGCGAGCAGCAGGCCCGGGCTCCGGCGCGGCGGGCCCGCCGGATAACAAGGATTAGCTGGGGGGGGGGCACCTTTGAAGCCCCGTCCCTCCTCACGTGGCTGGAGGCCGCGGCGCAGTCTCCTCTCGTGCGGCCCTAATCCCCGCACGCGGCCCGCCCCGCCGCGCCCTGGCCCTGGCCCTCTCGCTCTCCTCGGCCGCGCGGCTCGGGCAAGACCCCCTTTCCCCGGCCCAGGAGCCTGTATTGGTGGCTCGGTGAAAGGAGCGGCGGCGGCGAGGGAGGGGGCGCGCGGGCGCGGCCGGCGGCCCAAAGACGTGCAAAGTGATAAATACATTGTTTCGCGGCCGCCCGCTCGCTCGGTCCCGGGGGAGGGAGGGGGGTATAGAAAATGAGGCATTTTCTTCCCCCTTTAACGCAAGGGGAGTACCAATAATTCATGTATGTTATAATTCTTCATTGCCCCTAGGTAGTCTGGGAAAACTGGAAGAAAAGAAAATGCCAGAAAGTTACGGTAAAACTTAAGATGCGGCCGAAGTCGCTTTCTTTGCCCCTGCTGCGAGTGTTTGAATAAGAAGAATGCTCCCGGACTGTAACAAGCAAAAAGAATGAAGAAGACAAAAGATTTCCAGAAAAAGGTTTAGCTAGAAGACAAGGCAAGTGAAACTGAAAGGAGAAAAAAAAAAAAAAAGCTTTTACAATGGAACAATAAGTGTACTAATCGCTTTGATATATTATACAAGCCCAAAGACCCAAAACATTGTGTAATTATTTATAAATGACTTCTCCACTCCTGTGTATAATGCAGAGGAAAGAATAAAACTGCAGGCTACTCTCTCTAAACTATTTCTAAATAGACCTGGTTCAAAAGAAGGCAGAAGTGTTTGAAATAAAATAATTAATGGTGGATTTTATGGTTGTCTCATTAAAACATTTTAATTACTACAAACAAAATGCATTTGTGTTCCAACCCAACATGAATTTATGTAGCTGCAGCGTTAAGGAAGAGAAAAGCAAAAGAAAAGCACTTCAGCTATTTCTCTTTTCTTTCAGAATTCTCTCCATAAAACGATAGTTAAATTCCATTAGGATAAATTTCACTGCGACTTCTTTTGTACACACAGGAGAAAACACCCTCGCACAGTTTTCCCACACTTGACCCACAAGCATCTTGGAGGGAAGGGGGCTGTTTTTAATCTCCACTGATGATGTTCTTAAAGACTCAAACACATGAAACAGACAAAAATGAACTCTGGCTTTAGCAATATCCCATGGCAGGTGCGGCCTGGATTTGGGGAGATGAATCTAGTGACAGCAACAGCAGGGGCCTCTGTTTTGTTTTGTTTCTAAATCTGAGCCCAGAAGATTTGAAGAAATCTACGAAGCCAAAACTCAGAGGCTTTGAAGGAGGTTCTGGATTGATTCTAGCCTCAAGCAGCTGATGTGAATATGATTCCAGGCCTCACTGCTGAGGGGGGTGAGGGGTGAGCACCTTCTGCCTGTTCCCTCTTCATTTCAGGGTCTGCACCCCGTGAGCCCTCCCTGCACAAGTGTGCACACCCCCACTGTACTTTGGGCACAAAAAGGACATTGTTTCACCCAAGACTGGCCCAGACCACAAACGCACTTCAAACCTTGGGTGAGCCCAAGCACACATTGTCCCCGCCACTAGGCTGGAGAACTCAAATCAAATCTGAAATTTTCTTATGGAAAGAATTTATTTGGCTGCAGAATTGACCAATGTGTTTTTGGAAGACATTTCTTACACAGCGCTAGAATAAAGTTGATTTGCACCAGGACTTCCCCTGGAGGCCAACATTCATCCCACAAGTAGGCAGATTGTACACAAACAAACACATCAGTATACAATGCCACAGAATATTCAAGCAGACCTCTCTGAGGTGGGAAGTGCATACAGCCGGCACTGTACTTAGCAGGGCAGGGGCCGAGGGGGCCTCCGCGGATTTCTGGAAACCATGGATAATTTGCCATTTTCCTTGCTCTGTCACTGAAAGACCCCTCTGTTTCCCCTCTCCTGCCTGGTCTCCCCCCTCCCTTTTACCCCCCCTTCCACAACTGTCATGGGTCATCAGTAAAGAAAACAGGGAATTGTTTCTCCTTTCCACTCCCCAACCCTACCCTGCTTCTCTTAGATGGAAACGCATATCTGCGGGTGTATTTAACAGACTGAAAGGAATACTGTGTGCCTCTTGGTCCAACATCCTCCTCCACCACTTCCTTTGGAGTAACTGCACCTTTTTCTTCCTTTTTTTCTAAAAAAAAAAAAAAAAAAAAAAAAGATTACAATGTTTTCTTTCTAAAATGCCACCCACCTAAACCAATGCCATCCCTCCCCACAGGTAGCTCCAGAAAGAAGGCGATGATGGTAGACAGAACAGTGTGGAAAGGGTGGCCCTCGTACAGCTTTGCTTTGTGCACAAAAACCTGCCTTAAAAACTTGGTGCACTGCACTGCCCTGTGCCCAAGACCTGGATGGATGAGTGGCTGGGTAAGGCGCCAAAACCCTTCACCTCCCTTAACCTAAATGGCATCTGAGAGTTCATGTATACTGTAAAAACAAAAGAACATTGCCTGTAGCAGAATCCAGATCTACATGTAGATGTCACAGCACTCTTGAAATTAATATTCTGTGTAAAAATTGGTGTGGATGGGGAATGTTAAATCTCAGCTAAAACAGTTTGGGAGAAAAGTATGAAATGTGATGATGTCCTTCCTCCCCACCCGCCCCGCCCCGGCCCACCCAACACATCCAGATTATCATGCCAGCACGTGGAATTGCAGGACCCTAACCCCCTCAGCCTCATTCCCACAGCAACATCTCTAAAAGCCAGTTTGTTCAACCTCAGGCTTATATGTTTCTGATCATCAAAAGGGAGGATGGCGAGGAAGCCATCTGGCTCAGCTTCATGTCCCCAAAAGGGCTCAAAGGCTATGGGTACTAACTCCAAATGAAGTCACACGCATGGTCCCTGAGTCACTGACAAGGCTAGAGGAAGAAGATATGCACCCACAAATTTAAATCTGCTTCCATCCCTGCATTTCCACGCCTATACACATGAGGATTTGATGGTCTTTTAGATGGTCTTTTAGAAATTGTCTGGGGTGCCTGGCTGGCTAAGTCACTGGAGCATGGAACTCTTGATCTCAGGGTTGTGAGTTCCAGCCCCATGGTGGGTGTAGAGATTTCTTTAAAAAAAATTAAAATGTTTTTAAAATTCTGAAATTGTCTTATGAGCAGCACAGACAGTTTTGCATTTGTATATGCCAACCACATTCATTTACTGCAGGTAAATATTTATAATTTGCCACTATTTTCTCCTATTTTGGCCTTTCTTCCCTTAAAAAAAAAAAAAAAACACAAGAATCTCAGAAGACCCTGGAAACATTAAACTCCTTGCTCAACCCTGAGAGCTTCTCCTCCCATCTCTCCAAAATGCCAGTTCCTTCACCAGGTGTTGACATTGCAAAGGTCCTCTCAGTATGGGACTGGAATCATCTCCCTGTTGGGTCCGCAGTGGTCTTGACTGAGTCAGACCTCCTGAGCCGCCTGGAAAAGGCATGCCTTTTTCAGCCCCTGCATCCCTTCCAGGGATCCTCCCCTCCCCTCCCCTCACGCTCCCCAGTTGTCACCCAGGCAAGCAACACCACAGAAGTCCCAGTCTTGGCATCACTTGGAGCACCTCTGAGTGGTCATAGAAGCATGTCTGATCTGCCTCACAGGCTTAGGTAAGCACAGGATAGGAGGGTGGATGCTAAAGCAAGGCATTTATTCCAATATGAGAACCAAACAGAGGCTCTAAGTATCAATCGCCACTACAGCATGTGGTCCATATTTCCAGATTCTGATGAGGGCACCTGGGCTAGGATCCCCCATCATCCCTACCGCCCCAGGTGACCACAGTGTGAGAAACTCTGGTTTCATCCAGTCCCTTGGAACATCTGCCCAACACACCTACCTCTGCCCCCAGCCGACTGACAGCTGGATGGCTCACACATCAGGCAGCCAGAAGACCTGGTGCAGCCCTTGCCACCTCAGCGTCTGCTGGGGCTGGATTGATTGAATCCTAGTGTGCTCTGGGAATGAGGGCTTCCACAGATGTGCTCTGTACTAGCCTCCAAGGGATTTGGGGGGGAGGGCAGGAGAAACTTCTCAGACTTCTTTGGAAGGGAGAGCTCTGAGCCTCAAAGGGAACACATGGGAGCCTAAGCTAACACCTTGTTCTCATTCTCCCAGGGCTCAGCTCCATCCTCAGTGGGTCACCTGCTGGAGACACAACCCCCGCCCCCCCACCTGCCAAGCCTCAGATGCACTTATGAAAAGCAAAGTGGGCAGACACTAATGTCCATCGAGGAGCTGCCCCACGCACTGCACAAGAGCCGGGGCAGGCTGGGCAAGGCTCAGATGCCTGCCCAGTAAGGTCACTAAGGCTCGGGCAGAGGAGTGGGGCTCACGCGGGAGAGAGTATAGAGCCACTGTTAGCTCATAAAGTGCCTTTGGGCACATTTGAAAACCACACCTCTCTGAGAAGATGCCATCCCACATCACAGCACATGGCTCGGCACGTGGTAGAGAGGTTAGAATTTAGCCCCCACTTGCACAGGATGCTCTTGTGTGGTGAACCACTGGAACCACTGTGATAGCCCTGCTCAGAGAAAGCAACAGGAAAAGGAGACAAAGAGGAAGAAGAAAGACTGCCATGGCTATTTGAGGCCCATCACAACTATCTCCTACCCTCTTCCCACTGGGACCCCATAGAAGCCCCATCCAGACTGGCCCCTACATTGTTGCCACAGTCATCCTCACCCTCCCCTTCTACCTAAATTGTCTGTTCAGGGCGCCTGGGTGGCTCAGTTGGTTAAGCGACTGCCTTCGGCTCAGGTCATGATCCTGGAGTCCCGGGATTAAGTCCCCCATCAGGCTCCCTGCTCAGCGGGGAGTCTGCTTCTCCCTCTGATCCTCCCCCCCCCATGCTCTCTCTCTCTCTCTTTCTCTCTCTCAAATAAATAAATAAAATCTTTAAAAAAAATAAAAATAAATTGTTCATATCCCATCCATCCTTCAATGCCTTCTCAAGATCCCCTCTGCCAGGAAGCCTTCCCTGACCAGCCCTCTTCCTTTGGAGAGGTACACAATGCTCTTCAGGTCTGTTCCCTAAGTGGGCCCTCAGTACTTCTTCATAGCCAGTGGCAGGCGGCCCTTCTGTGGCCAGGTCTCCCCTGTTGGCCACATCTCCCCTGGCCACGTCTCCCCTGCTCCATGACGATAGGTCTGCCTGACTCTATGCAGAGCATCTGGCACAGGGCAGCATGCAAGAAGCACTCACTGTGTACTTATGAACAGCGATGGAAAAACCTGGAATGGGGGCTGAAAGGACTCCCAAGTCTGGCCCTAGTTTGACCGCCAGCAATCCCTGGGGTAACCTGGAGAAAAGACCCCTCCATCTCCCACCTCAGTTTCCTAGATATGAGGTACAGTGCACAGATGAATAATCTCTAAGAGTTCTGCCAGCAGTGAACCCTAAGCTAATGAGGCTCAGGGCCCATGACCCCCATCAGCCAGGTTTTCATCCTGGCTGGCACAGTGCTTGGTCCAGAATAGGCAAGCAATATGGTATAGGGGTTGCCTCAGTCTCCACGCTTTGGCAACAGAGCATTTAACTTGGTGTTTTATTTAGCAAACCTCAGACATCAAACCTAGCCAACTCAAGCAAAAGAGCCCTACTAAGAAAAGTCCTATGGGGTTTCTTGCGCAGTCAATGAGAAGACAGAGAACCAGCCTTGGAATATAGGGGGCTTGGGGGATGGGCAGCAGAACCACAGCTGAAGGCAGGCCCACAAAAGAGCTAGGGCAGGATACCCACTGGCTCCTGGCCACGGCTTCCATCACTGGCCACTGGCCCATCCAGGTTGTTGCCACAACACTTGTATACTCTGATCTATCACCAGCTCAGAGCCTAAGTTCCAAGTGGGGCATGCAACTGACCCCATTTAAGCCACATGGCCATACCCCAATTGCCAGGAATGGAGAGGGAGGTGTTCATGCATTCAAATTCCTTCACAGGAAGGCCCTTCAGGTGCAAGGCAGCCAAGAAATGACAAATGGCCACTCCAGGGACCCTGTTCCCCTGAACAGACAGATTTTCTTTCAGGAATTTAGAAAAGATGCTGTAGTAGGTTGAATAGTGGCTCCCCAAAAGATATGTCCACCCAGAAACTCAGAATGTGAACTTACTTGGAATAAGGTTCTTTGCAGCTGGAATTAAGGGAAGGATTTCAAAACAAAATCATCCTGGACTAGGGTGGGCCCTAAATCCAATGACAAGGGTCCTTATAAGCAACGAAGACACAGAAACACAGAGAAGGCGGCAGAGACTGAAGTGGTGCAACTACAAGTCAAGGAAGGCCAAGGATTACCAGAAGCCACCAGAAGCTAGGAGAGGCACAGAACACACTCTCCCTCAGAGCCTCCAAAAAGTGCCAACGCTGCTGATGCCTTGATTTCAGACTTCCAGCCTCCTAAAGAACAAATATCTGCTGTTTGAAGGTCCTAATTCGTGGTGATTTAGTACCACAGTCTCAGGAATATAATACAGGGGTCCAGCAATGTCAAATCAAAGGCTGGTGGGAGTGCATCGGAGCCTCAGAGAAGCAGAGTGAGGATGCCTCAGCTCCAGCAGGCTCATACAAATGCCAGCACCTTTGTGTTCCTTGAAATGCCTAGTATCACCCAACAATTTCCCTTTCTGGCTTAACCAGATTAAATCCACTTTTGGTGACTTGTAACAAATCTAAACCTCTTCTATATGAGCATGTATAGCCTTCTCTCCAGGTTGGGAGTACATGAAAGGCACCGTAGAAGGAAAGGCTGGGCTGGGTAGAGTCCATGAAGCCGGAAAACCAGCACTGGACAGCCCGCCAAGGCAGGCTCTGCCTCCAGACAACAGCCCTGTAAAAAAGGGACAGTGTCCCAGGCAAGGACAGCTCTGAGGACAGCAGGGACCAAACTGAGGCCATCACCCAGATATCATGGGAAGCTGTTCATTTTGTTTTTAACCCCCCCACCCCCATAATCTGGTGCTGTTCCCTAATGACTAGGGACAAAGTTGGGGATGCCTGGGTTCTACTGCTCCAAAGTGAGCACTGGTGACCAGAGAAAAGTGACCGCTGACAGACATAGTGAAAACCTTCTGCTATACCAGGGGCGTTTATGCCGCTAAGGGAGAGAACGGAATGGTGGGGGGCAGGGGGGAGCGGCTCCGCTGAGTGCTTGCTACCCTCTCTCAAGAGAGGCATTGTAAAAGGGGGGCAGGGGGCTCTCTGAGGGGAGGGGAGTCTCATGCTTTTGTTACTTTAAAAGTTATTGGAAAGTGTTGGGGGTAGGAAAGCTGGGGGACTAGAGTGGTGTTAGGGGTGTTTGGCCAAAATTGCACTCAACTTGAAAAACCATCTGTTCCTTTACTTTCCAAACTGCTCTTCCACTCTCTCCCACCCCCGGCCCCTAGATGAGGGTCGGCAGAAATATTCCCCTATTTCTTCACCAACCTGGGAGAAGCAGGAGCACTTAACTTATCTCTGACCTCTGCTCTATGACCCTTACCCCGCCACTCTCCGTCTTTGAATAGGGTCTTCCCTCGGTTCTGAGGACGCTGCCTCTGCCAACCATTCATCCGGCGCTGCGTTACAAAAGCGCCCTTCCAAGTGTCCCTCGAACATCATTTCACATCATCCTCAACGGGAGAGACTTCTGCCCCATTTTACAGGTGGGGAAATTGAAGTCAAATCTCTTGGCCAAAGCCACGCGGCCAGTCAGCAGCGGGAGAACGGAAGCGAACCCAGGCTTCCAGCCGGCTGCAGGTTTCCGCAACTTGCTGCGCAGCTCACACTTGCCTGCCCGCGCCCCGCCTCCCCGTCCCAACCCAGCAAGGGGCGCCGGGCCCGCCCCCGGAGGAGCGTGCCTCGGCCGCTAATCGCCGGGCGCCCCCGCCTCCGCTTCACCGCCTGGAGACGCCCCCGCCGGCTTAGCCCGAAGACGGCTCCCGGGGCCGCGGGACGCCGCCGATTGGCCGGCGGTAATTACGGGCACGCTCCGGGAGGGGGGAGGGGCTGGGGCGGCCCCCCGCGAGCATAAATTATGCAAATACCCGGACGCCGCACGGGGCTGACCTGCCGCCTCGCTCCATTCACGGGGGCTGCCGCGGGGGCGGAGGTGGCAAGGGAGGGGGGCGCCCATTGTTGGGGCGGGTACTTAAGGGGTCCTGAGGCCGGTCGTGTGCCACACTCGGTACTCACACGAGCTCATCTGTTCGCCGGCGAGATCACTCGGGAGACCGGCCGGGAGCGTGGCCCCTGCAGACGAGGCGAGGAGGTGAAGCCAAACTCCAGGAGCGCCCCCGCGCCTTTCCAGGCCTTCGCGCCCGCAGCGGCCACAGGGTAGGCCCGGGCCGTTTGGAACGTAAGTGCGTCCCGGCGACCCTGCCCTCAGCGCGGGCTCCCGTCCTCCAGGAGCCCTCTTACCTGCCCTTCGGTCCTGCGCCACGCAACGATGCCAGCCCCTCTGGAGACCTGCCTCTCGGACCTGGACTGCGCCAGCAGCAGCAGCAGCAGCAGCAGCAGCAGCAGCGACCTATCCGGCTTCCTCACCGACGAGGAGGACTGTGCCAGGCTCCAACCACCAGCTTCTGCCTCTGGGACGCCCGTGCCAGTGCGCAGGGGCGCTCCTGGGGTTCCTGCAGCCTCCGATACTCCCCGGGCGCAGGACGACGAGCAGGAGCGGCGGCGGCGCAGGGGCCGGGCGCGTGTGCGCTCTGAGGCGCTGCTGCATTCGCTGCGCAGGAGTCGGCGTGTCAAGGCCAATGACCGCGAGCGCAACCGCATGCACAACTTGAACGCGGCGCTGGATGCGCTGCGCAGCGTGCTGCCCTCCTTCCCCGACGACACCAAGCTCACCAAGATCGAGACGCTGCGCTTCGCCTATAACTACATCTGGGCTCTGGCGGAGACTCTGCGTCTAGCCGACCAGGGACTGCCCGGGGGCGGTGCCCGGGAGCGCCTCCTGCCGCCGCAGTGCGCCCCCTGCCTGCCCGGGCCCCCGAGCCCCTCCAGCGATGCAGAGTCCTGGGGCTCCGGTGCCGCCGCCTCCCCCTGCGCCGCCGCCGCCTCGCCACTGTCTGACCCCAGTAGCCCCGCCGCCTCGGAAGACTTCGCCTATGGCCCCGGAGACCCCCTTTTCTCCTTCCCCGGCCTGCCCAAAGACTTGCTCCACACGACGCCCTGTTTCATCCCTTACCACTAGGCCCGTTGGGGACCCTGTTACCTTCCCACTCCCTCAGGCAACAGGCAGTAGATGGAGCCCCAGCTTCAGTCTCAGGACCCCCAGTGCGGGCGGAGGGAGGAAGCAGGAGCTTTAAAGGGGTGGGAGATACCTGAGCCGCTTGTTAGGTCGCTGCACCCTCACCGTGGCTGCCCCTTGGTCTGTTTCTCCAGCCCTCAGCCCCGGGCCCCTCCTGTCCGCCCTTAGACGGCCTTTCCTTTTGCACTTTCTGAACTCCACAAAACCTCTTTTGTGGCTGGCTCAGAGCTGACCCCAGCCACCACTTCAGTGTGATTTAGAAAAGGGACAGATCAGCCCCTGAAGACGAGGTGAAAAGTCAATTTTACAATTTGTAGAACTCTAATGAAGAAAAACGAGCATGAAAATTCGGTTTGAGCCGGCTGACAATACAATGAAAAGGCTTAAAAAGGAGAGACAAGGAGTGGGCTTCATGCATTATGGATCCCGACCCCCACCACTGCAGGCTTGCTCTAGGAAGAACACGAGACTTGCGTAGCTATTCAGGCACCGGGCTGGAAAGTACTTTAATTTATTCAAGATACTTCTTTCATATGAAAATGTATTTTTGTACATAAAGAGTTTATTATGAGCTATCAAAGTTTACATTTTTGTACTGCAGATGTTTCCTGTAAATAAAAACCAAGTAAAGAAAATAAGTCACCAAGTTTCTCGCCTAATGTTGGTGTCTCTCTGAGGCTTTCTCCCCTTCCCCTGGCGGTTCAACCACTAAAGTGAAACACTATCCTTACCCACTTCCAAACCTTCCAGTCCCTTTTTAAAAACAATTAAAAAAATAAAATGCACCTGATTTCCACCAAGAAACGGATAAAGACAGGCCAGGGCATTTGGGATCCATCATTTCCTTTCACCTTATAAACACAAGGGAGATCTTTCAGGCTCCCCATAAGCCAATTAAGACTTTTTAGTGGGGAATTAGCCCCGGATATGCAGCTACCTGTAGAGGTAGGGGCGGTGGGAGACTCTTTCTTTTGAGGAACTCCACATCAGCTGGCTCTGTGTTTCAAAGAGAGGGGATTAAAAAGATCAATACAGTGTGACCACTGGCTAGGAAGTCCCAGTGACAGGTGGGCCCAGGCCGGGCAAGCAGAAGGGTCCACTCTTATAACAGCCTATTTAGAGGGAGAAATTGATTTGTAAACAATGCCTCCAAATTGTTGTCCATTGAGGCTAGGATCTCCCTGGCTGTGAGGTGTGGGATGAATTATGCTGGTGTGGTATTCCTGGACGGGATGTGCACCTGCCTAAAATTGTGAGTTAGGGTGCCTGCACACACACACCCCCACATCTACCTCCCACACACATGCTGGGCCCACAGTGGGGGGGGGTGGCGAATAGGGAGACATTCGGTGGGCTCCTTCCCGGCTTGCTCAGCCAGTCTTCAAGGGCAACAGCCAAAGCTTTCATTTGCTGCCAGAGAAATCAGCCGCCCAAACTCAGTGGGGATTTTTCTGACTGCAGTGTGTTTGTTGTCTGACAAGTAGCTAACACCATTGGCCACTAGCAGCTTTTGTTTTAAATTTCAGAATGCGGATGATTACAAGAGCTACTTCCTAAAATGCACTTGCTGTCTGTTCCCACAGCTCACAAGTTACCACACATGAAGACCAATTTTCCCCCCCACTGGGTTGCCCCTTCCCATGAATTTAATTATTTAGAAGCAGGAGTTCAGGAGAATAGTATGCTCTCATGTAAAAGAAATCATATCTGTTTAGGAGGTACACAGAAACAGAGGGTCAAAAGTAAGCCACGAAAAGCATTTTCCCCTTCTGCAAGTGTTTTCCCTCTTCACATATGTCCTGACAAGTTGGATCCACAGACTCAGATGCTGGGTCTCCAGCAGGCATCGCTAGAGCCCAGCCACCAGCAAGGAGCCCTCTTTCCGATAAAAAGGCTCCTTTACAGAAGGTTCTGGAAGGTTGGGTGCCTTCTCTAACTGCCCTCAGAGCAGACAAAGAAGCCTCCAAGAAAAGCTTCAAAAGTTGTGAGGGCACAGAATGGAGTTGTTTCTGCTAAAAGCTCTAAGGAAGAAGTTGTGTCTCTTGAATGACCCTGCCTGGGGCCCCACTCTATTGTCTGTCTCAGAATTAATTCACTCTAGTAGCTTTGCATTTTCCTATAGCAAAAGACACAAATAGTCTGCATCAGATTTTCTGCTTTCCTGTGCTTAGGATGTTTGGAAGTGACTCCTTTCAGCCCCAGACTGCAAGAAGAGCAGGTCCCCTATGGAGACTCTGCTCAGCCAGGGGGTAGGTGCACATATCTGGGCCAGAGGAAGAGAATAGCTAATTATGTTTACCATTGTCCAAAATCCTTGGGAAAACCAGCAGTAAACAGACACCCCAAAATCCCCCAGGCATTCTGGAGCTCACAGCTGCAATAGGACCTTTGTCTCCTACAACGGGACGCAGCCAGCACCGAAAACGGGAAACATCACGACCCCCAGACTGTAGAAGGGCGAACCATGTGCCCAACTTTGTTGCCAAAATAAGCTCATAACTTAAGGTGCAGGGCCCAGAGCACCTTCCATCTAAAGAAACATCCTTCACAACATCAACTGCTGGGGGGTGTCTCCACCCCTCCCAGTTAATATGGTTCTTCCAAAGAAGAACGCATATATGTACAGCCCTTGGAGCTCTCAAGTAGGAGAAAAGGAAGGTGTTTTAAAATGCTTATCCCTAGCTCAGGGGCCTCTTTCTTCCTGCAGTAGACTCTCGTTCATCCCCTGGCATCTGTGAAGACAGGCTGGGGGTTACTAAAATATTCTAATCAATTATAGAGCAAAAACTTCCTGCTGACAGCCATGATTCACTTCTTCAACAGAACCTTCCACCGAGGAATCAGCAGGCGCCTAGGAAGGCTTATTTATGCTCTACCTTGATCTCTCTATTTGCTTCTGTCCTGGTGTAATGTATATTTGTACACACTGCTTCCAAGCCTCCGAGAAACCAGGCCAGGAAAGACTGGGATGCCCAGGAAATGCAGGATTTCCCTCTTATCTTTAATCACTCTTTGTCAAGCCCCTGCTGTGGGCTGAGCACCCTTCTATGCACCGTGGTGAGCAAGATACACCGATACACCGAAAGGAGCTCAGAGTTTCACAGGGAAAGACAAAATACATTCCCCAGAGACTGTGGTAAATGCTGAGGGACAGAACATAAAATCAAGTAAAATAAGGGGAATAGGGAATGCCAGGGCTCAAGAGAGTTTGCTCTTGCAGAAGAGATGATCAGGAGGCCACCTGGGTGTCTCGGTAGGTTAAGCGTCCAGCTCTTGATCTCGGCTCAGCCTTCGATTTCAGAGTCATGAGTTCAAGCTCCACATGGAGCCTACTTAAAAATAATAAAAAAAAAAAAAAAAATTAAAAGAGAAGATGGTCAGAGAAGGGCTTTAAATGAGATGACATCTGGGCGCCTGGGTGGCTCAGTTGGTTAAGCGACCGCCTTCAGCTCAGGTCATGATCCCGGAGTCCCGGGATCGAGTCCCGCATCGGGCTCCCTGCTCAGCAGGGAGTCTGCTTCTCCCTCTGACCCTCTTCCCTCTCGTGCTCTCTGTCTCTCATTCTCTCTCTCAAATACATAAATAAATAAAATCTTAAAAAAAAATAAATGAGATGACATCTGAGCAGAGGCTCAGATGAGAGAGGAAAGAAGCAAGCCATGGCATTATCCATTGGGAAGCACCCCAAGGAGAAGACACCACAAGGAGAAAACCCTGGCTGTGCATTGTGCAGAGAGGGTCAACAAGGAGGCTGATGTGACAGGCACAGAGGGCGTGGGGGTGGGGGGAGCAAGGATGGAGACAGATGGGGGGCCGTGGAAACTATGATTTTTTTTCCTCAAAGTAATTGAAAGGTTGAAAGCCGGGGAGTGATGTGCATTGACTGATAGTTTTTAAAGCCACACTGGTTGTTACAGGGACAGCAGTCTTCAGGGACCAGGACCGAAGCAGGGACTCAACTAAGCCTCTGCACATTTGTCCTGAAAAAGGGCTTACAGTGGTAGAAGGGGTGAAGAGTGGTCAGAAGCAGGACAGCTTCTGGAGAAGCCAACAATAGGATTTGTTTTGGGTTATGAAAGAAAGAGAGAAATAAAGGATTGCCTTTAAGGGCTGGGGTCAGGAGCAATGAACACACAGAACCCGTCCCTAAAAGCCCTTTATAAGAGGTTACGGGTGCTGAAACTGCTCATTTAGCACCCAAGCCAAGATGGAAACATGAGTTTCAGTGTCCCTAAGATTAAAGACAGATTGCTGCTCAAAAGAACCATAACTTCTGGGCTCAAGGCCTAAAAATAAGGCCTCAGAGAAAATTCACAGTGGGGTAAGGGAGAGGGGCTCCCAATGTCACGGACAAGATCCTCACCAACATCGTCACTGTAGACAACATCATCCTAGCCAACACTTAAACAGCACTTATTCAGTGTTCTAGGTACCTGCTAAACACACGACACATATTCATCTATTTAACTCCCACAACTCGTGAGGTCAAAAATATCATGGTCTCCATTTCACAGATGAGAGAACTCAAGGCACAGAGAAGGCAAATAATTTTCCTGAGGCCACACAGGAAGTCGTGAAGCTGGGGTCTGAACCTGGGCAATCTGGCTCCAGGGAGCCTGAGGCTTGTTAGATTATTTCTGAAGGAATGCAAATGAAAGCATCATGGGCCATAGGTTCAGCTTTCTGAGGCCCAGAATGATCCAGGGGCAAGCCAGGGCCTTTGGCTGAATGAGGAAAAGTGCCGTTCCTCCCACCCTACCCTGTGTACCAGGCCTGTGCAGGGTGCACAGCAGGGTACAGAGTTCCCCTTGCCCCCACTGTGGGCACAATCTGTAAAAGCGCATCTAGTAGCCCTGCCTAGAGGCAAGGATGGCCATCTGAATGCGCCTTGTCCATGACTGCAGTAGAGATAGCCTGCAGAATGTGTGGGGTGAGATTTCTGGCAAGAACCTCGGGTGTCACTGCTTCAGTTTGCAAAACCAGCAGAGCTCAGAACCTGGTGGCATCCTCTTGTGAAAACACAGTTTCTTCATCATTGATATCTGGCTAGAAAGTCCCCATACATCTTACCAAGGCCCGGACTTCCTTTAGAAAATATTTCTGGGATAGCTCCAACCTAGACCAAACAGGGAATCGAGGCTCTTTGCAAAGCTCTACATCAAAGAGCCCAATGGTGAAGACTGGGGCCTGGAAGGTACTCCTGCAGACTTCCACCAACTGCCTGGATAACCCAGAGGCCAAAGCCCAAGGTACGTGTAACTTTCGGAGTGGTCACTTCCTGGGGACAGCTCAGAACAAACACCTAGCTCCAGCACTGAGCTTACTTACGGCCCACTGGGCTGGTGTCCCGGACCCAGGCAACTCTGGAGGCAGGATGCAAAAACTGGATGTTGGTGTTTCACATGGCTGAGCTTATGCCTTCCTTTCTGGCAGCAATTAGATGCCGATCCTGACTGCCTGCTGAAGTCATCCCTTTGTCAGGCGAAGCCCACTGTGCTATTGACCAACATGTCTTTCTCCAGCCTTGAGAGTAAAGGACAATGTGCACCCAGCTTATGCCAAGGTGGTCTCAAGTCACTGAGATACAAGCAAAAGGACACCACTTCTTTGTCACCTCGGATTTGATCTTTGCTCTACCTAAAGAACTCCATTTAGCCCTTGATAATATTCTGTTTGGCTCTATTAGGATAAACTTCCTGGGTGCCTGGGTGGCTCAGTCGGTTGGGCTTCTGACTCTTGGTTTCTGCTCAGTTCATGATCTCGGGTGGTGAGATCAAGCGCCACTCAGGCTCTGTGCCCAGTGGGGAGGCTGCTTGAGATTCTCTCTCTCCTTCTCCCTCTGCCCTTTCCCCTGCTCTTTTGCTCTCTCAAATAAATAAATCTTTAAAAAAAAATACAGGTTACATATTATATGATTCCATTTATATGCATTAGGAAAAAGCAAAACAGTAGGAGTAGAAATTAGATTAGGATTTCCAGGGGCAAGTGGGGGAGAAGAGTAATTGGAAATAGAGCAAGAGAGATCTTTTGAGGGTGATGAAAATAGTCTCTATCATGATTCTGATGACAGTTGCACAGTTTGTCAAAACTCGTGCAACTGTACACCTTCAAAGGGGGAATTTTATTTTATGTAAATTATGTCTCAATAAGACTGACTTAAAATACAAAAATGATCACAGCGTGAGTGGAGCTCCTTCCCACGACTGTCACCTGGACATGATATAATGCAGTTTCAGCTATGAGGACAATGACAATACCCAGGCTAGCACCCCTTTAAGGGTTTTCCAGCACCAGTCCCTGGTGAGATATGTACAGAAATGGAAAAGAGTATATTTAGCAACATTTATACCAATTTAAGTCTGTTATATCTAATAACAAAATACTTTAGGCTTCTATTTTGTATGTCTTTGGGAGGTTTCCCCCCTTCATTGTTCCAGTAATTCCTTTTAAACTTCTGATCTGAAATGGATTGAAAATGTTTAGAAAGAAGAAAGAAAGAAAGAAAGAAAGAAAGAAAGAAAGAAAGAAAGAAAGAGAGAGAGAGAGAGAGAGAGAGAGAAAGAAAGAAAGAAAGAAAGAAAGAAAGAAAGAAAGAAAGAAAGAAAGAAAGAAAGAGAAAGGAAGGAAGAGAGAGAGAGAGAAAGAAAGAGAGAGAGAGAGAGAAAGAAAGAAAGAAAGAAAGAAAGAAAGAAAGAAAGAAAGAAAGAAAGAGAAAGGAAGGAAGAGAGAGAGAGAGAAAGAAAGAGAGAGAGAAAGAAAGAAAGAAAGAAAGAAAGAAAGAAAGAAAGAAAGAAAGAAAGAAAGGAAAGAAAAGAAAAAAAAGAAAACGGGGTCTTCACTGCTTACAGTTTGAGAAACCCTGCCCTAAGGAATGGTGAGGCAACTTGGAGGACCCTGTATCCCTGAATGAACTGCATGAGGCAAGACCACCTGGCCACCTAGAATGCTCCTCTTGGTGAATGAGAAATAAACTTTGGGGCACCTGGGTGGCTCAGATGGTTAAGCGTCTGCCTTCGGCTCAGGTCATGATCCCAGGGTCCTGGGATCGAGTCCCGCATCGGGCTCCCTGCTAGGCAGGGAGTCTGCTTCTCCCTCTCCCTCTCTCTCTCTCTCTCTCTCTGACTCTGATGAATAAATAAATAAATAAAAACATTTTAAAAAAAAGAGAGAGAGAAATAAACTTTGTTCTTTAAGCCACCATCTCATTGTGTGTCTCTGTTGTAGAAGCCAAAGGCTACCCTAGCTGTCTGGGATCACCACAAGGGCATACTACCTGCTGACTCTGAGCTAAGGCCTTCGTCCCACAAAGAGCTAGAAAGAAGCTCTCTCCAGGGAGAGCACAGGCTCAAAGTAGATGCGAAAGCAAACACGGTGAGCCTTAGTTTTCCCACCACAGAGAGTCCCCACAAAAGCAAGGAGCTGAAGTCCTCACATTTTTGGTAGGGGACAGGCAGGCTGGCGGCAAAGAATGTGGAACCGTTCTCCCTGCACGTGGCTTTCCCAGGCTGGTGGTGGCTTTCCCAGGCTGGTGGTGGCTTTCCCAGGCTGGTGGTGGGAGGGGCTGGATGCCCAAGGACAACAGGGACAGCTGAAGACAAACTGTAGCTGCCCCAGAGGGATGGCTCTCAGGCCTCCCCCTTAGGGGGCCAACGCACTGGGCACGGGTGCTTCTGACTATTATCAAGGGTGCTCGGGCAAGGTAACTCATCAGTCCAGTACTGCTGACTTCTAATTGTTCCCATCTTTTTGCCTCAGTCTTCTCATTTGTAAAATGGGGAATAAGGACATTATTACCTATCTCCATCGTAGAATTTTTCAAGGTTTCAATGAGAAGTCATTCACATAAAGAGCTAAAACGGTGCCTGGCTCATTAAAAGAGCTTGATAAATGTTAGCTATTGACTGATTGAGCTTCAAGCCAATTACCCTTTGTAATGAGATGATCTCTTTCTTTGGTCACCAGATGGTCCCTGTGGTGCTTGAAGGCTGTAGGCCTTAGATACAAACCTGACTAGTGTAACTTGATTCTAGTGCAGCAATTTGAGTTTAGGGGCCAATGCTATACTTCAAATGTAAAACTGTGATTAGAGTACTTAGGAGGGATATTAAATTATACCTAGTGATGGTCTGGTGGAAGCCAGACTCAAATCTCACAGCCTTTAAGACCTCTTCATATAGAGCATGAGTACATGAGTACAGTGCCTTCCAGTTTACAAAGCAATTTCACATCCATCATCTGATATTAGCCTCACGATGTCCAGTGAGGTAGAAGGGATTATTGTATCTATTGCACAGATGAGACAAGGGGCTCAGAGGTTAAGTGGTTCACCCAAGGTCACAGGGTTAATGAGAGGAGAAGGTGGGGCTCAGAGCCGCATCTGGTTCTAGGCCCATTCCTTTTTCCCAGATACTTTTCTGCTTCTCCAGGCTTGCTTCACCTGACCTGGGGCACACCTCCACTTCGCCGTCATTTCTACACCATGATTTGTAACCAAGCCAAAGATAAATAATAATGGTGAGATGATTAGGTTGGAACCACACAAAATTGCTGCTATCGGAACTATGGAAATGACAATTTTGTATGGTTCAGCCTAGTAACTAACACTTATTTGGATACTTACCACGAGTTAGGCACTAAGCCAAGCACTTTACAATTGCAGTGGGGCTTACCTAATCACAAAAGCTCTATGACCTCCATTTTAGAGATGAGGAATCTGAGACCAGGGCTGCAAAACTAACGAGTGATGGGGGGCAGGATTTAAATCCAGGCATCTGATCCCAGAGCACAAGCACTTAACCACTGTAGTGCCCTATCATTTCTTTCCCCAGCAAGAAGACACAAGCCACTAATGACAGAAACCATGTTTTCTTTGACCGTATAGTGCTGCATGCAACACTTGCTATTCATTCGTTCGTTCGTTCAATAAATTTGAGGACCTACTATGCTTCTTGTTGTGACACAATTTTCCATGAATCTCAAGCATTTCAATCCATTTCATGAGCAGAGGCACTGGCTACTCTTGTTTCCAGATTATTTTTTCAAAGATATTTGTATATCAAACAGCCTTGGAAGATAGAATTAGTGTCTCCCTCTGGGGCAAAGGGCAGAAGACTGTCCAGGATAAGAGAATCAGGTTCCCAAAGCTCAGGGTTCCTCTCCTATAATTCGTGTGTGCAAGTTATCAGTTGGCCCTCTTTCTGTCACCCTTTAGAAATCAGGACTTGGGAAACCATCACAAAGATGCTAATATTCTGACTATTGCTATTGCTGTGAGTAAGAAACTATCCTTTGCCTCTGACCCAAGAGCCTCATATCTTCTACTAGCATGAAACTGAGGCAGGCTAACTTGTTAATTTACATAGGATGCAATCAAACTCAGAGTTCTTGACAGTACCATGCAAGTGCTGGCCAAATGGATGAATGCATGCAACGAGCCCTCCTTGGGTACAGGCCACTGTGTCTTAGATATTCTAATACCATTTGTTGGGAGCCATGGCTGGCTGCCGTTGCCAGAGAGAGAACGCTTCAAGAAAATAGCCAGGAGTGTGGGTCTCTTCTCCTGGGGCTGACCACTGGTCTGCAAAATAATCAACACCAGCATTCACTAAGAACCAACTGCAACTGTGCATCTGGCTCCAATTTCCTAAAAGCCACAGTGTCTCCCTAGAAACTCTTTGTAAGTGCTTGAGGAGCAAAGGTTCCACTCAGCTCTTCAATAAATCCTTATTGAGTTCCTACTAGGTGCCTGGCTCTCTTCTAGGATTTGGGACAATGAGACAGACAGGATTCCTGCTTTTATGAGGTTTACTCACTGGTGGGAGAGACAGTCAACATACAAAGCCCCAGACCATGACAAAAAGCTCAGCAAAAACCTAAGAGGAAAATGCGCTAACAAGTGAACAGAAACCACTTTAGAAGTGGTGGTCTGCGTAGACAGCTTGGAAGGGGGAACCTCTCAGCTGACACCTGAGTGATGAGAATCAACTCTGCTCAGATCAGGGGGATGAGCACTTCAGGCAGGGGCAATAAGATTGGTGTGCTCAAAGGACAGCTACAGCACCAATATGGAAGGAGCTCCACCAAGCAGGGAAGTGGTAGAGGCTACAACAGAAAGAGAGACCAGGTCCTGTGGGTCCTAATAAAGCTCCAAGGATGTTTCCTGTCAAAATGCCACCGGGCACAACTGAGCGCAATCAGAATCCATCAGCCACAAGGGCAAGGATTGCCACACTGAAGAAGGTGCTCAATCCTGCACCATGAAGTACTTTTGCCTCAGCAACTCTGTCATCTATAAGGTGACCACTTGCTGGGGAAAAAAAAAAAAAAAACCCAAATAACTTAGGTAGCACAAATCTACAGAGAATGGGTATTTAACAAATTAAGCATCCCATGGGAATTTTTTTTTTCTTTTTCAAGAGTAGAGCTTCTGTGACACCAGCTGAGCTCAGTGGACCTGGGTTCATACAGAAACCCCTTCCTGGAGATTGCTTGAAGAACAAAAGTAGTCTCCCCCTGATTATGGGTTGGTTACACAAGGCCATCAACATGTGGGGGGGCGCTGCCAGACATCAGAAGAAGGGCCAAGGAAGACCTTGCAGGTACATGTGGAACCTGGAGTTTTTAAAGGAAGGGTAAGGGTCGGGGGAGAAGCCCGGGGACCTTTGCAAATGTCCAAGCACCTCCCAGAGCCACCTTTTCTAATGCAGTTGAAGGAAATATTTTTTAAAAGGAAACACTCAATGGCACAAGGTGCAAATAATCCACTGATAGCAACAACCACCCTAACAAACTTCTAAATACTCAAACCCAGGGCAACAACTCGATAAACAGAGTAGGATCATGTCATGGAAAAAGTACTATCTGCTAGGAATGGCTGTGAAGACTATGTAGGCACATAAAGCTTAAATAATATGCTCAGGGGAAATAGATGACAAACTTCACATACACATTGATCAAAATAGTGCAAAACCTAGCCATAGGTTAAAAAATCAAGATTGGAGGAGTTAGAACTGTCAACAGAAGCTCAAAAAAGATGAGAAGGTAAAGTTACACATTTTATAAGGTTAAAAATTTAAAATGCAAAAATCTCAATTAAAAATTATAAATGAAAACTGTTTTCCAAACTGGAATACGAGTTTTGAGGAAAACAGGTTTTCCAGAACCATCAAGACCTAAAATAACTTCTAGAAACCCATTACTTTAGCCAAGTGATTCACTTGCAGAGATACTACAAGATTTAACAGTAATAAAAATGCACACCAGTAGCTTTTAAATGTCCTTAGGCATTTACAGCTTTCTCTCAGCTACAGGCAGCAGTTTTAATAAGTCGCCCTGTCCAGATTTCCCTAATGATATGCTTTCGACATAAAAAAGGGCTTGTGAAACCTAATTCCTCTGACAGAAGCGAGCTCGGGGCTCTGAAGCAGCGAAGATTTCAGATTTCCGCTGGGTCTCCTTGCACCTGCCCTTGCGAGGCACGAGGTTTTGTGTGCAGAAGCCTCCAGGGGTTGAAATTTAGCCCTGTCCATGTAGCAGGAAGGTCAGCTGAAGTCACTGGGTCCCAAGACACTGGACTTCAATCTCCGACCAAAAACAAAACATCAAAACACTTCTATTCACCAGGACGTGCTTAGCAGCGCGCTTGCATTCACAAATGTAACGCAGCACCGTGCAGCTTGGAGAAGGGGGCTCTGCTTAGAAATTCGATTGTTCTTCGGAGATCTGACAACCTCTATCAGATCTGTGTCAGCCCGGCTCCAGCAAACACTCCAGAGAAAGCCAGCCTCCTCCAGGCTGGGCCTTGGTTGCCACCTGATACCTGAATGAAGAGCAGAGCCAGCAAAATCCAAAGTCCTTTCAGGACATCTGCTTCTGTGGGAAATGGTTTTGATTTTCTCAAAAAAACATTAATGTGGAAGAAAATTAATTTTTGATGGGCTTTTAAAGACGAATGTTACTCACCACTAATCAAAACAGAAGTCTTTGACCAGGAAGAAAACCCTTGCTCCATCTGCCTGGGTATTTCTTAGTACCTTCCCATCTGGGCAGTGCTCTTATGTTATCTTGTTATTATTTGTTATAAAGACAATAATTAAAATAGCAGCCAGCGCTAACTGAGCATTTACTGTGTGCCAAGCATTGCACTACTTAGACCTCACAACAAACAGGGAAACGGCATTGCCCCCACTTTGCAGAAGGGACACTGAGGTTCAAGGGGTTTGCCAAAGGAGGTTACCCAGCTGGCAACTGGCTAGACTTGAAGTCAAGTTCTCAGCTGCTCTGGGTTCTGCTTCAGTTTCCTCCCCTTTGCAGTGAGTGCATACAGCTCTGCACTTGCCCCAGGAACTTCCCTGCAGTCTCACAAATCCCACTTTAATTTGGCCAACCAGGTATGGGGCTCTGGGCTAGCACAACCCTCCCACCACTGGGCATCCACAGGGCAAGGAAGCGAGTACACACACACACGAACACTAGCCCAGGACAGAATGCAAATGACTTGGCAGTGGCACCAACAGGGTCAACGGGGATTGAGAAGAGGGGACAATTAATTCTGACAGAGGCATTGGGTAAGCCTCCCAAAGGGAAGAGGGTCTGAACTGAAGCTTCAAAGATGGAGAGCACGTTTTCAGAGTGACAGTGTATTTCTGAAAAGGAAAGTGATGAGATTATTACTATAGAAAATTTAGAAACACAGAGAAATGTTAAAAATAAAGTAAAAAATATCTTTACTGCCATCACCTCAAAATAACCACATTTCTCTTCTCACCAAAATAAGGCAATGCAATCATGTGTACAGTGTGTTGAGTACTGACACGTGAATAAACCTGTTTAACCACCATCTCGGTGAAGATACAGAACATTTCTATCATCTCAGAAAATTCCCTCATGTCCCCTTCCGTTCAATTCCTTTCCTTTTCTGACCCCAGACAATCACCGATTTGATTTCTGACACTTTAGGTTAAGTTTTGCCAGTTCTAGAATTCCATATAAATGGAATCATATAACATGAACAGTTTTATGTTTCTGAGATTTAGTCATATCATTATGTACATCGGTGATTCAAACTATTCTATTTGCTGAGTGATAATCCATTGCATGTGTGTTTATATATTCACCTGTTGATGGACATTTGGGTTGTTTCTGGGTTTGACCTATGGCAAAATGACTGCTATAAACATTCATGCACATCTTTGAGGGGACATGTATTTTCATTTCTCTTGGGAAACTACTAAGAGTGGAGTAGCTGAGCCATATAACAAGAGTATATTTAACTTTATAAGAAAGTGCCAAGCCACTTTCCAAAGTCGTTGTACCATTTCTCACTCCTGTCAGCAACTGAACCCACATCTTGACCTAACGTCTTCCCCTGGCCTGTCCCGTTTTCCTTCATCCCTGTGCACACTGGGAACACTCATTCGATAAATCACTTGTTTGAGAATCCCTGATACAGACTCTGCTTTCAGGGAAGTCAACCTAGTGCAATTAACGAGGCTTTCAGGAAAAGACGCAGCTACCCCCAAGGCCTACATCGAAAGTAGGAGCTGGTTATGTCTCTTCCCTGGACTTCAGTCCCCTGAGTCAGGGAATTGATTAGGATCCTTTGCTATGCTCATATTCTGTCACCCCTAGGGAGGACTCTGTGATCTAACTGAGAGAAATGATGCTTTGTCTCCCTTCCTCTGCAGAAAAGGATCCCCAGAACACACAGTCACCCACGAGCTCTCATAGCTCAGCAGCATACTTTCCCCTCTGCCAGTTTTAATATATACTAAACTAGATATACATTAGCTAAACTATATATGAATTAAACTATGCTAAATTACTCAGTGATATAGTAATTAAATTAATACATGTTAAACTAGGCATCCTACTTCACTCACCTTGGAGTACGTGGTGCCTTGAGCTAAAGGTGAGCATCTCCTTTTATTCATGACCCAGAATATCATATGCAAACTTTCTGAGAGGCATCATTCCACAGTAGACTTGATTCGGGCGTCTAGAAAACACAGCCTGCAATTGCAAACCCGTGAAACGCTACACCATAATTACAGTCTCCAGGCACCTCTAATGACCCATTAAGGTGGATTTGTAGAGCGGGCAGACTCTGCAGCCAACAGCAGGTGAGACTGCAGGGTCTGGCGCTTTCTCTCTGAGGGCAGAGACCCACCAGAAGCCATCTTTTGAGGAGGAAAATCATGGGGGAAGATGGGATTTTATTATCTAATTTTATCACCACAGAGAAGAGAAATCCTGAGATTTTCTACATTTCCTACACTAAAAAATCACTTTGAGAATGGAGAACCTCATGTACCTGGCTTATGAGAATACAAACTGGTATATTCACTTTGGAAAACAACTGACATTATTTTGTCAAATGCTATCCATCCATCCGCTGGAGCCCAGCAATTCAGCTCCTAGTCACATATTCTAGGGGAACTTTTGCACTTAGGTACCAGGGGATGAGTAAAGAAGCATTGTTTAATTGCCCCAAAGTGGAAACGACAATCTGAATATCTATTTTCAGGAGAACGGATAAATATCCCATGGTACCAGCACACAATAGAGTAATAAGCATAAATGAATTACAGCTACATACACGAACATGAGTGGGTCTTAGAAATGGAATAGTGAATGAAAAAAGCAAGGTCACAAAGATAATACAAAAAATGTAATACCCTTTTTATAAAGCAACGGAAAATACTAACTTCAGGATGGTGGTCAAGGGCAGGGCAGAGGAATAAGACACTAGAGGGGCACACGGGTAGATGTGCTGATAATGGTGATGCCATGTGTTGAACAGTGTCCCTCCCCTTCCAAAATATGTCCAAGTCCTAATCCCTAGTCCCTGTGAATATGAGCCTATTTGGAAATAGGGTCTTTGCAGATGGGATTAAGTTAAGGATTTTGGGCTGAGATCACTCCAGGCTGAGGTTGGGCCTTAAATCCAAGGACTTGAGTCTTTCTTAGAGAAACAAGAGGCAGATTGGAGGCACAGACATGGGGAATAAGGCCATGGGAAGACAGAGGGGGAAATTGGAGTTATGCTAGCAAAAGTCAAGGGATACCAGGAGCCACCAGAAGCTGGAAGAGGCAAGGACGGAGGCCCCCCTAGAGCCTTCAGAAGGGGCGTGGCCCCGAGCACGCCTTGCATTTGAACTTCTAGCCTCCAAAACTATGTGAGAATAAATTTCTGTTGTTTTAAGCTACCTAGCTGGTGCTAATTTGTTGCAGCAGGCCTAGGAAACTAATACAGAGATGCTCTAGACCTTAAGTTGAGTGATAAGTTTCTGGATACTCTTTTTTAAATTTT
Source organism: Eumetopias jubatus (assembly GCF_037043125.1). Taxonomy (NCBI): domain Eukaryota; kingdom Metazoa; phylum Chordata; class Mammalia; order Carnivora; family Otariidae; genus Eumetopias; species Eumetopias jubatus. Next base: position 29,015,099 of record NW_028274811.1, on the reverse strand, counting down.
GTGCCATAACTTATATATACCTTACATATGTTCTCTTGCATGAAGCAAATATTGCAAAACACGGTCAGAAAAAAAAAAAACCATAAAAAAGCATGTATAAGGGCACCTGGGTGGCTCAGTTGGTTAAGCGACTGCCTTCGGCTCAGGTCATGATCCTGGAGTCCCGGGATGGAGTCCCGCATCGGGCTCCCTGCTCAGCAGGGAGTCTGCTTCTCCCTCTGACCCTCCCCCCTCTCATGCTCTCTCTCTCTCTCTCTCTCAAATAAATAAATAAAATCTTTAAAAAAAAAAGCATGTATAAGCAAAGCAAACACGCCCCAAGCCTATTTAAGGTCCCTGAGAGATTTGAGGGATTTCACGGTATTGAATACCTACTATGTGCCAGGGATCACGCTAAGCACTTTTAGACAATGTAACATATGGCCCTCAAAGCCACACTATGACAAATAAGTTACATTCTGTGGACAAAAACAGGCTGGGGGGCACCTGGCTGGCTTAGTCAGTTAAGCGTCTGACTTCAGCTTAAGTCAGGATCTCAGGGTCCTGGGGTTGGGATCAAGCCCCAAGTCGGGCTCCCTGCTCAGCGGGGAATCTGCTTGTCCTTCTGCCTTTCCCCCCACTTGTGCTTGTGTGCTCTCTCTCTCTCTCAAGTAAATAAAATAAAATAAAATAAAATAAAATAAAATAAAATAAAATAAACCCCTAAGGCTGGGAACAATCAAATGCTTGACTGAGGTAACAGAGCACAAAAGCAGCAGAGCAAGGACCCAGGTGAGGATCAATGTGCAAAGTCTCTGCCCTTCCCACCCTAACACCTCAGGTCACCTCTGCTTACCTTTGACTCCTAAATACCTGCTTACCACTTATAGCTCTAGACGAAAAAGGTAAACATGTACCTACTTTATCTCCTGTTCTAGATTCCTCTTCAGACGAAGCTAGATGAACGCTGTTTGATTTCACCATCTTCACATGAATTATGCATTTCATGTTATCTTCCAACTCTCTCACCATGACCTATGTGGATACCCTTAAATTAATTGGAGAGTGACTCATTCACTCCTCGACCAGTTTACACCAGCGCCGGTGCTGGCAATGCAGAAAAGCCTATGATAAAATCGAGTTTCCTCTCTCTCCTCCTCCTGTAGTCACGGGGGATGGATTCAAGAGGAATACGCTCTCAGGAGACACATACCCTGGTTTGCCTGGGACCTTCCCTGTGTGAACACTGTAAGTCCCACACCCTGGGAAGCTCCTCAGTCTGGGACAGACCAGGACAGCTGATCACTCTTCCTGTGGGGGAAATCTTTTCTTCTGGGGTCTGAAGTATTTACAAAGGGGCAGGAAAGAGAAGCCTGGGTCATCTGATTCAACCATGCCCTTCCTTCTGGGGCCCAGCTTCAGGCCATGCCTCCTCCCTACTTCTTCCTATGAGGAAAGGCATTTTTCAGAGCCTGAGGCCAAGCCAGGAGGCTAGGGTTGTGGGGTGCGGGGGGCACACTCACTCCACTGGAGCAGGTACTGCCTTCACTCCTTCCCTTCCCCACCCCCTTCGGCAGTCAGTGGGTTTTAATTAACTGGTAACCACAGGTCAGCTTTCCACGCTGCATCCCAGCTCCCCTGCCATGAAAGCTAGAAAGGAAAAGCTGCCATGACACCTTGGACCAAAGTCCCCAAGCTGCAGAGTGCCCCACCCTCATCTAATGCCAGCTCTTTGCGTCCTCCCTTCATCAGCACGGAAAAATGGTAGGACCACTTCACTCTACCTTTTATGGAACTTTTCGCATACAGTGGCTCACTGGGTCCTCAGGTAAACAGCAGCGTGCATCTGTTTGTCTCCATTCCACGGATGGGAACAGACTAAAGGCAAGGGTCAAGCAAGGGGCAGAGCCAGACCTGATGGTGGGAATGAAGCCAAGCCTCCCAGGGCTCTGAGAAGAGCAGGGGAGAAGTCAAGAAGAAATCACCCTTTCCTCCCCCGCCCTCTCAAAAAATGTATCATAATCCTGGAAAACACACTCAGCAGATGGTTGATTCAGGAATAAATTTAGGGCTGCCAGACTTTCTCCGCCACAAAAACCTGACACTTCTCCTCCCCCGCTGCCTCACAACTGGGGTGAGAAGTAAGGATCACAAAGGTGCGAGCCCAGTGCCAGGCATGGGGCCACGTGGGGGTCAAGGGTGAAGGGAAGAAGTGCAGGAGACCACAAGGACCCTCCACGGTTGGTCAGAGGGTTCCCTACCACCCTCTATTGGAGAGAGCTGGTTCAAGACCCTTGCAGGCTGCCCCCAGAGGCCTGCCTCAAAGTCCCTGGGCTGGGCATGACAGATGTGGCTCCCTTTAATCGAGATCCCAGTCATTTAGCTCAAAAGAAAAAGCACACGGCTCATCTTTCACGTCCCTGGCTGTGAACCTGGGGTGGGGAGGGAATGGGGTCCAGACGGATCTGATAAATCCCATTCTGGGAGATGGCTCCGTGAGGTGGGGGCATGCACACGTGAGTACGTGTGTGCACGCGTGCACTTACATGCACAAAAACGGACTCTGCAAAAAGGGCTGTAAGACAATGTTTGAATCCGTTTGCCCACATCATCTATCGTTTGGGACCCCACTAACAGGGCTAGACCCTGCCCTACAAGTTGTTGAGGAAGCAAAGATGGTGGGCAGGCTCTGGTCTTCAGAGGAAATAAAACCAGACGACCACTGTCTTTATCCCAGGTGTACACTGAGCCAGGCACAGCGGAAGTGCTGGGACAGCACAGAGGGTCACCGAAAGGCTTGCGTTTCATTGCCGATGGGTAAAAAGGGGAAAGAGAGGTGGTGGAGCGCTTTAGAAACAAGTCCCCTCTCTTCCAGCAGAAGAAAGCAGGTACGGAGTAAAAAGGGTAGCCGGGCCCCTTGTTCTCTGCTGTCATGCGGTGGTGGTGTTCCCCAAAGCCTCCCTGTTACTAAGCAGTAACTGGGCAGACCCCAGGGAACGGACCTCAGGGTCTCCTTCCAGCTCAGACTGAAGGCCCCTAGGCCATCCCCGTACAGTCCTACAAGCTGTGATTCCTACCCTTGGCTGCAGGGTCCCCAGTGTCCTCTCCCATCTCCCGGCCTCAGGCCTCATCCATTCTCTCCTCCAGAAGACCACCGGCGGGTTTCATAACACAGTTCTGAGGGGCGCCTGGATGGCGCAGTTGGTGAAGCTTCCACCTCTTGGTTTCGGCTCAGGTTGGGATCTCAGGGTCATGAGATGGAACCCCAAGTCAGGCTCCACGCTGAGCATGGAGTCTACTGGAGGCTCTCTCTCCCTCTCCCTCTGCCCCTCCCCACCCTCTCAAAATAAATAAATGAATCTTAAGAAAGAAAAAAAAAAACACACAGGTCTGACAACCTCATTCTTTAAGTCTTTCTAGGGCCACAAAATAAAAATCCTACAAGATAAAATTCTAGACTGTTCACCTCTTCTGCCTCTCCAGCCCCATCTCCCATTATGCCTCCACACGGCCCCCCCATATTGTGCTTTCTGTGACTTCAGGCTTTTGTCTGTTTCCTCTGCTGGGACATTCTCTTCCCCCACTCATGTCCTTCACACCCCCAACTCCCACTCAGCCCCCAAAGCTCTGGGTCTATCCTCTCCTCTATAAGGCTGTCTCTAAGCCCCTGTGTCTCCCCAGCCGTTAGGACACCACACTGCCCACACTGTACCAGGATTATTAGCCCACCTACCTGCCCCTCCCCCCAGACTGTGAGTCCCCTGAGGCTAAGGACTGACTGTACCATCTATCTCTACAAGCCCAGGGCCAGCCCCTATCACGCTAGAACTGAAGGCGCTCTTGAAGTAGCAAATGGACCCCACTACTTCCTCACTTTACCCAGGAACATCCCTGGGAGGTGTCTGGATTGCTCACAGGCAGGAACCTCAGCACGGGTGTCCAAGATACTTCTAGGAAGGACACCCACCTGAAGCACTACCCAGGTGGCTAGCGGGTCAAGCACCCGAGGGGATTTCTGCACCTCTCTCGCACACAGTCTTAGGATTCAACCACCTCCGAAGTGCAAATGATGGTAACATGTATTTTGAGAGCTTACTGCTTAAGATGTGCTTTACATCCACTATCTCATTTAATCCTTAAAAATACCCAGCAATATCCCATTTTTCATATGAAGAAACACTACGGCATGGGGAGATTAAGAAGCTTCCTTTTATTCTGGTTCCTGTGGAGTGCAAGAACAAAGTCATGTTCCTGTAACTCTCACTAGCTACCCTGAAATACAGGTAGGCCTTACTTAAAAAAAAAAGCACCCCCAGAGCCAATATTCAGCTTATCTAACAAGTGAGAGTGAGCGGCAGTGGATTTTTTGTTTTACAAACATAAGTCAGAGGCACTGACTACCACCTCCCTCACCCCAGTCAGGCCCTGGGAAAATAATTCAATTCAAATTAACCACAATTTAATAAATATCTATTGAGTGCCTTCTATGTGGCAGGCACGTGGATATGTGCACACACGGGAAATCGAAAGGACAAAGAGCCCTGCTCTCAAAGAGCTCATGGAGAAAGAAAGACAATGAGCACTGCATGTGATAAACAAGAAGGTATATACTATATTAGAAGGTGTGAGGGGCGCCTGGGTGGCTCAGTCGGTTAAGGCTCTGCCTTCGGCTCAGGTCATGATCCCAGGGTCCTGGGATGGAGTCCCGCTTCAGGCTCCGGGCTAAGCGGGGAGCCTGCTTCTCCCTCTCCCTCTGCCATTCTCCCCATTTATGCTCTCTGGCTCTCTCTATCTCTCTGTCAAATAAATAAATAAAATCTTAAAAAAAAAAAAAAAAGAAGGCGTGAAAGCCAGTGTCCAAGAAGACCGCCACTCACCCTCACCTTCTGTCACTCATGCCCTGTGTAGTGGTCCCCTCCAACTGATGTTGTGGAAATGGTGGTGTATGACTTCTGAGGTGAGGGTGGCAGAAAAGACACTTCCTCGGTGTCTCTTGAAACACTTGCTTTGGGAGAAGCCAGCTGCCGTGTCTTGAGGACACCCAAGCAGCCCAATGAAGAGGTCCACACAGAGAGGACCTGAGGCCCTTGCCAACAGTCTGTCCTGACCTGCCAACCTCGTGAGTGAGCCATCCTGAAAGCGCACCCTCCAATTCCAGTCATCCCTTCAAACAACATCCAGTTGCATCTTTGTCATAGTCAGCGCCAGCTGCTGTAACAAAATCCTACTGTTGGTTGGAAACCTCTGGACTTCTCCAGGGTGAAAGCTGAAACGGGCCCAAGTACGGAGAGCAAGGAGAACCTGCAGAAAGAGGCAGGTGGCTAGAGATTGGCAGATAGAGATTTGAATAAGCAAGGGAATGTACACAGGAGGCTTGTCGTGGGTGGTCGCAAGAACAGTAAATCTCGGTACCCTCCTGCCAGAATCTTAACAGTTGATGTACAGGCCTTAAGGGGGTTCAGTCCACACTGGTCTCAATACTACATTACCCTCTCAAGCCTGTGTCCTTGAAGTGGCTCCTACTACAGTAGGTGGGGGGAATGTACATTCCAAGGACAGGGTAGGAGACAAGGAGCCTCTGATTGCTTGGGTCCAGCTCAAGGGTCAGCTGGCGGTCACATCCTCTTGATGACCCCCTCCAACAACCATTAACTGGGTGGCTTTTAAGCAACAGATAGTTCGTCCTCACAGCTCTGGAGGCTGGAAGTCTGAGACTTGGGTGCCAGCACAGTCTGGCTCGGGTGAGGGCCATTGTCCTGAGTTGCAACTTTTCCCTGTGTCCTCACATGGCAGAGGGATTGAGGGAGCTCTCTGAGGTCTCTTTTATAAGGGCACAAATCCCATTCATGAGGGCTCCACCCTTATGGCCTAATTACCTCCCAGAGGCCACTCAGATAAGGACCCTCACACCCCTTACCCAGTTTTGAGGGATCTAGGATAACTGCAAGGCTCCGGTTTACAACAATCTGATTTGTGCACAGTTTTCCATAAAATGTCTTCTATAGATACAAAAAGCTACAAACTACCCGGGACTATGTCAGAGCCCCAGGGAATAAAACTCTGTGAAGGGGGCGCCTGGGTGGCTCAGTTGGTTAAGCGACTGCCTTCAGTTCAGGTCATGATCCTGGAGTCCCAGGATCGAGTCCCCCATCGGGCTCCCCGCTCAGCGGGGAGTCTGCTTCTCCCTCTGACCTTCCCCCCTCTCGTGCTCTCTAACTCATTCTCTCTCTCAAATAAATAAATAAAATCTTAAAAAAAAAAAAAAAACAAAACCTCTGTGAAGGGTCTCTCTCTTCTCTGATTCCTCACTCCCATAGCTGCTCCATGATTCTGCTGGTTATTTCTCAGCACCTGCTGTGGTGTCAGGCTTAGCCTAAGTTCTGAGGATCCTGAAAGAAAAGCCAGGCCCAACACCTATCATGTACTCTAAGATACTTAGAGAACTTTCACCTCAATCTTCAACGACCCCTTGACCACATAAGAAAAAAATAAATAAATAAGGCTTCACCACTGGGGACACCCCCCAAGCTCTCCCAGCCACCAGCCTGCCCAGGCCCTCTGCAGGGAGACCTCCCCAGTATCTCAGGTCAACCAATGAAAACGGGCCTGCTGCTTCCGCAGGCCTCCATCCCCAAGTCTGGGGCAGGCCTCTGGGGTCTTTGTGTGGGACGGAGGGGCTGCTCCAGCCCTGTGTCCTGGAATGGTGAGGCACAGAGGCCTGAACCACTGGCCATGTCAAGCACACTGGGGTGGGGGAGGGGCTTGTGCCTGTGTGGCCCCACGCCAAGGCCATCTGAATGATGCATCAGAGCAACAGGGTAAGTAGTTAGAAAAGAGAAGACCCTTGTGTCTTTGTTCCGACTGGAAGGACTTGGTCAGATAAAGGGTCTGTTGCAATGGGGGCGGGGTGGGGGGAGCGCAGGGAGTAGTAGCCGTCAGACCAGTGCTGTGGCCTAGGTGATGGGGGTGACCCAGAGGGGCGGGGAGAGCTGAACGAGCAGCCAGAATGAGGGAGCCTCTGCCCGTATTCCCCAGGACACCTGCAAGGAGCCTCTGCACCTGGCACCTTAAGTCCTGCCTTCAGCTCTCCATAGGTCTAGGCATGGTGCCCAGGACAATTTCCATGCATCTTTCTCTAAAAGCAAATATTCTCAAGGCTCCAGAGGGCAGAGAGTCCTTCCACTCCTCAGTCCTTCCCCAATCCCCTCTTTCCAGCCACTCAGCCCCTCTCCTCTCTTCAGCTAAGCCGCGCACAGAGTCTGTTTTCCAAACAGAACTCCAAGCCTCTCCCTTGGCAGCTGGTCAGCAACTCAGGATGGTTAAATTCCTCCCATTCCTGACTCTTCACCTCAAGATGTTCGTGACCTGGCCTTAGAGGGAAAACCTTTTAAGCCTCCTCATGGTAAGAGGCCGTTAGGGTCTCTTCAGGGACACAAGGATTTGTTTCAGAGAGAACGGACTAAGTTCCACCTGTCCCAGGTAATTGGGACGACAAGGCCCTCCCTCTGCCTGTCTTGTCCTCTGTCATGGTGGATGCCAACTTTTAATGGCGACTGTTCACAGAGGCCACTCGAACTCACAAAAGGAAAACAGAATCTCCATTCGGAAGCCTGAATCAGCCACAACTAGTCATGTCTCAACTTGACTCAATGACAAGAAAGACAGTGCAGGCGAGGCCTTCCCTGCTCTTCAGATCTCCCAGCAGAGCTCCTGGCGACGGAGAACCAGGTCTGAGTCTCAGGTGGCAAGGCGAACTTGCCTCTCTACTGAGAGGCAAACAGTAGAAATGCACTCGTAGTCTTGAGCCATCTCATCCCTCAGTGTATGAGCCCTGGTTTTCTGTTCCTGGTGACCCTGCATGGAAGTTGTGGTTTCTGATTCAGTAAATGTTCAGAAGAGCCATGGTCTGCTTCCATAGGATCAGCACAAAGAGCAAGGAAAGGAACATGACAGCATTTGAGGATCACTCCCACCCCACATGCCATTAGAGAGCAGTTCCAGCGCAGGGCTAAAAGGGCAACCAAGTTTGCTAACAACAGTCATATCTCGACTTCCGGGCACTCTAGAACAATCTGTTGGTCCTCCAGCTCAGAAAGTCGGTGCCCCCGTTCAGCCAGGGGAGGTGAATATTTGTCCCATGTGGAGCCACCCAGTATCCATTTGCCGATCACAACAACACTTCAATTTATTTTGGAGTTATTGCCACTAGCCAGCTCAATGTAGTCTGGTTGAAATGATACATCCAGGCACCTGTATGTCATCACTGAAGATACAGGGCCACCCACAAAGCTAGTAAGACCAAGTGACACTCTCTCTGTAGACTTGCAGATCTTAGCAAGTGGCCTAGGTAGAGCATGCACTGCCCACGCTAAGTGTCCTATCTCTTGTCGCTCAAGACCCAGACAGCTGTGGGGTGCCTGGGTGGCTCAGTCGTTAAGCGTCTGCCTTCAGCTCAGGTCATGATCCCAGGGTCCTGGGATCGAGTCCTGCATCAGGCTCCCTGCTCCGCAGGAAGCCTGCTTCTCCCTCTCCCACTCCCCCTGCTTCTGTTCCCTTTCTCACTGTGTCTCTCTCTATCAAATAAATAAAATCTTAAAAAAAAAAAAAAGACCCAGACGGCTGCTGTAAGGGATGGGGATGGGCTGTGACAGACATGCCAATCTGTCCCTAACATCAGGAGCACAGAGGGTACCCAGTAATCCCTTTCTAAAGGGGGTTGGAAAGTAAAAATGGTTGCTCAGTGGTGGGTGAAGTGAGGGAATTGGAATGAAAACTTTAGAGGGACCAATCATATCTATTAGGCAGCCACTGGGACAGGGGATTTTAAGCCAATATATGCTGACACTCGTGTTATAAGCCAGGGTGCCTCAGCACTGACCCATGCCCTGCCCTCATCAGCCACACAACCACAGCATGAGGACGGACATAAGTATAAACTGCAAAGACAAAAGACCAGGGGAGGTGACCTGAATGGTCACCTGAATGGGTGGGGGTATGGCCAGGAGAGGTAGTTCAACAGTCAAATCTTAGTTTCCCTGACCTTTGCAGCCTCCTGAAGTGACCCCACTTGGAAGTACCTGTGGCCTCATAGCTCCCTCTCCCCAAAGGGGGCCCCCCCCTCTTCACCCCAGGCAATCTTGGGAGCAGAGGGCACTCTGAGGGTCTTCCCTCCGTTCCCTGACGCCGCCTACCTGACAGGTTAGGGAACGGACTCATTAGGATTTCATCCATCTATTCACTTCCCGCCGCCCCCTCAACCCCATCAGCGGTCCCCATCAACATCGCTAGCTAAATCAACTTTGTCTCTCTGGCTCAGCTAAGTGGTCCTTATCGAGGGAGAGGCCTAGCCGGCGCCCTGACAGACCAGGGAACCAGAGGCACATGGCTGCTGGCACGCTCACCTGCAGCGCTTTCGCGGATCAGAGTGAGCGGTGGGCCGCGGAGCGGCCGGCACCCACACCCTGCACGCGCGGGAGGCCCGGCTCCCGACCTGTCAATCACGGCGGGGTTCGCAGCTGCGCGCTCCACGGCCCCAGCGCCCTGCTCCTCCGAGGGAGATAAACATCGAGAAATCCAATCCAGCGCGGCTTCAGAGATAAACAGATGTGCAGGCCTCCGTCCGTCAGAAGATAACGCCCCCGCCCCGCCCTACGCGCCCGCCTTGGCCCTGCACCTGCCCAGGGCGACCGGGACGCGCCTCTTGGGAGACAGGCTGCGTCCCCCCAGCCCGGGGACATGGTCTCTAGTACCGCGGGCGGGGGTGGAGTTAAAGAAGAAAGAAGCTTGGTTTGTAACCAACTCGGAACAGACCCTGGGCTTTGGAACGAAATGCCAAGGTTAGGATCCTGACTGCCACTGTTTGACAAGGGACAGCAACTCTGAGCCTGGATGTTCTCCTCTGTACCGTGGGGACAAACACCGGTACGACCTCAGTGGGTTAGCTCTGTTGACATTTGCACAAAGAAAGCTTCAGTAAATAATGATGGCCAACATTAGCCAGCCTATGATGTAGGTAAGCAGACGCTGCCACCACGCTTTTTGGGCATTAAAGGCGGCCCAAGGCGTTTGAGGTGGTGGAAGGAGAGTGCTTGTAGGCCACATAAAAACGTCTTAGGAGAGAAGTGATTGGATCACGTCTGGAGCTGGGATCTACCTGCTTCCAGAAAATGACAGCTCGGAGCTGACATAACCAATGGCAAAAGTGAAAGTGACACCGGGGCAGGGGGAAAGGAGCCTGGGGGCAGAGAAGGCTAGTGTGTGAGAGCGTTCGGGGTGGGGTGGGGGGCAATCAAGGGAAGGCTTCAACTTCCTTGGCACTCAAGGCTCCATAGTCTCTCCCCATCGGGCGACTGGGAAACTTCTCCGTCCAGAACACCTCCCCGCAACTCATTCATTTGTTCCACACACACCCGGTGAACATCCTCAAGGTCCACATCCTTGCCCCCAAGGTAAAGGCTAGAGACTGAGCAGGACCAGAGACAACTGCAGACTTAGACCCCACCCCCTCCACCCCCCCTCACCGCTTCAAGCCCCAAATTTCCTGTCCGCTGGTGGGGCGATCATTTCTTCCTACCCGCAGCAGTTGGAATTAAACCGACTCCCATTGAGGTAGGAAGGGTTGGTGGCTCTCTGGAGCTACACCTAATGTATAATTTGATTTTTGTCCCTGAGACCACCAGGCCGGAAGTTCTGTTGACAGTAGGACCACAATTCCCCCAAACCCACCCCCATCCCCTGGCCTCAACAGATAGGGATGGGATGTTAGGTCGCACAGCGCAGGGAAGAGGGTGAAGAAGACTGGGCCATTCCTGGCGTGTGCCTGCTGGGGCTCAGCCGCCCAGCGCACCCCCATCCCGGGCACATTTCGCCAGCGGGGCACGAGAGGGAAGGCCTTGGACTTGAGGCGGTGGCCGTTTGGCCACATGCTGGGGACCAGCAGCTGAGTCCGAACCCACGCTGGCCTCTTTTGCTGGAGCTACCTCCTCCTCTGGTCTAGGATCTCAAAGTCTCCACAGGGTCTTCCGAGGGGTGCAGAAGTGCCCAAGCCTCTAGGGTCGCGAGGCCCACGGGCGCGCGCAGTTACGCGGTGGTCTGGAGTGAGCTAAGAACGGCACTCCCGCAGGCCCCCGGAGCCTCTGCTCGAGAAATGAGAAGCAAATGCCTGGTCCTACGCGGCACCGGCTGCCCCTGGATCCCGGAGGGACGTGGAAGGACAGTCTCCGTACCCCCAGGGACCGGGAGGGTACACACCCGGTCTCGCCGCGGTGCGGCACGCACAAAGGGCGCGGCGATGCCGTCGTGCCTACTAGTTAAAAGCTTATTAGTCCCCTCGGAGCAGTGTGATCCCACTTTGTTCCTGAACGGCCTGAGCGCGCGCTTTCATGCTATTGTGCGCGCCGCGATTTAGCGCGGCCTTTGTGGGCCTGAAAGGACCGGCGGCCTCTCCGGGCGCGCATTCCCGCGGCACCAGCTTCGGTGGCATCGCGGTCCCCGTCCGGCCCAAGGCGCTGCGTCCCCAGACCCACGGCACCCTTCAGCTCGTCTTCTGTGCGCCGCAACTGGGGTAGATGGCACAAACCGTTGCACCGGGGGAGCCCTCAGCCCCCGCTCCCGCAGGCCCTCGTCTCTCAGGCCCCCCTTCCAGCCAAAGTGAAAAAATGCGTGCGGACCCTTTACCTCTATTTAGGGGCAATTGGACTGGGTTTAAAGGGCTATTGAGGCCTGGAGCGGCCGCCTCTCTCTTTATAGCTTTGTGCAATGTTTGCAGAGACATTTGCATCTGTTTGCACTGGGGGAAAAGGTCCTGAAGGCTCGGTAGCAAGAAAGCCCGAGGATTGTTCTGGTCGCCCTCCCCCTCCCCGCTCGGATCCTCGCTGGCCGATTCGTGCGCCCAGCAGAGGCATGCAAAAACCCGTCCGGTTCAAAGATTGGGCGCCCAGGCTCTCGGTCCACTTTTAAACAATTGCTGTTAACAATGCAATTTTAAGCAGAAAATCGTCTAACTAGATTAAATCCACATGACATAAAAACCAGAGGGGAAAAAGTCCACATAGGCATAGGGGTGCGGACGCCTAACAGGATAGAAAGTGTGAAATGCATGCAGAGGTGGAGCGACCGACCGGCAGGTGCCCTGGCCTCCCCTCCGGCCGGACAAGGGCTGAACTGCTTGCCTCTCTCCAACCCCAATGCCCCTGGAAGGGAAGGGGCTCCCGGGGGGCGCAGGCGGGCGAGGCCAGCCTCCCACCTTTGGCGACCAGGGGAAGGGTGCTGTGTGCCCAAAATCAAGTCCTCGGCTCCTCCCCACCCCCTCGGGTCCAGCGATCCAGCCCCGTCTGCGCCCTCCCCTCCCCGAGGGCGAGGGGCTCAGGGCAAGACTGGGGAACCCGGAACGCCCTCTCCACTCGCGAGACTGAGCAGACAGGCTTTTTAATGGAATCGAATGAAAGTCAGGCCTTAGAAAACCCCATTGCTATGGCAGCAGAGTACCCTGAAAGCGACAAAGCCCAGAGCCCCTCCCTCCCTTCCTGGCCCTGCCCTCGGCTCCCCTCCCCCCTGCGCTGCCTGCAGCCACGCTCGGGGCGCGCTTGGACGGGTTAATCACTGTAAAAACAAAGAGATGAAAGGCTCTCCAATTGGAGAGCTCTCGGCGGCCTCCTCCCCGGCCTGGGGGAGGGGAGGGGGCCAGTCGGGCCGAGCTTCCCCGCGAGCCAGTAAGACTCTCCTGCCCTCAGCTGGGTGGGAGCCACATCCCACCATCCCCAGGCGACGCCGCCCACACAATCTGGCGCCTCCCGAAGGGCCTGCGGAGGCTGGCGGAGGGGACAGGCCGTCTCCCCCCCCCCATCCCCCTGCAGCCACAACCCCACAAAACAGAAACACAAAGCCTCGGGCTTTATCACGGGCCCTAAATGTTTGAAACTTGAAAAACATGACTAGCTCTCAAAACCAAAACAAAACTCCAGCAAAATTGAAATTAATAAACATTTAATTAAATGTCTGTAATATAGCATCCTTAATTAGTCATGTGTAAGTCAACTCAACTTACGGAGTTACTGAAAAATTTAACACGGGATCTGGAGGTATTTTTATATCTTGGTATGATATGGGGTGGGGCTCAGGAAGTTTTTATTTTTATGGATTTTTTAAAGATTTTATTTATTCATTTGAGAGAGAGAGACACAGCGAGAGAGGAAACACAAGCAGGGGGAGTGGGAAAGGGAGAAGCAGGCTTTCCGCCGAGCAGGGAGCCCGATGGTGGGGCTCGATCCCAGGACCCTGGGATCATGCCGGAGCTGAGCGGAAGGCTTATGCTCAATGACTGAGCCACCCAGGAGCCCCTAGGAAGTTTTTAAAGGTTTAAAATTTCCCTTGTAAACTTCACCTGAGACATGGAATCCAAGGCTGGCAGGTAGGTCCCTAGTTATTCTGTGACTGGTTCATTGGGGTCCCTGGCCCTACCCTGCACCCACCTCACCCCTACCCCCACCCTCTCAGGCAAACTGACAGGCCCCCCCCCCCCCTTTACTGAGCTGGAGACCTTGAGGTGGGAAGCAAAACAAGGATTTTCTGGTCACTCAGCCTGTCCAAGACCACGCAGTGATGGGCCTGGGGTTTCTGTCTGGTAGTCTGTCTGTCTTTCCCAGTTCTGAGTTTCTGGCACCTGAGAGGAAGGGCAGCATGGGGGATGGGAGGGGCACAGAGGGGCTTGTCTGCGGGGGTACCAGGAAGAGGTGGTCTTCCCAGAGACAGTCTCTGAAGTATGAAGAGAAGACCACTGGGCTCCTAGAGGGGTGGCCGAGACTGGTGCCGGCCTTGGAGCACTCTTTCCGGACAGCTTTCCAGAACTCGCTAGTGCCAGTGGGAGATTTTTTTTTCTGCTCCAGGTCTAGGACTACCCCAGTGCCCAGCCTCACCTAAGCCAAGTGTCGTCCAGTCTCCTGTCCATGTTATCAAATCCTCCAAGGGAAAAAGAGCACCTCCCCCCACCCCCTAACACACGCGCGCGCACACACTCACACACACGCATGCGCGCACACACACACACACACACACACACACACACACACACGACCCTTCCTGATCCACCTCCTTGAAGTTCCTGATTTAGGGTCTACAGCCCTTAGATATTTCCATGGTCAGAAATAACAGTAAGAAAAATCTCTTCCCTTTTCTGGGCCTCAGCATCCCCATGGTAATAGTAAGAGATTTCTGAAGAGTTCTGTGGGCAGTGAATGGGCAGAGAAGTGGACAAGAAAGGCCCAGCCCTGGTCTGAGGGAGGTCCTTTGGATGTCCCTGGGCCTGAGGATGCCTGGCAGTGGCATCAGCTTCATTTTAGGAACCTGGACAGAGGGCTTATCTGAGGTTAGCCAGGGTGAGGCAGCTCTGCTCACCATTTTTCCTGTCTGTCCTGGCTGAGCCACATTAACTGGAGCCCCCGGGCTGTTCTAGAGGATCGCTGGGGCAGGGTCCCCAATGATAGAAATGCCAGAGAGGGAACTGTCTGTGGGTGAGGTTTGCTCGAGGCCTAACCCTCCTCCTTCAATAAAGCAGAGGTTTCTCTCTTCCCATTTGCCTCTCTGGGGACTGCCATCTGTCCCTCACTGGCGTATCAATCACTGCTGGGGAGGAGGTTGATGAGCCCCACTGGGAGAGGGAACACTGTGGGGCCTGCCCCCACCCACTCATTCTCAAAACCCCATCAGGGAAGCTGCTCAGTCCAGCCGTTCGATCCACTGTCCCTGGTCTGTGTCTGAGCCTTGCCAAGTTGCTGAGTCTTAGGGACCCTCTCTGGGTCCTGGCCGAACGCAACCAGAAACCAGGCCATCAGAGCAACAACTCCTTTGACTTTAAAATCTATTTTCACAGGGTGCCTCCGTTGGTTTAGCTTTGGACTCTCAGGTTTTGGCTCAGGGTCTTGGGATCAAGCTGGGGCTCTACGTGGAGTCTGCTTGTCCCTCTCCCCTTCCCCTGCTTGCACCCTCTCACTAAAATAAATAGATAGATAGATAGATAGATGATAGATAGATAGATAGATAGATAGATAGATAGATAGATAGATAAAATCTTTAAAATATCTTCTGTTTTCACATCTCCTTTTTTCTATCCTGAGAATACAGGCCTTCCTCCCCCCGCTCCTACCGTTCTTCACAGGAGAACATGATGGGGGGGTGGGCACAGCCTTCTGACTCGTGTGAAGCATCATGCCCAGGGCCAAGGCCAGGGCTTGCAGAGCCTAGCGCCCCTTCCAGGCCCCTGCCCCAGGCCCAGGATCAGAGAAGCCTCAGTGCCCCTTCCTGGGGGAAGGCAGAGTAGGCTCCCCTCTGTGGACTCTCCCCTGCACAGGACTAGGGCGATGCTGGGACTTCTGTTTCCCTCTTCTCTGCCCAACCCGAAATCACTTTCTGAAACAGCTCAAGATTGTAGGGGGGCCCAGCTCACGGTCATGGGAGCTTTTGTTTTAAAGCTCAGGCTCTGAACCCAAAATCTGGCTTAAACCCCGCCCACCTCATTGCCTTATTGGGCTCATTTGTAAAATGGGGATCAGCACTCCTCCACGGGGCTGTTGATAGGAATAAATACCCTGAAAAGTAGAGACAGTTGGCACCTGCACCAGCGGAACCACTCCACAGACGTCAGCAAGTCTTATCGTCCACCAGAAGCACTCTCCCCGCCTCCACCCTGGGCTGGAAAGAGACTTCCCCAAGAACTTTGAACATCAAGCACAATATCCGATCCTTGCTTCTTCTTGTTATTTTCACTGCTCAGGTCATTTACTGGGCACTCCTCGTGGCGCAAACACTATCTCAGTGCTTTCACAGGCTTACCTCGTTGACATGCCGAATTACCCCGGTGTACAGGTGGAGAGCCCATCCAGAAGCACAGAGAGGTTGATGGCCTGCCCAAATTTCACAGTAACGGAGCCGGGATTGCTCCTCCTTCAGCCACTCTCTGAAGCCCCCGTAGGCCCCTGGGCCGTCCTGTGTCCACATCTGGTGCCCTTTCCTCAGACCAGCTGCCTCCCTCTTACCCAACAAGATGGGAAATTCCACTGCGGTCCTGGAGGTGCCTGTGGCCTTGACCCAAGCTCCCAGCAGAGGAGGTTCAAGCACCCCCCTGCATAAGAACAGAAAGCCCAGGGAAGGACAAGCTAAGAACTATCTCCTCTCCTTTTCTTTCTCCACCTTGTCTTGCTTCTATGATGCTCATCAAAGGGGCAGCCTCGGAGGTGCTTCCCACAGCCACTCACAACACTCAGTGCGCTCCTTCCACATGAGAGCTGAGCCTCTGGGCTAAACAGGTGGCAGGGCTGTTACACACTGGCACTGTACCTAGCTGGTCAGGGGCAAGCAGGTGGAAGAATTACCCCACTACCCCTACCGGAGGGACCCTACTGTGTTGTCGGGTTTGATCTCACCCCACTGGTGGGACCTGCTGGACTCCAGGCCCTCTGAATGAGAGCCAGCCAGATGGGCAGGTGGGAGTGGCTGGCGCACAGCTTGGGGCTCATCCCACTCACTGCTCCCTCACAGACTGGCAAGGGTCTGCCTCGATCCCCAACATTCTCAGAAAAACACCTTGCAGCCCCATGCAGGGACATCTGCCAACCACCTTCCGTGTTAACCACCTTGTCCAGCCTAACATCCTCTCACTGCCCAAGAGCAGAAATATGTTTAAGGGAATGGACCCAGACAATGAGCCATCTGCCATTGACTGTTAACCAATCGAGTCCAAGCGCCTTACTGGAAAGGTGGGGAAACAGACACCCAGAGAGGCAGTGACTTGCCCCAAATCAAAGCCAGTTTAGTAACAAGCAACTGAAGTGAAGGAGTGTCCAAGCCAGGAAGATGGTGTTTCCTTAGTGAATGAATGGACATTCCCTGCAAGCCTACCTCTGCTCTAGGATTTAGGAAAATACCTGTGGGGTACTTGTCTGGGGCTGATGGGTGACCTTCTGGAGTGAAAGCTTAACCCCTCTTAACCTTTGATCTCTGGCCATCAGTCCCCTCTCGGCCCCAACTCCATCTCCCAGGCTAAGTGAGTACAAATCCAGCATCAGCCTGTGCAGAGGCCACCTGGGCGGACAGAGAGGCCAAAGGGCCTGGCAAGGACAGAGCCCCTTTAAGCCGATCAGCCTTGGCGCAGTGAAGGGACCCCCGAGGGGGTGAGGTTGATGCCTGGCAGGAAATTACAGCAGGAGGGAAGAGTTGGGTAGGCCTGGCTCCTGGCTCCCACCAGGGCCCCTCCGTCCACATTCCCAGGACCAAAGCCCACGCCGGGGATGCACAAATGCTCCCAGGACTGGGCGGCGGGGCGGGGGGAGGCAGCATCTGGGGTTGAAAAGCCCACAGCCCTATCTAGAGCAGGCTCCTGCAGGAAAGCTGGAGGCTGGAGGGGACTTGAGCGTGCTTGAAAGAACAAACAGCTTTCAAGTACTCTCTGGAGTACCTATTTCATGGCAAACTCTTGTTATGCTAATGAAGGATCCTTCTTCTCTGCTTATTAGAGCACATCTCCAAAAGACTTCCTTGTAGATACTGTGCGTCTGTGTGCCTTTGTGTGTGAGTGTCTAGGAGTTAAACAGGGGCTCCAGAAAAGGGCTGGGGTTTCCGTGTACACCCTGCCAGTGTGTGTTGAGACGGGAAAGGACATGCCACCAACATCTCACCTATTTAGAAATCACTCCAAAGAAACCTGCCCCTTCCCGGAGAACCACTGAGCATCGGGCAGCCAGCCAGGGGAAAAAATGTCCAAGCTGCACCGGGGATGTCACTTAGCTATGCCAGGGACCTCAGTGGATCCCGGTGTCAGCCCCTGATTCCTGCCTTGGCTCTGCACTCCAAGGCAGGGTACCTAACTGCGCTCTGAGACCAAGAGTGTCTGTCAAAGGTGAGGATTCTCGTCGAGGTGCTTGGAAAGGTGTTTTGGAAAGCAGGTGCTTTGGAAAGCATGTGGCACGGGGCCTGCACACGGCAAGGAAGCTATCCCTCAAGGAGGAATTTCCACTGTGGTGAGCCTTGCTCTGGTCCCCGGCTCCACGCTCAGCACTGAGTAAGAACCCAGGATAGGCAGGTTTGGATGAAGGCTTTGGGAATGAGGGCCCTGGGTATGTACCAGACATGTGGCTCGTACTCGGTAACCAATTTGGATAAGAGCTCAGGCATGATCCATAGATTTCCTTCTCAGAAAAGCGACACTGGGATTTTTCATCCCAACAGAAGGCTCAATAGGGTCAGCTTCCCAGAAAATTTGAGGGTGCAGGATAGACTCCTCACTCCCTCAGAATCAGTCAGGCCTCCACGACTCCACTACTTGGTTCTATGGACTGAATGACCCTCCCCTTCGTATATTGAAGCTCTCCCCTCCAAGGTGACTGGATTTGGAGATAGGGCTTTTCGGAGGTAATTAAAGTTAAATGAGGTCTTAAGGGTGGGATGCTAATCCAACAGGATTGGTGGCCTTATAAAAAAAGAACAGAAAGGGATCTCTCTCTCCCTCTCCCTCTCCCTCTCTCCCTCTCTCCCTCTCTCCCTCTCTCCCTCCTGCAGGAGGACACAGCAAGAAGGTGGCCACCTGCAAGCCAGGAAAAGAGAGCTCTCACCAGAATCCTGACCATGGCAGCGCCCCGATCCGAGGCCTCCAGCTTCCCGAACTGTGAGAACATTCACTTCTGTTGTTTAAGCTCTCCAGTGCATGGTATTTTGTTAACGGCAGCCTGAGTTGAGAATATATTTGGCCTCTCCATGCCTTAGTCTCCTTATCTGTAAAATGGGAGGTAATAACGGAGTCATTAGACCCATTAATGGAGCTTAGCCCAGCGCCAGGCGTCATAGTGAAGGCTCAGTAAGTGTCCTCTATCAGCATCATGATCATCCTTCCACGATGATATGCATCTCACCTGCTATAATGCTGGTAGGAGGTGACCACCCAGATGCAGGCCCCGAATGATGCAGCAAGACCTCTAGGTAAGCAACACCCTTCAGGCATCTTTTGGACTGAAAAATGGCTTCCTGGAAGAGGAGAACATTGAAAAACATTTTCCTAGTGGCTTAGTTGGCCCACCCCCTCCCTTGCTCTTAGGGGCAGGGAAGGATCAGATCGGAATAAGGGATAAGTAGTGAGCAGGAGGGAACAGCTGTAATGGGGGTCTCACCTGTGCCCTGTGCCCCCACCCCCACCCCAGGCCCTTACTTCAGCCCATTCTGGGGCCACGCAGGGGCAGGATGATCACAGAGTGAGGAGAGGGCTGTTGCCTTGGGGAAGAGAAAGCCCTCAAGAGCAGGCCACTGATCTCAAAGGGAAATAATGGGATTTTCTGGGATTCACATTGATCCCCAAAGGAGAAAAGCTTCTGTTTGCCTTTTTTAAGCCGCCAAACAAGGAACTAAAGCCTCTTTCAGCCCTGACTCAGGGCTGTCCTTTCTGAAGTCCTTATTATCCCTGGGGCACTGGGAGAACAGGCCCCGGCACTGGGCCCTCCACACAGGGAGCTTTCCGCCGGGCAGAGTCCTGCCTGGTTTCCTAGCGACCCAAACCCCACCCGACTGCAGGCGCTGGTACCTTGACCCACAGTTCTTGACTGTGGCCTGGCCAGGGCCAGGCTCCTCTCCCTGATTTGCGGGGGGATGTGTTTCCACATCCAGGAGCAAACACATGAAGCAATATCTCTTCACACCCCCAGACACCACACACACATTCCTCACCCCCACTGACCAACAAGGACATCAAGGATGACAATAGTCACATTAAGAGAGCCACTAGTTCTTGAGCAATGTTTTGCTCCGGGCTCCATCTTCTTCTCCCCTGGGCCTTACCTCTGAAGATCTCAGTGCCTGGTGGGACAACCAGCCCTTACCCCATAGGGCTACTCGCAGCTCCAGGCCCACCAGTGACCCTCAGCTCTTGCCGTGTGAGCTGTTCCTCTCATAGCCACACTCTAGATGGGGTCATCCTTCACCACGGCTCCTTCCACCTCTGAAACCTCACATATACATTCACACACACACACACACACACACACACACACACACACACACACACACCACTACAACCCGCCCCCCTCAACTCAGCATCCAGCCTTCTCTCTGTCCAGCTCTTGAAGATTTCTGTTTAGAAACTGAACTACATCTTGGCGCAGTTTAGACGACACACCACACTTGGAGATAAAGCCAAATTCCTTTGTCGGGTACACAGGGCACACGACTTGAGGCTTGCCCGTCTTTCCAGCATCAGCTCTTGACGCTGCCGCCTGCCAACACGGGTGCGTGTATGTTTGCACACAGGCACGCCTGTGCACACGCACAGCATTTGCCATATTTCAACCCTGTGCTCTGCTCACATGGTGTCCCCTCTGTCTGGATCGTCCTTCCCCTCCTCTGTGAATCGCCTACCCCAGTTCATCTTTTAAGACACCTTAGGTGCCGCCTCCTCCAAGAAACCTCCCCTCGTTCCTGCTGCCATTGCCACCTCCTTGGGTTCTATGCCTGTGACACAGAGATGGCTGCCTTCTCTTCTCCCATGGTAATAGAATTTTTTGCTGGGTAAATGGTCAAGAGGAAAACTACATTTCCCAGCCTCCATTGCAGCTCCATGGGGTCATGTGTCTAGGTTCTGGCCAATGGAATGTAAGCAAAAGTGGCACGTGGCAGCCTTCAGGGACCTTTTCCAAGAGAGAGATGAGATGTGCCCTTTGCCTCTTCTTCATCTCTTCCTCCATCTTGCCACCTGGAACAGCGGGTGCCACCATCTTGGATGATGAGATGAAGGCCACAGGCCAGGAATGGAAGGAACCTGATTCTTGAGGCTTTCATGGAACAGAGCTGTCAACGTTAGCCATGGACAGAAAATCCAGGGAGAAAAAGCAACTTTTAACTTGTTTAGGTAACTTTTGCTTTGGGTTTTGTGTCACTCCAAATTGCATCTTTCCATGGTGCCCTCTTTTTAAACTGCAGGTATATTGAGAACATCATAATGTGATACAGTCACTTTTCATGGGTCTGCCCCTAGACTGAGGCCAGGAGGTGTGTCTAACTCAACACTGTATCTCTCCAGCCAGGAGCATTGTAGGCACTCCATAGTGAATGGATAAACAAATGGTTGCTTGTTGAGTAGATAGGAAGATTTGGAATGAAAGACTTACCTGGGGAAGGTAAGTGTTAAAAACAGTGCGCTTACTCAGATCTGCACACTGGCCTTCCTTTCTAGCCTGTGTTGTTACGATGGCTGTTTCTGGTCCCTCCTGTCACTGACAGCATGACTGGATCTTATCATCTGCCAAGGGACCTCCCACACAGGCACACCAACCAGCTCATCTCCCCAGGCCTGTGAGGCGGAAGATGATATAGGTGGGTGGGCATGTGGGGGCGCACTGCAGATGCCCACACTGCTGTCTTGGGACTTGGTGTCTTCCTTTCTAGAGGGCCAGGTGGCACAGTCTAGAAATACAGGAGAATTGACTCTGCACAGGTGAACTTTGACCAATGAGAGACGGAAGCCAGAGGACAAATTCTTCTCTCTGCCTCCTCTGGACTGGTGGGGGCCAGTCGCCTCATACAGCGCTCTGAGGACGTCTCCCAAGACAGCAGCAGCCAACTCATGATGCCCTCCCTTAGTATTTGTTTCCCTTCTTGCTTCTCTCACTCCCTTTTCCCCTTACTCCTGCTCTCCCGAGATTGAATTCCCAATAAAATGTTAGCACCTGAGTTTTGCGCTCTATTTTTTGAGAGGACCCATGGGTATCAAGTTCAGGGGACAGTGAGGGATCTGGTATGGTTGGAAAGCAAGGGAGCGATATGATGTGAGGCTGGTAAAGTCAGCTGGTTCTGGGTGAAGCACCCAGGAGTGATTGATGGCCAGGCCAGGAGTCTGCTTCTTCTTGCAGCCACTTGGGCGCCATGAGGAACCTGAGAGCCATCACTGGATAGTTGCCTGTGTTGTCCCTGCCACAAGCTGGCCAGAAGTTTCCCTTACCTCCTCACCTGCCATGAAGTCAAGGGTTTCTGTGGTGTCCAGGTATTGGCAGAGAAGATTCAGTATGTTGCAAGTGAGCCTTCCCTTTGGCCCATCATTGCACTCCTAATAGAATATGTTCTAGGTCTACTGTCACGTGCATACAAAGTTGAAGGTATAAGTGACCCAAGCCGGGCCAATTAGACTCCATTCCAGGACCTTTGCTGGAATAAACAAGAAATTAACACCCTCCTTTTAGCTTAACTCATAGGTTTAGCTGGTAGGACGTGACCCTGGAATAGATCTTGCCTTCCATGGGGAGAGCCTCTCTGAGAACGAAGCCAGACAGAGTGGTGCAAAGCCAAGAAATAAGGAAGACAGAGTGGAAGAGAGAGAGAGAGAAAGAGAGAGGGAGAGTTGAAACCATCATAGGAGCACCAGGACTGTGCTGACCTTGTAGTTGAAGCCAGACTCGTGCCATGTGAACTGATAAATTCTCCTTTTCAATGAAGCCAGTTTGCACTAGGTTTCTGTCATTTGCAAATGAAAATGCACCCAGCACTATGATAAACAAGGAGGTTTATGGCAACGTTTTTTTTTTTTTTTAAGATTTTATTTATTTATTTATTTGAGAGAGAGAGTGAGAGAGAGAGAGAGGGCACATGAGGGGGGGAGGGTCAGAGGAAGAAGCAGACTCCCCGCTGAGCAGGGAGCCCGATGCGGGACTCGATCCCGGGACTCCAGGATCATGACCCGAGCTGAAGGCAGGCGCCCAACCAACTGAGCCACCCAGGCGCCCGGCAACGTTGTTTTAATAGCAAAAACGTGGCACTATCTAAATACCCGTGGCAGTACCTCCTTACATAAATGGAAGTATTTGTACATAATGGAACTCTGCAGCCATCACAAAGGACCTTATCTTTGCCCACATGGAAAGACACCCATGCTATGTTATTGTGTGAAAAAGGTAAGGTGTAGAATAGTGTACGTGATATTTCCCAATAAGTGTGTGAATTTTCAGGATGGACACACACACTTGCTTGGATTTACATGAAAGTTTCTGGAAGCCACATGCACAAGAGTGAGACAGGGGCTCCCAAGATCAGTTTGTGTTTTTAAAAGACCATTCCGGCTTCGCACAATGTAGACATGCAGCCTGACCAAGTCACACACCCTGAGCCTCGGGTTTCTGCTCTGTTACATGGTAATGGTGCCCTGGCCACGAGCTGTGCAAAGCACTTAGCACAGTGCAGGGCTCCCAATAACTGTCCGATCCATGAAAGCTGCTTTCACTGGGGACCGAGGCTGTCCTGGGGCATTGGGGTGGGCGGGTGGCAAGGCTGAGAAGTGGGGCTTATTCACAGGCTTTCTGATTCCTCATTGTATTGAGTGGGGCAGAGGGTGGCTAGGGCCCCCTATGTAGGATGCAGCTCCCTCAGGGCTCCAGTTCTGGGGCAGCTAGGCCTGGGCTGTTGCTATTTTGCAAACGAGGAAACAGGCCAGGAAGGTGAAGTCACTTACTCAGAGTCACTTAGCTGGTGAGTAGCCAAGGCAGGCTTTGAGCCCAAACTACTTACTTCCAGAGCCAACAACCACTGAGCCAGACTCACACCAGCAGCAAGAGGCAGATGTCCAGGGATAGGCAGAGAGGCCAAGAGGGAAAGGAGTAAGGGACAGAAGAACCGGGCCCACCCCAGAGCTGCCATCCTTTCCTTCCCAAGGCTTGATGATCTAGCATCCCTGTGTGCCTGGGCAAAGGGTATCCCTTCAGTTGCTTCTCTCCCCAGCCCTTTCGATTCTGCAGTAAGTCCTGCTCCTGACAACTTGACAGAACGGAAGGCTTCCCCGAGGAGGTATCGGGCGGTGATGCTGAGCTTTGAGGGATGGGCGAGAATTGGCAAGGGCATTCCAGGTGGAGGCACCTCAGATCAAAGGGCTAGAGACTGGAACAGAAGTCCACAGCCAGAGTGGGGCTTGAGGGAAGCCTGGCTCAGCGAGGATGAAGGGAGAGGGGGACACTGGGAGATGCTCTTGGGGCCAGTTTCTGGGAGGGCTTGAGCATCAAGCTAAAGAGCAGGTTATTTATCCCGTAGACAATGGCGTGTGACTCACAGGATAAAGGTGCCTCTTCATCATCGAGATGGACTTGGGGAGTGGCGGGGAGGGGGGGGGCAGGAACTGGGTCAGTGCCTTGGAGGCCCATTGGGCAGGTGTTTGCCTGGCGGCTGGTGGGCAGGATGAGGCAGGTGCAGAAGGTTTTGGCCCTGGCCTGCCCCCCTCTCCGCAAAGGCAGATCCAAGGCCTGATTCTAGCCCAGCTAGCTCCCCCGCCGATGGCTTGTGCCCCTCTCTCCCCCCAGCACAGCTAATCAGCTTAGGATGGCAGCAAATGAAGGCTCCAGAACCGCAGGGCCCTCACTCTGCAGCTACAAATTAACACTTCAATTAAAAGCCAGCCAAGCCAGACCTGACATCCACATTCTCACTGGGTGAGGATTTAATTAAGACATGGTGGGGAGGTGATGACCTCAGAAGGCCTCACCTTGAGCTGCCCATCCTGGCAACCTATTGTTTCCAGCTCAGACCATGGCATTGAGACCACAGAACACACTAGAAGGGGCAGAGTTTGTCAATAGAATTCCCTTTCATGAGGAGGGAGCTTTGACAAAAATATCGATTCCTGGGCCCCACCCCAGTGCCCCTAAACCATCTCTCAGGGATGAGCCCAGGGGCCTGTATTTTCATACAGTCTGGGGGCTGCAGGGGGTTCTAGCGTTGTGAGGGTTTGAGAACTCCTGTTCTGGTAGGTGCTAAAAGCAATGTGGTACATCAAAATGATCGGCATTTTAAACCATGGAATGGAATATTAGAATAGGAAATATCAGAGCGCATCGCATAGACGAGGGAAATATTATTTTGTGAAACTTTTGCTTTAGGTATATATCTGTATGTATATTGGATTGTTATGAAAAAGTATGTATATTATATATATATATGTATGTATTTTACTATGGGTTTCAGTTAAAAAAAAAAAGTTTGGGAACTACACAGCCACTCCTCAGCAACAAAGAGATGTGCGTGCCCTCTCCAAACTCGAGGCACACAGTTCACAGATGGGCCCAGCAGTGAAACCTCACTGTAGCTGCTTCCTCAGGTCTATTGATCCCAAAACATCAGGCCCGCTGGCAGCCTGCCTTCTCCCAGAAGTCGTCAGCAGACCGTTGGGAGGGTGCAGAGGCCCGCTGCCCCTCAGGATAATGGCCCCATTTCTGGCCCAGGACAAGCAGGTATTAGAAAGGGGACCCCCAAAAGAGATCAGAGCTGGGGCTTTTCCTGCCGTCCAGCACAGAGTCCCCAGGCCAGCCTCCCAGCCAGCCTCGAAGGCTCGGGCAGCATGAAGGGGTGAGCAGTCCCATCCACACCTTCCAGAGCTCACTGCCCGCTTGGGAGAAGGAGACGCAGGGGCAGGAAGGAGCCCGAGTCCGTCCTAAGGAGGCAGCCTGGGCTGTGCAGGAGGGTGGGGCTGGCGGGGGGCTGCCTCCCCCAGTGCCACATTCCCCAGCCCTTGCGAGGCCACGCCGGCCCTGCCCTCTCTGCCTTGGAAATCCCTTTGAGCTCAAGAGGGCAGATGGGGGTCAGAGAGTGATGAGAGCCCTGGCCCCAGCCCCGTTTGAAATCGAAGCATCCTGGGCCAGGGGCGAGGCCTGTGAGGTGGGGTCGCCACCCCCAGGGCCGCAGCATCCTCCCGCCTGGGCCAACCCGTTGCTAGGGCCCCTCTTTCGAGGCATCAGGTTATAGGGCCGCGTGGAGCAGCCCATCTGCCGGCTAACTTCTCACTTTCCCCCCTAAGGCTGCCTGTGACCCGGCTCCCCAGGCTCTGGCCCGTGTGTAAAGTGGCGGGGGGCCTTTATTCCCACCGAGCCCCTTCTCAGCAGCTCGGCAGCCAAACTGCTCTTGGATTACATTTTGATGAGTTTTCAATTTAGGCCCAGCAGACAAGGGAAGGGAGGGGATGGGGGTGAAGGGGTGGGGGCGGGCGGGGGCGGGCAGGGGAGCCCGGGGAATAAATGCAACAGATGGGTCCAATTGTGCTGCCTAGGCAAATGAAGGAAGACATCTGTAGCTCCCGAATACTGGTGGTCTGAAACGCAATTAGCCCTCTGTGAATGGGGCCCCTCGCAGCCCCCTCGGCCAATCCCCTCCGAGGCACTGCTCACGTTACAATGGCCTTGACCACAATCCATTGAGCAGAAAAAGGAAAAAAGAAAAGAAAGAAAGAAAGAAAGATTAATCCAGGAGTTGCTGCGCGGTGGGGCTGCAAGGAGAGCTGGTATGCAGGAAAGGTTACTTACGTCTCTGCTTCTCCCTTTTTTTCTTCTGTCTTCACGGAAGGCTGGAAGGTTCCTATTAAAGAGAAGGGGCCAGGGGAGTGTCTTAGTTTGGGGCTTGGTGAGGTGATGTGGACTCACATCTTGACTGGTTGCTAATCTGCAAACCTTAATTTTCTACTCACTTGTTGGGAAAATAATGAAGGGAGACACAGTCCCTGTGCTTGTAAGAGCTCCCCCCCCCCCCCCCCGCCAACCCCGGGGTGAGCAAGTTGTTATGTGATAAGACCCCTTCTGCACGTGGTAATTATAATGGCTGTGGGGAGGTTCAGGGAGTTACCTTTCGCAGCTGGAAACGTGCGTTCTGCTTGACTCCTCAGAGGACCTGCCTCTTCCCCACGATCATCGAGCCCAGCTGGAGACCTGGGACGGGACTGGAGTCTCCCTTATCTATGCATATTTATGATCCGTGGTACCTGGCAGGAAAGGGGGGAGAGCCCAGTACAACAGTGCACGCTGCCCCTGGGAGGGTGGAAGGGGGTCAGGGCACCTTTAAGTTACCCTCCTGACTTTTGTTCCCCTCAGCTCTTTGGTGTCTGATCTGGGAGGTGGCAGCTCCCCGCAAGGTGGTGAAAGAAAGCCAATAAATTCTGGAGAAACCTGTTCTTGGGTTTCTGCTGCCTGTGTCTGATCAGAGCCATCGAACAGCCCAGAAAGCTTCTGAGCCTGGGTCATAGGGACCCGTCTAGGACGTGCACTCAGAAGCTCAGTCCCACCTTTACCAAGAACCTATACAGACTGAGAGCCGAGGGGACATGCTCCTGTTGTTCGTTTTATTGTGGTAAAATACACATAACATACAATTTACCATTTTTAAGCATACAGTAGTGTTAAGTACATTCACAGTGTTGTGCCGCCATCACCACCATCCAAAACGTTCTCATCATCCCCAAATGAAGCTCTGTTCACATTAAACAATAATTCCCAATGTCCCCTGCCCCCAGCCCCTGGCAACCAACCATTCTACTTTCTGTCTCTCTGAATTTGCCTTTCCCGGGTACCGCATATAAATGAAATCCTAAGTGTATGTCCTTTTTGACTGGCTTATTTCATTTAACATAATGTCTTCAAGGTTCATCCCTATTGTAGTATGTGTGAGAACTTCCTTCCTTTTTTAAGGCTGGATAATATTTCATCGTCTGTACAGACCACATTTTGTTTATCCATTCATCCATCAACGGACACTTAGGTTGCTTCCACTGTAGGCAACTATGAATAATGCTGCTATGCACGGGGGTACAAATATCTGCTTGAGTCCCTGCCTTCAATTTTTTTGGAAGTGGAAATCTGGATCATATGGTAATTCTGTGCTTAATTTTGTTTTATTTTTATTTTGTTTGTTTGTTTTGTCCTTTTTACTCCAAGTCTGGAAGCTTCAGTTCCCAGGAAGATGCAGTTTAAAGACCATATTGATGATGATTTCTAACAGCTTCAGGCAACTGATGCTTGGATTCATGCTGAATTCAGGCTGCAGGTGCTTTCATTTGTCCTGAGTTAGAATTGTGTGCGATACAAGCCTGGGGGTGAGCTGGCTGTTGGAGCTGGTCTGGGGCTCCCGTTGCATTTGGCTTGGGTCTCCATCAAGGCCTGCTCCCCCAGGCCCCCCATCAAGGTCTCCTACCCCTCTCTTGCCAGGTCAGCCTGAAGGTGTGATAGTGATCCTGCTGTTGGGAGGTTTTTGCTGTGCTTATAATTATTCTCATGTGTGTGCAGACAAAGTAGTGGATGCTGGCACTTAATTTTTACAAGCTTCACTAACCAAGGGCGCTAAGATTCAGGGATTTCCTAGTCAGCCATCACCTGATGCTATCTGGTTAATCGAGGAAGCCGGAACTGAAAGGCATTATCTGTGCTGATGTGACTATCTTCCTGAGAGCTCCCAATATTTCTCCCATGGGCATACATGTGTTCCCCTTTCCCAAATCCCTGTAGTGGGCATAGGAATGGTTTGAAAAAGTGGGTGACCACTCATCCCTTTTGCATTGTCCAGAAATCCCAGTGTTTCACTGTCCAGACTCTCTCTCCTGTCTTAGAAATGGGCAAAATCACCCATCTATGCATCTCTTCCTAACAGAGGTCTGACTACGTATTTACAAGCCCCTGTCTGAGGGTCCACCATCTAATCAGCCTGCACCCATGGGCAGACTGTGGTTCTCCCCTTTGGGACACTTATTGGTCTTGGCACACCCTCAACTACTGGGATCCCCTAAGAACAAAGTAGGCTGCTTGCATAATTACAAAGAGTCCATATAGTCAAAACAAAAGAAAAAGGAGAACAAAGCTGGAGGCATCAATGTTCTGATGTCAAACTACATTACAAATCTATAGTGATCAAAACAGTATGGTACTGGCATAAAAACAAACACATAGATGAATAGAACCAAAAATAAAGCCCAGAAATCAACCCATGCATATGTGGTCAATTAATTTTCGACAAAGGAACCAAGAATATACAATGGGGAAAGGTTAGTCTCTTCAATAAGCGGTATTGGGAAAACCGGACAGCCACATACAAAAGAATTAAACTTGACTGCTGTCCTACACCATATACAAAACCTCAAAATGGATGAAACATTTTGGTCTTGAATAAATGACCTTGAACATGAGACCTGAAACCATAAAACTCCTAGAAGAAAATGTAGGGAGCAAGCTCCTTGATATCAGTCCTATGATTTTTTTTGGATTTGACACCAAGACAAAGACAAAGACAAAGACAACAAAAGCAAAAATAAAACAAGTGGGACTATATCCAACTAAAAAGCTTCTGCACAGCAAAGAGAAGTCATCAGCAAATGAAAAGGCAACCTGTGGAATGAGAGAAAATATTTGCAAACCACCAATCTGATAAGGGGTTAATATCCAAAACATACAAGGTACTCATATGACTCAATAGCAAAAAGCCAACAGGCAAAGGACCCAAATAGATATTTTTCCAAAGAAGACATACACATGGCCAACAGGTACATGAGAAGATTGTCAATGTCGCTAATCAGGGAAATGCAAATCAAAACCACAATGAGATGTCACTTCGTATCTGTTAGGATGTGTAGTATCAAAAAGACAAGTGATAAAATGCTGGAAAGAATGTGGAGAAAGAGGAACCCTTGTGCACTGTTGATAGGGATGTCCATTGGTGCAGCCACTGTGAAAAATAGTGTGGAGGTTCCTCAAGAAACTAAAAATAGAACGACCCTATGATCCCGCAATCCCACTTCCACGTATATAGGCAAAGGAGAATAAGTCACTTTCTCGAAGAGATATCTATACCCCCATGTTCACTGTAACATTATTTGCAATAGCCAAGGTAAGAAAATAAGTGTCCTTCAACAAATGAATGAATAAAGAAAATGTGATACACACACACACACACAGGAATATTATTCAGCCTCAAAAAAGAAGGGAATCTTGCCATTTATGACAACATGGATGAACCCAGAGGGCATTATGCCAAGTGAAATAAGCTGGTTGGAGAAAGACAAATACTGCATGGTATCACTTACCTGTGAAATCTAAAAAAAAAAAAAGAAAAGAAAAGAAAAAAGAAAGTTGAACTCACAGAAACAGAGTAGAATGGTGCCCGCCAAGGGCTGAGGGGTGGGAGAAATAAAAGAAGCTGTTAACAGGGTGTAAGTCTTCAGTCATAAGGTGAATAATGTCTAGGGACCTAAATATACCATTTTACACTAGAGTTGATAAAACCATATTATGTAATTGAAATTTACCAAGAGAGTAGAACTTAATCGTTCTTACCAAAAAGAATACAAAGGGGGAAAAAAAGTAAATATGTGAAGGGACGACTGTATTAATAAATTTGGTGGTGGGAAGTCTTTCACAATGTATATGTATATCTAATCATCACTTTGTACACTTCAAATATGTTATAATTTGATTTGTCAATTATACCTCAATAAAGCTGAAACTTTAAATAAATGAATGAAATCATAATCTCATTTCATGTTAACAGGCATATCTGTTATGCCATTTTAATGAGAAAGAGCTTTTGTTTCTGAAACAATAGTGAGAAGGGTCACATGCTTTATGAGTGTGCAAATCTCTTTAATATCTGGCCTAATAGAAGAAACTAGCTTCACATATCTGCTTCTGCATTCAAGTTGGTCTGATATGTTTTTGAACTATGTGAAAATGCAATCTCACATAAATATATAGCTTGAAAACAAAGACTTTGTGGACTCCATGTGAGGCTCTCAGGGACACTCACCCCACCCCCCCCAGGGTTCTTTGAATATACTTTGGGAACCACTGGGCTAGAGATGCCCTTTACCATAACTACTCCAGTGTGTGTTTCCTAAGAAAAGAACATTTAAAAACATAATCCCATGGCTCAGTTGGTTGAGTGCCTGCCTTTGGCTCAGTCATGATCCCAGGGTCCGGGGATCAGGCCCCACGTTGGGCTCCCTGCTCAGCAGGGAGCCTGCTTCTCCCTCTCACTCCCCCTGCTCGTGCTCAATCTCTCT
Organism: Eumetopias jubatus; assembly: GCF_037043125.1. Lineage (NCBI taxonomy): Eukaryota > Metazoa > Chordata > Mammalia > Carnivora > Otariidae > Eumetopias > Eumetopias jubatus. The sequence goes on along the minus strand of NW_028274811.1, from coordinate 28,984,312 downwards.
CTCTCTGTCAAATAAATGGATAAAATCTTTAAAAAAAAATTCTTCTGGCAGATTCTTCTCATTAAAAAAAAAATCTCAGGGTAATTATCAAAACTGGGAAATTTAATATTGACATATGCTAATACCTAACGTCCAATCTGTATTCAGATTCCTCAAACTGTCCCAATAATGTCCTATTATTCCTGCCCCCGATCTAGAATCTTTTGGTTGTCATGTCTCCTTAATCTCTCTTAATCCAGGTGGGGTTTTCAGCCTTTATTTTTCATGACCTTGATATTTTGGAGGAGTATAGGCCAATTATTTTGTATAATGTCCCTCATTTAGACGTTTCTGATGTTTCCTCACCATCAGATTCAGGTTTTACATTTTGACAGGAATACCACAGAAGTGATGTGTGAGACTTCTCAATGCATCAGGTAAGGAGGCACTGGATACTGAGTTGTCCCAACGGTGGTGATGTTAACTTTAAGCGTTTGGTTAAGGTGATATCTTCCAGGACTCTCCACTGTATAGTTACTATTTTTATAATTAGTAAGTAATTTGTGGGAAGATTCCTTGAGACTCTAAATATTCTTATTTGCATCAAACTTTTGCAGGCAGTTTTAGCATCCATTATTGATTTTTGCCTGTATCAATTATTACTTAATGTTTTCTTTTTTTTTAAGGTTTTATTTATTTATTGAAGACAGAGAGCACAAGCAGGGGGAGCCATGGAGGAGGGGAGAAGCAGAATCCCCGTGGAGCAGGGAGCCCAATGTGGGGCTCGATCCCAGGACCCTGAGATCATGACCTGAGCCGAAGGCAGACGCTTAACTGACTGAGCCACCCAGGTGCCCCTACTTAATGTTTTCTAACTCCACCATTCCTTCTCTATTCATTAATTGGCATTGTACTGTAAGGAAATGTTTCTCTTTCCCCCCATTTATTCATTCACTTATTGATTCATTCATTCATGCATCCATTTATACCATTTTGGACTCATGGATTCTTATTTTATTCAATCATTATTTTACTATCATTATTTGTTTTGATGTTCAAATTGTTCCAGGTAGGACTTGTGGGGGCCTCTTCCAGCTGGTTTCTGGACATTTTGTCTCTATCGTTCTTTCTGGCATAAACAGATGTCTCATGCTCATCTTGTACCTTTCCTGACCCAGCCATCCCCCAGCGAGATTCTTTTTTCACTAAGGAATTGTATTTAGCAACCAAGATCTAGATATTAAGTGTGCCCGTTATAACTGAGGTTCAGCTTTTGCTTCTAGATGTTTTCATAGTACAAAGCTAGAAGATGTATGTATGTGTGTATATACGTATATTTGTTCATCTATGCATATATTACATATATTGATGAACCGATCCCTCCAATCGTACAGTTCTAATCCAACTCACGGAATTCTTTCGAGCCTTCCTACTATGCCATCTTTTTTATTCCCTTCTCCAACAATGAATCTGACTCTCAACATTATTGATATATTTGCTCATTTGCTTATTCCCGCAATACAGAGAAAATTGCTATACTCATAGAACCGTGAAAAACACATCCTAAGTAGATTTTAATGTTTGCACTTCTTTTTTGCCTTAAACTGAGGGTAAATAGTCAAAGTACCATGGATTTTGGTTACGTGGATTAGTTTTCTTTTTCTTCCTGCAGTATGGTCATGATATATTGGAAATACCAATTAGGTTCATTTGGTTCTACTTTTAGGATTTGCTCCATCATTGTTGATTTCATGAAGCCTGGACCCTTAACTACTAACTCTTGTTGCAACTCTTATTCAGGCATGGGCCCAGGTAGTGTGGGACTTTTGGACATAGTTGTATAGTTTTTCTTAATCCCATAATAATACATATTTTCATCCTGATTTACATTTCTGGGACACTCCCCAACTATCTTTTACAAACTTAGCTGTTGCAAATGCTCTTCCCTCCTTCCAAACTTGTCCTGTTCTGGTCTTTGTGACGCTGTTCCTCCACGCAGACACCCCCTCTCTGCTCTCTCAGGCGTCAGGCCATGTAAGGCCTGGGTGCAGCCCACTCCTCCAAGCTATCAGGATGGCAGGCTGGGCCCACAGGGGCCATCTCCAGATGCCAAGCGTCACCCAGAATGGCTCCTGTTGGAGTGGTTGATTTCTCCTCCTGCCTCAGCTTCCTTGAGGGGAGACCTGGAGTGAGTTTCAGTGTACACCGAACCAAGTCTTCTGGCTCAACGGAGCCTGAGGGGAGCAGGACCCTGGAAGAGCCCTGGGATCATGATCTGGAGCCAAGCACCTCAGTTTCTCTGTGAGGAGGGCACAGGCACAGGGCTTTGGGATGTGAGGAATGAGGGCTTACATCTGGAGCAGACCCCTTCTTCTTCTTCTTCTTTTTTTTTTTTTTAAAGATTTTATTTATTTATTTATTTTAAAGATTTTATTTATTTGACACACAGAGAGAGATAGCGAGAGAGAGAGAGAGAGGGAGAGAGCACAAGCAGGGGGAGTGGCAGGCAGAGGGAGAAGCAGGCTTCCTGCATGAGCAGGGAACCCGATGTGGGGCTTGATCCCAGGACCCTGGGATCATGACCTGAGCTGAAGGCAGCGGTTTAACCAACTGAGCCACCCAGGCGCCCCAAAGATTTTGTCTATTTATTTGAGAGAGAGAGAATGAGAGCCAGAGAGCACGAGAAGGAAGCGGGTCAGAGGGAGAAGCAGACTCTCCGCTGAGCAGGGAGCCCGACGTGGGACTCGATCCCGGGACTCCAGGATCATGACCTGAGCTGAAGGCAGTTGCTTAACCAACTGAGCCACCCAGGCGCCCTTCTTTTTTTTAAATTATGCTATGTTAGTCACCATACATTACATCATTAGTTTTTGATGTAGTGTTCCATGATTCATTATTTGCATATAACACTCAACGCTCATTACAACACGTGCCCTCCTTAATACCCCATCCCCCCCAACTACCTCCCTTCTGAAACCCTCAGATTATTTCCCAGAGTCCATAATCTCTCACGAGAACCCCTTCTTCTAGAAGGCTAGATACTTCTGCTATCACCAGCCCTGGGCAGCCCCCTCACCCCACCCAGGGACTCCCTCCCCTTGCTTCTCTCCGCTGGGCCCTACGTGGTGAATTTAATCCAGAAGAGGGAAATTTAAAATTGGATATCAAATATCATTATCTCATGGCTCAACAGAACAGCTGCATCACCAGGGTCCCGTAAAGGCTTCTTGTTTCTTAGCCGCCACCCTCAGCTCTAGGACTTTAGTCAAGGATTCAAGGATTCACACCCTTCCTTTGCCTGGGCAATGAGGCCTGCAGACCCCCAAGCTGCCAGTTGCCACCTGGGGCCCCTGAGGTTTGGTGAGTCCAGTTTGGGTGTTGGATGTCTTGGCCCTGAGAGAGATCCTGCCCGGTCAACTCGCAGCTCTCCCCCGTTCCTGCGAACACGTGCTCTCCTTGGGTCTCTAGCCCACGGGGTGGAACGTCTGACCTCCCCGTCAGGTTGTCCCCAGCCTGACATGGGTGCAGAGAGTGGCAGATGCTGCCGAGTCCCAGCGTTCCGGGCAGTCTGTTTCCACTTGGGGACAGTGAGTGCAAATTTAGCTCTTGTGACCAGGACACACCTCGCTCTGTGTGCACTTCTAATGAGGCAGCACACACACAAGCTGTTAGACTGTGGACACGCTGCAGCTTTCCAATGAGAGAGGATTTCAAGGGTGTACTTTTATAAGGGAGAAATGACATAAGCATCCCTCTTTGTTATTTAAATTTCATGAAAATCAACTATAGATGGTGTGTAATTGAGCACAAAATAGGTCCCAGAATATATTCTGAAATAACAGGAGCCCTTTTATCGGGTTATATATGAAGGGAAAAAAAAGTCAAAGAAAAGCAAAATCTCCATGCAAAATAATGAACTATTTGAAGGGAGGAAAAAAAAAAAAAAAAAGCGAGAGACTGGGAATCAAGCACGTCTGGGAGAGTATTCAAGGGGCTGGTTCTGAGAAGTCGCTCCGGAGTGAGGGTTAGAGACAGTGTGGGTTGTGGTCATTATTGGTTGCCTCGGGCACAGAGGCAGGGCTGTAAACAGAACTGCGACCAGGAGCCAGATCCAGGCAAGTGAAAGCCTGGGGGCCCCTCAAGGTGGGCCAGGTGACGCAGGTCCTGGATGAGGACAGAAGGGGCTGCAGGTGCCAAGAGGACACGTGCCCCCCCACCTACCCTCTGTGCTCTGTACCTGGTGGCCCCCAGAGGCGGCGGCCAGGCACCCGGGGCATAAACAGAGCTGGCCTGGTCATGTGGTCAGGAGTCGGCCTGACTCGGGAGGAGCTCTGCACGGATATGCTCTCTAACAAGCCCCCTCTCCATCACTGGCCCTAGTGGCCCCCAAGTACCCCATCCCCGTGGCGGCAGCACAGCTTCTCACCCTGCGTGCTCCTAGACCCGAAGACGGTCCTTCCCGGAACCTCTGGGGTCCCATCTGCCTAACGGAAAAGAGAATGTCTCCCGAAAGGCTTGTGATGAGGATAATATAGGATACAGGGCCTAGTGTAGTGCCGGCCACAGGAGAAGAGTCCAATGTAGGATACTATTTCCTCTTTCTGTCAACCCGAACCCCCTTCCACTCACTCCCTTTGCCCAGCTCTCCTGCAGCTCAATCTCTGGTCAAGGCCAGGGGCAGCTCTGAGCCCTAGGGTGGCAGCAGCTTCAGAGATGGTGCCCAGAATGCCATAAAGGAGCCAGAAAGTGCCCAGGAAACGAGCGCACTGCTGTTATTAGCGCTGATGGTGCTGCTGGCGCCACGCAGCCTCCAGAATGCCCTCCGGGGATCTCCTTCATTTCTTAAGCGCCAACTGTATGCCTGGTGATGCCTGGTCCCGAATATTCCCTCAGGCACAGCTTATGAGAACACTAACTCCAGCCTTCTCCCTAGACGGTGCGGGGCCACCTAGCCCAGGAGTTCAGTGTTCCCCTAACTCCCAAGTTCCTGCTCAGGACCCTACTGTCCTGGTCGTGGTCACACTGAATTGCAATGGCCTTATCTATCCTCATCATTGGACCATGAACACTGAACACTGGGCACACAGCATGGGCCCTGATACTCAGTAGGTGTCACATAAGTGTCTGTTAGAAGAACAGTGAAGAGGCAGCTCATCCTCTGAAGGCTGGCAACCCTGGATGACTCTGGGACCCCTCGGAGGCGGACCTCGGGATCTGGAGCCTGGAGGGCGGCATTGCTGAGCCCAGAGCAGGGAGCGGGGTCCGAGCGCCATCTACAGGCAGCTTCTCACACTGGCAGGGAAGAGCTGACTGAACCGGGAAGGCGAGCGGGGGCGGAATTAGGGCATGGTACTTTCTCTGTGCCTCTGCGTCCTCACCTGAAAAACAAGCTCCATGATCATAGGGTTACGGTGAAGATGAAATCATATCTGCAACCTAGATGCCCAGACATACACTGTTTCCAAGGGTCAGGCTTCTCTTTCATGCCCAAATAGCGCAAGAGACCTAGCCTTCGCTTTACTCAGTCATAGTATGGCCAGCTTTTATCAGGTTCCCCTCCCCAGTGTTTCTGGGAGTCTGCAGGTTGAATTTGCCCTTCCCTCAAATTCTGGCTGCTGCTGGTCCTTTGTGCCACCTCCTGACTCACGCCCCCCCCCCCCTTTCCTCTGGTGCCACCTCATAACAAACTTTCCCAGGTCCTGCTGATTCCCAGACCTCCTCACTTCAAGAGTGGCCAGGGATGCTCCCCCAATACCCCAAAACCCAATAGGACCAGACTTGCCTGAAAGAATAATGAGGACCACAGAGCATGCTGGAAAACCCCCAACCAGCTCCTAGAAATGATCAGGCTCAAAGTCCTAAAGCCAGCCTGGCCCCAGGTTCCTCTTCACCCACTCTCTCTGGGGCCCCTGGCTAGCACCTCCTCCACAAGGGAGAGCTTGGTCATGTTGTGCTCCCCCAGTTTCAGAAACACCCAGGTTTCTGAGTCCCTGACAGGAACATTGCTTCCTTTATATTTCTGTAAGCAAACCGGCCAGAGACACGGTTCCACCCTGAATGAAGACCACCTTTCACATGATTGTAAAAAACAAAACTCTCAAATATTTTTATTTTGTTGCCTGGAAGCTCCCCCTCCCAAAACAGCATCTGGCTTTTTTCTATATAAAATCAAATGTCCTGTTTGTTATTTTTTCCCCTTTTCAGAAAACAAAGTAATAGCTTGCTCTCAAATTGTCTCCTGCAGAAACTAAAAATCAAATAAGAACAGTTAACATAGTATTTAATATTTCCTAGTCTGAGATCCTGCTGTAAGCCCTTTGCCTATTTTAGCTCTTTAAATCTTCGTAAGAGTGCTGGAAGGCAATCACCATTCTGCCTCCATTTTGTAGAGGAGGAAAAGGAGGGAATATGGCTCTGCTGATACTTCCAGGCCAGTAATACTGATTTCAGACTTCTGGCTTCCAGAACAGTATGGGCGTAGAGTCTGTGGTAGTTTCTTGCAATAGCCTTGTCCCAACCCACCAGTTCACGACTGAATCCTCAGGGCCAAACCCAGCGCCAAACATACAGCAGGTGCTCGATAAGCATGTGCTCAATTACTGAATGAAAGAAGCTACACCTAAAGCAAAAGATCAGAAAAATTAATGGGATGGAAAATGAAGCAGGCAAACATTAATCAAAAGAAATACGATACAACTACATTATGAGCAGAGTAGATAGTAAAACAGAGGAACACCATTGGGGATTGTGTAGACACCCAATAGCACGATCTCAAAATAGACAAAGCAAAATTTCACTAAATTAAAAGGATCAATAGGGGAAAGAAATGAGAACATAATCATAGTAGGAGATTGTACTGTTCCTCTCAAAAATGGATGGGTCAAATGGCAGATGAATAAGATGGTGGATTTGAAAGTCACAATTAGAAGCTGGGTCTAATAAATGGATGAATGGAGATGAAAGGCTGAAGTCAGGCCAAGGTTCAGAGACGACCGGAGAGGCTGCAGGGCCGCTTGGGAGCTGGGGATGAAGCTGGGCCAGAAATCAGAACAAAGGAGGGGAAACGGAATGCGAGAGGCAAGGGGCAAGCTTTGGAGAGAGAAGTGGTGGGGGTTTGAGCATCTCAGTCAATGACTGTGTTCATAGCCTGCTCTATCGCTGATGAACTCTCTGGCTTTAGGCAAGTGAGGGAACCTCTCCAAACCTCAGTTTCCTCCGCCATAAAAAAAGGGTGACAGATGGACATAATAGAGTCATCAAGAGGGTTAAATGAGACAATGAATGTAGTAAGTGACAGCCCTTCATAGCATTTGAGACTGGGATGAAGTAGATAGGCAGGCGGAAAGGTGGGTTTGCCTGCTCTGAGGGCAAAGCAGGGAGTGGGGAGGGGGTCTTCCCCCCAGCCACCGGCCAGTTTCCCTCCAACGTTTTCCCTGAGAGACATCTGATCTGAGTCCTGATGAGCATCCCCCCATTTCCTTCCTGGACTCTTGGGGAGACGCTATATAGCTCCCCTCCACTCCCAAGGGCCAGATGCGACTTGCCCATCCAGCCCTCAGAGCACCTTTATCAGGAGTTAAGGTCACAGACTTTAAAGACATTATATGGATCATTGGTGTGACTTTGGATGAGTGACTTAACTCCTCTGTTCCTGAGTTTTCCCCATCCGTAAAATGAGGCTAATAATGACCCCTGTTCTGTTCTATAGGCCTATTGAAGAAATCAAATTAATCGATGTGTGTGGAGTGCTCACAGCAGTTTTGCCATACAGTATCACAGGCGCCTGAGAGTGGGGACAGCCTCCCCTGGGCTCCACGGGGGATCTCCATCCCCCACCCCCAGGTAAATCACCATAACCAGCTCGAATGCCGATGCAGCTGTGTGTTTGCAACACTTAAATAAGAGTCCTCACAGTCTTTCCAGTGATGAAAGAAAGTACCAGAAATGAATGAAACATTGTGTTCTTGATTTTTTTTTAAGTGTTGGCATTGGGGATGGGGGAATTCAGTTCATACCAAAACATCCTACAGGCCCTTGAACTTGTGGAGTACAGAATGAAAGGGCGCTGGGGGTTGGCAAGATGCAGTTCTGTTCCCTCACATCTCCCAGGCACCTCTCCAACTGCATGAAGACAGACAGGGTCGATGCCACTGAGAGAGAGAGGAAGTGAGGCAGGGGGACTTCTGGCCCCGACGGAGGAGGGACTCTGCTAGGGTCCCAGCGAGCTGACTGAGTGTGGGACAGCCTGCCCCACTCAGCAACCTGTCCTGCAAATATACAGGCAGGAATCCAGCAATTGTGCTTCTTGCTATTTACCGAAATGTGTTGAAAACTTAGGTCCACACAAAAACCTGCTCATGGAGGTCCCTAGCAGCTTTCTTCATAATTGCCAAAAATTGGAAGCAACCAAGATGCTCTTGAGCAGGTAAATGGATAAATAAGCTGTGGTACATTCAGACAATGGAATGTTACTCAGCACCGATAGGAACTGAGCCATCAAGCCATGAAAAAAACGTAGAGAAGCCATAAATGCATATTACTAAGTGAAAGAAGCCGACCGGAAAAGCAATGTATTGTGTGATTCCAAATATGTGCCATTCTGGAAAAGGCAAAACTACAGAGACAGTAAAAAGATCTGTGGTCACCAGGGTTTACAGGGGAGAGAGGCACAAAATTGGCAGAGCACAGAGAATTTTTAGGGCAGTAAAACTGTTCTATATGATACTACAACGGTGATACCTGTCGTTACACATTTGTCCAAACCCATAGGATGTACAGCACCAAGCATGAACCACATGTAACCTGTGGGCGGTGAGTGATACTGACGTGTCCATGCACGTTCATAGATTATAATTCATGTACCACTCTGGTGCAGGATGTTGATAGGGGAGGAGGCTGTGTGTCAGGGCAGGTCAGGGCGTATGTGGGAACTCTCTGTACTTTCTGCTTAATTTTGCTGTGAACCTAAAACCTCTCTAAAAATTTAAGTCCATTAAAAATACATATACAGGCGGGGGGGCGCCTGGGTGGCTCAGTCGTTGGGCGTCTGTCTTCGGCTCGGGTCCTGCATTGGGCTCCCTGCTCTGCGGGAAGCCTGCTTCTCCCTCTCCCACTCCCCCTGCTTGTGTTCCCTCTCTCGCTGTGTTTCTATCTGTCAAATAAATATATAAAATCTTAAAAACAAACAAACAAAAAATACATATACAGGCAAAAACTTTTGGAGCACACAAAAGTTGCCCAACAGTGCCCCCTAGCATCCGCAAACTATAAACTTGCTTAGAGTAGGGCTTGGAAGTTAAGTATCAGAGAACAAAAGACTGGGGGAAGTTTTGCTTTTGTGAACTATGCTTATCCATAACTTGTGCATATGGGGGTTAGAGGGACAGGTAAGGGAGGGAAGGAAAGGTAGGTTGAGGCTGGCATTTGCCAAGCCCTGGTCCTGGGTTGGTAGCCAGGTTCCCAGGTTTCGGGACAGGCCAGATCTTGGCTTGTACTAAACGTTCACAAAGGCCTGCCAAGGAGGAAGGGACAGCCCCTGGGTTTTATTTACAGTGTCGGAGGCATCCCATGGTCCGCAGCAAGCCTGTCAGCAGTGGGGTTTGCCTCTGAATGGCCAAGGGAGTTCCAACAAGGTCCAAGACCAGCTGAGGGTGCAAGGAGGGCTTCCTCAAGCAGATGATGCCAGGGGCGGGTCTTGAAGAGCGAGCAGGTGTTGACTAAGTTAATAAGGAGCAGCGGGTGCCCCAAGACTGGAGGGGAGGAGTGAGGAGGAGCCGCGAGAACCACAGTGGTCCTGGGCCTCAAGTGGGAACCTAGGTCTTTGCACAGATGGGTCCGGAGGGGAGTAGGTGCCCATCCCAGGGACAGGTGGGCTGGCAGCAGGCAGAGAGGCGGACAGAGGACCATGCTTATGAAGCAGCAGGGATGCTCTGAGTCAGTGGCCACCAGACAGAAATAGCCACACACTAGGGCACTGGGTCACAACTTCGCCAGGCCTCATTCATGATTTACGCTTCATGAGGAGACACGGTCCCAGGGAGCCTCTGGAAAACCAGTTGGAGAGAGAACTCTGTTGGCAGGATTTCTCATTTTCTCATCACTTTTCCATTTTCATGATAGAGTGCCCCCCGGGGGCCAAGGGAAAGGGAAAATGCTTTTTATATTATATTAGTGGCCATGTGGAAAAGACATATTTCCCATGACCTTTGGTTCAGAATGAAGACGCACATTTGTAAAGCATATGTGCAAAAGGTCGTGCATGAAGGGTATGAAATATTTGTTGTCGTGGCTGGGGCTAGTTTTGTGAAATATCATAGGACAGGGAGAACAGTTTTAAGAGTGAGCAACCCCTGGGGAGAATGTGAGCTGCTGGTCTTAAGGACACCTTTGCAAAGCAAGGCACCAGACGGTGTTTGCGAACGAGGAGGGTAGGGCTAGGCTGTATATTCATGTTTGCTTGCGCTTGCATAAAGAATATCTGGAAGGATGCTCAGGACCCTTGTTGTAGCAGTTATTACCTGATGGGAGGGGTGAGAGAGACTTTCAACTCTGCTTCTTTTTTATCTTTTCAGAAATTGTGAACTATGTGAATCCATTACTTTTTCAAAACATTACATAAAAACAAGACAAACAAAAAGCCTTTCACACCGTGAGCCGGCATCTCAGAACAGAACTAGAACATTCTGAGAAATATTGCATATTTTGTCTGGAAAATAAATCCCCAAAACTCAACTTCCTCCCTCTAGCCGCGAACCCAGGCAAGTCTTCTGGGTTTGGAACCATCCAGACGTCACAGCTGGATGCTGCAGCCCCTTTCTCTGACGGTCCCGGGGGCAGTGACTGCTTGTGCTTTATGAGGGGCTGTGGTTGCACCCTAATAAATAGGACATTCAACAGGACAGCAGAGACAGGAAAACAAGCTGAGTGATGAAGGCCAACCTGTCGCATCAACCAGCCTTTGGGGCTTTGACAGGGTCAAGGGTGAGATTGGAGGGGAAGAGCCAGGAGGGGCTGTGAGCAATGATGAGAGCAGAACCCGGGGAGGTTATGCAGAGGCTGAGGAGGTTAACAGCCTGCTCCTTCTCCAGTGGTTCTCCTGACATCCGGCTCTCTGAAACTTCTGAGTGAGCCTTTGCTTGTGCACGGCCCCCTCTTGGGCACCTGCTCCTCCTTATTAACTTAGCCAACACCTGCTGTTTCTTCAAGACCCACTGTTGGTCTCATCTGCTTGAGGAAGCCTTCCTTATATACCCGGGCTGGTTCTTGGACCTTGTTGGAACTCCCTTGGTCTGATGCTTCTGGGCCTGCCTGGTTGGGACTTGTCTGAGCGCCTGTCTCTTACACTAGCCTGGATCTCTATGGGGGTTGTCTCCTGTGTTTGGCTAGTGCAGAACCCACCCAGGGTTGGGCGCAGAGGAGGCCAGTTGCCCCTGGGCTCAGCCTCTTCCTTTGGAAGAGGGGCCCCGCTTGGAAACACAAACAAGCTGGAACTTGGCTCTGGAGCCATGCTGGGGTCGGGTCCTGAAGTGGGCAAGTCTGCTAAGCTTCTGTTCTGTTCTGTGTGTGGAAACAGCTATTAGTCCCTATGGATTCAGAGTGCATGTACACATCGGGGTGGTCCAGGAGCTCCAAAGCCTAGGGATCCTACTGCCGAGACCCCCACTCCCTGGAAGTTTCCATGGTCTCATTTTTTTGGTCCCAGACTGAAATGCAATTCATGTGGGATCTGTCACCTACTCCCAGAGTGGGCTTTCTGAATGTCACTGGTTTTGAAATTCCAATAGGTATTAAACTGGTAAAGGAGAATTAAAAGCAGACAACTTAATTTTGCAGAACAAATCCACAGAAATTGCTGGAGGGCCTTTCCTTTGTTTTGGCAAAATCCAGCCAGATTGCACTAGCCATGGTGATGGCAGCTTCTGGAGGTGGCATCTGAGGCTCACAGCCTCAGAACTGGGCCGGGTGATTTTCCCTGGCACCAGAAGCCTCCATGATGTAGCATTCTTCCCAGGAAATATGGGTCCTCCTCCAGCTCGTGATGACAATTCCAAATGCGGGAGGTGACTTGAGGTGTTAGGGATGGTAGGAGTGAGTGGGCACCCCGTGTGGGCAGCACAGGCCCCTCAGATTCCCCCTCCCAGTGGCACTCTACACAGCGGTGATCAGTTTTCCTTGTGAGTATGAGCCAACAGTTAAAGTTAAAGAATCAAACTTCTAGGAAGAGTGTTAAATTATGACCAGATGCAAAAGTTTTGAAATGCTTTGAACCTCTGGGTTTCTTTGTCTACTGTACTGAGGGCTCAGAATTTGGCTCATGGGTTCTGATTCTGGGGCCCAAACCCATGAAAACGGGTACCCAGTGGAGGCTGTCTGGCTATAGCTTTGTTTAGAAGCCCATGGTAACAAACACAGAGCACTGACGTTAACCCTTGCCCTTAAAATCTGTGACACCAGGAACATCCGGAAAGAACCGAGAGCCAGGGCATAGCATCCTGTTTACGGGCAGGAAATGATGGACTCAGGCGCCTGGCAACTCACAGCCCGGATGAGTCATCGATCTTCCCACTAAGACCTCCGTGAGATTCATATTGTTAGAAAGAAACCCATACTGCTGACAGGGTGCTGTGTTATTTCAAACGAAGAGTATTTCTATGCAACAGTATAAAGATGGGAACACAGAAGTAACAAAAACTACAAGGTGAATTTGAGTGCTTTTGTTTTGTGTTATTATCAAGGTATGCAAAATATTTTATTCAACCTGATATGGTCAAATATGGTACATTATCACCATTAATCATAAATCTTATCTTTAAGGAACTCTTTGTAGGAAAACTGCATGTCCACATGAATTTGAACCCTGACCTTAGATGGTATACAAAAATGATCACAAAATGGGTTAAAGGCCTAAATGTAAGACCTAAAACTCCACAACTCTTAGGGGAAAAGCATTCTGATACTGGATTTTGCAATGAGGACTTAGATATGACACTAAAAACACAGGCAAAAAGTAAAAATAGGGACATTGGATTATATCAAAATTTAAAACTCTGCATCAAAGGATCAATCAACAGAGAGAAATGGCAACATATGGAATGGGAGAGAGTATTTGTAAATCCTATACTTGAGAAGAGGTTAATATTCAGAATATATAAAGAATGCCTACAACTTACTAACAGGAAAACATCTCAATTTAAAAATGGACAAAAGGGCGCCTGGGTGGCTCAGTTGGTTAAGCGACTGCCTTCGGCTCAGGTCATGATCCTGGAGTCCCGGGATCGAGTCCCACGTCGGGCTCCCTGCTCAGCAGGGAGTCTGCTTCTCCCTCTGACCCTCTTCCCTCTCGTGCTCTCTCTCATTCTCTCTCTCTCAAATAAATAAAATCTTTAAAAAAAAATAAAAATGGACAAAAGACTTAAGTACCCATTTCTTTAAAGAAATATACAAATGGTCAACAGCACATGAAAAGATACTCAATATCACTCACCATCCGGGAAATGCCAATCAAAACCACAATTAAATATCACCTCACATTCATTAGGATGGCTACTGTTAAAAAAAGAAAACAGGAAGTAACAGATGTTGGCAACGATATGGAGACATGGGAAATTTGTGTGTTGTTGGGGCGGGGGGAGAATGTAAAATGGTGCAGCCACTGGCGCCTGAGGCTCACAGCCTCAGAACCGGGCCGGCAGATTTTCCCCGGCACCGGAAGCCTCCATGATGTAGCATTCTTCCCAGGAAATGTGGGTCCTCCTCCAGCTCATGATGACAATTCCAAATGCGGGAGGTGACCTGAGGTGTTAGGGATGGTAGAGGTGAGTGGGCACCCCGTGCGGGCGGCACAGGCCCCTCAGATTCCCACGGGGGCAACCATGGTGGTTGCTCAAAATAGTAAACATAAAATTACCATGTGACCCAGTAATTCCACTTCTGAGTACATAAGCAAAGGAACTGAAAGTGAGGAATCAAACAGATATTTCTACAGCATATCCACAGTAGCATCAGTCACAAGAGCCAAAAGGTGGAAGGAAGAAACCCAAGTGTCCGTTGACAGCTGAATGGATAAACAAAATGTGGTACATACAATGAAGTAACTCAATGGAGTACTGTTCAGCCTTAAAAAGGAATGAAATTCTGACACATACTGTAACATGCATGAACCTTAAAGAGATTGTGTTAAGGGAAATAAACCAGTGACCAGAGGACAAATACTGTAAGATTCCACTTACGAGGTACCTAGAGTAGTCATAGAAACAAGGAGAATGATGGCTGCCAGGGGCTGGAAAGAGGGGGAAAGGGGGAGTTTTTAATTGGTTTAGAGTTTCAGTTCTGCAAGATGAAAAGTTTCTGAGATGAGTTGCACAACAATGTGATTATACTTAACACGATGAACTGTACGTTTAAAATGGTTAAAATGGTAAATTTTATATATTGTACGTTTTACCACAGTTTAAAGACCGATAACTATTTGCAGAAGGAGAGCTGTTTTTTTTTTTTTTCTCCCTCCTGTTGCAATCAGATCTGTACAGAGTATTTCTAGGCACCAGGAACCACCTGAATTCCCACACAGGTTTTTTTTTTTCATGGTATGTTAAAAGTCTGCCTTTGAAGACATGCTAATTTCAAAATACACTTTATTCCTAAACTTTAGTTAAAAGTATTTCTGCTAGGCTTTTACCTCACTTAATTAAAAACAAAAAGCCCATGTTTGATGTGTGTTATGCTGTGTTTGAGGCCATCTTTCCTAGCCAGATGCATCCGCTAAATAAGAGCAAGCTGTGTTTCTTCCATACGGGTGCTTGACTGAAACAGAAAGCAGCCCCGGGCAGATCCTTCTGACCAGGTGAAAGCTGCCCCCTCTTAAAGTGTTAAATGAAGATGATGGCGATAGGGCACGCATGAGAATTCCCATTCTCCAGATGAAGGACACCAAGGAGGCCGGAAAGGAAAGGAAAAAAGTGACTTGCCCCAAAGTCTGTCTACAACAGAGGCAAGGTTGGCCCCGGGTGAGGGCTCCCTCCCTGCCCTTTGATCCTCAGCGGCTCTGGATGCTGTGGGTGAAGGTGGAGGGAGGGCACGCTGGCCAAGACCAGAGGCCGCCTCCTCCTTCCCCAAGCCCTTTCTCCCCTGGCAACCCAAGGGATGGCCCTTTAGCTCAGTGAGGAAAAAGGAGATCAGAGGCATAATGTAACTTCTGGCCTTACTGGCTTAACTACTCCTTACAGACTCTGTGTGGCCTGACCACCCCACAGGATGGTAAGAGCCAAGAAGGCCTCAGAATTCCAGGCACCCGTCCCCAGGCCTGCCTCAGGCACTGGTCAGGGCTCCGGGACTTAGCCCTTAAGTAAATGCTCGTTAGCGGGATTTAGCAATAAGTAAAATTGACATATATTAAGCACTGAGCACAATCATGAAATTAGGCTTAGCAGCGACCCCTGGAACAGGGGAGGGAGCGTGGGCCTGAATGGCAGAAGCTTCTGAGCACCTTCTTCTCACCATTTCTGGTTCCTGTGCAGGTGGGGGCCACCACAGTCACGCTGGCCAGCCCAGCCTCCACGTGGAGGCCCAGCCAGCATTCTGGGAGAAAACACAGAGGGAACAAGCAGTTGGGGCCCCCTGATAGCCACTTGCTTCCCACCAGGGCTCAGGCCAAGAGACTGGCAGAGCTGGTCACACACAGAGATCCCCCTGAGAGGACTCAGTAAAGGGTAACTTTTCAGACCCACCGTTACTTTGCAGTTATCATTCTTATTAGCCAAGAGCATGGGCCTGGGGGAGGCAGAGTCATTTCCAGAAACTGGGTACTGACTCCCACCTTCCTCCGCCAGGCTTCGTCCCACATCGCACCCTGCAGAGTCAGCCCAAGTGTCCCCTCCTCCAGGAGGCCTTCCCCGGTGTCCCTCACGCCCGGTAGGTTAGACTCCCCTCCTGGGGTTCATGGTTCTGTGCGCCCCACCCCCCCATAGCATCTATCTCTATGAGTTACAGGTGTTCTTTTTCTTACCTGAGAGCTCAGTGGGGCCAGGGAGCGATCAGTCACCATCAAAGTAACAATATATGTATATACTATGTATATAGTACATACAGAGTAACAATTGCAACAAACATAGTAACTCTATCCACATTCCTCTTACCACGCATGTGGCCCTGGCCTAGCTGTGTGCTTCGCATGCACTGTCTCTCTGGGGGCCCCCTCCCCGGAGGGCCCCAGGGTTACTCCACTTCACAGATAGGGAAGCCTGGCTTCTCACCCTTGCAGTGCGGCGCACCCGGGCTGTGTTCTCGGGCGGGCGACTTACCCCTTCAGAGCCTGTCGTCCTGGCCTCTGTGCTTGCAAGCACTGCTCCACAAGGCTCCTGCTCTGGCTTCCTGCTTTATCCCCGCGCTCCATGGGTTGGTGTTCTCTGGTGACGTTTGCTGTGGAGTCACCTGGGGCCATTTCAGACCATTTTGAGTCAGAGAAGCAAGGACTCTGTCCCCTTGCCACCCCAAGCCCTGGGCCTCCCCCATGCTCTCCGCCCCAGCTCCCCGGCGGTCCTAGCCATGACACCTCCATCCTTTCATCACCCTCCCCTTTCCCTTGAAGCGCAAGCCACTAGGTTTACGGGTGCTGCCACCTGGTGGTCACAGGCCACGAGGACATAGTGGGGTGGCTGCCGCAGGCTTGGCTGGCTGCATCCTGGCCCCTCTCCCTGCGCAGTGCTCGGCCAGCCGGCCAGGTGGAGCACGTTTGCAGTAGGCAGGATAGCTGGACTGCAGAGAATGCCACCTAGAAGGCACGGCAGCTTCATGATTAGGCCCAAGAGCGCTGCAGAACGGGTCCGAGTCTTAGTTCTGCTGCTTCTCCGATATGAGACCTTGGGCTAGTCGACTGATCCCTGGGAGCCTCAGCTTCTTCACCTGCCAAAGAGGTAACCTTGTCCTCCCGTGTTGGGGCCACATGCCCCAGCCATCACCTGGAGATTCTTCCCAGAGCACCCCTTTAACTTCATTACATTTAAAATGGAATTTATGTTAAATTCATGCAAATGAGGTATTCGACTCCAAATTATGTTCATTGTAAGCAAAACCTGGGGCCTTCTGAGAATTTGGGGTTTGTGCAAGCTGCCAGGCTGCTCGGCCAGCCCCTCTCCCCAGATGCGCCTACACGCTCTTCTGCTGTTAAGGGTTCAACCACAGGCAGCTCTCATGCACCAGCTTAAGCCCGTTCTTGGCACTTGGCGTGTATCTCAGTTGGCCAGCACACAACAACAAATTATCCTGATTTCACAGAGTAGAGATCAGCTGAGGGAGGCCGAGGAACTTGTTTGCATTCATGTACTTGCTAGAAGAAGGAACCAAGCCTCATGCCAGAGTCTGTCTGACATGAGAATCCTCGCCCGCCCACCATTATAGAAAGCTCTGGAAGCTGTTCTGTCCTGAGCTCCCCAAGCAGCACATGACAGGGACGTTTGCTCACTGATGTACATTCCTCAGTGTCCCAACACCAACCAAAGAAGGGCCTCCTGGCCCAGGGGGCCAAGAAGTGTGCAACCAGCACTTCCACTCCCCCTGCTCTCCCTCTCCCCTCGGGGGACTGCCAGCCAGTGACCTGCAGGACTTGGGCAGGACTTCCAGCTCGCCTTCGGAAAATGCAGCCCGAGCAGGACTTCCTCATAGCGGCTCAATTCCCTGGCTGTTTCAGTTCTCTCTTCCTGGGAACTGCTCTGAACCAATTTACTGAGGGCGCAGGGGTCATGAACACTTCTCTTCTACCCACGCCAGGGCTGGGAGCGTGGACCTAGTAGACCATGGTCGCCGGGTGTTGTGGGGACACCGTGTCCCATCCCTACGGGAGGAAAACTTAGGTCCAGAGAGGGGTTAGGGGTCACACACCAAGGGGCAGCAAAGCCCCTGCCTGGCTCTTACCCATTGCCCACTGCCCTGGGTTCCCCCGGGGAAGGCTGACATCCTGTGTGGACCCCGGTGGGGACAGGCCTCCCCCACACACCTGGCCCAGCTCTGTGCATGCTGGAGCTTAGAGACATAGTGAACATGGACTACGGGGAGGCAGCCTGTAGTTGATGCTTGCTTTCCTCCAGGGGCAGATACACTTCCCAGCTCTGGGGAGCCCAGTGGTGGTCTCACGCTGGCTGGGATACACAGCGATAGATGACTGTTTCCCAGATCTTCCTATTGTCCTTCTCAGTTACTAAGCAACCGACTAGAGTCTAAATGCTCAGAAGAGAGAAAGCAGACTAGGCCCTGAGTCGTGCCCAAAGGAACTCAGCCCCCATGGTGTGGCCGGCCGAGATCTCCGGGGCTATAAGGGTCACCCCTGAGGAGCGGATAAGCAGCAGGTCTGGGGACAGTGAGGCAGAGCGGGGGTACCTGCGCACTGCACCACCCACCTACATGCCCTCCAAGAGTCCCCAGGATAGCCTGGGTTTGACGGGAAAAGGGGAAAGGATTATAAGCTGATTTTGTTCCGGGGCCTCGGGCCAGGGACTGCCCCTCTTAGGGCCTCAAGTGTCGCCTGTATAAGATGGGCACATGTCTCCTGCCGGCTTGGTGGGTACAGTGAAGGCTGTATGAATACACTGGTGGACTGTGAAGATGTGGGCCACGTGCAGGGTTAGCACCGTGGTGACACTGGGTCACTTTCAGGATGGCCAGGGTCCACAGTGCTGGACCAGCATCCATCGTGGTCTCTTCCAGGTTGCCTCAGAAGGCCAGCAGAGCCCAGGAGGGGGTGGGCAAAAAAGATGGCTTTTCTGCTCTCCTCCAAAACAGACTGCCCACCGTGAGCAGCCGTTACCCCCCGCCCCCTGAGGCCCTGCCCTTCCACGACACTCCGTGCATGGCTCTGTTGCCCACAGCTCCCTTGGTCACTCCCAGTCCAGCCATAATGCTCTCTTCACAGTCACCCACGTAGGGGGGGGTTCCCCTCATTGACCCTCTATTCAAAAAGCCTCTCCTCTCTAAGAGGCCTGGGATGCCTTCGCCCTCACCCAACTGGCAGCAGAGAAGAGGAACTCTACCAGCTACCAGGACTGGATACAGCTCTCCAGGTCCCTGAGGACAGGCCACGGACACAGGCAGTGCTGAAACCCCGTGGGAAACCGCACCTCTCAGGGGCCTCTGCTAGCAAGGATCCCAGGCTGGGGTTTCTCAACCTCTCCGCACTGGGGTTGCACTTCTGCAGTGGGAAATTACATTTCCATTTTCTTTTCTGAAGGCAAAAAGGAAGAAAGCAGCGACACAGATGAATGACGTGGCGCGTCACACCCCTGGACTGCAGCTGTAACTGCCAACCCCAGGCCCACACTGCTCACACCCACATGCTCCTGAGAGCTCACAGCTGCAATGTCACACGCAGATGGGCCCCTGGCAGAAAGGTAGGTGAAGGTCAGGGGGACTGGAGCCACACAGCCAGGGGAGAGGGCCTGGTGGGGCAGGGAGCAGGGCCCCCGCTGGCTCCTCGCCAGGCGCCTCTCTGAGTGTCTTCCTACAGTCCCACCCCAGAGACGGCACCGGGAGGGCTGCTTTCTGCTTCCCCAGAAAACCTGGGCAGTCCTGGAGACAGCGTGAGGGCCTCGTCAGGGGCTCTGCCCTGGCCGGGGATTTCTGTCAGCTCTGGAGTGCTAAGCGGAGCGGAGGAGTAACGTCTCCCGAGCAGTGGTGAGCCCTAATTTCTGCGGGATTCTCTCAGGATCCTTGCGCCGTGGGATCGAGTCCCAGAAGTGAACTCCGAATTTCTGGCCAGGCCCGAGGACTTGGACACCCAGCTTGGCAGTCCTGGGCCCAGCTTACCTTTCGTACTTCAGGAGGAGGTTTCCTGCAGGCTGGGGCCTGGGATGTGGACGGAGACACGTGTATGTCCGCGCTTTAGGGAGAGGGAGGGTCCTGAGGGGCCCGGCCCTCAGTATCCGAGTGGAAGGTCCTCACCATTTGCCGACTTCAGCCAGAAGGTAGAAGGGGCCGAGGGTCTGGGACTCAGACTACCTGTGACAGGCTTCCAGTCCCACAGCCCATAAGGACCAGGCTCTCATTTGCAGTATACCAAAACCTGATCTCACAGGATTTTCATGTGTGTGTGAGCATCTCCTCATTTAGCCATTTGGCAAATGTGCCCCCAGACAGATGTTGTGGCCGGGCCCGGTGAGCACGGGGCAATGGGACACAGAGCAGCCGCTCAGACCCCAGCCTGCCCCCGGGGGCCCTCAGAGACAGCAGGAGGAGCAGAGCTCAGGGAAGACGGGACAAGGACTCAGGTGACTCTGGTGTGTTATGAGAAGCTGTGCTGAATGGGGGTGTCCAGAGAGGGGCAGAGAGAGGAAAAGAGCTTCATAGGAGAGGCCACATTTGAAATGGGTCTTTAAAGATGAGCGGTATTTGGGCAGAGTTTGGGACGGAAGATGCCTTCTCAGCAGAGAAAATACTGTAAGCCAAAGCCTGGTGCCGGGAATGTATAGGATCAGTCACTCAAACCCACTCATCCCTTGGTTCCCGCTGAAGGCGGTGGCAGGTTCCTCACCATATGGGGTTGGTGGATGTGCCAGAGAGTTTATATTCCTCCAATCCACGCGGGAGCAAAGCCGACTGTTGTAAGCAGCCTTACTGCATGTGCCAGTAAGATTCTAAAGGACAAATTACCAGAGGTGGAGTGGCTGGGACAAAGGACGTGTGCCTTTCTCACCGTGGCAGCCTTGTTACTTGGCCTCTGCAGAGCCCCTGTTGCTTCTTGAGTGAGATCTCCCAGCACCCTCCACCTTCTTCCTCAGGATCTGCCTTCTGCCCATATAGTGAGACATTCATGCCCAAAGTGCACTTGGCGTGGTGCCAGGCCCACTTGGAACATGCTAGCTGTTTTTATTCTTTCTCTGGGTCTCCAGGCAGCCTTTCTGGGCCCCCAGGAGCCAGCTGGGCTTCCTGATTCTGTGTCTGTCCACAATTCCTGCTGCTAGAAGCCTCTGTCTCCTCCACCAGCTGGGCGTTCTGGAGGTCAGCAGCTTCTTCTCCTGTTGCCTCTGCTCATTCCCAGCAGCTGATCAGTGCCTGGCTCAGGCAAGGGCTCAGCAAGGGTTTTTTGTGTGACTATTGGATACAAGGAAGGTGTATCCTATCTGCCTGTCCTTCCCTTCCCGGGAAACAGGGCCAGATTGTCTCCAAATGACAGTAGGCCACCAAAACCACAACATGCAAGCTGGTAGGCCTTATACCTTGCAAAGACAAGGACAGGCATTCTTATATTACAGAAAAGAAAGCTAAAGCTCAGAGTGGATGAGTGGTTAAGTCCTACTCACAGAGCGTGCTAGAGATGAAGCTGAGGCTAGACCCAGCGGGGCTGACCTTCCACAAGGCTGGAGCCTTGGCACCATCCTGACTTGGACAGAATGACCATACCCACACTCGGTGCTCTGCTCTGTTTGGCTGGAGGTGGTTCAGCATCCCTGAGCTGGGCAAGCATGTCTAGGCTCCAAACCCATTTTTCTGTCTGTGCTCCATCTTTCCCAGGCTCCTGTCCACTGAGAGGGCCCTCACGGTCCTGCATGTGAGCCTGCATCACCCCGCACAGGACCCGGACATCTTTGCCAATGTCCCAGCACGGTGGCAGCATGACACCAGCCCGCTTCTGGTGGGGCGCAGCCTAGATGCCCACCTCCGGCTACAGCTCCCCTGCCTCTCCCGCAGACACCTGTCGCTGGAGCCCTACCGGGAGAAGGGCAGCGCTCTGCTGACCTTCTGCCTGAAGGCCCTGAGCCGCAAGGGCTGTGTGTGGGTCAACGGACTGACTCTGAGGTTCCTGGAGCAGGTTCCCCTGAGCATGGTCAACAGGGTCGCCTTCTCCGGCATCCAGATGGTGGTCCGCATAGAGGGAGGCACCTCCCTGGAGGCTTTTGTCTGCTGCTTCCATCTCAGCCCCTCGCCCCTGATTCACAGGCCCCAGGCTGAGGAGACTGACGAATGGGAGAGTACCTCCCAGGAGCAGCCTCCCCCAAGTTCAGGGCACTGGGCTCCAGGTCACCTGGGGCTTCTCCATGGCCCTTCCCTGCCAAGCCCTGGAGGAGGAGCAGAAACACAGCTCTAGAAGACCTCAGACAGTGCTAGCCCCACCGGCTGCCCAGAGCAAGCCTCACCCATAAGAGGACTTGAACTCTTGGAGCGACCCCACGCGAGGTTGACAAGCAAGACCTGCTTGGTAATAATGAACTGATCCTGCAAACACGAACAGCCTGGGGTGGGGGTGCGCCCTCCACGGTTACAGCTATGCAAGGTAATGGGAACTTCATATACTTTTAGAGGCCCTGAGAGGTTCTGAGAGCCTCTCTCCAGCCTTTCCCCACATTTCCCTCCTCTTGTCTGCCTAGGAGTTACTTTATGTTGCTAATTTCGCGTGCTGCTTAAGAGCTGGAATTTGGGGTTTGCACCAGGAATGCGTGGACACATGTAACAATTACGTTTGTGGTAGCTCGGGGTTACCCTGGCCTTTCAAATACCCACAGGCACTCCGGGCTTAGGGAAGCCTGTATTTAATAAACTGCAAGTATTTCATTAAGCTGGCATACCCAATAGGATTCCCCGATCCCCAGACGGGCTGCATGCGTACCACGTTGTCACACAGAGGCGGGGGTGGGGAAATAGAGAAGAGGTGTAAGAGGAAATTGGAAAGGTGGGGGCTCACATTTCTGGAAAGGATGTGGGCAGAGCTCAGGGTTTCCTGGGGCTGGGGAGCTGGGGGCTGGGCCTGCCTGGAAATCCATTGACCCGGTCATCCTTGAGTTCCCTCACTATCATTTCTGGATCAAAGCCTTGGCTGATCAGAGGGCCAGGTCTTCAGGGAAAGGTAGCTGCCCAGAGCAATGGGCTCTTTCAGGACTAATTCTATGAGAGGGTGGGGAGGGAGGTTGTGGTAGAATTTAGCTCAGCCGTTATTTTACTCAAAGTGGGTCATAGACCAATGGGGGTGGGGTAGTCCTCCAAAACTAAGGGACAACTAGTGAGTCATGTGGGCCAAGGATGGGACAGCTTTCTCAGTGAACAGGGGAGCTGAGCACAGCCCCCACTCTCCATGTCATCCTAGTGGCAGTGGGGGTTGGAAGTGTCGTTTAGAAACAGCGTTCACCTGTGTAAAGAAGGGAGGGGCCTACAAACTCAGGTGGTCGTCATCATCCTAGAGCCTGCTCCAGGATATGAGGCCATGGTGTTGCCAACCAGCCGGCTCACAGCCTCAGGCCTCTTACCACGTCCAACAAGGCTTTCGACACTCTCTACTTCCCACCCGAGAAGAAAAACCCTTTTGCACCCCAGGCAGGCTACAACGAGATTCAGCTGCACTGCCAATTCTTCCCGGGGAAGATAGTGCGCAGAACCCAGGCCTGTTCTGGCTGGGGAAACTTCCCTTCTAATAGGGAATAAGGCAAGGACACTGAGATTATAGCCACAAGGCACAGGAGGGCAAGGGCTGCAAAGAGAGGGGGCTGTCCAATACAATGAATGGCCCCTCGGGGCCCCCAAGCAGTCCTTCACTCAGTCATTCAACAAACTTTCACCAGATGTGAGGCAAAGCCCCAGGAACCCACAGTGAACTAGGCAGGCAAAGTCCCTGCCCTCAGAGAACTTATGTGGGCTCATGAAAGACACCTGTGGAGGAGTCAATCACTTCATTATTTGATCACCACTGTTACTGGTGCCGTAAATGTGTTTTCTGTCTTCCAGCTGGGGTTAGCATTCGCTGTACCATTAAGTGGCCATGTCTGCTGAGTGCATACTGTGTGCGCAGTGCTTTGCCAGGTGCCGTGTGCCTTGCTCAGCTGAATCCTCAAAACACCCGGATAGATCATGGTATTAGCACATTGTATCGACGAGGAAATCAAGACTTAGAAAGGGTATCTTGCCCAAAATCATGTCACTCACTAGCTGTGTGATCTTGGGCAAGTGACTTAGCCTTCTCTTGTCTCCATTTGTCCCGCTGAAAAGTGGGTAAGATGATAGTACCCATCCACCAGGGATGTTATACGGTCTTAGGAGGGGGCACGTGTAAATCTTGTAGGGAAACATCTGTCACACAGTAGGCACTCAGTACGTGTTAGATACCTACCATGGTGAGACCTAAGAGAGGGAACATAATAGGTCTCTATCCAAGGGCTCACCTGGGATGCATATATAGAGCTAGAGGAGGTTGGAAGCCTGGCAGACCGGCTGCAGAGCCCAAGAGCGCACCTGCATTCTGCGATCACCTGATAAAGGGTTTTGTCTTTGCCAGAGACCCGGTGGGCAGTCAGGAGGGGGCTTTCACCTCTTGCTTACACCAGAAGGCCCAGTATTCAGAGTTTGTAGGATGGGAGACACCCTGTGTGTCCCACTGCTTTGGAACCGCCTTTATATTTCACACACAGATCCTCAGTGTAGCGATGATCCCTCCAGAGACCAAGATGTTCCCCCAACTCGGCTAGGGAGCAGCAGTACACCTACAGAACTGGGAACCCACAGCCTGGACACTGCACCCGATCTTCGAAGGCAGAAGAGAGGAAGCTGGCTGGGGCCATGCACCCTGGAGTCCCAGGGGGCAACTCCCCCACTGCCATTGAGAGGAGTCCTCTCCCCTCCAGGAAGCAGCAGCAACCCCTCCCAGCTGGGGGTCTCTGAGAAGAGACAGGCTGCCTCCCAATAAGGAGTCTAAGATTCAGAGTCAGGCGTCCCGGCATCCCTCCGGGACCACAGGATGAAGTGCAGGGCAGGCTGAAGGACGTGAGCCAGAGACAGGGTGGGAGGGAGCCAAGACACATCCCGCTTGTTTCAGACTCTGTTGATTCACAAACTCTCCTTGCAAACCTCCCTGCTTGCCTCGCACCAGCAGCAAAGCTCTGCTCCAGGCTAGATTCCATTTTTCTTGAAGTAGAGAACCGCTCAAATCACCAGGTCCCTGTACCCACTCCCATTTTCACACCTGATACCCCTTTCCTTGGCCTGCAGAGACAGCTTGAGCAGGTCGCAGAGACCCTGCCAGCAGTGAAAGCTTTCTCTAGCTCCCACGCGTGCGGGGCAGTGCACGCTGGTGAGGGGGTGCGTGTGCACGCCCGCACTGACACAAGCCATCCGCGCCTGCTGGGGTGCCTCCCGGCCGGGGCCTGGGTTGAAATTCCTGCTCTACCGTGCACTAGTTCTGTGATCTTGAAAGAGGGACTGAATTTCCCTGCTCCTCAGTTTCTTCTGGAAACCAGGGAAGGTAAGGGCTGGCCGTGGTGGTAAAATGAAGCACCGTATATAAAGCACCTAGGGCAGCGCCTGGCACATAGTAAGTGCTCGATTGTCGAGTTAGCTTTCATTGTCCAGTTCAAAGGACTGAATCGAATGCAGGCAGGCCCAGAGTCTCAGCTCACACACACATACACATCCGCTACAAAGAGCTACGTCAATTACACTCAGGCATCCCCCAGAGCACTACAATTCTCTGAGACCACGTCTGGAAACCTAGAAAATCATCCCCTGTGCCCTTTCAGGCATTTTAACCCTCCCGATCCTCTGCTTTTCCAAAACGGGAGTCTTCCCAACCTGTCTGTGAGACACTGCAGCCCCTTGAGCCCCGTTTTGAGGGAGACCAGAGGACGCCCCGTAAATATGCAGGGCTCTGAGGCACGAGCAAGCACCGTGAGGCTGTGATGGCAGACACATTAGACAGCACAGTCCTGGCTGTGGCCTAGAGCAAGGGAGGCCACAGCTGGGCACCGGCAGTTCCACGTGGACATCAGAATGCTGTAGCCATCGTTTTTGTCGACGAGCCCTGTGGGACTCCGGGCTCCACAGAGATGAGGACCACGGGTTGTCTGCCGTTGTGTTCCTGGTGGCCCTCAGGGAGCTGGCCAGAGAACGACTGGACAGACGGATGGGCAAGGAAGCGGTCATGAGCCAGGCAGGCGAGGGCATGGCCGAGGCTTAATAGTGATGGGACAAGAGATGGGCCGGCCGGCTGGGGCAGCAAGGCCCCGAAGCCGTGGGCAGAGAGTAAGTCTCTGCCTGCTCTAAGCCCCGGTGGGGAGAGCCCCGAACCTCTAGCTGGGGCAGAACGCAGCTGGTGCTTCTCCCCGTTGCTTGACCCTCTGCAGCCCAAACCAACCAGAACTGTGGGTTTTGGGAATTCTGTGCGACAGCTGCGGGAGGTTGACAGATCTGACAGGTCCCCAAGTCACTGAGGATAGCTCTCAGGCAGCACTTCCTGCCCTAAGCAGAAGCACAGAGACGCCCCCCAGGAGGCCCTGGGAGGGGCTCCAAGCTCGAGCAGTCACGAGTTGGGCTGGCAGGAGTGAGTCGGGGCGAGTTGGGCTGGCAGGAGTGAGTCGGGGCCCCTGACGCTCACCACATTTCCATGGGATGTGGTTTGACCCCTCTGCTCCACCCCCGTACAGTGGAGGCCAACCTCCACAGAGCCCCCCCCCCCCCGCCGCCCCACGCTAGGAACACACTGTCTCCCTAAGCCAACACCCCACCTGCACAGACCAGAGCTCTCCCATCAAGAGATTCCCTGTGGTACAGAAAGCTAAGAGGTCACACTACGGGAGGCATCCGCATTTTCAAAGAAAGGACTGGAGAGGGTGATGTCTACTCTGAAGGAGTAGGTTTTGTTGTAGAGAGAGTGGCATTAAAGGTTTCACAGGAGACCAATAAAGGAAACATTTCCCTTTCCCCTCAAACGGACAGTCACTTCATCAGTGTATAAAGCAAGACGTAGTGAGGGCCTGGCTCAAGGTCTGCCTGTGACTAAGTAGAGCTGAGACAGGGTTCTAACAGAGCGGGGAACGGACTCTGCCTAACAGCCCACCGAGCGGCCAGGCTGCTGTCAGCAAAGACATGGGCAGAAGCAAGTAAACCCCATGCAGTGTGGACGGTTCCTCGCCACCCCCACCCTGGGCTGTGCAGGGGAGACCTGCCTCCCCCTGTACCTACTGTGAGAGCTCCGTTCTCCCCGCTCAGCTTCCAGCCCCTGACAGCTGGTGGTGCTGATGTTGCTGTCAGGTCAGCTGGTCCCCATACCGGACCCTCTAGCTCTCTGTCGCTGGGGCAGCCCTGCCCACATCCTTGTGCTCAGGTCGTTGGCCAGCACGCGAGGCCCGGACCCGGGCAACGCTTCGGGAGGGCAGCAAACAGACCCAGCTGCTCTGCCTCTAAGAGGAGATGCCAAGTTAATGAACTCTATTCACGTTGCAGGGCTGTGATCCCTTTTACCTTGAACATGAACTCACGGGCGGATTAAAGTGAACTAAAACCTACCATTTGAGTTACATTCTCAGCTGATTGGAAACATGCATTACCTCCCCATGACCGGGCCGCGAGAAGGGAAGTTATTATTTTTCTTTTAGAGTTTGTAAACTCTTTATGACTGAGGCAGCTTTAATCCTGCTGGGGGAAAAAATGATCCGGGAATAAATTGCTCTCATTTACCTTTGTTTTCCAATCACATGCTCCAGTGGGAACAAAACATCCTAAGTGAAGGGATGTGGGAAGCCAGGTGATCCCCGACAGAAGAGTTTAATTATTTTCCTCTTGAAGCACGTGAGCTGAAAAGGCTTCTAAGTGCCGTTTGGCATGGGGTTTGTTCCACAAAAATGTGCACTCCTCCAATGATGCCTGTTCTCCCCGAGCTCCTACTATTTTCTGCCTCTTCTTTCCAGGGACAGGTAGCCTCCATCTCACCACCGTGCCCGGCTCCAGACCTTTGGGAACCAGGAAGGAGCCCGAGAAAGGGCAGATTTGAATAAAGATCAAATCACAGTCCTGGAAGGAGGGAAAGACTCACGGGGCCTGGAATTCTGAAGGGGGCTTTCTGTCCTCCTCTGTTGTTTCTCTGATCCTCTGTGTTACCTAACACAGAAATTACACAGAGCAGGTACCGAGCAAAACCATCATGACGCCCAGGCTCTAAGCCAAGCATTCTAACTGCTGGAAGGAGCCCCAGCTGAGACATCTGCCTCGCTTGCCTTTAAAGATGCAGAGGCAGGGGGCAGGGGGGTGGGGAATCATCACAATAAAGCAGAGACAAGGGCCTTCCAAGGGAGAGCTTGGTCAGGCAGCCAGCCATGGGGTTTCCATAATTGCTTCTCTGAGGGATCAGGACGCCATGATATTATTCTTCCGTTCATCCACAGCTTGTTGCACATGGGTTAAGAAGATGGATCCTATTAGGTCACCTTGCTTGGGGGAAGGAGGGTGGGGGTAGAAGAGGGTGCGTTTCAGGATCCAGTCAAGAAAACAAAAACCACTCTATGTATTTTAAAAATGTAACTCAGGGAATGAAGTACACAGGCGATGTATCTCAGAAATCAGCCAAAGCCAGGAGTTGCTACCACGGCTCACTCCCACTCTGGGGGCTCCAGAGGCAACCGAGAGCAATCCAGAGCAGACGCTGCCCGGCATAGAGCTAGAACAACTGTGAATTTTCTCTGCAGAAGCTGGGACCTCAGAGGCAGAGGGCATCCGGAGGGGGCTGGAGCCAAAGAGGAGATACACCTGCTGCTAGAGACTGCCCCCCTCCCCCCAAGGCGAGATGCTGAGAGAGAGGGTGAAATATCCTGGCTTCTCCCCTTGCCCACCCCCCGTGGGCTGAATGCAGCAGAAGGAAGCTGACGAGCAAGCCTGGGGAATGCACCCCGAGGGGTGGACCCCCTGCAGTACAAAGCAGGGGAGAGAAGAGAGAGAGACGGGCCTGAGGGCCAACAGTCAAGGCCAGCTCAAGGGACTATGCCCACTGCAATGTGCCTGAGCCCCCGCCTCAGCCCTGGGCCACCAGAAAGGGAGACAAAAGGGGGCCCAGCATGGAGGGCTCCGCTCCACTGCCTGGGGGCCTCCTGGAGGCAAAAGGGAAACACAGATCACCCTCCCATAGGTCACCCCAACCACATAACCTTTGGCGTCAGTAAGAAAGGAAAGAGGGGACGCGAGAGGACAGGAACCGTCCAGTGAGGTCCAGAGAAGAGCTGGGTGCAGCCGTCCTGGCCTAGCCCAGACGATCCTCCAGGGGTGCCTGCTTTGAAACCCCCCTCTCTTCCCATCCCAGAGGCAGGGCAGCAGAGGAGGGGCCAAATCCCCACTGCCCTCCAGGTACTGACTCTAAAACTCACATCATCCCCCAAGCCACTGATCCTCAGGTACGAAATGGGAACGCTCTCCGCGCCTCCCTCCCCTCCGTGGAGACTGGAGCACACATATGTGGAGAATGGAGCTCAGCATGCACACCTTGGGAATGCTCAATGAATGCCAGCTATTAATGTTGACTGCCACCTCTCCCCAAATATTTCTTCCTCCGGAAAGCTCTCCAGCCTCTTCTTCTTCTTCTTTTTTTTAATTTTTTAAATTTATTTTTGTGAAAGAAAGAGAGAGTAAGCACGAGTTGGGGGGGTAGGGGACAAGGGAGAAGCAGACTCCCCGCTGAGCAGGGAGCCCAATGCGGGACTCAATCCCAGGACCCTGGGATCATGACCTGAGCCGAAGGCAGACTCTTAACCAACTGAGCCACCCAGGCGCCCTCTCCTGCTTCTTTCCACAAAGGAATCACCTCCCTCCTAGCTCCAAGCCTGTCTGGGGACACTCAGAGGGGTTTTCGGGCAGTGATCCCTGGTATCAACCACGAGAGGTGTTTCCTCAGCTGGGAATACGTGTTCTTGCTGTGCACGCTGCGCCATGCCAGGGCCTCCCCGCCAACACAGCCCCGAGTGAGGCACAAGCGTGCAGACCCGTCTGTGGATGGAACAGCCCCCTGGTGCACAGTACGTCCTCAGTAAGAGTCTGTTGCCTGAACGACAAGAAAATAAGCTGGGAGAAGGAATTCGGGTGGGGTAAAAGACCTTTAAGGAATGAGGCTTTGAGAAGAACCTCAAATCACAACAAACTGGCCGGTTGAACAGGGTAAAATGCACCTTAAACAACTAATTACTCAGGAGGGGAAGAGGCCAGAGTGAGTGGTTTGCTCAGTGAATGGAGTCACTGTATCTATTGGACCCTGAGCCCAGGAAGCAAGGACAAATCCCCGCAAGGCCATGCAGGGCCCACACCCCTGATTCTTCTGCTCTCTGCCAATAGGTTTTCCTGTTTCCAGATGAGTCCGATCTCCCTGGCTCACCACAGGTGCCCAGCCCACCACCATCCAGAAACACACGCGTGAGGTGCAGTGCTCCCAAGACTTGGACCTCTGCCCCGGGGAGCACTGGGAGCAAGCAGGCTGGATGCTTAATGTCAGAGGTTTCCAGAATCAGCCTTGGGCCTCATTACTGAGGAACACATGGTCCCCTGTGGACACTCGTTGGAGGCCAATGAGGGAAGTGAATAATCAGGGGGCTCCATCTTTCACTTTTGTGTTCCGCTTCCCCTGGGCCTGCGGTTGCCGTGCAGATTTCAAGTTGAAACGTCAGGAAACCTCCTATGGTTTGACTTCTCCTTCCCTGTTCCACCCCCGCCACACACACACAGACTCACACACATGCCTGCCTCTGGTCTCTGTCAAGCACCCTGGGGAAAGCGTTGGTTAGAAACCCACAGAACAATTAGGAGCTGTGAGTTTGACTCCCTCAGTTAAAGAAATAGACAATACCTCCACTGGAGATTCTCAGCAGGCTTTACAAAACCAGGGCGAATGTTCTGGCTCAGCTCAGGGGAAACACAGAAGCTGAGGAGAGATCTCATTATAAGAATGGTAAGGGGTATTTGGAGGAGGCCAGAATGTTCTGAATGAAGAAATGCCATATACCCTAGACACAGGGTCCTGGGGATGCTGGAAGAGCTAAGTCTGATGGAGAATGCAGGGGGTTGAAATCTTCCATTGGGCATGGCCGAAAGACTTGGAGAAAGCCACCAAAGGCTCTGCAGCCCTCACTGTGCCAATCTCTAATGTCAGGCATGTGCTGGGAAATGGTTAACCCCCAGCTCTCTGGGGGGTGGGGGAGCTCTGATTGTAAAGCTTGACAATTTCTGGTTTCTGTGATGGAAATTCTCACACCAGGGTCAGTTTCAAGGTATCAGGATGACATCACTGCACCTGGAGCTGGAAAGAGATGCACAGTGAGCACACCGTCTTGTAGCATTTCCGCACTCAGATACAATATCTGTCAATACCTCCGGAGCACAGATACAGCAAGATACGGTACAATGTTTAGGAAACAGTGAATTTTTTATTATTTATTTAACTATATTTTTAATATAATTTATTTGACTGTAAGTTCATGCAATTTAATTTTTAATAATGACTGGTTTTTTTAATTTAAATTCAATGAATTAACACATAGTGTATTATTAGCTTCAGAGGTAGAGGTCAGTGATTCATCAGTTGCATGTAACACCCAGTGCTCATTCCATCATGTGCCCTCCTTAATGCCCATCACCCAGTTACCCCATCCCCCACCCTCCTCCCCTCCAGCAACCCTGTTTGTTTCCTAGAGTTAGGAGTCTCTTACGGTTTGTCTCCCTCTCTGATTTCGTCTTGTTTTATTTTTCCTTCCCTTTCCCTATGTTCCTCTGTTTTGTTTCTTTTTTCTTTTTTAAAGATTTTATTTATTTATTTATTTGAGAGAGAGAGAGAGAGAGAGAGAAACAGCATGAGAGGGGAGAGAGTCAGAGGGAGAAGCAGGCTCCCTGCTGAGCCGGGACCCCGATGTGGGACTCGATCCCAGGACCCTGGGATCATGACCTGAGCCGAAGGCAGACACTTAACGACTGAGCCACCCAGGCACCCCCTCTGTTTTGTTTCTTAAATTATACATATGAGTGAAATCATGTGGTATCTGTCTTTCTCTGGCTGACTTATTTTGCTTAGCGTAATACCCTCTAGTTCCATCCACGTCACTGCAAATGTTAAGATTTCATTCTTTTTGATGGCTGAGTAGGATTCCGTTGTATATTTATACCACCTCTTCTTTATCCATGCATCTGTCGATGGACATCTGGGCTCTTTCCATAGTTTGGCTATTGTGGACATTGCTGCTATGAACATTGGGGTGCAGGTGCCCCTTCCGATCACTGTGTTTGTATCCTTTGGATAAATACCTAGTAGTGCAATTGCTGGCTCTATTTTTAACTTTTTGAGGAACCTCCATACTGTTGTCCAGAGTAGCTGTTTAATAATCAGCTCTTTCAAGACAGTCAGAGGCAGCTCCAGCACAGCCAAATGAAGAAAGTTGCAGCCCCTGAGAACACTGGGCCCGAGGAACAAAAAACCAGTGTGAAAATGCCTTGAGATGATTATGGTGCCTACGGAGAAGGGCTGGGGAGGTCAGGGTGAGCCTTCTAAGAAAACCGTACAATGTTTGGCCATTTAAAAGTGAATGCGTTTATAATTATAACGTTAAACATTTAAAATAATCTTGAGAGGATCTTAAAGATCCCTTGCTACGGATGAGGAAACTGAGATGCACGGAGGGGAAGAGTGCCCAAATCCACCGAGCTGGGAAGTGTGGGGCTCCTGCTCTTGTCCTCACCCCCTCCATCGGTGCGTGCCTGGTGCGGGGTAGCCCACGAGCTCTGGCAGAGCCTCACTGTCAATGCCCACCTAGCCGATGTGACCAGACACGGTTCACGATGGCACTGCTGTGCCGGGATCCTGGAATTAGTCCCCTGGCTTCAAAAGGGGCCAGAGGGTATGAGCCAAGAGGTCATGCTCACTTCTTTCCTGGGATCTCTCTCTCAGAGCTCACGGCAGTACAGGTCGCCTGGCATTTTGAGGTCACCTTCTTTCCTCAGAAGGAAGGAAAAACATCTCTCTGGGCCCCACATCATCCCTCTGCCCTCTTAGACACCAGATGTTGGAGTCTCTGGTAAACTGATCAGCTGGGAGCTGGAGACTTCCAGCTCAATCTCTGGGCTGTAGCCAAATCCCGGGGCCTCCAGGACCCCGAGAGCAGGGCAGTATCTGGTCAGCCACCCAGGCTGCGTTTGAGCATTACCCAGCATCCCTTTGGGGGGCTCAGACAGGCCACCACCCCCACCCCACGACAACCCAGAGCAACGGGCATTGGATTCCCAATGAGATCAGGACCCTTGGTGGAGGCTTGGATCCCAGAGCCAAAGTCACATGTGGCTGGAAACCAGTCCCTACAAAATCCTCCAGTGTGAAGTGAGCCCCTCTCGCACCTGCCACCTTCTGCCGGCTTGACTACTACAGCTCTGGCTTCTGGGTAGGAAATGTCCCATTGTCCAGGCCACATCCCTTCAATCCTCTGTCATTTCAAATTTTCTGGCATGTAGGTTTGGTATGCTTGGCGCTTTATGGCCGTTTGCAGCGTAATTCTGTTCCTGTCCTGCCATTCAATTTGAATTAAATATCAAACAGATGTGAGTCATTTTTTGCTCTTTTTAAAGAAAAAGTTTAATATGAGGGAGCATGCCCTCCTATATGATCAGGAAAGCTGTTCAGAGAAATAAGCCCCTTCAAATTAAAAAAGAATCACATTGGTTAACGTTAAGATGCTTTCAAGTGATGCATTTCGAAGTGCTAAGGGAAGGTGTTTCCAGCAAGCTATAAAGCAGCCAGGAGAAAAGAGGAGAAGATATATGGCCACAGGCCGATGGGGAAATTGGAGCTCAGAGAGGGGGCAACCCCACCTGGGGAGGAAGCTCTAAACTTGGAGATGAGGTTCACAGATGATGGTGGGGGAGGCCATCTTCCCCAAAGACCCGAGGGGTGGGGGGCTCTGCTCTCCGCAGTCTGTGTGGTCAGAGTGGGAAGGGAGTCAGAAGGAGAGTCAGCCTGACCTGGGTGCCCATTCCCCATCCTCACATACTTGCGCCCGTCTGGCACATCTCCCCCTGGCAGTAGTCCCAGGCGTGATGGTATAGTTGAACATGCTGAATGGCTTAATCCCTTGGCCCCCACTGCAGTATCGTGGATAGTAGGGTCTTTGGCCTTTTGTGGGTCTTGGACACCTCTGAAAATGCAGAGAAAGCTATGGCTACTTGTTGGACACAGGAACATGCATGAATTTGCATACAACCTCAGAAGCCCGTGGTCCCCTGATTTAGACCGCCCCGTAGTCCCAAGATAGCCATGGCAAGGAACGTTTTATCACCAAGACACTCAGCCCACAGGACCATGGCCCCTCCGTCACAGAACACGGACCTACATTCTCAAGCACCCATATGCCCGACACCATGCTCAGTCTTTTTGCGTGCTGGAGAAGCTGGTCAGTCTCCAAAACCCCTCTGGCGTCTTGGCAACGTGCATGCCTGGAGCTCAACATTATTGGACCTGCCGCCATTCATGGCTATGAGCCAGGGCTTCTCTGGTGCTGGCTGAGGCACTGAGTGTTTCCATGTGGTCCTTTTACTTACTGTACGTAAAAGGCAGCCCTCCAACTACAGCCGGCTGATTGCAAATGACATTTCCATGTGGTGGGGAAAAGGGCCAGAATGCCTCTGATTCCAGCTGGTTCTGGACAGCCTGGACCTGGAGATGAGGCTCTGCACACCCAACATTTGCCTGTAGGGATGATGTGCAAATGCCCAGAGACCCTGCTCCACAGGGAGCACGAGGCCCTGCTGATGAGAAACAGAACCAACACTTCCTAGAATTCCGCAGACAAAAGAGAAGGTCGAGTGGAGGGATTTAGAGCAAAGAAAAGCCTAGACTTCGGAATCAGACAGCCAAAGTCTGGATCCTGGCTGTACTCCTTACTAGCTCCATGACCTTGGGCAAGAGACGAACCTCTCCCAGCCTCAGTATCCCCCATCCGTAAGCAGGAATACTGCCTGTCTCGTGGGGTGTTTGGGAGAATGAAACCTGGTGATGCATGCGGGGCGCTGAGTGCAGCGCTTGACGTATCGTGAGTGCTCAGGGTTTGGAACTCCAAGCTGGCCAGGCCCCTGTGTGATGGTTCTTGCGGGGACCTAGGGGTGCCGGGAGGTGGGTCAGAATCAGGCTTACCCCAGAAGAAGCCATAGTGATAACCACAGGAGGAGCAGAGATACAAAGGACGGGGGTGTGAGTTACTGTTTCGTAAGTCCTGTCTGGGGGGTGGGGGAAAGGAAGAAGTGGGGGGGGGCGCCTGGGTGGCTCAGTCGGTTGAGCAACTTCCTCCGGCTCAGGTCGTGATCCCGGAGTCCCGGGATCAAGTCCCGCATCGGGCTCCCTGCTCGGCGGGGGGTCTGCTTCTCCCTCTGACCCTCCCCCCCCTCATGTGCTTTCTCTCTCTCTCATTCTCTCTCTCTCAAATAAATAAAATCTTAAAAAAAAAAAAAAGGAAGAAGCAGGATGGGGGAGTGGAGGAAAGCGGCAGAAATATCTGCAAGTGGTTTTAGAAGAGGAATTGAAATTCACAGGTCATTGCTGCCATTCCAACGGTTACTTGGCATCTGGGGCAACCCAGTATGAAGGAATAGAGAGCCATTCTGAAAGCCCTCGGGGGGAGAGGGAGGTGCCACTGGGAAAGGGTGAGGCCGGGCTCCTGCCCTCCAGGGACTCAGGGCCACATCCAGATTCTAGAAGTGCTCTGAGCGCAGACTGGCAAGGGCTGAGCTGGTCAGAAGAGGTTCCTGGGGGGAGGAAGATGGAGCTACGCCTTGAATGATGGGAAGTATGTTGAACAAGAGAGATGGCCACTCTCGGTGCCTTCGACGTTACCAGGCAGGGGTCCCAGGACAAGGCGGCTGGCTCTCAGGGGTCTCAGTTTAGGCCCTCTCTAGCCCTCAACCTACACAGCCACTTGGGCCAGCCATTCATTTGTGCTTCACGAAGAACAAGAGGTCCCGGCTATAGTGCTGCTCAGGTGCCCAGCCTTAGAGCTCCTCACTGCCGTGAAAACACATTTCTCTCACCCTACAGCTAGGGGCAACCGTGTGCCAGTCAGAGCCCTGGGGACAGCCCTGAGGACCCTCCAACCCTCCTCAGGGGCCCAGGGCAGCACGTGATGTCCTGATGGAGACTTAACCCCATTTTCCCCAGGTTGCCCAGGACACCCTAACCAATGCCAGAACCTCATGATGGTGGCCGAACACACTCTGATGACCCCATGTCTATGTCCCCCACAGGGGCTGAGCACCAGCTACAGGCTTTTCTCCAGCCTTTGAGATCACATATATCTTGTGCTGGACAGATGACACGAGGTCTCATCCCAGTAGGAACTTGATAATTGACACACATTCATAGCTCTCCCTGTTCTTATTTCATTTTCATTTTATTTTATTTATTTATTTAAAAGATTTTATTTTATTTATTTGAGAGAGAGAGTGAGAGAGAAAGCACAAGAGGGGGTAGGGTCAGAGGGAGAAGCAGACTCCCCACTGAGCAAGGAGCCCGATGTGGGACTCGATCCCGGGACTCCGGGATCATGACCCGAGCCAAAGGCAATCGCTTAACCAACTGAGCCACCCAGGCGCCCTCATTTTCATTTTAAATTATGCATTTAAATATCAAATGACTTAAATATATCTACATAAACAATTACTTGCATGTCCCTCCGATCTCCCTCAAGGTACACATCTTCTGACCATTGTAATTAGGGTGCAAGACTTGTTTTCTTCCTGGGCCTTGTACATGGCTTCATGCTCGTCATCATGATCTTATTGGCTATTCCTTATTACATCAATGACACAGCTCAGTCTACAACTAATTGATGGGCATTTTCATTGGTTACAATTTTTTTTTTGTTATGTCTAAATTACTCTACACTGTCCAAAATATAATTTTCCTTTTGAGTGACTCTCTTGGGGTTGTTCCCAGGAGCTGGATACTCAGTTGAGAGCCGCGTGAAGATTCTCTGTGCGCTCATCACAGAGCGTGGGTATCTCATTAATCTGCGTGCCAACACAGCAGAGTTCAGTCCTGTGATGCCCATTAGAAAACTGAGGTGGGTGGAGTGGGGGTGAACATTTGCCTAGAGCCACCCAGTGTATCTCCCTGTGCCATTGCTCAGAATGCCCCTCCCTCCAGGCACACTCTGGGTGGGACAGGACCCCCAAATGCCTTTCCTGGCACAGTGAGTGACCGATGCTGGAAATGCCCCAATGGTGGCATGAAGATATTATGGAAGGAGGAAAGCTGCTTCTTTAGCCTCTGGAACAAGCCCTGCAGATGGCTGTCTCAGACCAAGCCCAAGGCTGCCTCCCCAGCACCTCCAGAGACCCTTTAAACAAGGGAGGGCGTGCTTTGTGGATCCTTAAGCCCTTCGGAAGATGTGCAAATGGGGGCAGGTCAGCCACATGAAGTGTTGGCTACAATGTGTAAACCCCACCTCGGGGCGCTGCTAATCTTTTGGGTCAGGCACAGGGGCTGGGGTGCCTCCTGCCAAGTCGCCCGTGTGGATCCTGTGGCAAGAGCTGGGCAGTCATGGGGCTCCCAGGGCCAGGCGCGGGACCGTTCGCTGGTACCCCTGTCTGTCCTGCCGTGGCCCGAGTGCCCTGTCCAGCCTTCCCTGCAGGCAAAGCCGCAACAGCTGCCGGGCCACAGAAGCCCCGGGCTCACAGGCATCCCTGGCCCCCAATTGTGCCCCTGGGTGAGGTGCACGGGGCTAACCAGAAACACCTGTGTACATGGAATTTCCTGCCCCAGTTCAGCCTTCATTTCCTCCGCCAGTAAAAACGCAAGGCGTGCAAAGGTGAAAGAAACCAGCCAGTCAATCACCCAGACGACGGCCACCAGGGCCGCAGAGACAGGACTTTCTAAATTAAATTTTAATTCCCACCCGATGGCCTGGCCGGGACAGCCATGATTCAAACCGTGCAACCGGCCGCCTCGGCCGGGCAGATGCCCGCTCGGGTCCTCGCAGGAATTCACCTCCCCCCGGGACCAAGGGACAGTGGCGTCTGCCTTGGCCCTCAGGTTGTGGAATGAGACCCTAAGAATGAAAGGGACCCCTTTTCCCTCAACCTCATTGTGCAGCTGCAAAGGCTGCCCAGCTGATTAGCGGCTCACTGCCCCAGGCTGTTTGAATTATTAGGTGCTGGGGAGATCAGAGCCCACCGGTGACTCGGGGGCATTTACCAAGACAACATCAAAGCCCGAGGCGCCCGGGGCCAGAGTGTAGGATAATGGTCAGAGCCCGAGGGTCTGTGCTCTGTCCTGGCCCAGCAGGTTTAGGTGAGGAGAGCGTCGTAAAAATGCCTCCGTTTTTCCAGAACATTTTTCCAGCGATTCCTGCCGGGGAGAGGAGGAGGGCCTGGGGCAAGAAGAAGGGCAGTATTGAGCTGCCCATTTTATGGTCATTCCAACTGAAGTGGTGTCTGCGATCATGATCGGCCCGACCGCACAGCCGGCCTGCGAACGGGTCAGCAGACTGAGAATGCCGCTTGGATGGAGTCCTGACTCTCTCCCCTCCATCTCAGCCAGCGATGGGAGGGGCAGGAGAGTGGCCTTGAGAGGCAACACTGAGGTGGCACAGACCCGGTCTCATAGCCCAGCGTGTGCCCTTAACAAGTTACTTCTCCCAGCATCAGGCCCTTGGTGCCTCAACTGGGAAATCACGACAGCCCCCCCTCTGTAAGATTGGGAGCACTAAAGGAGTATCCGGAGGCGCTTTACGCTGAGGAATGTGACAAGCCAGGGCGCCAGATGAGGCAACCTTTGTCGGATTCTCTGCCAGTGGCAGGTCAGCGACAGTCACCAGGGAAACAGAGGTGAAGACCCTCTCTTCAGGAGCATCTGGCCCCTTTCTGGACATCCCAGGCCCCACTTCCTGTTCAGCCCTGTGTGCAAGACGCACAGCCCCACCCCATCTTTTCTGATTGGTCTCCTCATCGAGGGGGTCAAACACGAAGATGCATCACTGATGAGGGCTGGTGAGCCAGGGGATGGTGAGATCAGTACAAATCCTTCCTAGACCTGGAGAAGCAACCGCTAGGGCAAGCAGCCAGGGGCTGGAGGCCATGACTGGCTCCCTGGCAGAGAACTGCAGAACATTCATTGGGAAATGGAAAGCATCCCAGCTTTTTAATAGCCGCCATCTGCCATCTTTTTAGAATAGCTTTACGATTTTAAAAATAATATAGGCTCATTATAATATACTACAACTACACACCATAACCTAAATGAATCTCACCAACAACACTGAGCCAAAGAAGCCAGATACAAAAGAGTTCACACTGCATGCATGATTCCATCTATATAAAGCTTTAAAACAGGCGAAAGGACTCTGTGGGGTTTAAATCAGGAAATGGGTCATCCTGGGGGTGGGGGTTACTGGAAGGGGACACAGGGGGACTACTAAGAGGTCTGATGTTCTGGTTCTTGATTGGAGTGCTGGTTTTCACAAGTATGTTCACTTAGTGAAACTCCACTGAGCTATATATGCTTATAAACTTTACTGCATGTATGTTATATCAGTAATAAATTTCCTGAAAATAAATTAGTGGGTCTGCGGCAACACTGTGTGTACAAATAGATATAAAACACTAATGATCAGTGTAGAAAATGTGGTGGTTTTTTTTTCTCCTAAAAAGGGAAAACTTGGGAACAGGTCGCCTCTCTTACCATCCAGAGTTAGTTCCTTTAATATTTTAGTATTTTTTCCTTCACCTCTTCCCATTTTATGGGAATAATGCATGCTTATTTATACATTCAGTACTATTCTTATATAGAAAATTATTTGTACAACTTTTTTCCTTAATATTATATTGTAAGGATTCTTGCATGCATTCTTAATCACTCCTGAAAGCGATCTTCAAGACCCTGTAATACGTCACTGGATGGGCACATCATGCGTTAACCCAGTGGTTCCAAACGCAGTTGAAAATTGCCTCTTCCCTGGGGGCATTTTGCGAAGTCTGGAGACATTTTTGGTTGTCACAACTTGGCGGTGGGGTGGTGACTACTAGCACCTAGTAATCTAGATGCTGCTCATCATGCTGCTAAACATCCTACACGGCCCAGGATAGCTCCCACTACAAAGAATTATCTGACCTCAAATGTCAACAGCTGAGGCTGAGAATCCCTTGTATAATCCTATCCGTATTGTTATACCTACAGGCTACTTTCAGCTTTTCCTGTCAGGAATAAAGCACCAACCCACCTCCTAGATAAATCATTCTGTGCATCTCTTCCTCCTTAGCTTCAGTTTCTGGGGGCAAGCTCAATGCTATGGCCACTTGAAAGAGCTTGATATGTGCTTCTGGGCTATCTTCCTGAAAGTGGCCTCAGTTTACGCTGACCACCTGACCCTTCCTCCATGTCTCTAGTGATAAACTAGAGACTTTTAGCCTTTTAGAAGCTCACAGACATCCCACACCTAAAGCTGACCCTCTTTGCCTGGCTGCCCTCTGTCACTAGGGCCCATGCGCTTTCTCTTAAAACTTCCTGGAAAAGTGGTCCACGTCCCTCTCCCCTGACCCGTGTCTCTTTCCACCCCTCAGGGCATCGCAGAAGCCTCCGATGCTCACCACTCCACCGAGACTGTCGTCAGAATACTACAGGCCCCCCCTCCATGAACCAAACATCAATATGGATTTTCAATGCTCAGTGCACCCGACCCTCAGCCACATCTGCCATCGGCAAGCTCCCCAACCTCCATCTCTCTGAGAGGATTGCCAGAGATTCCCAAGCCCACCACCCCTCAGGGCCCATCCTCCCAGGGCTTGGATGCCACCCCTTCTCACCCAGGGGCAAGGGTAACTCCGGCCCAGCCTGCTTTCCCCAACTTGAGACCCGTGTTTTCAAAGGAAAAGTTGTAACTTGGCCTCTTTCTGGAGCTAGAAGACTTGAAACGTCCATATTTCACCTTCCCTGGGTGAGCTTTCTAAAACAAAAATCATAACTGCAATGTGTAGACTGGCTTTGAATCCTGATTCATAAAAATCAAAATCAACCTTGAAACAAACACATTTTGGGGACAATGTGGGAAATTTGGTTCTGAACCCAGTATTAGATGTTAAGAAATTCCTGTTAATTATGTGAGGGGTGATAACAATGGTAGTGTAGTTGTGTAAAAAAAAAAAAAAAATCTTAATTCATAAAGGATGTACCCTGAACTTTCTAAAGAGGGTGACTTGATTTGCCTTAAAATATTTTAGCAAAGAAGAAATACATTAAGAAAATTTGGAAAAACATTAATAATTGTTCAGCTTAAGTACAGGCTTGTGGAGGTTCACTATTCTCTTCTCTCCACTTTTTATGGAATTTGTCATACTTTCAAAAAAACCCTACAAACCTGACCACAGCGCTCTCCTGCTCAGAATATTCCGGTATTCTCTGCTGCCTAGAGGATCCAGTCTGACCTTGTAAATGTGTCATACCAGCCCAAGGGGTCAGGCCACTTTCCATTCTCCAGCCTCCTGTGCCCTCATCTGTCCCCACATTGACGGATGATCCTCTTCATTGCATGGGA
This sequence comes from Eumetopias jubatus, assembly GCF_037043125.1. Lineage (NCBI taxonomy): Eukaryota > Metazoa > Chordata > Mammalia > Carnivora > Otariidae > Eumetopias > Eumetopias jubatus. The sequence goes on along the minus strand of NW_028274811.1, from coordinate 28,943,066 downwards.
GCATGGGGACTAACCCTGTCCTCTCTGCCTACAAAACTGGCCTACAAAACTGTACTCATTTTCCAAGAGTCTCTTCAAAGTGTCCCCTCATTTCTGATCTTCCCTGAGTCCTCCGGTCTCTGACCCTTCAGGCCAAGCCTCTGGCCCTCCCTCTACACCCCTGCCTTGTCTACCAATCAACTATTTTACAGTGGCCGGTTGTCCTATGTCCCCCATCCGACCCTCACCCCACTGGGGACCAAGCTCCCTGTGGGGGAGACCTATGTCTTGCTCACTCCCACTTCCCAAGACTGGTGCATTCCCAGAACTTGGTCGGGATTCAGTAGAAGTCAGGGGAGTGAATGAGTGAGCCTCTTTGCCTCCTGGAGATGAACAATAATTACATTTGAGTTTTCCAGGCTGGGTTTTTTCTGTGCTTTTCTCTGGATGGGACATGACTAGAATCGTTTCTGAAAATGAGTTTCAGGAACTCAGAGTAGAAGTATAAACCAAGCTCAAGAAATACTTGAGTTGCCAGGCAACGTAAGGACACAAGCACAAACTCTCAAATATCAGCCCAGAGATGTTTTGTAATTGCTCAGGGTCGTTCTCTTTACTAGTAATCTGATTGCTCACATGCAAGGAAAGGCAGAGTCAATAAATACAGTAAGTCGCATTGGTCACTGGGAGGAGAATGCCAGTACTGAGATCATGTCCCACTGATGAGACAAGTGCAATCCTGACCCTGGTCCTGGGAGAATTAGGGAGAAAGAAGACAGCATGACCAACTCCAGAAGGGGGTGGAACCCCAAGCCACCTCCTGTCTCTGGCCTTTGCTGGAGCCCGCAGACAAGCTTGGCTGGGAAGGGGCAGGCTGGAGAGGGATGCGGAACAGGGCTCCGAGGGCTGGCATAGAGGTGGGCAGATCCCACCGCAAGGCCCTGCATCCCAGAGCCACAGGCTTGGTTGCAGGGTCCCTGTCAGTCCTCTGCTCCCAAGACTGCCACCTTCAGGTACAGCCTGGGGGGACCTGTGTGCCCATCCTCGCTCAGCTGGTGCATGGAGTGGCCTACCTTCCTTCGTCCCAATGTGTAAAATGGGAGTGTCCTGCCTCAGGAAAGTGCAGCAGGCCCTTCTCTCTTGTTTCCTTGTGTTTCCCAAGAAAGGCAGGTGGCATGACTGACCGCATATCTGCATGCTAAAGGAGGCCCCTGGATTACCCCCACTGGAGACCGTGGGCAAGCTGCTAGAAGGGCACACTGAGGAGCCCGACCCTGGTCTTACCGATTCAACACGTTGAGGAGCGGGTCCTTGGAGCCCACGTTTCAGCAAGTTCTTCCGGTAATTTTATTTAATTGTGGTAAAATACATACAACATAAGATATGCCACTTTAATCATTTTTCAATGTTCAATTCAGTGGCAGGCATTAATCACCTCGACACTGTTGCATCATCCTCTCCACTGTTGCCCAGACTTTTCCATCACCCCAAACAGAAGCTCTATCCCCACTAACCAGTAACTCCCCCAAGCCTCTGGTAACCCTTAATCCACTTTCTGACTCTATGAATTTGCCTATTCTAGATAGTATGTGTAAGTGGAATTGTACTTTTGTGTCTGACTTATTTCACTTGGCATAAATATTTTCAAGGTTCATCTGTATTGTAGCGTGTATCAGAATTCCGTTCCTTCTTATGGTTGAAGACCATTCCATTGTATGGTTGTACCACATTTTGTGTACCCATTCTTCTGTTGATAGACGCTTGAGATTCTTCCACCTTTTGGTTTTTGTGAATAACGCTGCCATGAACATTGGTGCACTGGTCTCAGCTCAAGCCCCTGGTTTCCTTTTTTTTTTTTTTTTTTTTTTTTTGGTGAATGTACCTAGGAATGGAAATGCTGGGTCTCATAATTCTATGTTTAACTTTTCAAAGGACAGCAAACTATTTTCCCCAGAAGCTGCACCATTTTATATCCTACCAACAAAGCGTGCACGAGGATTCCATGCCCATCCTCACTGATGCTTGTTATTTTCTTTATTGTTTTGAAGATTTATTTATTTACTTTAGTGAAAGAGAGAGCATGCACGAGCAGGGGGAGGCACAGATGAAGAGGGAGAGAAATCCGCAAAATGATTCCCTGCTAAGTGCAGAGCCCGATGCAGGGCTCCATCCCAGGACCCTGAGACCATGACCTGAGCTGAAATCAAGAGTTGGACACTTAACCAGATGAGCCACCCAGGCGTCCCACTAACACTTGTTATTTTCTGCGTTTTTGATTATAACCATCCTCATAGGTGTGACATGGTATCTTACTGTGGTTTCCCTTCAGGTAATTCTGCTGAACATTCAGTAGAGAGAGACAGGGACTCACAATAAAGGGAAGGGGATCTGGGTCACTTTTCAAAGAGTGAGTCGTCTTCTTCTTCTTCTTCTTCTTCTTCTTCTTCTTCTTCTTCCTCTTCTTCTTCTTTTGCAAACGAACACTGTTTCCTAGGGTTCAGTTCAGTTCAGTGGCCACGTGAGTCAGGTGTGGGGACCAAACTTCTCCATCCTTCTCCCTGACAGGGTCTGTGGAATAACACTTGGTGGGCAAGATACCAGGCTTTGGGTCAAATAATCAGGGGGGTTTCTTGCATTCCAGGATTTAAGTCCAGCCTGAATGAAAATCTCTCTGGAGGCTGGGGATGCCCCTTATGACCCTCCGTCACCCTGATCAAGAAACGACTGCCCATTAGCCGAGTGTCTGGGAAGGGTGGGGTGAGATTCAGGGTTGACCCCTGAGCCCCTGCAGAGGCTGCCTTCTCCCAAATGTCAAATCCTGCCAGAAGAAACACTCACTGCTTTAGGGAGAATTTTGCTTCTTCGGCAACCCCGGACCAATTAGCATAGCAGAGCTCTGTGGGTAAGCACACTCTCAATGGGACTTGTAAGAGCCACAGTCAAGAGATCAAATAACCCCCTTGCTCCCTATGCAACAGGCCTGGACTCCATCAGAAGGACACGCCCAGCCAGCCAAGACATAACTTCGGTGCAGACAGCAGGGCAATGAGGCAAGCAATAAAAAAGCCTAATCTCTTAAGGCAACATGAATTGTTGGCGAGAACATAAGGGGAAAGCAACATTAGCCAAGGATCATTTTCCTCTTGTTATAGATGCCTGCTGACTGCTTGGAAAAACCAAAGTGGGAAAAAAAAAATCCTGCTAGTGCTGGTGGGCGGCAAGATGCAATTTACAGAACTGGTTTTCCTGAGTTTCCAACAGCTCAACAGTTAGTCTTCTTGCAATCATTAGTGACTACCATGGGCCGAGGGCTTCTTCCGTGACAGGCATTTTCTATTTAATAGCTTTGCCTAATCCCGTGATTCTAAACAATTAGCAGTACCCATCATCCTCTGTCAGTTTGGTTCAGTGTAAGGAACAGAAGTTCTGGATGTTTCCAGCAAAAGGGGGTTTTTGTACAGGGAATCAAATGCTTCCAAGACTCTGGTAAGGGCCGGAGGAGCATATGCAAGGGGGTGACAACCAGCTGTCCGCTAGAAGGACCCATCACCTAGCTGAGACTTCAGGAAGCTCCTACACCTACCGCCGTAGCTAGCGTCACAACTGCCTCTCCCAGCCTGAGGCTGGTGACCATCATCCTTGTGCACCCCTCAACTCACCACCACTAAGCTTGCCAGCAACCTCAGCAGGAGGGGGAAGGCCTTCCTCAGCTCCACCTTCCAGACCTCGCATGAGCACCATCAACTAGTAGAACTTCCGTGCCATCCAGAACTCCAGCTGCAAGTGAGTCTGGGGAGCTTTCCGGGCTTCCTGAAGGAGGAGGGTAGGGTGGAGAATGAAAGCACCTCCCATCCCCATTATTCAGTTGCATCCCGACAGGTTAGATCACTTGTGCAGGGTCACACACCTAGTGGGTGGGGAAGCCATGACTGGAGCTCAAGTTTGCGGGACGGTGAAGTCCGTTCTTACCCACGGATTTCTGAGCAATGAGGAGAAAAAGCATTCTACACATTCTAAGCATTTCTGTTAATTATAACTACACTGGGGGCTAATATCAGATCTCGGATTAAATTGCCAGGAGATTACTCGGAATTGTACAAAGATAATGACACTGGCAATTATGAGAAATGAGTCGTTTCGGTTTTGCGGTGAGAGGATAAACAAGGCATGTGTGGAAGAAAAAGAAATGGGACTAGTCTGGACTTAGCTGCAGGGCAAACCTGTTTCCGCCTGGATCCCCGTTCCAGGCTACGGGGCCCGCTGCCACAGGCAGCCCGGAGGAGCCTTGGTACATTGCTGGTGAAGGGTTGGCATGGAAGGGTGATACTCATGACTGCTTACTGACACTTAGACGCCAAGCATCAAGGATTAGCTCACTGTGTCCGCACAACAACTTATAAGGTAGGTGACTGTCTCCTTTGAATTTCATAGATATGGAGGCTGAGCTCAAAGAGGTTAAATGACTCACCCAAGGTCACACAGCCAGCCTGTGACCAAGTCAGAATCGGCACTCAAGTCTGTCCAAGTCCTTAGCCCCTGGCTGTGCATACACCCCCATTGACTCCACAAGCTCCCACTGCCCCTCACAGCACACACAGAGCTGGATCAAGCCAAAAACAACTGAACACCAGTTAGGTGAACACTACTTGCGGCACAGTACTGGTGAACCATGCCCAGTGCCCCAGTCTGGAGAATTCAGTGAAGACGGACCTAGGCCTGGGCACAAGCTGGGGCCAGGGCATCTCTCTACACAAGGGATTCTTTCCAGTTCTATTATGTATTCTCCCCACCACACCCCATCCTGGAGGATTTGGAGCAAGGCCTAAAAACCAAGTTGTTCCCAGTTGAGAAACTTTGGTGGCTTGCTGATCCAAACCACCCATTGTACACACGGAGAAACAGAGATTAGAAAAGAGGAAGTAACCTGTCAAAGGTAATAATACAGATGTCTGGAATCAAGGGGAGGGCAAACCCCAGGCTGCTTTAGCATCTTCTCACTTCGGAACTAACATTTAAAGGAGAACCCAAATGACATACTAGCAATTCAGTACCCTTAGAATATCCTCTCTCATCACCAAGGACTCCGCCACCCACCCTTACTTGCTGGTTTCTAAGATGGTGGTAATGTTTTATTTTTTGAGTCACATGACTATACTGACCTTGTGAAAATTCACTGAGCGGTTTACTTATGGGTTTTTTTTTTCACTTTTCTATATTATGTAAAACTTCAGTGAAAAGCTAACTTAAAAATAATATTGGCCAGTTAGAGCTCCCCCAGGACCAAGAAAATAGTCCATGTTTTAATTGAGAAGCAACTTCTTTTTAGTCTTAAGAGGCTGAAAAAAATCATATGCAGTGTTGCTGTCAACTCGGGATTTGAATAAACTGAGAGGTTGAATAATCCAAGGAGGTTTGGGGGCTCTCTGCAAAAGCGGAGACATTCTTTTTACTTTTCCTTTGGAAGACAGAAACACACACACACACACACACACACACACACACACACACAAACACACACACAAATGAGACCTGTGGCAGAGACTTGATGGCTGTTCACAACCATTTACTTATTCCTCCTGGACAACCACTAGGCTATACTTCCCAGTGCAGCCATTTGACTGGATCCTGGCCAATGAAATGTCTAAAGTAGGTATAAATGATAGAGACAAATTCCAAGTCTGGTCCATAAACTTTCCCCTGTGCAACTATTGACTACCTTTTCCAAGCTACTGGCTAATTACAGAGTTCTCTGAGGCCCTAGAAGAGGGTGGAGTTGTAAGACAAAAGAAACCTGAGTTCCTGTGACATCAGGTGGAGGAGAGCCATGTAGGAGAGTCACCTGACCAGGAAAACCTTTGATGGGACACTGCACAGGCAAGAAATAAACTTTATTGTGTAGTGAAATGTGCAGCTTATTTGTTTCAGCAGTTAGCCTACCCTGAAAAATACAAGTCATTTTGAAATTCAGCAAATCATTCTCCAAATCACCCCAACCTTCTCAACTTTGAGCCAGCCACAGAGTATTTTTTAAAATCTGAGGGGCCAAAATGGAGTCTTGCCTGTTACTTATTGATTCTTAATTCAGAAACAGTTGTAACAGGTACAATTCACCAGTCCCGGGTGAGTTAGGGCAAGAGACCAAAGGAAAAGACTCATTATAACAAGATGTGAGAGTTGGCAGTCCTGTTTTTCCTCTAATTGTTCTGTCTCCTCCTTTGCTGACAGGGTTCAAAATGGCAGCATTCTAGACCATTCTATGCAGGGGCTAACAGCTCTGTACCACCAGAGGGCAATGCTATATAATAGCTGGTGCACACGATGATAACTGAATCATCATGAAAGGGAGAATCAGAGTCAACATTTGTTTTTAAGATTTATTTATTTATTTATTTTTAAGAGAAAGAGAGAGAGCATGAGAGTGAGCTCCTTTAAGCAGGGAGGTGGGGAGGGGCAGAGGGAGAGGAAGAGAGAATCCGGAAGCACACTTCCTGATGAGCTTGGAGCCCATCATGGGGTTCCATCCCAGGACCCTGAGATCATGACCTGAGCCAAAATCAAGAGTGCGCAGCCCAGCCACTGAGCCCCCCCAGACGCCCCTGAGCATTTTTTTTTTTTTTTGAGTCAACATCTATGGAAAGGGGCAGGAGGCAGACACCAGGATTGTGGAAAAGTCCCTGGGTGATGACAGTGAGGAAAACATCTTTGAGATGCACATCCCCCACTTCTATCTCCCTTGCAATTGTTCCAAGGACTAACTCTCTGCATTTCCCCCACCGATATTAAAGTTTTCCAGACTACTAAATGATTTTACTCATATATGGAATTTAAGAAATGAAACAAGCAAAGAAAAAGAGAGAGAGAGAGACAATACAAGAAACAGACTCTTAACTATAGAGAACAAACAGATGGTTCCCAGAGGAGAGATGGGGGGGGGATGGGTGACACAGGTGATGGGGTTAAGGAGGGCGCTTGTAAAGAGCACCGGGTGATGTATGGAAGTGTCAAGTTAGTATATTGTACATCTGAAACTAATACCACACTGTATGTTAACTATACTGGAATTAAAATTACAAACTTAATAAAAATAAAATTATAAGTAAATATTGTGTCTGATCCTCCATCAAAACTTTTCAAAACCTTGACAATTTTCTAGGAAAATATATATTAGCAAAAAAAAAAAAAAATCTTCGGCTGAAAGATCCAACTGCGTGTGGCAAGGAAAATTGTACTAAAGCTCCCTTCCACCAACACACTCAGACATGGAAAGCAGTTAGAAAATAAAGACACTGAATAAAAACAGAAATAAAACAAGAGGCATGTGAGGGGCAGAGGCTGCTCTGGTCTCTGCCGGGCCTGGGGCCTGCCAGATTCTGTAAGGAAACAGCAGTTTCTCTAGCAGTAGCCTGTGGTTTCCTATGAAAACCCAGACTCGGGTTCTGTTTCTTAGAATGGAGAACTAGCTTTTGTCCAGACCAAGCTTCTAGCTGAAAATAACTAGAAAAAGAAAGACAAAAATATATATCTTTTAAACAGTTTGATGGCAGTAAAGAGCAACACAGGATTTCTAGAAGCAAGATCTCAGAGAGAAGGGGAGCCCAGGAATCTGAGCCTGATATATGGTGTTTTCTTCCTCCTGAGATATTACCCAACTCAGAAGTTTGGGTTGAAAAGCTATCAGAAAGTGGTGGCTGAAAAGCTGAGTAGGACTTCTGACAGCCTCTCATTAGTTTGCAGGAGAAAGAGATGGAGTGGAGACCTGCCAATCAGGAGAGGGTGTGATGAGCCACTCAGGTTTTCAGCTGGGGTCCCAAAGACTGATAACCTAGAATAAGACGGTCTTACCGCAGATTTCCTAGAAGAGAGAGCCAGAGGCAAAAGCTTGCATGCGGACACTTTACTAAGAAATGCACTTGCAGGAGGCTGGAGTGAGGGAGAAAGGGAAGCGAGGCAGAGCAGAAGGAAGAACATGGTACAGGCGAGGGCACTCAGCCCCACAGAACACCAGCATTCCTCAGCACTCTCCTCAAAATCAGGGAAAATCGGATCCCATAACAGACCAGAGCAGGAGGAGACCCGATGACCAAACACGAAGAGGTATCCTGGAACAGAAAACATATGTTGGGGAAAAACTAATGAAATCCAAATAAAGTACGGAGTTTAAGGAATAGTCATGTACCAGTGTTGGCTCTTTGGTTGTAAATGCACCACAGTAATATAAACCATTAGTAATAGGGGAAAGTGGGTGCAAGGTCTGTGAAACTTTCTTCATTATCTTTGCAACTTTTCTGTCAACCTAAAGCGAACACAAAATTTTATTTAAAAAAAAGAGTAAACAGTAGTTTATTTTTTAAATTTTTCTTCTTTTTTCTTTTTTTTAAACAAGTAGTTTAAACCAAATGAATTTTCACTTTGAGAGCACCCATAATAATGTCTTGTGGGATTGTAAATATATATTTAACATTACTTGTAATTAAATAATACACATATTAAATATTAATAAACATAAAACACATAATTATATTCTATTATGTACATAATTAAAACACATAATTGTATTCTATTATGTGTATAATTAAAACATACAGCAATAGCAGAAAAGGCAGGAGGAGGGAGATCAGTGAAGTTAAGAAGTTCTAAACTCCTCGTATTGTCCAGGAAACTGTAAACATATTCATTTATATTAGATTTTAATAAATCAGAAATGCACATTGTAACCTCTAGGTTCATCACTAACAGAATAGTTACTAAATAGGTAACTCACAACTAACAGAGAAAAAAATAGAATTATAAAAGTACAGAATATGAAAGAGACTAAGAAAGGAAATAGAACATAAAGCAGGTGGGACAAATAGAAAATAAATAGTAAGTTGCAATGCTTAGCCCCAAATATCAGCTGTAACATTAAATATAAATGATGAAAATGTTCCATTTAAAAGTCTAAGAGTATACTTAGAAACAACAACATTAACCAAATGCCACTTTAAATATACACCTTTACTGTAAGGATACAGAATTATTAAAAATTAATGGGGTTGGGGGGGCCCTGGCTGCCTCAGTTGGTAGAGTGTGTGACCCTTGGGTCATGAGTTCAAGCCCCATGTTGGGCATGGAGCCTACTAAAAATTAAAATAAAATAAAATAAAATAAAAATCCAAAAAAAAATGTAACGGGATGGAAGAGACATTCAATTCAAACAGTAATCAAAAGGAAGCTGGTGTAGCTCAATGGACTTTAAAACAAAGCATTACTAGAGATAAAGAACGATAATGTATATTAAAAGGGTCAATCTATGGGAAATATGTAACAATTCCAAATTTGTAGGCACTTCATAACAGAGGCCCAGAATATAAAAAGCAAAACATGTAAGAACTGCAAGGGAAAGAGACAAACGTACAGCTATAGTGGGAGGCACTAATACACTTCTCTTGGTAACAGAACAAGCAGAAAAAAATCCGTAAGGATTGAAAAGAATTAAACTATATAATAAAAAATGTTGACCTAACTAACATACAAAGGCTACTACCTCCCAACAGTGAGAGAATGAATGTATGTTCTTTTCAAGTGCGCATGACCATTGGCGCAAATTGAATACAAGTGGGGCCACAAGGCAAATTTCAAAGAACTGAAATCATACAGAAGATATTCTCTAACCACAGTGCAATTAAACTAGAAATCAGTAACAGTAAAATTACTAGAACAATACTTGAATGTTCTGAGATCAAGTGATATACTTCTAAATAAGTCATGGATCAAAGAAGAAATCTCAATAGAGAGGAGAAACCTACTGAATAGCAATGAAGACACAGCACACTAAAACTTGTGTGCCATGGAAAGGAGTGCTTGCACCTCCCCAAAATTCCTGTGTTGAAACACTAATCTCCAATGTGATGGCATTCGGAGGAGGGACCTTGCGGAGGTCATTAGGTTTAGTTGAAGCGACACTGGTGGGACTCCCATGATGAGAATAGTGCCCTTATGTATGACAATAGTGCCCTTATGAGAAGAGGAAGGGACCAGACTCCTCCCTCCCACTCCGCCATGTGAGGATACAGCAAGAAGTTAGGGTGGCTGTGTGTAGACCAGGAAAAGGGTTAGCACCTTGATCTTTGAAGTCCCAGCTTCCAGAACTATGAACAGTAAATGTTTGCTGTTTAAGCCACCCACATTTATGGAATTTTCTTACAGCCTCCCGAACTGGCTGAGACCCTAAGGGATATGGCCAGCCTGGGCTTAGAGGGAAATCTATACCCTGGAAGTCACGTAAGCAAGGAAAGGAGGGAAGTTAGAATGACGACAGCAAATTCAACTCAAAGAGTTCCTCCTCCAGGTAGATGAAGTAGTCTGTGGCATGCCTCCACTGAAAAAACCTAGAAACATCAGAAAACTTATAAAAATCATATATTCAAAAGCATCAGAGAACTACAGAGGCAATTACAGGAAGTACGATTTTGCTGAGGAGAGAACTTTCCCCAAACGACTGCAGGAAATACATTCCTTTTGAAAGATGCATATACGGTCAATTCATTTTCCATAAAGATGCCAAAACAAATCAAATGAAATTTTTTCATCAACTGATGCTGGAACAACTGAAGGTCCAAATGAGCGAAAACAAAGCTTGACTTCTCCACCTCACACTACACATAAGATTTAATTTGCCATGGATTGTAGGCCTAAATATAAAAGCTGAAACTATAAAGATATTAAGGAAAATATCCTCATGCTCTGGGGCCAAAGATTTCTTAGATAAAACTGGAAAGACGTAACTATAAAAGAAATCATTGATAAAATGGAATTTATTGAAAGTAAAAACATCTGTTTATCAAAAGGCTGTAAAGAAACGGGCAAGCCATGGACTGGAAGAAAATATTTGCAAGATATATAAGAAATAGTGTCCAGAATATATAAAAACACTTACAATTTAACAGTTAAAAGAACAAACAATCCTATAAAAATAAGCAAAAACACTTGACACACATTTCACAAAGGAAAATATTTGAATGGAAAGTAGCAAAGATGTAGAACAATCAAAATTCTTCTGTTGCTGGTAGGAACATAAAAGGGTACAACTATTTTGGAAAAACTCCACCAATTTCTTCGCAAGTTAAATGTACACTTGCACTTTGACCCAATAAGTCCAATCCGAGGTGTTTATTCAAGAGATATAAAAACATGTGTTTGTGAACCAACTTGTTAAAGCATGCTCATCACACTTTTACTCACAAAAAATCCCCCAAATCAAATATCCATCCATAGGAGAATGAATAAACAAATCATGATATATTTATACAATGTAATGCTATTCAACAATAAAAATTTATGAAGTATTAGCCCACACAGCAAAATGTATTGATCCACAGAACAAAAACAATGGAGCGTGAAAGAGATACCCTGCATAATTCCTTTTTACGAAGTTCTAAAACAGGCAAAACCAATCTGAGGTGAAAAACATCAAAACGTTATTTGCCTCTGGGGGTAGAGATTCATTGGCAAGGGACTCAAGGGAACTTTCTAAGGTGATAAAAATGTGATTGTGATAAAGGAGACAATCAAGTGAGGTATCCATTTATCACAATGACACAGCTAAAATATGTGTACCTCCACGTATGTACATTTTACCTTAAAGTAAAAGAACTATTAAAAATAATTATCATCATTTTTATTGGTCAGGCCACACCCCACTGCCCAGCTTTTAAAAATCGGTTTAAACTGGGCATCTAAACTGACCAAAACTTCTCCCCCTGCTCATGTTCTCTCTCTCTCTCTCTCTCTGTATCTCTGTGTCTCGAATGAATAAATAAAAAAATCTTTAAAAAAAAAAAACTTCAATTCAAAAGCTATGAGTTACAGATTACACGAGAGCATAGTGGAGTATTTTTCACGACTGTTAGAACTGTACCTCCTAACTTCCTTCCTCGGAAAACAACTGGATTAGTCTCCACCAGAAAGAAGCAGCTGAGAAAAAAAAAAACAAACTAATTTTACCAACAGAAAACCTGTTTTACTTGTCAAAACACTTGCTTTTCTACGTATCCAGATACTTACTTTTAGAGGTTTGGATTCTTCCGTGTTTGATTTTGTACAAGAGATTCTGAAGGGTCAGATTGCCTTTGCCTCCTTTTCCAACCAATCTAAACAAAATAGTCATTCAGGTTTACACTCCATCTTCTGAAGAACACTCACAAGTCAAGCTGTCAGGCTGGTGCTTTCCATGATTCATGAAAGTTTTCCTTCCTTTGCATTTCCTTTAATACTGTTTTGTCTGTAGCCACACAATCTTTTCTTTCTTTTATCTTTTGGTTTATACACATAAAGCAGACTTTATAATGTAGTCAATACACTGAAATGCCTTGCATTTTCTTCTCTTTTCTCATCTTTTTTTCAAGATTTTATATACGTGTGTGTATATATATGTATATATGTGTGTGTGTGTGTATATATATATATATATATATATATATATTATATTTGGTGGGGAAGGGGCAGAGGGAGAGGGACAAACAAACTCTGCACCGAATGCAGAGCCCCATATGGGCTCGATCCCACCACCCTGAGATCATGACCTGAGCCGAAATCAAGAGTCAGATGCTTAACTGACTGAGCTACCCACGGGCCCCTCTTTTCTCATTTTTTAAGAAAAAACATTAAAGACCATTGTGCAAAATTCCTCATTAAAAATAAAATCATCGTCATCATCATGACCGTCAAGTTGAGGTGTAGTTGGGAGAAGATGTGAGAATGGCCAAATTTGGTAATTGTTCATTGGAATTTGTTACACTCTCCCCTTCCCTTTGTAAATGTTTGAATTTTTCCATAATGGAAAAATTTCTTGTTAGTTAAGGTGCAACAAAGAGGTTTTGAGACTTCTTTAAAGTAGAAAAAGCAGAGAAGTAGTTTGCCAGCACTAATGGTAGTGTTTTCAGGAAAAATAAAAATGATCCACATGATAACAGCAGGGGAGAATGAAGAGCACCAGGAAGGGTAAATGTAAATGAGTAGAACTGTACAAAATAATCCTCGAAATGTAGTGGAGTTTAAAATATATATAGGAGATTCATGAGAATAATGAAAAGTTGAGAGAGTTAAAATATTCTAGGTGTTATATTGGGAAGATAGAAAAAACAATTTCTTGGTAAAATATCAAGGACACATCTTGTAATATGTGTGGCAATTTGTTGTAACAGTAATCAGAAACTAATATAGTATCCACTGAGGATATTTGTCAAAATGAATCTTTATTATCATGGTTGCAAAATGCTGATTTTTCCAACTCCAGCCTTCCCTCAACATTTATTAGTTGTTTCAATATTCTACTAAAGCAAGAGGACATCTTCCCTTCACCTTTTTTTTTTAAGATTTTATTTAGTCATTTGAGACACAGCGATACAGAGAGAGAGAGAAAGCATGAGGAGGGTGAGAGGCAGAGGGAGAGGGAGAAGCAGGCTCCCTGCTGAGCCAGGAGCCAGATGTGGGGCTCGAACCCAGGACCCTGAGATCATGACCTGAGCCGAAACCAAGAGTCAGACGCTTAACGGACCAAGCCACCCAGGTGCCCCATATTTATGTATATTTTAGAAGTGAGTTCACATCAATACCTCCAATCCCAATTCATCCTCACAGGGCTCCTTCTTGCCTTCCTACATTCCATATTTTTTTTTAAAGATTCGTTCATCTATTTTAGAAAGAGATAGAGAGAGAAAGGAGACAGAGGCAGAGGGAGAGAATCCCAAGTGGACTCTTGGCTGAGCGTGGAGCCCAACACGGAGCTCCATCCCATGACCCCAAGACCATGACCCAAGCCGAAAACAAGAGTCGGTCGCTCAACGTACTGAGCCACCGGAGCGCCCCTCCTCCATTCCATATTTATATGTCCCTTCTCCCCTAGTGAGAACCCTGACTCCCAATAACAACGCATTTACTCATTTGCTAAAACCTGTAATAGATCTAGAGTTGTCTTAGAACTGATTTTCCCATGCCAACACAAAAAACAAAGTCAGTAAAAGTGGTTCAGGATTTGTTTGTAATTCTTCCCTCATGCCCTCTCTCAACACTGACTGCAGTATCAAATATTGTGTTCATAAATAAAGTGGATTACTTCTTTCTCCTCAACTTCAGGAGGATTATGACATTCACTTGACGTATGCTTGGGTTCCTTGGTTTTAGTTTGATTTCAGTTCTAGAAATTTTCTCCCTGTCTGTTATTACAGATGCAAGGCTAGTTTTTGAATGTGTAGAGCACTAACCTGCTTCCAAAAACCAGAAGTGTGCAAAAGCAATATACTCAGAGAAATAGCTCTCTGTCCTTTTGTTTCTGTCCCTCACCTTCATAGGTAACTCCTCAGTGTTTTCTGGTTTATCTCCCCCCCACCCCCACAGCATTGCCCTCTGTAGAGAGAATATGTACATGTTCTTATTTTCCCTACATTCTTACACAAAACATAGCATCCCATATATGCTCACCCTCTGCGGTTTTCACTTAACATCTCCTGGAAATCACTCCATAATCAGTTCATAGAGATCCTCACCACTCGTTTTTACAGCGTGTAGTACTTACTCTGCGTACGCATCCTAGTGTAGTCAACAAATCTCCTACACTTGGATATTTAAGTGTTTGCAATATTTTGCAATTACAAATAATGAAGCAATGAATAATCTTGTGGGTTTGTATTTTCCTGTCATTGGGGTGCATTTTCAGGGTAAAATCTACAAGCAGAATTGCTTGGTTAGGGGTAAATACAGAGATGACTTTATCAAATACTGTGTAAGTCCCCCCCCCCCATAGAGCTGTAGTGCTTTGTATTCCTACCTGTAATGTAGGAGAGCCTGTTTCCTATAGCTCTGCTAACAGAGCACAGTTTCCAGCTTTTGAACCTTTGCCAGTCTGATAAGTAGATATGATATCTCAGTATAGTTTTATGAGCACTTTCCTTGTGAGCGAAGTTGAACATCTTTTCATATTGTAAGCACTACTTTTATATCTTTTTGTTAATTGTTCACATCTTTTGTGCACTTTTTCAATAGTTTTAATTTCCCCCCACAATTTTCACAAGATATATATGATATATATATGACTGCTATGGGCTAAATTATGTCTGCTCACAGTTCATATTGAAGCCCTAACCCTCAATGTGACTGTATTTGGGGATAGGGCCTCTAGGAGGTAATGGAGATTAAATGAGATCAGAAGGATTGGGCCCTGATCCAAGAGGAGACACCAGAGAGTCCCTCAAACCCCCACCTGCACCCTTGGCCCTATACACAGGCATACAGAGGAAAGGTCATGTGAGGGCAAGTAGCTTTGCTTTGGAAGAGAAACTGAACTGAACCAGAACCCTGACCTTGGATTTGATAGCCTCTAGAGCCCGGAAAAAATTCTATTTTTTAAGCCACCCAGTCGAGGGTATTTTCTTATGGCAGCCCGAGCAGATTAAGGCAGGGACAATACTTTTTATCCGTGTTAAATTTTTCCAATATTTTCTTCCAGTCTGTCATTTGTGTTTTGACTTTCTTTTTTTTTTTTTAAGATTTTATTTATTTATTTGACAGAGAGAGAGAGACAGGAGAGAGGGAACACAAGCAGGCGGAATGGGAGAGGGAGAAGCTGGCTCCCCGCTGAGCAGGGAGCCCGATGCGGGGCTCAATCCCAGGACCCTGGGATCATGACCTGAGCCGAAGGCAGACGCTTAACGACTGAGCCACCCAGGCGCCCCTGTTTTGACTTTCTTTATGTTGGATTTTTTTTGTATGCAAAAGTTTTATTTTATTTTTGATGTAATCAAGGGAGGAGTATTATAATAACCTTTCAAATAATTGTGCATATTGTTCTCTGATTCTATACTGAAACTTGACAAATGGTAGATCCTTAAAGTTGCATAGATTATTAAAACATATCAGTGAACTTTTCATACTCTGTGACAATAAATTCATTGGTTTCTCTTGCGCTTTGAGTGGATTTTCTTTTCATACTACTCATGATGCTGTAGCATCATACATTAGTCATTTGGAAAATACTAGTTCACTAAGTTGTACTATCATATATCACTAGAATATATAAGACCTTTCCAAGTGTTGGCAGATTTTATTATACAATATCAAAAAACTGTATTTGTTAATGCCATCACCAATCTCATCGGAAAGTTTTTAAGTATTGGGAAACTGTCAGATCATGGTGGCAGATATAAAAATATTTAAATCTGCTTCATTTGGGACATTTTTAAATAAGTGAAACTAGCTCACTGTGTGTGTGTGTGTGTGTGTATGTGTGTGTGTGTTGAAGAATCCCATGACTGCTAGCAGTTTGGGGCCACTGCCTCGATGCATCCTGAGGCACCAACAGCTGACCCACCAGTGCTTTTATATTATCAGTGCAAAGGTCAACATGGTGGAAAAGGCAAGTAAGGCCTTAGCATTAATTTTATTTTATATTATTTTATTTTATTTTATTTATTTATTTGAGAGAGAGAGAGTGAGAGAGAGAGCATGAGAGGAGAGAGGGTCAGAGGGAGAAGCAGACTCCCTGCTGAGCAGGGAGCCGGATGTGGGACTCGATCCCAGGACTCCAGGATCATGACCTGAGCCGAAGGCAGTCGCTTAACCAACTGAGCCACCCAGGCGCCCAGCATTAATTTTTTTTAAGGTTTTATTTATTTATTTATTTGACAGAGAGAGACACAGCGAGAGAGGGAACACAAGCAGGGGGAGTGGGAGAGGGAGAAGCAGGCTTCTCAATGAGCAAGGAGCCCGATGTGGGGCTCGATCCCAGGACCCTGGGATCATGACCGGAGCAGAAGGCAGACGCTTAACGACTGAGCCACCCAGGTGCCCCAAGGCCTTAGCGTTATTATGAAAGTACCTGTGACACGCAGATGCTATTAAAGTGTCTCAGGTACCCCTCAGTGGTCCATGCACCACACTTTGAAGACCACTGCTCTACAGGTTGTCTAAATTTTCAATTCAGCACTAACTTCAGGGAAAGGATATTAAATCTAAAGATGCCCAGAAAAAGGGAATTAAGCCCTTCTTCTTTCTGACATACACCCTAGGATGGTTTTCCTCAGCCCTTTTGTGATACCTCATTGAGGGTAAATACTCACCTGTACTCTTCTTGGAGAAGGACATTAAACGCTTAACAAAGATGAGATGGGGTGTGGGTTGTTGAAAACAAGAGAAAGTGTCAGATATTGCCGCCAGTTGCAGATCAAAGAGAGAACTTATCTCTGAAGTAATCAAGTAAGGAAGAAAGACTCCAGCCAGCAGAGATGACAAATACACCTGCTCGATGGAAAAGAGCCCATCTGTTCATTTGTGGGGGCAGACGATGGTGGGGGAGAGGTTTACCAGAGGCTTTCTTTCCTGGGATGCCCCCGCACCCAACTCCCTCGAGTACACACACACTCTTCTTAGTGTGATAGGTGTTGATCAAAAGCTTAGGAATTAACTGGAGACTCATTTGCTGCCCTTCCACAAAAAAGATCAAGGTAAACCAAGGGAAAGAGTGACCCCCACTGTTTGACTCTCAGATCATTAGAGGTCTTGGAGAACATTCAGGGTGGGGCAAGGAGGTGCTGGGGAATGCAGGAATGTTCAGGCCTGCCCCCTGGGACACCCTGTCCCGCCTTCCCTGGAGGGCCATTTGGCTGCCGGTGTTAAAGCTTCAAGCTGGGGCTCCTTGATGCAGCAGTTCCACTTGTGAGAATTTATCCTCAACAGTCAGATGTGCACAATAATGTATCTCTAAGGGGAGTCATTGTGTCTTTAAAAGAGAGCTGGAATCAGCGTGGGGGGGGGAAGTAAGGAAATTGTTAAATGAACGATGGGACAGCCCCAGGATGTTTGGAACAGTGGTTCAGAAAATGGGGTCTGCATGGCCCCGAAGGTCATTGACACCCTTTCCAGGGGGTCCACAAAGTCAAAGCTTCTCATGATAATACTAAGACATTATTTAGACATTTCACTGTCTTGATCTTTGCACCAATGATGCAAACACAATAGTGGGTAGAACTGTTGGTGACTTAGTAGAGATCAGCAAGGGCACCAGATTGCACTGATAATCATTTTGTTCTTTATTGCCAAGCACTTGTAGAAAAAAAAAATGTTTCCCTTAAGAATGTCCTTGATGACGGGGTGCCTGGGTGGCTCAGTCATTAAGCGTCTGCCTTGGGCTCAGGTCATGATCCCAGGGTCCTGGGATTGAGCCCCACCATCAGGCTCCCTGCTCAGCGGGAAGCCCGCTTCTCCCTCTCCCACTCCCCCTGCTTGTGTTCCCTCTCTTGCTGTGTCTCTCTCTGTCAAAAAATAAATAAAATCTTAAAAAAAAGAGAATGTCCTTGATGAAGCAATAAAAAGTACTAATTGAATCTTGATCCTTTAGGACACATTTCTAAACATTCTAGGTGACCAAATGAGAAGCATGGATAAAGCACTTCACCATATTACAAACCAAGACGGTTGCCTTAAGGAAGAGCCTTAGTGTGATTAAGTTGTGAGCTAACTTAGCTGTTTTTTACACCAGACACCATATTTGTACTTGAAACAATGACTGACCACAGCGCTTTGCTTATACTTTCACTGGCCTGTAGCACTTTGCCTTTGTGAATCCTTTTCTCTGTATAAAACATATAAAAATTACATTTTATGACCACACTGGTATAAAGATAGATATATTAATATTATAAATTAAAGTATTTTCTTCTATCTAAAAGAATTAACTTGCATTTTCTTTTTCTCATTTTAAAAAGAAAATGTTTCTGTGGACCCATAAAGTCCTGTGAGCCTCAGCAATGTTCCTGATGGAGAAGTTGGGTCTGACTGACTAACAAACTATGGTTGTTCAGACCCGGTTTGTGCAGGGCCGAATTCTCCATAAGGCACAATTTTAATATCTAGTGTTAATATATTTGTCTTTATATCAATGCAGGTTTTTTGTTTGGGTTTTTTGGGGTTTTTTTTGGTTTTGGTTTTGTTTTGTTTTGTTTTTTAAAGATTTTTTATTTATTTATTTGAGAGAGAGAATGAGAGAGAGAGAGAGAGAGAGCACACGAGAGGGGGGAGGGTCCTAGGGAGAAGCAGACTCCCCGCCGAGCAGGGAGCCCGATGCGGGACTCGATCCCGGGACTCCAGGATCATGACCTGAGCCGAAGGCAGTCGCTGAACCAACTGAGCCACCCAGGCGCCCTTGTTTTGTTTTTTTAACGGAGGAAGGGCCCAATGAATGCAAAACGCCTAAGGCCCACAGAAATCCTAATATGTGGTAGGCATTTTCTTGAAAATGCATGAAATGAACCTGTCACTTAAAGGAAAGTAACTAACACTATGTTGCCAATGATAAATTTGAACTTTCAAACAAAAATTACAGTTTTGGGATACTTGTATTTTGCTGTGATAAGCTTAACAACTTAACAATGGAGTCTTTTGATGGTATCAGTGCTGATATTAAGGAATGTGATTTTCTGATATTGTACAATGAAAGGTGCTCATATTTGGAAGATAAGAAGAGCTATACAACTCCATTGAAACAACAGTTTTCCAAATGACCAATGTATGATTTTACCAAATCATGCCTGGCTAAAACATATATAAAACAGATATAAGATTAATGGACTTTTATGTTACCAAGTTTATTGATCAGTTTCATATTCTGCATAGCAATTAACCTTTAAAAAACTACTGCTTCTTGACTTTTGGTGTAATATCAAAGAAGAACATACAAAAGAATCTGAGGAGGCTATTAAAATCCTCTACTTTTCCCCCAAATACACATAGCTATCAATATCTAGCTATCGTCTATGAAATCAGACCTTAAGGAAATGTGCAAAATTGCAAAACAATGCTACTCTTACTCCTTTTCTTGTTTAAATAATAAATAGTTTTTCAGACAAATACATTATTTATATATTTTATATATTTAAAAAGTAATAAATTAATAAATATTTAAATTTTTCTGTTTTAATTTCTAATAAAGCAAATTTTGATACCTACAACCTACACAAACAAAAGCTCTTCAGAGTCCTCACTAATTTTTAAGAGGATAAAAGTGTTTTGAACCCAAATAGTTTGAGAACGTCTATTGTAGAATAACTACCTGGTAAAATATTCAGAAAAGACTGTTAAGCTTGAGAAGCTGGTTACGAGCAGTAAATGCAGTAGAAACCCAAATACATTGAACATTAAATAGATGTGGCTACAAGAGCTGGAAGAAGAGTGGTGGTCCTCTCCTAGTGGTGTACTAAGGAGATTTTTATATTTTGTGCATTTTTATTTTCCAGGTTCCACATTGTAGACATGCATTTATTTTGCAATTGGAGGGAAAAAAGCTGGTGAAACTCCCTGAGCCAGATTAGGTGAGGGGACAGGTCACCGAGGAGGTGAAAGAACAGGGCATATGAAATCAGGAGGAGAGAAGAGAGAGAGAAAAGGCGGAGCCTTCTGGAGAGAGGAGGAGAGAGGGCCTCTGCCTGAGCAGCTGTGGGGGACAATATTGCCAGTGGGTTCTACGAGAACAGTGTACTGTAGAGTGGTATTGGGGGTGGGATGGCATTGAGGTCACCCCTTGGGGGGGGGTATAGACTCTAACCCATGGATGGCGGTGTGGGACTGAGTGGGGACAAAAAGACCCACTCTGCATTGGGGGACATGGAAGCCCGGATGGGCGCAGAGAGGAAACCAAACCCCCAGAAGGGGTCCTTCGGGCCTGAGTCACAAAAACTCAGGGCCTGGGTGAACCTGGGCTTGAACCCCAGTGCCCGCCCTCTCTGTGATCTCAGGCAGATTTCTTGGCTTCCAGAATCTATAGTGTCCTTATCTGTAAAATGAGAATAGAAATGTATGAGAAACAGCCTGCCTGCGGTGAGGGTGAAATTATGGGGCATACATGCTCTTCCCTGAGACAGAACTGATGCTGGGGTGGACGTGAATGAATTACTTCTTGGCCTCCTAGGGTTGTAGATTAGGATCTGTTGGACAGTCATCCTCTGCATCTGGCCTTGGCCATCACTGAGGACCTGGGGAAGAAGAAGCCTCAGGTCTGTCTGCTGCCAGGACACCAGCAGGCTGTAGGAGTCTCCCCCTCTCCACACAGGCCTGGCCTTCTCTTCAGCCCCAATGTTGTCTCTTGTTAAGGTTTCTGGGAGTACCTTCTACATTTTGGACCAGGGTCTAGATAGTGTGACAACACACCTAGAAGGTTTCCTTCTCTGGGAAGGAGTCTTGCATGGGCCTGGCACAAAGCAGTTGCTCAGCAAGTGCTTGTTGATTGAATAAATAAAGTCTGGCATCCTTCTGTCTTGCTGCAGCCCACAGAAGCCTCACCTGGTGGCTGACCCCTGCAAAACTGAGGGGCCTGCCCAAGGACCCAGGGAAGCACAAAGCAACAAGGCAGGCAGCCTCTGCACCTTCCCTGACACCCCTCTGTAGCTTCCCTGAGGGAGTCTCATGCATCCTTAATGCTTTCATAGGGGACACAAAGAATACTCATTTCTCCAGTTTCATCTCCTATTACTCTCCCCTTAACTCATTTCACTCCAACCTCACACTCACTATTCCTTTTTTTTTTTTTTAATTGAGATATGGGGCGCCTAGGTGGCTCAGTCGATTAAGTATCTCTTGATTTCAGCTCAGGTCATGATCTCAGGGTTGAAAAATAAATGAAAAAAAAAAGTTTGCAAAGCAGTGTCCAATACAAGCCATTCATGTATTCATTAATCCAATTAGGTACTGAGGTCATACTTTGTGCCATACACCAATGTGGGTGATGAAGATTAAGCAGTGAACAAAACAGTCAAAAATCCCTGCCCTCTAGGAGTTTGAAATCCAGTAGGGAAATAAAGACAAGAGGCTAAAGAGTTGACATGCCAGACAGTGTAAATCCTATGGAGAAAAATAAGGCAGGGAAGGGGGAGAGTGTAAGATGGGGTGGGGTTTCAAATTTTAGAGAAGGCCTCCCTGAGAAGGTGACATTTAAGCAAAGACCTGAAGGAGCAAGCCATGCAGATGGGGGAGGGGGGAAGTGTTCCAAGATGAGGAAGAGGAAGTGCAAAGGCCCTGAGGCAGAAATGTCTCTGAAGTGGCCAAGGACTAACTAGTGTGTTCTTACTACAAAGAGAAATCATTATGTGATGTAATAGAAGGGGTAATCATATTGCAACACATAAATGTATCTAGTCAATGCATTCCTTAAATTTTGTTATAGGTCAGTTTATATCTCAATTTTTATTTTTTTTTAAGAGAGAGAGCCCGCGAGCCAGCATGGGGGTGGGGGGGGGCGGAGGTAGAGGGAAAGACTCTTTTTTTTTTTTTTTGAGGGAAAGACTCTTAGGCAGGCTCCACGCCCAATGCAGAGCCCACAAGGCAGGGCTCCATCTCACGACCCTGACTTCATGACCTGAGCCCAGATCAAGAGTTGGAGGCTTAAAAGTGCTGAGCCACTTTGCAAATTATTTAAAGGGTGAAAGCAGCATGGCGAGGGGAGGAGGTTACCACTGCTGCTGTAGGGACAGACTGAGATCTGGGAGCGATTTTGGATTAATTCCCTAATCTCTTCCCATCACCTGCAGCAAGGTACACTAAACTTCACAATTCTTCCGGTCCCGCGTGTATTATTATTTAAATTTGATCCACAGCTGGGTGCTGAGGTAGCTTCCCCATCGCAATTTGGCCAGGAAAGGGAAGGAAGTAGAAAGAAGGCCCCTATTTAGGTACCCTGGATGGGGCATTAACGCCTTCGGGCAAGAAACCAATTTAGGAATATATAGATGGGCTTTGTAGGGGGTTCCTTCTCTTTCTGCTTGTCTGCGGTTAAAAAAAAAATGTGTGTGTGTGTGATAATCACTTTTGATGTCAGTAAATCCCAACTTGGGTCCAGTAGTGAACGTTGGCTGAATCAAAGTAGCTAACCGTTTCCAAGGGCAAAGCAGTTCCAGACTTCCGGGGGTCACTGTAAAGAAGCCCAGGGGAACATGGTGTGCAGTAGTTGGTCGTGGCGCACAAAAGGGCTTGAGGGGGCTTGCACCAGAAGACAGCGGCAAGTTCTGAGGTGCGAGGAGGTTTGCATTGCTCGCTGGTAACAGCAATTACGCCTCCCCCTCCCCGGATTAACGGGAAGGCTTCTAGGGTTGAGTCAGCTACAGTCCCGTGCTCAGGCACACAGTAGGTGCTCAGTAAGTGTCGCTAGAGACACAGGGGCTGGGCGGCGCGCCGGAGAAGCGCCTCTGCGGGGGACAGACCCCTTCCGAGCGCTGGGCTCAGGGCGCGCCCGGGCTCGGGCCCGACCCTGCGTCTGACGTCCAGCCTCGAGGCGGGGTGCCCGCGGGCAGGGCTTCGGGGCGGCCGGCGGACAGACCGACCGACGTCCGGGCGGCGGAGCTCGGAGGCCGCGGCGCGCGCAGCCGCGGGGCTGGGGTCAACGCCCGGGCGCCCGGGTGGCGCGGGAGGGGTGGCCGGACGCGCGGGGACGGCATGGGATGTGACGAGCGGCGCGCTGTGCATTGTGGGAATCCCGGGGCCGCGGCAACTGGTTCCAGTTCACTCGGCAGCGGAGCCGGGCGGAGGGGGCGAGCGCGCGGCGCGCGGGCGGGAAGCGAGGAGGCGGGCGGGCGGGCCAGCGACAAGCGCGGAGAGAAAAGGCGCGAGCGGCCGAGAGGGCACGGGCCGGACACCTAGCTGCTGCCACCGCCGCCGCCGCCGCCAAGCCGCCCCGTAAGTGCCGCGCGGGCCCCCTCGCCGCGCGCCCGGTCCGGTCGCCGCGCTCTTCCGACCGCGGGGGCCCGGGAGCCTCCGGGCCTGGCGCGCACGGGCGGCGCTCTGCCGGGCTTGGGTCGCCGCGCTCCGCGTGGCCCACGCGGGGCCTCGCGCGCGCACGGCGCCCTCCCAGGCCCTGCCCGGCCGCGCGGGATTCTCTTTGGTTTTGTTCGAACAGCAAACCCGGAAGCCAACTTCTCTCCAAATCGCGTCCTCCGGCCCGCGCCTGGGCGCTTTTGTGGGAAGGCGACAGTGCTGGCCCCTCCCCCGGCGACCCTTCCCGGCGCGGGCGGGCGGGCTGAGCCGGAGGCCCCGGGGAGGCCCCGCGGCGCTGGCCGGCCAGCCTGGGCCTGGGCGACCCGGAGCTGCGGCGCGCGGAGTTGTACTTGGTGAGGCCCCCGCCCGCCGGCGAGTTGCCGGCCCCCGCACAATAAGTCGGGCCCGAGAGCCAGGTGGCGGTGGTGTAGGCGTCTGGCTCGGTCTCTGCGGAGAGGGGAGGCTTGGCCGCTGGGGGATACTCGTGGGATTGGAGCCAGGCAGGGCTGGGGCGGGGGTTGTCCAGGGACTGGCTGGAGAGGGGACGCGGGAACCCCCCGTTGCCCTCGTTCATCTTCTGATCGGCCTTTTGTTTGCTTTGTGGCTGGGAGTTTTTTTTTTTTAAAAGGTAACTCGGGAAGGCTGTAGGCTCCCAGGGTGGAGAAGGCCGGGAGGGAAGGACTCGCTGGGGGTGGGGTGGAGTGGGGTGGTGAGTGCGCTGGTTGCTGCTGGCGGTGTCACCTGACAACAGGTGTGCGGGGTGGCGCGCCCCGCCTCCACTCCTGCAGGGGCCGTGGATCACTCAGGGATCTAGTCAGTAGATTGGAAGGTTCTTTTAGACCAAATGTTAGGGAGAATATTGCTGAGTCTGAAAGCGAGAAACGTCTGTACGGACAGCTAAGACAAACTTTGAATTCAGCAATTACAATTACCATGAAATCCTTGTAAGATTTTAATGATCCAATAAACAGCATATAAAAATAGACAATTAGAGGGGCATTCTTGTTGGCTTCTCTTTTTCTTCCACCTTTGTGGTTTGAGGTTTTACCGTTAAAGAGGGGGCAAAGTACTTTGTCTCAGGCTTCCTGCTCTGTGGACTAGGGGAATTTCAAACAGCTTTAGGTTTGAGTGGGAGACTCTAGTTGTAAGTTAGGTGGAATTCACCTACTGCAGGCCTCCTTTAGTGTACCAGTCTGCCTTCAGAGGAGTTACTGGCTCTGAAATGGCCACCTCATGCCTGCAACTGGAATTTATACCCCTTGTACACAACTGAATAAAGTTGGGCAGTGTCATCTCAGTCTCCAGTGGGGATAAATTTGCTTTAAAACCTAATTTTTTTCGTAAAACCCCCCCAAAACCAAAAAACCCTCGAGTCTTTAAATTCTTCCCCCCTCTAGTTTTAGGAGGAGAGCGGGAAATCTCTTCATTCTGTTATTTTGTTTTATAGCCTGTCACCATTGTTAATGCTGACCGCTAGATGAAGGCTTTAGGAAGGAAGGAAGCGTTTAAGTGAAAATTATTTGAGGTAGGGCCTTTAGAATGAGGAGTGGTCTGGAATATCACTTGTGACACTATAACACACAGCCGTAAGTCACTGGCGTGGTCTGTACCAAAGTGGCCAGGCGCAGGGAGTGGTACATCTCCGTCTGCCATTTCTTCTGGCCCTGGTGACAGCAGAACTCCAAGACCCCTTATCCCTTTCCCATAGAGGGGCTTCGAGTACATGTATTCTGGGACCTGCCTCTAATACCTTCAGAGCTAATGCTGCCTCTGCTCGTTTAAAGGTGATTTATTGAAATAAACCAAAGTGCAAACCCCAAGCTGGCAAAACACAATAAGAACCTATATATGCTATTGATCAGAATTACAGCAGCTTCTACTCTTTGTTGGATTGTGCCTTTGGATTTGTGGTAGGTTTTTCACAGCTCGGTTCCTGGCACATATGCTGGGAAGGAGCAGGGCTGAGAGGGGCCCACACCTTTCCTGTGGGTTCTCCCCACATTCTACCATTTTAGAAGTACATTGGGGCCCACCCTAGCTCTTACGAGTGAGCCCAAGTGGGTTCCAAAGAGTTGTATAGCTTGTTTGCTTGGATCAAGCCTGCCAGATTGGTGTCCTACAGTCTTTCAATAAATAATTCCTGAGAATCAACTCATGAGTCAGGCACTGGGGACAGGAGCATGATCAAGAAATGCCCAGTCCTCATCCTTGGGAAAGTGATGCAAAGAGAAGACAGGCAAGTGGCTGTTGCAAGGTTGGTGCAGAAGGCCACAGTAGCTCCCATGGTAGCCCCCAGAACAGTGACGTAAGCAGAAGCAAGCCCGTCCTGGGTACAGAAAGGCCAAGTACGAGTTGGCTGGGCAAAGGAGGGCAGAAGCGGACAAGTGTTTGAGGTCTGGGGATCCCCATGTATGGAGTCTTAGAACAGTGAGAATAGAGGTCAGATGGGGGAACTACCAGAGGCTCAGGATGGCTGAATCCTGGAGGGAGTCAGGTAAACCTAGAAGAAGCCACTGAAGGCTCTGAGCAGGAGAGAGACATGGCCAGATGGTCTTTATCCTTACTGGGAATACTTCATCTATTCAACAAATACTGAATGGCTTCTAGATGCCAAGCCCAACCAACCAGGATCCTCCTCTGTTGAAGCTCACATTTAAACTTGTCCTTTGACAGCCTTCCATTGAAATGGCTATCTTAGAGTTTGGCACAACCTTTAAAAGAGAGAGGAGGTGTGAAGGAAAGCTTCCTCTTGAAGTAGGAAGATAGTGCCTTGCCATTGAAATGTAGTGCTGATTCCTTCAGTGCAGCTCCCGAGCTTGGGGCTTTTACAGAGGTAAAATTGTAATCCCAGACTAGCCTCCTGTAAACTCTTTCCTGAATAACACCTGTGTTAGCTTCTGTTTTTTCCCCACCACTAAAAACCTAATACACGAGGAAGATACGTATGCTGGAACAAAATTTGCAGCTTAGGATTTATTTATTATCTCAATTTGTCCTTCTCTCCTTGTTTGTAATTCCTTGGTTCATTGAGGGTAGACTGTAAGTTCTTTAATCATCTGCTCGCTTGATGATGTAGTGTTTTATGAATGGAGAGAGATGTTTTTCCTGATTGGCTAGAGTACCAGAACAAGTCTCTCTTCTCAGCCAATCAGAGGGCTGTTTCTGAACCTCAGCTCTGTGAGTGATAGTTGTGTATTAGATCCTCATGCCTCTGGGGACTTGACAGCAGTGATACTGTTAATCATCTGGTATGATAGGAGTAAATGGAAGAGAATGCTGTAAACAGGATTAGTGTCCTATGCTTCAGAATTAAGTGCCTCAGGTTTGCTGTCATGATTGGAGTTGATGGGAAGGTGGCAAATGCATGTGGACATGTGGGCATTTATCCAGCTGCAGGGAGTGGATGGTGCGGTCCTCCCCCGGCAACAGTGACTTAAACCACAGATCGCTCAGTTTCCCCTCATCCTCGGGTGCTGGAGATAGGGCCCGTCTGACTAGCAGCTCCCCAGCAGTTCTGGTCAATATTTCATTCGGGATCGATATGCGCGAATTCACTGCTTAGATAATAAAAGACTTCACAGTCGCCGGTTCCAGTGGTTTTGTAAGTGCCCTGATTATAAGAGTTTTGTATGCTGTGGCCTTAGCAGAGGTCAGTCACTTGCAGATGTGAGGAAGGTAAGTGTTTCCCTCTGGTCTCTTTCGTCTTTTACTGAGCTAGTCTCGTGGCAAAAGAGGCGGCTGGAGCCATAGAATTATCAGGGAGTGGGAAGGCCTCTTCGTGGCTCCCACCTTAGCTGTCGGGGCAATTGTGGTATTCCCTTCCTGGGAATGCGTAAGGTGGCCCCACAAGCTCGCTGAATTTCGAGGGTCTGAGTTCCCACAGGGATTGGCTGGGTATGTGTCCACAAATGGTCTCACTGAAGGTCCCTGACTGGTGTCCCACTTGCCACATCTCTGAGTCCTGTGGCCTGTGGCCTTTGGCAATGCTGCCCTCATCTTTTGTCAAGAGAACCCCATCCACTGTAAATGCCCACTAAACAGTCACCATCCAGCCAGCATTTGAGAGCCTACCAGGTAACAGGCAGGGGGGGTGGGGTCCTGGAGGTACACTGGTGAGCAGAGCCGACTGATGCATCCCATCACTACAGACGAGGAAATTGGCAGTGATGATAGAGTATAGCAACTGCTAAGGTTGAGGAGGTCGGTTTCAGACTATTTATATACATTGGATCTAGAGTAGCAGTCAGGTTAGAAGAAAGGCCTGGAAACTGCATCTGCGGAGCACTTTATTTATTTATGGAGATTTTATTTATTTATTTATTTGAAAGAGAGAGAGTGAGCACGAGTGGAGTAGAGAGGCAGCGGGAGAGGGAGAAGCAGGGTCCCCGCTGAGCAGAGAGGCTGACTCTTGGGGCTCCATCCCAGGATCCTGAGATTAATACCTGAGCCAAAGGCAGACGCATAACTGACTGAGCCACCCAGGGGCCCCTACAGAACCCTTTATATGAGATTGAGAAAAGTAATTGAACATATTAAAGAATGGTGGCAGGCTAAGGAACATTATAGGGGATTTGTAGTTGAGCTCAGGGGCCACAGCAGGAATGTCCACTGAGGAAACAGGAGCAGTTTGGCCTGGTGGATACTTTGTTGCTGGAAATAGGGAGAGAGGGGCTGTGGGACCTTGCATGCAAGGCTGGAGTCTGGGCATAGGGCTGCCCCGAACTAGACTGTGACTGGGGGGCACAAGGCACAGCTGCAGCAGGAACACAGAGGAGGGAGCCACGTGATAGGTCTGCATCACCATACCGCTAGGTAGGATCGCCCCAGAGGGCTGGAGAGGGTGTTCTAGACTGAGATCGTGGCATGTGCTGAAGAGTGAAGGTAGGAATGAAGGCGGTTTGTAACGCAGCGAGGAGCCTGTTCGGGTGCCCTGTTGGGGAGGAGCGGAACAGTGTGGTAGTAGGTAGGATAGCCCTGTGCCCCTCTGACCTCTTTTGCCCTTCCTGATAGTAGAGGGCTTGTCACTCTCATGTCCATCTTTTTCACAGGATCCTCACAGTCTTCTTACTAGTCCTGTGCACTGAGGATAGGCCACATGCCCTGGTCCCATCTCAGTTGTTGGGAGGCCTGTGGTCAGAGACTTGCCTCTCACTCAAGCCTGGCTCACTTCTCCATACAGCCCTTCTCCAACAGTGTGTGACTCTGGGTAAGCTTTGGGTTTCTGCAAGCAAGGTTCATGTCTATTGTGATTGATTTATAGTCGGAGGAGTTGCAGAGGTAAAGACCGCAGAGATCCCTTCAGGATCAACCACAGAATCTTCATTTCCTGGCCTGGTAATAGTCAAAAAAACCAGCTAAGCTAATGTGCCCTGATGAATGGATGCCAAGGTTGCCTAAAGCCGTGTTGCTGTCTTCGAAGCATGTGGGGCCCTCTCTAGGGGTGAGGACTTCTGGTTTCTTGAATGGGGTGCCCTCCTGGAGTATTAGTCCAGGAAGGAGGGAAGGACACAGTTTTGTCCGTTTGACAAGATAGTATAGCTGTTTCTCTTCTGAGCAACGTCAGTGTGTTGAAGCCGAGTGTGTTAGAAGCCACTTTTTCTGTGATAGAGGACCGTCCATCTCTCAGAAGAGGCTGGATACAGGACATGGGTCACACAGGACCCAATAGGCTTTGGCTGGTTGCTCACACCCTGGCTTCATGGTCAGCTTTCAACTTGGTTTGTTATGTGACAGAGACTGGGAGACTGGCTGTTTTTCCCTCTGACCAAATAGCTAAAGGACATTTCTCAACCTCTCTTGCAATTAGTTGTGGCCATATGCCCAAGTTCTAGTCAATGAATCATGGTCATGGTCAGTACTGGTGTGCGCCCCCCTTCTACGGCTGGCCGTTGAAGACCTCCATGTGTTATCCTCCATGGCCTTTTCCCTTCTGCGGTAACCCTGGGAATTGTGCATTGAAGGATGGTAGGGGTCCAGGTCCATGAATCATGTGGAGCAGCACCTGCCAATCATGGAGACCCACTTTGGACTTTCACAAGGGAGAAATAAGCTGTAGGGGCTTGTTTGTTATAGCTGCTAGTGCTGTCCTTGCCAATAAAAATAACCAACATCAGTTTTCAAGGAGGCGGCCTCTTTTCAAATTATACACATTGTTGTTATTTTTATTGACTTTCCTGAGCACTCCACTGAGTGAATGCTTGTCAGGCCCTATATATGCATGTTTTCATTCAGTTCTTCCACCAACTGTCTGGGGTCCATTCTGTCTTCATCGCTGCTTGATGATAAAATAAGCTCCAAGGGTTAACATTATGTCACATGCCCAAGGACACATAGGCGTAAGTGGCAGAGCCACAACCTCAGTGAGGCCAGGCTGACTTTGGAATTTGAGTCAGCACTCAACAGTCACGTCCACCACAGCCACTCTCCCCTGACGTGGGTGCCTGGGCGTGGCCACCCTTGTCTCCATAGACCCCTGAAGAGTGGGATTTATCTGGCACACTTGGGGGTTTGCCTGGATATTTTTAAAGTCAGCACACATCACTGGATGTCAGGAGGCTGCATGGCTCTGTCAGAAGTCTTTCCAAGCTGTGACTGCAGCTTGGGGACCTGTAGTTAGAAGTGCGGGAAGAACATGGGAGGGGTGAGGAACAGGAGTTGCAGGACCAGCCCTGGGGTGGGGGGGATATGAAGACGTGGGGCCGTGTTATCAGGAGCCTGACTGAAAATTAGGTGTGAAGATGTTCTCTCAGCAGAATGGCACCTGAGGATCCATGACATTGAAGGTCCTGCCTGGGACCCAGGGAGTTAGGGATGAGCTGACCACAGCCTGGCCTCAAGTAGCTTGCAGTGCAGTCAGGCTGGGGAGACAGATGCACAGAGACATGCCAGAATGCGGGCTTTGAGAACATGGAGCAGCGAGTGACGCCAGTCCGTGGTTGGGCCCGAGGACAGGGATCGAAAGAGATCAGCTCAGCGGGCTGGCAAAAGGACAAAGGGTGTCAGAGGCAGGAGAGACATTGTGGACCCTGCACCGCAGGGCAGGAAGTCAGGGGCGGCCTGGAGCCTGGGCCCCGGGCAGGCGTGGCAGGAAGCAGTGCTGTGGAAGCAGCTGAAGGATGCTGTTTGTGGCCGGCTCAGGGTGATGGGGAACCCACAAGGGGGCACACATCCTCTGGCCTCAGTGGACCTGAGCATGGTAGGTAAGAAGGAGAGAGAGCTGAACCAAGCCAGGGAGGCCGAAGAGAAGGGAAGAGGCCCGAGAAGGTATGACGTGGGTTCAACAGAGCTTGGCTAATGGCGGGGCACTGTGAAGGGGGGCAGAGAAGTAGGGCCCAGGTTGACTGCTGCTTGGTGGCTTGGCGCATGAGGTTGTCACTGCTGGGGCTGAGAAACCCAGAGGAGGGAGTTCCAGGTGCCCATGGGACTTTTAAGTTCCTTGCCACAGGCAGATCAGATCTCTGGGGCTGCACAGCCAGGTGTGCACGTGGGAGTCTGCGGCCTGTCCACATAACAGCTAGAGTGGAAGGGAAGCACCAGGAGCATCAGTTTTAAGGAATGAGCATTTCTAGGGCCCATCAGGTCCATGCATGCTGATGGCTCGTCTCTGGGGCAGGACATTGCCGGAATCCCACAGAGGCAGCCCCAGACATACCCAGACAGCTCTGCCTGGGATGGGAGCTGACGCCTGTACTCCGGTAAGAATGGGGCTGAGCTGACTAATCATTACTGACCATAGGCCTCTCCTGCTAAAGGAGGGGAAGTGTTCAGATCTGCAAACTCCTAGTCCAGAGGTGTGGGGTTGGTCTGTGAAACATATTTGTAGCCAAGCAAAAGACTGCTGGGAAGCCCACTGACCGCTTTCCCTGCAGACACACACATGCACACATGTGTGCAGGTACCATTTCCTGCTCAGAGTCAGCACGGACACCTGTTTGTAGGGAACCTTTCAAAATGGAGCTCCTCACAGCAAGAAATGGAGCCATTTAATTGTTCCAGAGAAACTCAGGCCCTTCTGGGACTCTCTTTAGCATTCAGTGATCAATTAAGACTTGGTGCCCCTTGATGAGAAATAGAAGGTTCTCATCATAATTGTCTGTAGCTACCCCACCCCCACCCCCCAGCATCTATCCAGGGCCACCTTAATTCTGCTAGAGTGCCCAAGAGTTCTGCTGTCTGCTGTTTTGGCCATCTGTGTCAGGCAGACAACTGAGATGATCTTAGGGGTCGCACTGATGTTAGGTACGGACTGCGGTGTGTTCCAAATATAGGGTTGGGCGTGAGAGTAACAAGGACTCCTAACTCTGTGGCCCCTGCTGGCATAGAGGCATGGCCTGTTGGAGCTGGAGTGGCCCACACACCACACAGCCTGACCTCAGTTTACCAGTAAATGGGAGTCTTGCCCATTTGGTTCAGTGGTTGAGCATAGATGTCCGCCAGGAAATGCTTGCATGGTGCCCAAGGATAGGCCTCAGCCTCTTCACAACCCGTCTCCTAGCGCCCTCACTGCTTTTCATGATGATCATTTAAATGACTGTAGGGTTATTTCTTCTCTCTCTTCCCCACCAGCTCTGGGAGAACAGGGATCCCATTTGCCTTGTGCCCTGCTGTCCCTGTTCCCCAGCCTACCTCCTGAAGTGAATGCATGAATGACTTGAATGTTCTCAGCAAACGTTTGAGAACTTGAATGCTCTTAGCACACATGTAGACCTTAGTGGTGCTCTGCCAGGAGTACAGCCAGGGGCAGCCCTCTGAGAGCCTGCACTCTGACGGGAGAGACGGGGGCATGTGCACATCATTGTGGCATGAAGTGCAGAGGGGCCCAGAGGATGGAGTGGCTGTATCTGAGCACTCAGGGAAGGGTTGGCAGAGGGCAGAACGCAAGTGTGAGGGATCGTGGTGGTCCTGGCCGAAGGGCCCAGCCCCTGCAGGGGAGGCCATTTGCAGGAGCTGTGTGTGACTCCCGCTGTGTCCAAGTTTGGACCACCGGAGGTATGGGGTGAAGCTGGATGGATGTGCCAAGCCTAGATTTCTGAGGCATTGCATGACAGGCCACGGGTGTTGATTTTTCTTGGGAACTGTGGCAGCCAGGGAAAGCTTTCAGACCAGGGGCATTGAGTATTCAGACTTGTATGTACCACCCTCAGAGGCCAGGTGGATTGGAGAGTAGGGCCCACGGTGGGGAGACCTCTTCAGGAGATGTTTGTGATCATTTGGTTAATGATGACCTGGATTCAGTCACAATCGGGGTGGACAGGAGAGGCCTTCCAAGAGTTGATGGAGACGGAGCATCCTCTGGACTTGAGTGGTGTTTTGGATGGGGATGGGGAGGAAGAGCAGGGAAAGACAAGTACTTCTCCGTCTTCTCTAAGGACAGGCCTAGCTAGTGGACTGAAAGTGTTCTGAGGGCCTGTGATTGCAGCCCAGCTATCTGCTGAACTCCTGTGAGCTGTTCTTGCCCCCCCCCCCCCAAACAGAGAAAGGATTGTGAGGTAGAGATGCTGCTTTCATCAGAGGGCCTAGGTATCAGGCTTTACATCATTCTGGGGGCAGGGTACATAGTTTTCTTTCATGAAGGCTTCAGCACATTTATCCACCCTGGTCTCAAGGGTATGAAAATGCAACTGTTAAACAAGTGTATAGGATGTAGTCAAGAAATCCCATTTTTTTTTTGCATCATGTGCCATAAAGGCAAGGCACTTAAGAGCACTCATTGTCAGAGTAACGTTTTAAGTGCAGGTGGCCACTAAAATTGATGTTATGGTATAAAATGTGAAGAGCATCGCCGTTCTCTTTTTAGGGGCCGAAGTGCACCAGCGGAGTGCATCAGCTGGGCTCGGAGGACTCAGTGGCTGCAGGCGGTGGCATTTCTTCTAGGGGCCAGAGAGTACAGGGAAGGGGGGGGACCCCGTCCCCAGGATCCTGACATCTGTGCCTCTTGCCTCCACAGTGTGCTTACTGATTCACCTCCAGGGCCACCGCCATGTCAAGCCGGGGTGGGAAGAAGAAGTCCACCAAAACCTCCCGGTCCGCCAAGGCGGGAGTCATCTTCCCTGTGGGGCGGATGCTGCGCTACATCAAGAAAGGCCACCCCAAGTACAGGATTGGAGTGGGGGCGCCCGTGTACATGGCCGCCGTCCTGGAGTACCTGACAGGTGAGTAGGTCCACGTCCCCCGAGGACACCACTGGACTCACATCGTGGTGGTTCGGACACTTTCCAGGGACTGATCCGATCTGCATGGTTTCTTTTATTTTGAAACTTTTCAAAACCTGCAGAGAAGTGACAGGAGTAGTACGATGAACATTTTCACCCAGGTGCCCCGGTTGTTGACGTTCTGCCCCATTGGCTTTTTTTTTTTAAATTTTTTATTGTTATGTTAATCACCATATATTACATCATTTGTTTTGGTGTAGCCCCATTGGCTTTTTTTCCCCCAACCTGGGTGTGTATGTGCATATGCATAGGTGTGCACGTTTATACATTGATTTTTGGCTGTTATATAGTCCATTTAGAAATTTCTTTAATCTCCCAATATTGGCATTTATAGTTTTTTTGGTTTTCTTTCCTGATCCAGGATCCATTTCAGGATCCTGCATTTCCTTTAGTTGTCAGGTTTCTTTAGTCTTATTTAAGTTGAAACAATTCCTCTGGTTGGTGTTTTTTTTTTTTTTTATTTTTTAAAACTTTTCCATGACGTGGACATTTTTGAAGAGTGCATCCAGTTGTGTTGTGGAATGTCCTGCAGTCTGGGTTGGTCCTATGCTTGGATTTGGGTTAAACGTTTTGGCAGGGGGATTGCCTAAGTGCCGTTGCGTCCTTGTCTAGTATCATGCCAGGAGGCATGTGATGTGGGTTTGTCCTGCCATTGGTGATTCACTCGGGTCATATGGTTGAGGTGGTATCTGCTGGATTTCTGCACAGCCTTCACCCAGTGGCTTTGGCATTCCTGGATGATCCTACCCGAATCTGTTACTACTACAGTGGTTACAAAAGAGTGATTTTTCTACTTCTGTCATCTCTTCTGCGTGTATTAGTTGGCACTCTTCTGTAAAGAACTTACTTTTCATCTGCCCTTTTCCTCTTTCTGTTTTTTGTATTCGAAATGTTACTTCATGGGCTTAATTTAATGAGTTATACACTATGACATCATTATTCAGTACGCTGCTCACATTATCTCACGTTTGACATTCAAGCCGGTTCTGCTGTCCTTTGCGATGGCCTCTTCCATTCTTACACATTTTCTTGCTTTCCCCCACAATGAGGTGTTCTAGTCTCACCCTGAATTTCCCTAGCCCCAATCTCGAAATCAGCTCTCTCTTCGGGAAGGGGGAGGTGGTCCTTTTCCCGAAAATAACCTTACTGGTCTCACTGGTGGCTCCATGGCCACTGTGGGAACCCACGTGGGCAGGGATGTCACCCCCATTTGTAGTGATGAGAAAACCAGCCTAAAAGCATAGGAGAACTTGCCTGGGGTGGCATATGGCCAAGTAGGGAGTAGAGAAGGGACCCAGATCCTGCTGGGCCGTTGTAACGCTTTTACGTCTTAGTGCTCTGTGCACCTCAGGGTATGTGGCAGGAAGGGCCCCCTCCATTCTTGCAGCCAGACAGGGAGACTCAGCAAGATAAGGTGCCTCTTCCGAAGTGGTAATAGGCAGCAGGACAGCTGGATCACTTCTTGCTCTCCTGTCTCTCAGTGAGGCAAGATCAAGGGTTCCTCCATAAAGAACACCATCATGAGGGACATGAAGTTGTTGTATTCTTTTGAAAGCACCTAGGCACGAGAAGTCATTGGTGGCTTGTAGTTGGGAGGCATTTGCACTTCTGGGACATTTAACCCCCTGCTTCTCAGAGACTCTTAGAGGTGTAGCATGAGCGAGGCATGATTCTTCTCCTTCTACAGATGAGGAACCAGAGGCCCAGAGCTTATGACACACCCAGGAAAGCCATGTAGAACATTGGCAGTCAGGGGAGAAGTTACTAGATAGGAAGCGGAGGACATTGCTTCGTTCTGGCTTGCCAGTTTACGTGCTGTGTGACCTAGAGTGATTCACTTAACCTCTCTGGGCCCCAATTTCCTTTCAACTCAAATGTTGACATAGCCCGTGCTCCACCAACTCCAGGCTGCTGTGACACCCAAAGGGCTTTGTTTGAGCATGATGGGGAAGCTGATGTGCCGTGATTCCTGGTTCCCGAATGCCGTGATGTCCTTGTCACTGGGATGTCCACTACCATTAGGTCAAGTACCACATCAGTTTCATTTCTTCCATCAAGTTTCTGTTTTTTAGTTTGCAGGGTGTGGCGTGGGGGTGAGGGGATACCATCGCTCCAACATATCTGAGGCAATTACTGTGTGTGCCACACAGAAAATCTGGACGTTTTCCTCGTCTGTGCCTGGCTGGCTCTGGAACTGAGCACAGTGCTCATGAGTTTGAGGTCAGCGGGCCCATTCTCATGGACTTTGATTCTGTTTGCACCCGCACCCATCGTGCCTCTCCCCAGCTCTCATGGGTGTACGGTAATGGTCACGGAGGGGTGTGGGAATGGTCAGGGCAGCCCATCACTAGTGCTGGACAGTAGCTCAAGGCAAATTTTTGCTCAACTGTCAGCCATGTTAACCCCTGTATGTTAAGAATAATATATATTTTTACGTTTTACCAAGTTCTACCAGCAGAGCTGGAATCTGAGCCATTTTGTCTGCATGCATGCAGTGCTGTCATTGGCTTGACCATTGCCCTATGCCTGCCCCCACCGTGGTGCCCAGCCCACATGACGGACACTTCAGGAACATCCTGAGACATGAGTGCTGTGCTCAGTCACTGCTGTGGTCACTTGTGCCCTGTTGCCAGATCGGGTAGTAGCTGGGCTCGGGGGCCATGTCCGGTGAAAACACTGCTCTGTTCCACCCCTCAGAACAGCGCTGTGAGCCCACACTGACTGACCAGCCCTAAGCACCTTGGGCTGGGATGTGACAGCATGTGACCATTTGGAAGTTCTGAGTGTTTGCCCACTCAGAACTTTGGTTTTGTTCCACGAGTGAGAAGGAAAGGTGGACAGTCCCTCTTTCTGCTCTGCTCTTTGATTTTGCTTCCCTGAAGACACTTTCTCATTCGTTCCACAAACTGTTGAGCACCTGCTGTGTACCAGGCACCATGCTAGGCTCTGTACGAGAACATAAGCGTGATTGCAGCAGAATTGGTCTCTGTTCTGTGCCGCTCATGCTCTGGGCTGGGAGAAAGAGCCAACCAACCCAGATGGTTACTGCCCATGACAGATGCCGTGGAGAGCATGAGCCGGCCAAAGCAGCGGCCCGGACGCCGGGGCTTCTGGAGAGGAACTGGCTCAGGAAGGCTTCTGTGAGGAGGAGCTCTCGGCCGTGACCTGGCGAAGGAGTTGGGGCCCGTCAGCCCTGTGAGAGCTGTCAGTGGGGCTGTGCCAGGCACGCACCTGTGCTCCAGGAGCCGGCTGGGTGCCAGCCTTACCCCAGAGCTTGGGGAAGATGGGCAACGAGGGAGAAGCCCAGGCACCAGCCCTCGAGCAGCTCAGGGCCTCGCAAGGATGTGGCGCAGACATGGTGCTGTAGCGTGAGGTGTGTGAGCCAAGTCCCAGCCATTCAGCAGGTCCTCACTGAACATGTATCTGGTCCTGGGATAGAAGCCCAAGCAAGACCTTTCCTCTCCCCAGGGAGCTTTCTGTCCAGGACAGGTACAGGCAGGAAGCAGGCGGTGCTGTAGCTTTGTGTTAGGCGGAGGAGGCTTGTTAACCAAAGCCCCCCTGCTTGTCTTGCTGTCACCCGAAGGGCCCCGTAGAGGGATTGTGTTCAGACTCTCACAGGTGGTGCACAGAGTTGCAGGCCCGGTGATGGAGGTGTGCCACCTGATGCCCTTTGACGTGGCTGGGCCAGGCCTCCGCCTTCAGCAAGCCCCAGCGGAGAGATGAGGGGTCTGGATGAGGTTGCTAATGGGACAGCTGAGCTACCAGGGTCCTTCTGGGACTAGGTGGCTGTGGAGCAGGGAGGTGACATTTCTTCGGTGGCCAGCCCTAGGGACCAGGTGGGATGCCACAATATTCAGTGGCTGTCACGTAGAGGCAGTAGAGCTAGACGGTGAAGATGTGGACCTAGGTGTCCACAGTTCCATAATTGTGGCCTCGGGCCAGTCGCTCACATTTCTGGGCTGCAGTTTGATTACCTGTACAATGGGGCTAGTAGTGACCGTCCCGTAGGGTTATAGACGCTGCAGTGAGGGGACGCAGGGGAAGCGCTCATCCCACACGCACACAGCGTAAGGGCCCAAATCTAACCCTTAGCAGTGGGGTTAAGGCACAGAGGAGGAAGTCCCTAGTACCCCTCTTCTGGCAGCTGAGGTTACTTTCCTTGGGGGTGGTGACGGGGGCAGTCACTGCCCCTTCGTGCATGTCGTCCTTCAGCGGCCCACAGCCCACCGAGCCTCGCTGGCACCTGCAGAATGCCTCGGCAGCTTCAGCTCTTCCTCTCCCTGGTTTGTTTCAAGTGGCACTTAACTCCTCCTCCTAAAGCCTGTACCAGCCTCAGCACCAAGATGTCCTGTTACCAAACTCTTCTGTCTGACGTTGGCAGCCCCTTCTATCCTGATACCTGGCACATGCATGGACAGCTTCTTGAAGGATGTTTCAGTTAGCCAGGAGCTGAGCATGCCAGAGCTGAGGCCGCACCAGCATTAAGAGTGGCCAACAGGGGCCCTTCAGGCCACAGGCCATCGGAGCCCAGTGACACCCCCCCCACCCCCACCGTGCAGAGCATGTTTTCAGGGGTGAGGGACCACAAGGGTTCTCCTCCTTACGGCCTGCTGCAGGCTAGAGTAGATGTGGGGAGGAGGTTGTAGCCTTGCATCTTGCTCTGAAATGTGAATTTGGCCTCTGTTTCTCCTCTTGGGTCCAGAGCCCAATCACCTGCTGTACTTAAGACGAAAAGACAACATCTGGAACAAGCTTGGGCCTGGCCACCAGACAGCTCCTTCCCCACATCTGCCTGTGCCTGGCTCTGCCTCCCAGCTGGCCTCTCTCTGGAGCTCTTCCTAGGGAATGTGACGCTGTCCACGCGTCCTCTCAGTGGCCAGGACCAGCTGGGCCTTGCTCCATTCTACACCAGGAAGACTGACTGCACCTAAAGCACTTAACCAGCATTCATACCAACCCTGCAACACATGGTAGGTGGAAGTGTTACCGCATGGAAACTGAGGCAGTCAGGGCAGCCCCTGCCCAGCCATCATTTTCGCCCCCATGGTACTGTGGTACTTGTCTCTTCCATGACATCTAAATGATAACATTTAAGGGAAAAGGGAACTTGACTTGAGTCAGGTTGGAATCTCTCTCCTGCGCCCAGCATAGCACTGTTGGAAGGTATAGGTGTGAGACATGAGATGAGCAACATGTGCTATGGCTTTTGCCCCAGTGAAATGTCCATTCATGTTGGGGACACACCAGCCCAGAGACCAATAAAGGAATAGGGCAGACGAAGGGAGAAGTTAAACGTGCTTGAGTCCTACAGTTGGGAGGAGGGGTGGTAACTGGAAACTGTGCGGAAGAGCAGAGAGCAAGCACCCTTGTGATTTGTTGGTCTTTTTTTTTTTTAAGATTTCACTTATTTATTTATTTTAGAGAGAGAGAGAGAGAGCACAAGGTGTGGGGGCGGGGGTGAGGAGCAGAAGGGGAGGGAGAGGGTGGAAGAAAGAATCGCAAGTGGAGTCCATACTGAGCATGGAGCCTGACATGGGGCTTGATCTCAGGACCCTGAGATCATGACCTGAGCCGAGATCATGACCTGAGCCGAAATCAAGAGTCGGATGTTTAACCAACCGAGCCACCCAGGCATCCCTGATTTGTTGGTCTTAAGTCATGGGTCAAGGCACTGTGGGTCAGCACTGTTCTGAGTTTAGCAGAACCTAAGTGTATGATGAAATTTAAGAGGTATTCCACCAAAAAACACAGCTCGGTGGCTGAGATAGGGAGATGGCTAGATTCACATCCCCTCCTTTGAGATGGATACATGAGTTCCTCAGATGAATTTGTCAGGGAAGGAATTTGTTTTAGTGTGGGAACCACCAAGAAGTAGCTGTGTTTACTGCAGGACTCTTGAACATGTTGGTGTCACTGTGAATCCCCACGGGAAGGAACTGTGATTGATAGTGGTTCCCAAACTTTTATCACGAAAGTCCTTTAAGGAACACTTTAAAACACCCTGCACAGTGCAGTGTAGGGGACCCTGGTATGGCTTACACCCATAACAAACAGCACTGTGAGGCAGGCTAAGTGAAGAAATAAAACCAAAAGGTCCCACCAAGAGCAGGCTTTGGTTTTTGTGACATTGAGATGCAAAGCTTGGCTCTGAGGGGCCTGATGCACAGAAGGTGCCTCAACATTTGCTAGGTGCAGTGGTGTCTCGGGAAGCTCCTAGCACGTATTCTACTAAGCTGAGTTGCTCAGGTATTAATTCGGGGATGGCCTACCAGACCCCAGGCCCTGTGCAAGACACTCAGGTGCCAGACAAAAATCCCTGCCCAAGGAACTTACTTCCTGGAAAAGAAGCACCTTTGGAGCCATTTTACCCAACCCCCGGAGAGAGCAGGCCTGGCTCCTGTTCGTCAAATCCAAAAAGATGTGCAGTGACATCTTTTTTTTTTTTTTTTTTTTGGTACAGAAACCCTATCCCATAGCCTGATCACAAACCTTATTCTACCAACTTAACCTCCTAGTACTTAACGCTTGTTTGCAAAAATCTAATCCACTCTCAGAGGGTTTCTCAACATTAGGGAGGATGGAAAGCTCTCAAGACTGAATGTTGATACCTTGTGATAAGTATAGACCCTCCCAAGATAGCCACTGATTTGGGGTACCTAAATTTTGATCCATTTAAAAACCCAGTGTTGGAGGATTGCATTTCTACCTCTTACAAGGTAAGGCTGTGGCTAGAAATTTTTTTTTTTCCTGTCTTCTTTGGATCTAATCTACAAAATGATGAAGACCTCTGGATTTTTGTATTCTTTTCTTTTTTTAAAAAATGATCTATTTCAGAGAGTGGGGAAGGGAGAGAGACGGAGAGAGAACGGGAGGGTGGGGGAGGGCGGGGGAGGGCCAGAGGGAGAGGGAGAGAGAGTCCCAAGTGGACTCTGCGATAAGCCCAGAGCCTTACTCGGGGCTCGATCTCATACCCTGAGATCTCGACCTGAGCTGAAACCAAGAGTCAGTCTCCTAACTGAGTGAGCCACCCAGGCGCCCCGGATTTTTGTATTCTTCATCTCCGACTGCTTACATTTTCCCAGGCCCTGCCCCTCCCAGCGCTCACGTTTCACACCTGGTCATCCCTCTCCTGGTCTTGTCAGGGACCAGAGCCTCCCCCTCTTCAAAGCAGCACCTGGCACCTTCGCCCGCCAGATGCTGTAATGGGAAGCTGCTGTGGTAACGTTCACAGGACCAGCTCCTGACCTGGGGAACAAACGGTCCCCTGGGTGACCTTACGGCCACTTTGCAGACTAAATGGGGCCTGGCCCTTGTGCCTGACTGTGTCCTACAATAAAAGCTCAAGGAAAAGGGATGACTCTTAAGAATATACCTTGCTGTCTGGTTTGGCTGACGAAATGATCATCCTCTCCCCGAGTTTCAGCTTGCTTGATTTCTGATCCATAACTGGGCCG
This sequence comes from Eumetopias jubatus, assembly GCF_037043125.1. NCBI lineage: Eukaryota > Metazoa > Chordata > Mammalia > Carnivora > Otariidae > Eumetopias > Eumetopias jubatus. The sequence continues at coordinate 28,901,656 of NW_028274811.1, read as the reverse complement.
GGGTCAGATGTTGCATATCCCTTTGGTGTTAGGGGTTGGGCTGCACTCCGGGCCCTCCGTGTCTCTTCTAAGTGCGGGAAGGGGAGCCCTCCCCGTCAGCAGCACACCCTGTTACATACTTGTTTCAGCAAACACCCATCGCATTCGGTGTTTCTGGCCTGGGCAAGGACCCAACAAGCTTGGCAGGTTGGGGTAGGCAGAACCTGCACTTGGCTCTGTCACTTCCCTGGCCTCTTTACCACTTTCCTATCCAGGACACCTGAGTGTGTCCTGTACTCATACAGCTAAAAATAGGGCAGGAAGAGAAGGACAGTCAGGTTGGCTCCCTGATGGTCGGAGGCCCCCTGAGTTCCTCCTGTATCTCTGGCTTATTTGCCTGACCACCCCTATCTTAGGCTAACACTTCAGGCCAAGACCCAGCTAGCTCTTGCAAGCACCTTCTTGGGCACCCATGCTGCCCTGGGGCTCTCAGCACCCCACAGTGCTCACTGGTCTGCAGAGCCCTTTACCAGCTTCATATTCCTAAACAAACCATACACACATTCTGACACGCACGCGTGCACACACACACACACACACACACACGAAAGGGAGGACTAGGGATTTTAATGAGCCAGAGGGCTGCGACTAGAAAAAAGTTGGAAACCCTGAAGTTGGAACTAATGTGCTAGATACCCAGTGCATGCAGACAGTATTTAAATGCGTATTCCTGTTTCAGGTTATATGAACAATTTGTGTTTAAAAATGTAAGAAACTAATGGTCCCACCGCCCAGAGGTAGCTGCTGGCACTGAGTGCCTTTTGTGTGTACGTGCATGAAAGGGAGTTAGAGTTTAGCCCAGTTGTTTGTTTTTATTAATATGGGCTATTGTTGGTCTTCACTGATAGCCACAGAAAATCATCACCGCATATCATCTTGCAAAGCAAATCGCAGGGTAATTGGGGAGGGGCTCCCCCCCATGCTTCACGGGCAGTCGTCCCTCTGCCTGCCAGGGGAATAGATGATTCTGGGGCAGGGAGACGTCTGAGGAGTGCTTGAAGAAGCAGTTTATCACAACACTCCTTTGACCTTTCCCTCATCACGTCGTGTTGGATGGCCAGCCAGCGAGCAGTCCCAGGTGGCGCAGGCCTCAGGGCTGGAGGAGAGAGCCCGGAAACCACCGAGGGGAGGGGTGGCATTCCCAGGGCTTCGCTGACCCCACCCCAGATGTGGAGGGGGTAGCACAGCAGGGGTGCGTGCACCTGCCGTGGGGCACAAACACTGAGTTCTTATCTGTCCACCACCCAGGCCTTCCGAAGAGTCCATGAGGGGGTCCACGAGAGTGTCAGCGTGACCTGGGCCCACTTTGTGGAACGGTGGCCTCGCTTCCCCTGCTTTCTCGGGGCTGGGGTGTGGACTGTGTCACTGGGCTCAGAGAAGGGAAAGGCCTCATTGCTTTCTTTTGCAATCATTTTCTCCCAGTCTGTGACTGGTCTTCTTATTCTCTTAACAGTGTCTTTCACAGAGCTGAGGTTTGTGATTGTAATGAAGTCTAGCGTATCATGTTTTGCTCCTTTGGTGTTGTATCTAAAACCTCGTCACCAAACCCGAGGTCATGCAGATTTTCTCCTATGTTATCTTCTAGGTGTTTTATAGTTTAGTGTTTTACATTTAGGTCTGTGATCCATTTTGAGTTAATTTTTGCAAAGGATGTGAGGTCTGTGTCTAGATTCACTTCTTTGCATGTGGATGTCCAGATGCTCCGTCCTCTCTGTTCCGTTGAAGATGCGTTGCGTTGCCTGGGAATGCCCAGTGGTCAGGGAGGCTCCCTGTTGCTTCACAGTTTCCCCGCGAAGAGTCCCATGCCACTTTCATTTCTGCCACTGGGGTCTGCAGATGCACTGGCAAGTTCCCTAGCAAGGGTTCTGTTTTCGCTAGGGCCAGTGGAAAAGCCCACAGCAAGACCAAACTTGTTTCTGGATTCAGGCAAGGAAAAAGGTATGCCCCGAACTAAGTGTGCCTCTTTCATCTCAGGCCTTCCATCTGGGATCATTTTACTTGTGACTGAAGTACATCGTTTAGAATTTCATTTCGTGAGGTCTTTTGGTGATAAATTTTCTCAGGCTGTGGTTTTGAACATGCTTCTTTTATTTTTATTTTTTTAAGATTTTATTTATTTATTTGAGAGAGCACAGCAGGGGAGAGGCAAAAGGAGAGGGAGAAGCAGGCTCTCCGCTGAGCAGGGAGCCCAATGCAGGGCTTGATCCCAGGACCCTGAAATCATGACTGAGCCAAAGGCAGACGCTCAACTGACTGAGCCACCCAGGTGCCCCTGAACATGCTTCTATCACATCTATAAAGTTTTTAGCTGTTAATTCTTCAGTGTCTCTATTCTAGGCTCTTTCTCCTTATAAAACACAAATTAAACATTTGTTAGTGTCTCATTTTTTTTCCATATCTGTTCATCTCATTTATAGTTTTCATTTCTGTCTTGCAGAACTATTTGTGAATAATTATTTCCGCTCTGTCTTCTAGAACTATCTCCCCATTTACTAATTCTCTCTTCAGCCATATCTTATATGCTATTTAATTCAGTCCCTGATTTTTTTTTTGAGAGAGAGAATGCTGTGCATGCACCTGAGTTGCAGCAGGGAGGGGCAGAGGGAGAGAGAGAGAGAGAGAGAGAGAATCTTAAGCAGGCTCCACACCCAGCATGGAGCCCAACTTGCTGCTGGATCTCCTGACTTTGAGATCATGACCTGAGCCAAAATCAAGAGTCGGACGCTCAACTGACTGAGCCACTCAGGTGCCCCCAGTCAATGAGTTTCTTATTTCAGCTTTGAAACTTTTATTTCTAGAAGTCCTGTTGGGTTTTTTAAAAATCTGCTTGGTTGGTCTTTATAACTTCTTGTTTTCTCTTCATTTTCAAAATTTTCTTTAAGTATGTTATGCATAATAACATTTATTTAATAATTTGCTTTTTTCAGTTTTATTAAGGAATAAATGACACATATAACTGTATATATTAAAAAAGTGTACAACCTGATGATTTGATATCCATATACATTGTGGAATAATTACCAAGTTTATCTGAATAATCCTAATAATGGCAGTCTTTTATTATCTATTTCTGCCAGATTTTGAATCATTGTTCAGAAAGTCTACTTCTCTCCAAGATTACAAAGGAATTCCCTTATGCTTTTGCTCAGTATTTTTATGGTTTAAGTTTTTTACATTTTTACTTTGATCCATTTTAAATTAATGCTGATACATAGTGTGAGATAGGGGTTGACTGACTTTTGTTCCCGATGGTTACCCAGTTTTCTCAGCACAGCCAACTGTCCCATCTTTTCCCTGGTGACCTGAAATGCTACCTTTACCATACATGAGATTTCTAGATATACTTAGGACTATTTCTGGACTTTATTTTCTGTTTCATCGGTCTACCTAGTTACATTATGTTTCTCATATCTTGTGGGTCTTTCATTGTCTTTAATTATTTTCTTTAGTAAGTGATATATACCAATGGCAAAACCCACATCTCCCCACAGGACATACAGTAAGACCTGCATTTCCCTTCCTGCTCTTTTTCCTACCCAGTTCTCCCAGGAGACAGTGTTATTAGCTTCTTATGTATGTTCTGTATCTTTCTAAAGATATTTTCCTTCTCCCTTTTCATTTCAAAATAAATCTTAAAAATGAAATGCCAAGAAATAATTAATCAGGGTAATGGTTACATGTGATATGCAGAGACTGACATTTATATTTGAGCCCAAATCTTGGTTGAGAGAAACTGAGGGTTGCTGATCTGCCCCGAACATCTCCCCAGAGCTTCCAGCCCTCTCTGCCAACCCTAAGACCTGACTTGAGACTGTGAGGGGAGGCCTGCCTGGACTCTAGGCCCTCATGGGGCTGCCTTCCCCTGGGATGACTGCTTTATAGTCTTTATAGTTCACACTGCCTGCCACGGAGCCTGAGCGTTGGCTAATACATGAAACCAGGCCAGTGCCTTGGAGAACGTGCCTGCACTTCCATCCTCAGTCATGGTCTGAATGCTTCAGGGCTTGGTTTACTCATTTAGTGATCCATCTGTAATGACCTATTTGTGAAAGAGTTACCAGGCTCTGGCCAGGTGCAAGGTGCCATGCTGAGGATCGAAAGAATCAGTGTTCATTTCAACAGATTTGTAGTGAGTGCCTGCGATGGGTCTGACCTATCGGAGGCCATATTCACGACCCCAGGGCTGGGAACATGCCTTCCCCACTTCTCCCTCATCACCGTGAGCTCAGCTGCCAGCACGAGGGCTCACGTTGTGCAGCTGCTTCGTAAATAGTTTTTCACTGAAGGATCAGAAGACTAGTTAGAGGGTGATGAATTTCAGGAGGATGGAATGTTGGTAATGTCAGATGCGGCCAGGACGTTGATGAGATGGGAGCTGACCTAGACCCCTGGATTTTTCAATGAAGCAGAATTAGGGTTATGCTAATGACACCGGGGCATGGCCAGACCTGCCCGAGGAGAGGCAAGTGGCAGGATGCGAGTGGGCGGCAAACAGGAAGGCGTGGGAACTTTATCAAGGGTTGCTCTTTCACCTCTGTCACCAAAGCCACTGAGGATGTCTCACCTATACCTTGAAAAGGAGAGGAAGCCAGGAGCTACCCACCTGATTTAAATCGCAGCATCCCAGGAGGGGTGCGAGCTGTGCCCCAGGGTCTCTCTGTGGATGACCAGCAGGAATGGTTTTAAAGAACTACTTACTTACTGAGAGGAGAAGGAATAGATGAGAATTCTACAAATATCTTCTCTCTTGCTGGTATTTTAACAGAAAGATATCAACTAATAAAACATATTTATAGTCCTCTTGCTTTCTTTGCCTGCCTGAAGGCTTCTATGTCTAGTCAACCCAGAATAAAACATGGTGAAAGCAAAAAGCCACTCCTCAGAGCTATAAATATGTCATAGCAAGAAGTCAGACCCAAAGGGTATTAGCCACAGTCAGCCTCCCCCCATCTCTCTGTCTCTCCCCACCTCCCCCTTCCGTGCTGGTTGCCAAGAAGATATAACACAGCCTCGGCTTGGACTTGCCAGGCTGCTCAGCCCGCCTTCAGCTCTGACCCTGGCTCCCACCTCCCCTTCCTTGATGTCTTTCCTCCTTCACTTCACATCCCACCTTCCTTTTTAGGCAAGTGCCTTCCGTCTGGTGGCCAAGAGGCATGTGCTACCTGGTACATCAGAGGCCTGTGGTGGTGCCCGATGCTGATGGGTCGTCCGGCGGGATGGCTGTCATTCCCATGTACACAGGGAAACGTGTGTAGAGTGGCCTTTATAGAAGACATTTAGAAATGTTGTCTGCCTTAGAAGGAGGCTCTTGTTCTGCCAGAGCTCACATGCCTTGTCTGCAGGATGGTGGGAACTCTGTGGGAATCCAGGGCCTCTAGAAAAGGCTAATCGCAGGCTTCCCTTGCCATGGCTATCCTGATGGATGCTCCTTGTGGTAATTGGTAACTGAGGTAGTCTTTGGTAAACATTTATATGCTGCTTCTGTAAATCTGGGGATTGACTGCTGAAAGTCAGCATCAGAAAATGAGGACACTTACCTTGAGCAGCATCGGTTTCCCTGCCCTTCCACCTCCACCCCAGGCCCTGGCGGTCCCTATTCCAGATGGAGATTGTGGCCTGTGGTTATGTAAGTTTTGGGGGCAAGGGGGCCAGTCCTTTGAGTACTAGTCAGAGGCAGACCGGTATAAGTAATGAAGCATCTGTCTTATTAGTGAGCCCTTACTATGTGCTTTACATTTGGTAACTCACGGAATCCTCAAACTGCCTATTTTAAGCCCCAGAAGGAAACTAGGGCTTAGAGTCTAAGTAACCTCTGCAAGGCCACTCACATAGTAACCCATCTCGAGAAGAGCGCCCCCTGCAGGCTCTCCTCTGGAGCACGGACCTTAGCGGTTACCAGGAGAGCTGGGGGGGGGGGGCGGGGGCGGGGCTCAGGGATCCTAGGTCCACTTTGCATCTCCTGTGTCTCCAGTGGACATTGCAGGAGGATGGTATGTGCCCAGTCCTGGAAGGCTGGCTTGGGTCCTCAGTGGAGCCACAGCTTGGCCGAGGAGGCAAAGCTTCCTGAGAGGGGCAGGCCCTGAGCAGTTGCAGGTGACGTGCAAGGGCTGGAGACGGTCTTGGGGTCTGGCCTGGGCAGAGGGGACAGGGGTCGTGCAGGGATGGGCCTGGAGAGACAAGGAGTCACTGACAGGAAGGAGATGGGTTTGAGCACAAGAGGGCTGGTGGCCATTGACTAGAGAGAAGGGCAGCCTGGTCAGTGTCGGGGGTACTGGCTGTATCAGCAGCAGGACAAGTGAGGTTCTGGGGGAAAGAGGAGCCACAGAGTCCTTGGAGAGGGGAGGGCAGTGCCCTGTCCGCCATGAGGAGATTTTATGGCTCAGTGGCACTGAGGGTGGACTGAAGGGCCAGGAGCTTTTGCCTGATGTCCCTTCATCCCCCCGCCCCCGGCTTAGGAAAGAGGGGGTAGAATCCTGGGTGACGCAACTTGCATCTGACTCGTGGCCCTCAGCCTCGGGAATCCATTTGAGCACACAGGGCCAGAGCCTCCTCTGCTATGGCACACTCATACTGCTCTAAAAACAGTCATGGAAAGAACCTAAAAAGTCCACATGCTCAGAACTCTTGTGAGAAGCAGGATTAGGCAGGTGGGGACAGATGTCAGGGCAGGAGGGTGATATGGGGTCTCGAAGATAGGGGGCATATACCATAGTTGTCTCTTCTCGTTTACACTGCGTTTTCATTTTACATTTTGAAAAGCTAAATTGTGCACAAGGTAAACAGCACCAAAGAGGGTAAAGTGTCTCCCTCTGATGGAGTTCCCGATTCCACTCAGAGGAGTCCCCAGGGCGCCCCATCTCACGAGTGTGGAGGACAGGCGTTTCCTCTGCCCCCGGACACAGGGCAGCCCGCCATATGCACCTTTCTCCTTGTTTTCCTCTTTAAAAGTCCATCTGGGAAATGGCACCGTGTCAGGGCTCTTTAAATGAGTTTCCTCTTTACATTACACTCTTCAAATCATTTCATTTCAGCAGACCTCTCTGAATGTTCATCCCTTCCCGCGATGAATTAAGAGCAAATGGCTGTGATTTTCCATATCCAAACAAACACACATATTATTCATTTCCTTGTGAATTAACTCAGTCCTTGAAAGGGAGTGTGTGGCAGGGCAGAGGGTCCTGCTCAGCTGTCAGCCAGGCCCTGGGTGAGAGCAGATTTCTCTGGGCCTGCCCCAGGCACGGCGTCCTTCCCCCTTCCTTCCTGGGCCTTGACTCGCGCTGGCTCAACAGCTGGCTTCAGTTCTGCCCCTGCCCTGGCACACACCCTGTGGGGGTCAGACAAAAGCCCCAGACCCCATCCCAAGGCAGAGAACGCCTGTGGGGCCGCCCCGTGTGCTGCATTCTATCAAGGTAAGTCTGGCAGCCCCGAGGTTAATCGGGTTCAAGTGCATTTTTCAAACATATGTAAACTGTTAAGTTTAACAGCAAAGAGTAAACTGTCGGGGAGGAAACACCAGGTTTTCTATACTGTTTTTCTCCTCCCCGTGGCTCTCACACACGTGAGAGCATCTATCCACTTAGCCAGCCCATTATTTTGATAGAGGAACCGGAGGAAAAGAAAGAATAGTTTTCTTCCCCTAGAAATCGAGCCTGCTGTACTTTGTAAGAGATGAAGTGTGTGGTTGTAGCCTCCGAAACTGTATCAGACACCTACCAACCGTGGTAAGCATGTAACTTGCAAACTCATGATCCTCCCCCTTCCATAGAAAGGGAAAGCAGCCTCAGGTGTGTATTGGCACGTCTACAGCGAAGTGCAGGCTGGGATTCACGCCTGGGCTGTCTGACAGCAGACCCCGGCTCTGCCACGGCGCCCTTGGTGGCTGCCCCCCACCCCCCAACTGAAGACAGACCGAGGGGGTAAGCTGATGCAGAAGCGCTGGAGACTCAGGGGAAGACACAGGACAGCTTTGCAGAAAAGGGAAGGGACTCACGCCCTGGGCTGGGTTGGTGGGTAAGAGGAAGGTAGTGTTGGTCAAGAATCCTCTTTTTTGTTAATGTGTATAATGCAGAACTACTTACTTTTTACTTTGAAATCGGATAAACAGCTTACTTTAGAAACTCCCCAATTAAGCCGCGTTTCTCTCTTACTGCGAGACGTGGGGAAGGTGGGAGACTGGACCAGATGCTGGACCAGGTTCTTGGGGATCTGTAACGTGGGGCTTAACAGCAAGCGTCAAGTGTGTGTCAGACTCGGAACATCTGCAGAAAAGCAACAGAATGGCTTATCGTTAAAAAATACCTTGTATCCTGCACCTGCACACACACACACACACACACAAATACACACAAATGCTACCTTCTGATTCTCTTTGGAATCCCTGGTTCCTCTGAGGCCCAGGACAGGCCAACTGGAGAGCTTTGCTATGGCCCATGAGTGAGGCCCCGGAGCCTCAGGTTGACAGCTCGGCAGGTTTCAGACTCTTGCCGCTCATCTCCTGAAAAGGTGAGATGTGGGCCAGTGGATTCTGGGCCCCCCGGGGGAATTGGAGGAAAGTGCGGCACAGTCAGGATGCAGGAAACTCTGAGCAATCACTCTCCGATTGGGGTTGATTGGGTTAAGGCTTTCCAGAATGGTGTAAAACAGTTCTGAACTCCGTGAACTGCTGATGGAAGCCCGATGCATTGAAAGAAATACAATAAACAGTTTGCTCGTCATGTTGTTGGCTTTATAGCAAATATCTGTTTTCTCCTTGGGATTACGTGAACATTTGCTTTCCTTTGATTTCTGGTTGTTATTTTCAATCTTTCTTTTGTTAGCAGAGATGCTTCAAACAGCTCCAGAGAAGCCCCCCGACTCTTGCCTTTGCAAGGTTTGTGTTTAGAGCTTGGCGCAGCCTCCACACGTCACCTGTTAGCTGTTAGGCATCTAATTCTGTAAGCCATGACTTCATCTCCCTCAAGGAAGATAGACGGAATGCTTCCATACAACAGATATGGTTCAGTTCAAGATGTTTGGGGTGGGCGGGGGAGGGAGACTCTAAGCCTCTGGTCTCTGGGTGAACTTGGAAAGGAGACCTGTCAAAGGTATTCACGTTCAGACAGCTGGTCTGTAGCTGAAAACGCTTCCAAGTAATGCCATTATTCACGGCTGTGGGCATTTTGTCAAGCGGCCTTCAAGCAATCATGCTCCGTGGGCCTGGGGAATGGTGGGTCCAGGGGTGTCTCGGTAGTGCTTGCTGCTCGGAGGAGAGAATAAGGTTGCCTCGCTGGCCCCGGTCACTACAGATAATGGATCCAGTTGCTCCCTACTTGCCGGACTGGCCCTGGCCAGGAGTGGGAACCAGAGATATTTGGGTGTTTTGCAAGTTAGATCTTAAAAAAGATCTTAAAAAAAGAAATAGCTCATAAGCTGGCCAGTGTTGCTCATCATTCAGTTTGTCCCCGTGCAGTTTATCATTGGGAACCTTCCCACACTTAGAGTCCTCTCCAGAGCTGACCCCAAGTGCTCTGGACCCCAAACCTGTCCACTGTTGGTCATTGGTAACAAAACTATTCCTGTCGCTGGCCAGGAAGACTTGGCTTGAGCCGGTGGAGAACCTGGTGAGGGGTCTGTTTCTTCTTTCCTAACTGCTCTTGCCCAGTTTCCTCCTGTGGTTTCTTGCAGATTCCATTTGTTTTGGTTGTAGCCCCTAGGGCTGTGGCTCCTGAAAGCTCCCTCCAAGGGAGAATCCAACCAAGCACTGAGCTCTGGAAACCATGAAAAGGACTTGCGTCTGTAGGTGTGGTGCTTTCCCGATTCTCTTTCCCAGAATCCTTTTCCCTTAATCCAGGCAGGTGTTAAGAGATGCATAAAACCTTCCAAAATTCAAGATGAATCAGGTGTAAGAAGCCCTCCCTTGCAGGAAGGCATGGGTTCCATGCAAGTGGAGGCATAGCTGAAGCTGGCTCTGGCTTTCCCAGGGGGCTGCCCCCTTGCTTGTGGCCCTGTGGGCCCTTCCCACCGGGTGTGTGGGGTGGGGCGGTGGCAGGAACTGTGTACAACCCTGAGCCTGGGGCTTCTATGACCCTGCCGTTGCTGTCATTCGCAGAGGTGAGGATCAGTTACTAGGAAGGGAAGTGAATGAGGAAATTCCTTGGAGGGGGCCTGTGCCCTGCCCCCGTTCCTCACAGCCAGCACCCTCTCCCCGTCCAGAGCCGAGGGGAACTGTTCTGTCCTGCCGAGCAGCTGGTGTCGCCCACCTCCCCTCTCCCTCGGCAGCAGGCAGCCCTCTCCCGGCCAGGAAAGCCCCTGTGATGGCTGATGCCAAAACGGGCCTGATGACGAGAGGGTGGGCACTCCTGAAGACCTGGCAATGGCTGAGCTCGTGCTCTGGGTTCCTGCCTTTCTTCACTGTCAGATGCAGTCTCCATCTTTCTGGGCTGCTTAAAGCACCCCAGCTCTCTGCCACCAGATGTGTGCCAGACGGCCGGGCGTGGAACGTGCTTCTCATAAAAGGTGTGCCTCCGAGGTGCTCTGTCTCGCGTGTGTCCCTGGACAAAGGAGTTGCTATGGTAACTACCCTCTGGAAAACACGCAGGAATAAACAGATCAGGCTCTTGCTCAACTAGCTGCAGTGTGGCTCTGTGCCCCTCTTTGTTAGCCCCACTTGACACCCCCGCCCCCACAGGTGGAGCTGAGGGCCCACCCTTGGGCGGTAGAGGGCGGGAGGGCCAGTCCTCTGGGCGTGTCCAGATGGAAGGCAAGCTGGGGTTTGCAGCAAGAGCGGAGTCGTGGGTTTCCCTGCTCCTCGGTGAAGAAGGCAGAGGAATGAGACCCCTGCCCAGCTCTTTCCGAGGAGCTGCAAGGCTCCTCGTCCCACCTGACACCGACCCCTCAGGCTCACTCCCGGGTGGATCCAGGCCCAGTTAGCAGTAGGTGAGCACGCTCCTGGAGAGCTCCCAAGTGGAGAAACTGGCCGTTGAGGTTTCAGCCACAGAGGAAGAGCCTGGGGGCTGGGCGGGCGGTCGGGGAAGAAAAGCTCTTGAAGTGAAGGGGTTGTTGGAGACTTGATCTCCAGATTCCTGAGCCCTGGGTGCTCCTCACAGGTCACTCCTGTGCTTTATATCCTTGTGTCACAGGCCGTCTCTGTCCCACCCAAATGAGCGGCCCAAGGCCACTCGGAGTTGCGGTGACCCCTCCCCTCCCCCCGGGCCTTTGTGTCCATCACTGTGCTCAGAACAAGTTAAAGGAGCAGTGCCTAAAATAAGACCACAGCTTCTCCCCACAGTGGCCATGTACCTTCTCTGGGAGAGAGCCTTTCGCTACCACTCCGGGCAGTAAGAGGAAACAAGCCACGTCCACTTGCCTGAGAAACCATAATTTCCCATGAGCATGCCAGAGGGGTGGGCTTAGGGCACCCTTGTGGGTCTCTGTCTAATGAAGGCCAGGTAGAGCATTCTTAGCATGTTACTGGGAAAAGGTGGTAATCTACCAGACTCCTCCTGTACATCCTGGCTCTGCAGACACTGTTTGGCCCATGTTTCCCTGTGGCCCCAGAAAGCAGGGGATGGTGAGGAGGTGAGGGGATAGTGGAGGCCAGGGGGGATGGCAGATGGCTACAACTCTCTGGTCGCACCTGCTCCTCCCTGGCCCCCTGGGCTCCCCCCAGAACTGCTATGGCTAGCTCTCTTCTCTGCCTTTACTCCTCGAGGCTGTGCTCACATCAGGTGAGGCTCCTACTGTAGCTTCCTCCCCAGCCATGGGCAGGACCATAGTGTTGCAGGTGTGGTGCATCCTCCAGGAGTGAAGGAGGAAGAAGCCCAGGCTGGGCCCATTTCTGCATCATGGCATCTGGCGCTTAGGGTCACTTGGGCATATCCCAGGCACCCTTTCCTGCTTGGCCAAGATAGGTCCGTCTCTGCTGGACGTTGGAGCACACTGCAACCGTCACTTACAGGGAAGCTTCAGTGGAACCGGCAGGTGGGCCATCTCCCCCTCCATCTGCACTCAGGCTGCAGGGGGAACAGTCCTGTTGAGATTAACGGCTAAGGGTGGGAAATGTACTGGTTCTCACCCTGACCTCACAGGGCCTCCCTCCAGTGATTCTCAAATGGGAAATTCAAGGTGAGGGACTCTGGCCTGGGAGTGCCACGTAGACATGGGCCTCGTGGTACCTCTGGGGGTAGTGTGTCATCAGTGACGTGATTACTGAGTCACCGTATTCCTGCCTTGGGTTCCTAGTGGAAACCTGTGCCAGGTGTGACTGGTTCCCACCACTGCCACTAGGAACGGGAGTAGCCAAGCAGTTGTTCAGCGTTCTATGCCGTCGGTACTGCATCAGACCCAGCCCCTAGCACTCCTTCATGTGCGCTATGTAATCCTGTCAAGTTTAAATACGGGATCTGTTCCTTACTTTATAATGATTCTGAGTTCTGACTTTGCTGGAGATCTTTAGTACTGACAACCCAGAATACAAGGAATTCTTCAGTACCAGGAGGCGGTCAGGCCTGAGCCTGGTCCCCAGGGGAGTGGTCCTAGGCAGGGCGGTGGCACGGGTGGCACGGGCAGAATTGCTGATGTGGGGAGGGGAGTGTAAGATACGTTCTAGGACAATCTGGGTTAAGAAAAATGAGGAAAGGTTGATGTCGACGTTTCCCAAGAGAACTATGCTGCGGAGGTGGAAAAACTCTCTTGCCAAAGGGCACTTGCTATTTCTGCCCATCTTTGGTGCTGTGGAAGAGCCGTCATCCTATCCCGTGAGGGCTTGCTCTGAAGGCCGGGCAAATGAACCCGAGAGTTTTTAAAATGTTTTACAGTGTTGGGGCGCCTGGATGGCTCTATTGGTTAAGCATCTGCCTTCGGTTCAGGTCATGATCCCAGGGTCCTGGGATCGAGTCCCGCATCAGGCTCCCTGCTCAGCGGGGAGTCTGCTTCTCCCTCTCCCTCTGCCCCTCCCCTGCTTGTGTGTGCTCTCTCTCCCTCATAAAATCTTAGAAAGTTCTACAGTGTCAAGCATACAGAATGCTGAATGAGGGACACTTACATCACACCCCTAGATTTAATAGCACTTAACATATCACCACATTGGCTTTACTCTGTGGAGTTTGTTGCAAGTATTTGAGAGTAAATAGCAGACGTCAAAATCCTTCAGCCCCTAGTATTTAGGCACGTATCTCCTGTAAACAGGGTTCTCTCCAGAGTAGTGACATTATGGTCACACCCAAGAAAATTAATAATCCTTTAGTATCTAATATGCAGTTTATGTTCAGATCTCAGTTTTGTCCAGAATGACTTTTATAGCTCGCTTTTCTTTCTTTTTTCTTTTTTTTTGTAATCAGTATCCCATCAAGCATTGATAGGTTTGGTATGTTGTGTTTGGTTGTTAGGCTTCTTCAGCCTGTTCTATTGCATCCTGCCTCTTTCTCTTTATGTTTTTAGGATGTTGACTTGGTGGAATCCCATCATATGCTTTTAGTTTTGAGTCTGAATATCTAGGTGTTCGATGTTGCTTTTGTCAACAGAGATTGGCCAAGCCCCTGCCGTCCCAGAAACGCAGGCATGACCCACTGCTCAGGATGCACGGCTCACTTTCGGGGCCGCATGCACTGCTGGCTCTGCAGGGTTGGTCCTGGTGGCGTGTGGAGGGCTGACTGCAGGCAGCCTGTTGTGGGAAACAGGGTCACGTGTGCGCTCCACCACTTCTTACTGGGGGACCTCCATGTTTTCATCTCCAAAACAAAGGGGATGGAGCGGAGGGGCCTCCTGGTCCCATTCAACACCTGTGCGACTCAGCTCAGAGTGTGGTGGGGCAGAGCACCTGCAGCTTCATGCCTCGGGGTAGCTGCTTCCTGAGGCTGCTGCCCGTGCCCAGGGCCATGAACGTGGGGCCCGGGAGGTTGCCTGAGATTCTCTGACGCTCTCACCTGACCGGATGCTCTCCCACTCTGCTCCCTGCAGCTGAGATTCTGGAACTGGCGGGCAATGCAGCAAGAGACAACAAGAAGGGACGGGTCACGCCCCGACACATCCTGCTGGCTGTGGCCAACGACGAGGAGCTGAATCAGGTATGGGGCACTCTTCTCCCTCCCCTGCCAGACGCTTGGGCAGGCAGTCCTGCTGCCCGAGAGACACAGGGAAGTTGGCATTTGGCTGGCTGTCAGAGGTAGGCACTGCGTTTTGGACTATTAGCAGCTTCTCTGACCCCCATGCCAGTTTTTCCTCAAGGCTTTATTTGGGGACAGGAGGGAATGAAACAAGGTATTTGGCCCTCCCTGGAGGAAAGATAGCGAAGTTTCACTGGAGTGAGGGACTCTGAGGACCTGCTCCCTGTATACTGAGCATGAGTCCTGTCAGCATCCTTGGAGATGCCGTGGAGGAAGGAGCTCGACCAAGTAAAGCAAGAATGTGAATGGGCAGGGCAGACTTCTTGAAGGTCAGAGACAGGGTAGATAGGCTAACCATCTGCTACCTTGATTTTCCTGCAAGCTGCTAAAAGGAGTCACCATAGCCAGCGGGGGGGTGTTACCAAACATCCACCCGGAGCTGCTAGCAAAGAAACGAGGATCCAAAGGGAAGTTGGAAGCCATCATCACGCCACCCCCAGCCAAAAAGGCCAAGTCTCCATCCCAGAAGAAGCCCGTGTCTAAGAAAGCAGGAGGCAAGAAAGGGGCCCGGAAATCCAAGGTACGTGATTGGGCAGGTGTATGTGGGTTGGGGCAGGGCAGGTGCAGGTCGGTGAGGTCATGAGTGGCTCCCTCCTGCTGAGGGCTTATCCAAGGACTAAGGAACGTGTGGGAGCTGCTTGCAGAGAGGCTAGCCCAGCTCCAGTGACCAGAATCTGAGTGAAAAACTGGATTCCTGCAGGCAAGGGGGATGTGGGGAGGAGGCTGGGGCAGATAGCCCCAGACTGGAAGGACCCCATTCCTGGCCTGCCAGGCAGAGGCTTACACCTCTGGGAAGGGACCTGGGTGGTGTAGGAGCTTTCCTGTGTTGGGGCGGCTGCCATCGAGTCCTACCTGAGGGCGCTGGCTGCCTACTTGCCCCTGACGCTCTCAGAATTCTCGCTATGTTGCCATGCCTGCATGTCCTCTGAGCATCTTCAAGGAAGGATGGTTCAGGCAGTTAGCTCTTCAGAATGGTTGCCTTGTTAAGGAAGAAAACAGAGGAATTCAGATGCTCCTTCGAGACCCAGCTTGGACTGAGATGAGGTCCCAGGTGCCGATCTTTTTGTGGCGAGTGAAGCGCTCTCAGTAGTGTGACCTAATGTCTTCGTGGGTGGGGCAGGCCGGCTAATCCCCAGCCCCGATCCTCGTGGTGGAGGAGCGGCAGCCCAGCCTTGGGAGGTCTGGGCCTGCGGGTGGTTGCGCTCCCTTGTCTGAGCAACGGCGGGAGGCCCCAGAGCAACTGGAACAGGTGTTCTGTGTTCCTGCCTCACTGGACCCAGCCTGTGAGCTCTTGTCACAGCCTCCAGGGCCAACCAGCCAGGGACCGGACAGTGAGAGCTCCTTTTAACAAAATGGAATCTTAAGCTGTCCTGCTCCCCCCTGCCCTGGGGCACCCCCTCAGGTTTGATCCTTCTGGTCTCCAGCCAGACTAGGTGGAAATTACCTCTGGCAGAAGGTGACCTGCCTATTTTGTGAGACCCTCAGTAGTAGCTCCTTAGAGATGCCTTGTGGGTCACATGCAGTGTCAGCACATTCTTCCCACCAGAACCCAAAGCCTTTGCCCATTTGAGATGGTGAGGACACCTTGCCAGGCCAGGCTGCAGGAGCACTGCCCTTGCACCCCACTCTCGTCCACCCTCCCAGCATGTCCCCCCACCCTGAGCCGGTCCACAAGCAGGCCTCCAGCCCCCCAACTTCCTATCTACACTGTTTGCCAGCCTTTGGTAGTTGAGGTAGAAGAAGCTGTAGTTTTTGTACATGCTGCTGGGTGTGAACAAATGCTTCCCTGAAAACAACAAAATCTGAAATCATCTTGCCCACAGGCCACCGCCCTGCCCCAACCCCCTAGCTGAGAATCACTCCCAACTCTCTGAGAGAGAACCCTGTAACTGAAGAGTGTCCTGGAAGTTTTTTCCAGCTCCGTACACCCCACCTAGCTCACAAGTCCTAGGGGGAGGCTCACGGCCAGGCGGGGATGTCGCAGAATGCTCCCTTACTCGTTCCTGCCAAGTATAAAATTAGCAGATTGAACTGTTTCTCTCTCTCCTTTCAACATTTACATTTGCGGGGAGGAACAGGACGACAGGGAAGGCAGGGGGACGTGCCTGTGCAAGCCTTTCTAAGTGTTAGAAGATGAAGATGCCAGGTCCCTCATCTCTGGATCACAGGCCCCAGGAAGCTGGCTGCCCGCAGAGCAGGGCCCTTGGTGCTTGGCTTAGTGTTCCTCCAGCTGTGGCCCAAGCGTGGCCCTTGTTCATGCAGACCCACTGCTTACTGACGCGGAGTAGCCCCTCTGTGTGCCTCGGGCAACCCTGGGCTGAACCCTGCTCCTGTCACCGCTGATCTTCCCCGAGTAGGAATTGTCTGACGGCTTTTTGGCCTTCCCACTTGACCAAACACTAGGAATGCTGTTTCTTTCTTTTTGGACTGGAAATGAAGGGGGTGTGTGTGTGTGTGTCTGTGTCTGTCTGTCTGTAGCTCTAGTAGCTATATTTGGAGCTCACTGTTTCTAATAACCATACGCCAATAATCACTCAAACACTCAGCTTTCCCCTTGATTACAAAAGCAGGAAGTCTGTTATGGTGGTCTGTTTTTCTTCCACACAATAAAACACATTGTCTGCTTACTGTACCAGTATTTGGCTAACATTAAACCCTGGGGGAAGCTGAAATTGGAACCGTGAACAGCTAATTTTCAAAACATTTGTTTAATGTAAATTGTGGTGTCAGCTCCCAGAAACAGCAGAGAACCTGCATCTCCAGGTTTAAGTGGAATGTTCTGAAAATAACCTTTCCAGAGACATGAGCAGAAAGCCTTAGTAACATGCTAAAGCACTTGGAGTAAAAGGGAGTTGGTATTTTTCAAGTGTCAACACTTGAATTCCAAATCATAATTTTCCCCCCAATTCGATGTAATTGGGAGGTTTTGAAAGTCTCCAGTTGTGACAACTGAGTCAGCTATCGTGGAACCAGAGAGAGGAGACAGCAGAACCCACTGGGGCTGCGAGTCCAGGGCCCTGATGGTGCCTTGGGGCTCCTCCTGCCTACTTGGGTGGCCTCAGGCAAGTCTGGGCCTCAGTTTACCCCCTCCCATAAAAATGATGGGGTCCATTCCAGGCTCACATTTCAATGACTGAATCTTTGCACTGTGTTTGTGCCTCAGTAATGTGTGTAAGAGTGGGGATGGTACAAAGGAGGATGCTGTAGGAATTCTCAGCACAGCCGCCCCTGCCTCCCCAGAGCAGTCTCTGTAATGAACGTCTCTGCACCTTGCAGAAAGTCTATGCGTGGAAAAGCATAGAGATCCGTAAAGCCCTCCTCGTCGTCCCTGCCTTTAGATATAAACACATATAAAAGATGCTACCCACTGTTTTGGCAGGGTGGCACAGTGGTGAAGGGTGCCAGCTTACTTGGCTTTGCAATCTAATTGCCATTTTCTGGCTGCATGACCTTAGTGAGTGACTTAATTTCTCTGGTAGCTCAGTCTCCTCATCTGTGAAATGGAGACCGAACACAGGGTGCTTGGGAGGCTTAGGAGAAAATGCGGTCGAGTCCTTACGACAGTGCCTGGCACACACCTTCACTGCTGTTCTGACTCCCTTGTTCTGCCCCTCTCAGCATAGAGCTGGCTCTTGAGAATTCCATGGTGTGGTTCTGGTGCCCTAGATAGTACGCAAAACCGTTTTAACCAGTTCTCTGCGAATGAACTTGCGGTTGTTCTGAGCGTTCCGACCAACGGTGCCACAGGGACCCTAACTGTATGTGGGTGTCCATGTTCCTGGATCTGTAGGACAGAGTCCCCAACGGCAGCTTGCTGCAGCAGACAGATTTCTGAGGGCTGTTGCTCACGTACAGAGCATGTTTTCCCGTTCAGAAATTTCTAACTCTGCCGCCTCCTTTTAACAGTTAACACCAAAGCTGTTGAAAGAAGATGCCTGCATTTAGTCAGTAGTCATCGCATCTGCATGTGCTCCTCATTCCTCTTGCTGGTGAGGGTACGGCAGTGAAAGCAGGCCCTTGCCCTCTGTGGGTGCTTGCTGAGCTTTGGGCTAGTGAGGGGGGCAGAGTCATTACAGAAGGGGTGTTGGGGGGAAGCGGGTGCCGTGACAAAAACACAGCAGGGATGCCAGAGGCAGCCTTACTTTACAGAGGCAGTCAGGTGAGGCTTCTCTGGTAAGGTGACACTGGAACAGAGAGGCCTTCGAGAGTAAGTTGTCTGGGCATTCAAGTGACTGGCGGGAAAGCGCTTGTGACAGAGGACCAACCAGCCTGCCTGTCCCCTCCCAGAGAGAACCTGACAGGACTTGGATGTGAGGTTTCCGATGTTTCTATAACACGCACACCTCTGGCAATTAGAGAAGTTTCAGAACCCTTCGTAAGATTAGGTTTTCAAATGCATAAAATACTGAAGATTCGAAGGAAGCCATTTATGCTTAAATCATCCAGATTAAGACCCCTTGTCAGAATATTTACTGAGAGCCATAGGATAATCTTTAGGGGATCTGCAAGAAGACCGTTTTGCCAAAAGTCTGGATTAAAAAATTCTCTCACCTAGGATTTTTCTGGTTTCTTTGTTTTTTCATTTTAATTCCAGTTAGTTAACATACAGTGTTCTGTTAGTCTCAGGTGTACAATATAGTGATTCAGTCTCACCCAGCACTTTTCAAACATAAACCCGCATAACCCTCCAACTGAACTCCACCCCCATGTGGAAATCACCCCCTGAGTCATGAAGATATGCTTGCTTCCTACTGCCTGGCAGGAAGCCCACGATGAATTTCGTTGAGTACCTGTTTCTTTTTTGAGAGAGAAATATTTAAACTGAAAATTGAGTGATGAATGTTTGGGTAAGGGATGCCAGAGAAAGACATTGGTTATTGTGAGAAGCTGCCATCCTTGCAAAATCTTGCTGGCCTTTTATTGAGCTTCCTAGCAGGTCTGACATCTGGGTGAAAGAGACTGGACATAGGTCATCTTGGGTTGATGATTTCACATAAGGCTTTTTGGACACTCAGCCCTGCCTGTTCTTAAATAGGTCTCCCTCTGACTCTTGACTGAATAGAAGCTTGGTGCAGGTACAATACATGGGAGCTTTTGGATTTGTAGAATAATATTAAATTCCCCGAAGTCAATCATTTTGGAGATGGACAAAGAGTATTGCTTGCTAGCTTTTTCCCCTCTTGCCAGGGTCTGAAAAAAATCTTACCAGCTACTGTCACCATTTCATAGAAGAAAATGGCATTTGAATCAGTAAGACTGGGAAGGGAAGTAATCCCTGACTATAGCCTTGATGTAAAACCTAGGGGAACAGTTACTATGATTTGAATGTAGTGACCTCTCACGAGGCATCTGAGTGCACCTCAACTACTCTGTTGTGGGCTAGGAACCTCGCACGGAAGAGACTTGGCCAGACTGGAGAGAACCAGGAGGAATGGCTTGTCCTACACAGACAGGGTTTGGCAGCTTTCTCTCAAGGCCACTGGTTTAGCAGATCTCCCATCTTAGATTCATTTTCCCCCCAAGGAATCGAAGGCAGAGGGAAGTTAAGCAGTGTGCTCTAGGTTACGTCACTAGTAGAACCAGAAATCAAATGCAGAATTTCAGAGCTCAAACATCACGTCCCTCGTGTGTCCTATGACTGTGGACCACTTACTTGCCCTGGCAGAGGCCCCTCTGTTCTGTAGGTGGAGGGCTGACAGCCGACTGCTGTAGGGCGAGCGGGGCAATAGCTTAAAAACATTTTTATTTTTAATAACACATCTGGACTCTCTTTGAATATATTTGTGCATTCATGATACACATTCTGCTTAAAACGTCCATTTTCTATCCTCTGTAGCACTGTTTTCCAGTTTTATCGAGATATGCTTGACATACGGCATTACATACATTTAAGGTACACAGCATAAGGACTTGACTCACATCAGTTATGAAATGGTTACCACAGTAAGTTTAGATGATATTCATTGTGTCATGTAGATACAAAAAAGGCGTTTGTTTTTCTCTGTGATGAGAACGCTTAGGACTTACTCTCTTAATAACTTTCAGATGTGCCATGCAGCATTGTTAGCTATGGTTGGGGTGCCGTGCATTACATCCCCTGTACTTCTTTATCTCATAACTGGAAGTTTGTATCTTTTTTTGTAGTATTTTTTTAAAAAAGTATAGTTGACCTACAATGTTAGTTTCAGGGCATACAGCATAGCGATTTGTCTTCTCTGTAGATTTCACTGTGTTCACCCCAAGTGTAGCTACCATCTGTCAATTGTGCAACCTTAATTATAATACCATTGATTTTATTCCCTCTGCTGTACCTTTTATCCTTTTGACTTACTCTGTAACTGGAAGCCTGTACCTCCTACGCCCCTTCACCCATTTTGCCCACCACGCTGCCCACCTCTCCTCTGGCAGCCTAATGTTCTCTGTATTTATGATTCTGTTTCTGCTTTTTGTTTTCTTCATCTCTTTGGATTTTTAGATTGCACATGTAAGTGATACCATACGATATTTGTCTTCTCTGATTTACTTCACTTAGCATACTATCTTCTAGGTCCATCCATGTTGTTGCATATGGCAAGATCTCATCCTTTTATATGATTGAGTAATATTCCATTGTCTGTGCATGTGTATAATATATGCATATGCCACTTTATGCATTCATCTACTGATGGACACCTGGTTGCTTCTCTGTCTTGGGTATTGTAAATAATACTGCAATAAACAATAGGGGTGCATATATCTTTCCAAATTAGTGTTTTCCTTTTCTTTGGGTACATAACGAGTGGTAGAATTACTGGATCATATGGTAACTGTATTTTTAATTTTTTGAGGATCATCCATATTGTTTTGCATAGGGGCTGCACCAATTTACATTCCCACCAACAGTGCCCAAGGGTTCATTTTTCTCCACATCCTCGCCAGCAGTTATTTCTTGTCCTTTTGATTTCAGCCATTTTGGTAGGTGTGAGGTGATAATTCAATGTGGTTTTGATTTGTGTTTCCCTGATAATTAGTGATGTTTAGCATCTTTTCATGTCTGTTGGCCAACTGTATGTCATCCTTGGAAAAATGGCTGTTCATGAAACCCACTTTATTGAGAGTTTTTATCATGAATGGATGTTGAATTTTGTCACATGCTTTTTTTTTTTTTTTTTGCATCTTTTGATCCTCTCGATCATATAATAGTTATCCTTCATTGTGTTGATGTGGTACATCATGTTGTTTGATGTGCAAATATTGAACCATCCTTGCATCGCCAGAATAAATCCCACTTGATCGTGGTAAATGATCTTTTTAACGTATTCTTGAATGCAATTTGCTAATATTTTGTTGAGGATTTTTTATCTGTGTTCATCAAGGATATTGGATTTTGGGCACCAGGACCCTGCTCCCATCCACCTGTGCTACCAAAGTTTGGGGGAAATGTAAACCATGGCACTAACCAGTTCCTCTGACCTGGAGAGAGTTCCAGCAGCTCCCTGCCATTTGGTGGAGTTCTAGGGCTGGATCTTTTATATTCTAGCTGCTCTCTTAAACCAAGGCTATTTTTTTCAGTGCCCCGAGGTAGAGAAATCTGCTGCTCAGTGCCTCAGTTACTTCCTACCACAGTTCACAGCAGCAAGGGTGGGGGTTCCCTTCATTATCATGTCTCCCTCTCTTTCGCTATTTGTTCTCTGTGGTCTCTTTATCTTTTGTTAGTAGAAGCTGTTGTCAGCCCTCAGTTCTTCAGAAGGAATCGCTGTATCAATAGGTGTAGATGTGGGGTGTCTGTGGTGGAGGTGAGTTCAGGGTCTTCCGCTATCACCATCTTGAACTGGAACTCTAGGTGAAAGTTTGTACCTTTTGACCACTGACATCCAAGTCCCCCATAAGTACACAACTATGAATAAAAAAAGGAGATGTAGGGCCTTAGATGGAATCTGAGCAAGTTAAGGGACCTTTTTTTTTTTTGTCTTCATAGTACATTTAACTTCATTGCGTTGTATATATTTTTCTTTATTGTTGTGTTTGATTCATTTAAGTTATTGTATGTAGCAGATAGCACTAAGTCAGTGTATTTCATGGTTGGAATTTACCACCATGTGGTTATCCATTCTGCTCTGGAGATATTTAAGTTGTTTCCAATTTGAGGCTTCTACCAAGATTCCTGCACAAAAGTACATGCTTTTTGGTGCACACATGTTGTATTGTCTTGGGAGAATACCTTTAAGTGGAATTGTGGTATCACAGGGTATTTATATGTTCAGCTTTAGTAGAGAGTGCCAAATAGTTTTCCCGAGTGGTGGTAAAAGTATGTGGTCCCAATGCAGCAAATGGGAATTCCAGTTCTACATCCTTGCCAAGGCAGGCTAATTTGAGAATTAAATTTTAACCATTCTGGTGGGTGTGCACTGTCTTGGTGACCAGTTAGCCTTAGCATCTGCACAAACAAATTTTGGCCCTTTGGATAATTCCTTTTGTTCTAGTGTTCTGTGCAGTTTTAAAAAAAATAGGATTAGCTATCTATTTTAAATGAGTTACACAGTACTTCTTTTTATATTATGGATATGAATTCTTTTTTTATTGAGATATGGATATGAATTCTTTTTTTATTGAGATAGAATTGGCTTTTAACATTAAGGTCATTTGGGGCACCTGGGTGGCTCAGTTGTTGGGCCTCTGTCTTTGGCTCAGGTCATGATCCTAGCCAGGGTCCTGGGATCGAGCCCCATATCGGGCTCCCTGCTCAGCGGGAAAAGCCTGCTTCTCCCTCTCCCACTCCCCCTGCTTGTGTTCCCTCTCTCGCTGTGTCTCTCTCTGTCAAATAAATAAAATCTTTAAAAAAAATTGGTCATTTAGGTGTACAATCTGATCATTTGATATTTGTTTTTTATTATGTTAATCACCATACAATACATCATTAGCTTTTGATGCAGTGATCCACGATTCACTGTTTTCCTATAACACCCAGTGCTCCATGCAGTATGTGACCTCCTTAATACCCATCACCACGCTAACCTACCCTCCCACCCCCCCTCCCCTCTAAAACGCTCAGTTTGTTTCTTAGAGTCCATAGTTTCTCATGGTTCATCTCTTCCTCCAATTTCCCCCCCTTCATTTTTCCCTTCCTTCTCCTAATGTCCTTCATGCTTATGTTCCACAAATTGACTTCGCTGCTTGACTTACTTCACTTAGCATAATCTCCTCCAGTCCCATCCATGTTGATGTAAAAGTTGGGTATTTGTCCTTTCTGATGGCTGAGTAATAATATCATTGTACGTATGGACCACATCTTTTTTTTTTAATTTTTTTATTTTTATGTTAATCACCATACATTACATCATTAGTTTTTGAGGTAGTGTTCCATGATTCATTGTTTGGGCATAACACCCAGTGCTCCATGCAGAATGTGCCCTCTTTAATACCCATCACCAGGCTAACCCATCCCCCCACCCCCCTCCCCTCTAGAACCCTCAGTTTGTTTTTCAGAGTCCATCGTCTCTCATGGTTCGTCTCCCCCTCCGACTTACTCCCCTTCATTCTTCCCCTCCTGCTATCTTCTTCTTTTTCTTTCTTCTTAACATATGTTGCATTATTTGTTTCAGAAGTACAGATCTGTGATTCAACAGTCTTGCACAATTCACAGCGCTCACCATAGCACATACCCTCCCCAATGTCTATCACCCAGCCACCCCATCTCTCCCACCCCCCACCACTCCAGCAACCCTCACTTTGTTTCCTGAGATTAAGAATTCCTCATATCAGTGAGGTCATATGATACATGTCTTTCTCTGATTGACTTATTTCACGCAGCATAACACCCTCCAGTTCCATCCACGTCGTTGCAAATGGCAAGAGCTCATTCCTTTTGATGGCTGCATAATATTCCATTGTGTATATATACCACCTCTTCTTTATCCATTCATCTGTTGATGGACATCTTGGCTCTTTCCACAGTTTGGCTAGTGTGGATATTGCTGCTCTAAACATTGGGGTGCACGTACCCCTTCGGATCCCTACATTTGTATCTTTGTGGTAAATACCCAGTAGTGCAATTGCTGGATCATATGGTAGCTCTATTTTCAACTGTTTGAGGAACCTCCATACTGTTTCCAGTGGCTACACCAGCTTGCATTCCCACCAACAGTGCAGGAGGGTTCCCCTTTCTCCGCATCCCCGCCAACATCTGTCATTTCCTGAATTGTTAATTTTAGCCATTCTGACGGGTGTGAGGTGGTATCTCATTAAGGTTTTGATTTGGATTTTTCCCTGATGTCGAGCGATGTGGAGCACTTTTTCATGAGTCTGTTGGCCATTTGGATGTCTTCTTTGGAAAAATGTCTGTTCATGTCTTCTGCCCATCTCTTGATTGGATTATTTGTTCTTTGGGTGTTGAGTTTGATAAGTTCTTTATAGATTTTGGATACTAGCCCTTTATCTGATATGTCATTTGCAAATATCTTCTCCCATTCTGTCGGTTGTCTTTTGGTTTTGTGGACTGTTTCTTTTGCTGTGCAAAAGCTTTTTATCTTGATGAAATTCCAATAGTTCATTTTTGCCCTTGCTTCCCTTGCCTTTGGCGATGTTTCTAGGAAGAAGTTGCTGTGGCTGAGGTCGAAGAGGTTGCTGCCTGTGTTCTCCTTTAGGATTTTGATGGACTCCTGTCTCACGTTTAGGTCTTTCAACCATTTGGAGTCTATTTTTGTGTGTGGTGTAAGGAAATGGTCCAGTTTCATTCTTCTGCATGTGGCTGTCCAATTTTCCCAACACCATTTGTTGAAGAGACTGTCTTTTTGCCATTGGACATTCTTTCCTGCTTGGTCAAAGATGAGTTGACCATAGAGTTGAGGGTCCATTTCTGGGCTCTGTATTCTGTTCCATTGATTTATGTCTCTGTTTTGGTGCCAGTACCATACTGTCTTGATGATGACAGCTTTGTAATAGAGCTGGAAGTCTGGAATTGTGATGCCGCCAGCTTTGCTTTTCTTTTTCAATATTCCTCTGGCTATTCGGGGTCTCTCCTGGTTCCTTACAAATTTTAGGATTATTTGTTCCATTTCTTTGAAAAAAGTGGATGGTATTTGGATGGGGATTGCATTGAATGTGTGGATTGCTCTAGGTAGCATTGACATCTTCACAATGTTTGTTCTTCCAATCCATGAGCATGGAACGTTTTTCCATTTCTTTGTGTCTTCTTCAATTTCTTTCATGAGTATTTTATAGTTTTCTGAGTACAGATCCTTTGCCTCTTTGGTTAAATTTATTCCTAGGTTATCTTATGGTTTTGGGTGCAATTGTAAATGGGATCGACTCCTTGATTTGTCTCTCTTCTGTCTTGTTGTTGGGGTATAGGAATGCCACTGATTTCTGTGCATTGATTTTATATCCTGCTACTTTACTGAATTCCTGTATGAGTTCTAGCAGTTTTGGGGTGGAGTCTTTTGGGTTTTCCACATACAGTATCATATCATCTGCAAAGAGTGAGAGTTTGACCTCCTCTTTGCCAATTGATGCCTTTGATTTCTTTTTGTTGTCTGACTGCTGTGGCTAGGACTTCTAATACTATGTTGAATAGCAGTGGTGAGAGTGGACATCCCTGCTGCGTTCCTGACCTTAGGGGGAAAGCTCTCAGCTTTTCCCCATTGAGAATGATATTTGCTGTAGGTTTTTCATAGATGGCTTTTATGATATTGAGGTATGTACCCTCTATCCCTATACTCTGAAGAGTTTTGATCAAGAAAGGATGCTGTACTTTGTCAAAAGCTTTTTCTGCAACTATTGAGAGGATCATATGATTCTTCTTTCTTTTGTTAATGTATTGTATCACGTTGATTGATTTGCGGATGTTGAACCAGCCTTGCAGCCCAGGGATAAATCCCACTTGGTTGTGGTGAATAATCCTTTTAATGTACTGTTGGATCCTATTGGCTAGTATTTTGGTGAGAATTTTTGCATCCATGTCCATCAGAGATATTGGTCTGTAATTCTCCTTTTTGATGGGGTCTTTGGTTTTGGGATCAAGGTAATGGTGGCCTCATAAAATGAGTTTGGAAGTTTTCCTTCCATTTCTATTTTTGGAACAGTTTCAGGAGAATAGGTATTAATTCTTCTTGAAATGTTTGGTAGAATTCCCCTGGGAAGCCACCTGGCCCTGGGCTTTTGTTTGTTGGGAGATTTTTGATGACTGCTTCAATTTCCTTAGTGGTTATAGGTCTGTTCAGGTTTTCTATTTCTTCGTGGTTCAATTTTGGTAGTTGATACATCTCTAGGAATGCACCCATTTCTTCCAGGTTATCTAATTTGCTGGCATAGAGTTGCTCATAATATGTTCTTTTAATTGTTTGTATTTGTTTGGTGTTGGTTGTGATCTCTCCTCTTTCATTCATGATTTTGTTGATTTCGGTCATTTCTCTTTTCTTTTTGATCAGTCTGGCCAGGGGTTTATCAATCTTGTTAATTCTTTCAAAGAACCAGCTCCTAGTTTCATTGATCTGTTCTACTGTTGTTTTTCTAGTTCATTGATTTCTGCTCTGATCTTTATTATTTCTCTTCTCCTGCTGGGTTTAGGCTTTATTTGCTGTTCTTTCTCCAGGTCCTTTAGGTGTAGGGTTAGGTTGTGTATTTGAGACCTTTCTTGTTTCTTGAGAAAGGCTTGTATTGCTTATATACTTTCCTCTTAGGACTGCCTTTGCTGTATTCCAAAGATTTTGAACTGTTGTGTTTTCATTTTCATTGGTTTCCATGAATTTGGACCACATCTTCTTTATCCATTCATCTGTTGAAGGGCATCTCGGCTCTTTCCACAGTTTGGCTATTGCGGACATTGCTGCTATGAACATTGGGGTGCATATGGCCCTTCTTTTCACTGCATCTGTGTCTTTGGGGTAATTTGTATATATATTGCCAATGATCACCACAGTATGTCCTGTTAACATCTATCACCATACGTAATTACCAAGTTACTTTTCTTAGGAAGAGAACTTTTAAGGTTGACTTTGTTAGCAACTTTCAAATAGGCAATACATATTACTGACTGTATTCACCATGCTTTATATTACCTCCTCATGACTTCTTTCTTTTATAACTGGAAGTTTGTAGCTTTTGACCTGATTCACCCATTTCACCTGCCTCCCACCCCCATCCCCTGCCTCTGTCACCCATCAGTCTGTTCTCTGAATCTAGAAACTGGGCTATTTTCTTTTTTTTTTTTATGATTCCACCTATAAGTGTGAACATACAGTTATTTGTCTTTCTCTGTGATGTATTTCACTTAGTATAATGCCCTCAAGGTCACATCCTTCTTTTTTATGGTTTAATAACATTGTATTTTATATAATTATATATAAATGTATATAAACGTGTATATATGTATACATAAAATAATTTAGGAGATATGTGTAATAAGACATAAAAATAATAGGACATATGTAAGGACATATATATTAGAATATAAAACATGTTAGTATATGTAATATATAAATATCTTTATCAAATTTTCATATTTTCTTTATCCATGTTTCCACTGATGGATACTTAGGTTCTTTTCATTACTTGGCTATTATAAATAATGCTGTAGTAAACATGGGGGTGCATATTATCTTTTTGAGTTAGTGTTTTTGTTTTCTTCAGAAGTAAAAATTGCTGGGTCATATGGTAGTTCTATTTTTAATTTTCTGAGGAGCCTGCATACTGTTTCCCATGGTGGCTGCACCAATGTACATTTCCACCAACAGTGCACTCGGAGTTCCCCTTTCTCCATGTCCTTACCGACACCTGTTATTTCTTGTCTTTTTGATTATAGCCTAATAGGTGTCTTTTTGATTATAGCCTAATAGGTGTGTGGTGATAGCTCGTTGTGGTCTAGATTTGCATTTACCTGATGACTAGTGATGTGGAGCACCTTTTCTTGTGTTTGTTTGCCATCTGTATGTCGTCTTTGGAAAAATGTCTACTCAGAATCTGACCACTTTTTTTAGTTTTTATTTAAATTCCAGTTAGTTCACATACAGCATATTAGTTTCAGGTGTCCACTGTGGTGATTCAGCACTTCCGTACAATACCCAGTGCTCATGATGAGCGCCTTCTTTAATCCCCATCACCTTCTTGACCCATCCCCTCACCCATCTCCCCTCTGGTAACCATCAGTTTGTTCTGTAGAGTTAAGAGACTGTTTCTTGGTTTGCCACCCTCTCTTTTTTTCCATTTGCTCGTTTGTTTTGTTTCTTAAATTTCACATATGCATGAAATCATATGGTATTTGTCTTTCTCTGACCTGTTTCACTAAGCATAATTTCCTAGCTCCATCCAAGTTGTTGGAAATGGCAAGATTTCATTCTTTTTTTATGGTTGAGTAATAATCCATTGTGTATATATAACACGTCTTCTTTATCAATTCATCAGTCAGTGGACACTTGGGCTGTTTCCATAATTTGGCTATTGTAGATAATGCTGCTGTAAACATTGGGGTACGTGTATCTCTTTTAATTAGCATTTTTTTCTTTGGGTAAATACCTAGCAGTGTGATTGCTGCATCATAGAGTAGCTCCAATTTTAACTTTTTGAGGAAGCTCCATACTGTTTTCCAGAGTGGCTGCACCAGTTTGCATGCCCACCAACAGTGCAAGAGGGTTCCCCTTTCTCCGCATACTCGGAGGAACGTTTTGTTCCTTGTGTTGTTGATTTTAGCCATTCTGACAGGTGTGAGGTGATAACTCATGGTGGTTTTGATTTGTATTTCCCTGATGATCAGTGATGATGAGCATCTTTTCATGTTGGCTATCTGTATGTCTTCTTTAGAAAAATGTCTATTCATGTCTTCTGCCCATTTTTTAATTAGATTATTTTTTTGGGTGTTGAGCTTGATAAGTTATATATTTTGGAAGCTAACTCTTTATCAGATATGTCATTTGCAAATATCATCTCCCATGCCATAGGTTGCCTTTTAGTTTTGTGGATTGTTTCCTTCCCTGTGCAGAAGCTTTTTATTTTGACATAGTCCCAATAATTTATTTTTGCCTTTGTCTCCCTTGCCTCGGGAAACATATCTAGAAAGAAGTTGCTGTGGCTGATGTCAAAGAAGTTACTGTCTGTGTTCTCTTCTAGGATTTTTATGGTGTCAGATCTCACATTTAGGTCTCTGACCACTTTTTAATCAAAAATTTTTTTTCCTTTTGTTATTGAGTTTTGTGAGTTGTTTATATATTCTGGATATTAACCCCTTATCAGATACAGATGTTCTTTGACTTATGATGGGGTTGTATCCTGATAAACCCATTTTAAGTTGAAAATGCATTTAATATACCTAACCTACCAAACATCATAGCTTAGCCTAGCCTACTGTAAATGTGCTCAGAACACTAATTTGCTTACAGTTGGACAAAATCATCTCACAGAAAGCCTATTTTATAAGAAAGTATGGAATATTTCAAGTAGTTTATTAAATACTGTACTTAAAGTGAAAAACAGAATGGTTCTTTGGGTACAGAATGATTCTGTAAGTGTATTAGTCATTTACCCCCATAATTGCGTGGCTGACTGGGCACTGTGGCTAGCTCTTGCTGTCTAGCATCACCAGAGAGTATAGTGCTGCACATCGCTAATCCTAGGAAAAAATCCAAATTTAAATTTGAAGTATGGTTTCTACTGAATGTATATTGCTTTTGCACCACTGTAAAGCTGAAAAATCCAAAGTCAAACCATCGGACATCAGGGACCGTCTGTATATGATTTGCATATTTATCTAAAGGTTGACTTTTCATTTTGTTGATGGTTCCTTTGCTCTGCAGAATCTTTTCAGTTTGTTGTAGTCCCACTGTTTAGTTTGCCTTCGTTGCCTTTGCTTGTGATGCCATATCCAAAAAATCATCACCAAGACCAATAACAAGGAGCTTATGATCTGTTTCCTAGGAATTTCTGGGTTCAGGACTTAACATCCACATGTTTAATCCATTTTGAGTTAATTTTTATGTATGATGTAAAATGTTGGTACAGCTTCATTCTTTTGCATGTGGCTGTCCCATTTTCCCAACACTGTTTAATTGAAGAGACTGTTCTTTCCTCATTGTATATTCTTAGCTTTTTTGTCATGAATTGGTAATATATATGTGGGTTTATTTCTGGGCTCTCCATTCTGTTCCATTGGTCTATGTGTCTGTTTTCATGTTGATACGATACTGCTTTGATTATTATATCTTTGTAATATAATTTGAAATCAGGGAGCATGATGCCTTCTCTTTCGTTTTTTGCCAAGATTACTTTGGCTTTCAGAGTCTTTCGTGATTTCATATAAATCTTAAGATTGTTCTGTTTCCTTGAGAAATGGCATTGGAATTTGATACAGATTGTATTGAATCTATAGATTGCTTTGTTTGGTATGGACATTTTAACAGTTTTAATCCTTCCAATCCATGAGCACAGAATCTCTCTCCATTTATTTGTGTCTTCTTCAATTTCTTTCATTAATGTATTACAGTTTTCAGTGTACAATATATAGTTTTCAGTATATAGTTTTTTGCCTTTTTGGTTAAATTCCTAAGCATTTTATTTCTTTGATGCAATTGTAAATGGGATTGTTTTCTTAATTTCTCTTTCTGATAATTTGTTATTAGCATATGCTAAATGCAACAGAATTCTATATATTAATCTGGTATCCTGTAACTTTATTGAATTCATTTATTCTAACAGGGTTTTGGTGGAGTCTTTAGGGTTTTGTATATATATAATATCATGCTGTTTGCAAATAGTGACAGTTTTACTTCCCTTCTGATTTTGATGCCTTTTCTTTCTTTTTCTTGCCTAATTGCTTTGGCTAGGACTTCTACTACTATATTGAATAAAAGTGGCAAGAATGGGTATTGTTGTCTTATTGGAAACACTCTGAGCACTCATTTTCTCTAATGAGTATGATGTTAGCTTTTGGCTTGGCATTTATGGCCTTTATTATATTTAGGTGTTCCTTCTATACCCAGTTTTTGAGCTTTTGATCATAAATGGATGTTGAATTTTGTCAAATGCTTTTTCTGCATTTGTTGAGGTGATCATACGCTTTTTATCCTTCATTTGTTAATATGGTGTATCACTCTGACGGATATTAAACCACCCTTATATCCCCAGAATAAATCCCACTTGATCATGGTATATGATCCTTTTAATGTATTGTTGAATTCAGTTTGTTTGTATTTTGTTGAGGGTCTTGCATCTGTGTTCATCGTTCATCAGGGATATTGGCCTGTAATTTACTTTTATTATGGCATCCTTGTCTGGTTTTGGTATCAGGGTAATGCGGGCTTTGTAAAGTGAGTTTGGAAGTGTCCTCCTCTTTTATATTTTGGAAGAGTTTGAGAAGGATTGGTATTAATTCTTCTTTAAATGTTTGGTAGAACAATGAAACCTTCCGGTCCTGGACTTTTGTTTGTTGTGAGGTTTTTGATTACTGATTCTATCCCTTTACTAGTAATCCATCTGTTGAGATTTGTATTTTTCTTCATGACTCAGTCTTGTGTGTTGCTAGGATTTGGTCCATTTCTTCCAGGTTGTCCATTTTTTTTGGCGTACAATTTTTCATAGTAGTCTCTTACGATTCTTTGTATTTCTGTAGTGTCATTTGTAACATCTCTTTCATTCCTGATGTTATTTATTTGAATCTTCCGTTTTTTTTCTTGGTGAGTCTAGCCAGAGGTTTGTCGATTTTGTTTATCTTTTCAAAGGGCTAGCTCTTACATTTATTGATCTTTTCTATCTTTAGCCTATTTGTTTCCACTCTGATCTGTGTTATTTCCTTCTTTCTACCAACTTAGGGCTTCATTTGTTTTTTTGTTTTGTTTTGTTTTGTTTTTCTGGTTTCGTCTGGTGTGAGATTTCTCCTGTTTTTTGAAGTAGGCCTGTATTGCTATAAACTTTCCTCTTAGAACTGCTTTTGCTGCATCTCATAAGTTTTGGTATGTTGTATTTCCATCTGTCTCAGGGTATTTCTTGATTCCTCTTTTGATTTCTTCTTTGACCCATTGGTTGTTGAATAGTGTGTAGTTTAATCTCCACATATTTGAATTTTCCAGTTTTTTTCTCATAATTGATATCTGGTCTCTTGGCGCTGTGATCAGAAAAGATGATTGATATGATTTCAGTCTTCTCAAATTTATTAAGACCTGTTTTGTGGCCTAAAATATGACCTGTCCTACAGAATGTTCCATGTGGTTATGAAAGAAATGTGTACTCTGTTATTTTTGGGTGGAAAATGTTCTGAATATATCTGTTAAGTCCACCTGGTCTCATAGGTCATTTAAGGCCAGTGTTTATTGATTTTCTGTCTGGTTGATCTATCTGTTGATAAAAGTGGGGGTATAATATCCCCTATTATTATTGTATTGCTGTCTGTTTCTCCCTTTAGGTCTGTTTGTGTTTGCTTTATATATTTATGTGCTCCTGGATTGGGTGCATAAATGTTTACAATATTTATAAAATACAAAGAGAGATTCTCTTATGTGTCTGACACATTTATCATTACATAATACTCTTTATCTGTTATTGTAGTCTTTGTTTTAAAGAATATTTTGTCTGATATAAGTGTAGCAACCCCCGCTTTCTCTTGGTTTCCATTTGCATGAAAAATCTTTTTCTGTCACTTCACTTTCATTGTGTCTTGTCCTTATAAACTGTGTCTCTTCTGGGGAGCATATTGATGAGTCTTGTGTTTTTATACATTCAGTCACTGTATGTCTTTTGATTGGCGAATTTAGTCTATTTACATTTAAAGTAATTATTGACAGATATGTACTTGTCATTTTGTTAATTGTTTCTGGCCGTTTTGTAATTCCTCTGTTCCTTTGTTCTTCTGTTTCTCTGCCTTTATGATGTGATCATTGTCTTTAGTGGTGTCATCTGTTATGTATCTACTATAGGCTTTGCTTTGTGTTTACCATTAGGCTGATATATAACAACTGATTCACCATCTGTTTTAAGTTGATAATGTAAGTTTGAACACATTCTAAAACTGCATTTTTACCCTCCCTACACTTCATGTTAGTGGTGTCACATTTTATGTCTTTTAATCTCATGTGTCCCTTAACTAATTATTGTACTAATTGTTATTCCACCTCTGTCTTTTAACCTTCATATTAGCTTTATAAGAGATTAAGTCACTACCTTTAGTGTATACTTACCTTTACTAGTGAGAGTTATACGTTCATATATTGTCCTATTACTAAATAGCACCCTTTCTTTTTAGCTTAAACAAGTCCCTTTAACATTTCTACTATGGCCAGTTTAGTGGTGGTGAACTCTTTTGGCTTTTTGCATGTCTGGAAAATTATTTCTCTCTGTTTCAAAGGACACTTTTGCCAGGTAGAGTATTCTTGGTTGGAAGTTTTTTACTTTCAGTACTTTGAATATATTGTGCCACTCCCTTGTGGCCTGCAGATTTCTGCTGAAAAATCTGCTGGTAGTCTAACGGGGGTTCCCTTGTTTGTAACAAGTTGTTTTTCTCTTGCGGCTTTTAAGATTCTCTCCTGGTCTTTAACTTTTGACATTTTAATTACACTGTGTCTTACCATGGGTCTCTTTGGGTTCATCTTTTTTGGAACTCTCTGGGTTTCCTGTCAGGATTTCCTTATTTTTTATGGCTGAATGTTTCCACAGTTCTTTATCCATTCATCTGTCTGTGGACACTTAGATTGTTTCTTTGTGTTGGCTGTCATAAATAATGCTGCTATGATCATGAGGTGCAGTTACCTCTTTGACATAGTATTTTTGTTTCCTGTGGTTATATTCCTAGAAATGGAATTGCTGGATCATATGGATACTACTTTTAAATGTCTGAGGAAGTTTCATACTGTTTTTCATAGTGGTCTACCAGTTTACAATATGGGCAACAACTTTAATGGAGGAGGCCATGAGCAAGTGAATCACTGCTGAAAATCTCCAGTATTAATCATCACAGGCTAAGCCTTATAACTTGGCTTCATAGGCAGCTGCTGACCCGTACCAGGGACACAGGGAAGCTGTCACGGCCCCCTCCTCCCAATACAACCAGCTCTGTTTCTTGAATGCTTGAAATTCTGTCAGTTAAGGCTTTCTTACCTCTAAAAAAAAAATCCAAGTATTTTTGGGCATAAGCACTAAATCCTTATCTACTTATCAACTGCATTCCATTCCCAAGCATTTATTGAGCACCTCCTATATGCCTGGTGTTCAGTGGATAGAGCAGTGATTCTCAAACTTTTTTGCTTGCCTACCTCCTACAACAATTTGAAAACCTTTGTACCTCACACATTTAAAAATTTGACAGCTGAACTTTTGATAATAAATATAAATATCTGTGAAGGATATAATTTTTGATATATAAAAACCACTTCATCACTCATTTAAGTGTATCCAAAGAAATCAAAATACTGTGTTGATTTGGAATACCATCATTTTTTTATTATGTTAATCACCACACATTACATCATTAGTTTTTGATGTAGTGTTCCATGATTCATTGTTTGCATTTAACATCCAGTGCTCCATGCAGAACATGCCCTCTTTATTTATTTATTTATTTTTTTAAAGATTTTATTTATTTATTTGAGAGAGAGAGAATGAGAGACAGCATGAGAGGGAGGAGAGTCAGAGGGAGAAGCAGACTCCCCGCTGAGCAGGGAGCCCGATGTGGGACTCGATCCCGGGACTCCAGGATCATGACCTGAGCCGAAGGCAGTCGCTTAACCAACTGAGCCACCCAGGCGCCCAGAACATGCCCTCTTTAATACCCATCACCAGGCTAACCCATCCCCCTACCCCCCTCCCCTCTAGAACCCTCAGTTTGTTTCTCAGAGTCCATAGTCTCTCATGCTTCGTCTCCCCCTTTGATTCCCCCCCTTCAATATTCCCCCCTGCTATCTTCTTCTTCTTCTTTTATAACATATAATGTATTATTTGTTTAAGACGTACAGGTCTGTGATTCAACAGTCTTACACAATTCACAGTGTTCACCATAGCACATACCCTCCCCAATGTCTGTCACCCAGCCACCCCATCCCTCCCACCCCCCCCACCACTCCAGGAACCCTCAGTTTATTTCCTGAGATTAAGAATTCCTCATATTAGTGAGCTCATACGATACATGTCTTTCTCTGATTGACTTATTCCGCTCAGCATAACACCCTCCAGTTCCATCCATGTCGTTGCAAATGGCAAGATCTCATTCCTTTTGATGGCTGCATAATATTCCATTGTGTATATATACCACCTCTTCTTTATCCATTCATCTGTCGATGGACATCTTGGCTCTCTCCACAGTTTGGCTATTGTGGACATTGCTGCTATAAACATCGGGGTGCGTGTACCCCTTCGGATCCCTACATTTGTATCTTTGGGGTAAATACCCAGTAGTGCAATTGCTGAATCATATGGTAGCTGTATTTTCAACTTTTTGAGGAACCTCCATACTGTTTTCCAGAGTGGTTGCACCAGCTTGCATTCCCACCAACAGTGTAGGAGGGTTCCCCTTTCTCCGCATCCCCGCCAACATCTGTCGTTTCCTGAATTGTTTATTTTAGCCATTCTGACTGGTGTGAGGTGGTATCTCATTGAGTTTTTGATTTGGATTTCCCTGATGTGAGCGATGTTGAGCACTTTGTCATGTGTCTTTTGGGCCATTTGGATGTCTTCTTTGGATAAATGTCTGTTCATGTCTTCTGCCCATTTCTTGATTGGATCATTTGTTCTTTGGGTGTTGCGTTTAATAAGTTCTTTATAGACTTTGGATGCTAGCCCTTTATCTGATATGTCATTTGCAAATATCTTCTCCCATTCTGTCGGTTGTCTTTTGGTTTTGTGGACTGTTTCTTTTGCTGTGCAAAAACTTCTTATCTTGATGAAGTCCCAAGAGTTCATTTTTGCCCTTGCTTCCCTTGCCTTTGGCAATGTGTCTAGGAAGAAGTTGCTGTGGCTGAGGTCGAAGAGGTTGCTGCCTGTGTTCTCCTTCAGGATTTTGATGGACTCCTGTTTCACATTTAGGTCTTTCAACCATTTTTAGTTTATTTTTGTTTGTGTGTGGTGTAAGGAAGTGGTCCAGTTTCATTCTTCTGCATGTAGCTGTCCAATTTTCTCAACACCATTTGTTGAAGAGGCTGTCTTTTTTCCATTGGACATTCTTTTTTTTTTTCTTTAAATATTTTATTTATTTGAGAGAGAGAGAATGAGAGACAGAGAGCATGAGAGGGAAGAGGGTCAGAGGGAGAAGCAGACTCCCCGCCGAGCAGGGAGCCTGATGCGGGACTCGATCCCGGGACTCCAGGATCATGACCTGAGCTGAAGGCAGTCGTTTAACCAACTGAGCCACCCAGGCGCCCTCCATTGGACATTCTTTCCTGCTTTGTCGAAAATTAGTTGACCATAAAGTTGAGGGTCCATTTCTGGGCTCTCTGTTCTGTTCCATTGATCTGTGTGTCTGTTTTTGTGCCAGTACCATACTGTCTTGATGATGACAGCTTTGTAATAGAGCTTGAAGTCCGGAATTGTGATGCCGCCAGCTTTGCTTTTCTTTTTCTTTTTTTTTTTTTTAAAGATTTTATTTATTTATTTGAGAGAGAGAATGAAATAGAGAGAGAGAGCATGAGAGAGGGGAGGGTCCGAGGGAGAAGCACTCACTGCTGAGCAGGGAGCCCGATGCGGCACTCGATCCCAGGACTCCAGGATCATGACCTGAGCCGAAGGCAGTCGCTTAACCAACTGAGCCACCCAGGCACCCCTGCTTTTCTTTTTCAACCTTCCTCTTGCTATTCGGGGTCTTTTCTGGTTCCATACAAATTTTAGGATTATTCCATTTCTTTGAAAAAAGTGGATGGTATTTTGATGGGGATTGCATTGAATGTGTAGATTGCTCTAGGTAGCATTGACATCTTCACAATGTTTATTCTTCCAATCCATGAGCATGGAACGTTTTTCCATTTCTTTGTGTCTTCTTCAATTTCTTTCATGAGTATTTTATAGTTTTCTGAGTACAGATCCTTTGCCTCTTTGGTTAGATTTATTCCTAGCTATCTTATGGTTTTGGGTGCAATTGTAAATGGGATCGACTCCTTAATTTCTCTTTCTTCTGTCTTGGTGGTGGTGTATAGGAATGCCACTGACTAGTGCTAGGACTTCTAGTACTTTGTTGAATAGCAGTGGTGATAGTGGACATCCCTGCCATGTTCCTGACCTTAGGGGGAAAGCTCTCAGTTTTTCCCCATTGAGAATGATATTTGCTGTAGGTTTTTCATAGATGGCTTTTATGATATTGAGGTATGTACCCTCTATCCCTATACTCTGAAGAGTTTTGATGAAGAAAGGATGCTGTACTTTGTCAGATGCTTTTTCTGCATCTATTGAGAGGATCATATGGTTCTTGTTCTTTCTTTTATCAATGTATCACATTGATTGATTTGCGGATGTTGAACCAGCCTTGCAGCCCAGGGATAAATCCCACTTGGTCATGGTGAATAATCCTTTTAATGTACTGTTGGATCCTATTGGCTAGTATTTTGGTGAGAATTTTTGCATCCATGTTCATCAAGGATATTGGTCTGTAATTCTCCTTTTTGATGGGGTCTTTGTCTGGTTTTGGGATCAAGGTAATGGTGGCCTCATAAAATGAGTTTGGAAGTTTTCCTTCCATTTCTATTTTTTGGAACAGTTTCAGGAGAATGGGTATTAATTCTTCTTTAAATGTTTGGTAGAATTCCCCTGGGAAGACATCTGGCCCTGGGTTTTTTGTTGGGAGATTTTTGATGACTGCTTCAATTTCCTTAGTGGTTATAGGTCTGTTCAGGTTTTCTATTTCTTCCTGGTTCAGTTTTGGTAGTTGATACATCTCTAGGAATGCACCCATTTCTTCCAGGTTATCTAATTTGCTGGCATAGAGTTGCCCATAATACGTTCTTATGATTTTCTGTATTTCTTCGGTGTTGGTTGTGATCTCTCCTCTTTCATTCATGATTTTATTTATTTGGGTCATTTCTCTTTTCTTTTTGATAAGTCTGGCCAGGGGTTTATCAATCTTGTTAATTCTTTCAAAGCTAGTTTCCTTGATCTGTTCTACTGTTCTTTTGGTTTCTATTTCATTGATTTCTGCTCTGATCTTTATTACTTCTCTTTTCCTGCTGGGTTTAGGCTTTATTTGCTGCTCTTTCTCCAGCTCCTTTAGGTGTAGGGTTAGGTTGTGTATTTGAGACCTTCCTTGTTTCTTGAGAAAGGCTTGTATTGCTATATACTTTCCTCTTAGGACTGCCTTTGCTGCATCCCAAAGATTTTGAACAGTTGTGTTTTCATTTTCATTTGTTTCCATGAATTTTTTTAATTCTTTAATTTCCTGGTTGACCCATTCATTCTTTAGGAGGATGCTCTTTAGCCTCCATGTATTTGAGTTCGTTCTGACTTTAGTCTTGTGATTGAGTTCTAGTTTCAAAGCGTTGTGGTCTGAAAATATGCAGGGAATGATCCCAGTCTTTTGGTACCAGTTGAGACCTGATTTGTGACCTAGGATGTGATCTGTTCTGGAGAATGTTCCATGGGCACTAGAGAAGAATGTGTGTTCTGTTGCTTTGGGATGGAATGTTCTGAATATATCTGTGAAGTCCATTTGGTCCAGTGTGTCATTTAAAGTCTTTATTTTCTTGTTGATCTTTTGCTTAGATGATCTGTCCATTTCAGTTAGGGGGGTGTTAGAGTCCCCCACTATTATTGTATTGTTGTCAATGTGTTTCTTTGCTTTTGTTATCAATTGGCTTATATAATTGGTTGCTCCCATGTTAGGGGCATAGATATTTAAAATTGTTAGATCTTCTTGTTGGTTAGACCCTTTGAGTAGGATATAGTGTCCTTCCTCATCTCTTATTACAGTCTTTGGTTTAAAATCTAATTCGTCTGATGTAAGGATTGCCGCCCCATCTTTCTTTTGGTGTCCATTAGCATGGTAAATGGTTTTCCACCCCCTCACTTTCAATCTGGGGGTGTCTTTGGGTCTAAAATGAGTCTCTTGCAGACAGCATATCGATGGGTCATGTTTTTTTTATCCAATCTGATACCCTGTGTCTTTTGGGGCATTTAGCTCATTTACATTCAGGGTAACTATTGAAAGATATGAATTTATTGTATTGCCCGTGAGGTGACTGTTACTGTATATTGTCTGTGTTCCTTTCTGGTCTATACCATCATCATTTTAAAAGTATACAGACAAGCTCTTTTTTAACAAGTGGAAAATTCACATTACTTTTCTCCTTGAGCCTGTATATCCCTTTCACTTGTCCCACATAATGTTATCCTAATGCCACACATTTAATGTAGGTGGTAGTATTGTATTGATCTTTACAAGAAATATAAATTTAAAGTTTCTTGGAAAAAAATTTGTGATCATAAAGGCACTAAATGTTATGGATTCTATAGGACTGGATAGTAATCATACTTATTAATACATAATTCATCAAACCAATAAATATTTTACAAATTTAATAACTATTAAGGAAAAAAATATTCTTGGAACTGTATCTTATGGGATAGATGGAGATACAGTTTTTACAATTAACTCAAGTTCATAAGATAGTGACTTATTGCTAAAATGAAACAGGGTTCAGCATCCTGTATTTGTATATTTACAGGTATAAGTACTGGGAATGTCTTGTTCACAAAAAATAAGTGGGAATGGAAAGGATTTTGTGAAAGCAACATCTCTCAGTCCTCTGAACTCTTGAGTTAAGTGCCAACAGTCACCTAGTAATCTGTCATCAATTTGTTTAAATGCATGTTTTATTTTACAATTGTTTTAGATTGACAGAAAAGTTACAGACATTACAGAGAGTTCCTCAGTACCCCTCACGAGGTTCCCCATTGTAACGTCTTCCATCATCCTGGTACATTGGTCACAACTAAGAAACTGGCGTTGGTACATTACTGTGAAGTCTGTCAGTCTGTTCTTCAGTGATCTCTCAGCTGTTAAGTCAATTTGGTATTTCTCCCATTTTGTTGAAAGCACAGAATTAGAAACATCTGAGTAGTGAAAGGATTTGTCACCCTGCCTTTTCCTTTTGTGTTTCCTGGAAAGTATATCAAAAAAGGCTTACTAAGACTTACCACATAACTGTAGGTTATACCTTTCACTGTTGGGTTCTCTTTCACTTTGTCAAATCTGGTATACTGAAAGAATTAGGAAAACCATAATGGTGATCATTTTAACATATCTTTGCTAATGCTGTGTCTCTTGACAAAATGTTTTTTGTATTAGCATTTATATCCAAACCTTGGACTTTCAGATTTAGCTCATTTAATGTACAGAAAATGTTCCAGCTTGGCCATAGAACTTAAACGTTAAAGCAGTCCTTCTTGTTAAAGCAGACTGTAAAACTAGAATATTTTTTCAATGTAAGCAAAAATGTTAATATGTGAATGAATGTGAATCCCTAAATAGGCATGTGGACGGGCACAGACCTTGCCCTGAGTTTGCCCTCCAGAGCCTTCCTTAGGAAGGTGTGGCCATTTGGAATACCTCTCACCCCTGCTTTCTTGGTTTGCTCACACTCAAGCAACCCCGCAAGAATGATGT
This sequence comes from Eumetopias jubatus, assembly GCF_037043125.1. NCBI lineage: Eukaryota > Metazoa > Chordata > Mammalia > Carnivora > Otariidae > Eumetopias > Eumetopias jubatus. The sequence continues at coordinate 28,860,946 of NW_028274811.1, read as the reverse complement.
ACTTTAATAACTGGGGGGAAGGGAAAAGGTGGAGTGTCTGAACACAGACTACCATTCATTGTGCCCACTCTCCTCAGTCTATGACATATCTGAATGCAGACATCCCCAAATGAGCCAAAATACCCATTTCTCACATGGTCCTCCTACTTAACAGAAATGCATGAAAGACTTGTAAAGCCCTGTATCCCTACTCCTGGGGTGGCGGGGGGTGGTGGTGCCAGGCCAGTAATGGGAAGCGGGACAAGGGTGGTGGTGCAGGGAGATGGGGCGTGAGACCTCTGTCACAGGTGCCCATCACTCAGGGCAGATCGGTTTCAGGAGAAGTCCGTTAGAAAGTTGATCTGGAAATGAATGGAACCTCTCTGGACGGTATACCTTGCAGGGCTCTTGGGAACCCCAGGGTATACATACTTGAGTCTGGTTGGGCCAAAGAAGAGGCCCAGGAGCTCACTGATAGCCATGCCCGCTCACCAGGGCTCGCCAACAGCCACCGTAGGGATCCTTCTCCCAGGCTGGTTTTCTTGAAGGACAGTCGGGAGGTGTCTTCCCTCCTGGGCTGGGGAAGGTTGGAGGGTTAGGGTCCTTGGTCTTATGTTTAGCTCTTTGAGAACTCGTGATCAGGAACAGTTTGCTTTTTCCCCTCAAACCTGAATAATGTGCACACATCTAGAAAGTAAAGACCCTTAATTAAGGGACATTTAATTGGTCTATGAAAATAGTTGTTGTAGATTATCACTCCACAGTGAAGTTTTGCCTTTAAGTAGCTCTGTTTTGAGATTACAAAGTGATGAAATGACAACACTCTTGGTAGAGCTCCAGGACTTCCCAGAGTCTGCGGCTCCCGCTTTCAGAACGGCCGAAGGCCAGTAGTGCGGTAGTGGCCTGTTTTCTGCAGGATGATGGGCAGGGCCCGGGAGCCACCTCCCTGTTAGAACAGCCCAGATTCCTTGGGTGTCTGCCTGTGCGGGCCTCCTAGTGACTCTTGTATTTGTGCAAGAAGAAGCAGGGGGAAGTCAGCAAGGCCGCCAGCGCCGACAGCACCACCGAGGGGACGCCGGCCGACGGCTTCACGGTCCTCTCCACCAAGAGCCTCTTCCTCGGCCAGAAGGTAGGCAGACGCGCGGCCTCGGTCGGCTCATGGCCCTGGGACAGATGGGTGGAGGCCACCTCTGCTGCGGGAAGGCCCTGGGATTCCCGGAGGCCACGCCTGGCCTGGTGGGTGCAGGTGGAGGAGTGGGCGGCCGGGGCTGGTGGGGTGGCCTCAGGGAGGGCCGCAGCAGGAGCGCTGTGGGGGGCTCTCTCGGAGGGTGGGATGAGGAGATAGTGCTAAGAAGAGGGAAGGCTGCTCCTGGACGGGGGGTGGGGAGGGGTGCTTCTGGACAGCCTGGGGTTGGTCTGTGGAAGGAGCTGCTAAGGTGGGACCAACGGGTCATCAGGTAGCCCCGGCCAGAAAAACAGCCCAAAGTCAAAGCTGGGTCTCGGAAAAGGAAAGGTCTAGCAGGCAGCCCGCTCACTGTGGTGGGCCCTGCAGGCAGAGCCTCTGATCGGGGGCGGGATTGTTTCTAGATGTCCTTAGGTAACGGGTACACTGAGCCACCTCTCGACTCCTCAAGCCAATCTTTTGTTTGTTTTAACCGTGGGCACTGTATTTTCAGCCATCCCAGTGATGCAGCTTTGCCAGGACGCCATGGTTTTGTAAAAGATGATTCACTTTTGTTCAAAATAAAAATGATGCAAAGGCTTTTAAGACCTGAGAGTGAGAGTTAATATTTCTCTATTGACACCAAAAAAAGGGGGGTGGGGTTTGGAGAGAGGGAATTCCACTTCTCTTAATTTTTTAATCCTCCATGAAAGAAAATGAAAGGCATGAATTTGACCTTCCGTGTAAATTGCTTTGTGGCTAACAACTTGGTTCTGAAGCTGCATCATTTTTACAACCTCACTGTCAATTTTCTTTCGCATCTCAAGTGACACAGCCCTCCTGCTCCTGCCTTGCAAATGCTCCTTCTCCCCCCCCCCCCCTTCCTGTCCTGATTGCACTCAGGCTCTCATGATGCAATTCCTGTGGTGGACCCTGTGTTCCAGCAAATCACCATCGCAGCTGACATTTTATAACCATTATCTGTATTTTGTATGCATTTTTCAAAGGAAAAAAAATCAGAGCTTGTCATCTTAAGGTCTGGGGTTTTGAAAGTTTTCGTTGAAGGTATTTTTGATTTATTTAAAAAGACGTCAACTCAGCAGTGAAGGCAACCACCTGGGTCTACTTTCACACCCTTTAACATGTCCTTTGGGTCATATATCGGACGTTAAGGTGAACCGTCGTCCCAGTCGCTGTGGTGTGAACTCAAGTGTGAACACCCGTGCTGCTCAGGAGCAGCTCCAGTGTGCTTTAGATCCCCGGTGCAGACCATCCGCCGGGCTCGCAAGCCTGCGGAGCAGGGAGAGCAGTTCAGTCCCTCCCGCTTTCCCCACAGTCCCTCAGCACTCCCCTGCCCTGACCCTGGCCTCTCCCTTCCCCGTGTGGTTCTTGCTGCCCCCGGCCGGCCACCCCAAAGCCAGCCTGCTCTCAGAACGCCTCACACGCCCCGTACTGGCTAAGTCAGGTATTTTCAGAGTAGCCGCACTCAGCCACACCAATGTCCACGTGCAGATGGATGCCCTCGTCGATCTTGAGACTGGGGTCTTGTCCGAGCTCTGCTGCATGGGCGCTCTGGAGAGGAGGTGGCACAGGCCGCACACAGCGGGCCAGTTCCTCTGCAACCGAGCAGCACCCTCTTCCCCACCGTGTGGGGGACACCTGGTCTCAGGACCGGCTGCCACAGGCACAACAGCCCCACAAAGTACAAACCAGCCAGTTCTGATGGGACTCCGTTCAGGGGTGGGGAGTCCAGAAAGCTCTAGAGAAGTACTGATACTTTGTCATAACCTACAGGGGCATCATTTAGCGTTCTTTAAGAAACAAACACCGAAGAAGTAGACTTGACAGAGAAACTCATGTGCCCGTTACCGATGTCCTGGCTTTGGAAGGGAGCTTCTGGAAGGATGGGTTGAGCTAAACCCGGGGTAAAATGGCCAGCTGTCAGGGAGCTGAGTGCAGACCCAGACAGACCAGCCATCTGCTTTCCCACGTCACCCAGTTAGATGTCATCAGGGAGAATAGGCACTGAGCTACCGCGCAGCTGCGCTCCACGGTATGTGTGCTTCCAGATTAATGACCCGAGGTTCGCACATCCTGGCCGAGGTCGCCCCAAATCCGGGACCGCACATGCCCTTGAGCAGGGGAAACCACATCTCCCTTCAGGTCCGCCAGGGCCCCAGCGTCAGAAAGCAGTGTGTCAGCAGCCCTTCCTGGATCCCTGGGGCCCTGAGGGGTGACGTGCAGCAAGTGTTGCTCTTTGGGAGCATTACTTGCCAGCAGTACTTTCTGGCCCTTGATGGGCTATTACCGTGGGGTGAAAGTCATGGCATATAATGCAAAAAGGGCAAGAGTCCTAACACTGACGTGACTTTTCCCCGCAAAGCGCATTTTAAAATGTCATTCTTACAGACAATAGTTTTGACTTAGATTTTTGGAAATGTCCTAAAAAGGGTACCTGAAAAGGAAGACTGGATAGTACCCGGTATTCTCTGAATCTGGTTTTCCCCTCTGTGACCGTGAAACCGATGCTTGAATCTTGCAAGCAAGCTGACGGTGGAGAAAGGTGATACGGTGCCCTGCACAGCCCTGCCAGGCCTGGTTGCTAAGCTACTCGCAAGAGAAGCCGGCCCAGGGCTGAGGAGTCTGGGATTTCATTATTGTTGATGATCAAGTCTCAGGAGTAATAATCATCCTCATGACTCTTTTACCCAGTGTTCACACACATTGTTGTTGAATTGTTTTCGAAAAGCAGACAGTGCTGTGAATCTGAATCCACCAAATGTTTTTGCTTTGTGGTTCAACAGAGATTCGCAGCTTCCTCTCAGAGATTTAAAAACCTGGGTCTTCCAATGTGTACTTCTGTAAGTCTGGGTCAGTGGCAGTAAATGATTTCAGGCTTTCTGGGTAGGGTCAGTATTATTTGGAGGAGCAGGGAAGGCAGCATGAGAAGGCTGTGAGTGAGTCCCCACGCCCCCCAGACTGTCAGGATCCGAGCCGCAGCTTGTAAGCCGCGGAAGGCAGGGGTGGCGTACCGTGGGTTTTCTCCCTCACAGACACACACACCTGACTCCCAGGGGCTAGAGCACTGTCAGGAGAGAGGGAGCAATTAAAGCGGCAGTGAGGAGGGAAGGGTCGATGCCCTCTTTCTACCCTACAGCTGACGATTGGTGTCTGAGACGCATGAACAGTGCTGGCTCACTCCTGGGCCTCCAGCAGTGCCCACCTGTGTCCTTGTCTTTGTGTGACACGTTCTAAGCCAGAGACCCACCACATGCCACCATCAGACCTGAGGCCTTTGGGAGAATTGAAGCTGGGGATGTGTGCAGGGTAGGCAGCAGGGCACAGATAAAGGAAGCCCCTTCATCCCAGAGGCTGGGCAGGCCTGGGCTGCAGAGAAAACATGGTTCGCCATCAGGGGCTACAAACGGTTTTATGGAACACCTCACCCTTTCTATCTACCTTGGTTTAAGTGGACTTTGGGGACAGGAAGAGAGTGACATTTTATAGGCCTAGCACAAGGAAATACAGCTGGTCAGTCTTCTCCCTTCCTTGTCCATCATGAGGGCATGAGAGACACCAAAATTGGACAATTACAGGCTAGATCCAACATGTCACTCAGCTACTGTTTATCAAATACTTTCATTTCCTAAAATTGAGTTTTTAACAATATATAAAAAAAATCGGATTCCTGTAGCCAGGTAGGTCATGTCAAGGCATAGCCCATACATAGTCCGTCTAGTAGTTCCAAGCCACGGCTTCTTCCCTGTCACTGGCAAGGTGCCTCCTGACCTGCCAGGAGTGGTGGGAGCCAGCCTTCCTTCCAGGAGGCCAGGTTTTCCCTGAGCCACCTCAGGTCTAAGCCAGGCCAAGGGCCCAGGTCCTGAGCTCTGGCATTTCCGTTAGCCCTACTTTAAGAGAAGGGAGATGTTCATTTCACCTCAGAGTTGTTGGGATGTTTGACATTCAAGTCCAGCTCTGTTTGTGTGCCTATAGCAGCCTGAGCACCATCTCAGGCATCGTGTGGCGCTCAGGGCTGAGAGACAGCCCACGCTCCGCCTTCCAGGAGCTTCTAGTAATGAGTTCACTCATGAGTAGAGAACAAGGACTGACATGGACCTAACCACTAGAGGGAAGATGTGGGGCATAAAAGACGGAGATACTGGCTGTAGCTGAGATTAATCAGGGCCCAGAAGTGGAAGGGTCTTACAGGACACTTGGCTAAGTCCCCTTCTTCCAGTTCCATAGCCACGTAGGACCCCCTTCTGCTCTGTAATTGGCAGTCCCCCTTGGTCACTCTCAACAGTGGCCAGCAATCTTCAGATATTTTAAATTCCCCGTACTGGGATTTAAAACTTAGTTTTCCGTCATTTCCAATGATAAGACAAAGGAGTAGTGACCTTTTTCAAATTCTGAAATCATCAGTGACACCCCCACCCCCAGCCTCCCAGAGAATCAGAGAGACTATGCACAGAGCCCGGAAATCTTGCTCCCCGGCCGCCCTGCTCTGTGTTGCGCTGCAGACAGCCACGTGGTCCCTGGGGGAGGAGCGGCTGGGACTTCCTAGGACTGGCCGTCTTTCCTGGTCCTACCAGGTCGATTTGTGTGTAGCCACGGGACTGCAGGATCCTTGTCAGACCTCTGCACACATGGCCTATTTGTATGTCATGCTCACAGGGTTTCTTCTCCTGTCCAGGGGGAGCTATGGCCTTTGTTCTTGACCATTTCACTGTTGGCTTCTGTCCACTGGCCTGCCTGCCCAAGCCAAGCTGGTTACCCATGTGTCTCTCCAAAGTGCCTGCAGCAGTTTGTCCTCTGCCTTCCCAACCCATTCCTCTCCTGGACATACACACATAGTAATCCCCCCACCCCAAACATGCTTTATAGTCCAGAGGTGGTTTTTAAAAAAATATTTCGATGTATTTAACCGCAGCAAAATTGTTCTGCGGCTCAGACCCTCAGCCTGAGGACTTGTGCTGAGCCTGGTGCACAGTGAACATAGGCGGAAAAGCAAGAGTCAGATGTGGGGGGCGAATGAGACAGTACTCGGTTAGTCAGGAGTTCTCCTGGCTGATGGTAGTGGCCCCCCGAGGTGCAGTGTTCTGGGCTTCCAAGAGTGGGGCACCTCTTGTCAGGAAGGTGAGGAGTCCAGAGGGAACTGGGAATTCTCCAAGGAACTTGTTCTGTTTGCAACCACTCCCTCACTTCAGCAAAGCCATGAAACTCCCCGCTGCCCGCCCCCACCCCACCCTGCAGTTTCTCCAGAGATCCCATTCCCCAGGCAGAGTCAGAGACTGTCTTCTGGGGTCTTCTCAGCTAGCTGAATCAAAGCCCATGGAAATAGCGGGTTTTCCAATGAGGTACTTGCAAATATAAGTTCAGAAGCATCTATACTGTTGGGAAAAAAAATACGTGTGAATTTTAGGGATTTGAACATGTATATTTTTAAACAAACAAGAAAGGAAACTCATAGATCCCTTAAAAATACACTCATCCATACCACACCAAGTCAAGTGTTGCTTTCCCTTTTTTTTCCTTTCCCTTCTTCCCTCAACAACCTCCTGCTACTTCACAGTGTAGGGTTTTGGGGTTGTTTTTGGGGTGGGGAGGCAGGGAGTATTAGCTTAATTTGAGTTTTTATAAACAGCATTTGCTTAAAGTTAGATGCAAAGATGCAATACTTACATGATATCATAATCAAACCCTTTACCTTGTCCTGAATCCTGACCATTCACTTGCCTTCCTGGAGCGCCCCCTCCCCCTTCAGTCTGCGCGCAACCACACCCCTTCTCCCGGAATGCAGCACTTAGCGCCCTCCGCCTGATGCTGTTCTCTGCCCCTGTCCCTGCCCCAGAGCCTGCAGTGCCAATAGCTCCACTGTGTGAGGTCTCCCCCTCAGTGGGCTTCCTCCAGCTTCAGGGATGTTGGTGGCCCCTAAACCATCCTGCAGTGCTGGGAACCAGACCCCAGGAAGTCCCCGTGGAGAAAACTTCTTCCTCTCCCACCTTCCAGCTCTAACTAGAAATGGAGCCCACTGCCCTGTGGCAGGGCCTGGCTAAGTCTTTCCCCAGCCCAGCGTATGACCAGATTCATTTCCCCAAGTGCTTTCTCACAGAGGATGAGTTTTGGTTTAAGCGGGTTCATTTTTTTGAGAATCTGCTGAGTGCTTCTGGGAATGAGAAATGTGGGTTTATATTTCTGGTGCTTATAGAGTGTCAGGTTTTCTGTTTGGTTTTGTTTTCAACGAAACATTTGGCCCCAGAAATTCAGTGCCTTGGAGCCAAGTTGCCAAGGGCCTCCCTGCCAAGGGTCTGCACACGGCCCTCTCGTCCGAGTGCGCGCCTGGACAAAGGCTCCTGCCCTGCTGGGTCCTGCGGCTGCAGGCAACTCTTCCAGCCTCCATCGCAGTTCATCCTGGGCGCCAGCTCCTCTGGGGTCTGCTTGGGCATTGCTCTTTGCTGCAGCTGTTAGGAATTCATGTCACTGAAGGATAAGCATCTTAACTGAGAGAGAGAGAGAGAGAGAGCGAGCACGCGCGCGAGCACTTTGGTGCAGGTATTTGTACCTAAGAACAGGAAGGGAACAAGGGTAGGACCCGGGACAGTAGTACTGGGCCAGCTAATTCTTCTTACCCCTCTGACAGCTGAATCTAGAATTCAGGGCTCCTCTCAGCCAGAGGGTTGCCATAGCAATGGGATAACTGTGAGGAGGGAGCACATTCAGTGGCTCTTCAGAAAGAGCCAGTTGGTTTCATGCTCATGAAACTGGGGGAAATCCTAGACCCAGTGGGGCCCCAACAAAGTGTAACACTTGAGGAGACACCGTCGTGCTCGAGAACTGCTCTTTCTCTCCCTGGCTCTCACCAGAACTTCAGCATCACATGACTAATAGGCATGCAAAATTAGATGTCTCTAAGCAACAGACTACCTCCTCTTGGCCCCCTCTGGGCAGGGCAGCGGAGCCAGCCGGCCAGGAGTCAGGGTGAGGGGAACAGCCTTAAAGACCCATGGCCCCTTGGAGGAGAACAGCAGAGCTACTAGGGCTTTCCCAAACCAGCTAGGACTTGTGTACCATCCCAGGGCTCAAAGAGGAGGTCACATATACCGCCCGCACCCCGGCGGTGAGTACTCTTGATTCTGGGTCCTGCTAGCAGCTGTACTTCGCTTCTTCAAAGGGGAGTGGATCCGCCGGTCCACATGGCTTATGCCTCCCTTTTGCCCCAAGCTTCACCCAGCAGGTCCTGGACCCTCAGCCTAGCTTGCTTCCTTCCAGCATCCTGAGCAGCACCCGAATCTTGTTTGAGACGGATTCATTTTAGCCAGCGACTCCCCATTCCCCTGTGTGCCCAGTGCACCTGGAGCGTCCACTGCCCTTCATCTGTATCCCAAGGCTCACTTCTCTGTGACTTCCCGGCTGTCCTGTTATTTCCCACCTCATGCTTTTCTTTTCAGCTGAACCTTATTCACAGTGAAATCAGTAATTTAGCCGGCTTTGAGGTGGAGGCCATAATCAATCCTACCAATGCTGACATTGACCTTAAAGATGACCTAGGTAATTGGGGATGGGGTTTGGCACTGCCAGCTGTCAGATGAAAAGTTATGGAACCCAGAATTTAGGCTCCTCATCTTCTCAAACTTCAGGTGGGCAAGCCAAATTCCCAAATCCAAGATGGACATTGGAGGGTAAACCCTGAATGTTTACTCACTCCGAGCCATTTCAAATGGAAATGTCTGATGACGTTTCATTAAGTGCAATTGGCTACTTTCCCCTTGATTGTCAATAGATTGCCATCTAAATTCTCTTCCATAGTGATCATACTGACTGCTGGTTACTTGGGAGGGATTTTTTAAAAATGTGTTTGTTTTTTTTTAGAACTGAAAGATCTCAGGTTGCTACAAAATGATAGTTTCTCCATTTAAGCCTTAATTAGAAATGACAAAGCTTGAACGCACTTGAAAAGGAAAAGACAAACTGCATCCGTATATTGTTGTCTTGACTCCACCAGCAAATTGGTTTCCCCCAAATTTACCACCTACTCAGTTTTTTCTACAACCGAAAACAGTATATGGCTGCATGCCAACTTTATGAATTATTTGATTATTAGAGGATGATACTAAACAGAAGGGCAGCATCTCTGTCTGAGTGAGTTCCTACAGAGGAAAACTCTGCCCCAGAGCCATGGTGTCTCCATGGCTCGGGGCAAGCGAAGAGGTACCCCTCAGGTGTCCCAGTCTGTGGCTTGATGTTTGCACAGAGGAACTGTCAGCTCAGGGACTCAGTGGAGGCTCCTGTCCACTTAGCTGTGAGCCCTGCCAGGGGCAGCAGATGAGCAGATGCCCACTGGGGCAGCCTCCTGCCTGATGCTGACCTAGGTATGTTTTAAAAGCCTTTCATTCCCACCTTTGGCTACCTTTGTCAGGTGGCAGCATCTCTTACTGGCAGAGATGCTCATTCTAGAGCCTGGGCCCAACCCTCACAAACTAGGTATAATTGTGGGCTGGAAACAAGGGAACAGGGACTCAAGAATGCCCTGCCCGAACTCATTTTCCATCCATATACTTTCTTTGTACAGATATTTTCTGTAAAAAAAAAAAAAAAAAACAAAAGCCACAAGCTAGAAAAAGCAGGGATCGTATCCAAAGTACATTTTATATGTAAAATACATGAAAATAAGATGGACTCGAATAAATGGCAGACCTGGAAAAATATTTGTGCACATTGAAGGGGATGATAAAGGCAGTTCTCTATGCACACATACTGTTTTCTTGGTGTTCAAGAGATGTCCCTCGCAGACAAAACGATGCGTGTCCCAAGACTAAAACTGCAGCCCTGAAAGCTTCGGCCGACAAAATGGAGAAACTTGTCGTTGTGGTTGGCCTGATAGTCCACTTTTTTTTTTTAAACAGATGCCATGTTTTTAGTAGTCTTCTCAGCGGGGTACCAGTTTTGTAGGCTTTTGCGAAGTGAAATGGGGCATTCGTTGTTTTGTTATTTCTTTTAATCTTTGGAAATGATCTCATGTGTGTGTTTCTCTTTTTTTGGACATGTCATTCAAATGTTTAATTTAAACATGTCACATTTGATATTCCTCCTCCTCCTCCTCCTCCTCCTCCTCCTCCTCCGCCTCACCCCCATCCACATGTGCGCACACTTCGTGGACTGATTGCCCCTTGGGCTCATATGTTGGAATCGACCAGGTAGGCCAGCCCTGCCATTGGGCATTAGTAAATGTGCCTGTGCGTGGGTCTCGGTCCAACACAGTTGATATACATTTGTTTACCTGTTATAGTTGCAAGTTGTACAGGCTGACATTGCCTCGATCGACAGTGATGCTGTCGTTCACCCGACAAACACTGACTTCTACACCGGTGGTGAAGTAGGTAATGCCTAGCCGGGTGCTGCCGAGTGTGTGTGTGCATGGTCAGTCGGCCGCCGCAGACAGCTTGATCCTTTGACAGCTAATGCAGGGCTGCATTCATTTCACACTTCCAGCTGTCCTGACCTTCCCAAGGTCTCCCGTCCCTGGGCTGTGAACACGAGAAACCACAGCTAGTTGTCAGCCAGGGTGCATCACGCAGCTCCCAGGTGGGGCACACTTCTGGTTTGGGAACTGGTTCGGCAACATCATTTCGGCATTTGCTTCACGAGGCACAGCTTTGTTGGAGACTGGGTTCACCCTCGATTTCAGCTGCGAGGGGGATGCAGCCAGGTGGGCCGAGTGGCTTCCAAGACCACTTCGGTGCTGTCTGTGGACCAGACACACACGGATGCCAGGGCACAGGTCTCTGTTCCCCCGACCCCCACCCCCACTTCAATGTCAGAAGCACGCTTCCCTGAAGATGGCCTTAAAGCCTCAGGGGCATGTTGAGAACACACTGGGCTTCTCAGACTTTAGCTGCACAAAAGTCATCTCATTCTGGTGTGGGATCCCTAGACGATCCTAGACCCAGAGAGCCCCTTTCTGTTCACTTGGCTTGTGGCGCTCACCAGCAGAGGGCGGGGTGGGGGAGACACAGGGTCAGACTGCGAGCCCGCACTGCAGCTGCAGACTTGCATGAATGGCGGGGAGTACCCTGCTTGAAGAATATGCTGCCGGGCTTCCGTGACCAGGGGGCCGGTCCGGATGTTTTGGCAAGAAGGCACAGGGTTAGAGCTAGGTGGCAGGGGCTTGAATCCCAGCCTTGCCGTTTACCAGTTATGAGGGCTGGGCAAGTGACAACTCCTCAGTGCCTTGGTTTCCCTATCGATGAAAGAGTGATCATGATGAGAAGGACGTTCTTATAAGCAAAGCACCTTGTTTTGTGCCTGCCCCATGATGGGTGCTTCCTGCCTGGTCTCACCCTCATGTGCAACTAGGGTTTTACCAGTAGGTGTGCCTGTCCCGAGAGCAGCACGCTGGCTGTAGATTTGAACACCACTTCCTAACGCAGTGCCCTTTCTAAGAAAGGGCAAAAGTGAAGTCAGCCTGGAGGCTGAGGCTCCCGGGATTTTCCCGAGTGTCCCAGACACTGGAAGTACAAACAGTGTAGCCATTTGAGGCTGTCCAGCTCTGTTTAGTGTCACTAGCAAAGTCTGCCCTAGCTACCGCGATTTGGGCTGGTTGCTCTCCTGGGCATTTTGGATCTCAGACGTGGATGGAAAAGACACACTGGCCACTGGCTGGGAAGTTGGGACTCGCTAAGGCGTCCTGGCCAAAATGAAATCAGGCTGTAGGCAATTAAAATAAACTCCACTTTCACAAGATCTTGGAGGAGTTTAAGAGCTCCTAAGTCAGGCAGCTTAAGAGAAAGATACTCCCTTTCTTAACCAAATGAAAACTTGATGGGAGGGAAGTACTTATTTGGAGGAAAATAAACAGATCGGCAAAGGGCTTATCTTTCTGCCAGGAGTGACTAAGGCCTGGGTTCACCCTGCCATCCAGGACTTGGGATGAAATGGGAATGAGCAAGCTCCCAGGGCAAAAGGTAGAGCTGGAGGCTCTGAGATGGGGCAGGAGCGAGTTTTGGGGTGACAACCTAGTCCTTCCAGAACCATGATCACAACTGGTCTCCTCAGAATCGTGACAGTGCTAATCCTTTGCCCTGTGATGTGCTTGCCCTCGCCCCCCCGCCACCCCCCCCAAGATGTACAGGGGAGGCACGATTAGCCTCGGTGACCTCGCCGTCACCTGGCTCCGAGAGCTTGCCCAAGGTCACGTGTCACATCACTCACAGACACTGTCACAGCTGGAAAAGAACCTCAGCTGGTCTAGACAGCTTTACTGGCCGAGGAGGACCCCAAATGACTGTTCTGGAACCCAGGTCTTCCAAAGCTCACCTCAGTGCTTTTTCTCAGTGAACCAGTCCAGACTAGTAGTGAACCCACCTATCTTTTACATTTTCCAAAAACAATGACAAACCAGATTCCTTCGTGGTCTCAATTGGTGCTAGCTCCCACTTGGATGTGTGAGAGGGGAAAAGAGGAAGCTAGGACATTTCTCCCACTGGGTGTGAAATTCCTGAGACCCCGAGACTGCTGGAAGAAGGAATGCCAGTGCAGGAATGCTTAGCCCCGTGATTAACTCTTTCCCATCACAGTTCTTTCTAACAGTGAAATAGACCACAGGCTTAGCCTGACATTTGTCCAAGCCTAAATTTTCGCTTAGGCTGTTTTGAACACTGATACTTATGCCTGCTTTCTAAGCATGAAATAATGTTCTTGTTCTCATGGGAGTAACACATGTTTACGCTTGGGGGCAAAGAAGCCAATTGCTTTACGATTAACCCTGAAGTGGAGCCTAAAAAGCAAGAGTCTTCCATGATGAGTGTTGACAATACAGTTGAAATGGGCCTGTTTCTTGTTACAAAGTACACGTGTGTCTACATGAACATGTGCATACATATGTGTGTGTAGGGGTCCCGTCCTGATCGCGGTGATTGCCTGCAACCTAGGGTTCAATTTTTAAGTTTGGGAAATGCATTGAGTGTATTTTAACTTGCAAGTTTCACTTCTAATTAAAGCAAGATTTAATTACAAGTAAAAATTTTAAAGTAAACACTCTTCCTAAGATGAAACACCTTTAATGCTACATCAGCCCATTTTCTTAATACCATATGCTTTAGAAAGGAGTTGGCAGTATTAATACAGTACTGATTTTACTTTGCCTTCCAAATTTCTCAGTTTGCCCCCAAAGAGCATGTCTGATAGAGAATGCAGACCTAACATAGCTCCGCGTAGAGCAGACTTGTTTCCCTCCCTGGAGCTTGAGAACCCGTCAGCAGGGAAGGCCAGGCCAGGCGTGGTGGACAGCAGTGTTTGGGACCCAGCAGATTCAGACTTAAAGGTTCATTTTCCTCAGTTGCATGATCTCCCGAGTGAACCCGTAATTGGGCCTCACTCCCCCGGGTCGTCTCCTTCAAGTCTGCACTTCCTGCAGCATGGAGGTGGCCATGGGGCCTGACCCTGCTCCCTCACGCCCACTCAGCCACCCTCTGTGATGCTGGCCTTTGTCAGGAATGTGCAGCAGATGCCAGAGTGGTTAGAAGTCTCTGGAGTGGATGTATTTTCCCCTCCTGAGTGCTGTGCCATTTAAAGCGCCCGTGACTGCTTTACAACACAGGCGAAGGCGTGAGGGTATAGAGTCTCGGCTAATGGGGGATGTTGGCTTCCCTTCCAAAGCATCCCATGCTAATCTCTCCCCAAAAAGCTGGGCCTTCTCTCAGACATCTGAGGGCTCCCCCTGGGTGACGGCCTGCTGGTCACGTGCATTCATGCACCCCAGACTTGCTGCCAGTCAGTGCCTGCGGTTCCCCCTGGTGCTGATGGGTGACCGTGCCCGGGCTGTGTGTGCTTCCTTCCCGATACTTCCCGGGGTTAGTTCGCTCCTCTAGAGCCAGTCGGCCAGGTTCCTCTAAGATAAACAGACCTAGTCACAAAAGCGTGAATAATCCAAAGAGAATTTGGGCCGGTGCACTCCGATGCGCCCTGACTGACACCGCAATGTGCCAAGTGCAGCTTAGGATTTTCCAAGATAAACGGTGAATCTTAAGGGGAGTATTTTATCCTCTTGTGAGGAAAAGTACTTTAAAATGTGCAAAACTGATGAATCAGAGCTTAAGGAAGACTGAGACCCCATTTTGGCCAAACCTGAGAGGATGAAGACGTCACTGGTTTTGAACGTGGTTGGCTGTGCCACGCGGGCCCTGTAAGCAGCGCGTGACATGGAGGCTGGTCATCTTGTGTGGGCACTCGGCTTTCACGGCAGGAACTGACCACTCAGCAGGACCCCTACCTCAAGAAAAGGGGCTGCCTACCTCCACTGGATTTAATCTTGAAGATCTGGCCCCGAACAGGCAGTCACCTTCCTTTCGTGCGGTACAAGCTCGCCTTTAAGCTCTGCTTCTGATGTTGCCTTCCTTTACCTAAAGTGATTCTGAGTCATTAGTGTGATGAAGGAAATACTGTCTGAGGCCCCCTTTTTTTTTTTTTTTTGTATTCACATATGACGCCAAAGCTGCAAAATAGGAACGAAGCATGGTAATAACGCTGGTCCAGAGGTGGCCAAATTTGGATGCTTCTTCTGGGCCTGCTGCCAAGAGCAGACCTGGCTCCCTAATGGGAGCATGGTGTGCTTCCCCTACAGCCTCCTTACTCAGGGGTTCTCTCCAGAGACAGAGAAGAAAGTCTAGGGGAGGCCTAAGCCTCTAAAGCCAACACCACCTGGTTTCTCACAGCAATGAAAAGCATGCAGGTCAGGCACGCTTGCAAGCAACAGGTGTGTCCCATGTCCCTCACATCTCTGGCCTATCTCGGATTACTCCGAGTCACCCCCAAATGTGGGACAGCAAAGACTGCTCGGTGGCAATTGGCCAGTTGGATCCTTTCTAAATGTCACTTAATTGACTTAACCAAGGCTTAGTTCGTGTTTTGCAGCCGTATGGAAATTTAGCTGGTCAGATCATTGGAAGTCTGTAATCACCTGACATGCTAAGTGTCTGTCTGTGCCCCGAGATGCAAGAGTGGCCGTCTGACCTCACCGTGTCCTTGTCTAGGAAACACGCTGGAGAAGAAAGGTGGCAAGGAGTTTGTGGAAGCTGTTCTGGAGCTCCGAAAAAAGAACGGGCCCTTGGAAGTCGCTGGAGGTGAGCTGGGGAAGGGCGTGCCTCGTGTGGCATCAGGAGAACCGGGTCGTGAGGCATCTTGGGAGTTGAGAGGTGCATGGCCACGCACACCTGTGTCCGAGCTAGAGCCACAGGGAAGCCTGTCAGCTTTATGACGTGGACTTAACCACATGCAAATTGTCAGGGGGAGTTTAAGGGTTGTGCAAACTGCCCTTCCACTTTTTTTCTTTATTGCTCAAAAGAGCTTTTGAATGTTTGATGTCTAGACCTCTCATTTTAAGGAATTACAGCAGCCGGGTTTGGCAAAGCTAAGAGTCGAGGCTTGTTGATAGTAATACTAAGCCATCTGCAGAAGTGCTGGGGAAACATGCAAATGAACCCTTTTCATTCAGCCATCGTGTTTTTAATGGGAAAAATAGAAGTAGACATTCTTCATTTGCCAGTCACACCTTTCCTGATACCAGGGGTAAGAAAATGGCTTGGAATCTGATGTAGGAAGAAAGATTGCTAAGAGCTAGAGGCAGGTCGTCCTTCCGCTGCTGGCCTGGATTTTGAAACATGAGGTGGTCAGAGGGGTATGGCATCAGGGTAGAGGGCGTTTCCAAGCCCTTCTGGGTATTGCCACCGAAGTCCCGTATGGAACAAGGGAGGACCCTGCATTATTAATTACCCACCCAGGGGCTCCTGGCCTCTTCTCAATCCCTTCCTGGCCCCTCTCTGTGCCAGCCCAGAGGTCCTTCCTTTGGGTGACCCTCGGAGCTGTGACGAGAGGCAGTCCTGGTGCTACCATGCACCCAAATCAGCTGGTGACACCTGAGCCACAGCTGAGGCAAACCCCTTACATTTAGCATGGCTGAAGACACATTTGCCTGTTTTATTAACTCATTTTGTTCTTGATATTAGCATCTGTTTTACAAGATGTTTTAAAATACTTCAGAAAGGTTGTATAAAACACAGCCCTGCTCCACTGTCCAAAGATGATCCCTGTTAGGATGTTTCCTTCCAGTCTTTTCCCTTGTGTCATTTGGCCGTGACTGCTCCCACGGCCAGTGCGTAAACCCCCCAGTCTCCCGTTGCCAGAGGTCAGCACTTCATCCCAGAGTTCTTCAGGCAGGGAGCAGAGCCAAGACTCAAACTCAGAGCCGTGTCTTGGCTCAGAGCTGTTGCTACCGCCCCGTGAGAAACTGCCCACAAATCACGCTCTCCCCGTCTCCACTAGCGTCACAACCTTGACAGCCCTACCCCCGAGGACGGTTGTCCCTCAGCAGACAGGCTCAGCACACAGTCAAACGACAGCGGTGGTGTGGAGACCTCAGGGGCTCTCGTGCAGAAGCAGAGCAGGCAGCACTCACCACACCCATGGACCCACAGCCTCCCGCTCTGCCGTGCATCTTGGGGGACAGGGGTTGCAGAACCTGCTCTGGGAGACCCCGCACTGACGTGTCACCCTTGCTGGGGGCAGCACATTGGAGGCCAGGCTCTTTGGATCTGATGAGGGGCAGAGCCTGAGGGCGGAAGCTGGCTGTGGGGTGGACATGGAGAGTTAGACAAAGCAGCTCTTTCAGGACCAGAGAACAGTAGCGTCGTGGAAAGAAGTTTAATTCTGTGCACACCAAGGGGGATCGGGGAGGGAGAAGGGCACCGGAACTATTATCAGTCATGTTACTTAGCGGTTCAGGAAACGGAGCTGCTTTCCTGATAGGTTTATTCTGAACTGTGCCGGGGGGGCAGGGGGCGGATTTATAGCTATGTCCTCATTATCTGTACTTGAGTCCACTGGAGGAATGGGGCTTGGAGTCCCCAAAAGGCAAACTTGAGGCTGCCAACATTGTGACATACTCGGTCAAGTGAGGTGGTTCAGACTCTGCCTCTGGGAGGGTACAGAGAGAGCTCACTGTCCTCTTGGCTAACATTCCTGGTGGTGATGCATCCTAATGCCAACTTTCCAAGGGTGGCCCTTGGCCCAGTGTCTCCCCGAAGAAGACTAGCTGGGGAGCAGCCCCCCGGAGGCGTCTGTGTGGGGCATCTGATGCTGTGTGCCTCGCAGAGGAACAGAACTCACTGTTTCTGTCCCATCCCCTCCAGCTGCTGTCAGCGCGGGCCACGGCCTGCCTGCCAAGTTTGTGATCCACTGTAACAGTCCGGTCTGGGGTGCAGACAAGTGTGAGGAACTTCTGGAAAAGACGGTGAAGAACTGCTTGGCCCTGGCCGACGATAAGAAGCTCAAGTCCATCGCGTTCCCATCCATTGGCAGTGGCAGGTAAGGACACACGGCTTGTGACGTCATTACTGGATATACTGATCTGCATATGTGGCCCATAATCATGGAGCTCTGGCTGGTACGAGGTCCGCTGAGGCTGTCCTCAGGCCACCTGATGCGTTGAGAAGGTAGGGAGTAATACAAACATGAAGCAATGGTGAACAGCAATTGAAGGGACACAGTGAGACAGGAAGCCCGAGGCCAATAGAAATTTCCGGCGTGACAGCAAATGTCAGCACGGGAAGGGGCCTCAGGGTGTACTGGGACCATCAGAGATGGTGGCTGAGAGAGTGAGCCTTGCAGGACACTAAAACTCCCATGTGGGGTTGAGTGGAGAGGACAGGGCAGGTGTGAAGGCTGGGGTGCTCGTGACGAGAGCCCCCTCCCACAACCCCACCATTCTCTGCCTCTCACCTTTGTTCTCCCAAGCGTCCTTGCCCTGCGCACTCCGCCTCTGTCTCCCCGTCCTGCGGTCGAGCTCAGGAGGGCTGGGCCTGAGTGGGCACTTAAGGAACTGTGAAACAGGGCTGGGCCCAGCCTACCTCCCAGCCCTGAACTATCCACGGTAGGCTCTGGGTGTGCACTAGCCGAAATTAAAGGAGCTCTGAGAAGGGAGACGGCTTTGGGAGCTCCGTGGCATGCTGAAGAGGCCGTGCCCCCCCCCCAGCCCATCCCATCACGGGGTCGTCCCAGAAGGCTCGCTGTCTGGGTTGGGCACCGAAGCCAAGGGAAACGGGCCTTCAGAGGCTGCAGTGTGGACATCTTGGGCCCGACAGAGGCCACAACCCCGGGCTCTGTCTTCGCCGTGGCGGCACCTGGGGCATCCCATCCGGACGGTGCACCTCCCTGGGTCTCTGCCGTCCGTCCCTCCCAGTGCCCCAGGACGACAGGGCTGTGTGACGACACCACACCAACTTCCCTGGAGCCCGCAGGCTGTGCCGGGTGAGCCTGAGTATGGATCCTCAAACCCCTTTCTCGCCTTTCTAGAAAGCTCCTCTTTTCAAAGCACTCCTCTTCCCAACCCATGAGGAGGACAGAGAGTGGAGTTTGCTATTTCCGTCTTGGGCAAGCTTTGTAATGGTGCCATCATCCTGAACGCTGCCATCACCGAGGTTCTACCCCTCCGGTGACAGAGCTAGCTAGCCCTGGGCAGGCGTCCTGTCTCCTCAGCCTGGGACACTGCGCCTGGAAGGCCTTGCCCCCAGGCAGACAGGCGCCGGCCCTGTGCCCCAGGGCCTCCTGGAGCGCACAGCTGCCGCGTAGGGCTGGCAGGACTTACCCAAGGACGGATATGGGGGGAGAGCTGTGACTAGCGCCTCCGGCCCTGCCCACGTCCAGCAGCCGCAAGGCCCTCCCAGGCTGCACGGGCCTCCCCTCCCCCTCCCTGGACCTGGAGTTCCGAGCAGCCCTGGTGTCCGGTACCAGGTCCTACCTGAAGTGAAGGGCCCTCCGTCCTCTGTGCTCGTGCAGTGCGCTGTGTCCTCGGGCTTACTAGCAAAAAGAAGCTGGAGCACCCAAGCCACCATGTCCCCACAGTATGTGTGGGGGGAGAGGAACCCGCAGGGGAGAAGCGAAAGCTCCCACCAGCTCCCCCCCTGTGGATGCAGAGTGCCACTCTACCGCCGAAGTCAGGGACGTCCGGAGCTATGTGATGACCCACTCGTTGGAGAGTTGCTTACACTTGGAATCACTACGCTTTTTCTGTCTCTTCTCTTTTGCCAAAAGCCTATGTTGAACGTGACTGTAAAACACTTTTAAATGCCTCTTAAAAGCTAAGGGAGATAGAGCATTGGAAGCCCCTCGGGCAGTCAGAGCACGTGGCAGAGCCAGAAGCGAGCGTCCCAAGGGGTCAGCAAGCACCCCGCAGCTTGAACGTTCCCCAGAACCAGGGAGATGAGTAATAGGTGCCAGAGACCATTCAAAACCATTTTTGACAAAGTGCTTGTGAACTAGAGTGTAAGTAGCCAGCTTCCTGCTTCTCCCACCTCCCATAAAAAGTCAGTCTCTTCTTCGGCACTGCGCTGCTGTGTGACCTTGGCTAAATGAGTTAGCCTCTCTGACCCTGGCCTGCCTTATCAGGGAGCAGGGCTCTGGGGACGGCCCTTCCGCACAGATGGCTCCGAGGCTCAATTAGTGCTTCGGATGCACTTTGATCTCCTCTGATGAAAGGTGCTTCTGAAGAAAGAAGCAATAGGAGCCTTTACTGGAGGCAACAATTTCATATTCTTTCATAGGGGTATTGGGAAACTTTTAATTGAAGCATAAAAGTAATTCTCTACGGTTTTCACAGAGTAAAAAGTTTTTTAAAAACAATCAATTGGAAGCTTTTAAAGAGGGCAGAATGCCAAAGGCAAGCACGTGTGCTCAGCCCCCAGCCCCACATCTGTCGGGCAGACCTGGCCCCACGGAGCAGTGTAGACAGCCGCCCTGTCTTTCATGAGCAGAGATTGGGATTACACCAGAGCCGGCCCGTAAATCACAGTGGGTTTTAGGAGGGGAAATAAAACAGCTTGTTTGTGGCATCCAGTGTCTCCGGCATAAAAGCCCCGTTGGAATTAAAACGGTATAAATGCAAACATGTTGGTAAAGAGCAGTGGGAACACTTTCTCTCTGCCAAGGCCCAGCCCGTGGAGGAAGACTGCAGCTGTGCGCTCCCTCCTTCCAGCCCACTGGCCCCACGGCCTACCGTCGAGCCCACTGGAGCCCAAGGCTGGCCTTGGGGAAGCCGCCTCTGGCATCTGGACATCCTGTCCGTGGGCACTGCGGTCACAGTATTTATGGATACCCCCATTCTGTCAGCTCTGTTTGACATTCGGGGGTGACCCGTCTCTGGAGGGGTAGTATAAAGGGAATAGGTACTTTGGGGCTTTGATTAAACTCTGCTTAGATTTATGAGCTTAAAAGAACCGCCAGGTTTTTTTTTTCAAGCTACCATTTATGGGTATTGCTAGAGTCCCAGGTACTATGCTAAGCCCCCGGTCGGCATTATTGCCCCACTGGCATTAATTCTACTCAAAGTAAAAACAAACAAACAAAAAAACAAACCAAAAAAATACGGAAGCTGAGAGGGGTTAACTCACTCACCTGAGGTGCCACAGCTTGGACTGGGTAGAGCCAGAATTTGCGGGGAAGCCCTTGGCATCTGTGCTGGTGAAATGAGGCACATGGAACCCCTTTCTTCTGTCCCCGTTGGTCAACAGACCCCTTTTGCCCTCCAGCAGATGGTCGCCCCACTACTTGAGCGCACTCTACACGAGTGGATTTTAGGGAGCCTTGGAAACCCCACCTTGGAATTCCCTGACCTCAGCCTCCCTCCACCCCAGGAACGGGCCTTAGAAGAGAAATCGGACGGAACTAAACGGAATGGGGGGAATCACTAGCCTAAACGCCGTGGAGTGAGAGAAGCAACAGGCCACAGTGGGCTATGCCCCCTGGCCCGGCCGCATGCCGTCCAGAACGACAGCCACTGCTCTCCCCTGATGGCCCACTCTTAACCTCCGGAGAGAGTGGCCTTCGGGTGGGGCAGCTTGACACAGGCAGTTACGCAAAGCCACACAGAACACGGCAAAGGGGAAAGGCCCAGTAGCACAGTGTGAGGGGGACCTAATCCTAGCAGCAAAATGACCACCCGGGGGCCCACCTTCCCAGCATCACCCAACCTTCCGTGCCCTCCAGCCCTACCCTCTCAAAGACCGCCAGGACAGTTAGACAGCATGGAAACCCGAGTCCATCTAGAATCCACCTTTAATCCTACCCTGCCTTCCAAGGCAAGCTCCCAGACTGTCTCCTCCAGAAGGTCTGCCTGCCCTTTTCCATCTCCCAGGACATAGCCTCTCCCCACAGGATTCTCCACGGTCCCTCATCAGCCTGTTCAACACCGCCCCTTGGCTAGAGTCCTTCCTGTGTGCCTGCCAGCCCCACAGAGGAGCTCCCTGATGGCAGGGATGCTTGGGGCGATGCCCCATCCAAGGTGGGGGCTCAGCAGTGCTGGAGGAACCCTCTTCTCTGATGTGGCCCTGGTGAGCCCAGAACCCCTGCCATCCAGGTAGAATGGAAAGACAACCAATATGGAGCCCCCGGACCAGGCTGACCCAAAGGGCACCAGATCAAGAAAGCCCCCGTGGTCCCCTGGCACCCATCTAGGGGAGCTGAGGCCCAAGGCCCTTGGGAAGGGCTGTCCCAGACAACTGGAATGACTTCAGGGGAAGCTCAGACATCTCCTTAGTCTGCTCAAAGTCGAAGACACTGGCTGCAGAGAAACTTAAGGCACAGGCTGGACCCACAGCCCCTAACAGGCCCCGTAGCCCCCAAGGGGGGGGTAGGAGAGACACCCACCTCTTGGGGGGCAGCAGCATCCTTGGCATCACCGCCCCGTGTACCCTTGAAATACCTCTAATGCTTGGAGAGGCTAACGCCCCTGCCCCAGGGCAGCTGGGATTCAAACCCCAACCTGACACTGGAGCAGAAGCCCCAACCCCCTCTTGCTCTGCTGTGTCTTGGGGGGCGGGGGGGTCTCCAGTCTTCAGAAGATGGACAGAGTGACAGTCACAGGGGCAACAGGCCAGAGCTGGGGGAGGAGGCCCCAAAGACTTGGCCAAGCAGGGAGGGCCATTCAGGGCGGCTGCAGCGAAGCAACCAGCGGGGGGCCCAAGCAGCCAGGAAGCCGGGAGAGGAGCAAGACCCCACAGGCCATTGGTGCTCCTGGAGCTGGCCCATGCCGCACCGGGGCCCCCGCGTCTCCCTGCCACACCGTGCGTGCCGGCAGGAGCGGCTGACAGCCCTCCAGAACGACTAGGCATCGCAGACCGGCCAGCAGCTTTCCGGGGGCCTGAGCCCGCACGGTCAGCCCAGGGAAGGTGCAGAGGCCAGCACGGTCACGGGACCTGGGAGGAAGGCAGTTTCCCACCACGTGAGCCTTTTTGAAGTCCCTGCCAGACTCCCTGCTGGATAGATACTGTGACTGATGGGGACGCTGGATCCTGCTCACCACTCCCAGCCTCCTGGCACAGTAGGTGCGTTGGACTCCCCACCCCGCTTCCCCGGATGGGCAGCAAACCACAGAGGTAGGGCCTGGACTCACACCCTGTGTGGCTCCACGGCCTGAGCCCCGAAAGGCCCTGCTGCTCCGCCCAGGCCACCGCGTGCGCCTCAACCACCCCTGATGTGAGGACACGGTTCCATTTTGCTACAGACACTTGGAACTGCGGCTTCGCGAATCCACTCCGAAGCCCTGACAACATAAGGAAAGCTCATACCTTCCCCAGTCCTTCCCGGCGGCCTGTGCGGTCCGGAGCGGCCACAGTCCCGTGGCTGGCGTTCTGGAGGCCGTGGTTGCCTAGGACAGAGGGATGGGCTTGTTAACGGGAGGCGTTCCTGGAAACAAGTGAAACTCATTCATGCCCAGCAGTGAGCTTCAAAGAGGACACCAGCCCTTGCTCCATCAGTCGTGGGGCCCACAAGGTTCGGATACTGCAGGCCTGACACCTCGGACCCCTGCCTCTCTCCCCCACTTACAGGTTCTTAACCGTGGGGCCCACCCTGTGAGCTCAGATTAGAAAGTCCATGCTGGCTCCGTGAGAACAGTGGTGTTCTCAGAAGGTGTTCCCTCGACCTGCTGAATCGGACTCGCCTGGTGGAGCCCAGCACTCTGCATGTGGACAGAGAGAAAACTGAGAACGGCTGACGTAGAGGGACGGGAGAGAACCTCCCCTCACGGACCATCACACACCCCTTCTCAGGAGTCCGAAGCGGAGGGCATGGAAGGCTAGAGGGGGAGGTCTGTGTCACCAAGTGCTGGAGTCCGGCAGCGGTGACAGGCGTGCTCTTGGTCAGTAAGGGCAGAGGGGCCAGAGTGTCTGCACGGCACCACCTGTCACCCAGCTCGGATGCAGCCACCGTATGCGGGTGAGGGCAGTCAACAAAGCCGGGCCCCTGGGCCAGCCGGCGGTGCAGGTGCAGGAGGAGGTGGGCGGCGACCATCCGGCTGCTCAACAGACTGCAGGGAAATTCTACAGGCCCACACCTGAGGCCAGCTCACCCTGCAGGTGGGACACAGACACAGATGGAAGGGCGCCTGCGCTGTGGGGAGCTGGGCTTCCAGGGCTGAGATCGACCCCTCGCGGCCCCGCTCAGCCCCCACCAGCCAGGCCACGTCCACACACGAAGCTCTGCGTGGTCCAGAAGCCCTCAGTGTTCCCTTGGCTGGAGCCCCAGCTACTTCCTGTCCTGCTGCAGCTTCCACGAGCTCCCTGGTCCTGCAGATCGGGCCACTGGCTGCCTCCTCCCCAGGCTTTTCTCACCAGAGATGACATGAGGGGCTGTGATCTGGCAACCCCTTTGGGCAGCAGCTGAACTTACAGCAGGAAAATAAATCTTGGCTCTTTGTGAGACACTCAAAAGGGGCCCTTATTCCAGTGACCCCATGACCCTGTATCTGCATAAAATCTGGCCCTGGTCCCACTCTCAGGAGTGGGACTGGGTGAAGGGCAGCCCCTGTGCCCTCATGCACCCACCGTGGGTGTGAGTTGGACTCCCCACAACACTCACGGCTACACATGGTCCTGGCAACATCCTCACTGCAGAGGACTTCCCCCACCCCCCCCAGCACACACAAAATGGAAGATCAAGTTTATGTCCTCCAGCACTTGTCATCACGTGCCTTGTTCCGGACAGCCTATCCTGTGAAGACTGTCAGGGTCCCTCTGTCAGGTGTAGCGAGAACAGCTGCTTCCCCAAACGAGCTTGCAGATCTGAGAGGGGATGGCGGGGCGGGGGCGGGGAATGCCTTGCCTTGTGGGTCCCACTTGTCTCCACGCACGGTCTCCACCACCCTCCATCCGCTCCCGCCTGCTGGTCACCCTTCCTCCTCTGGTGGTGGACCCAGCACCCAGGGTGGGCTCCAGAGGAATCTAGCTGGCACGCCTGGGCAGCTCTTCCTTCAGCCGCAGTCGGGCTCCGCATGGGCAGGCTCGCGTGTGCGGGCGGCCCTGTGAGTGCCGCCTCTGTGACGGATCCTTCACACCCCACTGTGGCCCACAGGCCACTCTGCACAGGCCGGGCACGTGCCCTGGGTGACATCCCTTGTCTGCTAAGAACGAGCTTCACTTGCGAGGCATCCAGAAGTCACTAGGGACCCATCTTCAAGCTGGGCAAAGCCCTGTTTGATGCAGAGCGGGTCACCAGAGTGGTTTTCACCTGTGGCTCTGAGCTGCTGAGTCCCGACAACAATGGAGTAAGTGTGGCTCGCCAGGGGAGCCAGCGAAGATAGTTCAAAATTCCCAGGCACTGAGTGAGGAAGGCTCAGAGGGTTAAGAGAGACCCCGCACCTTACGCATTTGAAAACCTCTCACCTAGGGGCAGGTATCCCATCTGAAGGAGAGGTGCAGCCAGCACGGGCGGGTCGGCCCAGCACTTGGGCTGCCAACAGGGCGCCCAGGCTCAGGGGAGTTCGAAGGCTGTAGACTTGCCAATGAAAAAAGAAATCCCCATGAAAACGGGCCCCAGACTCCCACCCGAATATCAGTCGGTAAGGATCTGAATCCAGGGCCACTGGCTCCAAAGCCCACGTTATTTCTGCCAGACTAGGCAAGCTGCTCTGTTCCTGCCACTGTCCCGGGTCACCTGGGTCCTGCATCTGCAGGGTTGACCAGGAACAGCCTCGGGCACACTTGGAGTAAGTGGTGTCAGTCTCTCTAGACCTCATTTGAGAGTCTTGAGAATTCTGCGCACCTACTCCTGCTGCAATTGCCACCTGACATTCATCTTAAGTGGAAATAGGTGTGAATTCCCAGCCATTTGGCCTGGAGACTCGGATGCTGTCCCTCGAGATGCAGAGCCCCCTTGGCCAGGAGTTGTTCCCTGCACCCGCAGCTCCCCTGGGCCCTGGCCTTTGGATGGTGCAAGCTGGTGTGTTCTGGGATGCACTCCGGGCCAGCAGCCCCGGCACCTATGAAGTCTCAGGCCCGCGTGAGGGGTGTAACCTTTCTACCTGTGTGCGTGAAGAACAGCCCCCCCCCACCCCCCGCCCTGGAGAAGCTCCGGCCTCCAGCTGTCCCAGGGAGTGAGACGCACAGCTGTGCGCCAAGCCCCCTGCCAGTCACGGGGGCACTGGGAGGGGAAACCTAGGAGCTCCCGCTACCCTTGGGAGACTTAATGCCTAAAACGCAGATCCTGCCTGTCTGCTGGTTGCTCTCAGAACACCTGGCATGTCCCGTTTCTCGGAGGGCACCTAGAACATTCTCCACGTCGTAGCTCTCTGCCCACTTGTTCCCTGGTGTGGCAGGTGCTGGCCTTTCTCATGCCTTTGTATGAGCAGCCATGGGAATCCGCCGGGAGGGGCCATTGAGGCAACGTGAGACAAAGCAGTACGCCCGGCCTTGGGGGCCTCCGGGAGGGAGGGAGGGAGGGGGGCAGGGCGGTGGCCGCAGTGGTCTCTCTGGTTGCTGAGCACTTCTCTGTCCTGCAGGAATGGTTTTCCAAAACAGACGGCAGCTCAGCTGATCCTGAAGGCCATCTCCAGTTACTTCGTGTCAACAATGTCCTCTTCCATCAAAACGGTGTATTTTGTGCTTTTTGACAGCGAGAGTATAGGCATCTATGTACAGGAAATGGCCAAGCTGGACGCCAACTAGGCTGAGGAACTACAGAGCCAGCCTGCACCGTGCCCCCGCCTCCAATTTGAAAGAAAGAAAGAAAAATCCCCTTCACTCCTGTTGGGAGGCGGGACCCTTTCATTTCCAATTTTGCTCATCTAGGGAAAATAAGGTTTTGGTTTCCAGTTTAATTGTTTTTGACCTTCTAAAATGTTTTTACGTTAGCACTGATAGTTGGCATTACTATTGTTAAGCACTGTGTTCCAGACCGTGTCTGACTTTAGTGTAACCTAGGAGATTTTATAGTTTTATTTTAATGAAATCCTGCTTGACGCAGAACAGCGGGGAGAGCAGTGTCTTCTATGTGTGGCCGAATCCAGGAAGCCTGTTTTGTAACCGTGTGTCGTGGTGCTTTATTGTACACTCAGTGGCGTTCTTTTTACTATAATGTTCCTTTTTTTTTTCCCCTCAAGAAGAAAAATCATGAATTTGCAGCAGACTTAATTTTTGTTTACTTTTTGTCTTAATGATGGATTTGAAAATGAAAGATTTAAAAGGCAGAACAGAATCTTTTGTCCTTAATTATATTTGCAATTTGGAATTTGTGTGAATTGATTTAGTAAAATGTTAAACTGCTGTTGTGACTGGCGTGTTTCAAGTTACTGTGCCCTTGAGCCCTAGGTGGGCTCCTCTCATCACAGGATGGGGGGGGCTAGGGCGGGGCAGCCATCCACCCCCCACCCCCTGAAACACCACCGGGCCACTGCTGCCCGGACACGGACATCTTCAGTCCCTGATGGCTGGGAGGGGGAGCTCATGTGAAGTCTCTCCTTCCACCCTTGTGACACTGGGCAAGGGTGTTCTCCCCATTTCATGAATGAGGAAGCAGATCTACCGAAAGCCATGCAGGGGGCAAGCGGCAGACTAGTATTCGAGTGCAGGTCTTTAGACTCTGAGCCCAGCTCTCTCCTGCCATCTGCGACGCCCCCTACGCCCCCCGCCCGATGGATGTTCTCTCCGGCTCATGGATGGGCCCAGTGTCCCTAGGCCTCTTGCCGAATGGAGCTGCTGAAGCTTCAAGTCCTCTACCCGGGCTGCATTGGGCCTTCTGTGCCTATAGGACAGGGTTCCTGCTGCCAAGAACATTCCAAGGGCAAGGGGCCACCACCAAGGTTCCCAAGATGTGCTGCCAGCTTTCTCGAGGCTATGGGTGTTTAGTGACGCAGATGACAGCTGATCCTTGAACAACGTGGGGGTCAGGGGTGCCAACCCCTGCACAGTTGAAAACCCCCCCATACTCATGACTTCCCCCAAACTTAACTACCAGTAACCTACTATTGACTGGAAGCCTTGCTGATAACAGAGCCGATGGACATATTCCGTAAATTTCGTGTAGTATTTATACCGTATTGCTACAATAAAGAAAGTTCGAGAAAAAAAAATGTAAGCAAAGCAGAGGGCAGAGAAACTACATTTATAGTACTGCGCTGTATTTATCAAAAAAAATCCTCGCCTAAGTGGACCCGTACAGTTCAAACCCATCTTGGTCAAGGGTCAGAAGTAGTTAGAAAGATCTCAGCTGGACCAGAGGGGCTAAACTTTTTGTTACCTAAAATCTGTTAGCAAAAACACAGACACTATTTGCTTCAAAAGGTACTTTTGCCTTTATCTAAATTTGCCCACAACACACAGAAGATCTCTTTAAAAAGATGATTAACATAACATAAAAAAGAATAAAATTAAAAAAAGACCTGCCTGCTTCTAAAATGGAATTTAACCAAGAGAAAGTATGCAGCACACTGCATATCATGGATGGAGGTAAAGGATCATTTTTCCTTTCAAAACGGTGCCTAATGAAACCAAAACAGACATCCTGAGCCATCAAACAACCACGCTTTTCAATGAAAAGGCAACTACTGCTAACTGAAACCTGAAAGATGATTTGTCCCAAGTTTCTCCTAAAAGTAAGGTGTTATTAAAATCTTCACCTTTTTTACCCAAGATCTCTACCGAGTTTAGATTTCCTACTTCTTGATGAGAATTTGGCAATAATAAGTTTATAGTTTATTGTGGTGTTTTCAAGAAGATGCCATCGCTTCCTAAGGAATACCTTCACACTGCTTGTGTGGACAAACCTTACTGTGCAGCCAATCACCCAAGAGCATTGATTCTGGAGGTAGAATCCGCGGTGTGCAGGGGGACGAGAAATAAGCAGGGCTAACGGGAGCTGGAAAGAGTGATCCTTTACTGTGTGCCAGGCACTGTCTTGAGCCCCATAAGGGCATCATTCCATTCTGTCCTAGGGTTAGTTCTCTGGGCAGTTCCCGTTATCAGAACCATTTTACAGCTGAGAACACTGAGGCTGGGAGAGGTTAAGTAACGTGCCAGTGATCACGCTGCTCGTGAGGGACAACCAGATCCAAATGCAGAGATGCTGACCACTGCGATCCCGGGCTCACTCTAATCAGCGACTAAAGAGATTCCAGGTCACCGCGGTGGTATTTCTAACTGAAACACAGATGGGACCCAGGGTTAAAAAGGTGCTAGGTGAATTGCATTTCTTCTACTTTGAAGAAGGGACCGCAGAAGCAAATCCTGTGTTTAGCAGGGCTCCTCCACTAGATGGCGCCAAAAGGACTGAGAAGCAACTAGAGGAAGGGGGCTGGTTTCTGCTCTCCCTTCCGCATGCCCAAAAGAGTAAGTTGCATTTGTCAGGATTTGCGTGAATTATTTACCATAATCACCTAAATGTTTCTAAACTTTCACTAATCCAAAGTGCATCTCGCCCCTGAGATGTGGGCTCATTGAAGAAATTCTTTTCAGTGAAACGGAGGAAAGAGAGCCAGCCAACTGCCTGGGATTCCCATGTCTAAACCACCCAGTTAGCTTTCAAAACCAGGATCAAAAATTGTTCTCTGATGTCAGCCTCATGTTTACAGGGAAAAAAGAAAACAGCTCATTACTTTAAAGAAAAGTTGGCGTAACTGCGAGGGAAACTTGACAGGCACACACGCTTCTATTCAAAAGACTGGTTGGCAGTTAGTGGAATTTACCAAAAATGAAATTATTCTGCTACCTGGGGGCCATGCAGCCCTGCGAGCTGGTGGTGGCACTAGGCAGACAACACCCCCCCCAACTTGTTTCTGAGGAGCAGTCCTTGCCCTTGGCAGCGGGGGCTCCTCCCTGCATAATCCAGACAATAGCCTCTGCCTCCCCCAACTGAGATCTCACAGAGCTCCAGGGCTCCAACTGGCACGAAGGTGACAGTGATAACTACTGTGCGTGTACCCAACACACCCTGGTCCTCTACATCCGTTTCAGCTACTTCCCACGGCAACCCCGCAATGGTGGTAACACTATCCCTATTTTACAGATGAGAAAAGTACAACACACCCCTGTAGGTGAGGCGTATTCCCCAAAGTCACACAGGCCTCAGCGCTGGAGCTAGGATTTGAACCCAGCTGCCTGACTCTACAAAGCTCTCCCCACTCTATGTTATCTGAACCCCCAAAGGTGGCCCCTCCTTTGGTATGCACCCCCACGTTTTGCTCCAGTTAGGCAGAGGCCTTCTTGCCTATTCACTGACAGGTCCCGTGTGGCCAGCCCTGGCAGCATAAACAGAACGTGTTCGAGGACAGATGAGCAGAAATATGTATTTAAAGCAATCTAGGGGCCAGCGAGATTTGCTGGGTATTTATTACAAATGAGCCCTCAAACTGAGGCCTCTTGCAAGGGCAGATTAGACAGTGCCTCTGTCCAGCAGAGTGGGAGACCCAGAGCCATGCTTGCTGGACGCGCAGGGACTCAGGAGAGAGCTCACTGGCTCCATACGCAGGAAGGGTTCTGGGCCGCAGATGACCTAGACCTAGACCAGGACTCCCCAGGACAGGCTGCAATCTCCTAGGCCAAGAGAACAAGGGGTTGGGGGTGAGTGGCCAGACGACACACAGGCGTGGCAGCCCCAGCCGGGGTGGGGGCGGGGGAGCCACAGGGTCTGCGGGGGCCGAGAAGCCCAGACCTGCACCCCACATGCTGCCAGGTACCCCACGTCAGCCCGGCCCTGCCCCTGGTATGTGGAGCTGTCTGTCCGTGCCTGTGTTCATCTGGCAGAATTCCTCCTTCCCGTTCAGGGTCAGGCGGATAGATTCGGTCACAGCTACGGTCTGCCCTGACGGAGAAAAGGCGAGAAGCGAAGACCGGAAAACAAGAGAGGAGCAGTCATTTCGGTCTGTCGTCCAGTCTCGCCAATCCCGGTCCCGTCCCGAGGCTGGAGGGCAGAAGACCCGACTGGGCCAGTCAGGGCTGGGGGCAGGCAGTGCTCAGGCAGTTTCCTTACTTGTCACTCAGGCTGTGTCGTCAGTGCCCCTGGGCAGGCCGGGGGGTGGCCTGGCTGCTTCCTTCACTGGCAACCACGGTGTTTAATTTTCCTGGCCCGGTGCCACCGGCCAGCATTATCTTGGGAGCTGGCCTTGGTGTGGCCCCGGAGGGATCCCCGTGAAAGCACTGGGGTGGGAGGAGGGTCCTGGGCCCATCCCTGGCTGAGAAGAAAGGGAAACGCTCAATGGCCAGGGGTGAGGCCCCCTTTTCTCTGGCGTTTCTTCTATTTAGAACCTCACCCGTTGTGTTTGCTTCTGCGGGCCCCCTGATATCAAAATAATATCCCATGACCCTCCTGACAAGGAGGTAATAAAACTGCTCATTAACCCCGGCCCCCATCACTGCCCCGCCATGCTCCTTAGCAAAGGTGTGTAAATAGATTGGCCTTTCCCTGACCCCTAAAAATCAACTCAGCCGGGCCGCTTTGTCAAACTCCAGAGAGAGAGAGTGCTTCACGACTGCTCTCTCCGTGGAAGGCACTGTCCTCCACACACCCTTCTCCCGCCGAAGGGACTCTCACCCCTCCACGCCCCTGACACCCACGTTCTCTCTCTCACACAGTCCCTCACACACATCTAGAAGATTCCAGAGCCGTGCGTCAGCAGAGTGCAGATGTGAAGGACGTGCGGAGAAACGTCCACCTTGAGCGGGAGCATCTGGACTTCTGTCTCCCACAAAGCTGCCGAAATTTCTCCTCAGAGAGGCCAGTTGTGCTGTGTTAAATGCAGACCTTTGCTAACAGCCCCCTTGAGTATGCTTCCAGGGGGCACCGAGACTGCCCTCCAAGGTCTGCCGGGGCCCTGCACCCAAAGTCGAGGGGGAGCCATGATGGGCCCTGGCACACATGCCACAGGTAATGTCATCACGGGGGAGGAGGCCTCCGATCGCCCTGAAAACTGTCCCAGCGTCACAAGGTGAAGGTCGCCGCCGTGGCTGTGGGCTTCTGACCACACTTTACTGAGGGCAGAAAGCTCAGAGTCCCAGAACGACACCCTCCAAATCTTGTGTCCAAAGCCCTGGAACCAGACCCACAACCACAGCGTAGGGTAACCCAGCCCTAGAACGCACGAAAGCGCGTCATCCGTGCCTTGCTGGCCGGAGACCCTTCTGGCCCTGAGCCCTGGGGCAGGCGACGTTGGTCTCGATGACTTGGACGCCGATGCCACTTCCATCCCCCACGTACAACTCTTGCAGTGATGAGCCCAGCCTCCCGCACCAGGACCCCGGCTGACCACCACGGCTGCCCAGTCAGGCCCCGGGCTCCACCGTCTCAACATGCCCGCCTGTGCACTCTAAGCCCGGGCTGGCTGGGAAAGCTGATATTTCTGTACCTTGACACGGCACGGCTTCCGAAGCTTAAGAGAATAAATTAGAGTAGACCTCAAGCAGGCTCAGCTGCAGTGGATGGGCAAATTGATTTGCTTCCCATCTGGGAGATTAAATTCCACTGCCCAAAACGGCAGTGGGGTAATGAGCTGTCAGTCACACGGCGCGGCGCCGGGGCCGGCGCATAATTGAGCCCCAGCAGCTCCTCGTTAGGTCCCACAGAGGTCCTGCCTCTGGTGTCCACCTCGAGGCAGCCTCCAAAGCCCCGGAGAAAGCTCACCTGGCCCTGTGGCACATCCCGGGTAGGGTCAATGCCACCGTGGGCGAGGGGGGCGGCCAACGGTGAGGAACTTTCCCTTAGTGTAGGATACACTTGCCCACAGCCACTGACAGCCTGTCCAGGATGTAATTACAGGCAAGTCCAAACAACTGCGGTGATGCTCAAACTTCCCTCGAGGGGGCGTGACACCCGAGAGACCTCTCTTGGCAGGTGGACCTCTCCTGAGCCCTCCTTGGCCTCAAGTGGCCTCATCACCCCAGCACCCAAAACCATCACCCACTCAGCCCTTTACAGCCTGCAAGACACGGACATGCACACGGCTGCCTCAGTCCTCACCACGCCCTGGGTGATGGTGCAGCGTCTCCATCTGCAGAACGGGTAAGGAAGGAGGGACCCATGCAAGTTCAGAAGCTGCCTTCTGAAGTTGCTGTGGGCCTAGGCTCCGAGGGAGCCTGCTCGGCCTCACCGGCCTCACCTTTCCACCTCTGCCTCTCCTTCCGCCAGTATGGATTCTGTTTCCGGCCACTCTTATCTTGCTTTCAGGACTCTGTGTATGCCAGTTCCTCAGCCTGGAACACGCCTCTGCCACCTTGTATTTGTAATCCTGCTCAACCCTTCAGGTCTCTGCTCTTAGACCTCCCTGCCACATCCTCCAAGGAGCTCTCCCTGATCCCATCGCTTTCTGGGCTAGATGCCCTCACTCGGGGCACTCCGCACACCCCCAGCCACAGCCCTGTGCCTCCTGGGCAGCTGTCGTGTGCTGACAAGGCTGTCTCCCCATCACACAGGGAGTATCACTCATTTGCACAGATTCCCTGAGCCCTCTGGGCCCAGCACCCAACAAGGCCCTGGGCACGCAGCAGTGAGCAAGTGAAGGAAACCCTGCCCTCGGCAAGGCCAGGGACCAGGACCTTTGTACAGCACCCTCGGTGACTCGCCCCAAAGGCCTAGGGCAGGAAGGGGTGTGCTCTCAGTGGTTACGTGAATCACGCTTGAGCTGAGTCCACCAGGACCACAAGGGCTAGTCACCAGGCAGAGCCGAACTCAGAGAAGGCCGTGAGAAGACCGGGGAGAACACCATCACTGCTGACACTCCAGCCCTATACGAGTCAGCCAGGAGTCCCACCCCGCCGGATCTCTGGCTTTGTGTGGGCACATGGTGGCTTCAGAGTGGAGTCTGATGTTGGCACCAGGCCCCAGCTCAGCACACTCTTGCCACACTGCTAACCACAGCCCGGATCTCATGGCATCTGGTGTTTCTGCTTTCTTTGGCTCTTGATTTGAAAAGGGAGTGGTCATGGGAACTTTCTGGCTAGATGCTAAATCCACGATACCAATAAACAGGGAAAACGGTAGAAAATGCTTTCAGGAGAGACCTCTGAGTTCCTGCAGCCAAGAGCTCCTTGCCTGCGTGCCAGGCCCTGCAGGCGAGGGCGCTGGCCCCAGGGCAGGTGTCCTTGGCAGGGGCCCCCGGCGGCATTTCCTGATTGCCCAGCACACAAGCCCGACTCAGGAACCCCTCTCTCACAGCCCCGGCCCCAGGACAGGAGGGCCAAGTCCTGCTGCCCGCCCGGCCCAAGGCCCGGGTTCTGGCACTGTCGGGCTCTTGTCCCAGCACAAAGAGCACCAGGGACACGCGGGCCCCTGACAGGATGGGTCTAACCCTCTGCTGCCTGGACACCACAGCACAGGAGTAGAGTCACAAAGACACAGGGCCTTCAAGAACCCGTCTGCCACTTCCACGCTCGGGGCGGAAAGCCACAGTCACGGCACAGCCAGACGGGACCGTGCATGGTGGCAGTGGCGTGAGCACCAGGTTCACTGAGGAGTCGGCGCGCGCTCGCCGCTCAAATCCTCCTCACCACCCCGCAAAATGAGCATTCTGATCCCCACTTTCTAGGCGAGGGAGCGAGGCTCAGAGAGGTCAAGTTACTTGGCCAAGCCACACAGCAGAAGCTGACAGGACCGGGATTCGGAACCAGGAATGGGAAACTGTGAAGTCAACTGTTGTTCGTTCTCTCACGCTGTCTCCCAGTGGCCTCCAAGGGGATACTGCCCCATTTTACAGATGAGGAAAAGCGAGGAGGTCAGTGGCTTATGCAATGCCATCGTCAGCAAGTGGCAGGCCTCAGGCTTCCGGCTGGGCCTCCCGAGTAGAGACCGAGGACTCTGGCAAAGCCTCCGCTGACACACGAACCAGCCCCGAGCTCTGCTCCTCCACAGGGTGGGGACCTGGCCGGGGCCTTCCAGTAATTAGTGGGCTCTTGTTAAGACCCAGTCGCGCCGAGCTTGGGCCAGGACTTGTTTTTGTTCCCGAGCGGAGGCCCTCGCAGGAAGGCCAGGCGCACGTGCGCAGCCCCATAAATCCAGCCGGCGTCGCTCATTACAACGTTCTGCTTCACGACTCTGCCGGCCCCAGGCCGCGCGCGCTCCGCCGGCCCCGGGCCTCCTTTGCAGCCAAGCCCCGCTGCCCCGCGCCGCCCGCAGCCTCAGACATGAGCTCATCCAGCGCGCCGCGTGTGAGGAAGTGGCCAGGCGGCGCTCTCGGCAGCAAGGGGACAATGTGCCTATTAAGGCTGTCAGCTGTCGCCCCCCCCGCCCCCACCAACCAACACACCCCGCCCCGCTGAGGCAGGACCACCCCACTCTGGGCCCAGCCCGAGCTCCGGTTGGGGCGGACGTGCCCTGCGCCGTGGCCTGTCCACTCCGACAGCAGCCACAGGAAGTCGGAGCACGGTGGCGGTGAGGACTCGGGTGATGGGAGAAGCAGGCTCGGGGACCAGCAGCCCCTGAGCACCGTCCTGCCCCTGGAGGACTGACCAAGTCCCTGTGGGATCAGGGCAGGTTCCCTGGCCCCTGTGAGCCTTCATTCTTCCATTCTCTATAAAATGGGAAACTACTCCCCGTTCCGGCTGGGAGAACAGTACTCCACGGCCCATGACCTTGAGCCGTCCTCTGGCATTCCGCCAGTATGAAACCTGGCTGGTCCTCTGTTTCTGTGGTCTGAGGAACACAGAGGGGACGAAGGGGCTAGACAAGTCACCCCACCTCTTGAGGGTGGGGTCTCCTTGCCTGTAAAATAGAGTTGGCAGCATGGTGTCAGGGACAAATACATAAAGAAATGTGAACTATTCTTTCTGTTGCTCTGATTCCCATAGAGGTTAGAAGCCATGGACCTCCGTGGCTAACATCCAAACTCTGGCCATGGTCAGTGTTTTTGAGAGTTAGCCCATCTCTATGTGGGCCAAGTTCAAGAGACCCTGGCCAGGTGGTTACCAATACCATGTACAGTTCTAACCCAACCTTTACTGTGTGTAGCTGAAGGTGCTGGAATTATTGACAAACCCTTCTCCATCTGCTACTGACACAGCTCAGAGAAGAGCTAGGCAGTATCCAGTTCACAGGAAATCTTCTAGAACTGTGCTGTCCAATTTGATAGATATGAACCACATAAGGCTATTAAAATGAAGTAAAATTTTAAAATTCAGTTCCTCATTTTCACTCGTCACATTTTAAAGCACTCAGCAGGCTCATGTGGCTGGTGGCTACTGTATTGGGCAGCATTGTTCTAGAACCTCAGTTTGTGGAGCTCTCCAGAAAGACACTTCAAGCTTTTCATACCATTTAATTTAGTGTACGGAGTAAAAACCATGGCCAGGGCATGTCTACCAGCAAATGGCTCTAGGCTACCAAAAGTGATAAAGACGGTGATTGCTAATTGTGGTGGTAGAAACAATAACATCCATGTATTGAACAGTCCTGTGTTTTAGACACTGGACAGGGTGCCTCACATTCACTGCATTAAAGTCCCCCCAAATACTCTACAGTTAGTGACATATCCCCACCTTACTCATGACAAAATGGACTCGGGGCGACTAAGGAATTGACGCAAGGTAGAGAGGCAAGACCAGCTCGGACTTCAAAGCCAGCCTGCCCCTCAGGTGCAGAACCCACGCTAACCTCCTATGCTTTGATGAGATTTGCACCCAGACTGTCCTTTCCAGAAGGTATCTGTCTGCCTTCTGCCTTTCACTTAGCTTTGAACACTTGCTGCTCTCAGGAAAGCTCAGACGTGTTCAAGCTGGGGCCGAAGCTCACTCTCGTCCTTGGTTGCCACGTGGAATTCCTTGCACTGGACAGGCCGTGAAGGCTGCTGCTGACCACTGTGGCTGCCCTCACTCCACCCTCCACCCCCAGTGCCCAGAGGGACCTGCTCACTAGGCCCAGGCACCATGTGGGGAGACAACGGCTGGAGGCCCCAGCTGTGCTGCCAAACCCCTTCAGAGAGCACAGCCCTAGGCAGGGGCCAGGTCAGCAAGGCCCAGAGAGACGGCAGGTGTCAGGGCGACGCCCCACGGTGTGTGCCCGTGAACAGGACCAGCTCATACCTTCTTGCCCAAAGCCGCAGCTAAGGAATACACCGAGACACAGTAAGCAGGACAGGGTGACCGGCCCGGCCCTTGGGGTGAGCACCAGCACATTCATTCACTAACCCATCCATCAGCCATTCATGAAGCAAAGGCGCACCAGGTGCTAAACCCTGAGCCAGGGTCACCTTCTACAGATCAGGCCCCCGTGGGCCACAAAGCACCTCTCCCACTATTCCCAAACACTCCTCTCCCACTGCAGCCTCGAAACAACCCCGAGAGGCAGGCAGGTGGGGCAAGGACAGGCCCCCAACCTGACAGATGGAGAAACTAAGGGCTGAGGAGCAAAAGCAATTTCCCAAAGCCTGCACACTGCCTCCCAAGACTTGACCCCAGGGTTCATCAGCTGATTACCAAGTCACTCTTTAAAGGGAGCATTTTATATGGACAGGGGGTACTGTGGGCTCTGTGGCTCCAGAGACCACCCAAGGACACCAGAGGTACAACTCCATCCTGGGCCTCCACCCTTTTCCCCACCCCAGCAGGCCGTCCCCGGATCCAAGTCACCAGGGACGATTATCACAAACTCACTTAGCCAGACACTGGGGACCTGGGACATTTCCTTTCCTGGGCTTGCTTAGAGACTCCAGGATCTCAGGCACCCCCACAGGCCCTGGGCAAGGCCACCTCTCTGGCTCTCACATCCCAGAGGGCCACGGAGGCCAGCCAGCCTTCCGCAGGGACTCACCAGAAGCAGAACACCTGGGCAGCTCCCCCATCCGGAGCCCTGTGCCCACTGGCACGAGTCCGCTGTGGCTGGACCAGCCAAACCGGGGCTTGAAGACTTCAAGCTGAAGCAACATCCGAAATGGGCTCACACCTCTGTGCTGAAGGCAGGGGGATGGACTATACCCTCCCCAAGGCCCAATCCTACATTTGTCTCGCTCAAGCCCTAGGACTCCAGTTTAAGAGCCTTTTTATAGACTCCTATAAAGGAGAAAGTGAACTTTTAACATGTTTGCACTCCACTAAGTCAATACGCATAAAAGGGACAAGAGCGGAGCTTCCTCTGCCCAGATGCAGGCCAGCAGGGCGGGCGGGCCACGGCAGGGCCCTCCCAGGTCCCGCGGGTTCTGCCAGCCACGTCTCCTCCCGGTGGGCCTGCAGCGTGGTGGCCCCCAATTAACAGGCCACCGTCCACCGGGGCCATGCATGGCCACTAATGAAGCCGGAAAGCCCCGCCTGGCTGGGCTAATGGGTGGCTCCTGCCCTCACTCGGCCAAGACGGCCCCCCAGATGCGCAGTTTTCATGGGAAGATTTAGAGGAGCGGAGACACGGAAGCTATAAAGTTTTACTAGGAATTCTCAACCATCCTCCTTTGGCCCCGACACTCACACTGACCTTCTTTTTAAAGAGAGCTTCCTTTCTGCTTTGAACTTACTCCTTAAATCTCAGCAACCCTGTGCCGTCCTCCAGGATCCAGGATCTGGGCTCAACCTCCAGAGAGGCCTGCCTGCCCAGGAGGAAGAGAAAGAGACTGCTTGGGGACCCCCCACGAGGGCCTTCTCCTGCCTGGCCTTACCCTGGAACAATCCCCAAGGAGGCCGTCTGCCTGCCTGCCATCACACTCAGGTCATGGGAATCTAGGGTTCATGCCTGCGATCATGCTCCTTGGAGTTACCAGCTGTGGTCTTGGGTGCATCACTTGGCTTCTCTGAGCCTACAATTTATCTATAAAATAGGAACAATACTACCCTTCCACACACCCCACCCCCGCCACCACGAGGTTACTGAAAATACTAAATGACATAGTCCATGTGCTTGGCATACAGCAAGTACTCAATAAATGGCAGCTCAGCGCCCTAATAGCTCTGTGAGCAAGATCCCCTTCTCCCCTTTCTGAGAACAAGGGAACTGAGAAGATTCAGTGACTGACCCAAGGTCACATGGGAGACAGACACAGAACTGGGTTCAATCCCAGCTCTTTTAGACTCCAGGCCACAACCATCAACGCTGGAATGTAAAGCACCCCAGGCCGGGGAGGCAAGGAGGCCCCTAAATCAGCGAGAAAAACTTAGGGTCAAGAAACCTACCTAGAATTTTGTACTCAGCAAATCTACAAAGCAATTATTTTAATTTCAGCATCATGGTTGAGTGTTGTTTCTTCGTTTCAGTTAGTGATGGCAGAGAGGGGGTGGACTGCAATGTTTCCAGGGCTGCAGGGAATTGGTTCAGTGCATGGGGCCAATTTATTATCTGCTGCCCCTCAGTGCAGGGGCAGTTATTAATTGTGGCTCCTTCTCAAGAGCTCCTTCTCAGCCCCTGCTGCATCCCGGCCCACGGAGGCCAGGCAGACAGGAGCCCTCTGGCTGTGCACTCAGGGAGGGGTGGGGTGGGGAGGGATTGTAGGCAGGAGCCAAGGCGGCCTGGCATCCCCTTCAAAGAGGTGGCATCTCTCTGCCACATCCTGGTCCGGAATTATCGGGATGATTGGTATCTCTCTGCGAATTCTGAGGACTCTCTGCTAACCAACCCTTAGGGAATTCTTGCTTTCTAAGAGAATTTTTTTCAATCATTCACAAAATAGTTTCTCTTTGTTTCTGAATGGATCGAGAACTCCTCAGTGTGAAGTCATGCAGAGCATGGGCCTGGAGCAATGTTCAAGCGTGGAATCAATGAATGCTACAAGTCAGAAGTGGATGGACCCGTAGCAATGTCCCGGTAGCAGATAGAGGAACTGAGGTCTGGGTGCAGAGGGTCTGCTCCAGAGCCAGTGACCAGTCCCGTGTCAGTGCTGAGAATTAAGCAGCACTGTCTCCGTCTCTCCGCCTTCTTGTCTTTGCCTCAGCCTCCTTTGTAACAGCCTTGACATGCCTCAATCCCGTCGTAATTGTCTGTGCTCAATCCCTCTTTGGATAGAGAGCTGATTTGTTTTCCTAGGTTGTTAAAATGTCCAGGGATGTGTGGATCCACCAGGTCCTGGGAGGAGGCCCTCTATGGGCAAAGAAGATGTTCATGGAAGATTCCGGAGGCCTTAAATAAAGCAAAACCCCAAAGCTGTCCACTTCTACCCTCACCCCCTCTCCATCCCCACAACCTGACAGTTCCGCTCAACAAAGCCCGTTGCCAGTTGTAGGCTCACTTCCGTAAGGGGTGGTGGTTTAGCGCTTGCTCCCTGAGGATGCCAAAGCCATTTCTGAAAAAAGCTCACAGATCCCATGGCCATTGTGGCTTTCTATACAGTCATGAACGTGGAGTGAGATCCCCCTGAGGTTCTCTGACGGCACACGGCACCCGTCTCTTGGCTGGCGCTCACCTTTCTGGGAGCTTCCGCTCTCCGGAGCACAGACACAGAGCCAGAAATTACTGACGAAAGCAACCAAAGGGAGAGAAAGAGTTGTCACAAAGCTCACAGTCGTGACTCTGTAGG
Organism: Eumetopias jubatus; assembly: GCF_037043125.1. Taxonomy (NCBI): domain Eukaryota; kingdom Metazoa; phylum Chordata; class Mammalia; order Carnivora; family Otariidae; genus Eumetopias; species Eumetopias jubatus. The sequence goes on along the minus strand of NW_028274811.1, from coordinate 28,821,077 downwards.
AAAGAAGGGGCACCATTCCCTGTCGGTCATGATTATCCTCCTTTCTTTTTGCTCCTTACGTGCTACTAGACATAACCCTGAAGGAAATGCAAACTCGTGAAGGCGAACATCTCAAGTGCCAGCCAGTAGCAAGGGAAGAGGCAGGAAACCCAGAGAGAAACGCGGCTGAAGAGCGGTGGACTGCAAACCCAAATCACGTTGAGGCATGGGTGCCTAATGGCAGCCTCCCTGACCTCCCAGGAGGGACTCACCAGGCAAGACGGGGCACACCGGCCCATCTGAGTGGGGAGCACGGGTTTCACTTGCCTGGTTTCCAGAGAGAGCTCTGAGGGAGGGGTCATTCCTCTTCAACCACCAGGTCACCCCCCTGGGCCGACAGGTGGCCTCCTCCCAGAGCTGGAGGGCCACAACCACACCAACACTGGCCACTCAGTTTCTACACCAAAACTCTAAATGCCTGGGCTCTTTCATCTAGGCTTTCCTCTTGCCACTCAGACCAGAGCCAACACCACCCAGTGCCAAGGACTCCGGGGTCCCTTCAACATGAACGGCAATGACAACCACAGGGGGCATTTCCTGGCTGCTCACCATGTGTCAGGGCCTGCGTGGAAGGCCCTTGGCAGCAACACAGAAGCGGGCACTGTTGTTACTCACATTCTCACGGGTGGGGAAACTGAGGCTTTGAGAAGTTAAGGAACGTGCCCGAGGTCACAAGCTAGTGACAGAACCAGGACCTGAATCCAGGTCTGTCTGACTCCAGTGTCCACTTTCTTAACCGTTCTGCTCCCCACCTTGCCCTGGCGATCCCTTCCCATTCCAGAACGCTGCCCAGCGGTCCCAGCTTGCAGGCAGCTGGGCCAGAAAGCCTTTTTGAACTGATGGTCAGCTCCAGGCTCTGCGTGGGGCAGCTGAGCTGTCCTGGAACACTTCCCTGCATGACAGGCTCTTGTCCCCGCTGACTGGGACAGTGGTGGGGCACAGCACCGGGCCCCCATGTGCCCTGAGGAGCAGCTTCTTTCTGCCCTGCCCCCAGCATCTGGTAGAGCCTTACCTCTCAGTGGCTGCACGGAGGCTGGGGGCCGTGCCAGGGAGAAGACGGGAAACGGGACTTTCTCACTGGAATAGGTGTAAGCAAACACCACTGGGTTGGGAGAGAAGATTTAAGTTTGGACTTATATGCTGAAGCTGTTGCCATCCTTGGGAATGACTCTTCATTAAAAACACAACTAACCAGGGGTCCTGGTTCCAGCGAGTCCTGGCAGGTAATGTTTGGGAGCGACCCAGCAACATGGCAGCTAGATCTGTGAAGAGTCTGGAGCATGGCCTCACAGCCAAGTCCCCATCCACACATACGCACCTGTCTCTCAACCCAAAGCGTCCATGCTTGGGTCACCAGGGGCTCCAGATACAGGCTTCAAATACTGAGGCTTGACAGCCCCTCTGGCCCCAACCACACCACAGCCCCCTGCCCTCGCATATAGTACAGTATCCCCACACCCCATTTAAGACATTTACTTGTCTATTCCTTTGGAACTTCTACAACCATCACGAAAAGGGAAGGGGAAATCCACTCTAAGCCCCCACTCACTGATGCCCACCACCAGGTTCGACACACACGCTCCGACCCACAAGGTATACAGAGTGGTTCCTGAAGGGTCACACAGCGCCCCATGCACCTGCCCCAGACAGTCGGGCCCACCTGTACCTTGTCTTCTGAAGAAGCACAGGACAGAGAGAAGGGGGTAGACCTGGCTTCTCAGCCCAGTCTACAGGGCTTGAGGTGAGACCTTGAGTATCTCGCTTGACATTTCTGAGCCTTTCAAAATATTCACGTGATGATCAAATAAGATGCCATGAGGAGACAGACATGGCACTGACACGGGATCTGGCACATAGTTGGTGCTCAATAAATGCATGGTGATCATTTCCTCTTTACCTCCTTGTGTCTGTGTGCCCTGTCCTCTCTCTGACAAGAACCTCATACAGGGAAATTGGGTCTTGTCTTTGCCCTGGATGGCCCCTGGGCTGAGTCCAGGGCTGAGCCCTCCAAGGCCTCAAAAAAACAGGGTGTGCTGTGTGCTCAGGGAGGACTGCGATAAATATACTAGAGAGGGAGGCCTCCAGCTCCTGGCAACGCGGTAGGCCAGCCTCCCACCATAAACATCCAGATATGCTGGGTAAGACACAATAAACAGAAATTTAAATGCAAAGACTAATCAAAGGTGAAAAGAAGGAAGGGAGGGAGGGCAGGCGGGCGGGCGGGGAAACAGGTGTGGGAAATCTACAGGGCTAAAAGTTCACACTGAAGATGCCCACACCATGTGAGTCCTGAAAGCACAGATGCCCTGGGGGCATCAGCTAATCCCAGAAGCAGAAAAAAACCTTTGGCCCACAAAACAGGGGAGGTCTAAACTAGAACCTCTGCCCGGACCTAGAACTTTGGACGTTATACCTCCTCCAGTCCACTCACTGGAAAAGGAGCCCACCAGGATACATGGCCGTGTCCAGCCTCGGTTCTGAGGGAGAAATACCCAGGGAGTGTCCCATGGGAGCACGTGACTCAAGCCTGCCTTCACTCGGGTGAACTTACAACAGCTCCTTGGTCTGGGGAACTCCAAGCAGACAGGTAGATTTCAAGTGATTTCAGGCGGATGGCATCCCTGGACACCACGAATGAGCATTCACACAATCTCTCGGAAAGCACGCCTGCTCAGCCCAGGCCCTCAGGAATTTTGCAGATGACAATCGGCTAAATATGAGCTCGCCATGAAAAATGACCAAATATCCAAGGAAAGAAGCCACTGTGAGTGAGAGTCAGCAGGAAGGGCAGCAAAATTGACCCCCAAGGGCCAGTCTACACATATGAAATATGAAATAAGGCCTATAAGCTTAAACCCAATGGAAAAAGAGAATTTCAAAACTGACCAGGCATACTTGAAAAACGATCAACTAGAATTTCTAGAAACGGAAAATGAAATCAGAAATCAGAGACCTAATAAATAAATACAGCTGGCACCAGAATTAATGAACTGGAAAAGATGTAAAGAAAGAACTCACAAAGTGGCCCAGAGATAGAATGGGCCGGGGAGCAGAGACATGAGAGAAATGCTTAAAGAATGATTAGCGGGGCTCCCACTCTGGGACACACCACGAGAGAAGCATGCCCTAGACAGCAGCTGCCCTTCAACCTGGGGACCCCTGAGTACAACCACCTGAACCTGGCCCACAGCCTGGAGCAGAACAGAAGACCTGCAGACCCCCGAGGAAAAAATATATATTTTTTTGGAGCTATAGCAGCAGGTATTTTTGCTGCGGACCCGGCCGGTGCACCGAGAGAGTGGAATGAGGGCCTCATCCAGGGACACTGCCTAACCCCATGAGAGGGGGATCTCAGGGCGTTTTCCCAGGAGCAAGACGACCCTGGACCACTGCTTGGGGCCTCCCGTTCTTCCACTTTTCAGTAATAGCTGAATGATAATTGTGGTTACTTTGTCCCTGCTCTTCGAAGAACTGCATATTGTGTAGGGGAATTTCTGAGGGGTGGGGAGTGCAAATACTTGTCCCTTCAGCTCACAGGCCTCTGGACCAAGAGAAATGATGTCGGTTACAAGATCCTGAGCTTGTTGTGATGGCTGGATGAAACCTGGGCACTGTCTTGGGGAATGAGGAAGTGCCTTTTGTTGGAGTCTTCAAGTGAGTATCTGTGCCTAGGAGGACAGTCTGTGGTAGAGGGTATTAGTGTTCAGCCGATAATCATCTCTTCTCAACCCCCTCCTTGAGTGAAGTGGACTTTCCACCCGCTCTTTGGGGCCGGGCCACGGCATGTCCGTTGGCCAGCGGAATCTGAGTAGACGTGACATAGGCCGAGGTTAGATGTGCTGCTGTATGTAGTCTGTCTTGGCCTCTCATGTGCCTGAGAATCCGCCCAGGTACTTGCTGCCCCCTCCGCTTGGGTCCTGAGACAAGTACCACGTGGACCAGATGTGAACCTGACCCTTAGCATGGAGTGGGGCCACCAGAGCCAACGCTCAAATCTATGAGCGAAATGTACATGTTTCTGGCTTAAGTATTTCCCTGAAAAACTAAATGGAAGAAAGGGAAACTTTATTTATGATATAGCTCATGAGACTTCCTAAATAAAAGAAATACTGACAGACACTTTTCCAGAATCGGTAAAAAGGTGTTAAGCCTCAGCTTTAGGCAGCCCAGTACATCCCAAGTAGGATTTAAAAAAATTTGCACAGAGACATATTACAGGGAAACTGCATTAACTCCAAAGACAAAGGAAAGATCTTATATGTCGCCAGCGCCCCGTATGAGCTCCATGCCAAGGGGTCTCCATATGGCAACAAATACTTATACCCTTTACCGAGGAGAATTGACAGGCAGCTGTCCTTGCAGGTATTATACCATCTGCAGGAAAACCTCAAGGGCCTCTGATCTGGCCCCCTCAATGACAGATAAAGACAGTGGGCTCCAAAAGGGAAAGGGGAAACGTCCGCATACACTGTCTCATTCTCTTGGCAGAGCACTACCTCCCAGCCTGTGGTTTCTATCACACAGGGCTGAATGTGCCTGGGCCTGGTATAGGGGTGTACACAGAGAGCAGGTGCTTCTCAAATCCATGTGACCTGGAAGAAGCAAGGAGAGCCTTGCAAAGGCTCTGATGCATAGGCCACATAGGCAGACCCTCCTTGGCTCATGAGGGTTGTTCCTTGGGAAAAAAAGTGCCTTCTGCATGATGCAAGCAGACTTGTGGGGCCTCTTATGGCAGGGAATACCCCTGCTACCATTCCCAAGAGAGCACTCAGCCCAAATCGGAACCAAGGCCTGACAAGCAGGGGCATGCCAGACCCTATCAAAAAAGTCCCTGGCCAGCCAACCCATCCCTTTTTGAATGATCCTCTCCAAGTGGACAAGGCATAATTTCCCTCAACCCTCGGCTGGCCAAGGTTGTTCCAAGGACAGTGGCCAACATAAATAGCACATAAAAATGAGTCCAGAAACCGAATTTCCAGCTCCAGGATGATGAACGTCCATTTGTGTGTGGTAAACTGAACTTCCTGGGACAGCTTCCCAGAGCCCAAGGCCATCTGTCCTGCCCAAATCCCCAAGCCCAAAGGTGCCCCCGGCACTGTGGTCTGCAGAGATGACAGCTGTCTTGGGGATCTGCTCTCCCAACCACCTCTCTCCCAGGCCCCGAGAAGGAAGGAGAGACACAGCTTTGGGGCTCACAGGGGCCCAGCCAACATGCAAACAAAGAGTGTTGTGGAATGTGTGGACTGGCAAGCGAAGAAATGGCAAAACGGTCTGGGCCTGGAGGTGTGACAGACCATTACTCAGCTTGTAACAACGAAGAATCATCGACTGGTGTTTTCCTGGAAGGCACCCCTGAAGTCACCCTTCACCTACAAGCGGCTGTCAATGGACACATCAGTCTGCAGGTGGCGTTGGCTAGTCTGCTAACATTCGGCAACCTCTGGGCTGCAGTGTTGAGCAGGGGACGCTCATTCTCACGCTGACCTGTCAACCGACGCTGCTAGAAGCAAAGAGACCAGGTATCTCCCCCAAACCAAAGGTGGTGGCAACTGAGAGCCAACTCTCAATCTCACCTTTTCAGACTATTTTCGGAGCCGGGAAAGAGGCCACAGGGAATCTGAGCAGACAAAAGAGACGTCCCAACCTCCACTCGTGAAAGCCCAGACCCCGCCCCTACATGGCAAGTCGTGCAGCGCCAGGGACGCAGCCCCTGACACGCTTGTTTCTGTGGCATCCCAGCCAGCGCAGACTGCACACGACAATCAGGAGACCTGCAAGTGACACACTGGCAGGAGCAGAAAGGGGACAGCTACCCACCAACAGCGAAGACACAAAAAGCACAGCATCACACAGATGAAAAGAAACTTGGAAAAAAGGAGCCTGTGACCATTCAGGGCAGAAACAAACAGTGCCTCCCATCTCAGTCTGTTCTGAATTATAGCAAAGAACAAGGCCTGGCATGTCATCACATGCAGGTATATTGTTTTAATTTTTAATTTGAAACCATTTTAATTAATTAGTTTTGCTTGAATTATTATTATTACAATGACTGCTGAATGGAGATTTTCCCAACCCCGTTACTCCTATATTGGTCAGTTGGCGTTCTACCGTGATGTGGAGCTTTCTCTTCTCCCACACGCCATCGTTTATACCAGTGTGGACTCGTGGGTGGCCGTCTCGTGGGTTTTCAACCATTACTACTATCATGATATATTCTGATGCTCCAATGTCCCAGGTTGCACCAGTGGGAGCCCCTTCAAGATGGCTTCCAGGTTCTGAGAACGTGCCCCCATCGTTCTGTAACCATGTCCTGACTTTCTGGCAGAACATATTTCTAGCATGTCGTATACTTTTCCTGCCCTGGCCCTGGAGTCAGCCATTTCTCCAAGGATTCCTAGTCCCCGTTAGTGGATTATGGTATTAGAAACCATTACCTGAGCAACCAGGTGTGCCATTTGTCCTGGTTGCTAGGCCCTCCTAGTGGAAAGAGCTCATCAATATTTGTATGTGTAGATATACAGGCATATGTATATGTAATATTTACATATACGCTAATCTCTACATTTATCTATATCGGAAACCACAAGTTTACGCAAATACCTCCAATGACAGGCCAACATAACTGTATTCATCCTCACTTTCCCCTTTCCTTCTCTGTAACTCCCTCCTCTAACAGTGGGAAAACCAGCCTCCTCTACTCTCAGTGTATTCACTTATCTGCTCAGTCCCAGTGCGTATAATCAAATTCTTGAATCCAGTAGGCTGCCACCACGCTGAGCCATGCTCCTCATGGGGCCTTCAACCTCTGCCAGGTCACATTCCCTGTTGGGTCTGCATAAATGCTTTCTTTTTTCAAAGAGCTTTAATGAATTATAAATGACCATAAAATCAACCCATCTTAAAGAATACAACTCAGTAATTTTTTTAGTAAATTCACACAACCGTGTAACCATCACCAGAGTTTGGTTTTAGCACACTTCTATCATTCCAACAAACTTCCCAGGGTCCATTTCAGCCAGGCCCCATTCTCCAGCCCCAGGCACCAACCCCCCCACCTGCTTTCTGTCTCCATGAATTTGCCTCTTCTGGAATTTCCATACACAGGGAATTACGTATCTTTTGCATCTGGTTTATTTCACTTAGCATCATGTTTTTGAAGCTCATCTGTGATGTAACATGTATCATTACTCCCTTTTTATTGATGCATCCTACCCCATTTTACAGACTTGTCATACTTTGTTATCCATTAACCAGTTGATGGACATTTGGACCGCTACCAGTTTGGGACAATTATGGATAATGCTGCTGCAAATAGTCATGTGCAAGTCTTTGTGTGGACACATATTTTCTTTCACTGTGGGTAGTGTGATAGCGCAGAATAACGGCTTCCAAAGATGACCAATTTACTAATCAGCCAATCTCAGAAAACGAGATTATCCTGGATTATTTCATATGAAGTTCATGTCCTAATCCCCAGAACCTGTGAATATGTTATGTTACACAGCAAAGGGAAATTAAGGTTGCAGATGGAACTAAGGGTGCTGATCAGCTGGTGGAAGAAAGCAAGATGACCCTGGATTCTCTGGGTAGGCCCAGTGTAGTCACAAGGGTCCTTTCAAAGGAGAAGAGGCAGAAGAAGTCAGAGTGATGCTCTCTAAGAAGGATGCAGCCCACTGTTAACTAGTTTTGAAGATGCAGGAAGGAGGCCATGAATCAAGGGATGGTGGGCAGCCTCTAGAAGCTGGGAAGTTTCTCCTTGAGAGGCTCCCGGAAGGAATGCAGCCCTGCTGATACCCTGATTTTAGCCCAGTGAGACCCCTGCTAGACCTCTAACCTCCAAAGCCATAAGATAATATACTCGTGTAGTTTTCAGTCACTTAGTTTGTAGTGATTGGTTACAGCGATAATAGAAAACCAATACAGATGGTCCCCGACTTAAGATGGTTCACATTACAATTTTTCGACTTTATGATGGTGCAAAAGCAATATGCAGTCACTCGAAACTGCACTTCAGATTCTGTATTTTACTCTTTTCCTGGGCTAGCAATATGCAGTCATGATACTCTCTCAGTGCGGGCCAGGGGGAGGAGCCACAGCTCCTGGTCAGCCATGCAATCTTGAGGATAAACCACCAGTAACTTACAACCATCCTGTCTCCATAGAACCATCCTGTTTTTTCACTTTCAGCACAGTATCCAAACGTGACATGAGATGTTCAACACTTTGTGTTACGTGACTTTGCTCAACTGTAAGCTAATATTAGTGTTCTGAGCACATTTACGGTCTGCTTGACTACGATATTTGGTAGGTTAGGTGTATTAAATGCACTTGCCACTTACTTTATTGACAACTTATGATGAGATTATTGGGCTATAAACCCGCTGTAAGTTGAAGAAGATCTATATGGGCAGATACTTAAAAGCGGATATTGGGCTGGATAATAAGTTTATGTTTAACTTTTTGGGGGGATATTTTAGTGTAAATAACTGCAAAATCTATGTTGGTTTTCAAGTTGCCTGTACCATTTTATGTTCTTGTCAGAAAAGTATGATTTTGGTGAGTTTCTAGAACTCTTAAATGGTTGCTTTGACACTTTTGTCTAGTTTTATCACCAGACAAGCCAACACCCAATGAGTTTTGACTGGGTTATTGAAGAAGGGAGAAAGGAGGGAAGGAAGAAGGGAGACAGGAAAGATCAAATATTTGTAACTGACTTACTGGCGATACTAGAGGACCACAGATTTCGGGGGCTCACGTGCTATCCCACTTCTTATTAACTGCATGATTTGGGGCACACTGTCTCCCTTGCCTGAGCCTCAGTATCCTCACTATAAACAGAATAAACAATAAGATATGCGTCCTAGGTTTGTGATGAGGACTAAATAAGGTGACACAGATAAGGCGTATATGCAGTGCTCGGCCTCTAAGATCTACCATTTTGTCTGCCCTGCTCTGTTTGAGAAAATGGATGAATGTACAATTAATCGTAAAAAACCCACAGTGTGGGTTCCTAGAAAGGTAAACACTTTGCCTGGTTGGCCTATTTTCCAAGCCGCTCACAGATCTCAGACACTGAACATGGAACTACAAAATCTGACAAGTCACGTGTTGCCAGCAGTGACCCACACACCCTGTTCTTCTACCCATAACAATGCTACACATCTGGACAAGGGTCTATGTTTTTAAACGTCTTTTCATTACGTACATTCACGTGGTCTTCCGAAAAGCCCAGTGGGTAGACCGCACAGGAATGATCACATCTGACCGATTAAGGAAACTGAGGCCCAGAGCTGCCGAAGGATTTACTCAAGACTCTACAGAGAAAAGGGGGTAGAAATGCCGCCATTTCCCTTTTCGGTAGGGTGTCTCTGGTTTCCACCCGGGGGCACCTTTCCCACCTCTCTTTCGCTGACCTCATTCGCTCGGGGACCGTGGAAAGAGGGTTCGTCAATTCCAGAGATGCTAATAACACAGTCGACGTCCATGGACACAGGCTGATTTCGCTGTAATTCTGCTCATCTGGCCGGGGGCAGCCACGCATGGCTCAGTGGAAACTTAAGACTCCATTACAGAGTGAAACTGGCATTTGTTCTGAGCCCAGTGGCATTTTTAAATGAATTTGGGAAAATGGAAATGAGTCAAGGCGCCCAAAGCCGATTACACAGGGCAAGTTAAACACCCCCAGAGCCCACAACGAAGGCCCAGCCACTGGATTCACGGCTCTGCCAACGGCTCTCCATGCTCATCCTCCCAAGGGCAAGGCCTTCTGAAGGACAGTTCCCCTCCTCAACAGGCCTTTCGTGCCTCTCCCCTCAGACATCTTCACAACAGCCTAACAACCCAAGTCCTGTCATTCTCCTCATCTCACCGATGAGAAAGCAGAGGCTCAGAGAGGCTAAATGACCTACCTCACTCACACAGCTGGTACAACGGTGGGTCCAGGCCTCAAATTCAGGTCACTGAAACTCAAAGTTCCATGAGCTCCTTATGCTTCTCCCCCGTGTCCCTTGCACACAGACCTCCTCTTCCTTCCTCACTAGGCTCCCTTGGTCATTGTACACTCCGATCTGAAGAACGCAGTGTGCATGTTGGACAACTGTACAAAACTGGGGGCGGGGGTGCATGTCGGTCCACCCAAGGCTATCTCTGTGCACCCTCTGCCCTCCAAGGTTCATATACAAGGTCAATTTCTGATTTGAGGCCTTTTAAAACAAAAAACGCTTGGAGATAGAAGCCATTTGTATAGAAGAATGATGCCTGAGGGTCTCGTCGAACTTACAAGTTTTGCTATTATTATTCTTTATTAGGTACTGATTTTTGGTTTTGCTGTTCTGGGAAAAGCTAATCCATTACATGAGTGATGCTTTGTTCTCTTGAGCCAGGTCTTTAACTTTGTGGCAGGGCATGGGGGAAAGATGCAGAGCACCAGAAAGTAACGGAGAGCCTTTCATATCCAAGGGCTGGTAAATCATAAAATGAAGAGCCATATATGTCTACCGTGTGTCTGTCTCCCTCTCCCTCGATCATACACAGACACGACCGAAGTTTCTATTCCAGCCCCCCAAGGACATTTCCTTAAGTTCCCTCTTTCGGCTCTGTTCCAAAAGCCCGAGAAGGGCACGTACACCCCATCTGGACACAGTAGTATCTGAGTGGGAGGGGTCACGCCTGCGTGTCCCCACAAGGGCAGCAAGGGTGGGACATACCTCCCGCTCGTCCTCCAGGAAAACTGGAGAGGGGGGGTCGTACCTACAGCTCCCTGTCCCTTGTAGCCTTGAGCTGCTCCCCACATTTCTGAGGATCAGTGGGAGTTAGGGAGGTAGAGAGGGGGAGCAAACAAGATTCACGGATTCTATCTCACAAGGAAGGCTATTCTGATTCATCCATTCCTTCGCCCATGGCCAGACAGCAAGCTCGGAACCAGTGACTGGCAGGGCAGAGCCCTCACCATTCCCAAAACCACTTCACACACACTCGCCTGTCTGACTCATATACCGTCCCTGTCTGGCACGGTCGGTATCATGCCCATTTTATAGGTGAGCCGACTGATATCCAAAAACGACTTGCACAGGTCCCAGAGCAAACAGCAAAACCAGGTCAAGAACCCAGAAGCAAGGCAGGTGGGTAGACCTCACTGCCCATCCCCTCAGCGCTGGCAGCCTTCCCTCACCAACCAACCCCTGCCCCGAGTTCCCAGAGAAACCCCAACTACAGGCCTCCATTCACATCCCAGCTCCAAGCACTGTCTAGCTGGTGCATCCTCTTCCTTGCCCAACTTCAAAATGGACACAAGAGTGACTCCGTCTTAAGATCACTGAAGGAGATAAAGGTGAGCTGTGCCCTTCACAGCACCTGGCATGGAGTGAGGACACCGCGGACATCAGCCACTCGTATTCCTATGGCACCTTGGGGCCCTGCTGGGCACACTGCAGGGGCTCAGGACCCTCACTTGCACCGGCCAGGGCCCCCAGTAGTTGAGCTGGCTTCTCCCCTGCCCCGGCCCCCCAGGAAGACAGTAGGGGCTGGGAGAGAGGGAGCGGCCCATGGCAGGGCTCCGGGCAGCCCTGTGGCTGGGCACTCCGGGTCCTCGCCTTTGTCTGTGCGCCTGTAACTGAGAGGCCCGTCTAGACTGAGCGGCTACTAGAAGTAATCCCGGGAAAATCTCCCTGAAACCTGATCCCTGCCCTTATCGAGGGCCAGGCAGATTAGCCTGATTGATTGAACAATGAACGCCAGGGCCTTAACAGGATCTCCATGTGTCTCCTGTGCAGAAGGGGCTCAGGGCAGGCGCAGGGCCCACTTTTCGGAGGAACCTGTCCTGCGGGGTCAGCAGGCCAGTCGGTCTCCTTCCCGCCCGCTGGAGGGGGCTGGGAGGACTCCCGCCCACCAGGGCTGTCCCAGCGACCCACAAGCGCTTGTAGCAGGGAGGGGCTGCGTTCCATGACCCACAGTCCCCCGCTCGGGCTCATGGGCCCCACCCAGAGAGAGCTTGTCATCATCACCATGCTGGTGCTCATGGTCATCGCCGTCCCGGTTTCAGAGGTCAGGGCTCGGAGCTAAGTGGCACCCTCAGGCTCACACGGCGAAGAGTAGCAGAATCAGGAGCCAACTTGGGCCTGCTGACAGAGACGCAGGAGCTCCTACCCACACTCCAGTCCTGCCCCTTGGCGCTCACACAGCAGTGGCCAGCAAGCCACAGGCCCTGGTCATTGTTCCAGATGACCTTCCGATGTCCTCCAGTGGAGAAGCCAGCCTGTGGGCCCTTCTAACATAACCCTGGGTGCGGAAGAGCTCCGTCAGCGCCCACACACCTGCAAGCCAGTGTCGTCACCCAAACGGTCATTCTCTTTTGTTTTTCTCTGAACCGTCAAGCTTGGGAACTCACTATAAACAAAGCAATGCCGCCCCAAGCTGCCTCCGCCTAGAGCCTTCCAGAGCGAGGGTGCCAAACAGAGGGCAGGGCCGCCAGTCCCACACGGGCCTCAGCTCAGGAAGAGAAGGGCCGTCCCAGCCACAATCTACCGGTCCTCACCGAGGGCTGGATGCAGAAATACCTGGTTGGTACACCTTGTGGTCTGCATGCTTTTGGAGGGCCAGGGAAGGAGGAATGATGGCTGAGCTGCTCAGATCAAGGCTGGCAGGGTAGCCCGGGGTTAAGAGTGCTCAAGGAAGCCAAACCTGACTTGCCCCCTACCTCCACCGCTCAGTTTTTTGACCTCGGGACAGTTACCTGCCCCATCTGAGCCACAACAGCTCCATTTCACAAATGACAATTTCAACCCCCCATCCCTGCCCAGCTCTAAAGGTTGTCAGGAGCAAAATAAACCCATCAGTACCCTACACGTTGGGTTAGGCAGGGCAAGAGACTTGCCCCCCAACCCAGAAACTCAGTTACTAAGACTCAGAATTAATGTAACCGGTAATGAACTGTTACCATGTGAAAGCAATGAGGCAGGAGGGTCAAGTTCTATCCTATCCTGCAGAGAGAGTGCGGATGTTCGGGATTCGGGAACACTGCGTCCTGGGGCAGCCCCTTCATCACTGTCCACAGCACAGGCTGGGAGAGTCTCTCTCCTGGGCACCACCACCTCAGCATGGCCGGGGTTGGGGTGGGGGGTGTATGCTGGGACCTCATGCCACAGAGGAGGAAACTGAGGTCCAGGAGACTTCCCCTTAGGACCCAGTGAGAACATTCCCGTGGAAGCATGATCAGCTCATTAACTAGAGTGGGTAACACTGATCCCCCAGTAATACCTCTTTGGGGGTTGTTTTTTTTTTTTTTTTTTTTGCAACTCACATAACCCAGCTGGAGTCCTAACTCATTTCAGCAAATGGTATCTGTCTCTGCAATCTTAAATTGGATAATCCCTGCCCTTCTGGTTTCCTGTGAGCCAGGTAACACCTGTGCTTCCAGAGGCCCCTCACCTGCCCTCTCACTAGGCCCCTGTGTGGGACTGATGTCAACCCCTGAGCATCCCCGTATCTTACCCCAGCATTTCTCATGTCTGTCCAGAGCCAGCCAGACCCTCAGCCCAGGCCCGAGCCCCATTGCCCTCGGGATGGTGGGCCCTTGGGTCGTCACTTTTTTCTGCTGGCCTCAGCCCACCTGCCCACCAAGAGGCAGCATCTTCCTCTCCCATCCCTGGTCAGCTTCTTCCTGTACCTGTATTATTAGGCAGGGATGTGGCTCATGCCAGTTGGGGAAGGGGATCTACAAGAGGCCTGAGACCGTGAAGCACCTTGGGTGCTAAGGACAAAGAGGCAAAAATTAAGTTTTCCTACTAAGAAGCATTAGCAGAACACCCACTATGGGCCAGTCCCCATGCAGGGAGTGGGGCAGAAAGACAAACACCGCCTACCTTCTGGAACCCCATCTTACCAAGGCCACGCATGCCAGGGACCCCAAGGAGCTGACAAAGGAGCTGTGATTGGCAGGGAGGGAGTGCCCTTACAGGAGGGGCTTTTGAGAGCCATGCAGGAGGCCTGGGCTTAGGTGTTCTTGGGGACAGCTAGGTATGAGGGACAGAAGCCCAGGGTGGAGACCCCAGCTAAGTGGGTCTCCTAGGGGAAGGTAAGTGGAGCTCACATTACGGTGTGTATTTGCTCCATGGGAAAAGGGAAGCCACCAATGACGGCAGAGCAGGGCTGAGTTCTGGAAAGAGCACTCGGGTGGTACAGCAGCAGGTGGGCTGGTGGGGGAGAGCAGAGAGGGGACCAGTGCAGCAGTCCAGGTGACAGAGGGCTCCAGGGCCCACACCGTCTCCCATTAATAAGCTGTGTGACCTTGGGCAGGTTACTTAACCTTTCTGAGCTGTACTCACCGCCTCCGTCAAAAGGAGATTCCAACAGCGGGGCGTCTTGTGGGTTCAAACTGATAACGCCTAAAAAGCATTTAGCATGATGCCTGGCACACAGTAAATGCTCAATAAATGTTTGCTTAGAAAAACAAAAAGGCAAAGGCTGATGTCTAGAGCCTCCTCCCTCCCCCTAGCTCCCCAATCAATAGAAGCAGCCCTTTTATCTAAATCCCTGGGACCAAAGGGAAACCAAACACAGCAGTTGTAGCTCTGCTTCCTGAGACCCGTGCCCCCCTGCCCGGGCTTCTCCCGTCGGGGCCCGTCGCGGCCGCTGTGGCGGAGGCAAGAATGTTGGCGCCGTGACCTGGCCGTGAACCTTTCCCCAGCCTCCGAACACGCACAGAAGCATTTCTCCTGCCTGGGCAACGCGAGTACCCCCCAGTCCAGCACCCCCACCCATGGGGAACCCACAGAACCACGCGAGCCCTGCAAAATTACACACGTGCCTTACTCGGCTGCCTGCACCACGGCGGGGGCAGCAGGAGAAAAAAGGAAAGAAAAATTTGTTCTTAATATTTATGACCCTGGTGGTATTCTTGTGCACAGGGCTGAATTCCTGCATAAAGAGGGGAAATTCAATCCAGTGTAAAATGCGCTCGGTGGAGGAGGGGGTAACACAAGCTCTCGAAACCCTGAGAACTTGTGGTTGGTCTTTTCACAAGAAAATTGAGGGCTCTTCCAGGTGGGCTGAGAGGTTGGGAGGTGCACATTCTCCAAAACTGGGGGGGGAGCCGGATCGGGCCAGACTCTCAAGGACTTCAGAGACAGGTTGTGCCGGCTACTGCAGGAGGCAGGAGGCACAGTGATTCAACAATTCTATAGGAGGGTGATGTGGCCTGTCCCTTGCCGTGGTCCTCGGCCGCACACAGGTGGGGCAGGCCAGCAGTCGTGGTGGGCAGATGAAGCAAGATGGCATTTCAGGTACAAGAAAAGTGGGACTGTTGCCCTGGCCTCCTTTGGATCATCACTTATTTTCCAGAGCAAGGTGTTGCAAGTTCCAAGCTCGAATCCTGTTTCCCAATTTACAAGCCACACCGCTCACTCATGGGGACCTGAGCCACAGGTGAAGGAGGGACATGATGGCAGCTGCCGGAGGCGCCCGTCGTGAGGGTGAACCTGAACAGGACACTCGTGAAGCGCTGACCTGTGCCAGGCACGTCCCTGCCCTCAGTAACAGGGCCCACTTCCAAATGCAGCAGATCTACGCTGCCCCCAAAGCGGGCCGGTAGATCAATTATCTAGATAAAATAAATACTTTAAATGACTGTCACTAGGTAATTGAAATAACAAGGCTTTTCCCCCCGTGGAAATTATCTAAATAGCCTCAAGTTTCTTATGTGTGCAATAGATATGAAGGGATAAACAAGGGACTTAGTGGCCCTCTTGGAAAAGCCAGCCCCTGGTCATATTTCCAGAAATCGAAAGGACAACCTCGCCTTTGCAGAAACCATGTTGAGTCCTTAGAACCAAAAATGCAATTCCCTGTCCACGAGTCACTGTGTGCTGGGAGCCAAGGTAAAGAGAATCTCTCGAGGGGTATAAAGTTCGCGTTAAACGGTAGCAAGCGAAGTCCTAGCCAGTGTGACTTGAACTGCCAACTACCCTTCTCTAAAAAAGAAGCTTTTACATTTTTTTTTCTTCTGTTTTTAACTAAGAATGTCTCAGATCAGGCTGCAGGATCATAATCACAATATCCAAATTAGGCTACGATTTGAGGGACCTGGTGAAACCTCCCATGGACTCAAGGTCTTGGTCGGCATCTTTTTTTTCCTAACTCTGTTGAAACACAATTTACATGAAGTAAATGTATCCCTTTTGTGTACTTTGCTGCATTTTGACACACACACAAGTAACCAGCACAGCAGTCAATAGCTCAAATATTTCAATCACCCCTGAAAGTCCCCTGTACTGTTCTGCACTCAGTTCCCCTCATCTCCAGCCAATGATGCATGTGGCTTCCGTCACCACAGCTTTGCTTCTTGTAAAACGTCATGGATGGAATCATGAAGATGTGCTTCTCAGTCAGCTCAGCATACTGTGTTTGAGACTCCACCACAATAGTTTGTATGTGCCCAACTTGTTTCTTACTGCGGAGCGGTATTTCATTGTATCCTTGTATGAATGTACCACTATTTGTTTATCCATTCACTGGCTGATGAGCATTTGGGTTCTTTCTAGTTTGGGGCTCTTATGAATGAAACTGCTCTTAATGTTCACATAAAAGGCTTGTGGTGGACATATGTTTCCATTTCTCTTGAATAAATACCCAGGAATGGAAGACAGTTAAGCGTGAATGTGAGTTTAAAACAAACTGCCAACCCGTTTCCCAGAGAGGCTGTACAATTTTACACTTCAACCAACAGTGTATGAGTGTTACAGTTAATCCATATCCTCGCTAGCACTTGGAAAGGTCAGCTTTTTTTGTGTGTATGAAATATTTTCTTATTCTGCAGATTTACTGAGGTATAAATCACAGTCAATAACATTCATCTATGTTAAGGATACAGTCTGATTAACTTTGGTGATTATATATAGTCCTATAACCACAATCAATAATCAAGATACAGAACATGTCTGTCACTAAAAATTCTATCCCCCACTGAGCCCCTGGGCAGTTGGGTCCCCTCCCCTGAACATAAATACTCAGCCACCACTGATCTGCATTCCTCCTTCTTCTCTTATTTGCAATAGTTTGAGAAAGATCTGTATTTGCTTTTCTTTAAATGTTTGGTAGAATTCATCTGTGAAGCCTTCTGGTCCTGGACTTCTGTTTGCTGGGAGGTTTTTGATCTGTGATTCGGTTTCATCACTAGTAATTGGTCTGTTGAGATCTTCTATTTCTTCCTGATTCAGTCTTGGAAGACTGTATGGTTCTAGGAATTTATCCATTTCTTCTACATTGCCCAATGTGTTGGCATATTCTTTTTTGTAGCAGTCACTTACAATCCTTTGTATTTCTGTAGTGTTGGTTGTTACATATCCTCCTTCATTTCTGATTTTATTTATTTGAGTCCACTCTTTTTTTCTCGATGAGTCTGGCTAAAGGTTTATCAAGCTTGTTTATACTTGCAAAGAACCAGATCTTTGTTTTGTTTTATGATCAATCACTTATGGTTCATCTCGTGTCTCCTCGGAAGATTAATGTGATGCTTGGGACATTTTAGTGTGAATGACTGCAAAATCTTTACTGGATATTGCACACTGACTTGAACGAAGGAACATATGCCACTAGATTCCTCAGGGACAAGAAAGTGCTATTTCAGGAATTCTTAAACTATAGCATCTTTTAAAAGAAAAATGAAGTAGACATACAATGTTATATTAGTTTCAGGGGTACAACACAGTGATTCAACAATTCTATACATTACTCAGTGCTAACCAGGGTAAGTGTAGGACCAGCTCTTAGTTTCATTGATCTTTTCTATTATTTTTTAAGTCTCTAATTTATTTCCTGCCTTCTGCTAACCCTGGACTCTGTTCTTCTTTTTCTAGATCTAACAGGTGTCAGGTTAGATTGTTTGAGATTTTTCTTACTTCTTGAGACAGGCCTGTATTGCTACAAACTTCCCTCTTAGAATTGCTTTTGCCACGTCCCAAAGATTTTTTATTTGTTTGAGAGAGAGAGAGAATGAGAGAGAGCACGAGAGGGAAGAGGGTCAGAGGGAGAAGCAGACTCCCTGCTGAGCAGGGAGCCCGATGAGGGACTCGATCCCGGGGCTCCAGGACTATGACCTGAGCCGAAGGCAGTCGCCCAACCAACTGAGCCACCCAGGCGCCCTGTCCCAAAGATTTTGAACCATTGTGTTCCCATTTTCATCTGTCTCCAGGTATTTTTTTTTTTTTTACTTCCTTCATAACCCATTGATTGTTTACTGGCATGTTGTTTAGCCTCCAAGTGTTTGTGTTTTTTCCAATTTTTTTCCCTTGTAAGTGAATTGTAGTTTTATACTGTCATGGTTGGAAAAGATGCTTGACATGATTTCAATCTCCTTAAATTTACTGAGACTTGTTTTTGCCCTATCATGTGATCTATCCTGGAGATGTTGCATGTGTCCTTGGAAAGAATGTGTATTCTGCTGTATTGGGATAGAATGTTCTGTATATGTTTGTTAAGTCCATCTGGTCTAATGTGTCATTCAAAGACAATGTTTCCTTTTTGGTTTTCTGCCTAGATGATCTATCCATTGATGTAAGTGGGGTGTTAAAGTCTCCTACTATCATTGTATTACTGTCCATTTCTCCCTTTACGTCTGTTAATATCTGCTTTATGTATTTAGGTACTCCAATGTTGGGTATACAGATATTTACAATTACTGTATCCTCTTGTTGGATTGACACCTCCTTTATCATTATGTAATGTCCTTCCTTGTCTCTTGATTCAGTCTTTGTTTTAAAGTCTACTTTTTTAGGGGCACCTGGGTGGCTCTGTCAGTTAGGCATGAGAATCAGACTCTTACTCTCAGCTCAGGTCTTGATCTCAGGGTCGTGAGTTCAAGTCCCACACTGGGGTCTGCCCCGGACATGGAGCCTACTTAAAAAAATAAAATAAAATAAAATAAATAAATTCTATTTTTTCTGTTACAAGTACTGCTATCCCAGCTTTTCTTCTGCTTCCATTTGCCTGGAATATCTTTTTCCTTCCCTTCATTCTCAGTCTGTATGTGTCGTTAGGTCTGAAATGAGTCCCTTGTAGGCAACACAAAGATGGCTTTGTTTTGTTTTTCATTCATTCAGTCACCCTCTCTCCTGATTGGCACATTTAGTCCATTTACATTTAAAGTAACTATTGATAAGTATTTACTTATTGCCATTTATTCCTTGTTTTGTTTTTATAGTTCTTCTCTGTTCCTTTCTTCTTCTCTTGCTCTTCCCTTGTGATTTGATGACTTTCTTTAGTGTTATGTGTGTTCCTTTCTCTTTATTTTTGTGTGTATCTATTTTAAGTTTTTGGTTTGTGGTTACCATGAGGTTCATATATAACATGTATGTAAACAGCAGTCTATATGAAGTTAATGGTTGCTTTAGTTCAGACACATTCTAAAAGCACTATCTTTTTACTTCACCCTCCATGTTTTAGGTATATAATAACGTATTTTACATCTTTTAATTTTGTGTATCGCTTCATTTCTTACAGATATAATTGATTTTGCTACTTCTGTCTTTTAATCTTCATACCAGAAACTGCTGTACTTTTATAGTAAGTTTTGAAACCAGGTAGTTTAAATTCTCCAAATCTGTTTTTCTTGTTCAAGATTACTTTGGATATTCTAGGACCTTTGCCTTTCCATAGGAATTTAGAATCAAGTTGTTAATTTATACAAAAAATATACCGTGACAGATTTGAATTGCATTAATTGGGGAGGACTGACATCTTAATTATGTTGAGTGTTCCAACCCATGAACATGGCACCTCTCTCAATTTATTTAAGTCTCTTTAAATATCCTCAGTAATGTTTTGTGGTTTTCAGTGTAGAGGTCTTACACACATTCCATTAAATTTCCCCTTATATAATTTATGGGTTTTTATAACTAATACAAGTGGAATGTTCTCTTGAAGTTCGTGTTCTAATTATTTGCTCCTAGTGTATGGGAAAAAATGGATGACAATCCATTTACAAAAATGATACTATATCCTCTGAATGTGCTAAATTCACATTTCAGTTCTAGTTGCTTTTTCATAGGTTCCTTAGGATTTTTCTACATATATGATCATATTACCCCAAAATGAAAACAAATTTAATTCTTCCGTCCCTATATGTAGGCCTCATTTTTTTTTTTTTTACTTGACTTTTGGCAGTGGCTAGGATTTCCCAATGCTGAATGGAAGTGACCAGAGTGAACAACACTCTTATTTTTAATCTTAGGAAGAAAGTGCTTCATGTTTTAGCATTAGACTTGAGATAAATTGCAGGTTTTCGGTAAATGTCTTTTATTGGGTTGAAGAATTCCCTTCTCTTTCTAATCTACTGCTTTTTACTATTATAGTGGCTGTTGAATTTTCTCAAAATGCTCTTCCTATGTCTTTAAGATAATCACACGGTTTTCCTCCTTTACTCTGTTAATGGGGCTTATATTGATTGATTTTCAAATATTAAATCAACTTTGCATTCCTAGAAAAAACACTGCTTGGTCAAGATGTATTATCCTTTTTCGTACTGCCGGATTTGTTTTGATACAGTTACATGAAGGATTTTTGTCTCCATAACATGTCTCATGTGTTCTCATGTTCAAGAAAGATATTGATCGAGAGTTTACTTACTTCTTCATCAGGCTGTGTTAGCAGGGTCTTGCTGTCCTCATAAATTAACTGGCAAGTATTTCTTCTTCCTGTATTTTCTGAGTATAGTATTTTCAATAGTATAAAATTGCTATTATTTATTCCTTAACTATTTGATAGAATTCACCAGGGGAACCACCGGGGCCTGGAGTTTTCCTTGTGTTGTAGGTTTTTAAAAACAAATTCGATAGCTTTTACAGGTGTAGAGCTGTTCCAGTTTGGCAATGAGTCTTTAGATGCAACACCAAAACACATTTGTGAAAGGAAGATTTGACAGGTTAAACTTTAATAAAATTTAAAACTTCTGCTCTGCCAAAGACACAGTTAAGAGAATAAAAAGGAAGCCCACAGACCAGGATAACTCTTAAAACTCAACAATAAGAAAACAACCCAATAAAAATGTGTCAAAGACCTGGACACCTCACCAAAGAAGATATACAGATGGCAGCAAATAAGCACATGAGAAATGCTCAACATCCCAAGTTCAAATACATGAAACAGGTTCACGAAACCATACCTTTACCAATGTTGCACACCGTAAGGTGTTATCTTTATGATACTGTTTAAGGCAGAAAAGCATGTGATATACATGGTTTAGTTCAGAAACACATTTTGTTTTAGAATTTGTTGTTGAAGAAAGTAAACTTGTGTTAATCCTGATAATTCATTTCAGTGGGACATTTCCTTTCCTAAAATGAAATTATTGTTATGTATAATTATCATGATGATAATGGTGATGATTAATGAAAGAAACACCTGGTAATAGGAAGGTTACTGGTCACTAATATACAGTTAGTATAAATGCTTTACAGTCTATAAAGTAAGTATCATAACCTGTGTTTTTACAGGAGAGGAAAGCAAGCATCTTAGTCTGCTCAGGATGCCATAACAAAATGCTGTAGCCTGGTGGTATTCAACAACCAGTTTAATTTCTCATAGAGGCTGGGAAGTCCAACATCAGGGTGCTGGCACAGTCAGGTCCTGCGGAGAGCTCTCTACCTGGCTTGCAAACTGCCTTATCATCGTGTCCTCACACGGCGGGGTGGAGGGCAGGGGGTGCTGGGTGAGCACATGACCAAGCTCTCTGGTGTCTTTTCACACAAGGGCACTGATCCCGTCATGAGCTCCACACCCCTCCTTCATGCCCTCGTCTAAACCCAATTCCTCCCTTAAGGTCCCACCTTCAAGTACAATTACACTGGGGGTTAGGGCTCGAACATTTGAATTTGGGGACACAATTCAGGGCCTACGCACCAAGATTCAGAGAAGTTCACTTGCTCAGTTAAGTGGTAGAAGCCAGGCTAAACCCCTGTCTGCCTGACTCAAAAGCTCACGTTTTCCATAGACAACATCTCCTGCTAATAAAGCTGGGATTTGAGACAGCCTTCCGATTTGAGCCCCTGCTTTTGCCAATGCAGCACATGCCCCTAGGAAAGCCAAAAATGAGCCATTAAAACCCTGAGACACCAAAAAAGCAGTTTGAAGAAAAAGCACAGTGTCTGTGTCCACACACTACACCCAAGTGCTCTCCCGCGCAAGCCCACAAGGGGAGAGGTAGCTAAGACTGTGGCACATGGGGGGTGGGAATAAACATGTATTGGGGCAAGAAGGGTAAGGCAAGTGTTGTGAGGGTCCGGAGCCCTCCATTCTGGTAGATCAGGGACCACCCTGGTCTTGGGTTCCCCTCGTGCCTGGAGCCCCAGGCCTGCCCTTTGGATGCTCAGTGAAGAGTGGCCTCTCATAAAGATACGGGTATTTTCATCCGTCATCCAAAAACAAATCAGCCAAGTCTTATTGTCTGCCTTATCACCAAGAAACACAAGTTTTAAAAGATTCAATCACAACTTTCTCACCCCTACCTCAACCCAGAGCCTCCTCCATTCCAGCCCCTTATATTCCGGCGATGGGGTTGAAGTCAGGGTCATCTACTGTTCATCTCGTTAGGTGATAAAACCAACCCTGTAAGCTCTAATTTTATTTTAAAATGTTTTTCTTTAGACTATTTATCAAAGGGTCTCCCTGTCCAAACAGCCAAGTGAGGATGCCATGCTTCTGATGACACCACTGAATCAGCCATGTTAAAATGCCCAGCATAACCCTCCCCGGGTGTTAACCAGCTAGTAGGATGGACACTCTCATCCACAGCCCGTGTTCCCACGGACAGAGTGAGAGAGGAATGACCAGTCGTTGAAGCAGTCAGAACACGCACATTTATCAGTTAAGCTCACTGTCTAATATGGGCTCAGTGTGGGGCACCCCCACACAATGACAATGGTGACATCAAAGATCAATGATCACAGATCACCATAGCAAATAAAATAATGAGAAGGTCTGAAACACTGTGAGAATTACCAAAATGTGACACAGAGACCTGAGGTGAGCAAATGCTGTTGCACAAATGGCACCAACAGACTTGCTCGGTACAAATTTGTCACAAACCTCCAATCTGTAAAAATTTTGCAGTGTCTGCAAAATGCAACACAGTGAAGCATGTTAAAACAAGGTATGCCGGTATGCCTCACCATAGTGAAAGCAAAGAACAGCACACCCAGACACACCAAAAGCAAACTGCAAAAACACCAAAGATAAAGCAAAAGTCTTGAAAGCAGCTAGAGAAAACAACACATTATAGAGAGGGGAGCAACTATTTGAAATACTACGAATTTTGTATCAGAACCATGGGGGTCAGAAGACAGTGAAACAACATCACTCAAGGGCTAAAAGAAAAACCTAGAACTCTGTATCTAGTGAAAATCTCCTTCAGAAACAAAAGCAAAAGAATGACATTCTCTAATGAAGGAACCTGACAGAATGTGTCACCAGCACAATGGCACTAAAATAAATGCTAAAGGAAGTTTTCCAGGCTAAAGGACAATGATCCCAGAAGGAAACCTGGATCTTCAGGAATGAGGGAAGAGAAGCAGGAAGGGTAAATATAAGAGACTTTTTTTTTCCTTTTAAGTTTTTAAAAACACAACATTGTTGAAAGGGAAAAAAAATGATAATTGGCAGAACCCTGAAAGAAGGACCCAAAGAATGTTTATATAATACCCATAACAACTTTAACATAAAGGGGGGCAGGAGGTTAAGGGAATCTTTACAGTTGTGAGGCTTTTCCATTTTACCCGCAACAGTAAAGCATGAACTCTAAAAGACCGAAAAGTTGGGATTTTGTTGTATAATCTCTAGAGCAACCACTAAAAAAATATATCTAAAAAGATGTAGTCAAAAAGCCAACAGATAAATGAAAATGGGATACCAAAAAAGATTCAGTCAATCAAAAAAAGGCATGAAACGAGACATAGGGGAACCAAAAGAGAGGAGACAAATAGAAAAACCGTAAGATGGTTGACCTGAATGTAAATATTGATAATTTCACTGAAGGTAATGGTCTAAATACATCAATTAAAAGGGATTATGAGATTGGATTTTTTAGAAATAGTCCCACTGTTAATGCTGTATTCAAGAAATCTACTTTAAATGTAAAAACATGCATTGGTTAAAAGTAAGAGAATGAGAAAAGACTTATCATATCAACACCAAAGTCAAAAGAAAACTAGAATGGCTATATTAATATCAGACAAAGTAGACTCTAGAACAAAGAAATTTACCAAGGATAAAGAGGGATAGTACATAATGATAAAGGGCTCAATACATAGCCAGCTGGGATCACTAACAACAGAGCTCCAGATCGGCATTTATAGAACCACTCAAAACTATTAGAATAAAAATTCTTTTCAAGTACACATGGATATTTTACCAAGATGGACCATATAATGGGCCACAGAATAAGCCTTAATGTTTTTAAAAATTGAAATCGAACAAAATTTGTTTTCTGACTAAAACAGAATTAAACTAAAATTAAATTACATTAATGAAACCAAGTTATTTTCTCAGAGACAAGAGAAAAGGATAGAATATTTATCAACTTATTTCATGAGGCTAGCATAACCCTAATACCAAACCAGAGAAATATATTATCTAAGGAAAGAAACTACAAAACAATATCCCTGATGACTACAAATGCAAAAATCCTCAACAAAATATGATCAAGTCAAACCCGGCAATACAAAAATAGGAAAACACATCACAACGAAGTGGGGTTATCCCTGGAATGCAAGGCTGGATCAACATCTGAAAGTCAACCGATACAATGCACCATGTTAGATGACTAAAGAAGAAAAACCTAGACAGGGCAAACTGCAAGATCCACTCATAATAAAAACTCATCTAACTAGTAACAGCAGCAAATTTCCTTAACCTAATAAAGGCCATCTACAAAAACAAACCACTGTTAAAATACTTCATACTGAAAGATGGAGCACTTTCCTCTTTAACACTGGGGACAAGGCAAAGATGTCCTCTCTTACCACTTCTATTCAGTATCATACTAGAAGTCCTAGCCAGTGCACTATGTCAGGAAAAAGAGATAGAAGGCACGCAGATTGGAAAGAAAGAAATGAACCTGTCTCTATTAGCAGATGGCACTGTTGTCTACATAGAAAAATAAAAAAAAAACAAAAACCTTTAAGATGGCTCCTACAACTAAATAAGTTATAAGATTATAAGGTTGTAAGATATATGGTTGGCATACAAAAATCAAGTATATTACTCTATATTAGCAATGAACAATTGGAGTTCAACATTAATAAAGTAGTACTATTTACGATATCACCAAAAACTGAAGTAATTAGGTGTAAATCTAAGAATGTACAGGATCTATAGATGAAAACTATGTCATGGTGAAAGAACTCAAAGCTAAGTAAATGGAGAAATACACCATGTTTATGGATTAGAAGACTCAATATGATTCAAATGCTAATTCTCCCCAAAATGTTCTAGCTACACCAAAAGTATAATCCATAAAAGAAAAAATGATGAATTCAATTTTATCCAATGTAAAAATATGAAATGAAATACACTCTTAAGAGAATGAAGAGACAAGCCATGGAATAGGAGAAAATATTCACAAATTATGTATCTAATAAAGGACTTGTTTCCAGAATATAAAAAGTACCCTCAAAACTCAACAATAAGAAAACAAGCAATCACTTAGAAATGGGCAAAAAATCTAAACAGATACTTCATCAAAGATATAAAAAGGGTAAATAAGCATATGAAAAGATGTTCCATGTTATTAGTCATTAGGCAAAGGCAAATTAAAACCACAATGAGATCACTACATACTTACTACAATGCCTACATTTTTTTAAATGACAATTCCAACTGCTGACAAGGGTGCAAAAAACTGGGACTCATACACGTTGCTGGTAGAAATGCAAAAGGATATAATTGCTGCTGAAAACAATTTATCAGGTTTCTCTAGATTTAAACACAGAACGACTATTTGACCAAAAATTCTCAGTTCTAAGGTATTTACGCATGAGAAATAAAAATTTATGTTCACACAAAAAAAACCTATACATTTATCTAACATTTTTACTCCTAATCACCAAAAGCTGAAAATAACCCTGATGCTTTTCAACCAGTGAGTGGATAAACACCATGCCAATGGCACAAAGGCACAATGGAATAATCCTGAGTAATAAAAAAGGAACGAACTATTGATTCATACAACTTGGATGACTGCATTTGGCTAAATGAAAGAAGTCACACCTAAAAAGCTACACATTGTCTGGTTCTTTTTTTATGACATTTTGAAAATGGCAAACAAATAAGAAATCAGTGGTTGCCAGGGACAGAGGGTGGGGAAGAGTCTGATAAAAAGGGACAGCACAGGGGCGCCTGGGTGGCTCAGTCAGTTAAGCGTCTGCCTTCGGCTCAAGTCATAATCTCTGGGTCCTGGGATTGAGTTCCACGTTGGGCTCCCAGCTCAGCAGAGAGTTTGCTTCTCCCTCTGCCCCTCCCCCAGCTCAGGCTCACCCTCTTTCTCTCTCTCAAATGAATAAATAAAATCTTTTTAAAAAAGGGACAGCACAAGAGAATTTGGGGGGGGTGACAGAACCATTTTGCATCGTGACTCTGCTGATACAGACATGACTCTATACATTTGTCAAAATCTTACAACCATACACTACCAAGAGCAAATTTTACTGCATGTAAATTTATATAAAATAAAATCAACCAGGATGTAGTAAGAACCCAAGATGGAACACAAATTGTAACCTAAGAGTATCACAAATGAATAGTGTAAGCACACTGGAGAGGGTAGGGAAGAAAAGAACTAACCCAAGTAACTTTCTTTTTTTTTTTTTTTTTTTTGAGATTTTATTTATTTATTTGAGAGTGAGAGAGAGAGATTGAGAGAACAAGTTGGGGGGGAAGGGCAAAGGGAGAAGCAGACTCCCTGCAGAGGGATGACCCAGGGAGATCCCAGGACCCAGAGATCATGACCTGAGCTGAAGGGAGCTGCTTAATCAACTGAGCCACCAATTAACTTTCAAAAACCATATTTTGCTGAGATACTGTAAAGCTAAAGAGAAAAAGAATTGCACTCAAATAATATGGTGTAGTTACTAAATTTGTTTCTCAAAGAGATATGGGTTAGAAATTTTGCAGCAGCTTTATATGTATGCTAGAGTTGAACAAATAAATACATACATTGCAAATAATAAAAACTAGGTTTCTAACAATCCAAAAAGGCAGTCACAAGTAAGCAAATGAGGAAGGTCAGAATGAATACTGGTATTGGGTTGGATAGCAGTACCAATACTAGAATTATCCATGTGAACTAATAGTTTTTAAAATATATTGAGACAGTTACAAAAGTAAATATATATGAGTGTATGCATAGATTAGTACATCTATATGTATATATATTAATACACACACACACACACACACACCCCTACATCTATATCTGTATCTCCAAGTTGATGCACCAGTAGAACCTAGAAACAATGACATCCTAGTAGCAATGAGTATATTTACGGCCCAGATCTTAACTTCTAAATATCATTCCTCAATTAGAAAACAAAAACAAAACAAAAACCACCATCACTACAACCGGGGCTCCTCGGATAAGCTGGTAAAGCCAAAGCTGGGGCAGACAAAATGCAAGAAGGCCCGGGAGCACCATGGGTGCCAGAAAGTACAGACATGCTCAAAAAAGGATGAGGAACCTCAACGAGTTCCCAATGGCCAAAGCTGGAGCAACGTGAGCAACAAGCTGCACGAGAGAGTAACCTATAGCATAAGATAAATAGACATGGGTCAAGATGGAGAGAAAGAGAGAAAGAAGGTGGGGAGAGGGAAGGGACAGTTCTTCCTTACAGAAGAATTCCAATTAATACAGGCAGAAGGAATAAGGGTAATAGAAAATCACCATTAGAATATCACAGCAATTGTTGCAGACAAGATCCATTGATGAATGCTAAAATTCATGAGAGAAAGTTTGAAGAGAAGTGGACTATTCGTGTCATCTCAAAGTATTTCTTCCAAGAGATTTATTAAGAAAAAATAGTAACTTTCCGTAGAGAGTCCTGGCAGACACAGCCTGAATTAGGTGATCACTGGTAACCCTACCAGTAATAATATGTACCATCATATGACCATCAGTGATAAGATCACTGAGAAGGGCACTCCACTCCTGGGGTATCTTGGCCAAAAACGCACCTCCTCAATCTAATCTTGAGAAAACATCAGACTGAGGGACATTCCATAAAAATACTTCAAAAGTACCAAGAATATCAAAGCTAAATAAAGATGAGGAACTGTCACAGGTTGCTAGACATTAAGGAGAAGGTGACAGTTAACTGGAATGAAGGAATGTGGATGGGCTCCTAGAACAGAAAAATGACATCCGTAGAAATACTGGTAAAATCTGAATAAAGTGTAATTAACAGTTTGTATCAATATTAGTTTCTTACTTTTAATAATTTTACTATGGTTATGCAAGATGCTGCTTCACATTGGGGGAAGCCGGGTAAAGGATATATAGGAACTCTGTATGAATTTTACAACTTTTCTGTAAGTTTCAAATGCAAATACACACACACACACACACACACACACACACACACACACACACACACACACACGGTGTTATGACCTATGTAGAAATAAAATTAAATTTTAAAATAGCACAAGGGATAAGGGGTAAATAGAACTGTACTATTGTAAAGTTCTCATGTTGTAAATGAAGTGGCAAAAAATTATTTAAAGATAGACTGTGACAAGTTAAAGATGCACATTTTAAAACTTAAAGCAACCACTAAAACTAAAAACTAAACACAAAAAAACAAAAACCCACAGTAAAATGAAGGTGAACCTAATAAGCCAGAGTGGAATTAACAAGGAATCATTAAAAAAAACCCAGTCCCTCTAGAAAGGCAGGGGAAAAATACCTTTCAAAATGTATAAAAACAGCAGAAACAAACAGAAAAATAAACAGCAAGATGGTACCATTAAACCCAATCCAACCACACCTATGATTACATTTAATTACAAAATAAAAATTTAATTCTAAATAGTACAATAAAAGGCAGAGAGTCTCAATCTAGATAGAATAACAAATATAAAGCACAACTATATATTTTCTATGAGCCACTTTAAAATAAGACAGATATATTAAAAGTAAAATACATAGGAAGACCTATCAGACAAACTCTAATCATTAAAAGCTTAAGTGACTTTATTAATAAGAAAAAAGTAAACTCTAGGTTGAGGAATAATGCCACATAAAAACAGATATTTCATAATGATAAAGGGGTCAATTTATTACTTTTTTAAGATTTTATTTATGTATTTATGTATTTATTTATTTGAGAGAGAGCGTGCACTAGTGAGCATGAGGAGGAGCAGAGGGAGAGGGACAAGCAGATTCCCTGCTGAGTGTGGAGCCTGTTATGGGACTCAATCCCATGATGCTGAGATCATGACTTGAGTCAAAACCAAGAGTCAGACACTCAACCGACTGAGCCACCCAGGCGCCCCTAAAGGGGTCAACTTATAGAAAGACATAATCCTAAATATGGATGCACCAAATAACATAAATCAAAATATAAGAAACTAGAAAATATTTTGAATTTAATCAAAATAAAACATCATATCTAAATTTGTGTAATGTTGCATGCTTTAAAGGGTAATTCATAGCTTCAAATACTTATATTAGAAAAGAAGAATCATCTAAAATAAAGACTGAGGCTTCTTCCTTTAGGAGCTAAAAATAAAAAAGAGGAAAGTAAACCCAAAATAATTAAAAAGAACAATATAATAAATGTAAGAGCAAAGATTAATGAAATAGAAAATTAAAAAAGAGAGGAAAATCAATGAAACCAAAAGTGGATGATCTAAAAAATAATGAAGTTAATCTAGTTAGACTTTTAAAGAAAAGGAGAAAAGACGCATATTACTCATTCCGAGAATAAAAACAAGGACATCACTACAGGTCCTAGAGACATTAAAATGATAATAAGAGAATTTTATAAATAACTATTGGCCAATAATTTGGCAATTAAAAAGAAATAGAGTTTCCTGAAAGATGCTAATTACCAGAACTGACTCAAAAAGAAATTAAAAAATCTGAAAAGTTCTGTATTATTTCATTTTCTAATTTAACATACTGTAAAGCTATTTTGGTACACAGTTCCTCCTATCCTTTGAAAACACTGACTTCGTAATTTAAAATATTCCCAAAATCTCAGGACTGGATGGCTTTAAAGATGAGTTAAAACAAACACACAAGGAAAAGAATACCAACCCTACACTAGTCTTTCAGAAATTGGAAAAAGAGAAAACAGTTTCCAACTAATACTTTGAAGACAGCATTGTCCTCACACAAAAAACAAAGTCAATACAAGAAAACCACAAACTACAAAACACTGTTGAAAGAAATTAAAGAGCTAAATAAATTGAAAGTCATCCAACATTTATGAGTCAGAAGACTTAATATTGTTAAAATAGCAACACTCCCTAAATTAATCTACAGATTGAACACATCCCTATAAAAATTCCAGCTGCCTTTTTG
Organism: Eumetopias jubatus; assembly: GCF_037043125.1. NCBI lineage: Eukaryota > Metazoa > Chordata > Mammalia > Carnivora > Otariidae > Eumetopias > Eumetopias jubatus. Next base: position 28,790,476 of record NW_028274811.1, on the reverse strand, counting down.
TAGAAATTGATAAGCTAATCTTAAAATTCATATAAAAATTAAAGAAACTGAAAATAGCCAAAACAATCTTGAACAAGAATAACAAAGGTGGATGAAGGGGAGTAAGTCGGAGGGGGAGACGAACCGTGAGAGACGATGGACTCTGAAAAACAAACTGAGGGTTCTAGAGGGGAGGGGGGCGGGGGGATGGGTTAGCCCGGTGATGGGTATTAAGGAGGGCACATTCTGCGTGGAGCACTGGGTGTTATGCACAAACAATGAATCATGGAACTCTACACCAAAAACTAATGACGTAATGTATGGTGATTAACATAACCATTAAAAATGGGGAAAAAAAAGAATAACAAAGGTGGAAGACTCCCACCTTCCAATTTTTAAAACTTACTACAAAGCTACAGTAATCAAGAAACTATGGTACTGGCATAAGGATAGACATATACACAAATGCAGGAGAACTGAGATTCCATGAAAACAAAACCCATCTATCTATGGCCAAAAGATTTTTCTAAATTTATTTTAGAGACAGAGAGAGAGAGTATGCGTGTGAGCAGGGTGGAGGAGGGGAAGAGGGAAAAGTAGAGAGAGAATCTCAAGCAGGCTCCCCACTGAGCACAGAGCCCGGCACAGGGCTCCAACTCACGACCATAAGATCATGACCTGAGCTGAAATCAAGAGTTGGACGCTCAACAGAATGAGCCACCCAGGGGCTCCTGGCCAACTGACTTTTCACAAGACGTGTCAAGACAAGTCAATGGAAGAAAGAGTACTCTTTTCAACAAATGATGCTGGGAAAATAGGATATCTACAGGCACAAGAATGATTTTGGATTTTTGTTTTACATGCTATGTAAAAATTAACTTGAAATGGATCAAAGACCTAGATGTAAGAGCAAAAACTGTAGTCCTTAGAAGAAAACTCTGGATAAGGCAATGGTTTCTTAGATATGACCAACAGAAACAAAATGAAAAAAATAAAAAATAAACTAGGCATCACCAAAATTAAAAACATCTATTCTTCAGAGGACATCAAGAAGAAAGTGAAAAGACAACCCACAGAATGTGAGGAAATTTTTGCAAATAATATATCTGATAAGCAACTTGTATCTAGAATCTATAGAGAAGTATTATACCACAATAATGAAAAGATCACCCAATTTTTCAAAAAATGGACAAAGGAACTGAGCAGACAGTTCTCCACAGGAGACACTCAAATGGCAGTAAGAACATGAAAAGATGTTCAACATTATTATCCACTGGAGAAATGCAAATCAAAACCACAATGAGGAGGTGCCTGGGTGGCTCAGTCAGTTAAGCGTCTGACTCTTGGTTTGGGCTCAGGTTGCGATCTCAGGGTCGTGAGACTGAGCCCCACATCAGGCTCTGCTCTCAGTAGGGAGTCTTCTTAAGATTCTCCTCTCCTTCTGACCCTCCCCCTCTCACACACTCTCTCTAAAATAAATAAATATTAAAAAAAAAAACCCGGGCGCCTGGGTGGCTCAGATGGTTAAGCGTCTGCCTTCAGCTCGGGTCATGATCCCAGGGTCCTGGGATCGAGTCCCGCATCGGGCTCCCTGCTCAGCGGGAAGCCTGCTTCTCCCTCTGTCTCTCTTTCTCTCTCTCTCTCTGTCTCTCATGAATAAATAAATTAAAAAATAAAAATAAAAATAAATAAATAAATAAAAAACCCCACAAGAAGGCAGCATTATATGCCCACAAGGATGCCTATAACCAAGAAGATGATTCCAGCAAGTGTTGGTGAGGATGTGGAAAAACTGGAACCCTCATACATTGCTGATGGGAATTTAAAATGGTGGGAAACTGGGGGAAAGTACTTGGTAGTAGGTTTTCAAAAACTTCAACACAGACCTACCCAGGTGACCCAGAAATTTCACTCTCTGGTATATCTCCAGAAGCACTGGAAATATATGTCCACATCAAAACTTGTTCATATGTTCACAGCATTATTCCTAACAGCCAAGCAGTGAGACAATCCAAATGTCGACAACTGACGTAGGATAAACAAAATGTGGGCGATCCATACCATGGAATGTTAGTCAGCCATAGAAAGGAATGAAGTACTGATACATAGTGCAACATGAATGAGTCTTAAAAATGGCATGCTAAGTAATAGAGCCAGACACAAAAGGCCACAGACTGTATGATTTCATTTATATGAAATGTCCAGAATAGGCAAATCCACAGAGATAGAACTTGATTACTGATTGCCGGAGGCTTGGATAAGGGCAAACGAGGAGTTCAGGGTTTCTTTTTGGGGTGATAAAAATGTGGATAAAAAAAAAAGTAGCGATGTTTGCACACCTTGTGAATATACTAAAACCCACCGAATTGTACAGTAATTTTAAAATAGTGAATTTTAAGAAGACAGCAGGAGGGGAAGAATGAAGGGGGGGAAATCGGAGGGGGAGACGGACCATGAGAGACGATGGACTCTGAAAAACAAACTGAGGGTTCTAGAGGGGAGGGGGGTGGGGGGGGATGGGTTAGCCCGGTGATGGGTATTCAAGGGGGCACGTTCTGCGTGGAGCACTGGGTATTATGCACAAACAATGAATCATGGAACACTACATTAAAAACTAATGATGTATGGTGATTAACATAACAATAAAAAATTTTAAAAAATAGTGAATTTTATGGTATGTAAATTGTATTTCAATAGTAAAAAGAAAAGTACCAACCAGTACCCCCCACAAACATAGATGCAAAAATCCTAAAGGAAATATTAGTCAATTGAATCCAACAATATATAAGTAGGAAAATATATTATGACCATGGGGGGCTTAATTGAAAAGCCATGTAATTCACCATATTAACAGAATAAAGGGTAAAAGCCACCGAATCATCATCGCAACTGATGCAAAAAAGTATTTAACAATATTCAGTGCCAATTCATGATGCAAATTCTTAGTAAACCAGGAATGAGAGGGGATAACAAACATTGATTATCTTGCAATTCCTGGGCTCAGGAATCTGGGTGTGGCTTTACTGAGTGCCTGGGGCTCAAGAGCTCTCCTAAGAATTCTCAGACTGTTGGCAGGGGCTGCTGTTGGCTCTGAAGATGACCCCGGAAGAGGAAACACTTTCAAGGTCACTCATGTGTCTGTTGACATGATTCAGCTTCTCATGGGCTGTTGGAAAGAGGACCTCAGTTCTTGACTAACTGTTGGCTGGAGGTCGCCCTCCATCCTTTCCCATACGGGCCTCTCTACTGGGCAGCTAGCTCACAGCAGGGCATGTGGCTTCCCCTAGGGCAAACGAGAAAGGGAGAGTGAACCCCGAGATGAAAGGCAGTCTTTTCATGACCTAAACTTGAAAGTGACATCTCAACGCTTCTGCATGATGGGTTCATTAGAAGCAAGTCAATAAGCCCAGCTCATACTCAAGAAATGAGATTGCACGGGGAAGCACATAAAAGGAGGTAGGGATCTTTGGAGACCATCACAGAGACTGCCTACCACAAAGGTACCTATAGAAAAAAGTGACAGCTAACAGCATTAATATTATATTTAATAGTGAAATACTGAAATATTCTTCCCTAAGATAGAGAACAAGCAGAGGATAGATACTGTCAGTAGTTCCCGTCAGCACGGTACTAGAGACCTTTTCAGCATAGAAAGTCAGAAAGAAATAGAACAGTCTCTCTTCTGATGACATGACTGTTTCTGTGGCAAATTTTAAGGAATATATACCCCCAAAACCACACTACTAGAACTAACAGGGGAATTTTGCAAGGTCACAGAATAAAAGTCAAAATACAAAAGTTAATTGCATTGTATATACTGGTTCCAAACAATGAAAAATGGTATTTAAAACACGACATCATTTACAGTTGCATCATAAAATACAAAATACTTAGAACTAAATTTAATAAAAGATACGTAAGACCAATAATACATTTTTTAAAAAAGCTATGCAAGACCTCTATACTGAAGACTACGAGACTGGAGAGAAAATTAAAGAAGGTTTGAATAAAAAATAAGTTAGACAAAGAAAGACAAATACCCTATGATCTCACTTATATGTAGAATCTAAAAAACAAAGAAAAATCTGAGCTCATGGATATAGAGAACAGAATGATGGTTGCCTGGGGACGGGGAGTGAGGAGGGTGAAATGGTTCAAGGTAGCCAGAAGGCAGAAATTTCCAGTTATAAAATGATTAAGTCCTGGGGATGTCATGTACAGGATGGTAACTATAGTTCAGGATATTGTCCTGCATATTCAAAAGTAGCTAGGAGAGCAGATCTTGAAGTTTCCCATCATGAGAAAAAACTATAATTATGTATGGTGATGAATCAATATAACTGGATTTGTTATGATCGTTCTGGAATATATACAAATGTCAGATCATTATGTTGTATACCTGATACTAAGAAGATAATGTTATATCAATTAGGCCTCAATAAAAACAATCTTTAAATTAAGGTAGCATAGCAAAAGCATAAAGATCATCAAATGTGTCAATGGAATAGAATGGATAACCCAGAAAAACTCTCACATATACGATTTTTGACATAAGACCCAAGGCAGTTCAAATGAGAAAGTCTTTTTTCAAAGCAGTACCAGATGATGATGATGATGATGATGATGATAATGCTAGAACAACTGGATAATAATAGGAGGGGAAATGAACCTTGACTCCTACATCATCCCATATTTCCAAATATTCGTTTGAAATAGATAATAGGGTCAAGCTTTATATTCCCCATATCAATATCTAATTATTCCAGCTTCTCTGCCTCTCCAACGCTGGGCATTGTCAGTCTTTTTCATTTTTGCCTATTCTAGTGTCTAGTGGGGAGAGAAACAAACAGACCCCACATATGTTGCTGGCGGCAGTATAAAATGGCAAACAGCTCGAAAATTTTTTGACCTTTTCTTAAACTGTTAAAGAGAGATTTATTTATAACCAGTAGCTCTATTCTTCCTCACCCCAAAGAATAAAAATGTATATCCACAAAATCTCTCGTACAAGAGTGTTTGTAATAGCCTCATTTATGAAAGCCCCGAACTTTAATAACCCAACAGCTCCTCCAACAAGAAAATTAATAAATAAACGGTGGTATTTTTATACAATGGAAATGCTCTTCAACAATTTAAAAAGTGAACTGCTAACACATACGGCAGCTCGGGTAAATCGTAAAACATTACACTGAGTGAAAGAAACCAGACACAAATGAGTATACACTGTGTGATTTCTTTTATATGAAACTCAAGAACATGCAACACTAATCTATGGTTGTAGTAATAAGACTAGTTGCCTATCAGAGGTAGGAATGACCCCAAGGGGACATAAGGGAACTTGCTGGGGTGATGAAAATACTCTATGTTTTGACTGCGGTGTTGGTTACGCAAGAGTATACATTTGTCAAAATTTCATCAGTTTACACACTTGAGTTATGTGCATTTCACCGTAGGTAAACTGTACCCTGAACTTAAGAAAAGATCATTCTGGCTGCTGTGTGGCGAATGCCCAGTTAAGAGAGCGGGAAGGAAGGCGGTGAGGGCAGCCGGTAGGCTCTAGCGGGATCCCGGGAGCTGACGTCAGTGACGTGGATGGACACACGGCTGCAGCGCAGAAAGAGCCAGATATGGGATAGCTGTCAACTCGAGCGCAACCTCCCTCATGGTGGCAGCCAATCTCACACGATGTACTACTGGCTCCGTGACATCAATTCCACATCATTATTGAATACTCCCTGCATGCCACGTACCTAATCATTTCCCTGCTTTTCATGGGGTGCAATCCTGCCTGCATTGGAAACCAGCCTCTCTTCCATGTACTAGTGTGCAATCTTGGGCAAGTTAAGTAACCTTTTGAGTCTCGGTACCCTGATTCCGTAAATCAGGTACAATTGTATCTATCCAGAAGGCTTATTATGGGCATTAATTAGGTTTAAATTGGAAAATAATGGCTAAGTTCCCACTCCATTACCTGGCCCATAGTAAGTAGTGAAGAAATGATAGAACCTCTCCTTCTTTCCTAGACTTTCTAACTAGATGTGAGCTCTCCAAGGCAGGGGCATATCTCCTCCTCTTATCTACGCAAAGTCATAGGAGATGACCAGAACAGGAAGCATGCTGCACGCATGTACTTGCTTTCTGGCCCAAGGCACCGGGGAATAAGACACTTTGTGGAGTGGATTCTGGGTGCAGATTTGCTCACCTGGGTAACATCGACAAAGCCCACAAGATTGTAGAAAGCATTGGTTTGCCCTAATTAGAACACAACAAAAGTCAAAATTTCAAATGAAACTCAGATCTTTGGGAGTTTAGCTGTGGCTGGGAAATTTGGGGGGGGAAATGGTTCTAAAAGAAACTAATGAAAAAGGCTCACTTAAAAAACTTAATAAAGAATGTTGACTTAACTAGTGCTTTATGAAGAAATATTATGATGTATTAAAAGCAAACAAAACAAAACAAAAAAACCAACCACATATGGATTAGATTCCCCTGAAAGTAGATCAAGTTTTAAAATGTAAGGAAATGGTGCTCAGGAAAATGTGCAGGCTTTGTTCAACTCAAAACACAAATCGTTTTCTGAGTTTATTAAAAAGATTTGTGTATTTGTGATGAGCCCAGAAAGCATTCCCTATGTTCTGGTAAAGTGATGTCAGACTACCAGTCCTCAAAAATCAATCAATGCGTCAAAATCAAACACATTTGGATATACCATGGAGACATTTTGTGGAAACACTAGCTTTGAGGGAAAGATGGAAGGGCAATGTAAGCTAACTCATCAGATGGGCTTCCATTGGCTTTCAAGGGAAAGAGACATATGGCGTCCCGTTAAAGATAAAGAATTAAACAAACATATACTTAGCTCTACTCTCTCCAGAAACGCTACTAATTGACAACAAAAAGGTACTTTTATGGTATAATAAAGAAAACAAAACAAAGAAAACAGGAGAGAACATTTTGGAAGCTGGAAAAGTGGTAACCAATTTAGCAAATCTAAAAAACATAGCTGTAAGTCAACAGTAATGAAAACCAAAAGCCAAGGACTCAGGAGGACACAAAGAAATGGAAAAACGTTCCATGCGCATGGATTGGAAGAACAAACATTGTGAAGATATCAGTGCTACCTAGAGCAATCTACACATTCAAAGCAATCCCCATCCAAATACCATCCACTTTTTTCAAACAAATGGAACAAATAATCCTAAAATTTGTATGGAACCAGAAGAGACCCCGAATAGCCAGAGGAATCTTGAAAAAGAAAAGCAAAGCTGGCAGCATCACAATTCCGGACTTCCAGCTCTATTACAAAGCTGTCTTCATCAAGACAGTATGGTACTGGCACAAACACAGACACATAGATCAATGGAACAGAATAGAGAGCCCAGAAATGGACCCTCAACTCTATGGTCAACTCATCTTCGACAAAGCAGGAAAGAATGTCCAATGGAAAAAAGACAGTCTCTTCAACAAATGGTGTTGGGAAAACTGGACAGCCACATGCAGAAGAATGAAACTGGACCATTTCCTTACACCACACACAAAAATAGACTCCAAATGGTTGAAAGACCTAAACGTGAGACAGGAGTCCATCAAAATCCTAAAGGAGAACACAGGCAGCAACCTCTTCGACCTCAGCCGCAGCAACTTCTTCCTAGAAACATCGCCAAAGGCAAGGGAAGCAAGGGCAAAAATGAACTATTGGGATTTCATCAAGATAAAAAGCTTTTGCACAGCAAAAGAAACAGTCCACAAAACCAAAAGACAACTGACAGAATGGGAGAAAATATTTGCAAATGACACATCAGATAAAGGGCTAGTATCCAAAATCTATAAAGAACTTATTAAACTCAACACCCAAAGAACAAAGAATCCAATCAAGAAATGGGCAGAAGACATGAACAGACATTTTTCCAAAGAAGACATACAAATGGCCAACAGACACATGAAAAAGTGCTCCACACTGCTCGGGATCAGGGAAATCCAAATCAAAACCTCAATGAGATACCACCTCATACCAGTCAGAATGGCTAAAATTAACAAGTCAGGAAATGACAGATGTTGGCGGGGATGCAGAGAAAGGGGAACCCTCCTGCACTGTTGGTGGGAATGCAAGCTGGTGCAGCCACTCTGGAAAATAGTATGGAGGTTCCTCAAACAGTTGAAAATAGAGCTACCATACGATCCAGCAATTGCACTACTGGGTATTTACCACAAAGATACAAATGTAGGGATCTGAAGGGGTACGTGCACCCCAATGTTTATAGCAGCAATGTCCACAATAGCCAAACTGTGGAACGAGCCAAGATGTCCATCGACAGATGAATGGATAAAGAAGAGGTGGTATATATACACAATGGAATATTATGCAGCCATAAAAAGGAATGCCATTTGCATTGGCATTGGCATTGGCATTTGCAAGGCAAAGGCAAATGGCAATGTCCTTGCCATTTGCAAGGATGTGGATGGAACTGGAGGGTGTTATGCTGAGTGAAATAAGTCAATCAGAGAAAGACATGTATCATATGACCTCACTGATATGAGGAATTCTTAATCTCAGGAAACAAACTGAGTGTTGCTGGAGTGGTGGGGGGTGGGAGGGATGGGGTGGCTGGGTGATAGACATTGGGGAGGGTATGTGCTATGGTGAGCGCTGTGAATTGTGCAAGACTGTTGAATCACAGATCTGTACTTCTGAAACAAATAATGCAACATATGTTAAGAAAAAAGAAAAGAAGAAGATAGCAGGAGGGGAAGAATGAAGGGGAGTTAAGTCGGAGGGGGAGACGAACCATGAGAGACGATGGACTCTGAAAAACAAACTGAGGGTTCTAGAGGGGAGGGGGGTGGGGGATGGGTTAGCCTGGTGATGGGTATTAAAGAGGGCACATTCTGCATGGAGCACTGGGTGTTATGCACAAACAATGAATCATGGAACACTACATCAAAAACTAATGATGTAATGTATGGTGATTAACATAACAATAAAAAAAAGAAATGCCCAAGTCTTCAGACGTCCATCTTCATTCTAGGTAGCCAGGTGACAGCCTCATCACCACTCTGGCAGAAGACTTAAAAGAAAAGACTCCTTCAGGAAAGGATGAAACAGTCTGGAGATCACCAAGCATAGCTGAAGGTGACAGTATCAGAATGAAAACAGAAATATTAAATGAAATTCTACAAAGTGCTGTGAAGTGAATTGTGTCCCCTTCAAATTCACGCGTTGAAGCCCCAACCCCCAATGTGACTGTATTTGGAGACAGGGCCCTTAAGGAGGTAATTAAGGCTAAATGAGGTCATTAGGTGGGGGCCCTAATCCAATAGGACTGGTGTCCAAAAGAGAGGAAGAGAAAACACCAGAGCATTTGCTTTCTCCATATACATGTAAGGAAGACCATGTGAGGACACAGGAAGAAGGTGGTCTTCTGAAAGCCAAAAAGAGAGGCCTCACCATAAATCAACCCTGCTGGTACCTTGATCTTGGACCTCCAGCTTCCACAACTGTGAGCAAATTAATTTCTGCTGCTTAATCCACCCAGTCTGTGGTGTTTCCATATGACAGCCTGAGCAGACTAGTGATACATACACTCAGTGAGGAGACGTTTAGCCTGCTTCCCCTCCAAGATCCCAGAATGCTGGCAGCTAGACATATATCTTCCAGGCAGGAGACTGAAGACAATTTCTCTAAGCAATCAGATTAGTCCAGGAGAAAAGTCCAAAAGGTACCAACACTGAGAATTCCCTATGAAAATAGCATGGCTAAATTTATGCAACATGAAGTTCATAGTTTATACAGCCCCACCTAAGCATCTGGAGCTTTCAAATCAGCATTTTAGTCACCTCTATCCGTAAATGTAAGTAGACTATGAAGAATCACCAGGAATGTGTAGAAATTATCTAATATGAAATAGAGACCAAAACACATATGAAAGGAGAAAACCTGCATGTAACTATAATATTCTCAGAGAAGATATTACATCTGTGAAGCAAGAACAAGATGCTTTCTGAAAATGGAATGTTCAGAAAACAACAACAAAAGAGCCTTTGGAAATTTAAAAAAAATGGCAGAAACAAAATGCATAAAAACTTCAAAGACGAGGTAAAGAAATGACAAGAGAAGACAAAAAGATGGAAAAATAAGAATGCTGAGGAAACAGTTGAGGGGGTCCCATATCTAAACAACAGGAGTTCTAAGAAGGGCGTGGGAGGAGAGAACATTAAAAGGAGGGAAAATAACAAAGGAAATAAGGAAGGAAATAACTTTCACAAGTAATCACCAGAATTGAAGGCTAGGAGTTTCAAAGAGAGAAAATTCACTCAGTGACCTACATAATGAGTACAAATATATCCATACCAAGGAACCGCATCATGAAATTTCTAAACAACAGGAACAAAGAAAAATGCCTATAGTTGGGGAAGGAGGGAGGGAGAGAGAGAGAGGATGACTGATTTCATAAAATGGTCTCAGCAACAATGGAAGCTTGCAGGCAATGGCACAAGACCATAAAAGTTCTGGGAGAAAATTATTTCCATCCTAGGCTTCTATACCTAGCCAAACCATCAACTAAACATGAGGATAGAATAAAGGCATTTTCAGGCATTTAAGGTCATATAAAAATAACTGCTAACTTCTTTGTAACTTAATGGGGGGAAAAAACGTGCTCCACCCAAATGGGGAAGTAACCCAAGAACGAGGAGGATCCAGGATCCAGGAACTAGAAGATCCAGCAGAAAGAACACCAAGGGGATCACCAAGATCCGAGGGAAGAAACCCCAAACAAGTGCTGTAGAGCAGATCTAGAAGGCACCCAACCCGGTTCAGAAGGTCCCATGAGAGGTGTTCTCAAGAAGATGAAAGTAATAGAATAGAGATTGTGAAAACAAGTTAGGGACCAATTTTACTCAACTGTAGGTTAATGTGGTGTTGAATTAGTGACATAAAGTAAAACAGCGAGCAGAGAAAAAAATAACATCATTAACTTCAGAGAGGAAATGTTGATCAGAGAGGAAAAGTACAAGTCATCACAGCTCAGCCAGGAATTATATTTTCAGGGTCAAAATAATTTAATCACTGAATCCTGATCTAAGAAAATTATGCTCTATTTTGGAAAGATGGGAGATGAGACGTGTGGGTAGTGATGAAAAAGAGTTGAATCCTCATCTTCCACAACAAGAAGCCAAGGGACAATGTCAAAAATGAAAAACCCTGGTAACATAAATATAAGGACATTATTTACAGATACAGAGGTTAAGTAACAGGACAATCAGCTAAATTACTAAAAGTGGTGGCAATGGTATAGTAGTAGCTGCCTCTGGAAAGTAGAAAACGCAGGGCAAGGAGAAGTTCAGGATGGATGGATGTTGTGTGTTATGTCTCTCCCTCTCTCTCTCTCTCTCTCTCTCCAGTGTGTGTGTGTGTGTGTGTGTGTTTGCAACAAGCCTCCTAAACTATTCGACACCCTAAACTACAGACAAATTTAACTTTTATTTTAAAATTTAAAACAAAAATGAATAAAATTGCCTAAATGGAAAAAGGGGGGAGGAAGATGAGAGAAAGAGGAGGAAGAAGAAGACGGGGTGTTCTGACTCCTTGGGGGTCATTATAGAGACCACAGTTCAGCTGTGCCTGCTGCTTCTCCCAAAGGCTCCCACCTCTCTGACTCCTTCCTGGCAGGAGCCCCTTCTAGCTACCAAGGATCCAGGAACAGACAGAGCATAGATTGCACCCCAAATTCCATAAACACAAAGGCTGTCCTGATGGCCTTCACAGGAAATACACAGATTTACCAACCCCCTGGAGGACTCGTGTGAGTCATACCCACTCAGGACCACCTGCCTGGGTACTGTCTCTCCTGGAGAACATCTGCTAACCAGCACAAGGGTGAGGTTCATTCTAAGGGGCACTGAGAACCCCAGGCCTTGCCCTGTGGGCTTTTGTATTCTGTTTCTACAAGGGAGACAAGAAGACCAGACCAGACTACCAACTCTTCCAAGCACTTGGGCAGGACAGGGGTCCCCAGCCCACCGGCTAACTCTGACCCCACCCCTGAGCTTTTGCTTCCCTCCAATCAAAGCAAAACAGGACCCTGGTTTAGACTGGAACTATTCACATGGGTGACCATGCTGGAGAGCCACTTCTTGGACAGTTAAGTAGGATTTCAGAGGAAACATATTTTAACAGTCCAAACACACACACACACACTCCCCTTGGAAATCTTTTAACTACAAATGTTTTAACTACAAATGAGTAGCTTCCATTCCTCTTTTTTCTTTAAAATTATAAAAGTATTCATGCAAATAATTAAAAATTTTGATAAAATGAAAAGGTAGGATAAACAGTCAGTCTCCCTCCCTTCTCAAGCTCCCGGGACCTCTGTCTAAAGAAAATCAAATCACTGTGAGAAGTTTCTTATGCGTTCCTTGGGGTATACTTCTATATACAGAAGCTTATATTATTGGCATTCAGCTTGTATTTATTTTATCCAAATGAGAGTACTCTGTGCATACTGCTCAGCACTTTCCTTGCTTTGTACTTACTTAACGTGTCTGGGGTGATACATGAAGATCTCCAAAATACGGTATAGACCCACCATGCTCCCTCTAACAGCTGCAGAGGATTCCATTACACAGATGTACCTCAACCAGTCCTCTATTGGGGGATGTTTATAGTTCTTTGTTTTTTCTCTATAATAAATAGGGATGTAACAAATGTCCTCAAATGCACATCACTGCATTCATTTATACACATACCAGTAAGATAAATTCCTGTATGTGGGATTGCTAGGTTGCAAGCCTGGTGCGTTTTTAACACATTTGCAAACTTTCGTCCGCAGGTCTTACACCAGTTCCCACTCTCCGCCCACCATGTGGGACTGTGCCTCTTCCCTACAACCTGTCCAACAAAAGGCATCAGCAAACGGGTAAGCCTTCACAAGCCCGTGAGGCAAAAATTGTAACTGGTTTTGTTAATGGACATTTTTAAAAATATAAGTAAGATGGGGCTGCTTTCCATTTGCTTTATGTATCTCCTTTCCCACGGACTGCTTGGTTGAGTCTTTGTCTTTCCATTGGGTTATCTGCTTTTTTTCTGATTGATTGTTCAAGGTCATTTATAAAGGAAGTAAATCAGTTAACTTTGAACCACAATTACGCACCCTGTTTTTCTAATGGTACTTGATGTTAAATCCTATAATCAACTAGAAGGAGAGGCATGTCCTTCCAGGGTGTCCTGTGAGCACCTACAGGCAGGGAGAGAACAAGAACAGTGGTCCTAATGGGTGGGCACTGCATGAGTACTGCCAGGGTGCCAAACACTGAGCACTCTTCATACACCATCTCGTTTTGTCCTTACCATAATCTTTCGAGGAATGTTCGTTAGTATCCCTATTTTACAGACAAAGAACAGGTAGAGAGGTCAAGTCCCTTACCTAGCCTCTCAGAGCCAGGAAATGGCAGACCCCGGCTGTCTGACCCCAGAGACCCAACTATTAACCACTCTGCCACACCATCTACTATTTGATCCCCAGGGCCTGGCACAGAGTAGGGACTGAGAATCAGGTTGGTCACTCCAAACCATATGCATCTTGATGCTGTGGAAATACAAACCACCAGTCTAGCATGTGGGCAGGAGCTGATTCTCCTGTTCTTTCCGTACTGGGTTCTTGGTGTCTAGAAAGGCCCCTGGCACAAAGTAGGTGCTTAGGAAATGGTGGATGAGTGAATGCATGAATGAACAAATGTCTTCTCACTTGACTATGAGCTCCTTGAGGGCAAAAACTGGCCGGCTTGTCCTCCCGGGGCCTGGCTCAGTGCCTTTCATGGGGAAGATGAAGACCAATTAAAAAAATGTGTGCAAGCCTCTCTACTGTTTGGGATAGTGTTCCGCCTACAAGCTTCCACTCCTAGTCAGGCTGAAGCAACACTACCAATCCCAGGAAATGTGCTCTGACAGCATCTGACATGTCACGTGGGAAGACCCATGCAAGAGAGGACAAGGCCAGGGAGCCAGGCCAGGAAGGCAAGAGGCCTACCCACTCCCAGGCCGAGAAGCTGGCTCCCTTCCTTCACCTTTGCCCCAACGTTGTGGCTACTAGTGCTTCTTAGCTGGGAGATAATAGCAGCCCACAACCCAAAGAGTCACCCCAGAGCTTACTGAGGACAGACCTAGCTTTCTATCTGCATTAATTTATCTGGTCTTCAAGACAACCACATGTCACAGGTACTAGCATTATCCCCAGAGATGAGGGAAGGCACAGAGAGGTTACGTTGCTTAAGGCCACAAAGAACAGAGTCAGGATTTTAACTCCCAAAGACTGCTGGGCCCTTCTGCCCAGCAGCAATGCTCTCCCCTACTTGCAGTCACCCTCCAACTCCTACTCACCCTCCCAGACCCAGCTTCCTGCTTTCCACCCTGAGCAAGGGCTCCCAGCTCCCAGATTCCCTCCCTTACCTCTTGTCCCTCAGCTGGCTCTGCCTTTTCTCCTGCTCCATTAGCCATGGTAGGATGTGCCTGGTTTGCTAGCCAGCTTCTTGGGGTGCGAGCATGGATTCCCCATGGCGCTGCCTTCCAAGGCTTCCTCTGTTCTGTTCCCAGCACTGGGCAGCAGGCAATGGGGCCCTCAAGCCCTCCAGACCAGGGGAGAACTGTCCCCCAGAGGGCCCAGTGGGCATCCCTGAGTCCACCCTTGCCTGTCACAAGCCCGGCTGACAGATGCAGTGTGCACCCAGGCAGCCTCTTAAGCTGAGGGAAGTGAAGTCAGGCCACAGGTGAGCTGGACCTGATTCCCATCTGTCTGAGGGCAAATGGCCAAGACAGACACTTCCTCCAGTTCTATAACCAGCACTTAAGAGGCTCAGAAGTCAGACAGGGGTTCAAATGCACTGTGTGTGACACTGGACGAATTGTTCAAACCCTCTGAGGCTAGGTTTCCTCAGTTGTGAAACAGGGATGATAATACTACCCATTTCACATCGCAGGGGTTTGGGGAAGGATGAAACTAGTTAACAAGACCCTTCCTATTTTCTGGACCAGTGCTGTACTCAGCACTGGGCAGGTGCTGTTATGAGCACCTGCATTATGGATATGGTGCCCAGAAAGCCCTGAGGAGCCCTTCCTCCAGGAGGGCCCTCTCCCCCCCCCTGCACCCCGCCTACCCCACCCATGCTCAGCCTCCTCCCCTCATTCCAAGCCCATGATCCCTCAAGAGACCTGTCCCGACTTCTAGTCTCCAGCCAAGCTCATCTGTCGGGGCAAGATGATGACCCTGAATCCAAGGATGCCCAAGCACCCCCAGGCTCGAGGCCCCCACTGCTCCCAGCCCCACGTGGGTTTCCTGGCCTGGCGGGGCCTTTGAGAAGGGGAGTCCTTGGAAGAGGAGCTGTGAAAGGTAGAACAGGCCCTCACCCCAGGATCTTCTTAACCATCTGTCTTGCTGGTCCTGGACGGGTCCTCACCCATCAGGAGTGATACCAGCTCCTTCCTCCCCGGCCAGCCAGGCCTCCCTCGCCCATGCCTTCTCTCCCTCCTCCTCAGCTGGCTAGTCACACCACAGGGCTGGCTCCTAATTAGCCTAACAAAACTCAGTCACCAGGGGCAGTCCTTGAAGTCAAGGATTTCAACAAAGCTAAACCACTAAATCCCGTGGCCGCCAGCCTGTCTTCACAGCTTCTCGGGCTCCGGCAGAGATCACACTCCCATGCCGAAACCACAGCCCTGGCGGCTTCAGTGTCCAACTCCCGTCTTGAGCCACCTTATCAAGGCAGGCCCGGCCCATCCTTTATCTGCCTGCCATCTCTAAGTGCTTCCATCCCCCTGACAGGCCCCATAAAAGCTGGTAAAAGACAAGGCTGCCCCGCTTTTGACATGGCTGACTTCAAAGGCTATGAATTAGGTGGGGCCGCTCTGGATGCCTTACTGAGTTAAGGGCAAGGCTCAACGCTCCTGGGATGACCCTGTTGGTCTGGGGATCATTCCAAGAGCCCAGAACCTGTCCATAAATACACAAAAGTGGTTAAGGCACAAGGTCTGGGGGCAAGCGTCCCCAGTTCAAGACCGAGCTTGGCCGCTTGGTAACTGGGGAGGTTGCTTGCCTTGTTGTTCTCAGAACCCTGCCTGACAAAAGGGGGATAATGAAATTTGACTGCCCGTCTAGTCCTATGAGCATTCCTGGGACAGGCTTGATGTGGTAAAGAAAGCTCCCTTCTGTATGGAGATGGCTGCTTCTTGGGGCCCCTGAGAGCGATCCTAACCGGGTCCTGAGTAGCAGTGACATCTGAATTTGGCAGGTGGCCATGGGGAAGAAGGAGCACAGAAAGGACCCAGGCCACGTGGCACGTGCAGGCTCAATCCCCACCTCTACCTACCCGAGACCCATCAGAGCTCAGGGCTCCAACGCCCTCGCCCTATCACGGCTAAAGCCTGTCTCCCAAGCAGTGGGATGTGAGTGTTTAATGGGAACCAAGTGTCAGTTGGGGCTGAAGCAGAGCTCTGGAGACGGATGATGGTTATGGTTACACAACAGAGTCAATTAACTTAATGCCACTGAACTGTGTATCTCAAAATGGTTAAATTTTATGTTATGAATAGTTTGCCACAATTTTTTTTTAAGTGCGGCCCTCAGGTAAAGGAGACAATCTAGAAATGGAAATAAAGTGCTTTCTAGCTCTTCCACGGGTTCAAACTTAAAACCCAAGATTCTTTTAATTTAT
This sequence comes from Eumetopias jubatus, assembly GCF_037043125.1. Lineage (NCBI taxonomy): Eukaryota > Metazoa > Chordata > Mammalia > Carnivora > Otariidae > Eumetopias > Eumetopias jubatus. The sequence goes on along the minus strand of NW_028274811.1, from coordinate 28,773,796 downwards.
TAACTTATAATGTATTATTTGTCTCAGGGGTACAGGTCTGTGATTCAACAGTCTTACACAACTCACAGCGCTCGCCATAGCACATACCCTCCCCAAAGTCCATCACCCAGCCTTCCCACCGCCCTCCAGTCCAGCAACCCTCAGTTTGTTTCCTGAGATTAAGAGTCTCTTATGAAAACCCAAGATTCTTATCTACTGATAGTGGACATGAAGCCCAGCCCAAGAACTGGCTCCTCCTGCCAGTCCCAAATCCACCCCATGGCCCATCAGCCCCATCTGGAGGCTGCTCACACTGGGCACAGGCTGGAGGTGTCCAGGAGGGGGTCTGCCATACGCACTGCCTCACACCCCTGGAGACCGCAGAGCCCAGCTCCACTGGCTCATGCCCACAAACAGTGGCTGCTCAGGACACCCGTTCCAAATCCTCAAAACAAAGAAGTGCCACAAGGGAAAGGGAAAAGCGGAATTAAGTCATCCTCAGCTTCTCCCCCAAACTGCACTGAGAAGAATCAAGACGCTTTTTAGGCCCACTGCCCAGAGACAAAATAGGAGATGAAAATATTTATTTGTTTCTAAGGCTCTTGCAATCCCAGGATGAAAAGCCCACCTCGGTTGTAACTTACTGCAGCTCGAGCTGCTTCCCAGGCAGGCCTCCCCACCGGCAGCCGCCCACTTGCTCAGGTCTCGGGGCAAGACGTCCCACCACCCCACTAGGGAGGAAAAAGTGGGGTCCCTGTCCCCACAGAAACTGATTCTATTAAATGAGAATTATCCCCGATTGGCATCAGGGAACCATAAATAGCCCAGCTGCCCCAGTTGAATCACCAGAACTAGCACTGTGTCAGCATTTCTATATAAACCAGGGTTTGCTAGGGGATTAGCTCACAGCCATAAAAAATTTGCTCCAGGCTGAAACTTGGCCTAAAGAAAATCTCAGCCCGGGAGTAGATACTGAAAAGAAAGCCAGCCAGACACCGCCCCCAAACCTCCCGAGGACAAGGGTGCCTCTGAGCAGGACCTCTTACACCGGGGCTCTGTTGTCGCCGGCGGGTAAGAAGCCTGGTGATTAAGGGCACCGCTTGGGGTTGCCATAATTCAAAATTTGGTGGGGCTTTTTTTTTTTTCCCCAAGCCAAAAGAAGGGATATTTGCTACTTGGAGAGCTTTGCATAGGCCTGAGTCTGAGAGTGTGTGATCCAAACCCTCCCTTTACTCCAATGACAGTTCAATGTCAAGCACAGAGAGATTTCCCCGGGCGGGGCACCAGCGCTCATGTGGGTTGCTTGCATGGTGTGGGCACAAGTGGATGCTGTCTCCTACCCCAAAGGTCAGGTTTTGATAGTAAGGCCTGGGAACCTACTCTATCAAAAAGGTAAAATAACTCCATGTATGAGACATATGGAGTCAGTGGCGAAAGGATGTTTTGTTTTGGTTTGTTTCCCCTGTGGAGAGTCAACACCGACTATTAAATAAAGCTAGATGCCTCTGTGCATCATATACATAACATGGCTTCCTGGCAGACTCGTGGTCTAAATTAAAAAAAAAAAAGACCACTATAAAAAAATATGAGAAGAAAAATTAAGAGAATGTATATGTAAATTTAAAGTGGGGAGGTCTTGGGGCGCCTGGGTGGCTCAGTCGTTAAGTATCTGCCTTCGGCTCAGGTCATGATCCCAGGGTCCTGGGATCAAGCCCCGCATCAGGCTCCCTGCTCTGCGGGAAGGCTGCTTCTCCCTTTCCCACTCCCCCTGCTTGTGTTCCCTCTCTCACTGTCTCTCTGTCAAATAAATAAATAAAATCTTTAAAAAAATAAATAAATAAATAAATAAAGTGGGGAGGTCTTAAGTAGCTTTAAAGAAAACCAGAAGCCCTTGAGGCACCTGGGTGGCTTAGTCGGTTAAGCGTCTGCCTTCAGCTCAGGTCATGATCCCAGCTCCTGGGATTGAGTCCTGCATCGGGCTCCCTGCTCAGCGGGGAGTCTGCTTCTCCCTCTCCCTCTGCTGCTCCCGCTGCTCATGTTCTCTCTCTCACTCTCTCTGTCTCAAATAAATAAATAAAATCTTGGAAAAAAAAAAAAAGAAGCCCTAAGAAGGAGAAAGTTTTGATATGCAGCAACACCAAGTTTTGAATTTTAGGTAGCCAGTTTTGTCACAGACAAAATTAAAATAGATGCAATCCATACAGCAAAGGGTTGAGATGCTGTCTTAATAGAAGACTCTTATAAATTAATAAGAAAAAGAAAACATGGCAGAGAAAGAGGCAAAGCTTATGAAAACGTAATTTAAAGAAGAAATGAAAAAGTGGGCAGCAAACAATGAAAGGATAGGCAACTTCATTGTAGCTGGGAAAATACAAATGAAAATAACAAATGTGACCCATCAGATTGACAAAATGAAAGCCAGCTAGTCCCAGCCAGTGCTGCTGAGGCTGTGGGCAAGCAGGAATACTCCACTCTGGCCAGGGCGCGAGGAAATGCTCCCATCCTTAGCAAAGCTAAGTAGCAGCATCTCTGAGCATTTAAAATGCCCCAAGCCTCACTTTTAGGAGTATGTCCTACAGGCCATACCTACAAGAATGTTTACTGCAGCATTGTTTGTTAGGGCCAAAAAATTAAAATCAAATGTCCATCCGTTGAAGTATTCGATAAATTGATGTTATGTGTTTACCACGGAGTATAAATTATGCACGTATTAGGGAGAAAAAAGAATAAACAAACAGCTTACCTTTACCAGGAGAAAAAAAGCCATGGTGGATTTTTTTTTTTATTTTTAATTACTCACATAGTATAATGAATTCTCCTTTAACAATGCATGTTTTCTTAATGAGTCTTTTTATTTTTCTTTTATATTACTTAATACTTTTTAAAAGCTATTCATGCATGTCAGAAGGCTGAATTCGCCTATGCCCCTTACTGACAGGAGAGGCTCTTTTTTCCCCTAGCAAATTTACTAGCCAGTGCAATGCCATGATGTGGTGCTTAACTGAAAAGCAATGTGAAGATGTAGAGTACTGTGTCTAGCATGAGCCACGTTTCATTTTATAAATAAATGAGGAAAAAGTAAAATCCCAATACATGTGTATATATTTTAAGTTTGTCTGTGTATGGAAAGAGAAGTACATGGAATTACCCTGTATTACAACAGTGATAGCCTCAGGGGAATGAGACTGAAAGGAAGACCCACAACCTATTAACTTCTTCTTTATATACCTCTATATTGTTTGGCTTTTTAGACAAATACATTAGGTTTTTTAAAAAGATTTTATTTATTTATTTGAGAGAGAGAGACAGCTAGAGAGGGAACACAAGCAGAGGGAGTGGGAGAGGGAGAAGCAGGCCCCCCCACTGAGCGGGGAGCCCGATGTGGGGCTTGATCCCAGGACCCCGGGATCATGACCTGAGCCGAAGGCAGACGCTTAACCGACTGAGCCACCCAGGCGCCCCACAAATATATTAGTTTTATAAAAATTTCAAGAAGGGAAGTTTTAATCATTCCAAAAAACAAAATTCACTGGTCATGGGGGGGGGGGGTGGTAGCCAAACCTCCACGTTTAATAAACTCCAGAGTGTACTAATTCATACCACGGCGTGGCAGAGATGTGGCACCACCCCTGCACTCAGGGAGCTCACAGACAAGGCGGGGGGACCAAATATACAAAACCCTGAGAAAACGATTTAAAAATCCACGGGGACTCAGAAGCAGGCAGGATCTGGGTGTTCGACAGGGGCTTCACGGTGGAGGCTCCCTGGCTCTGAGAACTTTGAGAATGGAAGGACTTGGATGAATAGAGGATTAGGGGAATGCAAGACAGCAGGCACTTCAACAATAGGGCCCTGGCTGTGAACGAGCCTGGTCATGACGGGCCGGGGATCCAGAAAGGGCCTGGCACGCTCTGCTGCCCAGGGACCCTTCCTGAGCCCCGCCAGCCGCACCTCCCGTGCCTCAGAAGGTGGCACTGGGAAAGGAGAGTCTGCATAGCAGTCTGCACACCACCTCTGCAAAGGACCGGTTTCGGTTTCCCTTCACAGCACCGGTTCTCTGGGGAATGATTCACAGCCGGACTGCTCTCTGCCGCAGTGCTGAGCCAAAGGCGGGCCCTCCAAAGTCTGGGAGCCCCCCTCCCAGGGAGCACAGGCCTGTGAGCTCGCCTCTGGGGGTCACAGAGCTGTGTTCACGCCCAGCACGCCCAGCCCACCCCAGGTCGCCCCCACAGCCTCCACCTCAGGCTGAGCCAACCCACCCAGAAGCACCCAGAGAGCCGCCATCTTGCCAGCTGGGATCTAAGCTGCTGAGGGCAGTGACCAGACCTGACTGGATCGCACTTCTCTCTGCCATGCCAGGCCAGAGGGGTGCTCAGTGAGTGCATGACGCATCACTGTTGGTTCACAGAGCTGGTCTTTGCTGCAAAAGTCTCTGCTGTCCCGCCTTGGTGTCTGGCAGAGTGATAATACCACCAGGGTCTGGGAGCTAAGAGTTGGGATCTGGGGGCTTATGAGACCAATCCAGAATGTAAAGTTTTGAGAGACCAAAAGAAAATAGTGACCCATATTAATATTCTTAAGGGAGTATTTGAACAGAAGAGGAGAGTTTGTGGATTGTTTTCTATGGGGGAAGGAAGAACAGGACACTCTGCAAGTTATTTTCATTAGAGGCATAGGGGTTGGTCTATTTCCCATGATTTGTAAAGGAGGAAGAAGGAAGGAGGGTGGTTCTCCCACACGCACATCCTTAGTCACAAAGGGTGACACTTTATTTATTTCAAAGCCAGGAATGCCTTGGTGAGGCTTTTGCTCCTAGATTACCCAGGAACAGCAAAGCCGGCTCTGAGGACAGACAGGTCCTGCCGGTCCCTTCTGTCAGCCCTCAGATGGTCCATCCCCAACCAGGACGGCAGGGACCTGGTTGGTGCAGCTCCTGTGAATGCTCAGGAGAATCGCACCCCTGGAAGTATTCACTGGGTCAGGCTCAGCCTATACTGATTCGTGGTCCTAAGAGGGTAGGCGAAGGATAGACAATGTACGTTCCAGACAAGAGAGAGTTCTTCCAACACAACTCCTCACTGATTCTGTCGGGCTCGATACCTAGCTACTGAGCATCCATAGCTAGGTGTTAAGACTTTGGGCACCAGGGCAGATATGGCTCCTTCCCTCATGGACAATGCTGGCAGCCCCCCAGTCTGGGACTTGGAGCTGACCTTCCAGAACCCACAGGAATGATGACACCTTCCTCCTTCCGGGGCAATCACTGCTACTCCTAAAATCCAAAGGGGCTGGCCCCCTACCCCAGTTTCAAAATCTTTGACTTTAAATGTCTTTGCTTTCTGCTGGAAGGAAATGAGGTTTCTCCACACTCATTCAACAAGTATGTAGGGAGTGCTTCTTAGGAGTCAGGCTGTGATCCACATGGTGAGTACAGAGCAGGGAACAAAACAGACAGAAATCTCTGCCCTCAGCGGGGCTCACATTTTAGTAGGGGAAGCAGAAGAAAAACGGAGTCATTCAGGGATGCGCTGTAAGCTAAAGCCAGGGCAGGGCGGGCCGGGAGGGGAAGGGGCTATGTTAAACTGGGTGGTCAGCGAGGTTCCTTCTCAGCTCCGCCCGCTCAGCCTTTATCTTCTTGCTGAGATTGTGTTATTATGGTTCCCAAATGGCTGAGCTTCGAGTGAAGAGTTCATCTGTAATGGGATTATCTCTGGCCCTGTTTGCTTTCATTACAGTTCGACTCTCCGAGCATGAGAATCTAACCTTACCGAAAGCATATTTTGGTAATCTGATATAAACTAAATTTAAACTTTGACCTCCAACAATAAAAACGCTACTTTCTCCCTCTGAAGACCTGAAATTCAGATTAAGGGCCTGCCAGCTTCACTTTCCGGATTTCTCACTGACTCCTAATTAGATTCTAAGCATTCCTCAAAGGGGCTGTGCACAGGCCCCCAGCCTACGGCAGACACCGGCCCACTGGCCTGGTTTCTGCTCATTCCCATCAGAAGTCAGATGTCTTTCCTCGCTCTCCCGCACCCTGCCCTCCGGCTTCCATTTCGTGGTATCCCGGCAGAATACCAAGCTAGTGCTAAAAACTCACCATGAAATTGCTGCCTTAAGCCACATCGCAAATTTGTTCTGATTCCCGTTTTGCACGAACTGCTGTAATCCTGGTATGGGTCAAGGTTAAGTATGAGCTTACTCAAATCTGCCCCCACGTCGTGTTCTAATTCCTATAGGTTATCGTATTTAGAAATTAAGGGGAGCAAAATCCACGAGGGGGGGCATCAGCCACCAGGGCTCCTCCTGGCCACCAGTTTCTCAACAGTTTCTGCTTCTCAGGGCTTGGCATTCGTAGACTGTTCAGGTTTGCAAGACACAAAATTAAAACCTTGTTTTTTACTTTTTTTTTTTTTTTTTTAAAGAGAGACCTTAAGTAAGTTTCACAGTCTGGAGCAGAAAAAGCAACTAAACATTCAAATTCAGGGATGTCCCACATTAATAACCATTCACCGAGGAAGCATTTCCTGTTTATACATTGAGCTAATGAGAATCCATCACCCCTGTCAAATATACTGAACACCAAATTCAAATGTCAAACCAAATGTAAGAGGTCACACATTTCCTTTGCTAACTAAAAGTGTAATTCATAAATATTATTGCTACCAAACTCTCCATCTACAACATTTGTTTAGAAATATGCACATGTAATATAAATTGTGATTAAGTTAAATAGGTATATTATTTCCTGTTTTAAGGGCTAACAGCAGCATGAATTATGCCTTGCTGCAAAGAAGGCTCAAGTCACAAGCAGTCCTGCCTGACTACAGCCCCACATTTTACACCCCCAGATTGATTTTTGCACGTTCATTCATAAATACTTTACATTACCCAGGCTTGCTGATAACTTTCACTTCTGCTGCCTTATAAAACAGCTCTCACTATTGAAAAGGTCAGCTAAATGGACATAAACTTTGGGTCTAACTACATTTAAAAATAAAAGTTAGAAAACAAAAAAGATTTACGAAGCCAGGGTCTTCATTTACCTCTGGAAGCATAATACCAGAATCCAAATTAAACTGAAACTTTGCATCTGTGGCATGATTTAGTGAGATGGGAAATGTTACCACAGGAAGCAACAACGTTACGGAGTAGAGAAACCAGCAGGGAAACAACCTTTCGTTCCATCTGTGTCCACAAATAAATTCAACGCATGTCCTTCGTCTTAAAAACGTGTATACAAATTAATATTTATATTATTTTAGAAAAGCCGAATTGATTTTAGCCAGGAAAACAAGGGATGCAGAACAGGCAGAAATAGCCTCTCCCCGAAGAACCAGATAGGGATGTCAGTCATGTCCTCCTCACACTCAGATGAAAGCATGAAAAAAGGCAAAGACCAGACTCAAAGCTGACCCTTACCAGTCATGCTCTGTCAGTTCAGGAAAGGAGTACACTTTGACTCCCCAGTCAATGAAAACTATAACCAGCAACAACAACCAGGAAAAAAAAAAGACAAGCAAGCAAAAAAGCCCTCCCTTCCCCAGCCTAGGTTGCGAGGGTTGTTTTTTTTGCCCCCCCCACAGGCAGGCTGGAGGGCTTAGCCCCAGATCTTGGCAGAGTCCCACTTCCATATCAGCAAGGCTGCTGGTCCTCATTCCCATGGGAACCAGGTCTCCCTGGCCACCCTGGTCTGAGGCATGTGGAGGAGAGAAGTGGCTGAGAGGCTCCTCAGAGGAGGTCTGAGTCATCCCTGTTTTCGAAACTCTTCCCAAGGAGAGCCAGCCTGACGCCATTGTGCCAGACAATTTTGCAATGAAACCAAGTCTTTGATGTCATGGACTGGGAGGGATAAACAGGGTTCCTCAAAGAGATAACCAAGATGACTGTCCAGCTTTTAAAATCTGGTGCAGAGCATTTCTTAAACCCCAGATTTGGAAACAGGTAATTAAGAGATGCCGATGAAGCTCCTATCTGTGGGCACTCTGCACATTCACCGAGAGGCAGGCAAGACCTACCTCTTCCCTGAAGTTTGCACTGAATGGGCAGATTGGGTTTCAGAATGAAAGTATGTAGCTCTCATTAAATATTTTAAATTAGGTTTCCAATAGTTCAATCACAGCACTTTCCCATCATAATATAATGGCTGTATCAATGGATTGTTTTAAATAGAGTACCTTCAAATCTGTTAACTGCAATTTCAGTGTAAAAAATGATTTTTTATCCCCCATTTTTAAAAATTGGGGTATAATTTACATAAAGTGAAATGCTTAGGTCTTAAGTGTTCTGTTCAATCAGTTGTGACGAATATATATATAAAGACAGAACATTTCTCTCACCCAAAAAGTTCCCCACACCTCTTCTCAATTTCCCACCCCCAGAATCAACCACTAATTTGAGTTCTATTACCATAAGTTAGCTTTTCCTATTTTAGAGTTTCTCATAAATGGACCACATAATATGTACATTTTTGTATCTTAATTCGCTCTTCACATTTTTGACATTCATCCGTGATTTTGTGTGTGTGCGTTTCCGTAGCTCAGTATCTACTGTGTAACCAAACCTCTGCGTGTTTACCCATTCATTCTTCACTGATGGATGGGTGGGCCATTTCACAGTTTCAGAGTTTTATGAATAAGCCTGCAACGAACATTCTTATGCAAGAACTTCTGAAAAAACACATTTTCTTTTCTCCAAGGAAAATACCCGAGAGTGGTACTGTGGGGTCATAGGGTCAACGTACCTTTAGCTTTTTAAGTAAGTACCAGTTTTCCGAAGTGGTTATACCATTTCACACTCCCCCCGGCCACGCATGAGAGTTCCAGTTCCTTCACATCCCCTCCCACATTTCACTTTGTCAGTCCTTTTCACTTCAACCCCTCTGGTGGATATAACTTCTGGTGGTTAACCCTAGTGAATTACTCACCATAATTTTAATTTGCATTTCCCTGATGCCTAATGATGTCAAACACTTTTTCATGTGTTACTGGCCATTTGTGTATCTTCTTCAGGGAAATTTGGATCCAAATAATTTTGCCCATTTTTAATTGGATTTTGTGGGTTTTTTTATTACTGAGCTATAGGAGTGTTTATATATTGCGGATCCAACACTTCTGTCAAATGTATGGGTTAGCAATAGGTTAACATATGTGTTAACCTATGTGTTTTCTTAACTGTCTTTTGATAAGCACAGATTTTTAATTTTGATATAATTCAATTTATCAAGTTTTATTTTTATGGCCCAGGGTTTCTGTGACATCTCCAAGGAATCTTTCCCTATGTAGCCCAAGGTTGCAAAAATGTTCTCCTATGTTTTTTCTAGTAATACCATTGCTTTACTTTTTATGCTTAGGTCATTGACCCATATTGAATCAATTTGTATATATAAAAAGTAGAAGCCAAGATTCTTTTTTTTCTAATGGATATCCAATTGTTTCCATACCATTTGTTGAAGAGATTTTCTTTCCCAATTGAATTTTCTTGACATTCTAGGACCAAAATTCACTAAACCATATATCTGTGGATCTATATATTCTCTTCTGTTCCATTTACCTGTTTATCCATCCTTCCATCAATACCACACTGTTTTGATTACTGCAGCTTTGGAGTCAGTCTTCTAAGGCAGGATAAGTATTCTAAATTTGTTCTATTTTTTTCAATATTGTTTTGGTTATTCTAGGCCTTTGGTTATTCTAGACCTTTTGCCTTTTCTAGCCGAAAAGCTTTGCCTTGCCATATAAATTTTAAAATCATTTTGTTAAAGAAAATAATTTGCTAAGCTTTCTATTGCGATTGATCAATTTAGGAAAATTGACACTGTAATAATTTTGAGTCTTCCAATCCATAAACATGGTATGTCTCTTTATTATTTAGACATTCTTTTTTTTAAAAGATTTTATTTATTTATTTATTTGAGAGAGAGAGAGAGAGAGAGAGAACCAGCATGAGAGGGGAGAGGGTCAGAGGGCGAAGCAGGGTCCCCACCTGAGCTGGGAGCCTGATGTGGGACTCGATCCCAGGACTCTGGGATCATGCCCTGAGCCAAAGGCAGTTGCTTAACCAACTGAGCCACCCAGGTGCCCTATTATTTAGACATTCTTAAATTTCTTTGGCAATGCTTCATAGTTTAAGTCTTAAGCATCTTTCCTTAAACTTATCCCTAAGTATTTGATTTTTTATGCTATAATAAGTATAATTTTTAAATTTTCATTGTTAATTGTTCATTGCTAGGATATGGAATAACTTGTTATATCCTCTAGTATTGTACATAAATTATTAATTCTACTCATTTTTAAAAATATTTAAGAGTTTTGTACAAAATCATGTCACACAGTGAAGACAGTTTTGCTTCTCCCTTTCCAATCTAAATATTCTTCATTTCTTTTTCTTATATATTATTGCCTTATCTAAGACTTCCAGTAAAATGCTCAATGAAAGTTTTGAGAGCAACATCTTCACTTTGTCTCCAATCTCTGGAAGAAAGCATTCAGTCACCAATAAGTATGTTAGCTGTAGCTTTTTGGTAGATGCTATTTGTGAGGCTGAGAAAGCTCCCTTCTGTTCCTAGTTTGCTGAGTTCTTACCATGAATAGATGTTGAAATGTGTCCCCTGCTTTTTCTTCATCTACAGAAATCTAATTTTTTCCCTTAGTTAATTACATTGATGAATATATATTGACAAAGTATATTGATTGGTTTTTAAATATTATATCAACTTTTCATTCCTAGAATAAACTCTACTTTACCCTCTCCTATATATTATTGATTTTATTTGCTAATATTTTCTTAAGGACTTTTATACCTATGTTAATGAGGAATTTTGACCTGTAATTTTCTTTTCTTATACCATCCTCCTCTGGTTTAGGTATCAAAGTAATGCTGGACTCACAAAGAGTGGGGAAGTATTCCCTAATACTCTGTTTTCTGAAAAAGTATGTACAGAATTGGTATTTTTTTTCCCTTAAACATATGAAAGAATTCATAAGACAAACTCTCTGGGCCTGGACTTTTGTTAATGGGAATCCGTTAAATAATAAAGACAATTTCTTGGGCACTTGGGTGGCTCAGCCAGTAAAGCGTCTGCCTTTGGTTTAAGTCACAACCTCAGGGTCCTGAGATTGAACCCCACATCGGGCTCCCTGCTCAGCGGGGAATCTGCTTCTCCCTCTCCCTCTGCCTCTCCCCCTGCTTGTGCTCTTCTCTCTCTCTTTCCGTCAAATAAATAAATAAAATCTTTTTTAAAAACCTTAATTTCTTTCATGAATGTAGGGCTTAAATTTTTCTGTTTCTTCTCGTTGGGTTTTTAAGTTCTGTTTTTCAAGTCATTTGTCCCTTTCATCTTAGTTACTGAATTTACTGGCATAAAGTTGTTCATAATACCACTTCATTATCCTTCAAATATCTTTAGTGATGTCCTCTCTCTTATTTCTGATACTAGTAATTTGTATCTTCTTTTTCCTTTTTTAATTGTTTACTCGAGTTAGAAAACACATAAAATTTATCCTCATAACCATTTCTAAGTCCACAGTTCACCATTGTTGTGTAGCCCATCTCTAGAACTTTTTGTCTTGGCAAAGCTCAAACTATCTATGAAACAATAAGTTTTCCTAAGTGTTTATCAATTTTATTAATCTTTTGAGCAAACTGGCTTCAGTCTTTGCTGATCTGCTCTATTATTTGTTTTCTATTTCATTGCTTTCCACTCTTAGGATTTAATTAGCTCATCTTAGCTTTTTAAGGTGCAAAGATCGCTGATTGTGTGCCTTTCTTATCTTTTAATATAAGCATGTAAAGCTTTACATTTCCCTTTAAAATATGTGCACTCAAAAATTCTGACGTCATCTTTTCACTATCTTTAAATTTAAAGTACTTTCTAATTCCCTTTGAGATTTCTTCTTTGACTTGTGGGTTATTTCATTGTGTGTTAATTTCCAAATATGTGAGGAATTTTGTAGATAGCTTGTCATTGATTTCTACTTTAATTCCATTTTGTTCAGAGAACATACTTAGAAATTCAGCCTTTAGAAAACTTCAGAAATTTATTTAGAGTTGTTTTATGGTCTAGTTTGTGATCTCTGTTGGGGAATGCTCCAGGTCCACATGAGAAGTATGTGCATTTGGCTTCTGTTGGGTAGAGTGTTCTATAAAAGTCAGTTCCGTTAGGTCATTGGCAATGTTGTTCAGATCTTCCAAACACTCATTAATCTTTCAACCTATCGATTACCGAGAGAAGGGTCTTAAACTCTTCAGCTAGGATTCAGCTTTAATTCTGTCAATTTGCTTCATGTATTTTGGAGTTTCATTATTAGGTACAAATACAGTTTATATTTTTATATCCTTTTAATTAATGGCCTTATAAAATGCCCCTTTTATATTTTTATCATCTTGAAGTCTACCTGTTCTGAAATTAGTATAGCACCACCAGTTCTCCTATGCATCGTGTTTGCATGGTACCTGTTCCCAAACTGTTACTTTCAACCTGTTCATGACTTTATGTTTATGTTGTACCTCCTATAAACCACATATATTCTTACACTTTTATTCAGTATGACAATCTCTGGGCTTTTTAACTGGGAAGGTTAATCCATTTACATTTAATTCCATTATTTATATATTTTGATTTTGAATATCCAAATTTGGGTTTGATTATTATTTGTCCTTTATGACCTTTGTTTTTCTGTTACCCCATCCTGGATTTTTGGGATGAAATAAGCATTTTTGCCTTTCATTTCCTCTTTTCTCTATTAACATTTTAGGCATGCCTACTTGTATTTCATTTTCAAAGAGCTTTCTAGGGATTACATGCTTATTCTTAATTCATCACAGTTAATTTTCAGAAAGTATTACTTCATGAACAATGTAAGAACTCAATGACAATATATTTCCACTCACAACCCTCCCACTGTTGGTGTTCTTGTTGCCAAAGGTCTTAGTTCTAAAAGACTATAAACCCCCATGTTCCTCTGTTATTATTTTTACTTTAAATGACCAATTATCTTTAGAGTCTTAAAAGTACTTTTTATTTATAGAGCTGCTGACTCTTTCTGGCATTCTTCATTCCTACAAGTCCTTCCTTCCTGTAGGACCAGGTTTCCAACTGAAATCATTTTCTCTCAACCCAGAGAACCCCATTTAGCATTTTCTGCTCTCCTGGAGATTGATTCTTTCAATCATGAAAATGTCCGTATTTCATCTTCATTTGTGAAGTCTATTTTCACTGCATAGAGAATTCTAGTTTTTGTTTGTTGTTCCTTGCAGCACTGTGGAGATGACACTATTGTTTTCTGATCTCTATTCTACCTGATGAGAAGTCAACTGTCATTCTTAACATTGCTGTTCTATGTGCGATTTTTCTTTTCTGTCACACTGCTTTCAAGAGTGTTTTTTCTTTGTCCTTTGCGTTTAGCAATGTGACTATGATCATGCTTGGGGTTCTCCAGGCTTCTTGAAGCTGTGATTTTTTTTTTCCACTAGTTTTGGAAAGTGATGCTTATCTCTTCAGATATTTTTTCTGCCCTTTCTCTCTCATCTTCTTCTAGGACTTCAATTCCACGCAGGTTAGACCTTTCAGCATAGCCCCATAGACTTCAGGTGCTCTGTTGCATGTTTTCATTCTTTTTCTCGTTTCAGGGTAGATCATTTCTGTTGGCATGCCTTTGAGTTTATTGATTCTTCCCTCTGTTGTGTCCAATCTCCTAATAAGTCCATCCACACACAGACTTTTGCATGCCTGACAACTTATTTTTCATTGTTAGCATTTCCATGGAGATTTTTCTTTACAGTTTCCTTACCTCTGCTGAAATTCCCCATGTGTTCATACATGTTGCTCACCTTTTCCACTAGATCCTTTAGCATATTTATCATAGTTATCTTATGATACCTGTTTGATAATTCTAATATTTGGGCCAACTCTAATCTTCTTCGGTTGATTATTTTATCCTTGACAAGCAGTTATATCATTCTTTGAGGGGGGAGGGGTTGTGTATCATAACTTTATAATGAATGCCACATGTTGTGTGCAAAATATAGTACAGACTGAAGTAAATATTCCCCCAAATAGAGAATTCTCTTCTTCTATCAGGATGTTAATGTGGGAAGTTGAGTTAGTATCTAGTCTGCAGCTGAGCTGGATTTGGACGTTGTTACTGTCTTAGCAATATTTTGTGTACCACAGGCTTCAAATTTTCTTAGTAGTGCCCTATCATATCCCATTATGAGCCTGCCCATAGTTAGTGGTACCCCATACTTTGGGCGAAACTAAAGTAACAGAGTTTTTCTAAATGCTCCTACAGCACCTATGTTTTCAGCATGCTCTGCGCTACAGAAGAGGTCTCTCTCAGTGGTCCCCCTCCTTTCTTAGTACACCGCTGCCTGGGGCTCAGTGCACGGCCCAGCGTTCGGAGAATGTACTTGGGCAACTGTACTTACCTGTGCTCAGAGAGGATCACTCTCAGCTCCCTGCCTTTCCCCCATACTGAGATGACCACTATCTCATACTCAGTGCAGACTCCAGAGCTTGGGCAGGTAGGTTTCTGGCCCTTGCCCAGCAGCACACGACCACTGACTCCTTCCTATTCAGGGTCCAAGAGGGTTTCTCAGCACAAAAGGGTTTTTCCTGGTTCTCCTGCTCTCGCCTCAGTGCTAGACAGGCCTTGTGTACCTCTGCCACTGGGAGGGGAAGGGTCAGTGTTCCTTTCCTCCCCCAGCAGATAACCCCTACCTCTTACCCTTGGAAGGTAAGGAGCATGGAAGGGTTTTTATTGTTCCTCTTGCTTTAACTACAGACTCAGGCAGGTCCTGCCGAGAGTTTTCTCTCTCTATTCTTCTGCCCCACCCCCAATCTTCCTTGTCAGCTCTCAGTGGAGGCCCATGGACAAAAGTGAGCAAGCAGACACCTCTTGGGTTGGGGGCTTCCAAGAATTCTAAACTGTTATACTAGCCCAGACTGGGCTCTTAAAAATTCATTACAATCCCCACTGTTCCCTTCTTACTCGCTTCTATATGGCTACTTTCTCCTTGAGCCGCTCTGCCCAAGGTGGAACAATCATGTGTTCCATCTCCTCGGAGGGGCTGCCGCCCTTTGGATTTTTATTTTTTAGGTTACCTTGTGTCCTCAGCTCTCTGACAGACTTTAAAATATGTGATCTTACAAAGTGTCTGGCTTGTTCTTATTGTTGGGGGGAGCAATTTTATCTTGCAACTATTCACCTCCTAGGTGGAAGCTCTCATTAAACGTAAGTATTCACAGCTAATAAACTCTCTCTTTTGGTATGTATTTATATGCTCTTAGACACAATTTTACTTTTTGTGCACTTATTCTTTTGTAATGAAATTAAAATGAAATCTGACTTTTCTCCCTTAGTCCCACAGCTCCTTGTACATACAGCTAATGAATGGTGATGAGGTAAGGAATTTGTGCACAATCAGTGAAAGAATAAATAACCCTAGATTAATCATAACAACAACCATGTGTTGAGTGTGCAACAGGTAAAGTAGGCAGTGTTTTCCTATGCGTTAATTCATTTCTCATGACTCTGAACTAGATACTGTTTGGCAGTTGAGGAAATTCATGCTCAGAGACACATAATGACTCAGCCAAGGCCACAAAGCTAATAACAAGAGAACCAGAACTTGAAGCCAAGCACTCTAGATTCTGGGGTTTACACCTGTTACCTCCATTCCATAAAGGAGTGCATGAGGGGTTAAATGTTCAACTTTCTTACACTGATGGTCTGACATCTGAGTTCTGACTAATTCTTACAGCTCTCCATACACCCGGGCCAGAGAACACGCACACGTGTGCGCGCACAGGCACAAGGAAGGAAGGAAGTGCTACTCCCACACTTCATCTCATCAGGATATCTTATATAACCCTACCACCTTCAAGGGTGCCTTCCTCACGTCCACCCACCCAAAATAACCGGCTGAGGGCTAAGGCTAGTTTCAGACTGTTGCAGCAGAGCAGAGTCCCTAGCAGGACCAGCCTGCGGATAGATCCTTGGACAAATGCAGAGACAAGATCTGACTGTCTAGAGATAGCCCTCATGTACTGGGAGCCTCCACATACAGTCTGACTTGGGGAGAGGGTAAGGAGCCCCCGGACACTGTGAATCATCAACTAGTGGATCTGTGGGCCAAACCCTCGATCTTAAGCAAATGGAAGGAAAAATTCACGTAACTACATTTACAATTCAGCAGCCTCACTCCCCAGACAAGCTGTTTAGAATAGGGCTTGTTCTTCCCGAAGCAATCTCTTGGCTGTTCAAAGAAAGACTTTCCCGAGTCACTTTAAAAACTAGAGATATTGCCATTAGGGGCAAGGAGATCAAAAGCACCTTAATCTCCTCTATCAGCAGGCCAGCCACTTACCAAATCTGAGAATGTTACCCAAGTGCTGCCCCCTGATCCCGCCTGACAGTCCCCGGGATTGGTACCTTGGATCTTGGAAAACAGAAGTATGGTTTTACTTACGCAGGTCTCTATCTCAAGAAGATGCATGGAACAATAACAATCATCCCTCACCCCGATGGCTGCAAAAGGATATTTCAGAATTCATAAGTGGAATAGCTGTGGTTACTTTCTTTAAAGAGGGATCAAAACATTGAAATCTACCCCAGAGCACTGCTGTGTACACAGAGTGAGTCACACTGATTAATGGGGTACACACAAGGAACTTGCCCTCCCATCAGTAAGAAAGATTCCCTTGGCATTCCTCAGGAAGAAGTGGGCCCCATAGCTCTAAGCACTTGAGAAGGTACTGCTTGTACAAGAGGTTGGTATTGCAGGCTTACCTGTCGCAGGCTCTGTCTTAGAACACTAGGCTGCCTCAAACAAAGGTTGCATTAATAGAAGTATGCATCCAAGAACAAGGGAGGTGAGGTCTTTCTTGCTTCTGTATGGCTAACTTCTACAATGTGTGTTGCATTCTGAATGCTTGCACATTACAGTGAACTTTGCTCAAATAGAAAGAGCCATATGAAAGGTGCAGAGGATGAGGGGAACTCTGGGACCACAACAGATGACCCGGTTGTACGTGTCAGGACAAATTTAGCCTGATGATTAGCATTTGTACTAAGTCATACTCCTACCTTTCTCACTCTGCCCCTAACCTCACACATACTGATGCTTCCCCCGCAAATGAACTTTGGGCTTCTTGTAGGCAGGGATGATGGGTGGTTAACAGTACCTGGCATGCTTAACAAATATTTTTTGAATGAATAAATCAATGAATGAACGAACGAAAAGGCAAACAAAATGGCTGCGTTGGAAGGATGGATTCCCAGATGCCAATATCTGCCCAACACACCCCTCCATGGAATGAAGGGAGACCCCATCCTGCCAATGCAAGGGGGTGATGAAGTGCTGCATGCCTCCCAAAGACATACCAGGGGCTGACAGATTCGGCTCCTCCACGGTCTAGGAGCAAGCCGGCTCCTGCTATAGAAAGCATGAGAATGAATACCAAATTGGAGAAAGCCGAAGACAGGGTTCAGAGTCACAAAGCTATGGGACCTCAACTGCCTCGCCCTCCCAGCTTCTGCTTCCTTTCCTCCTAAGCTGACTAAAACCACAGCTGGCTCCCAGGTGTTGCTGTGAGCACCAAATGACCTACCGCCAGTAGGGGGGCCAGCGAAAACTATGGAGAGCCCTAAACAGGTGACTCACAATAACAGAGATGAAGGCATTCTAAGGAGAGGGGACTGTCTAGCCTAGGACACGGCAGGGGAGGGTGGAGGGAGAGCTCTAGAAGTCACTGGGCCCCAGGTGCTCACGTCCTTCACTGTGGGTAGCTGGCCAGGACATCTGGCCTGACTCTGTGAACCCAGCCAGGAGGCCAGCACCTGAAATGAGGCAGCAGTGATGTGGGGCCGGGGAGATCTCTGCAAAGGGCTGGAGGGGGCCCGAGCCGTGGGTTGCATGTCCAGAAGAGGAGGATGAAGCTCATTACTGTTACTCTCCAGTAACCGGAGTAACACTGAGAGTACACCCAGCCCCTCCTCACTGTGCTCCCCGCCCCTTGTTTTGGGACAGTAAGGAGGCTCAGGGTCTAACTGGTAAACCTACAGCTCATAAGAGCCACTGGACCTGTGGCTTTTTATAAAACAAAAACAAACACCTCTCCTAGAGCACTGTCAGCTCCGAGAAAGCAGGAACCCTCACGGCTGCTGTGCTCACTGCTATATCCACAGAGCCAGACGCGTGGTCAATACTCACTAAGTACTTGCTGCCTGCCCAGTCACCCCCCTGTCCTCACCCCTCTTCTCCCTTTGCTCAGCTTCTCCCCTAACTTCATGTTTATCCTGCGGCCGCATCTGTATTTCTGAGAGCACCTCAGATCCTCTTTTGCATAAGGCAAGGTAGACACAAAAGTAAGAAAAAGCACAGAACAAATACAGAATCCATGGATGCATCCTTCCTCCAGGCAGCTTCTCCATGGACGGGGCTCTGCCGACATATCCCGCCCCCTCCCAGAGGCAGGCCAGGCGGGTACAGGAGCAGAAGTTCAGCTCTGTCCCGAGAAGGCCCTCCTACCCGGCTGCTCCCAGAGATTAGGTTACCTCCAGACCCAAAGGAAAGGTTGCCTAGCAACATTCATCAGCCTCCTCACCTCTAAATCCCGCATTTGTGTCTTACACGCGTATGCAGCGCCCTGTGAGCGTGACCCCGAGCACACTCCTCCTGCTGCAGCACCCCACCTAAAACAGGCTCATCTGCCTGCCTTCCTGAACCTTCCACGGCACTGGCCTGTGACTTCCAGCCTCGACTCACGGGCTCCCATGGAGGATGAGCACAGGGGCAGGCACACGGACTGAGCTTCCGGCCCCAGAGCCACCGCATCGGATCAGCACACGCCACAGAGAAGCAAGGAGGAAGGGGAAAGATGAGCTGAGAGCCCACGGATGTCCAGATGATGCGGACCCCATCACCCCGAGCCTCCTTCTTTGAGATTTTCTGCTTGCAGAAAAACACTTGATTTTTCATCCAGAAGGGTCAAAAACATGCAAACGTGTAAATAAATGAAGTGTTGCTTAAGATCATGTCTAAACAGTGTGCAAAAATAAATATCCTTACTCTAAAGCCAGACAGTATACAGTATCCATCTGGGGAAGCAGGAAAACAAGGAGTAATTTGGGGGAAAGAGCTCTATGATATCTAAACTTTGTCTGTGGCTCCCCAGGAGCCATGGGAAAGAGCAAAGCGCCTCCAACTTGCATACTCTCAAACATGGGACCCCTTCCTCCCGGCTCTGAGAAAACTTGCCACACAACCTCCTGGCTGCCAGTGAGGACCGATTTCACCGTGGCCCCTCTCGCTGCTCCTCCGGCTTCAGCACCCGGCAACTGTCGGCCATGAGACTGTCCATAGGAAAAGAGTCTTCCTTTCCATTTTACCCAGAGAGTAAGCCACAATTTCTTGTATTAGGTCTAAAACAAGTCAACGCCATCTGGCCCCTGTCTCCCAGCCAAAAGTTAAAACTTTAAGCATTACACACATAAAAAAGCAAAAAAGCAATTTAAGCTCTTTATGATGAAATTTATTTTTGATAGTGAAATGAAGAACAGACCAGGGGAAAGGGTCAGACAGAGGCACTTTGGAGCTGTGCTGGCAAATACAACAGCCACCAGCCACAGAGGCCTACTTAAGTTTAAATTAATTAAAATTAAATAGAATTAAATAGAAGTAAAAACTGAGGTGTTCAGTTGCATGAGGTCTTTTCAAAATCTCAACAGATACAAAGACGCACTAAAGAACATTTCTATCATCGCAGAAAATTCTACTGGACAGCACTGCTCCGGGCCATTCCAGGAGCAGGCTGTGGTCACAGGGGTCCATCCCCAACACGGTGGGCTCTATCTCTAGGTCCACTGAATGCCCATATGCCTCCTGCCTCTGATCGTCACTTCTAAGCTGGACCCTGAGTCTTCAGTCTCGGGAGGGAAAAATCTATAACCAAAGCCCAAACACTTCTGGGAATTTTCCTACTGCCCCCAGTGCAGGTATCTCAACCAGATGTATCTCCCTAGTCCATCACAAGTTACTTTGGGACCTATCTCTCAAGCCACACTCTCATACTGCTCTAGGGGGACACTGGATGAAACAGTGGCCCTCGCCAACATGTCCACCCGAAATCTGTGAATGTGAACTTCTTTGGAAATAGGATCTTTGCGGATGTAATTTAAAAAAAATCCTCGAGGCTCCTGGGTGGCTCAGTGGTTTAAGCGTCTGACTCTTGATTTCAGCTCAGGTCATGAGATCAAGCCCCACGTTGGGCTCCGTGCTCAGCGCAGAGTCTGCTTGTGATCCCCTCTCCCTCTCCCTCTGCCCTTACCACTCATGCTGTCTCTCTCTCTCTCTCTCTAAAATACATAAATAAAATTTAAAAAAAAATAAAGAAAAAATCCTGGGTTAATTGGCAGGCCCTAAATCCAATGACAAGTGTCTTTATAAGAAGGGGAGATACAGACAGAAGGGGGAAGGGAGCGTGGGCGGGGGCAGGAATGGGAACTGCAAGCAGAGGGAGCCCAGGGCTCCCAGCAGCCATTAGAAGCTACAAGGGAGGCGTGAAACAGATACTCCCTCAGAGGCTCTGGAAGGAACCAACCCTGCCAACACCTGGATTTTGAACTTCTGGCCCCCATGACCGTGAAAGAATAAATTTCTGTTGTTTTAAGCCACCAGGTTTGTGGTCATTTGTTATAGCAGCCCTAGGAAACAATGCAAGGGGTTAATAGCAAATGACAACTGAAGGGGATTCCTCTCCCCAAGGATACAGTTAGCATCCACTCCCGGCCTGTGGCATCCAGGTTGGACCCACGTGTCCCCGTGGAGCAGGAGCAGAGAGTCAGGCAAGCAGACCAAGCTTTGAGCGCCAGAGCCGTTATGTCTGATTTGCACGTGCCAGAAAGAAGTATCTGCTGCTGGCGACAGAGAGAATGAGCTGGGGACAATGAAGCCTTCTCAGGACTCCTCAAATGATGCTACTGAGTTGGCTGGGGTCCCCCTCCCACTTCCCAGGCCCTTCTCTGCTGGTGGCACCCTCTAGTACGTCATGCACTCACCCCTCTTCCTGCTGCTGGTCTCATTCCAAGGCTCATCTCGGACCCACCCATTCCAGGAAGTGTTCTCAGACCACCCATCTCAGCATGACAGCTGCATGCCACAGCAGAAGGAGCCCTGGGTCCTAGGTTTGGCTTAGCCACCTTAGTCTGTCTCTGTATCTCTCTGCGCCTCAGTATGCCCATCTGCAGCGAGGGGCAAGGCTAGACTGCTTGATGACACCAGCACTCACACCATACATCCACCAGCTGGTATCATTCACCTGTTCTGCCTAGCTAAAACTAACATTCATTGAGCCACACATGATGCTAAATGCTTTACATACATTATCACATTCAATCAATACTTTGTGGATGGATGGATGGATGGATGGATGGAGGACAGGGGAGGAGGAGAGTCTGCACTCTAATAAAGTATCAGACTTGGGAAGGCAGAACCCTTGTTCCTCTGGCCAGACTCAACCCCATTCCCCCCGCACATCACCGTGGAGAAGGTACAGTTGGGTGGTCTGGGTGACTGAAGACCACGGACTATCCGAAGAGAAAAATGGCCCACCCATTGCTTCATGAAGCCATATTTAGATTCTGGGTCTAATTTCAACAGATATCAGCACAGGGGAGCTACATTACAGTGGACAGATCATTTGTCAAGAATGGAAAAATCCAGGATGCCAAGGCGGTTGTATGGGGCGGGGGAGGGGGGGCAGGGTAGAAGAAGTAAAAATCTATTTTGAAGGCAATGAGGAGAATGACCGCTAACTGAGCAGGCAGAGTTGAAGCTTAAACCCTGGGAGTGACAGAAAGCCCAGGTCGGCGGAGACAAAGCCACAGACCACACGCCACAGTTAGCCACACAGGGCTCACCACCAGCGAGACCCTGGTGGGCCCACCTGTGGCCACAGTCCCCAAGTAACACTCGGTGGCGACCAGAGAAATTCCAGGGACATGGAGGCTCGGGCAGGCATCCCAGAGCACTGAGCTTAACTAAGCACTAGGGGCTCAGTAATATGGGGAGGGAACGCTAAAGGACGTTCGGAAAGCAGACAAGATCTAAGAAGTCTCTTCCATCTGAATGGGGTCCCCACTCCCATGGCCTATCCACCCCACACCCTCCCTTGGACTGCAGGAGCTTCAGAAAGGAGTCAGAGCTCCCAAATGACAGACCGCCAGTGGTAACCAGACCCTTGCACAGATGCTGACCTGCTGCATCTCGGGAGGTTCTCCCCAGCCTGTGTGCCTGAGCGCTCTGGAGCAGACGTCCGAGCATCAGGATTAACCTCCGCGTCAAAACCTACTAGATGTCAGGGATCCTCTTAGTCACCTGAGAGCTATGTGATACGCCACACACCCTGCCACCTTGGCCTGCTCGTCTGGGCCACCCCATTTCACCTTCACTTGTTTATCACAAGTAACCTGAGCTCAGCGGGCCTGACAGCCGTGTGTTAGTCCCGACACGGCCCAGAGCGGCCAGCATGGCTGCCGTCAGTCTTGTTCTCATTACTCTGTGGAGAAGCGGCCTCACTCGTGTTACTGCATCATTTAGGTGCTGGGGCACGGGGCCGGCTCCCCGGGAAGCTCCGCCGGCTGCTTCCAAGGGCAAAAGCTAAACCCTGGGAGGTCCCGGCACCTCTTATCACCATTGAACCTTCAGGAACTTGCTGAACGTCAAGCATTTGCTTTCCTTCTCCACAGGCCCCCTGGTGCACCTCACAGTGCCAAAAGAAAGGCGCCTCGTGCTATTAGCTCAAATAAGGAAAATAATGCTGGGGAGATTGAATTTTCTGCAGACTTGTTTAACTTGCTGATTTCTGAGCACTCGATGCTGGCAGCCGGGGGGGGAGTGGGCCGCCAGCCGGCGATTTCTCGGTCGCTTCTTGAAAAGATTCGTAGGCTTATTAAATCAGCATGAGTCACTCTCTTGCCTTCCTCACGAACATGAATCACAAATCATCAAAGCCCAAGGAAAACACATGACTCAAAAGCTTCTTCAGGACCTACAGGGTCTGAAGAGCTGAGGGTAAAGCGTTGTCAACCCGAGGTCTCCCGAGCGGCAAGCGGAACTCCCCAGGCAGAGCTCAAGGGCCTCCACGGGGCAGAGAAAGCCGCCAGGTGGAGCCCCAGGGACCCCAGCCCCAGAACCACGCAGACCCGGCCCACGGGCGTGCTCACAGGCTCACTCACTCAGTCGGGCTGTGTGCCAGGCACCTGTCTGTACGCTGGGCCGCCCGCAGGGAGCAGGGCCAGCCTGGGCTCTGGCCTCACAGAGCTTACGATCTAGTGCAAGTTTCTGAAGGGACCGGGGGCCCCATTTCTATTCCTCTCCTCGCTGGGAAAATGTGCGCAACCTTAGTTTCCCTATTCTAATGCCTACTCACAGAGCTGCTGTAAGGACTACAGAATATATACATATACTAATGTGTGTATGGGCTCACACCGTGCCTGGCACATCACACCTGCTCAGCGAGCGTCTGCCATTTCTCTGGAAGGAAAAGAGTGATCTGTAACATCCTACCGAAACCACGGGGCTCTCTACCAATCCCTACTGACCCTTCTGGCTGTGTCCAGACAATCTGGAATCTGAGCACCAGGCTTGGTCCCCTGGGGCAGTGTGTCAGCAGCCCTGCAGCTCTGGCTGGAGAGCAGCCCTGTCCTGGGTCTATGTGCCTGGGACTCCTGCCCCTCCCCCAACCCCTGACCCCCCCCCCGCCCTGCCCGGAGGCTCAGGTCATCCTTCCCAGCAAATGTAGCGCATTTCTTCCTCTGCAGCCTTTCTTCTCTGTCTTCTGGCCAGTAGGACCTGACCACATTCTCTGCCTACTGCCCTCACTTCTCTCCAAAGAGACAAAGGCTACAAAGAGCAGCTTCCTCCACATGGCCCGAGTATTCACAACAACCCTTGTCCACTCTCCCCCAGAGCAAGGTCCAAAGACTTGAGTCTTGCCCTTGATGCTCATGCTGGATGCCCCCCCTGCTTTCCAACAAACTTCTCTCTCTGATTCTCTGGTTTCAGGCTCAGGCTGGAAACACCACCTTCCAAGCTGCCACCCACAGGGCAGAGGCTGTGTCCGCAATGCCCAGCTGGGGCAGGGAGGGAATGGATTCACACACCCTGGAAGGTGGGATGGAAGAAACCAATGCAGGGCGCCTGGGTGGCTCAGTTGGTCAGGCGACTGCCTTCGGCTCAGGTCATGATCCTGGAGTTCCGGGATCGAGTCCCACATCGGGCTCCCTGCTCAGCAGGGAGTCTGCTTCTCCCGCTGACCCTCTTCCCTCTCGTGCTCTCTCTCACTCTCTCTCTCTCAAATAAATAAATAAAATCTTTAAAAAAAAAAAAGAAAGAAACCAATGCAGGCCTGGAATCTGCACTGTTGGTCAGCATTAGCTGAAAACTGTGTACGCAGGATCATCTCCTGAATCCTCATGACAACCCCCACCTCAGGGCAAACAGCCCAAGGGCCCAAGGTCAACACCCAATGCAGGGCGTGAGGGCCGTTAGGTGTAACTCAGGCTGGAAGGAGATAAAGGGGTAGGCCCATTGGTGGAAGGGCTGTGGTGTAGACAAAACCAGAAAGGCCTTGGCGGCTAACCTCAGGGTAGTGGCATCCCTGAGGCGCAGCCGTGCCTCCTTCCCACACTTTCACTGCCCACCTCCAAGACTGGCCTCTGACTTTGGGAAGCGACTTTCTCAACAGCAAACTCTCCTCACTCAGGCCCTTCCTGTGCACGCCCAGGAAGGGTGAAACTATATACCCCCACCCAACACAAGACCAAGAACTCCGTGAACGCCCAGGGTGTCTGCAGGTCGTGGCAGAGCTGTCCGACTGAAGGAGACTGTCCCCTCCAGGGCTGCCAAGGCCAGCATGGAAACCTCAGCCCAAAGGAAGTAAGAGCAAAACAGTCACCGTGGAGGAAAGGGGTATCCAGACATCCTAAGACTCATTCCAGTTCTGTCCCTGACCGTCTCCTCAGAACAGCCACCTTCACAGTGACTGTGACACAATGCCCTCACGTGCTTTCCCAGGAGGCTGAAAGAAGCTCCCACCAGCACCCACCCGCCCACCGCCACGACTGTCCAGGCCCAAGAGCTTTGCCCCCTTCCCCCAGTCTCCATTAGCGGGCCCAGGAAGTGACAAATGTGTCATGGTAGGGGCCAATTACACATGCTAATAACAAGTCCGTGCCGGGGCCCAGAGTCACCCAGATGGTAGAGGGGATTTATGGCCCAAACCTGATTTCCCAGAATCCAATGAAGGCAGGAACGGAGAGAGACAGAATCTGACAGAACTCTCTTCCAGGTCTCACTGGGAGCCAGTGTATTTTTGGAGGGCTTTGGCTTCGCCTGCTTGCTGTACTTTATTGCTGGCAGAGAGACGGGAAATTTATTACTTTACAAATCATACTATTCGCAGCATAAATGAACTGTCTGGCTGCGGCACGCTCAAGCCCAGATGATTTGCGGAACGTCTAATGGTAAGCGGAGTTATGCTATCTGCTTACGGCCTCCAAGACAAAAGCCAACCGTAACACAGAGCATCTGCACAGTGTAACTAGAGGCCAGCAAATTGGCTGCGACTCGTAAATGTTGGCTCAGCAGCATTACATAACTCGGTGTGCTCGGCTGGGGACTCCAAGGAACGTGGGACAGCCCCTGGGCGCGACAAGCAGGCCCGGACTGGGCTGTGGATGACAAGCAGGGCACCACGGGGGCTCGCCCTCCCCCCACCCCGCCCCAGGTCAGGGCTGGGCGGGGCGCCACAGCTTGGCCAGTCCTGAGGCCTGCTAGCAATCAAGAGGCAGGGTGGGCTCCTGGGCCTGCCTGGGAAAGGGGGAGCTTGCTCCAGCCCTGCTACTCCCAATTCCCCGAACCCGGACTGGGAGGATGATGGTGAAGTCACTGCGGCCCCGACATATTGACAGGAGCCAGGAAGCACCCACGTGGGGTGGTCTCCCCTCCACTGGCTGGCCCAACTGGCAGGCAGAGAGGACTGATCACATGACCATCACCACCGAGGCTCAGCGCAGCACGTGGGACATGGGACACCACTAGGAGGGAGGTGACAGCACACCATTTATGGGGGAAACCTGCAAGTCACTTGGTCTCTCTGAGTAGCAGAGGGTGGTAGTGTCACGATTCAAATCCACCTGTTTTAAGTTTGTTCTCACAGACCTATGCTGAACAGGACAACTTAATGATCATTATTTTTACAAAGCCCTCAAAACAACCCATGCGATATGCCTATCACCATCCCCATTTTATAGGTAAGCAAATTGGGGCTCAGAAGCAAATTGGGGTCCCTTAACCAAGCTCACACAGTGGGTGAGTGGAAGAGCCAGGATTCATGCTCAGGATCCCTTGTCCTGAAGTTTGTTTCTCCCACTGCACCTGCCTCCCAGATCGAAGGTGTCCTTTTATGGCTTCTCACCACCTCACACTGGGCTGTCTGGGATAATGCCATAGGATATTCAATCAGTATTTTCTACCTGTGCAGCAATGGGTTGGCAAAAGGCCCCCAGAAAGAGAGGTCCATGGCTGGCTCCTGGGAATTCACAGTTTGATTATTCTCAGGTGTAAGCCCCAAGAAGCATAGGATGGACGATCTCCAGGAGGTCTGGAAGCGTGAGGTGATCAGGGAAAGCTTTTGGAGCAGGAGGTTTCTGAGTCACCCAAGCTTCGCCGTGGTCCAGGAAGAGCAGCAGAGACCCTGCTTCAAACAAACCTGGTGCCCGTCTCTGGCTCAGGGACTTGGGTGACCTTTGCATGGCAAGAGAGGGACCCAGAAGAGCTGGCCCATTTGCAGATGGGCCCAAGGGTCCTGCCTGACTGCAGAGACGATCCTAAGCTCAGGTGAGAATGTAGCACCAGGAAAAGGTCAACTCTTTACTGATTCTCAACCTGGTGAAGTCTTTAGCCAAAGAGCAAAAACAAAAATGCTGTCTGAACAGTTGATTTAAAAATAGGGAATGGTATTTTAAAACACTTTGATCTTCAAAAATAACAAAGCTGTCTTGTTACCATAGAGAATTTTGACTGTGCCACTTGGCAGTCAAAATAAAAGGCTGTTTACTGAAGACTCCTCTAAAAAGAGCCTAACTGTTGTTCACAAGCCTTACAAGACAAATGCTTGGCCCAACGACAGCATGCTCTCACTCTCACACACCTCACGCATTCATTCAGCTACCCTCTCATTCAGGGAGGCTCGTGTCTCCAAAGATCCTGTGGATTTCCAGCTCCCTCCGTGACACCTGCCGATTAGGTCCCACAGTCTCTAGACAACCTTAGCTAATGGACTTTTTATAGCATGTAAACGTCGCCCTCGGTAAGGAAGCCTCTTAGCTTCATAAACAGTCCACATGTATCCACGTGAAGCACAATCTTCAGGAGGGTGACAGCACCCACACCCTTGCCTGATGAATGTTCTCCGGCATTCCCACCAGCGGCACTGGTGCATCTCTGTCGGAAGTGACTCATCCCTTGTGCTCAGGAGAGGCTGCTGCAGCATTCACTGCTGGCTCCAATCTCCTAAGAAAACCCCCTCAAGCCAGGAGGTGTGGCCCTGACCTGGACAGGAAGCTAAGCGGGGAACACTCTGGTCATGGACCTAAGCTGCCTGGAGCCATGATGGCCCCCAAAGCAGCACAGAACTGAAGGAGTTTCTTTATCCTTATGGGCATGCACTCTAAGAAGCAGCTCTCTGGGCAGCTCTTTTGGGAAAATGGGGGAAGAAGGTAAAAAAAAAAAAAAAAAATGGTCCTGGACCCAAATCTAAATGCTCTTCCAACCCAGGTGCCAACTCAGCAGAAGGAAACACACACACACACACACACACACACACAAACACAGCGCCTGTGCACCCAGCCTGCACACCCTCTCCTGGGTTACAACCTTCCAGGAGCATGCCTGTGGTAATGGCAGCCACCAGGAGAGTAACCAGGGAAGACAAATTTGCTGAGGACAACTCTGAGTTGCTATGGTAGAACAAAGCAAGGTCATTTGCTTTACAGCTCCCACTGAAGTTGAAGACCTAAGAAATTGGTTTAACTAAAAAGTTCTAGGAAGCTCTGATTTTTCACATGACTGAGTCCAGGGATCCCCAAGAGAATCTAGGAGAGGTATGGACCCTCTCCCCAGAGAAGTTCACACAACGCTTTGCATCCAATGTCACGGGGGAGTTCAGATAAAGAAATTCTGCCCTGAGTTTCCCAACACAAGAAAATGACCAAGGCAGCCAAGTGACCCCCAGCCGGCTATCACTCTCCCACACCCTATGCTCTGGAAAGCACATGGAAGGAGCCATGCCTGTGGCCATGAGAAGGCCCAGGACCCTCCCTGTGCCCCTCTGGAGACTC
Source organism: Eumetopias jubatus (assembly GCF_037043125.1). NCBI lineage: Eukaryota > Metazoa > Chordata > Mammalia > Carnivora > Otariidae > Eumetopias > Eumetopias jubatus. Next base: position 28,745,411 of record NW_028274811.1, on the reverse strand, counting down.
TGACCCCTTGACACAGGAAATGAAGAAGACGATTCCAGCTTGTCGATGTCCCAGTGGGGTACCCTTTCTAGCCTTCAGCTGTCCTGCTTGCACAGGGAGACCAGGACTATCTACCCAGCTCTCCCTGCTAGACATGCTTCTGCCAAACTTCTGTTTCCCGGAAGATTTGCCCTCAACACACAGAGACTCACTGTGCTGGTCAGGGCCATGACGTGCCTGCCCCACCCATGGCCCCAGGACGGCCATGTTTTGTACTGTCTGCCCTCCCACCCGCTCCTGAGGCAACAATCCACTGGGCGACCTCTGACCTAGGGGCCAGGCCCATCTGATTCCCTGCCCTGGAACTCAGGAGTAGGAAATCCCGCGAGAGCTACAGCACACAGCAACAGATAGAGCTGAAAAATCTTAACACCTTCCCCCACTGGAAGCCCGTGGCTCTCCCCAGGCTGAGGAGACAGAAGGCAGGGGGGCAGAGGAGAGGGTGAGAGCCCTTCCCACTCAGTCGAGAGATGCCGGCAGCGGGGGGAGATGCTGAGCCGCCATCTCAGCCTGATCCACAGTGATCCAGAGCCTGCCTCCTACAGCCTGAGCTGAGTTGGGGGTTTGCTTTTGGGCCACAGATATACTGAAATTCATGGAGGTTCCGTCAAAGGTCTCTCCACGAATGTCCTTGAACCCCAAACAGCCATTAGCAGGGAATGAAGTGGGCTGAGCATAGCAGAAGTCTCTGGAATGGGGTCCAGCACTGTAACCCCCTGGGGTGCTTTGGAAATGCAGACATCTAGACCCCACCCAAGGCTACTGACTGGGTTTGTCTGGGCTGAGGCTGAGCAGCTACAGTGTTACAAAGCTCTCAGGTGTCAGGATGCTGGGCCATGTTTAGAAACCATTCGTTTGGGTCACATACCCCTTGCCTCAAGAAAACTGAAATCCCGGTAACCAGATGGCAGAGGACAGGGTTTGGGGAGCCATGTTGCTTTTTGGAAAGTTTCACCTCAGTCTGGCAAAACCTGTTCTCCTCTCTCGGGCCTACAGATGCAACCCCACCTCTTCCAGGAGGGCCCATCCTTGTAGGAACCGTTCCTTTGAGCCCCACCTTCCCCACACCCTGACTTCCAATGTTCCGTGTGGTTTTCAGCCTACACCACACAGGAAACCCTTGTCCCCGGGGAGCTCCCAGCCTAGTGGACACGCCTGTGTCCTCCAAGACACAGAGCCATCTCTGGACCTCCACTGAGCTCCTGCTGGAGGTCCAGGCCCAGCCGTGGCTGTGTGGGTGGGGCTCATAGCGGGAGAGAGATCAACTCCTCTTGACCTTTTGGATCTGTCGTGACCCCTGGGCCAGGCGTGCTGGTGGAGGAAGGCAGGCCCAGCACGTCTTCACAGGCAGCAACAAGACACACGAGAGAACTAAGCTTGGGCCCATGAGTCAGCCCAGAGCCCAGGATCGTTCTGGCGAAACCTTTATACCTCCTCTTAGTAAGGGTACTCAGAAGGGTAGGTGAAGGAGAGGCATGAGTTTCGGGAAGAAGAAAGGAGAAGAGAGGAAGCGTCCCGAAGCGCCTTCCAACGCAGGCAGGAGGCCAGCTCCCCCAAAGCCCGGTCCTTGTGCCACTATTACCCGGGGCTGCCACGGCTCTGAGCGGTCGAGTGCGGCTGGAAGTGTGCAGGTGTGGGGAAGGCCCCACCACGCAAAATGTGCATTTGATCAAGGCTGAAAACATGGTGTAACATGAGTTCTCATGATCTATTGGATTTCTGGAAAAAGCCCTGAACTCCTTGCTCAAGTTCAACCTCAGGTCTCGGGGAAAACGAGTTTGTTAATTCAAGCAATTCCCCAGTGGTTAGTAGTATATACCACATGCTTTGAAACAATGGGGTCTGAGTCAGGGGAGAAGTTGAATGGCTTCCCAGGGGAGGGCCCAGGCCTATCTTAACCTCAACAGGTTCGGCAGCCTCCTGCACTGGACAGCCCAGCTCTCGGCCAGAAGCCCCCTGAGGCTCAGGGGGAGGCCTCGGGCTCCAGAGCTCACATCCCCATGCGGAGGAGCCCCCGCTCTTCAGAGAACGGCCAGCCTCCCTGGTCCCCACCCCCATCGGCTCGACAACTGATATCTGCCCTCACTTGCCTCTCCAAGAGGCCTGGGCCTCCCGCCGGCCCTGGGGTCCACCAGGACCACGACCACCACCCCCAAGCCAACTTAGGGAACTCGTGCTGGCCGATGTGGATGAAAGGCGAGTTCAGCCCCACCTGTGGGTTGGCCTCAGGCAAGGGGAGACTATGGGGAGGCTCCTTTTAAGAGAAGACTAGCGTAGGAGACCTCCAAGCCACTTGGTAAATTCCATTCCTTCACACAGTGAATATTTATCGCGCATCCATCACCTGTCGGTCTCACTGTTCTAATGGTAGTAGTATGGGCGTTCGGACTCAGGCAGTCCAGCTCCAGAGCCTTGGCTTGCCCACCACCTGGATCATCATCCTCTGCATCGTTCCATCGTTCCAGTGCAAGCATTCACGCTCCCGCTTATCTGCCACATCCAGGCACAACCAAGCACCCAGCAGGTGGTATCCCTGGGGTAAACCCAGGGTCTCTCTGTGTTCCGGCCCCAAGCTGCTGGCTCCCCTGCTCTGCCCCAGTGCATCTTGGACAAGATATTCAACCTCTCGGCTTCTTTCTCCCTCACTCTGACATGGAAACTATTAGTACCCATAGGGTTCTTGACATAATTCCATGCAATAATAGATAAAAGTGCTTAGCACTTTGCAGTGTCTGTAAATAAAGGGCTGGTAAAAATTAGCTACTTTTTAAGAATTATGATTATTAATAATATGATGATATTAACAGGTTATATACACGAATCGCCAGTGCAGAGGGACCCTGAGCAGGCCAAAGTTGTGGGGAAATAATGATCTCCATTACACTGTCACGTGCCCTATCATTATTTTCAACTGGGCTCCCATTTCACTTCTTTACCTCAAGGAAGTATCTTTTCTATCTTGTTAAACTGCCCAGTGCCCCTCTCTTCTTCCCTCCTCCTCCCCGTTCCTGTCCCCACCACAACCCCGAGCTCAAGCACCGGGGCCGCCAGGTGTGGGCCACTGATGCATGCCACTACAAACAAGGATCAAGGAATGCAGAAACGCTTGCCACTCTTCAGGGGTTTCAGCATCAACACCCTCTGATGAACTCGATATTTTTTGGAAGCGCGTTCACTTAGGGCTCCTTCCAGTAAGTCCGGAAAGATGGAAACATGCAAGGGATGCGAGCCATTGCTGTTGGGGGTCGGGGGGAGGCACTGCTATGCCACACCAGCAGAGACCACCAGGAAAGATGATCCGTTCCCAGATGCCAAACCTCAGCAACAGCAAGCGGAGACCTCAACAGAGGGCCGGACTCCTTCCATACCTGATTTTCCCCCTCCACGCCAGGGCAAAGGGTGGGCATTTTAGGTCCAGTCCGGTCTCAGGGGATATTCCCAGCAGCCCAGCGAGGCAGTGGTTAGTCCCTCCTGATAGCCGAGGAGCAGGCCGGAGGCCAGAGAGACTCAGAGATGTGCCCAGGGGGGCTCACTGCTAGGGGCAGAGCCGAGTCCTCCACACCCTGGACTCTTGGCCAGGGGACGGGTACAGCAACCCACACCGCCTGTCTCTGGAAGGCTGAGCCACTCCGTGTGCTGGCTGCTGGGCCAAGAGGTCACGGCTGTGCCTCAACACCCTAGCCAAGGTTTCCACAAAATCATCCAAAGCCCACAGGAGCTCCAGGAACCATGAGGCCGTACCTGCAGCTCCCTCCCCGGCTGTGGGAATCTTCAGGTCCCTCGGGCTGGGCTAAGTGCATGCTCCACACAGGCAGGGGAAATGTACCAAAAGCGGATCCTTCTCTCCAGACAGGGCCTGCCCCCAGCCGGCCGGCCAGCTCGCCTGGTGCTCACGGGGATGGCCAGATCAGACCCTAGCAGCCAAAAACAGCACTCCCTGAGGGGCGATAGAGCCTGAGCTCCCCAAGGCACCCACCCGCCACTGTGCCACCCTGCCCCAGACACCAAAGACCCACAGCTGCACCCGTGTGCAAATGCCTTAATCCCAGCTCAGCTGCATGAACACACGCACCTTTTACGTCCATGGCAGAGGGCCTAAAGGGCAAGCAACAGGCAAGAAGCAGCCGGACGCTGAGGGCAAGCTGAGGAAGATGGGCCCTCCACCCCTTCCCATTGGCACAGGGCGGTGCGAGGTCCAGGAAGAGGTGAGGGGGGCGGACCCAGGCCCCTCTGCCTCTGAGAGAAGTCCATCCAACATCTAAGCCAGCAGCACAGAGCACAGGGATGAGAAATGGGCCCAGTTTCCGCCCACCAAATCCTTCAGGATGACCACTGAAGCTGCGAAAAATCAATTTTCTGCAGCTTCTTCGGAAGCCAGGATTTATTTTTTGAGTGCACAGAGCCACTGTCTCAGATGTTTCCCATCAGCTCCCCCCAGACGCTGAACCCCACAGCCCCAGAGCTCTACCTGTGAGAACAGAAGGCCTCACTCGGGAAAACCAAGCCGGGTGCCAGGGGTCCATCTCCAACAGCATCAGCTCACATTTCTGGGACGCCAGGGCATGTGCAGAGCATCCTCACACATCCCCATGGGCCGGGGGGGGTGGCGGGGAGAGAGGGCAGAAGAGCTGTTGGATCCTGGAATCACAGGACAAAGTGAGAACCTGCCCAGGACCTTGGGTCAGGGAGGTGTCCCCCCCCCCCGGTCACCAATCTCAGCTGCAGGCCGGGACCAGCAAGGCTCCCAACCACGGTGACCACAGCAGCCCGCATGGACTCGCAGAGGCACGGGCCACGTCTGTCACACACACCCCCACATTCAGCAAGGGACCCTGCCTGACACCGGTCGGGCCCCAGGGGGGCACCAGAATGACATACTGATCACACCTCAATAATAAAAAGTCAAAGCAGATTGGGATACAAATTTGGATACAAAGGAAATGAAATACAAACAAAACTACCAACGAAATCAGACGATGTGTAATTTGCTGAAGTCAAATTGCCAAGAGTGGCTTTAATGATAGAAAGAGGTTAGCTTGGACCACTTCTTCTGTCTTGTGGTTTCATTAACCAGTGCAGAGAGTGAATGTCTGCAAACAGCCGTGTGCAAATAAAGTGGCACTGATAACTCCAAGGCCTTGTGTGCAAGGCTAACCAGCTTCACACGAGCCACGGTGCTGCCCACAAGTCTGCAGTGCCCCTGTTAACAAGGGATCGCGTGGTCACTCTGCAGAGCGGTCCTGTGCACGAGAAGCCACGCTATTCTCATGGTGGTACTAAAATCTGCCCTAAATAAACTCTTAGCCCCCTCATCCTCATTCCAGCAACTTCTTCCTCATTTATTTCCCAGTACAGTTAGTGTCAACGGTCACTAGCAAGGTGCCAAGTGTCAAGCTGAGATCCGTTTGCCATGTGACTGTGACACAGGCCCACGGGGGCTGCGAACTCTGGCATGGCCCACCGGCGCATGCTCTGTCCTGCCCCTCCTTCCATCTGAACAGATGCAACCAAACGAAACTTCCTTTGTAAGGTGGACTGTGGCTGTATTTGGCCTTCCCTTGGAGCAAACAGGAGCCATCAAATATACCAACACCTTCACGAAGACACACGAAGCGTTTTTTAAATGATCCCGCAGTACCGGGTTACAAGGTGGATACCAAGATGATGTAGGTAAGATCATATGAATTCTAAAGGATTTTCATCCAAATAAGAATGCACAAGTTTGAGAATTAAGACACAGGGCCCTGAGCCACTGATCTCTTGGCCTATTCAAGGGCCTGGGCACATGTCACCAAGCCCTCCGCCACCCCCTCCCCACCCCACGCCCTGCCCCAAGGGAGTGCGGCAGAGCATGGACACGCTGAATTCCAGCCCATGGACCAGGCACAATCTTCCCCGCTGAAAAGGCAACTATGGAGTCACCAGGCAACTGTTAAGGTTGCCATCTCAGCAGCGCCCCCGTGGAACTTCACATCAGCTCACTGGGTTTGCATGTTTTGAAATGGTTCCGTAACTTTGGCATCTGTAAGGGCTTTCCAGGGATGAAGACATCATGGGTGCCAAAGGTTTATTTAAAAATTTATGAGAGAAAAACTTATCCTGGAGAACATTATATCTACTCTCTCGGTTTGGGTTTTGTTTCCCCTGGCAATATGGACCATCACACCAGGACTCTGTTTGACGGGGATCTCGAAGTCCCGGGCTGCACAGGTGGGTGGCTGCCTGCAGGGGAAGGCTTTCGGCAATGGGGCCAGACCCTGGCACCCTACCCAAATGCCCCTCCTGAGTGGACACCCATCCCTGGGGTAGGTACCAAGACCAGCCACCCCTGAGGTCAGACGCCAGAGTCAGCTGGTCCACTCCGCCTGCGTGCAGGCCCCCAGCACAACCACAGGACGTAGAAGATTCTCCTAAGACTGAGCTTCCCTGGGGCATCAGACTCAAGCAAAAACAAGCCTCCTTTTCATGCAGGCCTTCCATCACATTCTCTCCAGATGCTGAAGATGTTCTTCAGTGCAGACACTGTCCAGGGAGGAATATCTCTCCTCAGCCTGTCCCTCAGCATGCTGGAGGAAGCAGCCCTCATAGAATCTCTTCAAGGCACCAGCTAGACAAGCGCAGCTCAGGCTGCCATCCACGGGACCCAACGGCCAGTCCCTTACCCTCCCGAAGGCTCTCTCTCTCTCTCTCTCTCTCTCTCTCTCTCTCTCACACACTCCCCACGCACACACAGACACACACACATGCATGGCCTCCACCCTGGTAAACATAGCCTCCTGCCCGGACGGCCTCCAAGAGAAAGGAGTGCCCTGTTTGCCGAGAAGCATGGCTCTGTGTCAGTCACCTCTGCTCCCTGCTAGGTATGAGGCTGAAGCCAGGAGCCCCCAGAGACAAAGGCCAGGCAGCCCCACCAAGCGAGGGGCAGCACACAGGTCAGTCCAGCATGTGGCATCGGGGGGGAGGCACCGGCCTAGGAACGGTTCATCAGCAAGTGGCAGCACCACCCCCCCTCCAGGGAGGCAGCACCCCTTCTTTCCAGGGGCCCCAAGACATGGCCCTATGCCCACCTATCCCTCGTCTGACTTCAGGAAGGCTTCTGTCCTCATCCATGTTGCTGGGGCCCCCAGCATGCCCACAAGCAGCCCTGATTTTCAGCTCGAGTACCCCAGAAAGGAGGGAGGGGTCCCTAGAGGAAGAGGGGCTGGTCCCTGTCCCTTACCAACCTAGCCCCACTCTTGATGGGGGAGAACCCAGGGCTTCCCAGAAACAGAGTCCTGTTAATTGGTTCCATTTTCCCCCCATCTCGTTACTGAAAAGGCTTTCTCTGAGATAACTGCTTAACATCCCAGCCTTTACAAGAAGGGGGATTTCAGAGAGATGAGTGTAAGCAGCCTGGTCAGGCTACCCACTCCACGGCAAATCTTCCCTGCCAGCTCCCCAGGCAGAAGGCCGAGGGGGAGGTGCCCCAGGGCCCAGCCACATGGGTGAGGGCAGGGCATCTCCAGCGGTGACCCCCCCCCCCCACCGCCGGGGACCTCAGCAGGTAGAAAGGGCAGGCTGGTTCCTGGCTCATCTAAGCCATAGCCGCAGTGAGAGGCAAAGGTGTTGTTCAGTCCTCACAACAACGCTAGAAAGGATGGATCACTCCCAATTAGCAGATGAGCTAACTGAGGCTCAGAGCTGGGTCCCAGTTTACTTAATAATTTAATAACTTAACAAGCTTATTAAGTCACCTTGCCCAAGGAGCCAGTTAGCACATGGTGGGTTGCTCTCAAGCCACTCCATGATCCTAAGTCCAGCCCCTTCTGCAGTGGGGAAAGCAGCAGACCTCGACCAGCTGAGGGAGACCCATGGAGCCTGGCACCCCCTCCGTGGCCATCGTCCTGAACCGGCCCTCTCCCATGCCTGTGTTAGAAACTGTGTGGCCTCACCCTGGCCTGCCCCACCCTGGTAGAGGTTCATGCACACTTTCCTTCCATTCCCTCCCCACCTTCCTGAAGCACATCTCTGGCATCATCACCTACCTGCTCCAAAACCTTCCACAACTCCCTATTTTCACAGACTAGAGTTCAGGCAGGCCAGTCATCGAAGACCTTCTGTGATTAGGAGGCAACCTCCCTAGATACCTCTCCTGTACATATATACTATCTCCCACTCAGCTGGGACTAGCCGCTGAACTCCTTGCTTGGCCTATCTCTAGGTCCCCACAAGTTCAAGTGTGTGCAACCCCAGGTCTGCTGCCTAGAGCGGCTGAGTGTGCCAAAGTTTTTGGGGAGCTTGCCAGCCTGCAGAGGCCTGTGCCCGGGTCAGGCAGCCTCAGAGCTGAGGGTGGGTGTTGGGGGGGACTGGGCGTGTGCATAGCAGGTCAACGACCTGAGCAGAGGCCACTCCCCAAAGGACTTCACAGACCGCCTGCGCCCCGGCGTAGTGTCCCCACCATGTTGCCTCTCTTGGCAGTTCCCTCAGGGGCCCGGCTCTGCTGAGTCATCCCTCTCCCAGGACCACACTGCCCTCTCGGTCTCGTACAAAGCTTCACAAGCACACAGCTCTTGCGCAACTTGGCACTGGCCTTCCGGTGTGTACTCAGGGATTTCTCCAGGGCTGCATCCGGGGCAGGCGTCCACACATGCGTATTCTGCACTTGCAGAATGGCAACCTGGCGTCCTGGGCTCTGGAGGGGCCTCTGCTGACCTCCAGGGTTTCTCGGGAACAAGTACCTTGGCCCGGCTGAGGCGTCTTCAGGCAGCAGACCAGCCTCCCAGCAGGGCTGCCTTCCCCAGCACACCCTCATCCGGCCTGGCCCACCCACCGTGCTGCCTGAAGCCAGCCAGGATGCACAGGCAGGCCCGCCAGGTGCTGGGAGGGACACCACAGCCTCAGCGACTGCTCTAGCACGGGTTCGGAGTGACTCTGGGAAAGTCCTTGTTCCTCTCAGGCCACTGCATCTTCACATGAACTGCAACGTGGCACTGGACTGGGATTTCCCAGCCCTGTGGCCGCACTGCGGCCTGGAAGTCTACCACAGCTGAGCCTCCTGTCCCTGGTGCATAAGCCTGGGGACACGCTTCCCCTCACAAGACAGAATCCCTGCCTCACCCTTTCTTCCCACTGAGAAAAGGGTTTCGAAGGAGCTACGGAATGGGAGACCTGGGCCAGAAGTCCGTGGTCCCGCCAACCTGAGCAGGTCAGGGCAGGGTGAGCAAGGGGGCCAGGCCACAAAGAAAGGCAGCCAGTCAGTGTGTAGGTGCCTGGAGGAGCCAGCTCTGACCCCATTAATGAAGGAACCACATGGTGACAGGCCTCTACTTCAGCCAGGTACCAGGCCTCCAGCAGATGGCTCTCGTGGGGTGGCAGGCAGGGGCCTTAGAATCAGATTTGGAAGTCACTGAAGCCTCAGGGGTGTGAGGCCCAGGCAGGCATAGGCTAAGTCATTAGGTCGTGAGGCATCAAATCTGGCCATCTGGTCTAAGAGCAAGATGAGGGGGGAGATACACAGCCCACCGCCAGGAGACTTCTCCTGCCCCTCATCCCTTCCCACAGTTCAGTCAGGATCCGTTCATGAAAGCAAAGCCCACAGCCAAGGCCCAATAAGCCATCATGGTGACCTAGTTCCAGAGCAGAAGACAAGCAGGGGACAGTGAGGTAAGGAGAAGATCAGCATTAGCAAGAGAAAGCCCGCACCAACCCCAGGGCTAGAGGGAAAAGCTGGAGGAGGTGCTTCCAGAACCCAGAAGCCAGGGCCATCCAGTAGGAGCTAAAATCACATCAGGGCCTCCTCAGGCTGAGGGAGACCCAACCGTGAGGAGACAGGCTGATGAGTGACATCAGAGCCAAAGGAGACACTGCCGCTGGAGACCCAAGCCAGAGACAGAAGTACCCCTTCCTGTCCCCTCCTCCTGCGATCCAACCTCCTGTCGCTGCCTCCCATGGGCCAAACCTAACTAGAACCTGTTGTTCTGGTTAGGAGGCCTGGGAGTTGTAGTCTGTGGGTCCAGCCCCTGTGCTACAGAGCCAGGCGGGGAACAGAGGCAGAGACAACTACAAGGCAGATGCCTGCCAGCCATATACACACCCTCAGACGCCGCCAAGGGACCCCTTCACTTCCAGACGCTGCCCACACTTCAAAGTTCAACTACAACAACCCTCCCTCAGGAAGCCTTGACTGTGGGTTGTGGGCCAGCCACGCTCTGTCCGCCAGGCCACACTCTCCCGGCCTCGGTCTTCTGGCCCACATGGGGTCAGGGCAGGAGGCCGGCAGGGAACTCTCCCCAGTCCCAAGGCTGTCCCGGCAGCTCAGTAGGACTCTGTCACAGCTGAGCACAAACGTGGATGTGCCCTTCTGCCCTGAACTCCCCGACTGGGTTTAGTTCCAAGACAATCTTTTTTTTCCCAAATGAACATTCCCCCAGGTCATTTCTTGGGGGAATGTATGTTGTTGCTGCTGCTAGTGCTGTCAGATCACTGGGACCAGACAGTGCCGAAGAAGGTCCAGCACTCCCCCTCCCGTGTGAAACTGCTCGCAGCCCAGCCTGACCTCAGAGGGAAAAAGGAGATGGGGCGCTGACGTCTCACTGCCTCCAGAAGCCTCCCACGGAGACGCGCATTTTTAGAGCAAGAGATCCATGAGGTTTCTGACAGAGGAAAAGACCTTTGCTGCACCAAATGCCTGGGATCTGGCCCTTCCCTTCTAAGGACCCCACACGCCCTGCCTGCCCCAGGCCCCAGCCCCTCCAGCTCTAACGCTTGGCACTGGCCCCCAAGTAGGTCATCTACCAGCCTCTTTTCCCACCACTAGACAACCCCGAGAGTTACATTTTGAACAGCACTGACAGAGTCATCTCCCCTCTTACTGTCTCCTGGATAAACCCCAAACACCAAAGCCAGAGACATGAGGCCCCTGGAGTGCCGCTCATAATGGCTCAGGAGAACTCAGCGTCTTCTGCCATCACCTTGGGAATGTGAAGCTGGCCAAGGTGGAAACATTTACACCATGGACGTCGGCAAACCCCTCACATCAGGGCCTTTTTCTTTTTCTCCCCCCCCCCACCCTTTTTTTTTCTGGGAGAGCTGTTGTTAAATGCTTACTGGTACACCACTGAGACTTTGCCATTCTGGGCATACAGAGCCATCACCAGCAGCAACCCCAGCCTCACACCCTGCCACCTCCTCTCTCCCAACCCTGCCCTCCGGCTGTTCTCCAAACCCACCAGGTCCTTGCAAGCCTCCTTGCCATCGCTCACACTTTCCCCCAGCTGCTAGGGGAGAGAGTGGGGGCATGCTTCAGTCCTGAGTTCAGATCCAGCTGTGTGACCTTGGCAAGTCCTCTCCCCTCTCTATCCCATCACCTATAAAATGCAGAAAGTAGCACTGGGACATCATAAGCATGAAATAAGAGCATAGGGCGTGCTCCATGAATGTGCTTAGAAGCGGTATCACCCCCTTCTCCACTGACAGAAATTCACTGGCGCCTTAAAGTTCAGCCTAAATCCCACCTCCTTGGTGAAGTCAGACCTGCAAACCTAGTAGAGCTCGCCTGTTCCCTTCCAGCCGCCTGTTCCTGGTAACATAGCTCTCTGATGTAAGACCCCTGTGAGGGCAGAGCTGGGCCGCTGGGGAGGGGGGAGGTGGGGGGCGGGTGGGGAGGGAGGGTGTGATTTGCACACAGTTCCAGTGGGAAATAGGATTCCATGACCACTCCAGCCAGGGCCTCTGGGTGTCCTCGCGGGAAATACACGCTCCCTCCCTTTCTAAGAGCCCCTCCCTCAAGATAAGGAAGCGCCCTCCTTCCTGCCTCACGGGTACCCAACCAACAGGAGCGGGAAGTAGAAACAACTTCTGGGCACATGTCCTCATGTGAACTCAGGATGAATCAGCCTTATGCTCACGGCCAACTGCCGGTCCATTTGCAAAGGTGAGGAAAACTTCTAAGAGACACACACCCATCAGCCCAGTCTGGATGTTGCCAGCTGGCCGGCTCACAGGAGCTCTGCCCTCTATGGCAAAGGCAATGTCACACTCCCCACTTGGCCCCTGCCAGGCCTGGCCAAGGCGCTGACCAAGGTGAGAGGCACTAATATCACTGAGCCTTCTCAAGAGGTCAAGACCCACAGCTCCACTGTGCCCACCCAGCTTCCTACTCAGGGGAGGTCAAGGCAGCACCTCTACTTTCCTGTGAAGGGCTCAGCAGAGCCCCAGTAGGTTTTTAGACGCTGTCATTCATCACTGACTAGTTGTGGTCTTGACTAAGTTACTCAACCTCCATGGGCCTCAGTTTCCTCCTCTGTAGAGTGGAGGCAATAACAGAGTTCTACTTAAGTAGTTATAAGCAAACAAGTGCTTCAAGCAGCGTGAGGCACACAGTAAGTGCTTAATCAGTGTTAGCTATCATCATTTATTATTCCTGCTTTACAAAGGAAGAAGGTGAGCTTCCAAAGGGAACCTAGGTAGACAGAGTTCGGAATTTTTGTTCCGAGTCCCTACAGGATCAAATCTCTAAAGGCAATCCTATAACTGAGCATAAACCTGAAACTTCCAGAAGAGAAGAGAGTACCATCTCCGTGGCTCCAAGCAAGGACAGCAGAACAGGGGTCACTAATGGTGATTGCTCAGAGCCCGGCAATGTGTCTTCCATCAGGGGTATCCCTGTCACTGTAAAGGTCAGCAAGGCCTTGCCCAGACTCCACTGTAAAGCATAAATTGCAGAATCTGAGGTTTACAAGGGATTTTAATGACCAACCCAGGTCCGCTCTACAGCTGGTCACAGGTTCCCTCAAAATCCTACGCCAGGACACAGCTTGAATACCTCCAGTGACAGGGAACTCAGTACCCATAGGGACCACACATTCCCCTGCAGGTGTAACTGAAGGGAGGAGCAGGGTAAATAAGCAAAGGGGCCAGTGGAACCCGGGTGATGGAAGGCCGATTCTGCCAACTTCTCAGATGATCCCGACATCGGTCCAGCCTCCAACCTCCCAGCCACTGCCCCTTGCCTCAGAAGTCCCATTCTCCAGGGAATTGAAAGCGCCTCTGGGAAGCTGGGCTTGGGTGGGAAGATAGGGAAACAGGCCGAGCCACACACCAAGGGGTTCCACACCACTAGGCAACGGTAAAGAAAACAGGATGGCCCCAGGCTGGGCCCAGCGGCAGCAGCAGGGAAATCAAAATGCCCGGGTAATGAGGCGAATTCTCGCCGAGACACCAGCTAATGAAAGGAGCACAGGAAGCCCCATATCAAGGGCCCAAACTGTTTATACAAGTGTTAAAAATACATCTCAAAAGAAAGCAGGGAAGCCCGAGGAAAACCCTCGGCCGCCCTTAGAAAATGATTTCTGAAAGCCACGTTAATTTGTTTTCCGAAAGGTGTTTGAAGTCTCTCGGTGTACCCCTTGGGCAGCTTTAATTCCTCCTTATAATCCCTATTAAACCTGATGCTCACTAGCACAGCTTACTTAGGGGATTATGATTTTCATCCTTAATTATACAGATACATATTTGGGTCCATGTGTGTCCCTATGTTTCTACCTAAATTAAAAAGGCACTGTCAGCCACACTTCTCCAAAATGCCTAAAACAGCCTGGGCTTCATTAGAGCACTAAGAGGATTTAAAATGAAGTTTAAAGGGTCAGAAGAGTGTAATTTTTTAAAATTAATTTTCAAAGCCTTGTAACCTTACAGCCAGAGATGAATGGGTTCATGCGGAAGGGTGAGAAGCTAAGGGTGAAGAGCTGAGCCGGGAGGGGGGGGCGGGGGGGGAGCGGGCTTGGGGATGGGGGGTACCTTTGCCAGAGCATGGCAGACGTTGGCGGGACCCCCAGGCAACCACCTCTGCAGCCCCAGCAGGGTTCAGCAGGGGAAACGGAAATGCAGAGCAATAATTGCCACCATCGTCATGATTGTCACCAGCAGCAAGCTCCTCTTCCTGAACACCTACTATGCACCAACTGCTGGGCTCAACTCCTTGCACATTTTGGCTCATTAAAGTCAGCAGCCCCCTAAGGAGGACACTGTTACTATCCCCAGTTTTCAGAAGAGGAAAAAACCAGCATGGAAAGGTCAAGTGATTTCCCTAAGGTCCCACCGAAGAAATGGTAGGTAAAAAAAAATAAATAAATAACATATTAATAACGATGATGATGATGATATTTATCGAGTGCTAACAAAGTGCTAGGCGCAGTTTATGTGCATTAACTCATTTAACCCGCACCTAACGCTGCTGAGGTAAATCCTGTTAACCTGACTTTAAGATGAGGAATCAGAGATCAGAAAGATTTCTGAGAAGCTGCCAAGGGTCCTACAACTAGTGAGGACCTCTGACTTGAACCCAGGCGAGTGAGACTCCAGAAATCAAGCCCTCTGTCTCTTCTCTCTCCACAAACTATGGGCCTGATCTCTAGCTGCAGAGGACTTCACAGCAATGGCATACAGCTCTGACAAGACAGCATCCCTCCCACTGGCCCCGGAGGCCTAGTGACCAGGGGTCTGTCTGGATCATCTTTAGGGCTCCAGCGGCCCAGCTGGGGAGAGAGCTCTATGGGCTGAGGTAATCCCAGAAGACTCCCTGGAGGAAGGCGGTAAGAGTTAGGCTAGGGGAGAATGGGCTGAGACATGGAAGACCATAGAAGGGGGGAAAGTGGGGTGCTTTAGCAGGAAAGGGCAAGTATGCTCAGAGGCACATGACTGGCGACATCAGGAGGCAGATGGGGAATCAGAAGGATGGGGAAAGAAGTCTGGTCTGGGGACAGACTTCTTGGGGTCAGAGAACCCTAGGAATCCTTCCACCAAGTCCACTGTCTCTGCCTCCCCTACAGTGACCAGACCCACAGCAAGTACCCCGTCTCTTACTCAAGGCCCATTCCCATCTATGTACACCAGGTCCCACCTCCCAAACCCCTGGCAGAGACGTGGCTCCTATCGGTGTTCCCTCCACCTAGGGACCATTAACTTCTCCCATCTGCATCATCCACACCAGCCTACAAAGTCTCTGTAATGTCTCTGATGTCCAGAAAACCCTGCCGCGACCCCTACATTCCTCTCAAGCTGCATCCTATTTCTCTGCCCCCTGGTTTGGCAAAACACCGGGGCGGGGGGAGCCGGGGACAGACGTGGCCCACCTTCGCCCACAGCGCCCTGTCTTCTCTGCCCTGCCCGGGCTGGCTTCACCACCACCTCCCCACCAAACTGGCTGTCCACTGAAGCCCTTCCTTCCTCCTGCCTTCCAGGATGATAGACACCCCCGGCTGTACCGTCCCGGGCACCCCCGCTGGCTGGGCCGCACAGTCCAAGAGCTCACTCTCCAAACTCTCTTCCCTCCTCTCCTCTGCCCGCCACCTCCTCCCGTTCTGTGGCTGTAAATTCCACCACACCAGGGACGCCAAGTGTCTATCTCCAGCAGACAACGTCCATATTTACTTATCTACGTGTGTACTGTCTGTGCCCCTCACCAGAATATGAGCCCCAGGAGGCAGGGACCTCATCTGTCATGCTTACCACTATATCTCCAGCATTTAGCACAGTGCCTGGCGCAAGACATGGTGCTCAGTCACCATGATGTGAATGGCTGCTTTGTCCTATCTCCTCATGCCTCCCACCACCCACCCAACCTCCCCCAAGACCCTGGCCCTTCCCACGAGGCCCAACGTCCACATGGTGGTGATCATGTCAGAGCTTAAGGTTGGTGGAGAAGGGGAGTAGGGATCACAGCCTAGGCCGGCCACCACTCCACCTCCCCAGGACCCAAGCAGCCGTGGGCCAGGCCTGTAGTGGGCCTGGGGACTACCTGCCAAGCCAGCAGCCTTGGGCTCAGGAGCGCCAGCTCCGTAGTGACACGGGCAGGGCTCACACATTATGGCCAAGAGATCTTCTCCTCTCTGAAGACATAGCTTCTGAAGACGGTAAAAATATCAGTTGAGCAGGGGGATGGGGAGGCTCGGATGAATAGCACAGAGGTTTTTTAGGGCACTGAAAGTACTCTACATGATAGTGGGGGATACATGTCATCATACACTCATCCAGACCCATAGGATGTGCAACACCAATAGTGAACCCTAATGTCAACTGTGGGCTTGGGGTGATTATGACGTGTCAGTGTAGGTTCACCAACAGTAACAAAGGTTCCACTCTGGTTGGGGATGTTGATCATGGGGAAGATTAGGCCTGTGCGGGGCAGGGTGGTATGTGGGAACTCTCTGTAACTTCCCTTCACTTTTGATGTGTGTCTAAAACGTTCAGAAGGGGCGCCTGGGTGGCTCAGCTTGTTAAGCGTCTGCCTTCAGCTCAGGTCATGATCCCGGGGTCCTGGGATCGAGTCCCACATCGGGCTTCCTGCTCAGCAGGGAGTCTGCTTCTCCCTCTCCCTCTGCCACTCCCCCACGCTCGTGCACACTCACACTCTCTCTCTCTGTGTGTCAAATAGATAAATAAAATCTTTAAAAATAAATAAAACTGCTCAGAAAACCAAAATCTATTAAAACAAAACAACAACAAAAGAGCACCAAGCCTGGCCTCCAGGGTTCCCTTCTGAAACACATCTGGGAAAACGTGCCTCTGCCTCTTTCTGCCTGTAGTCTGCCAGGTAGCTAGTCCCAACCGTGCCACTGCAGACTCACCGTGCCATCGTTAGAACAGTCAGCTGTGCTTAATGCCTGCAGGGTACAGCCTGTAATTACAGCCACACTGACAAGCCTCGGGTGCACTCGGCCCCTCATTCCAGACAGTTACAGCCTGAGCCTTCTAGCCCAGTGACCTGACAGGTGCAGCTGCCACAGGAGAACGTCCAGCTCAGAATGGTTCCCCCAGGAGGGCAGTAGCCCTCGGAGTTGCATCAGGATACCTTGGCCGAAACGCCCTTTCCAGCAACCAGTGCCATCAGCGCCAGCCACCCCATCCCCACGGTGCTTCCGGTGTGCAAAAACGCTGGCTCACACCACGCCACCACCTTGTGAGCAGCCCGGGGAGGAATGCAGAGTGGGGACTGCGGGCCTCTTTTCACAGACGGGGACGCTAAGTCCCAAAGACAGGCGGGACTCGCCAAGGGCCACATAGAGAGGTAGGTACAAGAAACCTGGAAATCCAAAGGCCCAGCTCCTAATTCCATGTTCTTTCAAACCCACTGTCCTGAATGGGCTAAAAAAAACATTAGGGATGAGCTTACTATCATCACTACTCCTTATAGATCTCTATTAGTACCAACAAAACTGAAAATTCCCACTTGTCTAGTCCTTCACAGAATGCCATCTTTACAATCATTTTCAATTCCAATTTATTATCTGAGCTTCCCGGTAAGCCTGTCAGGTTGGTATTGACCTGCACATTTTACAGATTTTGAGCTGAGGCCCAGCAAGGTCCCTGACTCACTCAAGTTCACATGGAGCGAGGGCCATGTCTCTTGAGTCCCAGCCCAGCTGCTCCATGTCCTCCACCCACCAGCCCCCAGAACTAAATGAAACTCCCACCCTGCATTCCTTACCAGTTGTTGGAGGGGCCACTCTGACCCCTCCAGGCCCCCTTCATGCTGAGTTCAGCCCACTGTCCTTAAGGTAACATAGTCCACGCCCCTTGACCATAGGACCTCTGGGAGTTCCCACAGAAGTACCCGATTATACCTGCCGAACAGTGCGGCCATCACATCGTCCTCCAACACTGCCCAGGGCACAGCCAACGATGCCTCCCAGCTGAGGCTTTGAGGGCCACTGACCACTACACAAAGTCCTGAGAAGGAGCCAGAAGGCACAGGTGAGGGGCTAACAGACAAATGTGTAGACCCAGCCCAGAATTCCAGGCAGGCCTGGGCTCCCCTCAGCATTATCCCCCCATCTGCCATCTGTCCACAGCAGCCGACATCTCAGCCCGCTCATTTCTGCAGAAGTCCAGCGGGCCTACAGGCTTCACCAAGCCCAAGGTTCACCCCAGGCATTTCAGCCCAAGCACCACAGGCTTCTAACCCCCACTTCCAGGCTTGTCTGTGGTCACTGGTTAAGGGCAAGCCCTCGGGAAACTTCCTGTCTCTGGGATATCCAGCGCAGAGGCCCAAGCCAGGAGTGAAACATGGAGGCAATGATCCATGGGGCCATGGTCCAGGAAGCTGACCCCGGGCCGGCTGAGCCGGGCCGAACAGCCCTGGGCACAGGCACTGGCAGGACTCAGCAGACCAGGGGCTGGTTCTCAGGGGAGGGCTTGAGCTGACCTTGGAGGAATGGGACAAGGCAGGGAGATAAGAGTCCGCAGATGTTTGGAAGGTACAAACACCCAGGAAGGGCAGAATTACCTTGCCCAGTAGCCAAGTGTTGTAGGACATCAGGTACAACTGTGACCATAATTCACTTCCTGTCTACACATGAAAGTCTAGCCAAGGACAGAGGGCATGGCTGGACCCTGGATCTACTCTGGTATCATGGAGTGGACACAGGGACGTCTGTCTGCTGACACCACCCTCACGGGACTTGCCGGGATGAGGACCATAAAGAAGACCCACGTGGGCAGAGTCTCTCTATCACCCTAGATACTAGGACTCTAGGAAGTAGAACTAACCGGTGCGCCTCCCAGTCGTGGGGGTTCTCAGTACAAGAGAATCTGCCAGCAAAGAAGACACCACGACAAGCCTCCCAGAATCCCTGAGCTGCTCATACGGGAAAAGTGAGGCCCAGAGAGGGTCAGGGGCCTACCCCGGCCACATGGCGCATGGCCAGGGTAGGACCCTGCCCCATTAGCAAGGCCTCTGCACTTCTTAGTTTTCCCGGGGCCCCCTCCCAAGCTGCTCAGCCCATTCTGTAACAGCCGACAAGTGGCCCTTGGAGTGTCTGTGACATCAGCCCTTTGCTCCACCAATGGAACTTTTCCTGTGAAGGGTCCTCGCTCCCCTAAACACGGTCTCCCCAGGGCTGGCGGCACAGAGCAGTGTGCACACCCAGAGAAAGGAGAGGAAAATGGGTATAAAATTACATAATAACGTCTGATTCACACACAAAGGGAAGGAAAGTTCTCTCCACCGTGGAGACCCACTGGGAAAAGTCAAGGCAGGATGACCAAAAGTTTGATGGGTCTCTTAAAGCTTTGTTTGGTCGAAATGTTTGCTCTTATTTTAAAAACTTCTTTGTCGCAGATAAAATTGTTCTCTAATTTGGTCATACATTTGGATTTCATTATTTTCAGAATGTATTCCAGACATCTAAAATTAAACAGATGTCATCAACCCCGTTTAGGCCTAAAACACTTGTAACCAAACAGTGACTTCAACTCCAAGGCAATACTGACTTGGAACACTGTGTTTTAGTCATTAAAAGTTTTAAAACTCTGCTCCATTTTTCTCATATCCTATAATGAGATCTCTTCCCACCCCCACCCCACCCCCCTTGAAATACGCCAATTCTTCAAGGGTCAGTGGAAAGTCAAACTGGAGAGTAAAGCAAATTTAAATATGAAAAATGGAAGAGCGAAGTATGAAATCCTTTATCCACTGAAGCCCTCACCTCAGCTTTGGCGCAAATGGGGGGAGACGGGAAAGGAGAGATATAGAAATAGTGTGAGTGCAGGAAAGGGATTTGGCTTCTAAAGCCTGAATTGTTTTATCGTTCCTTTTCTGACAGGGATTAGATTAGCGAGAATCCTCCAAGCCTGCTCAAGGCGTCCTGGGGACAGTTAAGAAAAGACAATTCTTTCTCTCCTCTGATCCTCATCTCTGAGCTCGCCCCCAGATGAATTTGTTAAATAACCCGGTCAGAGCGAAGTGCCTGTTTGAGATGCCCAGATTCACAAACAGGGGCACATGGCTCCTGGGACAGGTCTGAGGAGTGGGGGAGGGGAATCGGGATCTGGGGTGTGGAGGTCACAGTTGGGGTCTAACGCTCTTGGCCACATAATGTCTTCATTACATCAATTTCTTAAGCAAACTGGAAAGAATAAAATAGAGAAGGGGATCAGAGGTACAGACACCAGAGAGGACCACTGCCTCTCCAACGGGACCTCCGCCCCTTGGGGTCTTAATAGGGAGGCAGACCCCCAGCATCCAGGCCTCTGCAGAGACCAGCTCCCTACCCTACAGAGCTGAGTGTCTCAGCCAGGGCTGCTGCCTCAGGAGCCCAAACCAAATGCCACACTGCCCACTTAGCTCCCCGCTCCTGATCTCAGCTCGGGCCCCAACGTGGCAGGCCCTTCTTTCCTGAGCCACCCAACACTGGAGGAAGGGAGGGACTGAGAGCTCAGAGCCACTTCAACTTCTGGATGCATGCAGAGAGACAGCATTTTCTCCCTGTTTCCCTTCCCACCAAGTAACTCTTTGTCCCCACTACTCTGCCTGCAGCACCTCTGAGTGGAAAAGCTCCTCCAAAGATAGGAAACTAGCTTGCTTCTAAAGGATGACACCTCGTAAGGCACAGAGCCCCCAAATACTTGTTCTAGAAAGAGTGCTCAGGCCCCAAGCCCCAGGAACGGATATGGCCATGGCCATGGATCTGCTTTCATGGGGACTGGCAGGGTCCTTTTTGGGGTCTGCTGTGTTCGCCCCAGGAGGGGAGGCAGGCAGACAGGCAAAGGAATACAGACACAGTGACCACTACCAGAGGACAAAGTCAAGGACCCCCTAGAAGGTGCGCAGGAAAGAAAGCTGATGCCTTTGGAACCACAAGTGGCCCATTCTGGCCCAGAATCAGACCTGCTAGTGCATTCCTGACAGGAGAATCTACCCAAACAACCTCTCCAAAGCCAGCCATCAGCTCACAGATGCACTTACCTCCCAAGTCTTGGATGAGTCGGCTTCCCTGGGCCTTGCCTCTCTCATCCGCACCTCCCAGATGATTTGTGAGGATATAGTCTCCATGACTGGCCAACAGCTTCACCCTCAAACCAGAGCTGGAGAGCTCAGTCCCAGCTGGCTATCCCATGGCTCTGCTGAGGAGGACTGTGTTCTTGGAGTTCATGAGTGACATCCGCATTTGCTGTGGAAGGACAGAGAGAGAGACAACATTTAGTTCTCCTACATGCCAATCCAGAATCAACCCATCTTGTTTCACAGATCTGGAAGCTGAGGCCCAAGGAAGTCAGGTGAACCTATGCAAGAAGGCTACACATAAGGATAGACAATCAAGCATTTAAAAATCATCATACTAGAAGATGGTATATTTCAATCCTCAAGGTTCCCTGGATTTGAATACTACCTTCAGGAGAGCCCCACATACCTGTAAGAGATGTACTGGGCAGGAGAAGACGGAGCTCAGAAGGTGAAGTCACACTCCAGCTTACACAGAGAGCCAGTGACAAAACCAGGATGAAAACCCAGGCCAACCTTCCCATGAAACCACCTGCCCATCAAGCTGGCATTTTACCCATCCATAGCCATAGCCTGGAGCTGCAGAGGGCGTTACAGGTCTGACATGGGGTCTGGGGGTGGTGGGAGAAGATGCACAGAGAATTAGCTCTGACCATTTGCTTATGGGCAACACCAAATGCCCTTTCCATCATTTCTGAGACTTGGAGGTAGAGCCAGCTGATGGAGAAGACACCATCGTCACCAGGACCCCTTGACCTTACTCCCACAAGGACTTTCTGGCCAGCTGATGCGACTCATTTCTCTAATAGGTAGCCAACAAAGTTCTTTCAGTACATGCAATAAACAGAAGTCACAGCAGGGACAAATTAGCTGGTAATTATTTGCTTTTCCAAAGGATTGTTTTTTTTCTTTAGCACAGGGTTCCTATAAACAACAAGAGCCCTTCTACTAGCATGTGAGTATAATCCCATTCCCAAAGACCACACCAGCCACGCAGAAGCACAAAGCTGCTGTGGGTCAAGACTTGATACCTGCCCTGCATAAAGCACCAGATGAATGGCTCGTGTCTGGTCTAAACCCCAAACCCACCCCAAAGATGACCCGGGTGGTGAAAGGACCATGGCCACAGAAAGAATGCCAAGGAAATTAGGCATGGGCTCCAAAACAACCCACAAAGGGGAGACTGGGAAAGCTCTGGTCCTTGTCAAAACTCAGATATAAACATTCATTCCACAGGCAAGGACGGAGCACCTACTGCGTGCCAGACTTCTCGCTAGGCACTGTGTGAAACAGGCAACAGAACCGAGAAGCTTCCCACTCTCCTAGAGCTTACAGTGTGGGCGGATTATCAAGACAGCTGTCGCTCAGAGAGCCATGCTCATGAATGCCTAACTGTAAACTCTGCTAGGGACTCTGAAGGAAAGCAGCTCTAGGAGAGTCTAGGAGAGCTTTATCATAAAGGCACAGGAGGTAGCCTGAGGGCCGGGGAGGGCTTTGCCAGATATAACCACTAAGTTGACATCTAAGGTCACAGTAAACCGGGCAGACTCAGAGCAGAAAGTAGTCCAGGAAGAGGTGAGGCCATGTGTTAGGGCCCTGGGGTAGGAAAGAACGGGGTATGCTTTGAGGAAATGGGACAAGGTGGCCAAAGTGGCTGGGAAGCAGAGAGCAAGGGGCAGCATGATCATAATGTAAGGTCACACCAAGGAGCTGGTCTTTATACAAAGGACATTGTGGTGCCACTGGAAGCTTACGCAGGTGAGTGCAAGGATCAGTCTGTGTTTCACAGAGCTGGCTCTAGGTGCTACATGGAGAACAGACCAGGAGGGCAAGGTCAAAGGGGGGTGGACAGCTAGGATGCTGCTGCAGCTGTGCAGGTGAGGGCCAAAGGCAAGCGCGCTAGGTGGTTGCTGTAAAGATGGGCAGAAGTGGATGGATGGAGTCAACAGCTGTAGGACATCCAGCCAAGACTCAGGGCTCGATCGCCCCAGGGGGCTAGAGACAGAGTGTGCCAGAGGCGCCTCCCAGGTGTCCGGCTGTGTGAATGGATGGACAGAGACACATTCCCTGAGATGGGGGCCCTGGAGGAAGTGCAAGGTGGGTGTGCTGGGGTAGAAGGGTCAGAGGGCATCTTGGATCCCTCTGACATGGCCACATGGAGATTGGAGCACGCAGCTGAGTACACAGGTCCCAAGGGAGGAGATGAGCGCACATGCAGCAGCGTGGCCCCTTCCAAGGGCTGGGAAAGGACATGTCCCGGGACGTTATGCTTCTCTCCTTAGCCCCTCTTACTTCCTCCTCCTGGATCTCTTTATACACTGATTTCACAGGGAGATTGCAACATAGAGCCGCTTGCCACAGAAGTCAGACATCTTGCATGAGCAAAATCTCAGGCTTTTTCCCCTAAGGAAACAGCAAGAGAAAATAAGCTCCGAATCTGGTGAGGGGGATTAAGTGTAGACGCACAGGAGGACTTCCCGGCTCTAAGGGTTTGACGCTGGAATGCATTAGTAAGCGGGAGTCTGGGCTCTCCCTCCCCTGAGGTCTCTGAGATTGGGGTGGATTGCTGTCTTGGGGGGATGCCTGGAAGGCAGGCCTGCCAAGAAGCAGGGATTGGATCTGATCAACCCCTGAAGCTCCCTGGGCCCAGGTGACTAAGCCCCAGTCACAGGAAACCTACCTGCCCGGTAACAATTGCTCCATTCACCAAGTACTCCCCCTGTGCCGACACCGTGCTCGGGGGGCTTCACCAGCATCCCTACATCTCATTCGCACAACAACACCCCTCAGGGAGTGGTCACTCCGTGTGAAAGAGAGGCTCAGAGAGGTTAGGTAACCTGCCTGAAATCACACAGGCAGAGGGGTACTCTGGGATTTGAAATGCTGACCAACACCAAAGCCCACACTTCCTTCTCCCTCATCGTCCACCCTATCCTTGCTTTTTTTTCCCTGAAATACAGTTGACCATACAATACTGTATCCATTTCAAATGAATAACATAGTGATTTGATATTTATACACATTACTCAGCGCTCAGCACATAAGCACAGTTATCATCCGTCACTACACAAAATGAATACAATGTTACTGACTATATTCCCCATGCTCTACTTTACATCCCCATGATTTATTTATCTTATTACTGTAAGTCTGTACTCCTTGGTCCCCTTCACCTATTTCGCCCATTGCCCCCCCCAACCCCCCACCCCTCTCTGGTGCCTTTAATTCTATCTGAGAACAGCTGCTATAAAAGTGTTCTTGGAAACGTTAGTGACACGGACTCCAGGCAGGGTAGAGAGTATGTGTAACAGCATTTCAGTAGCAATTATAGTATAAATATATAAGTTGTAACAAATATATTAGACAACGGTACCCACAGAAGGAAAATTGGCTGCTCTTTCCCAGAAGAGAAAAAAAATGGGAGAAAAGCACTGTAAGAAACAGAGCTGTGTAGAAACAGACAAAAGATAAAGCACTGTAACTACTTCAAAGGGGACATATTTCAGTGTTTGTCAAAACCCTGCAGCCATTTGCCCCCAGCATTATGGGAGGGTTGCTAGCACTCCCATCCTCATAAAAAAAGAAATTTATACTGATTCGTAAGAACTGACATATGTTCTTGGTCTATCATACGATACACATGTAATCTCCCTGTTTGTCTTTATTATTTTAGGTTCCTTTCTAGAAATTCAACACTAGTAACCTAGTTTACAGAGTCGCTTACATCCACAATTTAAAGCAAAAATCAAAGGATCAACGAGGTGCCTGAAGGATTTTACATTCAGTTCTCCACGGCTGACAGTGCTCACCCTGTCTGGTGAGCGACAGGAGGGGGATCCCTCCAAAGGGAAGCAGGCCCACCCTGGGGTCTGGGGCTCACCCAGAGTGGTAGCTGGTGAGTGTGAGCCCTCCCGGACGGAGCGCCAGAGTTCATGTGGCCTCCGCCTAGGCCAACACCTGTTGCCCTGCGTCCAGGGCCCTCGAGCCAGCTGGCGCCGCTGGACTTTTGCTTCTGGAGGCCCCAAGCCTCGGGGGGCAGCACGGCACCCAAACAAGAGAGCCACACAGGAACCCAGCCACACCCTTCTAGGCATCACACCCCCTCAAGAGGCAGCTCCACACTTATTCCAGGCCTTTCCCTGACCTAGTTCCCTGTCACACAGAGACACACACACAGGTGCCCACCTCTAGTCTCCAAAAAAGCAACTGGCCAAAACGAGCCCAGGCCACCCCAAGTCTGCTCACAGGCCCTATAGTGCGGGGCAGGGCAACAGAGCCACCCGGCGCCCCCTGCAAGAGCTCAGAGCCAATGGCATGCCTTTGAAGCATACTTTTTTGTGCCCTTCACCCTCCATTGTGGGAAAAGGGCACCTGGAACAAAAACTGAGAAGCATGTGGCCATGACCCCGAATAGAGGCAGAGGGGCCGGCCCAGGGGGCATCCATGCACTGCGCCCCGTCCTGCCCTCTGTGTCAGCCGCGCGACTGCAGGTATCTGCTGCAGGGCGACAGGACTGTCTCAGACAGCAGCAGGGACCGGCTATGCTGGAGCAACTGTCTGTGCAGGGACTTCAGACCTTACGGTCAGAGAGGTCTGTGGACTGTGAGTTTGGGGCCCCCAGAAAGAGGCTCGCCTAGGTCAGGGCTGGGAGACGGGTCACCCCAGCTTCTCCGTGAACCAAGCATCTGTTCCTTCCTGGAAACAGGGCCTCTGAAGCCCCCTTTGAACTCTGCAGCCTTTTCTCTGTCCCCCCTCACTTCCCCAAGTTGCCCAGCTATGCCAACAAAGGCATGTGTGGGGGAAGAATGGCGCTCATATTTAATAACCCTCCAATCTGGCTCCCCATGTGGCTATTGTTAGGTAGGTTTAACCAGCAATTACGGAGGTACCTCCTTCCTCCTCAGCAACAATATAGGCCCTTAATCCAGCTAAGACCCAGAGAGTTTAGGGGTGAGCTCACAGAGATGAAGGTACCAGCTTCAGCAGGGCCTGCTCCGGGCCAGGGGAGCTGGAATGCAGACAAGCGCTCTCCGAAACTCACCCCTTCTTGCCAGCGAGAAAATAAAGGGGGTGGAGGGCCACAGTGCAGGCAAAGAAGGGGCTCCCTGGCTGAAGCCCCCATGATAACTTGCCTTCCTGAGAATTCACATGGAAAGTTGTCACAAATGTTTGGATTAAGAATTGAGAAAGAAAGCCAACAGGCCCCACAGAAGCCCCAAGCGTGGGCTGAGCCTGTTGAGGGGATGAGCTCCTCCTGGAGCACTGCAGTCCTGGTCCCTTATCTAACAGGAGGCAATCCTAATGCCTCAGCTCCATACTCAAGCTGCCTACCATCTGGCCAGAGGAGAAGATAAGTTTCCACAGGGGAAACATCGCTGGCAAGATAGGACTGGACTGTAGGAAGAAGCCTAACGCTCTGCCTCAAGCACGCCATTTGCATTCCTACCCCCCGAACCTTGGCTCCTGCTAGTTCCCCCACCAGGCCTGCCCTGCCTCAGTGGAGAGCACTGTCCCGCTCCCTCCCTGCAAAGCCCAGCTTCAAAGTTTCCACAGCTTCCCCAGAGCTCAGTTCCCCATGACAGCACCCATGCTGTCTACAGGCAGGCTTGTAGGGCTCACAGCACAGTTTGTCCTTGGGGGTACCAGAAGAGGTAGAGAAATTGGAAGGCTGTGACTTCTCTCTCTGTTAGCCTGGGCTGCCTCCATCAGGCCAACCTCCACTTTAAAAAGGAAGTCCTTGGGGCTCCTGGGTGGCTCAGTCTGTCAAGCAACCGCCTTTGGCTCTGCTCATGATCTCAGGGTCCTGGGATCCAGCCCCGTGTCAGGCTCCCCGCTCAGGGGGAAAACTACTTCTCCCTCTTCCTCTGACTCCATCCCCCACTCAGGCCACCCCGCCCCGGCTTAAATAAATAACTAAAATCTTTAAAAAGGAAGCCCTTTCTCACTGTGCCAAGGTCAGAGCAGGGAGTGACTCCTGGGACCCGGAAGCCGTCTGGCCTGGGCTGGGAGCCCCCTTGCTGTACTTACTGCAGGACATGGGGTGGAGGCTACACGAATGAGTCTGTAGCCGCTCCGGGCCCTACAGGGCAACTAGGGTCTGATGGGTCCGCACCTGCCCAATTCCCCAGCCTTTCGAGCCTGCATTTTCTCATCCGAGTTTTCTGAGTAGTATTTGGTTCTGCTTTATCACAAAATAATAATGAAAAGCATTTGGTGTCAAATGTCATCTTAGATAGAGCTCTGATTGTGTCCTAAAGAGGTACAGGGACCCGAGGCAGCATTGACTGAGTCCCTCACCCCTTCACAGGCAGGCACCACGTCAGGACTCACACACACCTTCGCCCAGAATCTAAGAACAATGGCTTTGCAAAGCACGGACCTGGATCTGAATTGCAGCTTCACCACGCAGGAACTGTGTGACCCTGGGCAAGTTACTTCATCCTCCCATCCTTAATTTCCTGATCAGCAGAGTGACAATTATAATCATACCAAGTTTAGGGGGTTGTCATGATGACTGAATCACATGAGCTCCATGCAGTCATTTTCAAAGTGTGGACCTGCAGCATCAAGCATCACCTGGGAACATGTTAGAAATGCACATTCTCAGGCCCCATGCTAGACCCACTGAATGGGCTCCTCCGGAGGTGGGGAAGAGCAATCTGTGTTTGTGCACGCCCTCCAAGAGGTTGTGATGCATGCTCAAGATTGAGAATCACCCACTGACACAGGGACGCCGCTAAAGAACCTGGCGAGCAAGCAGTAGTCACTATTTCAGGAATGACTGTCCGGCTCTCTCCCTCCTCCCCTAATGGACCCAAAGCTCAGGAAAGTTAAGCCATTTCTCCAAAGTCGAAAAGCTAGAAGTCAGGCACCATGGCTCCAGAGGCCCCAGCCTTCCCACTGCACCCTAGGTCTCCCACTGAAAGCCCACACCCTGCAGCGAAGGCAGGACTGATGATGTTCCCCCACAGGGCTAGCATGCTCTGAGCTATAAATGCTTCCCACAAACCTGCAAGGAACGCAAAGAGACTGATCCCTCCAAAAATAGGAGGATGCAGAGCCTCTCAGGCCAGAGAGGACTCCCTTCCTCGGGAATAAAGGACACGGAATACACAAACCGAGGGCTCTCCAGGACGCGGCTGCAGGCTGCTCTCGGCAACAGTCAGCCACGTTCACAGCACCACGGGTCGATAATGTGAGCTGTGCACACCAAGGCATCCATTTCTTTAAGTACTTTTCAAGCAGGAAATCAAAAATATAATTATCAGCTCGTCAGGAAACTTGATGACATTCTCTCCAGGACTCCCTTTCTCTAGCTACACAGAGAGAAGGCTAAGTGACAGGTGCCCGGTGTGCTACAGCTTTAAGAAGGGCCGCTTTGTCTCCGGCACCTGCAGCCTGGACTGAAGCCTTTCTACTTTTGGTGCCTTAATGCAGGCATGCCCCTCCTCCCAAGGACGGGGCCCCCATGGCGTCCACTGCGTGGAGTCTGGCTGTACCACGCACCTACACCAGCCATGTCTGTCTGCGGCAAGAACCCAAACGAGCCCACAGCTCAGGCGGAAGGGGCTTTGGGGGAGAGGAGTGCTGCTTTCTGGGAAAGCGTTCCACAGAGAATTCACGAAAACCATGGCCCCTCCTGGCTTCCAGGAGACAGGTCCTAACTAAGTTCACTCTGCCTCAGCACTCAGCACAATGCCTGGCAAGCATGGGCTCCCAATAAATGCTTGTAAGGAATGAACGGATGTTCACAAAGCCACATTCTTGGTACACCACACCGGCAACTCCCATTAAACCTCCTTGCCTCAGCTGAACCCACAAAGCTCCTCTCCCCACCAGCCTGCCACAGGGCCTGCCACCCCACGTGAGTGTTCTCAGCTTGCCTTCTTCACTCACTACCCTGCCAGCCACACTGATGGTTTTCATGCAACAAGGGAACCAAGCTCTGCCCCCACCTCAGGGCCTTTGCATATGCTAGTCTCTCCCTCTCTTGTGTTTTGTCTAACTCTGCTTCCCTGTTTCCAGTGAACTGTCAGTTCCAGTGAATCAGGGCCATGTCTGTCCTGCTTACTCCTGTATTCCCCAGGACCCAGCACACTGTAAATACAAATTGTCTCTTTAGAATGGGTGGGTGAATGAGTGAATGAGTTCACAGAGAAAAAGAAAAGCAGTAGTAATCCTAATCCAAAATGAATAAGGAGAGTGACAGCGTTCCACGGTCGTGGGAGGGGAAGGATACAGGCAGGACAGGTCCCTGTCTCCCTCGGGGAGCCTGGCTGAGGGCTGACAAGACTGCCACGGAGGCTTCGCACCTGCAGCAGGCAGAAAGCGGCAATGGAGGGTCTGCCAGACTGTCGGTGACATTCTGCCTTGCTTGTCACCAGCTACTCCCACATCGGGGCATCTCTCACAGCCAGTGGGAGACGATCATCATGTGCAGCCTGGGGGCTAAGCCCTAAAGAAGGAGACCTTCCCCTTGCCAGCCCAACCTGTACCTTCTCCAAGGCTGCTGTGAGTAAAGGCCTGTGACAGGGGACAGGGAAGGGCATCCAGAAGAGGGAAGGAGCCATTGGTACTAGGCTGGCTCTACCAAACAGGCCCCTACCAGGAGCCTGGTCTCCTGTGTTCCCTACTTTTTGAAAAAGACACAGCTTCCCGGGTGAGTTGTGCTCTCTGGGTAAGGGGCACCTAAAGAGGACATCAGACCCTCCACCCCACCCCTGAGGACCGATCCTAGCCAGTGCTTCCAGTTTGAGTTTCTCTAGGCAGATGTGTGCCAGACTGGGCTGGACTATCATTGGAACATTTGCCTTTCATGGGAGTCTGAACTTCTCCTTCCCAGACTTATATTTGAAACAAGCCATGATGGATGTTCATGCTCATAGGAAGACTAACAGCTGGTCATCATTTATTTATGCAAAGAACCTCATGCAGGGAGAGTCTTCTACATACAACACTGCCAACTAAAAACCATTCTGCTACCACGCATAGGCCCGCTGCGTGTGGCTTCACACTAGACTAGAACCCTCGCCTCCAGAGCTTCTCACGCCCATGAATGCCACACACAGGAGGGATGAGGGTGGGGAGAGGCTCTCCCTGTCCCTCTCCCTGCCCTCACTCCCTCTGAGGCCTTAAGCCAGGGGGGTATTTATACAGCGGCTCTGACTGCTTGCAGCCAGCGAGGTCCATTAGTAGGATGTAAATAGCTCTCTGCTCTTCAAAGGCTGGTTGAGCCATTCTGTGAGGTCTGAGTCAGCCCCGCCAGGGTCTCGCATTTCAACCCTGATTCATCTTCCTGATAACTTCCATAAAGGGCCAACGCGCCTTTTTGGTATGCTGGGCCTGCCAACCATGCCCCAGGAGGGATTTTCACAAGAAATTAGATTTGCTGAGCTCCTACTGTATGCACAACTCTATCCCAGTCACTCTGGGGAGAGAAAAAGAAGAAAACATGTTCACCGGTTTCAAGGAAACAAGGCATACATGGAGAGGAACTACTGTGGGTCAAAGCACAGAGAACCCTAAGAAACCAAAGTGAGAGTGTCATCAGGCACAGCAGGGTGGCCAAGCACATGGCCCCTGCTGTCAGAGAGACTGGGCTTTGGAACCCTACCTTGCCTTTTTGACCTGGGACAGAGGCTTGAACCCTCTGGGCCTCTGTTTCCCCGTCTGTAAAATGGACACAGGACCAGTAACAATAGTGTTCTCGAGAGGATGCAATGAAACAGTATATGGAAAGCACTTAGCATGGTGCCTGGCAGAAAATAAGCACTTGAGAATTATCAGCAGTGGTTTACTATGAGAGAAGCTTTTAGGGAGAAGGCAAGTTTTAAGGCCCTGGAAGAAGAGAGGGACAGAGATCCATCCCCTAGCTTGTCACCCTGCCCTTGCGGGGTGCTGACATTGGCCTAAGCTGCCTCTCTGGAGTCAGAGAATAGGAAAGGACCAGCTACCAGTCCTCCAGCCACGGACAGAAAAATCCATTTCCAAGAGCCATTCAGTCTTCCAGGATAAAGGAGCCCAAAATCCCATAGCACATTAGACCTGTGGAGAAACTACCCAAAAAGCACAGAGCCAGGCAGGCCTTGGTCTGGGGGAGCCCTGTGACTCAGGGAAACTGAGCGTGGGCCACAGCCATGGGTCAGGGCAAGCGGTGAGGGGTACAGGGAGACAGCCGCTTATCGGCAGCAATCCCCGTGTCCTAACTGCGGGGGCAGGGGGCGGGGGCCCGGAGGAGAGAAGCACAAGCCTTGTACTCTGACCGGAGACAGTCCCTGGCTTCTGTCGCAAGCACTTTCCCACCCTTCGTGTCAGGACGCACTCACAGCCACCCTGTGGGGCAGGTGGAAGGTGTAGGAGTGGCATCTGCCTCTTGCCAAGGAAAAACTGAGGATCAGAGAGGCGAAGTGATTGTCCAAGTTTACACAGCAAGTCAGGGGCAAACCTGGAACTCAAATCCATCTTCCAATGCCTGATCCTGTCCTCATGGCCTTCCTCACCGGACTCCCCACAGCTGCTAAACACCAGTTAAAGTCTACACTGCAACCCAGAAAAACTTTCAACCAAGCATGAGACCCCCACGGGAGCAAACGACATATCGCATATGGCAACTTCCCAGGTGTTGCCGAGATGGCAAGAGAGTTCCCCGGGTGAAGCCAACATTCTTAAGACGGAAGCAACTTAAGTTTTTGTCAAGACGGAACGGCAAGATAAACCGTAATATGTCCACGCTGTAGCCTACCGCCAGCCACAAGAAAAGCAGGAGGTTGATCTTGAGGCAGTGGCGTGCACAGAACACCAGGACGTGATGAGTGAAAACCACGAGCTGCTGAGTGAGGCACGATGTACGATCCCATGCGTGTTTAAAAAAAGCAATGAAAACAAAACCACATACTGTCTCTGGATTCATAAACACATATGCAAATGTACCAGAAAACATCTGGCAACACCCACACTCCACCAGTCACCTTCCACATGGCCCCTGCAGGTCCCCTCCCGACCCTGCTCTGTGCCCCGGGAGGCCGGCCTGTATGGAGGGCATCATTGATTTGCCGTGCCTCCCAGCCAGTGGTGGGCACCAGCAGGAAACCCAAGAAATGGAAGAGAAGGACACCGGGGTATTAATTCTCCTAGTTCCCATCTAGGAGGTCTCCAAAGACTGGCCACAGCCCCCAACCAAAGTCATAGCTTCTCTCAAGGTGCCCCACCCTCTTCTCCCAGGTGTTGGTTCCTGGGGCCTAAAGGGGAGAAACGCTTCCTGCTATAGCCAGCCTCGGGGCGTTGCACTATGCTTTGTCGATTCCCCATGACCTACATATCGTCCCTCTATTAAAGCCTCCTCAAATTATACTAGTTAGAACGTGCCATCCATTTTCTCCTAAGATGAAAGCCAAACTGGTAACAGTGGGCAACTGGGGGGAGTAGGGAGAGGGGTGAACCTCACCATCCGAGGCTTAGTGATCTACCGTGACTTTAACCTTTTCAGTAATTATGTACTGTGTGCTTAGTTCTTAGCGCAGAAAGTTCCAAGTGTATAAAAAATGGAGAAAATACTCTAACATGGTTCCAGGTATCCATTACCCAGCTTCAACAGCTAGTTCATGACCAAGGTTGTTTCATCTATGGCCCCAGCCCCTGCACACTCCCTTACTATTTTAAAGCAAATCCAAGACATCATAACATCTGTGAAGTTTTAGAAAAACTAGATTTCTGTATTGCCTGGATATTTAAAAAGTAATTTAAAATAAAGGTACCCTCAAAGGTAGAACTTTTGAGGGCGAGGAGACTCTGTCCTTGTTTTCAGTTTGGGCTCAGGTCAAGGCTTTTCTCCCCTGCCATTTGTCCTAGTAACATGGCTCAGAGCCTGGCCAGGTGGCTGTGCTGGCCCCTTTGGTGTGCTGGGGGCTTGACTAGCACTGGATGTCCCTGTCAACCTGTCCTACATGTGGAGGAACTCGTGATTACACAGAGCTACAGCAATATCTCCCACTCAGCATCAGCTTTAAGGTTCTGCTCAGACTAGTTTTCTGCTATTTTAACTTTTTACTGAAGAGCACCTTTACGTTTGTGAGCTTCATTCTATATTATCACATAGAGTTGTAGACTATTCATTTTCATTGCAGCATAGTATTCCACTGTGTGGGTGGATGGATGGATGAATGGATGGTTGGATAGACAGATATACACACACACATACATCATACATACATATATATGCTGTGATTCATTTATCCGTTCTACTCTTGATGATAGAAATTTGGGTCATTTCCAGTTTGGAGCTATTAAAAATGTTGTTATGGACATTCTAGCACATTTGTAATGTTCACGTGCATGCATTTCTGTTGGGTATATATCTAGAATGGAAAGGCTGGATCATAAGAAGGCATATGTTTAACCTCGGTACCTACCAACAGTTGTCCAAAGTATATGTCATTTCTGGTATTCAACATCCTTGCTAACACCTGGCTATCTTCTGGGTTTGCTTTTTTTGTTCTACTTTTGTCATTCTGGTAGATGTAGTCTATCTCATTGTGGTTTAATTTGCATTTCCCTGATAACTAATGAAGCTGAACACTATTTCTTATGTTTCTTGGCCATTGGATATCCTCTTTTATGAAACATCGTTCCTAGTCTTTTGTACATTTTTTCAGTGGGTTGTCTTCTTTTTCCTATCAATTTGCAGAAGTTATTCATATATTCTGGATGCAAGTCATTTGTCAGACACAGGTTTTGAAATGTCTTCTTCCATTCTGCAGAATGCCTGTTCACCTTAATGGTGTGTTCTCAAGTTTGTAAGTTTAAATGGTCTAATTTATCAACTTATTTTCTTGTATGGCTAACAATTTTTGTGTCTCATTCAAAAAGTATTTGCCGACACAGCTCTCACTTTTTACGAAGATTCCTCTAGGGGAAAAAAAAATGCAATTGGAAATTGAGTAAGAAAAACCCTAGGAAACCGCTAACAGAAACACCGAATCAGCAGCTCCAAGAAGCAATCGATACGTGGTTGCCTCATTAGAAAGACAACCTCCTGATTTTTGTGATTCCCTTGTTAGCAGCCACTTGGAAGAACCCACCAGTAAAGGTGGAGGGAGAAAGGTCACACTGAACTCATCCCCATCAAGAAAAACATGTAAGAGTTCAGAGTATTTCTTTATATGCTTAAACAATTACTAAAAATATAACACTATGCCAATGACCAGCCAAAAAGATGAAAGCAGGGGGTCTTGAACCATAGGAATAACAGGGAAAGGCCAACACTAAAATTGAAATAGCTTCAGGATAGGTGTGTGTTTTTGTTTTTCTTTTGTTTAGTGTGTGTGTGTGTGTGTGTGTGTG
This sequence comes from Eumetopias jubatus, assembly GCF_037043125.1. Lineage (NCBI taxonomy): Eukaryota > Metazoa > Chordata > Mammalia > Carnivora > Otariidae > Eumetopias > Eumetopias jubatus. The sequence goes on along the minus strand of NW_028274811.1, from coordinate 28,711,276 downwards.
TGTGTGTGTGAGGTTTTTTTCCTTTCCAAATTTTTATTTAAATTCTAGTTAGTTAAAAGGGGTAAGAGCTTTTAAGAAGAGCAATTCTCGTTCTATAGAGACCTCCTCTCTCTCAGGACAGGTCTGCGTCTTATCCTGTATGAAAAGATCTCTAAAAACTTCCACCAAGGGCTTTTCTCCCACTGAAAATAATAAATATAAACACGACTAATGCACTTAGTGATCTTACCACCAAATACGTTAATCCAAGTAATTTCAAAAGCATTTTTGAAACGACAAAAGTTCCTTTGAAGATCACTATTTTCACTCTTTAGTCAGCAATAAGAGTGTAAGGTAATGATGACATCCTAAATTCAAACAACTTCTCATAGCTAAAAACCAAAAGGGGGGAAAAAAGCTACCATCAAGAAGGGGGAAAAAAAAACAAGCCCCACACACAAAACACCTACATGTGATCCACACCTTCAGCATTACTAGCTGGATAATCCTATGAACTTCAAATAACATGTAAGCAGAGAGAGGAGCACTAAGTTCCAACAGAGCACCTACCATGGCTGCAAGTCTGTGGATACAGACAGCAGGAAATGGAGTCTTATTAAAAAAAAAAAAAAAAAAAAAAAAAGGACAGGGGAGGAGAGAACATAGTTGAAACACAGATTCATCCCAGAAAGGAAAAGTCCAACCTAAACACAAAACAGTTCTCAATTATATCCCAACAAAGCAAAAACAAAAGCCACCACATGCAAAATAATGAACTTAGGTCTGAGACTTAATAGTTCATAATACTGGCTACCGGGAAGATACCTGAAAGTGAGTAGGGTCAGAGGTGGCAATTCAGAGAAGTATGCTTCTCAGACGAGGAGGAAATAAAGAAACAAGAGGTGTTGCTCCTTAGACATGCAGCAGTCAAGAAAAAGAAGGAAGAGGGAAAAACCAAGAATCCTGCCGGAAAAAAAATAAGAAAAACAAAATATACCAAGCCCTCCCTCTCCCCACTCCCAGAACTCCCACTCATTCAGTAAACTGCAATTCACTATACTGACAGGAGAGGGCACCCTTGAAACAGAAACCCTCGCCCCAATAATGCCTAGGGGTGGAGCAAGAGAACAAAATCAGACTAATTTCATACTAAGTTCCTATACGAAGAAAAGATAAAATATAAATCAAAACATTTCAGCTAATGAAAATTCTACCCCCAACAAAATCAACCATGAGGCAGAAGAAAACTATAAAGTAACATTTCGAACTGAATTAAATATTATAAAACAAGCATTTGAAGATTTAAAAAACTACATTCACATATAAAATCTAAGAATAGGAGAGGACCTAGAAAATCAAGAATAAATTCAATGAGAGGATTTGTCAAACTCAGAAAAAAAATTTTTGAAGGAACAGTCAAAACTATTTCAGGAATAAAGACTAAATTACAAGGCACCCAAGAGAGAGTAGGTCCAAATGAAAATCTAATAGAAGACATGGAGGAAAGATAATAAAAAAAAAAAGATGAAAATGAGTTTAAAAAAGTGAAAAGGATCAGAGAGAAAGTAGATGAAATGGAAGGCAAGAAGGTCCAACATATGTATAATTGGAATCCATGAACCAGAAATGTAAAACAATGGAACAGAAATATTTAGAGATATAATCCAAAAAACTTTCCAGAAATAGTATCTTAAATCAACATATTGAAGAGGCCCACTGTGTGCCTTGGAAAACTGATCTGGAATGATCAGCTTTCACATGTGTCAGTAAGACTACTAGACTCTAATGACAAAGAACGAAATCCTCAGGACCTCTATACAAAAATCATCAAATTCCTATTCAGGTAAGAAATGTAGGCTGGCATAAGACTTCCTAAGGACAACATATGGAACAGGGCAGGAGTGGGGCAGTATTTTCAAGACATAAGGAGACAAAGTGCAAGCCAAGGATTGTTCATCCAGCCTTCATCCAACCAAGCTTTATCCTACCAAGAGATAACTGGGGAAGCTTCAGCAAAAGGACTGATGGTGATCATTAATTACAGAACCAAGAAAAAAAAAAGTGTGGGGTCAGAGTAACAGAAAAGAGTACAAACATTTCATGTTCTGACAAAGAGTCAAGAATGTAACCTTAAGGGCGCCTGGGTGGCTCAGTTGGTTAAGCGACTGCCTTCGGCTCAGGTCATGATCCTGGAGTCCCGGGGTCGAGTCCCACATCGGACTCCCTGCTCAGCAGGGAGTCTGCTTCTCCTGACCCTCTTCCCTCTCGTGCTATCTCTCATTCTCTCTCTCTCTCTCAAATAAATAAATAAAATCTTAAAAAAAAAAAAGAATGTAACCTTAAAAATGCTAAAAAGGGGAAAGCAAACTATGACCAGTGATTGTTGTTTAAGTTATAGGTGGGTGTCAAAGGATACCATTCAAAACGGACAGTCCAGTTAGTACAAGACAAGGAGGGAGTAATGACTGCCTAAAAGGTATAAATACACAGGTAAATGCTAGATCAAAAATACAAACTTTTCTAAATCCCAAAGGAATTTTTAGACAATGATGGAAATATATTAAACTCAAGGAAAGGACTCAATCAACATAATACACACGGGTCTATGCCAGCCCTCAGGAATCTAGCACATTCTTTAATGGGGAAACACCACAGGTATTTCCTCCCCCCCCCAGGAAGGAATAAGACCCAGGTGCCACTTTCCACTACTAACCTTGTGCTGCAAGTATTAGCTAATGCAATTAGACAGGAGAACAACAGTAAGAGGCTTGAGAATTGGAAAAGAAGTAAAGCCAACTTTGCTGCAGAGGACAGATAGGATACCTAGAGAACCAGAGATGAAATGACAAAACCAACTCACAATTTCTCAAAATCGTTGATAAACCGGAACCCCTCTATACTCTTAAAACTGTTAAGGACGCCCAAAGAGCTTGTGTTTATGCGGGTTATATCTATTGATATTTACTGGAGTAGAAATTAAAGCTAAGGAAAATTTAAATGTTTATCAATTTATGTGTAAGTAACAATAATGAACATGTTAACATAAATATGGTAGTTTTTGCAAAATAAGCACAAACAAAAACTTTCAGTGACAAGAAGAACATTGTTTTACATTTTTGCCCATCTCTTTGTTGTTGAGCTTAATGGCAAACAGCTGGAATTTCATTCCGCTTCTGTTTTCCATCTGTTACAATATCACACATTATGTAGACTCTGGAAAACTCCACTGTACACTCAGGAAAGAATGAAAGTTAAAAGGGCAAATTATGTCTTAGTATTACTATGAAAATTGTTTTGACCTTGTGAATCCACTAAATGGGTCACAGGCACCCCAAAGGAACTCAGATCACATAGTGAAAGCCATTGAACTAACTCCAACAACAAAATAACTCAGCACGGTCACAGGATGTAAAATTAACAGCAAGAGTCAACAGCCTTCATAGGCACAGATAATAATCAAGTATAAGATATGACAAAAGAGAAATGCCTCATTTACAATAAAGATAAAATACTTACAAATAAACCTAAATAGTGTTGAAAACCAATATGAAGAAAACCATAACACGCTCTTGAAAAACATAAAAGTAGACTTGAACAAATGGAATAGATACCCCTTGTTCATGGTTAGGATGTCTCAATATCATTAACAGGTCAGCTCTCCCTAAGTTCATTTATAAACTTAATATTATCCTAATAAAAATTTTTTAAGATTTATTTATTTGAGAGAGAGAGCTAAGTGTGAGCAGGGGGAGGGGCAGAGGAAGGGGGGAGAGAGACTCTCAAGTAGTCTCCTCACTGAGCATAGAGCCCTACGCTGGGCTTGATTTCACGACCCTGAGATCATGACCTGAGCAGAAACCAAGAGTCAAAATGCTCGATGAACTGAGCCACCCAGGCACCCCTTCTGATAAAAATTTAAATAGATATTCTCCTGCAGCTGCACAAGTTGATACTAAGGTTCCTACAGAAAAATTAATGTGTATGAATAGGTAGGCAAACAGTAACAAAAAAGAACTAGTCCTGCCATATATTTGTCAATATTACAAAGCCTCGATCATCAGAACAGTGTGGTAATGGCACATAAAGAGAGAGACTAATGGAATAAACTGTAAAATCCAGAAATAGGCCAAACTACATGTGAAAATTTAGTGTATCATAAAGGTGACATCGCAAATCACTCAAAGACGGATGTTATAATAAAGGGTATTGGCACACTAGATAGATGTTTGGAGAATATAAAAATTAGATCCATTCCTTACATCACATACAAAATTAAATTCCAAATAGACTAGAGATCTAAGTTTGAAAAACTAAATCATACTGGTATGAAAAGAAAATATGGCTTAATTGTGTAACTTGGGTATAGCAAAGCTTTCTAATTATGAGTCAAAATTCTGATGACATCAAATAAAAATTGTTTTGACTGCAAAATATTCTTTTAAGTTTTGCATGGCAAAAAAGAAAAAAAAAATACAACCATGGGGCGCCTGGGTGGCTCAGTCAGTTAAGTGTCTGCCTTCAGCTCAGGTCATGATCCCGGGGTCCTGGGATCGAGTCCCGCACTGGGCTCACTGCTCAGCAGGGAGTCTGCTTCTCCCTCTCCCTCTCCCTCTGCCTCTGCCCCCGACTCATGCTCACTCTCCGCCCCCCTCAAATAAATAAAATCTTTAGAAAAAAATACAAACACCACAAGCAAAATCAAAAGGCAAACACCAAACGGGGAGAAAATATTTACATCTATCACAGATAAAGGGCTAATGTACCTTTAAAAGATCCCAAAATCCTATAGAAAAGGGAGCAAAGACATTAACAGGCAATTCACCAAAAAGACATTAAAATGCTCTGAAACCTACAAAAAAAAATGTTCCATTTTACACATCATCAGAGAAATGCAAATTAAGACTTCACTGACACACTGTTTTTCACTTATCAGATTGGCAAAAATTCAGAATGTTGACGGTATACTCTATTGGCAAAGCTGAAAGGAAACAAGTAATCTCATACACTGCTGGTAGGGATGCACATTACAGGATCCCTCTAACGAGGAATTTGGCAATACTAACAAAACTGCGGTATTTATTTACCTTGACTCAAGCAATCCTACTTCCAAGAAATTACCCTAAATATACCACACCAACAATAAAAATATACACACATAACATATATTCATTGCCACATCATACTGGAAACTACCTCAATTCTCAAACAGAGGATACTGGTTGAAAAGAAACTGTTACATACATACAGTGAAGGGATATGCTGCTGTAAAAAAGAATGGGAAAAATCTCTGTGAAAAGATACGGAGTGATTTCTAGAATATGTTAGGTGGAAAAAGCAAGATGCCAAAGAATATGTATAGTATGTTACCTTCTTGTGCAAGGAAGAAGGGAAAATGGGAAAATACGCATGTGCTTGCCGATTTTTGCAAAGAAGAAACACGGGAAGAAGAAAAAAACACGTTAGTTCCGTCTGAGGGATGGGGCAGTAGACAGTAAAAGGGGTACAGGAAGGGATGATACTTCTCGAAGTACACTTTTCTATAGCTTTGACTTCTAGAAGTATCTTCATATTCCCCATAATCAAAACTAGAGCCATCAAGGATGAGGGGAACAGAAACTACAATGGAAGTAAATGAATCAAACTGTATTTCAAATAAATCTAATTACGAGAAACCATCAGACAAACCCCAATTGAGAACCAGGCTGAAAAGGAAAAGAAATAAATAAGAAACAAGTAATTTTTGAACACAGTGCCTTGATTGCATGCCTTCAGTCTAGAGGGGAAAAGAGCTGCAAACTAATCATGAACTCTCTTCATCGGCCTTGTTTTCCATAGAGGTATAGGTGTAGGAATTTGCAACTATTTCATATATACTGGAGGATATGTGTAGAGGTGGGAGACTGGCGGGAGCCGGGGTTCTCACTGTGGAAGAAGGGAGACTCAAATACAGGATCAGGAGAGGCAATTAGGAACATATGGGGGTGGAATTGATCTGAGAGTAACAGCATGAAATCATGAAAACTATATATATGTATACATATATAAGCATATATATGTACGTATATATGTAAAATTCCAAATGTCCATATGATTTCAAATGTGTGTATATATTTATTTATATATTTCAAACCTAGAATGGATGAGTGTGTGTGTGCATATAATACGTAGATCCTAGACCTGAAGAGGTCTAGAAGCAATGGCATTCTGGTAGCACTGGGCACACCCAGGGCCAGATCTTGGGTTTTAAATACCATTCCCCAGTAAAAGGAACCAGGGATCCTTAGCAAAATGCCCAAGTGCAAGACTAGGGCAGGGAAGGTACACGAGGTAAGCCCAGAACGTCTGGTTAGCGTCAGAAAGGAGACTCCAAAGGCATGATAGGGGTATGTCAGAAGGACACAGGAGCCAAGCTTGAAGGGTATCTCACCGGCGACACGTGGTACAATTTAAGCACCAAAATAAATAACGGTAGTAACAGATTATAAGCCGCTGAGTAAAATAGGAATCTACGAGACCATATGATGAAGCAACAGGAGAAACAGCAGAGTAGAAGCAGAAGAAGCGGGGGGAAGGAGGGAAAGGAAAGGAAGGCGGGAGGGAGGGAGGGAGGACTTGCTCTTCATCAAAGGAGAATGCCATCTGGCAAATGTGGACAAAGTAGTGGAACTGGGAGATCACCCCTGTCTGACCAACATGAAGACCGGTTGGGGCAAGAATTATCAATGGGTGCTGAGTTGAGGGGGGCTGTGCATTTTGATGAGGAGGAAGATATTTGCACATCAAAGTGCCCCCACAGATCACTTCTTAGTTACAAAAGGGAAGATTAGCTATACAGGGTAGCAGCAAGACACCCTGCCCAGGAAATCCAAGTGAATGTCATCACCAGTGAGAGGTAGATAGAGTGCGTGTGCCTCCAGATGCCGTGTCCTGAAGGAACACAACAGACCGGCTAGGGATGCACAATCTGAATCTAGTCATGGGAAATCATCCACCAAACCCAATCTAAGAAACAGCCTGCGTTCTAATCTGTTCTTCAATAAAGTATCAGCACTGGGAAAGACAAAGGCTGAAGAGCTGTTCCAAATTAAACGCTGATTAAGAGACAGACCTGACAGCTAAATGCAGTATGTGATCGTGGACCGGGTCTTGCACTGAAAGGAAAAATCTGGAATAGGCACCATACAGGAGGCTCAACAATGTACAGTTAACCATTCAATGGCAGGAGTTTTCCAGTTCTCAAGGGGACTCCTGAAATCTTGATGTAGCAGATGCCCCAACATGCTCTTCCCCCGAGACATGTCACCTTCACTAATGAATAAGCAGGTGTTCCCAGGGAGGGCAGCCATCCAGCGCCTGCAGAGGCCAGCCCCAGACTCGCCAACTTTCATCTGCCCAGAGAGTACAGAGGACTTACATGTGCCCAGTGTTCTACAGGGGAGGCACTTGGCAAGAACACCCACAGGACCCCCTGGAGAAGCCTAGGCCATTGGGGGTCCTGGACCCAAAGGGTATACTCTTCTTCTTCTTTGGACATGGCCGAAAAGTCAAAAACTCAAACCCCTCCACAGCTAGAGCTCAGTGACCTGCGTTAGTTCTGGCCTCAGCAAGTCCCTGTGATGGAGCTGTCAGCAGCCACCCCAGTGACTCATCCGATACACACATGGGGGGAGGGAGGGGAAATGGGAAATGAGTGATCATTCGCAGTGAGTTGCTTTTTTCTTCCTGGAGATTTATTCTGGATTATTACATCTGACACCAGTCATATGCCAAGAATGGCTTTTGTGCAGAAAACAAAAGAAAAATGTGAGAGTGCTTTTGTTTTATGTTCTTAGAGATTTATTTAGTTGAATTATATCTGGCATCAGGACGCCCACAGCTCTGTCAGACTGTATTGGCAGAAAACAGGACAGACCAAGCAAGGAGTGTGCATTTTCCATGTCTTCGAGTTGCTGTAGCAATTCCAGAATTTCACAATGTTCTCTCCCACAGCCAGGTGAATACCAAATGATTCCAGTGGGGCACACACGGGTGAGGGAGAGAGGGAGAAGAAGGGGCATGGAAATTCAGGGAGAGGGGCCTGAGAAGTATGATGATAGCTTTGTCATCTCCTTGAGTTCTTCCAATCTTCCAAAAGCATTTGTTCCTGTGCTCTTGAATCTCACTTGAGCTCAACCTGCAATGTGGGTTCAGGCTGGTAGCAAGGACTATGGTTGCAGAGGTCTGCCTACTGGAGCCAAAGCAAGGCTCAGTTGCCTAATGAGGAGGGCTGAATTTTATCTTTAAGATGGGGGTGACCCAAGGCATGGCCTCTCCCAGGGATTAAGTGGCTAGTAGCAATGACACTCAACAGCCAGTGTGAATACTAAGTGATTGCTTGGTGACCAGCAACCCAATCAACTGTCTCAAAGCCCATTCTGTCTTCTCCTTCCCTCCCAGATTGACACGATGATGCATTTTCCAACCAATTGTCACAGATCTCCTGGCGTTCTACAAGAAAACAGCCTTATCAGCCCCAGATCCAAAGGGCCACGATAGCCTCATCGCCTCTCACCTCTGTGAACCGGGGAAGCATGCGTGTCTTCTTGAACAGCTCAATCTCCCAACCCAGAATGTTCCCACTTAAAAGACCTTTCCACACACCACATTTCTGCACCAGCCTCTGGAACATGTTATCTCAGGAGAGTAAGAGTTAAAACAAATGAACTTGTAGCAGCTGGGGAGGAAGACAGAATGACTTGGGAGTCATTCTATCTCGTTCCAGACAGGGTCATTTCCTACCCAGTTGTAGGAAAGGTCGGAAGCTAGTTGCACCTTAAAAGCTGCCTGGGATGCAAGAGAGCGGCCGCCGTCCCAGTTCAGCGACGGAACAGAATTCCTGCCAATAAACAACTCTCTCTGTTTGCCACAACTCCGAAGAAAGCCTGGAAATTCCAGATGCATAAAACTGGAGAAACAGCCCATAGATCCGTCACTTACCCTGCTTCCGAGACACCCACGGAGGCTAAAGGAATGGCATCAGCACGGTTAGCAACCGCTGGGGGTGGGGGGGTATTACCTGGGGGCCTTGCACAACCTTTTCTGTTTGCGTGGAGAATCCCAGGGTCTCCCCCACCCCCACCCTCAGCCCCCAAACAATTCTCTTGGCTGAACAGCTTCCAGCTTTGAAGGTCTGATAAGGCTGCTCTCCAGGGAGGTTGCCCCAACTCTCCCAAAGCAGCTGCATGCCCTGATTTTAGAACATGATGTGGCCGCAGAAAGAAGTCAGTCAGAATTCCTCTGGAGAGCTTGTGAATGGGGGACAGGGCAGCCAGCTGGCGGGCGGCCATTCCAAGCACAAAGGCAGGAGCCCGTGGTGCCAGGTGTGTTTAAAGTTTGTCTTACCTTTGGTCCCCCCGGTACCTGTGTGACGGACAGTATTGTGGGAAGGTGTATTCAGCCAGTAATGTATTTCTGTCAGAGTGGCTGGAAATAAAAGGGAGGTGGATGGGAGGGAGGCTGCTTTTGTGCTCGGGGTAAATAACCAGCTGGCTAGGATTTTTTCTTCTTTTCTTCGTGTTCCCAGGGCCGGGAGGACTGGAGGTTTATGCACTTCCCCAGCATTCCTTCTTCTCCATAAAAATGTGAGTCCCGGCTAAGGAGGATTTCTGTCCCTCCCTTAGCTGGCTGATCTGAGCGATTACAGTGAGCCACTCAGCAGTTACCGAAAGCCCAGACCTGGCGTAACGAGATTTCTGACTATAGGGCATCACTCTGTACAGAACTGCTCCAAAGGCAGTCGGCACCCAGGAGGAAACATGCCAAAGAATTTCTTCTACATTAAATTATGAGGTGAGCTGAAAAAAACACAACTAAATCACCCCTAGTCCAAGGTTCACATGAGCCCCTGGACTAAGAAAATAACTTCTCAGGGCTGGGTTCTCAGCAGCCATTTGGGCAAAGACCAGACCCCCTTCTCCGTGATTTCAGAGACCAGGAGGTAAGAACGTGTTGGCCTTAGATGAGCCAGGAGACCATCACCCGGAAACAGGCGCCCTTGGCTTTCAAGGCCGACCCCCTCTACAGAGTGGAGAAAGGGTGTGGGGCTAGGACAGAAGTCGGCCAGATGGAAACACCGTGACCTGGGCTGGCAAGACGAGGTGGCCTGAGCGGTTCCACCATGCCGTGAGCAGCGTCAAGCATGGATGTCCTGTGGCTCCTCAGAGCCCGTGCTTAATGCTTGAGCAGGCTGCAGGGCGGGTGGGGTTGAGGGTGACACAGGCTTTGTGTATAAAACTACCACGGAATGAAAAAACACACCGCATCTCCAGCTGGGCCACAGGCCCGTCTGTAGGCCGACAGCAGCTGTGACTCTCGGGCCCCTCCGGCGGGGCCCAGGGGAAAGCCAGGGCTCTGGGTCTCCTCCCCAGGACAGGGATGAAAGCAGCCCCCCGGCCTCTGCCTTTGGTGATACTGAACCACACGTGACACTTTCAAAGCCAGGCCAAATCCATTCCTAAGACTCGGTCCACTGGGGACCTGGAAGGAGGTTTACTTTTGCCCCTAGATGGGTCAGAAATGCAAGGGCTATACGGCTTTGTATCCTAAATGCCCAAAACAGCTGCCAGACCAGAGCGCCACTTTGTTCAAGACCACCTTACAGAGCTCTTGGCAAGGGGGAACCCACGCCTGTTTGTGATGGGTTCCCAACACGAGAGCCGAGGGGGCCACCTCCTCAGAACAGAACTGCTCACCTACCGTGTTGGGGGGTGGGGTGTCGCGCACTGATAAAGCCCAGGACTTCCAACGAGAAAGCACTGCCATCTCCTGCACTCTGAAGCTCCCTGATCTTTGGCTGAGGTGCCCCGTGCTGCCAGTCCATCCATTCCCCGAGACCTCCCCTAGGAGAAAAGAAAGAAAGGCCAAGCTGGACAGGCTGACCTGGACTCTCTCTGCTCCACGGTCTCATAGCGGAGCAAGGGCACCATGTCAGGGGCCTGTGGCCGCGTCTCCCACCGTGCCTCTCACACAGCACACACCAAGGCCTCCCCAGACACCGCTGCCACATGAGGATTCAGGGCACATGGGCTTCTCTTCCCAGCAACACCCTCAAGCCTTGATCGGCCCCATGGCTGCCTGAGAGGCAGGGCAAGGCCAGGACAGGAGGCGTCCTGGCAGGGCCCTGGGACCTCATGCGCCTGGGCAGGTTACTTCATGCATAGTAACCTGGCCAGATGGGGGCCCAGGAAACGCAGGGGACCAGCCTGAGGAAGCTTCAGGAGACAGCCTCAAGCCTGCGAGCCTGTGGGCCTTGGCCACAACAGGGAGCACTGTGGCGGAGAAGTGATTCCCAATTCTACAGAGTGGGGAAGACAGGCCTGGCGGGTCCCACAAGCCTGGCTCATCCCAGCGTCACCACCGCCGGCGGCCAACAGGTGGCAGGAGAGCTTTGGGAAGCGCTCACCTGAGGGCTGTGGCTGGTCCCAGCGCCGAAAGGCCGGAGGTGTAGCTCCAACACCCAGAGAAGGAAGAGCCAGAGAGAGGAAGGAGAATGGGGTACATGGGAGCCACGTGGCCAGGTGTGTCCCATGGGTGCCTCCGCAAAGAAGCCGTTCTAGGACTCGAGCCCTGCGTCTCCCCCCCCCCCCCCGCAGGGGGCCAACCTCGCTTGGTGCGGAAACCCCTCCCCCACCATGGGGGCCTGGGCCTAGAGGGTCCCCGCCTCAGGCTGTGGGTTCCCCTGAGCACCTGCAGCCCCCACTGCACCCTGGCAGCTCCCTGGACAAACCGCCGGCCAGGGCCAGTCGGAGCCAGGCTTGTCCCCTGTCCACACGCAGGTTTAGAATTCCCCGTAAAGATCAAGAATCCGGAGCGTGAAGTCACTGATGGAGGTGAGAGAGAGAGCCCAGAGATGGGAGGGGTCGTGGCTGTCATCGGCACCCCTTCCTACTGCTTGCTATGAGCAGTGATGATAAAATTACATTTTTTGAGAACTGGACCGGTGAGAGAGGAATTCTTCCTCTTCAGAAATGACTAACATTTCCTACCACCAAATTCCAAAGCTAACAGAGGAAACCCCTGCAGGAGTGCCGCAGACGGTGTTCTGTATGGCCTCACACATTACAGACAGTGAAAGGAATCCGTCAGGTTTCATTGGTTCTGCTCTGGTCAGGACTGAGGTCTCTAGAAGCCTCACACAGGCTCCACAATTTTAAGTTGGAGAACCCTAAGCTAATGATGTGAAGCTTCACCCAGTGCCCCCTCTGCCAGTAGGAAATAATTTCGGCAGGGCTTCTAAAAAAAAAAAAAACCCAAACAAATAAATCAAATGATTTTTACAATGTGGAAAAGCCGGGAGCGGGCTGGGCTGGAGATCTGTTTGGGGGAAGCGGGCGGTTTAGGCGGCTGGAGCGTCTCAGCCACTGGCCCCAAGCAGCTTCGCTGGGCCCAGGGTGCCTGCAGCTGGGAGCTGCCTGTGAGCCTCCTCGGGCCCCGCACACTCGGGAACACAATCTGGGCCACAAATCCAAAATGACAGATTTAACAAATATGATTTCAGCTTTTCTATTTCAGTTTAGAAAGAAGATGCTGGCCTCACCTGGGAATCACTATTAAATAACAAGCTTAGAATGTATTTGCTGATGGCAATAGAGTCCCTGCTTCAAATTAATTTTAAAACGAGCTGCTGATATGGCTTGTCCTTAGAAGGGAAACAAAGCTGGGGACGGGGTAGATTTAGGCAAAGGGCAAACGGACAGAAATGTACACAAAGTCGCTCGGTCCTTTTGCTACCTGAACAACCAAAGGAGCCTTGTTAACGTTCATATTGGTTCTTTAAAGATTTACAAGTAAACTTTTTACCCCCTCCACTCATTAGAATATATAATATTAGAATATTGAATGTTTAAATAACATTTAAAGCAGGCTCCAACTCTGACAGTTTCAGCTTTTCAGAAGTGCATTTTTTAATGCGTTTACTTTATTGTGAAATTGCAATTCGTTAATGAAAGAGAATTGGTTGCATCTGTTTACAAGTTTTAATATCCACCAGTCATTTGACCAATGTAGAGAGCAAATAAATATGTTCCCCCATGTCATTTTTTTAATTTCCCAGAAACAAGCATTCCTTTATTATCTGTGACCTACTCAAGTGAGAATTATTGTTAAATAGTTGCAGGTTTTTATACCTGCTGGAGTGTTTAGAGCCCAAAGCGCCCTATTTCTCTGGAGCATTTTTGTTGAGCTTAAATGCAGTCTTACCTGCCTTATATTACTCGGGGTTGGGTAACACATATCGCTTTGGAGAAGATAAACAGGCTACCATAAAAGATAGGAAATAAATAACCAGTGAAGACGACTTTGGTCACAGCAAGCAGAAAGTGACTATTATCCTTGTGCTAGAAACTCCGCACTTATTTTGGAAAATGCAAACAAATAAAGGGGCAAACCTGGGAGGATTAACCAAAGACTCAGATAATGCAACCAGCTGTCTGTTGCCCCGCGTCCATGTTGGGCTTCAAGGAAAAAGTTCACACAAAATTGGGTTTGCATTTACTGAAGAAATTAAGGTGATCTGAATCAACACTGACAAAATGTAGGTCTACAAATCATTTATTATTCCTTCATCCACCAGAGGGAAAGCGTCTATGGGAACTTTTTACACGTTGAACCCTTGCATTTCTGAGAGCAAAGGCACAAAAGAGAAGCCTTCATTGCTGCTATTTAGAAATGATTACAATTAGAGCTAATACCTGAGCACGGCTGATTTTCCTGCCGTTCCTTCACCACTTTAACATCGGAAGCATGTGATCGGCCCTCCAGATGCCCGTTATTAATTGCACACTCTTTGATGTCTGAACGTCAGTGGAATCTACAAAGGCATTAATGTAAGAAAATAATGCCTCCTGAAAAATTCCCAAGTCACTGACGGGTGCCCACCGCGGGTCCCCCCTTGGTCTGCTCACCTTCGGCAGCGCTGTGAAAATACCCCCAAAGCCCAGACATTCTGCCGGGAGTTTCAGCAAAAGATGGATTTCAAAACTTGTCTAAAATTTCCACTTCGGGGGGTGGGATGGGGTGGGGGGAAGGACACGTTGGCTCACTCAAGAAGTATCTGTGTGATCAGAAGTAACAAATTTCTAAAATGCTTAACAGGTCCAAAATTTGCACGAACAGAACTCTAAAGAAAGGAAGGGGACGCAGAGAGAAGGAGACAGGAAACAAAGGTAGACCACGCTTCCAGCGGACAAGTGAATCCAGGGCACTTCGTTACCCATACCTACGCTTCCCTGATGTTTATTTTCTCCCAAGAGACAACTTTATTTTTTAAAGGGTTATCATGAGGGAAACTGCTGACGAGAGGTACATTGCTTTTCTCAGGCAGAACTCAAATAAAGAGAGATATTGTTATAACATGGTTTCTTGTGTGTTATTTCAAAACAAATAGACTTTTGTTTTTACAAACCATTTATTTGGGGGGATTTATTTGAAGAAAAATTTTCCTTTGCAAAGAAAAATTCATAAAAAGCTACATGTGCAGATTACTTGACCCGCTGCCTATCACAACATCTTTACACATCTCAAGGATTTAGCACAGTGAAAAGGAAAAGAGCAAAGAGGGTTTGAAGGGCAGCCCGGCGCAGCTTGCATGGATGGCTGCTTTCCTATGCAGAGCTCAGGAATACATCCATCCCAGAAATATTTGTTTATCGTGAAAAAAAATCTTTGAGCCACCAAATATTGAATTCTTTCACATTTTCGGGCAAGGTCTTTTTGCCATCTGGAATTAGGTATTTTACTGAAGCTTGTATTTTCAAATATTAGATTTTCTATCATTCTCTGAACCTCTCTCCAGCACAAAGCTGAATAATCTCACCTTTCCAAAAATAGAGGGGGAACGAGACAACTAACAATGCGAACTTTTGAAGAAAATGCAATCTCTTCCAAAGAGGGAAGCTGAAAAAAAAAATTATCACGCTGTTGTCTCTTTCTTGGAGTGAAACTAAATAACCTCCGACAGAGCTCAAAAAAAAAAAAAAAAGGATTGGGAATTCGCTATCCGAAATGATGCACAATTAAAAGTAAATATTTAAAACAATCTCCCTGCTCAAAGGACGAACTGGAAAATTAAACATTCACAGCCAGGAATCTTGAAATCTCAGTTCTCCGTCCCATACTTTACAGGGGTACAAAATGAACGTGGAGATGGGGGTTTCCAAATGTTTAAAGATCCCCTCCGCAAATAGTATCACAGCTTCTATGTGTACAAGCCCCACAAACGTAAGGACGTATTAGCCAAATGTAAACCCTCTCTGAGTTCTCAGTAAATCTAAATAAGTACGAAATTAAAATTGAAACAAGGAACAAGTCTAGTGTTAGTCCTTTCAAAATACTAATTTAATAACTCACCAAGAAATAGAGTGTTTTAGGAAAGGCAACCCAGATGTCAGCATATAAAATCAAGCTATAAAGTGCCCTTCAAATATATTTCAATCATTTTTAAATATTTACATTTAATAAGGACAAGTTTTTATGGCAAGAGAGAGGTAATTACACTTATCATTAATGGAAAAATGTAGTTTTAATGGCTTGTATATTGATTTGCAAAAGTGAAGTAGTAACCTAAAATATGTCATTGTCTTTTTTTTTTTTTTTCCTATTCCAGCAATTTGTTGCCTTTCTGCAAAAGCAAAATATGAAATGCTAGATGTCCTGGTGTTCGGGCTGGCAAGGGGGGGAAGCCATTGTTCACAAAATATATTCCCTCTCACACATTCTCCCCTCTTTTCTTGATGTCTCTTGTACTAAACTGAAACCCCAAGTATTTGTGCTTTGGGGGATAATTAGAAGAATCTTATCAGACTTTTATAGCCCTTCCTAATGAGGCTATTTATTTGGCAAACATTAGCCAGCAGAAGGATTAGTAACACCTTGATATGGTCCTTATGGAAGCTGCTACCCTCCTGCTTGCTATACACAAAAGCCTATCTTATCAACAGAACTGGCTCGGTTCAGGCAAGCCGTGGCTTCTGAAAATTCACCAAGGGTCAGCCTTCATTAGTCAGAAGTGCTGAGACCCAGGGCAGAGGCACATTCAGGTTTGGCCACTTTGAGGCCAGCAACCCTGATGTAACCAAGGGCAGCGGGTTGCTGAGAAGCCAGGGAGGGGCAGGAGCCCAGGAATCATCTGGGTGGGTCCTGGGGGGAATATCACTGACATGCAGCATGCAGTTGCCCCTGGGAAGGGCGCAGGCCTCCAAATCCCAGGGGCCTTCCTCTTTACAAGGAAATAGATATACTTCAGGGATCTCAGAGAACAAAATGAAATAGGCTCTCTCTGCATGTCCATGCCAGCTGGGAAAGCCAGTCAATAGGAACTGGTTGGTTACCTGTCCCCAAATACCTCACTCCTACCTAATGCCCTCTTTATTTTGATGCTTTGACATAATCTCGGAGCAAGAGTATTCATTAAATGTGATTTTAAAAGTGATTTAAGATGAATTCATAAATAAAATATTCTCACCTCTGGCAGGGAGGGCAAAGGGCTTTGCATGTCTGGACTGGGGAGTCCTGACACATTCTGGAATTCTAAGAAGGGCAGACTAGAGAAATAAACAAACCGTTTGGGACCAGCTTTTCAAAATCCGCCAACGTGGAATTCCCAGTCCAAGGCTCCTGACTTCATGTTGGGCAACCTGGCGAGAAGGGACAGCCTGGAGGTGGGATGACAGGGGTTAGGTTTGCAAATGACCTAACATGGATAAATATTTGTAAGACACTTTGAGAGTTAACGAGCTACCCAAGCACCCCAGCTACAGAAAAGACCTCCATTCTGTCACTTAGGAAAATTTTCAGGGGAGCTAATGTTTGAAGCCCAAACCAAAATGCGGCCTGAAGGAGCAGACCCCTGTGGGCCCATGGCCAGGCTCTGAGTGGCAGATGATTTCATAAAAAAACACTCCACCGTGAATTTGCCCCGAGAGAGGCATTTCTTTAAACTCCAGTTTCTGCCATAACCAGATAGCCCCTTCTCCTTTGTTGGTAAACCCACCTGTGGGTTCTCTCTTGGAATGCTAGGTGATCACTCCTTTCTGGCAAAGCCGCTGGACCCTCACCAGAATTCGAGGTCAAAAAGCCCAGGCTGAGTGGCTGTCACCCCTCCTCCTGAGGCCAGGTTTTGACAATATCCAATCCTTGGAAGACAGGAAGGACTGAGGCTGTCGGCTTGGCCTCACTCTCTTTGTCTAAAACAGGCACCCTAACCACAAAAACAACTCTTGCGATTGGCACCGCTTCCATTGCTATGGCAACCGGCGCTTCTAGAAAGGCTAATGCGTTGGTTTGGGACTCACAGCCAAATTAAAATTTCCGCAGCTCAGTATGCTCCTCACTCGTCCCCTACCCCTCCTCTGGGACCTTCAAGAACTCGGGTCCAGGGCAGCTGGATGACTACATAGCAACGAAAAGCCACAGCTGCTGGATTTCTCAGAGGACGGGCTATGTGCCAATGCCCCAAATGCTGAGACAGGTGAGCCCCCCCAAAGGCATCTGCTGGCTTCCTAGAGCCACAGAAATTTTGTTGGACTGAGGTCTCCATAGGGTGAGGACACGCAGGAGGATAGTCTTCCATTCCTGTTATGGAAGCAGCTTGGTCAGTGAGCATTTAAGCTCACATGGCCAGGGAAAGCCACCCTGGGCTCTGCTCACAAGGGACAGTGGGCTTGAGAGCTCCGTTGTGGACACCAGCAGACTGGGGAGGAGAAAGGCATTCAGGGCCCCTTCTGTCCCCAAGAGCCACACTGACCAGACGGTACTGAAGTGCAGATGTATCCTGAAACACTGACCAGACGGTACTAAAATGCAGATGTGTCTCGCCAACCACACAACCTGACCCCCACCCTCCAGCTCTTCAGATGCCTGCTCAGCCTCATGGGGTGGGCATGCCAATCCCTTGACTCCCCCCGCAAAAGCAGTAAGGAAATCCGAGGAACGCTCGGGCCCAGCCTCTGGACCACAGATGTGCGGGTTGGCAAGGACGCGAAGAACAACTTGGTCTAAACCTTGGCCTCTTGGACACGTCTTTGGCCGCGTCGGTCCCTCAGGCTGGGTCAGGCATAGTGTTCCCGACTGTCTGAGTCAGTAACGATTTGCAGTGAGGACCCATTCCGCAAACTAGGAGAGACTGGAGATGGGCTATTAGCTACAGCTCTTTTCATGTGGAATTACTTCTCCTGGCACTAATACGCCATCATTTGAAAGCCTTAACCCAAAGGGAAGGGCGGCCGCCCCAAACCCGGGCCGCCTGGACCGAAGCAGCGGGATCCATGTGCTAGCTATTACCAGGCTTTTGGTGCCGTCCCCGGTCGGCATTTGTTGCTGCACACTGAGAAACTGCTGTCAGGAAATGTTCTTTTCTAAATTACATAATTAGGGTATTGGGGAGTGCAGTGAAGGCAGATTAGGGGCATCACTTGTTCTTACTGCAAGCTAGGATTCAAAGCACATAAGTAAACACTTAAACTACGTGAATGGTTTAATATTGATTAAACAATGACCTCCGAGACTAAACTCTGAGCATGGTAGGTAGAAGGAGCTGGAAGGAGAAAAAAACAGAGTCGGCTAAAGAGTTGCATTGATTTACAGAGAAGTGTGGACTTTGACCTGACAGATCAAAATCAGGGTTTGGAATGATTACCTAAAATAAAGTCCTAGGGTCCCACCCCTGCCAGCCCATGGTGGGGCTGGGGGCTAAATGGTCAGGGTGGGGGTGGGGGGGCACTGTTCTCCCTCAGAAAGTTCTTCCCTCAGAAAGACAAGCTTCTCATCCACACCCACTTCCAAGAAACGGGGACTCAGGCAAAGTGCCGGCTCAAATTGCATTTCATTTATTGTTTCTAACTATGGGCCATGGACTTCAACTTGATTAGAAAATTGTGCTGACGCTTCCCATGAAGTGTATCCTGAGCCTTCCAGAGAAACTCCGAGGGGGATGTTGCCTGCACGTACCCGCTTCCTCTGAACGGCGTTCTCACGGCTCCGATGCCTGGGCAGGTGGACGGCTGCCCCACGAGAAACAAAAGCCTGGGCAGGAGCTCCTGGGAGGAACCACCTGGGGGAGGAAGGCAGCCCCCTCGCAGGGTGTGACCTGGAGAACAGCGAACATCTCCCCACTCATTTCTGGGCACCATGCTCCCAGCTGGTCACAGGGTCTTTGCCAATGGGAGGCCCAAAGCCAACCCTGGCCTCATCTGCATGCAGACCTCAGCAGCCCGTCACCTCCCTTCCCCCTGGCCCATCTTGTGTGTTTGCGCTTCCTTCCCCTCATCGGCTGGCTGAGTGGATGAATGCCACTTGAATGGGAACGAGGGTGCCAAGCGATAAGAAAACCAATGATAACAACCACTGAGAGCTTGTAAAACTTCATACGAAGCACGTTAAATTCATTATTCATCACACTGAGTCATCACAACAACCCTCTGGATGATTCTCTCTCCCCATTTCTCAGATGATAAAACCGAGGCTCAGTAAAGGTAAGTGGCCCCAGATCACAGCATTTTTACAATTTTGTCTATTTCACAAACACGTAACTCTAATTTTGTGCCAGGGGCTATTCTAAATGTTTTAGAAATATCAACTGATTAATTCCTCAATGCAACCTCGAGTCACTGGTATGACTATCCTCAATTGAAAATGAACAAACTGAGGCACAGAGAGGTTAAATTACTTGCCCCAGATCACACAGTGGGTGATGAAGACAAGAGTCTAAGATTCAAAGCCCAAGTTCCTAACCTCTCCACAGGACTGCAGCAGTCCTTCACAAAACAAACCCACCTGCCATATGCAAAGTGCCTCTGTGAGAAGACACAGCAGGAGCACTGCGCTGATGTGGAGAGAGCACTCATCTGAGAGTCTAGTCCCACCTCTGCTCCGTGGTGATCAGTGATGGCACCTCCCCTCTTTGGGCCTCACTACCACCTAGACCCGAAAGTGACGGCAGCCCAGGGACCCTCCATGGTCACAAACTCAGCCTCTAGAAGATTAACGGAGCGCACACAAGTTTGCGGGGAGGCCCAGGAGACTGGGGAGTTGTAGGAGGGGACCTGCTCCGCTCCTGCCCAGCCCTCCCTCCCCCTCCCCCTTGAGCCAAGCTGGGGGGGATTCTCTACTACAGAAGTCACAGCCCCTGCCTTCCTCCTTTCTGTCTGCACAGATGCTCGGGCTCCCAACTGAACATACAAGCAGCCCTGGCCATACTTCCATCTCTGCCCGTGCTCTGTGAAACCAGTGAGTATGGTATACAGAAGTGGGGGGGGGGAGCGGCATACAAGGTGAAAATCCTGCCAAGATAAGTTTCTTCTCATTTATATGTTCCAAATATGTTCAAAGAGGCAAAATAAATGTATCCCTCCCAACCACTGCTGTAAACAGCTTAAGTGCTATGCGTGGAGAACCCATCAGGACGCCTTACACAAAGCCCTCTAGCTCAGCTGCAGCCCTGACCGGGGCCCCTCCCCGGCTCTGTTCGGGGCTGGGCCAGCATCTGGCCCTGCTATCATTTCAGGACCTCCCTCCTCTCCCTGTTCCATGGGGCTCAGGGCTCAGCCACCTCCCAAACCCGGAGCAATCCCCCACAGCTGAGTCGGCTCCCGAGTTGGGCTGCGGTGGGGGGGGGGGGGAGGTGGTCGCTACCACACACAGCTGATCCTCATCATTCACAGATTCCATATATGGCAGTTGCCTACTGGCTAACGTGTGTTACCCCAAGGACCGATACCTGTAGCATCTTCGTGATCAGATGTGGACAGGCAGAGCGGCGAAAATGGTGAGTCACCTGATGAGCACAGCCCCAGCGCCATGTTTCCCACATATCTGTGCTTTTTGTTGGTGATGTTGCGGTTTCAAACAGGCCCTAAGTACAGTGCTCAAGCGTGGTCTAGTTTTCCTAAGTGCAAGAAGGTTGTGGTGTGCGTTTTGGAGACAATACCTGTGTTAGAGAAGCTTCGATCAGGGATGAGTTATAGGGCTCCTGACCATGAGTTTAAGGTTAATTATTCAAATATATGTATCAGGCAAATACAGGTTAATCAACCACGTATATATACTACACACACACACCTATGAAAGGGGTGTCTTTAAACAAAAACCCACATAAAACAAGGTTATACACTGATCGGCTGGTGAAAATGTTGGAACTAGAGGCTCACAGGAACTGAGCCCTGTATTTCCCCTAGGAGCAGCAGCTCAGCAATTGTTATTTCAGGGTCGTGGTGACTTTCTAGAACCTAGCCGCCAGAATAATGAGCATCACCTGAGGTTTTATTCCTACTGAAGGTGGCTTAAGCCTATCAGGGAATGCAAGTTGAAAGGAGGTACGGGACCAACAGCTGGTGTCAGCCACTCTTCCTGCAACCTATCTTCCCAGACCAGGTCAGCTCCCTGTCAGCCCACCGAACCCTGTCTTTTTTTAACAGTAGTGTTTAAAATAGTACTAATAGCCCCTAACACCAAGTGAACGCTTGCTGGGGGCCAGGCATATACTCATGACTTCACATCTATCTTGTCATCTTCTTGTGCCCCGTGAAGCCTCGGTGGTTATGGGCCTCATGCCCGAGGGAACTTGTACTTTCTCAAAAAGCGGTGTGTACCCTCACTGCCCTGGGTTCCTCAAGGAGAAGGCTGGGCACGCCTGAGAAAGGCCAGCACTCCAAGCATTTTTAGATCATTTTCCAACTCTGGGATGCACAGCAGAGGATGGAAGAACCAGGGACTCAGCCCAGCCTCGAGACAGTGGCCTGAGAGGGCAGCTAGCCTGTCCCCAAGCTGTACCCCCAAAGCTGCCACCGATGAGCCCCGGCCCACCACAGGGCAGCACCGCCCCTCTGTAGCCGGCACCATACCGCCTTTGCTTGCCTCATAGGAGAGCCACCAGGTAACCTGTCCCTCAGTGCAGCCTGGCATGGCGGAAGAGCCCAGACACCAGCCTGAGTGCCAAATCTCAGCCTCCACCCCACCCTTGCTGAGATGTGAAAGCCTAAGGATGGTGCCACTTGGCACACAGGTGGCCCTGGACCACCACTGGCTTCCCCATGTGGCCCCGAGCAAACATCTCACTTCTCTAACCTCTGGGTTTTCCCATCTGAAATGCAAAATGGGAATAATCACTCTCCTGCCTCCAACTCTTCACTTTCACGGTCTCACAGTTTTAGGAGAGACACACAAACAGGGCCAGTAAAGAGCACTGTTATTTATTGCTGCTGATGAAATTAAGTGAATAAAGTAATACTCCCTGGATGTTAAAGAGAAACAAACTGGTGGCATTAATCCTCTTTTTTTTTTTTTTTTAACATTTTCCCACTAAGGCAGGATAGGTTGAACGCCTCAAAAGGAAAATGCAAATTCTCAGACTATTCCTGCCACTGAGCTCCCCATGGAAGGAGGCATACAAGGCATTCACTGACCCGCCACGGGTGCTGATTACCTTCAGGATGCTGACAGTGCTACTCACAGGCAGAGAGAGTGAGAAAAGCTCAGCAACAGATGCCTGAAAGGTGACTGGAGGGAGCCAGAGACCCCCATCCAGCTGGGCCCCAGAAAAGAGGTACATAGGGCTGAGCAGCCGGAGGAGGGCCAGGACAATCCTATCGTCCTGCTGTGAGGTAGAAGCTGTCACCCTGGAGTCCCAACAGCCCCCACCTGCCTGTTGGCTGCCAGGGCCGGAAACTGCACGGCCCGGCTGGGACAGCAGGAGCCCAGGTAAGCCGCCCCAGGTGCAGCAGTGACCTTGGCTGCAGGAAGTCCTGTCACCTGCCTATAGCTAATTGCAGCTGCTGTAGAGGAGCAACCTAATTACACAGAAGTATGTGGCTCCCACATTCCTGGGCCACCACACATTCTCACACAGCTCCCAGGAGATAGAGCCCCGGACTCACGCTCCGGCCCCAGCCTCTCGCCGGTTCCACTGAGCCCCCAAAGAGGGTCCCCCGTCCTGCAGCTCTCTAGAAGCTCTTCAGAGCCGGAGCCGCCCCAGCAGCCATTCCCTCCTCTCCCTCGCCTGCCTCTGAGCCACTTAACCCTCATCTTTACCTAATGTAAATATTTAATCCCGTGCATTTAGAACCTGCCCATCACCTGCCCGCACCCCGTTCTCTCCTCACCCAAATGGTCTGCCAGACCCAGAAGCAAGGATGGGAGTGTGAGGAGCTCCCCACCCAGCCTGGCACCCCGCTGACATTTCAACCCCCCCCCACCCACCCACCCCTGGGAGTGACAAACACTGTGGCACTGATGAGCTCTGCAACCTGGGGCAGGTATGTGCTCTGAGCTTCGCTCCTCTCAGCTGACAGATGGCTCCCACCACCTCCTCAGAGTTCCTCAGCCGTCAAAATCGAACATGGTGCCGGGCATGGAACAGGTAGACCGTGAACATTTATCGGATTGAACTGTGAGCCTAACATCTGCTGAACATGAAGGATGGGCCAGGACCTTCAGCATCTCTGACGGCTCATCCATCCACATGTACGCATCCCTCCCTCCACACGCCCACTCCAGTAGAGTTCTACAACCACCAGCCTGTTCCTGCCCAGGAGCCAGGCAGGCAGGACAGAGAAGGGATGAAACTGGAGAGACTGAGTTGGAGGGTGGGCCCCTCGAATCATCAAGAGCTGGGGTGCGGGGTGCACAGAGTAAAGGAAAAGCTGGATGTGGGCAGGAACTGCCAGCGGCCCGGGACAAGGACCCGCCACCTTTCACCTTCCTTCAAAGGACAATCAAGGGACAGCTTTCTCCTGACTTCTGGCTGCAGGACTGTGTGGGGAACCGTGTGTGGGGCCCTGGGGCAATAAGGGTTACACACCCATCATCTCTTTCAGCCTCACAACACCCCGAGGCAGACTTTTGTCTCCATGAAAATGACGAGGAGATGGAGATTCAGAAAGGGTAACTCATTTGCCTGAGGTCTACACAGGGCTCAGAGCAAAGCCAGGCCTTCCCCCGCAGAGCAGCTGTCTGGGCCTGCGCTCCCAAAGCAGCTTACACGGTAGCTTGCTCCTCGCTTTACTCTCCAACACGGGGGCGGGGAGGTGCCCATTGAGCAACTCCTGCCTGTTCTCCAGGAAATGCTACCTCATGAACCCACCTCTCTTCCCTCAGCAAACAGGCACCTGAGCCCCCCGAGTGCAAGGAGGCCAGGTCCTGTGCGGACACATGGAGGAGCGGCAGGCCGGCTGGACGAACCCCTTCCCTACTAATTCTGCGCAGACAGAACCAGTTCAAACACAAGGGCAATGGTGGCGGAGTGACAACCAGCAAGTCTAAGCAGGGATGGCCGTGCGCCGCCCAACAGGGCTCGGAAAGCTAGGGAGGCTTCTGGGAGGAGGCGACCTTTGTCCACCTGGAAGGATGAGGAGGACTTCCAATAAACAGGATGGGGATGTGGGAGAGGAAGCGAGTCAGGCAAAGGTTTGGAGGTGAGAAAGCAGCATGGAGGGAGCACCCAGCTGGCAAGAGAAGACTCAAAGGGCCTGTTGGCCTGGGTGAGAAGTCAGGCTGCCCTTCCAGCGGCGGTAGGGTGTTGGCCTTCACAAAGCAGGCTCCTGGGAGTAAGCAGAGCAGAACTGGGCAGGGACCCGCCTCCTCCCCAAGCTGAAGTCTCCCTCCCTGTGCAGCAAGGGCGCCCCTGGCTCCATGTCACCCAGAGCCCTTGGGTCCTCCTGGGAGGGTGAGGTGCACAGCATGACCTTCTGAATCGAAGGAAATGCTCCTTCCAGCCTTCCCGGGACTCTTCTCTGAGTGGATCAAGATGATCTCTCTCAGAGTGGAGAGAGTGGGCATGAGGCCGTCCTCGCCCCCATCCGTCACGCCCGCCTGTGGAGGGTAGCTCGGTACCACCACCAACGGCACCGCAGGTGGAGCGACACCCCGGCCTCAGTGCTGTCTTGCCTGGTTCCCCGGGCCAGGCTCCAAACCGGGGTGCCCCTCCACCCTCAAGAATCCACCAAAGGCCTGAGCCCTTCCAGGGAATCCTAGCAGGACTGCAGGAGGCCACCCCGTCTTGTCTGCCTCGGACACCCCACCAGGCCTTTACATATGCTCTCCCGGCCCTCACCTGCCTAACCGCTACTTTGTCTTCTGGCCTCAGCCCGAACGTGCCCTGCTTCCGGAGTGCTCTCCCACATGCTCCCACAGCTCTCCGGGCCACCGCGGCCCAAGGGGCCAGCCGCTCCCTGCTTCCGGCTGGCCGTCGTCACAGGTACTGTGACCCCATGGGCAGAGGCTGGTTTAGCCTCTTCACCCAGGCTGCGTCCCCAACTCTTGCCTGGGCCTTGATAAATGCCAGCTGAAGCAACAATCCCATAGCCCCCACGTCCTGACCTCGGGACCGCAAGGGCCCCATCCCATCCCCCAATTAGACCACTAGCCCCCAGGCATGAGGCCCAGCATCTCCTGCCCCTCTGGTACCTGCCTGGGCCTCAACAGTGCTTCACACAGACGGGAGACTCCGAGAGGACTCCGATTCTGAGTCCCCCACATGCAAGTGCGCCCCACCTCGGACACCTGCTGCACTCTCCCGTCTGACCCGACTCCCCGGGAGGGGCCTTGGCCCTGAGGAGGAGGCATGGTCAGGACCGAAGGTCCAGCGCTGCTCCGCCCTGACTTCACAGGAGGAGCCCCTGGCTGCCTGGGCGGCTGTCACCTGGCTGTTGTCACAGCCCAGAGCCCTCTCTCCTTCTCCCAGGTCACAGGGGTAGGCCCAGAGGTAGGCAGCTGGCTCCCTCACACCCTGAGGTGACTTCAGCTCTCCTAGGTCACACTTCTGAGGGCCTCCCTCAGGCTGACACACATGTGGTCCCTTTGTCTTCTTAGACCTTGACTCATTTCTGTCGACAGGATCCAACACCCTCGCAGACCTCACGGGAATCTGAAGGGGCTTTTGACCCGGGACAGCATCCCTCACCATGGCCCCCCACCACAGTAGGAATGTTCCTCTAGAAACATCTCACCAGGCCCCGGGGCATGTATGCAGAAGGAGTAAAGGACGGTGTTCCTTCTACTTGGAAAACAAAGTCCTATATGGACTCAGAGGGAAAAGGGGAGATTCTCCTTCCTACATCATCACCATGCCCCCTCACCAGGGTGCTGTCCACCCCCCTACAGCTCGCCCTGAATAGATAAATCCGTCTGGTCATTTACAAGCCCCGGCCTGTGTACAAGTTGTGCTCAGTCCCATCTTCATGTTTCAGTCATTCCATCCCCTCCCCACATCTCTCTTTCACCTCCGCCCTCCCCATCCCATATCTATAGACTATACCTCTTTCAAGATCCAATTTTCACTGCCACTTGCAGGATGCCCTCATGCTCTGACCTGCCTACAACCTTTCCTTCCTCGTTTCCAGTCAGTACTGGGTACAACTTTCCTAGCCCACCTGGTTAGGGTCACACTTCATTATCCCGCAGCTATAAGCTCCTCTGAAGTAGGGGACATACAAGGGCTAATTCTCCAGGACACAACCACCCCTAATAGAATCTGGAATTTAAAAAATATATATATTCTAAATGAATGAATGAGGGAGATGTGTGATAAATACTTAAGCATTCAAATATTCATAAAATATATGAAACATCTATGATCCTTAATATACAAAGAGCTCATATAAATCATTAACAGGAAGAACATTTAATGAGAAAGGAGAAAATTATATGGACAGCTAATTCAGACAATAATAAATATAAGTGGCCAAGAACTATAAAAAATATATTCAGCTTCTCAGGTAACAAAAAAATACAAATTAAAACAACAATAAGGGCGCCTGGGTGGCTCAGATGGTTAGGCGTCTGCCTTCGGCTCAGGTCATGGTCCCGGGGTCCTGGGATCGAGTTCCGCATCGGGCTCCCTGCTCCTTGGGAGCCTGCTTCTCCCTCTGCTTCTCTCTCTCTCTCTCCCTGTCTCTCATGAATAAATAAATAAAATCTAAAAAACAAAAAACAAAAAACAACAACAATAAGATATTTTTTTCTCTAGTAAGACAAAAGAGAGATTTAAACTTTAAATATTTGATACCTAATGTTGGAGAGAGCAAAGGGAAGCAAATACTCTCAAGCACTGCTGGTGGGAATGTCAATAAGGACAAACTTTCTGGAAGGCTACTTAGCAAAAGGCCTCAGAAGCCCGAAAAACACTTACACCTTTTTCACAAATTTAACTTCTCAGCACTTCTCTTAAGGAAACAATCCTGTGAGTGACGCTTATACAAAGATGCTCGCCACAGTGTGGTTGATGAGAGCAGACACATACAAATAATCTATATAACCAAATGTAAGCGAGGTTTTGAGAACTGGAGTACATTTATACCAGGGAACACCACGTAGCCCTCACCAATGATAGAGCACAATGTGAAAGACTACCATGATAATACTGAGATATACATAGCAATATATACCATGATATGTTGCTAAGTGAGATCAAGTTATAAAAATGGGTCATATGGTTTTATAAGAAAAAGAAATATGTATACATAGAAAAAAGACCAGTATATACTCCCATATAGTACTTACATAGAATATTACTCCTACACTAACTGTTCCCTGATAGAGCCATCGACCAGAAGTCAAGATGGGAAAAGCCCAAAATATCCCCCCCCCACACCCCCGCCACAACATACAAGCTGGCATCCGGTACGACCTAGGTCTATGCATGTATGCAATTACACTCCCCCACCCAGCCAAGCTGGGTGACCAGCCGCCAGCCACCAGCCCAAGGCTGCTTTTCAACCTCAACTGTAACTATTCACCAACCAACATAACCCAGAGCAGAGTCCTCTTAACCACCAACCTATGCCCCTTACAGGAAGTCCCCAGCAACCCCCTATAGGGGGTGTGAGCAGAGCTGTCCTCTGGACAGTGGCTGCTGACCTCAGGTGTCCAAGAAGCCCCAGAGCCACTTGATAATGAAGATGATATGGTAGAACCAGCCACGGGTGTAATCCAGGCAGTTATGGTGCCCATCTATGAACTGTCGCATTAACTCACTTCAGAGCTGATGACTTCATCCATCACCGAGTTGCCCAGTGAGCACTTCCCTGGGGTCTTCCTCCTCATTCTTGCAGTGTGGGGCGGGGGGGGGGGGCATAGAGGGGGTGTTGACCCCAGCTCCCAGCCCAGCCAAGCCCAACCACCAGCAGGGACCAGACAGCGATGCAACGGTGATTCCATGCCAGGCACCCTGGTCGCAACTTGAACACTAACAACCATCAGGGCAAGGAGAAGCGGGAGCCCCAGCACCCTGATCTGTAATCTGGGGACAGGAAGCAGTTACGTGACCTTCTCAAGATCACACAAAGAAGAGACCAAGCTGAAATTTGAACTCGGATCTTCCTGCCTCTTCCATGATACCACCTCCCAGATGACAGGCCCCCCGTTCCCCAACCACATGACCTCTACTACCAGAGCTCCAGAAGCCCACAGCACTGGAATCAAAGCAGACTGAAGTACACAAGCCCAGGGCCAACTCCCCTCTCCCAGCCCGGCCCTTGCTCGCACACAGAAGAGCCTGGGGCTGCCCCACGGCAGTCCTGTCCTAACAATAGTATCATGGATCAGGAACAAAATTTCAAGAAAGCGCTCACCTGGTCCAAAGGCTGCCGGTCACCTGGTTTCTTCATGGCACGGTGGCCCTGTCCGTCGTGGGGCACCTTGGGTGCTGCTCTCGGGGCTGGGCCCCTGCTATTAGGGTGGGCCTGGGTGGGTGGTGCGAGGCGAGGGAGAGGAGAGCAAAGGGGGCCCACTGAGCTGTTGCCGAAACCACGAAGCAAAATATTTTCATTCATGAGTTCATCCAGCCTAAACATGCATCTAATCCCTAGGAACTGACAGTTCAAAATGGCTCCCAGGAGGGAAAGAGAGGGAGCGCTCAAAGGAAGAAGGAACCAGGCTTTACCGCTTATCACCCAGTGACCATCAGCAAAGTCAAGGAGCTGCCTGGGCTCACCATCTCCACACCAGCCAGGGACGCCAGTGTCTTAAGGGGCCAAGAGCCCACACAGTTAGCTCTCAGTCTGCCCACCCTCCTCCTTACCTGGGCCCTGGGACAGGAGCAGGGGCCTTTCTGCTTGGCGGCTGGGTGCAGCTTCACTCTCAAGATGGGCCCTAACTTAATGCAGCAGCAGCCCAGGGGGAAGAAGGAGAGGGCCCATATTAGCTCTGATCCAACCTTCTGCCCAAGTGGACCCCCGGTCTCTGCCAGGAAGGGACTTCGGATACCCAGTGACCAGGACAGAGGCAAGGGATCTACAAAGCACTGTTCAGCACCAACCAGGTCCAGGCAATAATCAGCATCCCTAGCTTTCCCTGCAAAGCTGGCTTTGAGTTCGGAGGATGCAGGCTTAGGCTGCTCTGAGCCTCAGGGGCTGGCCCTGGAGCCGTGTCCAGCAGGGTAGCCAGGCTCTCTACCTGGAAGGCAGTTTGGCTAGAATAAGATCTCCCAAAGATGCTTCCTGGGCAAAGAGTGTTTATACAATCCAGAATTTGCGATCTCTTCTGGGACATTAGGTTGCCTTACAGACTTCGGGGCGGCGGGGGGTGGAAAGCAACACGCTTTTGGCCCCTGCTTGACTGATACTTAAAAAAAAAAAATATGTGCTATCACAAGCCAGTCCCTTTAGAAACTAATTTTGCATGAAGTGGACATTAGGCATATATTTTCCCATGGGGGTCTCTTCCCCAACTCTGCAGGAACAATCTCTGAATACTTGGGATTCTGGAAGCCTTGCCAGTCCCTTCCTAGCATACGGGCAGCGGCACTGGTTTTCTGGTGAGAAAACTCAAGCACCCAGACAGGGCATGCCTTTTGTACCTGGAGAGAATCCACAGTCCCATGTCCTGCCCTGCAGGCTGGGGACCCCAGGCTGCAGCTTTTTCCTTGGGTCCTCCCATTTGCCTCATAGAGACAAGGAGAGTCCCAAAGACCAACTGAGCCCCAGCGTCTACGGTCCCCCAGATGCCAGGTGTTTCATCTGCTCTGTGCTAATCCCTTCACCCTGCAAGGTAAAGCCCCACTTTACAGATGAGCAAACTGAACTTTGGAGAAGTGAGGTCGTGTGCCCCAGAACACACAGGTAGTAAATGAGAGTCTGAGGATATGGCCCAGGGCTCCAAATGCTCCATGTGAGCCGAGAGACAAGATCCAGGTAAGCCCAAGACCTGCTTTCTCTTAGAACTCCTACCTGGTGCCATCTGTCCTCAGGCATCCAGAGAAAACCCAGGAAAGACGTCTCCCGCCTCAGGGGCAATACCATGAAAGACAAACACGGCTCTGCAGGTGGTCCTCGCCACCCGCATCCTTCCCCGTCCCAAGCAGCCCGATCTCACCCACTGGCCAGCCGGCCTTGGTCCCACCCCCTGCCCAATACCACTGCCCGCCGCCCTTTCAGGAAGAGACCTTCTTAGAACCCACTCAGCAGGAGGCTGACTTACCCAAGAGAAATCATATCCCAGTGGGAACATTTCTAGTACCATACTAGACAACGCCTTCAGCACCAAGAAGGTTGACATTCTGGGACTCTCCCCCAAACGACAAACCCTATCAGAACTTTTACGTTAGCTTTGTGCAGAGCCAGATTTAGTCAGAGGAAAGAACTTTAAATCTGTAAGCACAACCCTGGGTTCTAGTACCAGCTCTGATTGGGACCTCAGGGAAGCCATTCTGCCCACGTGACGCGCAGTTTGCTCATTTGTGAAATGCAGAGGACGACCCTGTTGGGGCTGCCGGCTCATGATGTTAAGGAAAACACTCTGCCACCACATGGGACAAGGTTGCAGCTGAGATGTAGGCTTCGGTTATGCTGCTGGAACTGGACACCGTACCCTCGGACGAGGGCGGTGGTACACCCAGGGTATACCCAGGGCTCACATGCTTTCCAAAGCGTGCCCCAGAGAGAACCCCGAGGACATGATCCCCCATAGATTCTTACAGTCCTTGTGCTCACTTGCTGACCCAGCTCTGGGATACTGAGCTCCAAGATGGGTACAGAACTCAGGGTTGGAGTAAGGACAGTGCGGGACAGTGGGTATAAAGAGGGCTTTAACCCAATCTGTACAATGATAGGGTCTCGGCTCTGCTCCATTTTAGCTGTGTGACCTTGAGCAAGTTACTTCACCGCTCGGAGATCCAAACTCCTTGTATTTTAAATGAAATAATAGCATCTACCTCACAGGACTCTTGGGAGAACAGGAAACACACAAAGAGCTTAGCACAGAGTGTGGCACATATAAGTGTCCAGTAAGTGACAGCCCCACCAAATTATGTAACCACTTCAGACCTGAACAAGGGTCACAGAAGGGTCTAGATCAGCACTGTTCGACAGAAATAGAATGCAAATCACCTGCATTTTTAATTTTCCAGAAGCCACTTTTTAAAAAGTAAACATAGTCAACAGGTGAGATTAACCTTAATACATTTTCTTTAACCCAATATACCCCAAATATTATCCCTTTAATATGTAACAAATATAAAAAACTTATTTATTTTACATTTTTAACACTACATCTTTGAACTCCAGTGTGTATTTTATACCTACGGCACCTTTAGTTCAGACTCTAGATTTTCCTCAGAAATACATGACCAGTATTTACATCTCCTAAAATTTATAGTGGTACAAGTAAATTCATATACCCAAGTTGTTCCAAACATACGTCAAAGTTTACCAATAACTTTCAAGTCACTGGGTCTGCTTTTTATAGTTTTCCTTCTCCTTCCTGCTGGCAGGCTGGACTTGAATGAAATTTAAATTAATTAAAACTTCTAAGTATTGAAAATTCTGCTCCTCAGTCCTCCTAGTCACATATTAAGTGTTCAAAAGCCTCACACAGCCAGTGGCTACTGTCTTGGATAGCTCAGGTTTAGGGACCCCAGGAAAATGAGACCCTGAGAAGATCATCTGCTCAGGGGCCCCATCACAGCAGAAACGGGACACTCCTACAGGGCTGGGACAGTAACGGCACCCGAGACAGGCGATGCCCCAGAGGGCTTCGTGTAGACCGTCTACTCCTCTGAACCTCCTGTTCCCCCAGCTCCAGCCCAGAAAACGTCCCCTGAGCCACCCACCATGCCAATTTCACAACTGCCCTGGCCAGGAGAAGTCCCTCAACTCTCTACATGGATGTGCCTTTCTTCACAGCCGAAGACTTGGCTCACAAACAATTCTTGGAACATCAAGGCAAAAATGATGAAGATGTTTATCAACTTGCCCTTTCCTTTGAGACATGAGCCAACATTTGATTGTTTCTATGTGCATGCTGGAAGTATCTTCCTCTGGAGAGTGAGAGAGGAGGACTCAGGACGAGCTAGGTGGGCCAGGCTACCAGCAGGGAACACAAACAATACTATAAAAAAGCAGACCAAAAGACCCAAAAAGAAGAGCCCCTGGGACCATTTAGCGCAGGGGCAAACAGCAGGCCCCACCCTCCGCAGACACCCCAAATCACCGCCCAGAACAGCATGACAATGGCCTGAGTTACTGTGCAAATTTATCTCATGCACTTTGGCCTTCTGAATCACAGAAAAACATTACAAAAGATTTCCATGGAGAACAGAAAAAGGAAGCTGTGAGCCATCTGGATAGCCAGAAGCTGCCTATTCTTTAAAAGTCAAAGCTAGGACTGTCAGGGACACACTGACATGTGTTTTAAAACAAACCACAAAAATAAAAACAAACAACATAAAAGGATATAGCAATCATTTAAATTTGGTTGATAACACTGCTCTTGTGTGCAGTCTGATCTCTAGATATACTCTGTATTTGTCTGATATCTGACTTCCCCAGGGGAAGATAAGCTCCATGTAGACAGGAGTTTATTCTGCTCACTGTTGTATTCCCAGTGCCTGGCACTCAGCACACTGGACGGATGGATGGATGGATGGATTTATTCTAGAAGCCTCCCCCTAAACTCAACACCCTTTGAACACTCAAGAAACATCTGTTTTCCCAGGGGTCACCCCAAGTTTTGCACCGATCACATTTTCCATACAGAGAACATTCTAGACGTTCCGCTCAAAAAAACTACACATTAGTATCACTTACCCACATCAGGTTCCAAACTGTCCCCAGTGTCCTCCCTCTCTCTCCAAGCCATAGGAAGAAGGGGTCAACACAGCAAACACTCCCTGGCTGGGAGCACAAGGTGCGTGGCTCTCAGCAGCAGGCCCCTGCTTCCCCCATACCTGGGCAATCAGACTCTGGACCTAGGGTGAGGACAGAGACGGCCCCAACTCTCCCCTGGGTGCCAGAAGACCCTCCGGTCACAGAACTCCCTCTTTCAGCTCCAAGGAGGCAAGTCAGAGCTTGGTGACTCCACATAATCTGCATGTGGTGGGTCCAGAAAATGGAGCGGCGTGTACGGCAGCTTTTATACCTGTGTTTAATTTCATAAGACACGGAAAATGCTCTACCTAAAGGCCAGCTGACTGCAGGACACACATTTCCAGATTAACAGTTCTGCGAGAGATGCTTCCAGCAAGCCAATGACCTTTCTGTGATGTCTATAATTATATCCACATAACATATAAATCTCAATACACTCTTAATATGCAGTTAATACTCTGATAGAAAATATTTACATCTCAACCAAATTCATCCTGCATGGAGTAGGCCTGGTTTACCAAGTTATTAAATCCGCAGCCATCAATCAGTCCCCTCCGCCCTCCCCCCCCGCCCCCCCCGCCCCCCCCCGCCCCCCGCCCCCCCCCCCCCCCGCCCCCTCAGGCTACACAGAGAGCTGAGGACTAAAGCAAGCATCCTTCCCACACTCAGCAAAGGCTGAAGCCTTTCTAGCCTGGGAGTTCATTCACCACCAAATGTTTTGCAGGACCTCCTTTGTGGGAAAGCCATCCCTCCTGGCACCCAAGCCACGAGCCCGACAAACCCCATGGACCCTCTACCTGCCCTCCAGCTTTGCCGCGATTTATCATGAGGACCTACAATGGGTCCTAGGCAAGCTGCCAGGGCTACAACCCCGTCAACCAGTCACCTTCTAAAAACAGTTCTGGCGTCCCCTCCCCTGGGAAACCTTCCTGAGCATACCCACCCCTCCCAACTCACAGAGCAGTGAGACCATGGCAGCCAGTCATCCTTGAGATTTCCTTCTCACACCCCACATCCACTCAGCAGCAATTCCTCTTGGCCCTCGCTTCAAAATACATCCACATTCACCCCCTTCTCCCGACCTCCACTGCCACCACACTGGTCTGAGTCTTCACCATCTCCCACCTGGATCACTGTAACTACCTCCGCCCTGATCCCTGCCAGCCTTATTGGGGCTGGGGAAGCCAAAGGACTTTGTCTTAGAGAAATATTTTCAGGGTCCTGGGATCAAGCCCCACGTCGGTCTCCCAGCTCAGCAGGAAGCCTGCTTCTCCCTCTCCCACTCCCCCGTTTGTGTTCCCTCTCTCGCTGTCTCTCTCACTGTCAAATAAAAAAAACTCTTAAAAAAAAAAAAAGAAAAATTTCCCATGCATAAAAATTCTGTAGTATTACAAATGAAACCAGTTATATTGAAATAATTTTTAAAAATTTGTGATAAAATTTGTGATACAGTGATATATGTGCATTAAATCCTAAGATCTTGTGGCTCCTCTCTATTCAAACTGGTGATGAGAAGAACTATTTCAAGATATCTGATATAGTTTTTTTTTTAAGATTTTATTTATTTATCTGACAGAGAGAGACACAGCAGCGAGAGAGGGAACACAAGCAGGGGGAGTGGGAGAGGGAGAAGCAGGCTTCCCGCTGAGCAGGGAGCCCGATGCAGGGCTCGATCGCAGGACCCTGGGATCATGTCCTGGGCTGAAGGCAGCTGCTTGACTGAGCCACCCAGGTGCCCCTAAGATTTTATTTATTTGACAGAGAGTGAGAGGGAACAAAGAAGGGGGAGTGGGAGAGGGAGAAGCAGGCTTCCCGCCGAGCAGGGGGACCGATGCAGGGCTGGATCCCAGGATCCTGGGATCATGACCTGAGCCGAAGGCAGACGCTTAACGACTGAGCCACCTGGGCGCCCCTCTGATATAGTTTTAATAGGTAATAAAAATGTCTGTCATTTCCACTTTTGATGAAGCCCTCGCTGGCTCTTCGCTTCTGTGGGGGTTTTGCCTATAATCATAATTGAAAGGTGGGCTGAATTTTGGTTAAAGGATCGTAAGAACGCAGAGGTAATTTTCCCCACGCTCAGAGATGCCCTTGGGGGTCCAAGCACAGGAGGGTGAAACCCCAGCTCTTCGTGATGGGCAGCCCCCCTCCTCTCTGCTCTGCCCACTCTCCTCTTGTGTCACCGTTCACTGCAGGCACACGGGCCCCCTGCTGTTCCTCGTCACAGCACATCCTTTCTTACCGTCCTTGCCTCCAGGCAGCCCCTATGGCCTGGTAACGTCTTCACCTCCTTCAAGTCTCTGCACCTCACCTGCTCAGGGGAGGTACCCTGGCCACCGCGAGCACTTCCCACACCTCCAGTCCTGCTCTATTTCCTCCCTCCCTCCCTCCCTCCCTCCCTCTGTCCCTCCCTCTCTTTCAGTAGCATCTCCTGCCTCCCCACGCGCTACATCATTCAGTCAGTACAGTTACATATTCTCATCCCCTCTCCTCCTTCCTCCCTTCCACTCCCTCCTGCATCGCTCTCTCTTAGAACACAGGCTCCTGGAGGACAAAGGCTTTTGTCTCTTTTTTTTTTTTTTAAGATTTTTTTATTTATTTATTTGACAGAGAGAGAGTGCACAAGCAGGGGGAGCGGCAGGCAGAGGGAGAAGCAGGCCCTCTGCTGGAGCAGGGAGTCCGATGCGGGACTCGCTCCCAGGACCCTGGGATCATGACCTGAGCCGAAGGCGGATACTTAACCGACTGAGCCACCCAGGCGTCCCAATTTTGTCTCTTTTGTTCAAGCACACATCCCTAGCTTCTAGCACATGGCCCAGCAGGTAGCGGGAAATGACATTTGGCCGGGTGAGGAATGAATGACTGAAAAACAGCCTCCTCGGAGGTCTCACTGCGACACCCATCAGCATGCTCTCATCCGCCCTTCCTCAGGGCCAGATCGGATCACCCCAGTCCTCTCCTAACACCGGTCGGGAGCCGACTTCACCTCTGGATGGAGGCTGACCTCCTCAGCAGGCTCTCCAAGCCTTGCACACGCCCGCCTCTCCAGGCCCACCTCAACCTTTCATCCCCATCGTCCCGATTTCCCTGTAGCTAGCTCCGGTTTACTGTCATGCATCTGCCTCTGTGAGAGTCCCTCTCTGGTTCAGCTCACCTACAGGTGCCCAGCGTCCAGCTCCAGGCCTGCCGTCCAGCCGGCACCCAGGGACTAGCAGATGGATGCATGAACGGATGAATAAACGAGCACACGGAACAGGAGGAGCAGTGGACCTTGGCTGCCACACAGCCACACTGACACCAGGCACTCACACCGGGTGGGGCCCGTCACCCCGGCTCCCGACTGAGCGTTTCACAGGGGACCCACAGAAGCTGGTTCTCAGTTTGAACAGATAATCCAGCTAATAACAGGATTAGTTCAGGCACATCCCCTAGACCATACGCTTGAAACTTCTACCTGGGCAAATGTTTGGCCAGCCTCCACCAGGATCCCTACCCTTACCAACCACAGTTATTCCCCATAACACAGAGCTCCTCAGCTCTGCCAAGCCACCGTGGGGCTGTCATGGGGGCTCAGAGATGAGCAACCTGTTTCAGAGGGCCCTGGCATCCCCAATGCCCCAAGTCCCCACTGCACAGCCCTGCCAACCTCCACCCCTGTGACAACACCTGCTCTTCCCTGTGCCAAGAAAGGAGATTATTCAGGCACGGCAGAAAAGGAGACCCCGAGAGGGCAAACACCAGTGGCTCTGAACTGACAAGTGATATTTGGTGGCACCCGGGGCAGAAGGCTCCGGGACTGTGCCAAACGCACGTGGGGCCAAGGCGCTACAATGGCATCTCAGGTGGCAGCATCCAGGGGCTGTGTCTGAGAGGAGCCAGCCTGGGCAGGGCAGGCTCCTGCTACCTCGGACACACCCCAGTCTCTCCCCTGCTCCCTGAAAATCAGGGACTAGAGGAGAGCCCAACTCCGAGGGGGGCAGCGGCCATGGAGGAGCTACACAAAAGGTTTACAGGAGTGGGGTTAGCCAACGGCCAGACAGCAGAGGGAGCAGAAAAGTTCAAGGCTGGGCCAGGGTCAAGGAGCCGCGTGCACATAAGCAAGTCACAGAAAGACTGATGAAACAGGACTGCCCCACTCCAGACCCTGCTCCCACTGACTAGGGGCTAGCTCTGCCACGGGCCAGACCTCAGACAACTTACCCTATTGGAGCTGTGACGTCAGATCCAGTAGCCACAAGTCACCGGTAGCAAGTTACATTTAAATGAACATTAATTAAAATTAAATACAATGAAACGTTTAGTTCCTCGGTCACACTAGCCACATTTCAAATTCTCTCAAACCACACAGCTAGTACTACCATACTGGACAGCACAAAACAGAACAGTTCCTTCATCACAGGTGAAGTTAATTAATACAACGGATATGGGGGAAAGAGTCTGGCACAGTGCCTAGTACATGGTAGGTATTCAATACCCTTCACCCTACCCATAACTTCTAGTCACTCCTACGACCTGTCACTGCTCATGCCACCTCCCTGAAGCTCTCTTGGGTAGCAGCTGATCAGTCCACACAGCATGCCTCCCTCAGGGCTGGGAGACGGATCAACCTTCTCTTTTCTCTCCACTGCCACCTCAAAGCTGTGATGCTGCCCTCCCCCCAACCCCATTTTACAGATAGAGAAATGGAAACCCTAAGAAGATAAAAAATTTACTCAGAGTCAGGGTATTGGTTGCTTACAAAATTATTCAAAACGGAAGAAAGAAAGAGTTGCAGACAGGCCTCCAGAAAGATTTCCAGAACCCCACTGAGCCTACCTGCCCATCTGATGGCAGGTGTGGCCCACAGAATAATGACCTCCCAAGGATATCCAGGTCTTAAACCAGAGAACGTGTGAATGAATATTTTACACTTTGTGGCATAGGGGAATTATGGTAGCAGATGTACTTAAGGTTGCAAAGGGGATGGTTTTAAAATAGCAAGATTAGCCTGGATTATCTGAATGGGCCCCGTGAAATCTTAAGGGCCCTTAAATGTAGCAGATAGAGGAAGAAGAGTCCATGTCAGAATGATACGATGTGAGAAAGACACAACCAGCTATTGTTGGCTTTGAAGATGGAAGTGCCCATGAGCCAAGGGATGTGAGCCTCCAGGAGCTGGAAAAGAGGCAAGAAATTGCATTTTGCCCTAGAGCCTCTAGAGGGGAATGAAACCCTGATGACACCTTGACTTTAGCCCACTGGGATCCATTCTAGATTTCTAACCTACTGAACTCTAAGACAATAAATTTGTATTGTGATAGTTTCCTATGGTTGCTGTAACAAATTTAAAAATATTTTGGTACCAGAAGTTGGGGAGGGGGGTCCTCTAACAAATACCTTTAAAGAGTGGAAATGACTATGGAATTGGGCAGTGGCAGAGCCTGGGAGAATTCTGAGGAACAGGCTAGAAAAAGCCTAGGTTGCCTTGAACAGACTATTAGTAGAAATATGGATGTTAACAGCTCAACTAGTAAGGACTCAGAAGGAGTGAGGAACATGGTAGGGAAAACCTAAGTCACCTTAGAGAATCCTTAAATTGTTGCAAACAGACTGTTGGTATAAACATGGATGTTAAAGGTACTGCCAGTGAAGGCTCAGGAGGAAATGAGGAAATGTTAGTGGAAAATGGAAGAAAGAGGATCCTTGTTACAGAGCAGCAGAAAACTTAGTGGAATTGTGCCCTGCAGTTATGTGGAAAGCAGAACTTGCAAGTGATGATCTTGGATATTTACCTGTGCGGAGTTCCAAGGAGTGTGGCCAGGTTTATTCTTGCCACTTACAGTAAAACGCAAAAGGATAGAGATAAACTGAAGGAAGAACTGGTAAATGTGAAGGAACTCAGATTTGATGATTTGGGGAATTCTCAGCCTATCCAGACTGAAAAGACACAATTAAAAGTTTCACTGTCAGGAAAGCATGTTTTACACTAAAAACTGAAGGCATGGCTGGACCATCTTTTTTTAGTACCTCAGAAAGATCAAAAGGTCAGAGCATTCAGTCACACAAAAGGCTCTTTGAAAAGATTAAGTGTGTGACTCATAGGTCCCCTCAGCATCTCAGCAGAAGGCAAGAGAGAGATGAGATTATCTCTCATCTTGAAAATGTTGAACCAGCAGAAATGCTGCCAGTTTGCACTGAAAGGGACAGAGGGGGACAAAAATGCAAGAAAGGTGTATGACCCTCAAAATTCTTAGAAGGCAAGAAGCAGGTCGATAAAACCCCTCCACTGTAAACCATGCTACCCTAAATGAAAAAGGAAGGATGACTCAGAGGGTGGAGCCTTGAACCCAAAGGAGAGCCAAGAATCACAGAAGAGGCTTTAAAGCCAAATGGAGTTTGCCCCGCTGGATTTCAAAATTGCTTTGGACCAGTAACTTTTTTTTTTCCTTTTTCTTGTGTCTCCTTTTGAACAGAAATTTCTTTAGCTGTTATCCTATGCCTTTGTATTTTCAGAGCAGAAAACTTACCTAATTCTACAGGCCCATAGGTGAAATGGAATTGTGCTTCAGGATGGATTGTACCCAGAGCCTCACTCACAGTTGATTCAGGGAGAATTAAGAAGCTGCCATTGGAAATGACTTCGAGAATGAACTGCCATGGGGCACTTGGGTGGCTCAGTCAGTTGAGCATCCAATGCTTGATTTTGGCTCAGGGCATGATCTCAGTCATGTGGTCGAGCCCCGCATCAGGCTCCACGCTGGGCTCTCTCTCCCTCTTCTTCTGTCCCTGACCCTGCCGCCCATGTACTCTGAATCTTTCATACATTTAAAAAAAAATGCACTTCCATAACTGCAATCCAGCAATATAAGAGTGCTGCCACTGCCACAATTAGCTCCTAACACCCACAAAACTAGTGACCAGACACTAGAACTCAACATGGAAAAGTCAACAGCATCATGGCCATGCTTGCTGTTACCGGGCTTGTTGCCAAGCCAACAAGAAGAGCGTCTCCACCTCATTTATGCCTTCCAAATCTTGTACAAACACATCTAACTGATAGGATCTACTGCATCTACTTACAACTAGACTTTAGCTATAAGGGAAATGAGACACAGTTTTTGCCTTCTCAACATTTGTATACAGGTTCACCAGAAGGAAGTTGGAGTGGATACCTAGTGCCAATCCACTTCACCAACCAGTCACCCATTATGCTAAGTATCATTTCATTTAATCCTCAAGGCAATCCAACAAAAGAGACACAAACGTTATTCCCAATTTATAGATGAGAAAATTGAGACTCGGAATAGTTAAGAGGACCATACAGTTAGGAAGGAACAGAGATAAAACTCAAGAGTCTCTGAATTTAAAGCTCATGTTCTTGGGGCGCCTAGGTGGCACAGTTGGTTAAGTGTCTGACTCTTGGTTTCAGCTCACGTCGTGATCTCAGCGTGGTGGGATGGAGCCCTATGTGGGGCTCCACACTCAGCCTGGAGTCTGCTTGAGATTCTCTCTCTCTCTCCCTCTGCCCTTCCTACTTGCTCTCTTGCTCACTCGCTCTCCTCTCTCTAATAAATAAAATAAAATAAAAAGTAAAGCTGATGTTCTCAATCACTGAATCCATATTAGAGTCACAATAGTCCTCAGGGGATCCAAAATACATGGTAAATGATAACTGACTTACATGTTCAAAGTAGTGTCAAAAAGTTACACAAAAAACAAACCCGGTAGACCAAGTGAAGCAAGAAGAGGTCATCACAATCCTACTGGGTACTGCTCTGAGTACTGAGGATGTTAGTCAAATAAAGTTATAAGTACAGCCATTGTGAGAACTGGTAAGGGAAGAGGCTTATTGTACCAGTAGAGGATATAAGGGGGGGACTCAGACCTATGCTGAAAATCAAAGAAGGCTGCCTTGGGAAGATTATGATTATACCAAGGGACTTCTGCCCTCCTAAGAGAAGTTCATTTGAACTGACCTCCCAGAGTGGACACCTTAAAAACCTTTAATGAATTATTTTTAATCCCCTGAAAAGAATCAAAAAGCTAATAAGATAGTGAAGAATTACCAGGCCAAATTCTATGAGAAGGCAAGGACACAGAAAGACAAGACAAGCATTCAAAGCTACTTTTGCCCTGAGGTCATTTTCTGATCCAGGAGAAACGTTGGCCAAGTTGAACTGTAGCTGTGGTGACTTCTTAGGATGAAATTCACCAAAGTCAAAACCCAAGTCCCACCTAAGGTGGGGAGTTTAACTCCCCACGCACAGTGAGCTGAGCCTCTAACAGACTTCACTTCGAGACTGAGGAGGAACCAGAAACAAACAGGCCCTCTTGTGGGCCGGTGGCTCATGTTCAAATAACCTGAGAGCTCAAGACCTGTCTTGAGCGGGCACTAACTGGTAGTGCCACCACAGCCCAGCAGAAGCAAACAAAAATCTTCTGAAACAATGGTTCCTAAAATAAATTTTCAAATTTAATGATCAGCACAAAGTCAAAAATAACCAGGCACACAAGGAACTAAGACACCATGAAACAAACTGAAACAAACTTACAAACATTTCAGACAACAGAATCCTTCCACAATCTATAAAAACAATGTGATTACCATACATAAAAAAAAGTAAAAAACAAGATGGAAAAGATCGACAGGGATAAGTGCTCAAAGAACTGAAGGATTGACAGAAGTTAACTAGGTGGAAAGGGCGACAGAAATGGGATGTAAGAGGAAAGGCATTCCCAGCAGAAGAGCCAAGAGGCTCCACACTCTATCCCACAAGGCTGCTGTATGTTAGACACCGTGGTAAGAGGCCAGCATGGCTAGAGGGCAGAAATCAGGGGACAAGGCATGGGACAATGTGAAAGAACCAAGGTGAGTAGAGGCTAGACTCTG
Source organism: Eumetopias jubatus (assembly GCF_037043125.1). Lineage (NCBI taxonomy): Eukaryota > Metazoa > Chordata > Mammalia > Carnivora > Otariidae > Eumetopias > Eumetopias jubatus. Next base: position 28,669,321 of record NW_028274811.1, on the reverse strand, counting down.
ATACGCATTTTGGTCTCCGTCCTAGGAACTACTTAAAGTTACCATTGAAGGATTTTAAATAGAAGTTGGAATGAATAAACTTGGGTTTTGGAGGATCATTCTAGTCTTCGGCTCAGCTCTGAAGGACAGATCCTTTCTCCCTTGGCTCTCTGGGAATTCATACCCCAATCCTAAGAGCCACACTGAGTTAATATTACTGCCCTCACTGAGTATGTGAGAGAAGCAGTAGCCCACGTTGAGGGACCTGTTGAGTAACTTAAGTCTCTTTGGGCTCATTTCATCTGAGAACACAACTCAGAAGAAAAGTAGGTGGGGCAGTCCCTTTTGACGGGCAACTAGAGGGTCCTACTGCCTGAGGCCTTCTCGGCCTCAGTGTCTCCATTTGTAGAAACTCCCAGCACCATGGCCTCGGCAGTTTGAGCTCCCAGCTGACTTGATTCATGCGTCCTCAGCAGGCAAGGCAATGAGTACATGTGTATATGCACATGTATGTCTGTGCAGGAGAAGGGGTGGGGCAAGAAAAAGAAGAAGGGCCAAGATTTTCATCCTCAATGTTGAACTGAGTTCCCAAGTACAGTGTGGCTGAGGTCTCAGGGGAGCATTTGCAACCCCTGCTATATATTTTGTGGGAGGACAAATATACCTCCAGAGCACCTCATGAAGCTCCTCTTTCCTCATGCCAGGTGGGAGATGCTGTGGATACATCACCCACCCAGGGCCCAGCCACTCCCACCCATATAGCATTCATCACCCCCAGCCCGCCAGGTCTTTGCTCTTGCATGCCACCAGCCCACCCCTCACCCCACCACAGGCTCTCAGAGGATCATGGACAGGTCGTGACCCCATCAGGGACCAATGCCCAGCCCTGTTCCCTGCTCTGAGCATGCCAAGAGAGTCCCCGGGGGACAGCGCGCAGACCACCGTCAGCCCAGGCACCCCTGGCAATGGTGGGGCCTTTGAGGGAAAAGTTCGTTTCATCAATCAGCCCATTGTTGGCCTGCCAAGCGCAGGCTCGTCCTCCCCCGGTGTGTCACTGGGTGCTGTTGACACAGATGTCAACTGTCAAGGGTGCCCTCCACCCTCCACCTCCCTCCTGGGACATCCTGCAGGCCCGGCACATGGGCCTCTGTCGCAATGCTCCCCACTGGCCCCTTGCAAGAACCAAGATTGCCACACCTTAGGAATTGCCAAAACTTGACTGGATACTTCATCATGTGGATTGGCCATGGAGGCTGTAGCTGACACGGACAGGTATGGCAGATACTTGACTGTTTGCCAGATGACAAATCCCAACTGAGTGAAACCTGCAGACTTCACAGTATCTATGGTGCGTGCTTCCTCCTGCCCTCCCAACACAAGAGGCTGGCGGTGGCCTCCTGGGGCTCATTTCCAGCATGGAAAAAAGGGGCCACATCTCCCTAATCTGCACGTACATGGCCCCTACCAGCAGGCTAAAACCACACCGGCTGAGCTGCCCCCACCCCCTCTGGACCTGCCCCAAGCTTGTTCCCAGGAAAGCCTGGGAATAACAGGCACAATGTGAATCTGTGCAGTGGGCCCTGATAGGCCCCATCCCTACCCCTGTCCTTCACTAGTTCCAGTGGACCTAGGATAAGGGGAAACTATACCACGACAGTCCACAGGTGAAAAGGACTGTACAATTGCCAGAACACAGTAAAGATGCCTGACATTCACTTCATGCTGGGTCCCAAGGAAACCGGTTAGAACTCAAAGAAAATATATGATCCACGGGATATTTCACTCCATAGGCCACGGTGATTCTGCTTAACTGTCATGTTTGTGGTCTCCAAAAATGTCCACAAACCCTGGCCAAGGAAATGGGAAAGATATATAAAGAAGGAAACATTTAGGATCTATTCCTATTGAGCTCTCGGTCTAGATGGGGAAAGCACACGTGTGCACATACACACACACACACACACACACACAGATTGTAGTACAAGGTAGAGCGTATGCCCAGGGAATGGGTCAATGGGAATCCTAAGGAAGGAAAAGTACTGTATCCTGGAATGGACAAGGCAGGGAGGCTTCGTGGTGAAGCTGGGTTTGCTCCAGCTTAGCCAGGTGGAATCTAGAAAGAGCAAAGGCTTAATAAAGTGTAAATAGAGAAGGAGCATAGTGCTGTGTGAGGACATTCAGCCTGGAACCACAGACTGGTGGCAACCTCCTGGTGTAAGCCACCCTCATCACAGTTGTTCAAGCAAGGATACTACAAGCTGCAGGGAAAGGGACTCCTCCAAGAGCAAGCAGCCAAGCAGGGACTGGTGCCCAAGGCTCGGCTCCAAAACCAGTGTCCCAGCCACCACCAAAGGATGCTACACCAATATGCCCTGGCTTCTTTCTTATGACATGCTATTCTGCAGAGCCAGTGATTCCTTCCCAAGACCGGGCAGGATTTCATCCCTGGAGCCCAATCCCACAGAGCTGTAGCAAGATGTTGAGGAGAGGGTGAAGAGCCAAATCGGTGTCCTGCCTAGCCCAGGCCAGAAGAGGATGACAGGAGGGGGGTTTGGGTCTTCTAATTTTGAAACATCTATAAGATAACTCTTTTGAAATCTCGTTCAATTTTGAAGTTTCCTCCAGATAAAACCCACATCTGCTTTGGATGAGTTGACACCTTGAGCACTGGCCTCGGGTGTGGTAATCAGTCTGCCCTGTCCTCATGACCTTGGGGGCAGGCTCCGTGAGCCCTATCCCACGGTCTGTCACAGGATGGGAACTGGCACACTGGAGCTCTGCACCGGGAAAATGCCGCCGGCGGGAGGCAGCACCCATGGGTTCAGGGACAAGGCTGCTCGAGCCCCAGATTTCCAGTACCCAGCAGTGTCTGGCACACAGTACTATCTGATGCATATGTGTTGCTCTTGAAGTCCTGATGTTGTAATTCTCAAAGACAGTCAAGTGCCCAGTACCTCAGTTTACCTATCAGATGAGGTCAGCCCATGGTTTCCTCCCTCTGATAAGCACTACCAGTTGAACAAAACTGTTGCTAGGGAAGACCAGTAAACTCTACAGAGCACAGTGCTTTGGCCCATGACCTGGATCTACACACATAAAATAAGTCAACGAGGGGCCCAGGGTGCAGAGAAGCGTAGGTGGCTCTCTTTTGCACTGCAAGGGGCAGATGCCCTGAAAACTCCCAGAGCAGACCACAGAAGAGCATATAAACAGCTGTATGGAAAGCTCTAGAGCTGAGGCCAATGACCCTTTGACCTAGAAAGTACTTCAGAGGGCACATTCCCACAGCCCCATCAAACCCTGAATACGAGGCTGACACCAACAATGGCGCCCATAGGGGGGAAAAAAAAAGCAGCTGTGTTCTGCTATGCAGTTGCAGTGAAGAACACTCAGGAAGACTTGTTTTCCAAGTCAGGATTTCTTTTCTGGGATAGAGAAATGAAAGATGATCATGGACAAGGGTGACACCTTTTAGGACTGGGGTAAATTATTTGGATGTAGTTCTGGCAGGTCCCACCATAAGATGCTTCCATGGACATGACTTGTCTATTTTCCACCTGATGAAAACCTGGCCATTTTCATACCGCAGCAGCTCTCCTGGTTGTACGTACAAGTCATGATTCCAGCTCCATGTACACTGAGAGGCTCAGTCATGTTTCAGAAACACCTGCAAGCAATGTTCCCTTGCTCCACAGCATCTCTTGCGCCTACTAAGCCGCAAGCATGGAACCAGAGGCGCTCCCGGTGCACTGGGGACAGGCAGAGGCCCCTCCCCTGGATATGGAGCAAAGGGAAGTTCAGATGTCATCCTTCTCAAAAGTCTCTCAGGCTGTGCCCACCTCCAGGGCTCTGGCCCTGCCCTCCATCAGAGCCATGACTCCCTCTGAAGCCAACCTGAGGAAGACTTGCCAAGACCTCTGAGCATGGTCAGGAGACCACAGACTCTGATGCTGAGCCAGCCATGCCCGCAGCTTCAACTCCCCGCCTGTAAAATGGGGATAAACGAGTATCTCCAAGAGCCAGGGAGAGGAGGGCCCTTTGCTCTAATAGCAAGGGCGATGCCTTTGATCCTAACTGTTTGGTTCCTCCTGCAGAAGAAGGGTGAGGAAGCGAGATCAAGGGTCCTCTCCTTAGGAAAGATTCTCAAATCTGCCCTCGTGTCCTGCCAGTGCCCAGCTGCTCTAAACAGGTCTCCAGGCCAGGCTAGGTTAACAGTGTAGGTCCACCCCTCCACTCCCCAGGGCTGTGAGCTAGTCATCCCTCCTGCCCCAGGTGGAGGCAGGGGAAGGACACCTCAACACCCCAGTTAATCCTGCTCGACCTCAGTGCAAGCGAAGAGCTGGGGGGGGAAGAGGCAGGTCTCCACCATGACTCACCTACAAACGAGGTCACTACCCATGAGCCTAGGCCTGGCGTGACCTGGACGTGACCCTGAAAGAGAAGGAAGGCCCTCTCTCCACCCTAAAATCTCTTTCCCAACACTCCTCATGGCTTTGACTCTCACTACGACAGTGCATTTCTTCAGATGCTGGAGACTCTGTAAAGCTCCGGAGTTCCCTTTTAATAACCAACATTTTTAACACACAGGCCAGTCATGGTTTTAAGCGCTCTGCACAGATTAACTGATTTAATCCTGACCACAATCTATGACTTAGGGATTCTTATGCCCGTTTTACCAATGAGGAAAGCAGACTTAGATTAAGAAACATGCCCAAAGGTCACAACAGCTGGTGAGGGGCAGATCCAGGAACTGAATCCAGGCAGCCTGATCCTACAGCCCCTCATTTCCCATCTCCACACCTTCACGCAGAAGGGACCCAGGCTAGGAAAGTGGTTTATAAACCATTTGCCAAAGAACCCTAGACTCGTATGGTGGCACCTTGGGAGCTACCAAAGGAGGCAGAAAGAGAAGAGGGACATAAGTCTCTGGTTCCCTCCCCCATCTTAACCAAAGCAGCTTTTTTAAGGCCGACTCTCGACTACAAAGAGACAGCCCAAAGGATTGGAAGGAGAAGCTGGAAGACCAGAATCCAGCTGAAAGCTATCGAACTTGGGGCCTTGGAAACCGAGGGTCCCTTCTTTCTTCCCTAACACTCTTGGGCCTAGAAAAAACATGATCACAGGTCCAGAATGTAAATGGTACCAGCAGATGGCTTGGGAATTCAAAACACACAAGCACATTTTGTCTCTGTTTGTCCTCAGCAATGCACCCAGATGGGGTGATCTGTGAGTGGTCTTTGGCCCCTGGTCAGCCACACCCTCATAGTGGGCATCCTGGAACATCTCCCTGGGACCCAGGACCCAGGATCAAGTCTAGACTCTGTCTCAGTGGCTGTGTGGCCTGCGGCAGTCGGCCAGTGCCCTGTGCTGCAAGTGCACAGTCTATAAGGGAACTGTTAACAGAGGCTGGAGATGTTGTGCAGGCCCCAGCCCGCTCAGCCTTAGGAAAGAGCTCAGGTACATCTTCTCCCCTGAGGCTAGCAAGCTCCTAAAGAGGAAGGCCGGGGCAGGGCGGGAAAGGGGGGTGGTCTTGCTCATCTCTGAGTCCCTTGGAAGGAGCACAAGTCCTCATGCACAGCATCCGCTGGGCAAGTGTATGTGGCTGGGCTAAAGACAGCCACCTGTAGAAGCCAGCCCTGGGAAGGAGCCAGACAGGGCTTGGCGCCAGGTGGGCCTGGACCAGGCCCTTGAGATCCGCTTCCAAGTGCAACAGATGGGGGACATCCTCAGCCCCTGCTTCCTGTCCATCCTCACCAGCAACTGCTTCCACCCCCAAGAGGACCCTCGACTGTAAATGAGCCTGGGTAGACAGAGGGTCATGGCTACGGTGGAGCCTGAATCTCTTCTCCCTCCCATGGAGACAAGGCAGGACTTCTGAAGGCCTAGGGAGAGCAGGGCAAGACCACCTTCTCCCTTCCCAGGCCGCTGGGGGGAGCACAGAGGCTCCTGGGGCAGCACAGACAAAAATCCCTGCTCCCAACTGTGTTTCATCTCTTCTCCCTCTCCTGCTCCCCCTACACCTCCTGGAGCCTCCACAGACCACTCAGCCAGGAACTCTTGACCAAGAGCCAAGTTCCTTCCCGCTTTCCCACCTCAAACCACCCACCCCAGGTAGGAGGCATCAAAACCTGGAGGGAGCAGGTAACATCTAGGGCTAGACGGTGACTGCACAGGGCAAAGATGGGGCACAGCCAGCTCAATGGCCCCAACACACTGTTCCCAAAACACTTGGTGTGACTCGGTCACTTCCTGGAGGGCTGAGGGTCTCCCACCCTCCACCTCAGGCCCCTCCGATGAGCAACACCCTGGCCTGGGGGGGCGTTCGTCGTGCGCTGTGGCAAGGAAGCTGTGTCGCACAAGATCCAGGGCACGCTTGGGTTTGAAATAGAGGACTGCAGCCTTGGAAGACCCACCCCCCAGGGAAGGGGAGCCCTGTCACCCCAACCACTACTCCGATCCCCTCGCCGAGATCACCTCAATCTCATCTGACCAATTAGCGTAGGAAGCAGCTCAGAGAGACCAAGGGTCTCAGGTCAGCCCCCATCTCCAGAGAGAAGCAGGCACAGTCAGGGGGTAGGAGAGCCCAAGACACCTGGGACACCAGCCGTTGCTACCCCCAGGGTGAGCCTTGCCCCCATGCTCCCCCACACCTGCAGCACCCTCAAAGCAACCTCACCTTCCCCCTCCAATGATGCCCAGGTAAAGATGCTCAAGACACACCCCTCCTGTCCGCATGAAGGAGCCCACTCTCCCAACTTAATCTGCCTCCCCATAACAAGGGCTCAAACAAGCCCCCCTCCCCACAATGGGTACCTTTCTCTAATTCCACACTGGCAATTACTCCCAATTACACGATGTGACAAGGCTCTTGGGCCAGAGCACTTAACTCAGGTCCTACATTATGCAACGTTTTTAATCCTCTTACTTAAGGTGGAAAACCGATATGGCACTCTGAGTTCATGTGAATGGCTGGAAAAATAATTCTAAGAAATAAAAACATCGCCAACATATCACCTTACAGACTCCCCGAAAGGATTAAAAGGATGCGTAGTCTGAATTTTCAAATGCCCTCTGCTGTACTCTTCTGGAGTCTTTTCGAGGCAAAGGCTCCTCAGAGAGGGACCAAGTGGGGATTCCCTGAACAAGACAGCCATTTCTCTGTTGCTTTGGTGACTTCCATCAGCTAGAACCCCAAGGATCCCAAGACGTTAGTGGACTGCCCGAGCCACTGCTCCCCCAGAGCACGCACGGTGCAAAGGCCAGGGCTCCCCCATCCACGCCAAACCATCCAGAGCCAAAGCCACATCCCTCTTTCATCCGTAAGACAGGTCCCACCTTACAAGGTTGAAAAGGATCCTCCACCACCCCTACAGACACGCCCACAGGCCCTAAAGCCACAGAGATAATCCCCACGAGGACAGAGATTCCTAGAGCAGCTCAGGCCTTGACGAGGTAGGGAGGACCTTGTATCCCCCATCAAAAGGTTCTTAGCCCACAGTGGGCTCCCCGTTTTCTCCATGATGAACTCAGCTACCCATCCTTGCCAGCTTGCCATACCACAGTGAACTCATCTAAGACACTCCAGATGCCACCCAGCAATAAGGGGGCAGGCGGGCAAGCAACAGGCCCTGCCTTCTGATACCCATACCCCAGGCCCAGGGCCTGGCCTTTGGATGGGAGGGAACAGTCGGACACTTGCAGGTACAATTACAGTGGCTGGGCCCATTAAACCTTGGGAATAAAGAGCTGGCCGGGTAATTACCCCTAATCCCCTTCGAGCCTTTGTCTGCTAGCGGGGCGGCTGTAAGCCTAATGGTGTGAGATAAGCAGCCAGACTCCCCAGCCCTCCCCAGAATGGCCTCAGGCTAGTCTAGGGTGGGGGGCATTTAGCTCAAGCCCACCAGGATGCCATTCCTAAAAGGCTCCTTTGACAAGACCCTCCACAAAGAGGCAGATCCCCAGGGCCCCCACAGGACAATGAGGCCCCTGGGGCTACAAGATGGTGGCAGCTGGGGCAGCAGAAGAGGAGGGGAAAGACTGCAGATCCTGGAAGGAACTACTGTTTGGCCAGGAGGTTTGCGCAAGGAAGACCCAACCAACTGCTGGCCACCTGGATCCTATATGCAATTCCATGACCACATTCTGGTCATGCTCAAACAGAATTCCTGCACACAAGAAACTGAGCGCAGGACGCAGCTACTGATGCAGAGTGATTCACCAGTAAAGTGTCTAGCCCTCAAAACTGATGAATGAATGACGGTTAACAAAGGACACAGAAGCATCCACGCATGTGGGCCAGCCCCTCTGCTTTTTACAACAACCCTAAGAAGTGGAGGGGGCACCTATGACCTAGACAGATAGCATGCCCCTTTGTCCTCTGGAACCCATGACCCCACTGGGCACAGGCGTCCTGAGGGGCAGGGTCGCAGAAAGGGAAGCCCCCAGGGTACACCTCACCAAAAGTCAGGTCCTCCCTGTGCACATTCTCCTTTTCCTGAAGACACAGCCCTCCGCCCCCGCCACCCCACCCCAGCCTGTTACTCTCTCTTTTATAAAAACATGTGTCGTTGCCCATTTAAAGAGGGGAGTTCCTGGGGATTGTTGCCAAATTTCCCTATTTCTCTATATAAGTCAGAAATTGCAAGTTTTCGTTAGAACACCCCAACTTTTAAATATCAGCGACAAATTTTAGTAATTTAAAACACAGGATGAACCAAACAAACACATCCGCAGGCACACACATATCCCATTTGCAAGCTCGGCCATCCTGGATTTGCCTGCTTCTGAGCCCCTCTAGTCCACGTCACATCAAGCTCTGAGAGCAAGAGCTGCATCACCTTCATCTCTATAGCCCTGGCACCGAGCACAGGGCCTGGCACATACCACATATCCATTAACTACTGGATAAATGACTGAAAGAATTAACAGCAAAGAAACGGAGGGCAGGAAGCTTAAGTCACCTATTCAAGGTGTCCCAACTGGTAAGGGCAAAGCAAAGATGGGCAGCCCATCCCAGGCTCCTGGCTAACTGTACCTGCCATGGGTACCTGCTGCTTCCCTCAGTCCCAGTCAACATTAATTAACAAAAACAACACTTCCTTCCTTCTGTAATTATTCTCTACCTCTGAAGTTTAAATTCCACTGTTTCAAGTTAAATTCTGTAAAGCATTCCCCCAGCCTACCCGACGGATGAGAGCTGGGCTGCAGACCCCTTCCGAGCATGAGAATTGGGGATGCCAAATCCATGGGCTGGGTGCAAAGGTGTCCAGAACTCAGCAGTCCACAACGCAAGAAGAACGGTTCCTCATGAGAAGCCCCTCTCAGAACCTAGAAGGCCTCTCGTGTCCAGTCTTCTGAATTCTGTAACCACCAGTAGCAAATGTAAATGGAGTCCTTAAGCAACAGACTCCTGACCTGGAGCTCCTGCCCCCAGAGGCCAAATATCCAGCTCTACATGGCAATCAGCCCGTGAGGCCAAAGCACAAAGAGCCAGATTTCCAGGTGAACAGAGCAGCTGGAATACTGCCTGTATTTGTCTACTGGCACATAACATTACCAAGCCGCAAAAAAAAAAAAAAAAAAAAAAAGGTGTCTGCTGGAACTGCAATCTCATTTCAAGGCTCAAACAGGGAAGGACTGAGCTCTCCCCGTCTTATGTGGTTGTTGGCATCATTCAGTTACTTGAAGCCTGCGAAAATGGGGGTTTCTTGCTGGCTTTCAGCCAGAAGCCATTCTCAGTTCCTAGCTGGTTGTTGGCTGGAGACTGCCCTCAGGTCCTTGCCATGTGGGCCTCCCGCACAGCTTCATCAAAGGGAGAGAAGGGAGAGAGCCTTCTAGCAAAGCTGACGTTCACAAGCTCATGTAAGGTATCATGGAAACAATATCCCATCACCTCTGTGACACGGATGTCACAGGTCCCGATCACATTCAAGACAGGAGCGAATTACAAACGGGCATGAGTACCAGGAGGAAAGGATAACTGGGGGTCAACCTATAGTGTCCCCCACAATGCCTCACACAAAGAATTTTTTATTTGCATAAATTAGAATGATCTATTGCACAAATCCAAAATGACCAAGAGAAAGGCAAAGAAAGAAAACAATAGTAGGTGACAGATGTCAACACTGTTTTGGAAGCCAGCAAGTGAGTGGATGAGAGATGCGGACTTGGGCCCCAGCACTCGGCAGTCTGCTAAGCCTGCACTGGACCAGCCTTCAAGCAGCAAGCTGCTGTGTTTCAGAAGCCCAGAAGTTCAAGCGGATTAGAGGTAATGGTGCCTCTGAAAGCAGAGATGCCCCTGGAGTGGAAAAGACAGACAGACTGAATAGAGTCTTCAGAAGGAGCAGGTAAGACCTCCACCCCTAGATGCTTTCCCTAATCCTCATCATCCACACTATTATTTCTCTCCCAAACTTTCAGAAGACAGTAGGTCTACCCTCTAGACCCAGGGACAACAAAGCAAAACTTGGAAGTGGTAGGGTGCCACTCTTTAAAAACTGATACACTGAACAGCAAAATCCATCGTCCCCTTTCCCCTTTTGGCTCCCAGAATTACATGTGCCATGCTGGAACATTCCTCCCTGAAACTAACCAGCCCCTGAAAACACTCCTCAAGATACTCCTCAAGATTATTTGAGGGTCCCCAGCTGGATCCTATCCAATCACACTACGGAGAAGCCCATTTGTCAACAAGTCCCACCCAATTCAGAGGACTTCCAACCAGCATGTTGGTGCCTTCCCTTAAGTATAAACCAAGAATCACCAGACATTGATAAGGTCCTCCAACACACGCACAAAACAGGACTACAACCAAGAGGAAACGAAAGTAATCCAAAGACACACTCTAGAGAAGGAAAACTCCAGACAAAACTATAATTAATACCTTCAGCAAAATAAGACAACATAAAGAATATATAAAATAGGAATTAAAAACTACAAAGAACAAAGAACAGAAAAGAGCTCTAAGAAAGCAAAAAACTGGAAAGCAAGAGTAAAAACTTCAGTAGAAGTTTGTAAGAAAGTTGAAAACATAGTCTAGGATAGCAGTTCCAAAAGTGTGGTCCTCGAACACCAAAGGGCTCCTGAAACCCTTTCGGAAGGTCCGTGAAACCAGAATTGTTTTTATAATAACACTAAGCCATTATTGGCCTTTTCCATGGTGTTGACATTTACGCTGATGGTTCGAGAGCAACTGCGGGCACGACTCCCGATATCATAGCAAAAATCAAGGCCATGGCAGCCAAGTGCACTAGGAGTCACTCGGGTCCTCACCACGATGCACCCACAGTGAAAATAAAGGTCGAGAAATCTTTTCTCGAAAATGAAGAAAGTCAGCCTTGCAGTGCAAGGAAAACAACTGTTCACATTTGTGACTAACCAACAAAATTTGAGCTCTCAAGCAAAATTAGAATTTTAGCTCATTTATCTACTATCCCAAGCCTGAGAACATACTTTTGTATTCAGAGTGGTAGTGATATTTACCTATCTAATTGTTTGATATAAAGAAACGTATCAACACTGAACAGATTTGTGTGACCCAGTGAACCAATATTTGCCATAAGATCAAGCAATGATGTTACAAAATCAGGCAGAGGTAAAATCCGCTCAAAGCGCAAGAGAGACCAATGGCTTTTAATCTAACAGAGAACAAAAAGTTCACTGATCAAGTTTCAGATTCCACACTGAAACTAATCATTAAGACTTTACCATTGTAGAGTTCTGGTATAACATCAAAGCAGAGAACCCACGACGGTATAAAAGGGCAGTAAAAGTACTCTTCCTTTTTCCAAGTACACATCTGAAGCAAACTAGACTTTCTTCATGGACTTCAATCAAGACAGTGTACCACAAGAGATCACATGCAGAAAGAGGTGACAAGATAGCTGTCCCTATGAAGCCGCACCTTACACAGAGTGGCAAAAATATAAAACACTGTCACATTTTTTCACTAAATTTTTGCTTTGAAAAAATATATTTATACTTTGGTAAGTTATGTTCTGTGTGTTCACATGGGGTGGATTATTTTTCATGACTTACTCTTTAAATCTCTGTTGTAATTTCTAATATGGTGAGTAGCAACAGGTATAACCTACATCACCAAAGGCTCTTTGGGATTCTCAGTGATCTTTAAGCGCGTGAACTGATCCGGAGGCTAGGAAGGGACCTGAGACCAAAAGGTTTGAGGACCGCTGCACTAGAAAGAAGAGCAACAAAAAAGATGGAAATTAGGAGAAAAGTTTAATTAGAGAATCAGTTCAGGAAGCTCAAACCGTGCCCCCCCCCAAAAAAAAAGGAATTCCAGAAAGGAAAAAATGAATGGAGGGTGGAAATTTTTATCAAATTCATAATGTAAGGCAAATCCCTGGAGTTGAATAGAAGTATCCACCAAGTGCCAAAAACAATGCATTTTTTTTTTAAATCATATTAAGCAACGGAAATGTGACACTTCAGTACCCTTGTGATAAAGAGACGATCCTCAAAGCTTCTGGGGGTGGGGGGAGGTGGGCAAAAGTGAGGGGGGATGTGGAAATGGCCACATTCTGAGGACTGGGACATAAAACAGCACCTGACCTGTCAGATAATGGGCAAGTTTCTAAGGGAAAAGTGATTTTTTCCAAGTTTCCAGGGGAAAGAAATTTCAACCTAGGCTTTGCAGTTTGGTCCAAATATTGAGTATAAAAGTCAAACAAAGATATTTTCATTCATGCAGTATGTCAAAATTTTTGCATCCCATCTACCCTTTCTTGGGAAGGTACTGGAAGGTATGCTTCTTAAAGGTGAGACTAAACACAGAGAGAGCGAGGCATGGAGCTCCGGAGGGAGGTGATCCAGCAGGACAATGCTGAAGGGGGTACTCAGTGTAGAGGCAGCGCCCAGGGAGCCAAGCATCCAGACTGGCTGGCAGGGGGGGGGGAGGGGAAGAAACAGAACAAATATTACCTGAACCCTTTGAACATGTCCAGGAAATATTTCCGGTTTAGTCAGAGAACTGGAGGATAAATTGTAATAGAAAACCGAGCCAATTGAAAAGCAAGTTGGTTGCTATGTACCTAATTCCAGGGAAAACAAAAAGTCTATTAGAAAAAAAGTGATCGCAGGACATCACATGGATGGTGACTGACATCACCGCGGGTGTTGACACACTCAGAACCCGGGTGCTGCCGTGCTCGGGCAAGGCTGGCAAAGACTGAGGAAGTGTATCTGTTTCAGCTGCAAGAGAAGTGGGGCGCCTGGGTGGTTCAGTCGGTTAAGCGTCTGCCTTCAGCTCAGGTCATGATCCCAGGGTCCTGGGATGGAGCCCAGCATGCGGGCTCCCTGCTCAGCGGGGAGCCTGCTTCTCCCTCTGCTCCTCCCCCCACTCCCCTGCACTGTGCTCTCTCTCGCTTGCGCTCTCTCAAATAAATAAAAATCTTAAAAATTAAATAAATGATAAGAGAAGTGATCTAGGAAAACTGAATCCCCCATCTCTTGTAATCAAAATTCAAAAAAATAATAACTAAAACTGAAAGATCAAGAAAGACGTGGTGTAAACATATCACCTAGAAATATGGTAAATACCAATACAAACAAAGAGTGAAAACCATTTATCCCTAGGAAGCGGAAACCACGGGTGGGAGGCAAGGGGCAGTGGGCTGCTGGTTTTCATTACGAGCTTATTACTGCTTGGCTATGAATATGTATTCCTTTGATAAAAATAAAAGTTAAATTAAAAACTACCCAGGCACCAGAAGAACCAAACTCCCCTCCTCACGGTCTCAGCCTCTAATAAAGATTCCTTGAATTTTTACTTGCTTCTACCCTTTAACCATGGGGCCAGTTTTGAATGGCCAGCCTGGCATCACCGGGGGGACAGGAAGTTCGGGTCCCTCTATCCGAACGTGTTACCTGCCTCTCCTATGGTGGATACTGAAGCTACCCCAACAAGCCCTGCCATTGTCATCACGCTCACTGGATTCTCGTACACGGTCTGGCTCACAGGAGGTGCCTCACGAGCACTGTATCACCCACGCAGCCAGCCACCATCATTCTCCTCCTTTTTCCAGATGACGCTGAGGCTCAGACAGGTGGAGTCAGGGCCTACTCCCCAGGGCTCCTCGGCTACAGAGCTGGGAGGTGAATCCAGGTGCTCAGTGCACCTCTCAAGCCCACACTGCTCTTCCGAGCAGGCCGTAGCCCCTTTCCCTGCGGCTTCCACACCCTCACATGCCCAAACCGCAGAGGGTCACCTGCTCCCTTCAGGAGACTGCTACATGTCTGCCCGTCATCCCAGATCCCTCGTTACCCACATGTGTTCAAGAGAGAAAGCTGCCACATGCCACTGGAACGTCACTGTGGCAGCAAAGAAGCAGGACAAGCGTTATTACACCTCACCTGGGAGAGGAGGAAGTTTAGACCAGGTAGAAGAAGGGGACTGTTCCAAGTCACACAACAGGCACCCAGGTGGCCTGACTCACCTTCGGGCATCCCTTCGGCTCTACTCCAAGCAGGACCCTTCCTCGTCCTCGTTCAAGCTCTGGGGTTGGACTGTTTGTAAGAATGAAGACCATTTGTGGGTTTCCCAAGTCCAGCCTTGAGCTTACTCTTCAGTGACAACAGTGGCGAGTGGACACCAACAGATACCATAATGCATGGTGCTTGGCTCCAGTCAAGAGGGGGACACAGTGGGGCTTGGCTGCAGGGGGGCATGGCTCAGGTCCAGGTGCCAAGACACTCAGGCTTGGGAAGTCTGCTCCTGGGAAGCCCAAGAGGACAAAGACACACGTGGGGGTCAGAGTGACCCACAGGCTTTAAGGGAAATACTTGGCTTCCCAGAGAGGTCCAGAGCTCTTCCTGAGGACCCAAGTGGAGCCAGGGGCACAGGGAAGGCAGAGAGTGGGGACAGCAACTCCGTGGCAAGTACTGTATCCTTTCAACTCCAAGCTCCCGGACGGGGTGGCCCAGGTGGACACAACCAAGAGCTCACCCAACATTTGTTAGCTTGAACTGTGCTAGAGACACCCAGAGAGCCTTTCCCGATGCTAAGGACAGGTCACTTACAGGGCTGGACACGGAGTGGGCAAACTGGTGGATGCCTGCTGACTGAGCACGTAAACCCACAAGGCTCTGTGCGGCCACAAGCAGGCTCCACCCACACTGTAAGAGGCGCTAGCTTCCTTCTTAAAAAAAAAAACAAGGAAATGGTTCCCTGGACACCCAGATTCACCCTGTGAGTCTACTTTCACTCCGTCAAAGGCATCAATGGTCAGTTCTCAGACCCAAGGAAGTTCTATAAAGAATTCCCCCATCCCTCACCAGAGCCCACATGCTTATCTCTCTAGATCATCACTTCCCAAGCGCGGTCCCCCAGTCAACAGCTGCAACATCACCCAGGAACTTGTTAAAAATGTGAATTTCCAGGACCCACCCGAGACCTAACACGTCAGAAATTCTGAAGGTGGGTGGGACCTGGAAATCAGTTTTAATAAGCTCTGCAGGTGATTCTGAAGCAAGATGGTTTGAGAACCACTGCTCTGGAAACAAGCCCACAAACTCTGTACAAAGCAGGCTTCCTCCTCTGAATCAGAAAAAAAAAAAAAATAGCTGATGTCAGAGATTACTCATTATTAGAATCAAATCAAATTCCTCCACAATCACGTATTCAGTACCTGTTCGATGTCTATCTACATATACCTGCAGATACACAAGTATACAACATTCCAGGGGAAAGAGAACCAAGCTCATGAATGAAAGCACACCTATTTTTAACAAGCTCTTGTTTCTGTGTTTTTTGCCAACTACTCCCTCAGCTCCTCTATACTCCCTGCACCTGGGACTCAGTTAGCTTTCCCAGGAAATGGGCCCATCCCTGAGGATCTGCCCACAGGGTTGTTCAGCCCACTCTAGGGGAGCCAGGGGCTAAGCGAGCCACCATCCCCGCAGAGTTCACACCCACCCCAACCGTGGGACTTACAGTCCCAGACTGGTGTGAAAGCACCCCATCAGCTTCAAGATGCTCATGGCTCTGGCTGTCTCCCGGTTCCCCTGTCACCAGTGAGTCGGTGATGGCCCCGTGGGAACTGAGACAAAGAGACCCCGCCCATGTATTTGCAGGGTCCCCCTAGGAGCGTGCCACAGACCAGCCCAGCTGGAGACCTGGGCCTGCAACATGGACCCCTCTGAAAGCCTCATGAAAGCATTCCAGGGTATAATAAACCCGTCAGGCCTTGGCTAATTTATATCGAAGCGGATGCTTTCCCATTTTTCAGAATGTAAATGTTTAGATTGCAGCATTCCCCTGCCTCGGCATCCAGGGTCCTGGCACGTAAGCGGCGCAATCAGCCCGCTTTCCCTCAGGGATCCTTAGATGGAAGAGCCTCGATGCCAGGCTCCCCGACTGGGAAGAGCTTCCTGCCCTCCAGTGGCCCCTGTGCAAACCCCACCCAAAGGCAGCCCTCCTCCGTGCCACTCTCACTTTTACAGGTGAGGGGAGGGGAAAGGGCCCTTCTGAAGGCAGGACCTCAGAGCCAACCACCACTCTGATCAGCTAGGTACTTCAAGATAGCGTTCCTCTTATATTTCTTTCCAAAATGTTCCTCATTTGCTCGGGTCTCAAATACATTTTATTAGATCTCTGCAATGCATAAACAGGCAAGAGAAGTAGATTAGTGGGAATAAATAAAACGCAACAATCCAAGAAAACAGTCCAGTTCAGCCGAATGAGCCCAAGCATCCCACTGCCCGCTCTATCCAGGGATGCGTGCACTAACCCACGAGCCCCCATGAGCCAACACCCTGGGGGGTCCACCAGCTTGGGCAGTCCCCAGGAAAGAGGGGCTCCCCGCCAAGGGAGCCACGAGTCCAGGGGATCACTAATGAGACGTCTCCTTGGGTTCCAGATACAGGACAGCCAGCTCCCCAAGACCAAGAGAACGCCAGGCAAGAGCCTCCATGATAAACCATCCAAGGACCTCAACTCCTTCAACCAAAACATAACCATCATCCCAGCACCATGTTCCACAGACAGGTGTCAATTCGTTCATGTGTGAGTCATGCAAGCCACTCAGCCTTTCAGTTTCCTCACGGGCAAAGTGAGGCTGACAATGCCTGACCCTCCCCACCCACCAAGAATGATGTGAAAAGTCCAGAAATGCTACAGAGGAAGGCTTGAGAGTCACAAGAGGAAATCTGCTTCACCCATCCAAGAAGGTAGCAGAAAGCTATGCCTCAGAGCACCAGCTCTGATGTGAGTCACACTGCCCAGTTCCTGTCCACCCTAACCTGGCTGTGTGTCCTTGGGCAAGTCACCTCACCTCACTGAGCCCCAGCATCTTACCAGTAAGATGGAGAGGATCTCCATCAATCTCCTAGGTCGTTACTAATACTTGACACATTCTGAGTATTTACTCTCCTAATCCAAGGACAGCCAGGTGAGATCACCTGAGTGGATTGTGTACCTGGCTGAATGATCCATTCCCTGGAGGGCACACTGGCTAGATGATGGCAGGTGGTACTCAGGCACCATTTTGAGGAAGAATTCCAACATGAGGCTGAGCGGAAGGCAGACATGAACCAGACCTGTTCCTACACACAAGCAACAGGCTCTGATCCACCCAAAGGGCCAGGACTCTGCCCAGGGCTCCCAGCTGAAGCCAACACCACCCTCCTTTAACAAGAGTACTAGCAGAGGATGCCTGGTGTAATCACTGATCTGACCCACTCAACCATGGTACTCCACACTTGTCCTCAGGACCCATGGCAAAGAGAGGAGTCAAGCCCACCGGGGGCTGCCCCCTCACAGTCAAGGCACCTGAGCTGCCCTAAGTCAGCTGAGGACAAGGTCTTCACACAAATGCTCAAAAGTGAGCCCAAGTCCCACCCCAGCTTTGCCCTAGGTCTGAAGCTCACTGGCAGCCCACAGCTCCATACCACCCCTTCAAGAGACCAAATCCAAGGTCTCCTTCAGCCCTGAAGCCTGGCCACAGCACCAAAGGGCTTCCTCCTGTCCCAAGTCTCTGAGAACCAAGCCTCGTCCAGCTTCCTGTTCAGCCTCACTTCCCTTCGGGGTCTAGGCCAAGGGGACAAAGCTGTGAGGATCAGCAAGGACCCCCCGCCCCGACCCCCCAGTCCAATCATTTGCAGACAGCCTGTGCTTCCTCCCTTGGCTTGCATGTGATCGCCCCAACAATGGCTGGCCAATCCCCACCACAAACCAAAAGCTCTCCCTGCTCTACCACTGGGCAGCCTGGCTAAAGGTTTTATTCCATTAATTTCCATCCTGATAATTAGAAGCAGCTCTCTTCCATGCCCCTGTAGGATTTAACAAGCCACATAACGTCACATTTCCCACTGAGGGAGCTTAAACCTGCATTTCACTCCGGGGATGCTGTCGCTCCATCCTGCCCCTGGATACCAAGCTGCCCAGGGTCCCACGCCCTGCCAACAGCCAGCATTTCCCCCTTCCTGGGGTCCAGCCTCAGAGCAGGGCCGGGAGCGCGGGCCTCCACAGGGGCTTCCAACAAACCCCTTGGCAGAAAGCAGAGTAGAATCCTCTTTGGACCCACGTCCACATTACGGGTAATAAAGGCCTTTATGTGCCTATAAAGCAAAATTCCTGCAAAGCCCTTCCATCTAGACATGCCACGTGCAATAAAGTGGCTGTTGTTTGAACATGACCTTTACGCGTGCCCGGGTCTACCCCCACACACCACAACCAGGGATACCCATACCCGCCTGACCCACACATGTGTGGGGGTCCAGATCCCAGCCCCGGCACCCACCAGCTGAGTAATGCGGGCCTATCACTTCATCCCACCGAGCTTTATCTGCCCTCTCTGGAGCGTGGGGCGGCAATAACACCTAATTTGACGGACAGATGTAAAAATCCCACTTGTGTTTTATCCATTCCTTGAATCATGGACCAAATACCTACTGAGTCTCTACCCCATGCCAGGCCTTTTCTGGGCACATCAATGACAACAAGATCCATGCCCTCATGGCTTCCGTTCTCGTGGCAAGGAACCAATGAATGAGCTTCCATTTCCACTACCTCAGGGTGCCAGGGATGCAATGAGACAGGGAGCCACGGCAGTGTGGGGGGTGCTAATGCAGACCGAGGGTTAGAAGCAGACCAGTTCACATATGTGATGCCCATGTAGCTAGAAAATCTACCTACTGCAATATCACACTACATTAGTATTTTAAGAATTATCTATTGTTATTAGTTGTGGTGTATGGCATGGTATTATCCTACATCACAGCACAGCCGAGGCTCACTGAATTGTGAGCAAGACCCCAAAGCTCAGGCAGCCTCACAGAATCCGCCGGGCCCTCTGGGGTTCTGCTGTTGCCACTTTGTTATCAGAGATGATTTTTTTTTTTTAATTTATTTATTTGAGAGAGAGAGCATGAGCAGGGGGAGGGGCAGAGAGAGAGGGAGAAGCAGACTCCCCACTGAGCGGGGAGCCAGATGAGGACATGGGGCTCAATCCCACGACCTTGGGATCATGACCTGAGCCAAAGGCAGGTGCTCAACTGACTGAGCCACCCAGGCGCCCCCAGGGATAATTTCTGAGAGCACAGGCCAGAGACAGATTATAGCCCTCCTACCAAGTCCTCCGCCCTTCCTCAGAGTCAGTCTGTATGACCTCCCCTCACCCCAAGGGCCAGGACCTCGTCTGTCCTACCCAGTGACCAGCACGCAGCAGGTGCTCTGAAAGGTTGAAGGAGAACTCAGGAGATGCTCCAAGTGCCACTCAGCTCCCAAAACACACCCACCCCACATGTGGGGGCACAGGGAAGGAAATTGACTCGGCTCTTATGAACGGTAACATCCAACTAAGACAAGAGACTCCTGCCATGCCTCTCCATTTCCGTCTCTGCCAGGACTGTGTCACTCCCCCTCAATAACCAGCTGAGGCAGTCCTTCAGCCCACCACTCCCCAGCAACCGGGGTGATGCACCAGACCCACTAACCCCACATTGGCAGCCGAGAGACAACTGTGGTAGAGCGAGATCATCCTGAGGTCAACTGGTGTGCAGCCTGTCCTGAGGGAGAAGCTAGCCCCGACCTGTCCACATGTCTCCTCCTCTGCCTGGACCAGGATGTGCGACTGGCCTTCTACTGTGTGCCTGGCCCGGGGTCGAGCAGCTCAGCTGGCATGGGGACAAAGCAGCACTGGCCCTGCCATCAGAGAGCAGACAACGACCCGTGCCTTCTTTCTGCACACGTCCTCCAACCGCGAGAAGTCGTGCACAGCAATGGTTTGTGGCAAGCACGACTCAAGAGAGCAAGAACTACGCAGGTGGAAGAGCGGGCGGTGTTAGGGCCAGGGGAGGCCAGCCTGCAGGGGAAGGAGGGGGTTCGCAGGGGAACGGTTAAGGAGCTGGAGATCCTGGAGCCCTGGCCCAGGAAAGCTCCCCGTCATATGCTGTGAACCTTAAAAATAAAATGGCCAGGTATGTTACCACCCAAAAATGGGTTTATTTGGGACTAGGAAAGAAATGCAATCCAGGACAAGGAACGTATAGCAAAGCTGTAGACAAGTCTGGACAACGGAGGAGAGGCGCACTCCATTATGGAGGAAGGGGGACATCAGGAACCGTTCCCAGCACCAAGCCCACTGGAGTACGCTGGGAGCTGCAAGGGTAGTGGCTCCCCGATGGCTGAGCTGTGACGGTCTCTCACGGGTTGGGCTGTTGCTGGGGACCCCGGAGGTAAGCCCTTCTTCCTCCTGCTGGGGTAGTAAGCTAGTATCAATGCAACTGACAATGAGTGGAGGGCGTGAGAGCTCCCCCTGCCCGACCTCCTGACTCCATTTCAGCGAGGTTGCCCTTCATCCATTTTTGTAATACAAACAACCTGCCATCTGGGGATGCCTCTTTCTCCTGCGGCCCTAGGGGCCCTCAGAAACACAGAGCCAGCTACATGACTGCAGGCTGTCATCCATCTGCCAGGGGGACCCTGAGCCCTTTGAGGACAGTGGGGTGACTGCTTCCTGCAGCAAAGCCCATCAGGACACAGGAGAGTGGAGACAGTAAAGGGCAGGGGCCACCACATGGCAGGGCCAGCCCACATTGCCTGGCTTGTCACAGAGCACATAGAACCAGAGTCTGCCCACCCAGCGTGGCTGGTACGCTTCCTCTCCCATCTCCAGTGCTCAGGGCATTTGACAAGGCGGCTCAGCGCCCCCTTTCAGGGAGGTCAGGCATGGGCACCCGTTCGATGGCTGGCACCCCCAGACTACATGCTGGTCATCACCTGGGACCCTAAGAGTTCAACTCAGCCCCTTAGCAGCTACCTCACATCACATCCGTTCCAGACTCCAGTCCGCAAAGGTCCCCCCAGGAAATCTCTGACAGGGAGCTGGAAAATCTTTCTGAAATGGTAAGGAGTGGGCATTCATGCTACCCCTGCTCACACACCTCCAGAGATGGCAAGTGGCCCCAACGTGGCTGGGTCCCTAGAAGGCCATTCTGATAGACACAAAGCTCCTCCTTATAGTGAGCTGATAACAGTCTGTCCCAATTTTCCATGGGACAGCCTGGGTCCCGCCCCCTGAGGGCATACGATCAGACGGGCTCCTCTCTTAGCGGACAGCCCTTCAGCTACCTCAAGATGCCATATTCCTCAGCATCAATAATCATTGCCAGAACAGAGGCCACATGCCAGGCAGTAAGTGAGGAGGCAGAGAGAAGAGCCCTGCCCAGCCGTCTGCTGGCGGAGAGAGCGAGCCAGAAGGTAACTCAGGTCAGAGAGAAAAGCGCTCCACAAGGGTGAGTGGAGGGTGTCACCAGCTCTAAGACGTCAGAGGAGGCTTCACACAGAGGCTGTGCCTGGAGTGCACCCGGAATCACCAGAGTCACTCAGTGCCTGGGGAAGAGCATTCAGGCCCAGACAAGACCAGGGACCCAGCAAGGCCCAGGGCCGGTAGGTTCCGAGAAGGACGAAGACCAGGGCCAGATCAAGGGAGGCCTGGGATCCTCTTCCCCTATTTCCACTCACACCGAGGCACCTGCTACAAGTTCCTAGTCCCACTCCAGGACACCTGGCTGCTCCCGGTCTCCTGATCAGCAAGGGAGCTTCTGGGGGTAGAGAGCTTGCAAAGCTGGCCCGGCGGTGCCCAACATTCCTCCATTCATTCATTCTTCTCTCTCTTGTACACACAGACTCCCTCTCTATCTCTTTCACCTTCTAGAACTGTCACAGGGCTCTACCTTGCAGCCTGGGAGGCTTCTCCAGCCAGTCATGCTTCTGCCCTTGGCTCGCCGTACTCAGCGGCCAAGATGGCCCAAGTCACCACCCTAGTAACTTTCCCCCTCCCTACAGAAGCCATGGCACCTTCTCTGCTCCTTGCATGTATGGGCTGGGGCCAGAGAAATGGGGCACCATGGTTCCTGCCCTTGGAGACCTCAGTCTTCTCCCAGATTCTGCAATGGCACCACCACCACCCCTCCCCTCCCAGAACTCACTCACTCAATAAATACTTATGAAGCTCCCACTCCACAGTCAGCACTGAACAAGGATATATAAAGGGCTCCACCCTTAGGTCACTGCAATGAATCCCTGTGTCCTTCACCCTCCAGTCTGTGTACCCATCCAGTACATATAGGTGTCCCATACAGGACCCGCACTATTGAACACACTGGCTAAATATGAACCTGACAATCGGGGTCCTGGCCTTCATGAAGCTGAACTTCCCAGGATGCAGAAAGAGAATAAATAAGTAAACCGGTTAAGTGCTATAAAGATAAATATGGTAAGGTAATTAAGTGATAGAGGGGGGTGGGGGGGAACTCGGGGAAAAAGCTGATAGGTGACATTTAAGCTGAGACCCGAATGAGAAGGAGGTGTTCCATGCAAAAATCTGGGGAAATACTGCTTCAAGCCAATGAAACAGGAAGTGCAAAGGGCCTGAGGTGGGAGAGACAGTGGCTTGTTCACATAACAGAAAGCCAGTGTAGTTGGTGCTCAGTGAGCAAGAAGGTGATGCAAAAAAAAAAAAAAAAAAAGCCATCTGCTACTTTTGTAAACTCTTAGGTTCTGATTCTAGGCTGGACACAGGGTCTCGTCCCCCTCTTTTCCCCCCTCTTGTGCCATCAGGATGGGCTAGATTATGCTGCAGTTACAAACAACCCCAAAGTCTCAATGGCTTGAACCCACACAGGGCTCCTCCTTTTTTATATTCCATACCCACCACGGACCAGCTGGCGTCTCTACTGGCCTCGACTTCACTCTGCGGCCAAGCGGACAGATCAGCCACTCTCTGGAATTCTGAGCCAGAGGGAAAGATAAAGGAAGTCTCATCACATGCTGGGTTTTTATATGGCCACATGTAACATCAAGGGAACAGAGAAGTACAGTCCTACAATATGACCAGGAGGAGAACCAGAAACCTTTGGGAGGCAGGACTTACGACTACCAGAGCAAATGCTGCTTACTTCACGGGGTCCCAGGATCAGTGGTGAAACTGGCCTGGGGCCGGCAGGAGCATCACCACTGACAGATGCCTCCAATGAATGCAAAGACTCAGTTCGGCAATGGGAGAGGAAGTGAGGTGCGAAACCAGGCATCTCTTCTCCTTCCACTCTACAGTGAACCTTTCCTCTGACTAGGTCTTCTGCCGCGATGCAGACCCAAGCATGAGTACCCCACCTAAGGAGGCCCTGCACACATCAGACCCGTTCCTCCTACCTTTCTCCCTTGCCCAGACTGGCCCCCAAATGCATCATATAAATCCCTTCCTGAGGCAGCAGGGGGTTGAAGGAGCAGCCTGGAGTTAGACAGGAGTCTTGTTTCTCTCACTCTTCCCAAAAGAGTCCGGATTTGCTCCCGTTGTTCTTCTCGCCCTCTACATGGGCCACCGAGGAGACGACCTCAACTTCTGATGCAACCATGGCTCCTCTGGGTGAGGCCAAGAACCTTCCAAAACCATAAAGATGTCCAAACATTGGCCCGGCTTCCTCCAAACAGACATAAACTGCCTCGCGCACATCCGGGCCCACCACACCCCTCCTCCGGACCTCAGGCACCATCTGGCACCTCCGCCCTCGGGCAGCCCAGTTACGTGGCCATGGATGTGGGAACAGGGGAGAGGGACTTGGCCACACCTGACCCCAAACCTCCATTGCTCCAGGGGTAGAGGTGCCTTTGATGGTGCCTACCCTCACCCCTCGGCTGAGCGGTGACAGCCTGCACGCTAGATTCGGTGCCAAGCTGCCCCAAATCCAGTTATTTTTAGTCTGTTTGTTTATCCCATTTCAAGCTAACTCTGTGTCACCACTTGTTATCATAACAGAGAGCACCTGGATGTGTCTCGGAAAAGCAACAAATAAGCTTCGGAGAGTGCCGGGGATTGCCAGAAACACCAACTGTGCTTCTAGCCTGATGCCCCAGTTGCGACAAAGCAGCTTTCTTTCCTCCCTTCACACAAAAAGCCTAATCCACATAAGCCAGCCAACAATGGCTGCCTGGCCTCCCAAGACCTTCCTTCCCTCTCCTCACTCCTGCACCTGGTGACATCAGCCTGGCACGGGGCTGAGGGCAGGTCCTGTGATGGTCAACGACGTCACTCCCCGCCACCAGCCAGCTTCAGGCCAACCTGTCCGCCGATAGCCAGAGCATCAGGGATCAGGGCGGTCTGGGGGGCAGGTAGGGCGGTGCGCAGACGCAGTCATCCTCACCACGTCCCACTAGCCCCACCCCATGACGGGCCACACACACAGCAGGACGCCAGGCCCCAGAGGGGCTGGGAAGAGTGGGTGCTTGGCGAGTCCAGAGTGTCACCCCCACCGTGACCTGACCCCTGTAGATCTCCCAATCCCAAGCTGGCTTCGGCATGGTTCTCTCCCCACCAGCACAGGGGGTCCTAGGAGCGAAGCCTCTGCTGGGCCCCAGGCCCTGGGTTAGACCCTTTATAGTCAGCGCCTGATGGGATGCTCCTGGTAACTCTCAGCATCACCCTGTTAACCAGGTCAACGACTTGCCTGGGTCAGCACCTGAGGAGCAGGAGAACCAGACCATACCACCTGCATCTTGCTCGGTCTGGCTCTCATCTCTGCTTGAAAAGAACAAAGCGTGACACACAGCCCATTCGGAATGCCTTTCCACCCAGATTTTACCCAAAGTCGGGGTCCAGGTCCAACCCCAGGCAGCACCTCCCCACTGAGCACCTACTGTGTGTCAGCCCCGTACGACGGGCCATGTAGGAGATGGGTGAAGGGAAGCAGCCGTCCCAGCCCGACCCAGCCTGGTGGGCAGGTGCGTGCATGGCACCCGCAGAGAGAGGCCCGGAAGGCACCAGACACAGTGGCCCCTCCTGCCCACCCCCACCCCCTTCCTCCTTGACCCAGGCCCTCAACGCCTCGGAGGTTCTATCAGCCTTGCAAATAGCCTCCTCTCTTCCTGTCTACCCACATGTGGCCAGGTGACTCGCTCCAATCATGTCACTCCCCCACTCAAGAACCTTCAGTGGTTCTCAGGGCACCTGGGTGGCTCAGGTGGTTAAGCATCGACTCTTGATATTGGCTTAGGTCATGATCGTGAGACTGAACCCCACATCAGGCTCCACACTGGGCGTGGAATCTGCTTCAGATTCATTCTCTCCCCCTCTGCCCCTCCCAGCCCCAGGCTTGCTCTCTCTCTCTCCCTTAAAAATTAATTTAAAAAATAAATTAAAAATTAAAATTAAAAAAACCTTCATTGGTTCTCATCTTCCCCTCATCCATTCATTCACCAGCCGGTGAGCACTCACCACGTGCTGGAGTCAAGACACCAAGGCTTATGTCCCAGGTCAGTAAGCAATTCTCGCTCCCCATTGTAAGGGGAGACCTTCAGCATCTAAGGACACTGGCCACGCAGTCAGACCTCAAGACGTACGTCTGCCCCTTGCTGCATGTGTTGGCTTAGCCATGGTGGGAAGGGACTGGAATCAGGGAGGTCAGTGGGAGGGGGGCCGAAGGAAGCCCTTGCACTAGGGCTGGGGAGCAGTTCTCTGCATCCTGAGGATACATGTGGGGCTACCCCACCACGTAGGCAAGGCATCAGAGCAAAGCTCTGGGCAGTGAGGATACACTGGCTTGGAGCATGGCAGTGAGGGGCAGGGTGTCCCACAGCAGCTACCCTAGCTCTCTAAGTCCCAAGGGTGCGACAGCTCTGACAGACAACAGGACATCTATCTCCATGCCTCCAGGTGGGAATGCCCACCAGGCCTGGCAGGGAGAAGGCTGCACCCCATTCTTCCCTTGGTCTAAAGGGCTGCTCTACTTCCCCAATGAGACACAGCCATGCCCTCCCCAGCACGGCAGACAGGCATCCCGCTCCTCACCCAGCTCCTGGTAGAGTGGCCCCACCAACCCCGTCCTAGCTCCCCTTTGCCCCTTCTCAACCGGTGCAACTGAACGAGCACTGGGTAGAGACTTCTAGAGAGACCAAACCTGCCTGTGGAGGGAAGGCCACACCATCACTCACAGAGCACTCTGCTTCAACCTGCCTTGGGAGCCACACCTGGCTTTTAACATATGGACAAGAGCTCAACCACACACAACTGTGTCAATGCCAAACACAACCATTTGGGAAGGTACCATTTCTCACCAGTCAGACTAGCAAAGATCAGCACGTTTGATAATGCTCTGAATGGGTGGAGATATGGCCAAGTACATCCTTTACGCCCAATTGCTCAAAGAAGAAATGGGTACCACCTCCTCACAGGGCAGTATGGCAGAACCAACAGAACTTAAAAACATATACACACTTCCATCAGCATTTCTATCTGCAGGAACTGTTCCTACAGGTGTGTGTGTTCACTAGGACACTCACAACAGCACGGCTCATTACAGCCAAGACAGAAAGCAATTGCAAAGCCCATCAATGGGGCACTAGTCAAAAAAAAAAAAAAAAAAAGTTCAGGCTAGCTATATAACGAAAGAATACGCAGCCACTAAAGAGGAGGAGGCAACTCTGCATGAGCTGATAAGGAATGGGTGCCAAGATATGCCAAGCATCAAAAGGCAGAAAGCAATGGAGCAGCTTGGCATGCAGAGAATACTGCTATTCACGTAAAAGGAAAAGGGTGGAGGTATCAAATATGTGGACAGCCCTGGCCCCCGTCTGCTTGACTGAGCACATCTTTGGGAGGCACAAAGAGGACACTGAAAATGGTGGTTGCCCCTGGAGGGAAGTGTAGCTGGAAGTAGGCAGGGGGACACAATTGTCACCGTACCATCTACCCAACCAGAGTGTCACCACCAACAAAGATCTCTCTCATGGGACAGCGTTTCCCATGCCTACATCCATCTGTGAGGTTCCTCCTGCCCCCACCTCAAGAGAACATGGACTACTGTACACAGCTGCTATTTCCCCCGAAAGCTCAGCGCCCAATATTGTGCCCGGCACCTGGGGGGCTTTGCAAGTGGCTGGACGGGAGGACCAGCACTTGCAGGTCCAGGGTCTCCATGTTTCCCTGGCAAGCTGGCAGAGCCAGGACTCACTCTCATAGCCGGGGTCTATGGGGGAGGGCCACCAGCCTCCAGCTATACTGTTCTGCAGGGAGCAGCCCCCCACCCCCAGAAGCGAACCCATGAAGGCCAGTGCTCGGTGTCCTGGAAAGACCACCAGGGTGGGCATGGTGCCTGCACGGTGCCTGCAGAGAGCTGCCCGTGGTCCTGGCAATGGCCTCTGTTGACTAACTTCTGTACATAATTCCACCCAGGATGAGTCAACAACAGGGCAGACAGGACTCCCCACAGGCTGGCCCTGAAGCTGCCAAGAAGGGTAGGAAGGCAGAGCACAGGGTGCCCCGGCCACTGAGAGAGAGACCCCCCCCCATCAGGCCACCCCATCTGTGGCGGCTTCTGCAGGGACAATCCCCCAGGCTCCGGCACAAGCCCCGGTACAGAGGATGGGGACGTGGGCCCCCTTCACTCTGTCTTGGGTCTCTGCTCCATCACCGGGTCTGGGCTGGGCTGGGCCACTCTACCAGACTCCACCTAACCACCCTCCAGAGGTGGACACTGATTTCGAAACACCATCATCTATCAAGCCCTGCGTCCCCCAGCAAGTCACTGTGACCTGGCGGTGGGCCCAGGGCTGACCCTTCCTATCCCCGCTGGGCACCTGCCTGAACAGGCAAGCTTTTTCAGATGCTCAGTTGATACCCCACCACTTACTGCCTGGGTCATGTGGGGCCAACTCTGTTGTTTCTGGTGCCTTGGTCTCCTCGCCTGTCAAATGGGCTTCTGACACTCCTCTCTCTCAGGATTGCCGGGAGGGGTGAATGGACTCATAAACCCAATGCACTCAGCACGGATGAGAGCTTGGTAACTGGTGGCTGCCAGGAAATCCATCCCATTCCGCCTCCCTGCGGCACCCGGGTCTGAGCAGGGAGGGGAGAGAGAAGGTGCAAGGAGAGCAGGCCACTCCCACCTGGCCTCGGCCTGGGCAAAGACCAGTAGCAGCAGCCCTCTCCGCACCTCTGCTTGCCCTTGCATCTCCTCTCCCCTGCATTGGCCTTCCCAGCCCCGGCCCCAGCCCCGCTCCTGGAGCAGCAGTGAATCCTTGTCAGCAAACAGCACATTAATTGCTTCTTGGCCCCGTTTCAAATGATATCACAGAACTGGGCTGCTCAGTTTGAGCGAATGGAAAGGAGGAGGGAGGGGCGCCTGGCAACTCACCCAAGCTCCCGGGATGATGGGTCGCTCCAATTACTAATTAATTGACTGCTCAGATGGAACAAATCTGAAACCCTCCCAGGTTGGGCGGGTGAGCCCTGGGCTTCCCGCCAGCGCCTTTCATCACAGGAGAGCAGAGTTCTGATCTTGACCACTTTCAGGAGGGAAGCCCTGGAGCCCGGCCGCCCACTGGCCGCAGGAGCTCACAGGGCCAGGAACTGGGTTCCAGACCATTCACCCAATCACTTGTTCTGCCACGTGTGGAGCTCCCAGGACACAGCACTAGACTGTAACCTGCAGGAGAGGGGGACTGAGCCCCAGTCCTAGCATCCAACAAGAACCAAAGTTGCCTAATAAATGTACATCGTCAATGAAAGAATGAAATCCTGAATGTCAAGTATGATGCTAGGTTTGAGGGAAATGATACTGAACACACTCAACACAGGTTGTGGCCTGATGGCACTTACATTGTGATGCCAGGAATACTGCTCACCAAATAACCAATTAAAAATGAAATGGCAAACACAGCAAGGGCCACGAACATGCCCACAAAGGCTAGACAACGGAGAGTGGAGCATATGCCCAACTGGGGCGCCAGGGACCGAGATGCTGCATGACGAGGAGCTTGCCACCTTCCCACTGGGCCTGCCCAGGGTGGCTTCTCCCAACCCCATACTCCCTGGGCACACCCCTCCACCCCACTCTGCAGCGTTGCCACCCACCAGATGGGGTGGGGCACTGGCTGGAGAGCATTTCCCCGCAAGAAGCCGTGCTCCAGGACCCTGCTCTGCCGCGGGAGGGGTCACAGGCAGAGAAGGACTCGTGGGGTCCTTCGATGCCCAGATCATCTAGAACCCCAAACTCCCCAGGCACTTTTCTTTATTCCGCTGACTTTCTGAGACTACCAAGCCACCATTCCCAGATGCCTCTGGGCCTCGCAATGCCTCGGTGTCATGATGTGGTGCCCCACGTCTTACCTTGCGCTTCTAGAAACTGAGAAGTCCGTTGTTTCTGGAAAAGCATATTTGGGGTGGGCGAGGTACAGGCCTGGGTTTGAGCCTCGGCTCTGCTCCTTCCTAGCTATGAGAGCTGGGGTAAATTACACCCCTTTTCTATAAGATGGAGTACAACTGTCTGCGAGGAACCACCACCAAGAGATCCACACCAGGATTCAGGCACACAGACCCCCGAGGCTGACCAGTGAGGACTTCCTTTCCCCTGGCTTCCTTCTCGGATTATTATGAGAGTGGAGTACAGGAAACCATCCCAGGGCCCCAGTGTCTGCTTCTCTCTCCAGGTCTTTCCACCTGTCCCACATTTTAACAGCCCACATGTGTGTGTAACCAGCTCCCACCTGCGTATTCCCTGAACCAGGAATCATACCAATTGGGTTCAGAGTCCTTTCACA
Source organism: Eumetopias jubatus (assembly GCF_037043125.1). Taxonomy (NCBI): domain Eukaryota; kingdom Metazoa; phylum Chordata; class Mammalia; order Carnivora; family Otariidae; genus Eumetopias; species Eumetopias jubatus. Next base: position 28,639,293 of record NW_028274811.1, on the reverse strand, counting down.
CCCATAACTGCCTATTATTTGGAAAATGGCATATCATTTTGAAGTATTTCCTGTATCAATATTAATCAGCAACAGCTCTAGAATTTCTACAAAACAGGTAGCCACCTACCTAGAAAGCAGGCTAGCAACTTGTCTAGAACCACGCTGTTTTTGCATGGATTAGGTGTATATTTTGAGCATCTTTGGGAGGTGTTGATGGAGACTGGGAGTGGGGCCCCGTGGCCCCAGCACTGTTATTAGCAGCAACCACCACCACCTCCACTGTGTGGACGAAGCTCGGTGCCAAAAGGGTTGCATGTATCATCTCATTTAATTCTCCTAATAACCAATTAGGTATGATCCCCATTTTACAGACAAATAAACTGAGGCTGAGAGACACTAAGGAACTTGCCCAAGATCTTGCAGCTGGCTCAAAACAAGAGGCAACACTTGAACCCAGGTCTGTGGGATGGCAGATGCACTGCTGTTGTCAAAGGCGTCTGCTACCCTCCTGCCTTGCTCCCCAGCTGCCCCAGGCTCCACTCTCCTTCCACTCGAGGACACCCGTCCCACCCATTCGACCACCCAGGCCGCCAGTCTGCAGCTGGAGGGCTTCAAACCTCAAACTTCCCGCAAATGGATTTCTGAGTGGGAGCTTCCCCCCACCCCGCCCCGCCCTCGCCCCCGGCCTTGGTAAGAGGCTGAAAAGACTATTTCTCTTGGTTATTGCTGTCTAGGGCTTGTGAAAACATGAGAGTGGCTCAGTCTAACTCAGGAGGCCAGTGGGTGCTCACTCAGGTCTGGGCTCCTAGCTTGGCTTCCTCCCTGCCCCAAGTAAGAGAAGTGTGGGGGCTGCTCCACATTCCCCTCTGCGGAGTGTGCCCCCTTCCCTAACACACCTGACAGATTCTCTTCCACACACGCCGGCTCGGCCCCTGGGACAGCACCACACAATGAGGCCCGCACCTGCAAGAATGTCTGCAAATCCCAGGGCTCTGCACAGGGCAGCCGGATTGCAGGCAAGAGCCGCAGATCCCAGGATAAAAGCAGAAAGCCATCCTGTTGACAGTTCATTCCTGTTTCTCCCCCAAATCTATCCACAACAGAACTGTTAAGCTCATGTTTCCTCTCCTGTTGCAAACAATTGTAAAAATGATTGGTATCTGCCCTCAACGTAGAGCCCGTCCGCTTCATCCCCAGGCTAAATCTTTCTGGAAGGGCTGCATGTGTGAAAAACACGCATTCCCCAGACACACAGATAATGGTTACTCTTAGAGACCCTAATCACTCAGCTCAGAGAAATGCAAAGGCTGGCTCACCTAACTGCTGAGTCTCGGGAGATGGAAGCCTGCTGCAGACTCCGGGCTGGGCAGCCGAGGGCAGGGAGGCTCAGGGATGCATCTGGAGGCTGGGCCGATCTACGGGGCATCATTCCGGTGCTTGACCTCCCATAAGGAGTCCTCCAGCCTTCCGCAATGCGTCTCTCTGCCTATTATGTCCATAGCTCTAAAACCGCTTCACAAAGTAGAAGCTGTAGTGGGGGAATTGTGGGAGCGGGGTCTAAGGAAGAGAACTCAGGGATGCCTCGTTCCACTCTGGCTTTGACACAGACTAGCTGTGCCATCGGGAAAAGCTTTGGCCTTCCTGGGCTTTGCTCCTCTCGTCTGGACATCTGGAACAAAAGACATCTAGGGCTCCACACAGCTGACCTCCCCTGAGTGAGATGGGCAGATGGAGAGATGCTTAAGCCAGAAAGCACTGAAGAGCCCAGCACCAGCAGCCAGTCGCCAGCTAAGCTGGGAGGCCAGCGTCTGCAGCCTAATTTGGCCCTGGCTGGATGAGTACAATGCAGGACTGCAGGGGCTGGTGCTGAGAACTGAAGAGGAAAACACCTTCTGACCTTGAAGGGGCCCAGAACTGATGCACAAATTTAGGGGGGGAAAAAAAAAAGGTGCCATCTATGGTGAAAATACCTTGTATCTCCCTGATATCCATGTCTCCCTCTCTCCCAGCAAGGGAGTTAATTTTATTGGAGGATCCATCCCTCCCGTACTCTCATTCCACATGGAGTGGAGCACAAATCCCATCAGGCCTTCCCCTGGCCAAGTAATTAGTTCAGAGGAGGGCACATGACCAAAGCTGTCCAATCAGAGTGAGCCCCAGGATCTCCACTAGGTACGCTGGGACAAAGATTCCCCATCCATCCCGTGGGACCAAATAAGAAACAATGTGGGGAGACAGCTGCTGCAGCCGTCCTTTAAGCCATGTGGGCCTGTGAATAGAACTTCGCTTAAAGGAATCAAGGAACGGGAACCTGGAGGAACAGGAACCCTGTCCTGGAGACAGTCTGGGTGCTGGATCAAGCCACACCTGATCTACCCACAGACTACTCAGATAGAGAATATTAAGGAAATATCCCATGTGATCCCTCGCATTCCTAACCTTTCTCTGATGAAGTCCTTTGCTGATTTAGAGATCCGAAGAGACCCACCCCCAAGCATATCCAGCCAGTTCCCAGGGTTGGAAATGGATTCATTCAATCGTCTATTGATTCAACAAATACTCACTGAGTGTCAATGCTGTGCCATCAGTGGTGGTCAAGGCACAGTCCCTACCTTCAAGAGCTCTCAGAATGGGGGGGGGGGAACACAACCTCATAGCCTAGCAGTTTTGCTACAGTGTGATGCCAACTCAAAGAGAGGACATATGGGGGCTGTGGACACACAGCCTGTCACCCAGTGAACATCAAGGCAGGCTTCCCAGAGGGTGGCTAAACGCAGCCACTTACCCACTTAGGTTTAGAATGGATAAGCCCTTCACTAACTTACCTCAGCAGTCCTCAAAGCAGCCCTGGGCCAGGGGCTGGACAGGGATGGCCATCCCCACTTTACAGAGGAGGGGGACAGATAATGGCCTATTCAGGCTCACACAGTAGGTTTGGGGCTAAAGAGGGAGGAGAATCAGGTCGTACAAATCCCACTTATATATGTCATCTCCCTTCTGACTTGATGACGGCACAGGATTCAGAGGTGGCCTCAAAAGGACAAAGATCAGCCATCTACCCCCCAGAAGATGTGTGGGGTCTCTCAGGAAGGTGCCACAGGACTCAGAGGCAGGCCATGCATCTGCTGGCCAGGGAGAGGGCCCTGTGTGCCCACTGCCACCACAGCTGCCCTTCTGGAAGTATCACAGACCCAGGCCAGGTTCCACATAGGGCTTCATCATCACGGGGGTCCTGCCAGTGGAGGGAAAGCTTTCTAGAGTCACAAGTACTTCACACAAAATCTTCAGCAGAGCCCTGATCAGCCGGCTGCATTCAATATGGTCCATGAGGATGGCAAAGGGTTTGTGGCCACCGACCCAAGAGGAAGAGATACGTCCCAGAGTCATCCGAACACACAATCCTTGCTCTGAGAGCAATGAGGCCCATGATAAGGATGAAATTATACCTTCCCTTGCCTTTGTTTTAGCATGATCTGACCAAGACCAAGTGACTATAAAAGCTATTAAAAGAGATTGAGAGTATGAACTTTGGAATCAAAAAGTCCTGAGTTATAGATAATGACAAAGATATTGTGTATATATCCAATAGAATATTACTCAGCCATAAAAAAAGAATAAAATCTTGCCATTTGCAACAGCATGGATGGATCTAGACAGTTTAATGCTAGGTGAAATAAGTCAAAGATAAACACCATATGAGGGCACTTGGGTGGCTTAGTTGGTTAAGCGTCTGCCTTCGGCTCAGGTCATGATGCCAGGGTCCTGGGATCGAGTCCCTGCAAGCAAGCCCCGTGCTGGGCTCCCTGCTCAGCTGGGAGCCTGCTTCTCCCTCTTCCTCTGCCTGCTGCTTCCCCTGCTCGCTCTCTCTCTCTCTCTCTCTCTCTCTCACTCTCGCTGTCAAATAACTAAATAAAATTTTAAAAAAAGACAAATACCATGTGATTCCACTCATATGTGGAGTTTAAGAACAAAACAAATGAACAAAGAAAAGAGACCAAAAAAACAGACTCTCAAACACAGAGCAATGGTGGTTGCCAAGGGAGGTCATGGGGTGATGGGTGAAATAGGTGAAGGGGATTAAGAGTGCACTTATCATGATGAGCACTGAATGATGCATAGAATTGTTGGATCATTATACTGTACACCTGAAAATAATGCAACACTCTATGGTAGTTATACTCGAATTTAAAAAAAACGTCCTGAGTTTGAGTACATTTACTAAGGTGTGTATTATGTAAGTTCCTTTAAACAATTTTAACAACTAGTAGTAACAAAAGTCAGTCAGGATTTTTTTTTTTTAATTCCGGTATAGTCAGGATTTCTAAAACTCAGTTTCCTTATCTGTAAAATGGAGCTAACATCTACCCCTGGGACTCCTAGGCAGCTTGTCAAGCACAGACGGATGCATAGTAGATGTCAACTCAAGAGCAGGAGTGACACAAATGGCAATACCATCTTTTGACTCTTACGACTCTGTCCACACACAGATGGCCACTCTCTGTGATAGACAGCTACAAAATAAAATTGGAGACCCCTTCATTGAAAACAAGAGAAAGAACTACAGACTAAAATACCCTCCCTCAAAGCAAAACATGAGGGCAAAAAAGGTAATTTCACAAAAGTAGCCCCTGCCCCCCGCAGAGCTCCAGAGCCCATGGCCTGATGGCTGTGGCCTCTCCCCATGCTGTGCTTTCCCACACAACCAAACGAAGACCCCCCCCCCATCAGCAGTGTCAAGGCCAGACCTCAGAACCCTAATTTTCTCTCCCTGGGAGGGGGCTCCAAGCCGCTCATAAGGGGTCTCTCAACACTCCAGGTCACTAGGGTCTCCCGGCTGCCAGCCCTAGGACACCATACTGTAATTGTGCCCTCAGGCACTCCCAACCCCACAGCCCCATTCCCTCAGGCCAAGGGTCAGGAGACCTGTTAGGTTTTCCCACAGAAAGCCTGTAAGGAGCCTCTCCTTCCAGCCTTCTCGAAAGCAGGCCTGGCTGGCCATGGTGCCAGCCTCCTGAAGGCTCCTCCTGAGGGCCTCCAGTGACTGGAGGAAGGCAGGCAGAGGTCAGCCAGTTCCCACTGGGAACAAGGGCTCAGCTGTGGAGTCCAAAGCACGACGGGAGGGCAGCCCTGTGGGCTTCAACTTCAATTCACAGATCACACGTCACCGGGCCCTGGGAGGGCAGGGCACAGCCTTCGTGGCCCAGGAGGGCTGAGCAGGGGACTTAGGCTCAACTACCCACCTTGCCTGGTTTCTCCTCACACTTTCCCACGACCAGGCGGGTTCGGACTCCAGGTAGCCTAAAATCCCACCTTTACCTTTCCCTCGGGCCCTCCTCAGCTCTCTCCCCGCAGCAAGCTGAGCTCCTCAGGAAAACAGCCATACCTGCCTTGCTCCTCACTGAAAGCCACCTGCCCCTCGGCCCAGAACAGATCCCCGTCGAGTCTGCTCAGCATCTTCTCCACGCTGGGCGTATCTAGGCCGCAAGATGACCACACACGGCCCCATCCCTCAGGAGCTCACGGGGAAGGTGGAGCAGCGTCACCAATGCCAGTAACATAAAAGCTGCCACCACGGAGCACCTCCCACATGCTAGTCACACCACCATGCGGGTCTTGCACCTTTAAGCTCCCACATTTGCAAGGTCAGCATGACACCCCCATGATACAAATATATCAACTGAGGAGGCTGACAGCTAAGGTATCTTCCTGGGCACACACAGAGATTAAGGGCAGAGCTGAAACAGAAATCCGGGATGGTCTGCGCACAAAGAACAAGACCTCAGGGCTGGCTCCTGGCAGACCACTTTCACTAGGATTTGCTCAACGTTGTTCTTCAACAGTAATCAACGGTAATAGTAACTGACCCCAGCAGAGAAACGTTATATGCCAGCACTTTCTAAAGGCTTCACATGCATTAACTCACTTCATTCTTACAACAAACCTAGAGGGAGGATCTTTTCTAACTCCTGATTAGATAGGAAGAATAAGCAACAAGCCCGAGGTCTCCCCGTCAGGCAGGGGCAGGAGTTGAACCAGGCAGTCGGGCCCCCAGAGCCTGCTCTCACCCCCACACTCTGCTGCCACCCACAGACTCAGGGTCTCATCTTGGTTCTAATACCTGCAGTCTCCCATGTTGCTTAACATCTTCTGACATACATCAAACACAAGTTTCCCGAGGGGGCTTCTGGAGGCATCGGAAGTACCACTGGTCATACACAGACCACACTCCAGGAGAAGCCTGGGTAGGACAAGAAGGGTCTGGAGGGTCCCAAGCCATGGCTGGATCCCCATCGCTCTGGCCCTAAGTGGACAGCAGCCCGATGCCTGGGGACCCAGGGCCCCCTGGAGCAGGGAAAGCAGTAAGGAGGAGGCAGCGGCAACAGGGGCTTAGATGAGCAGCTCAGACAGAGAGCGGATCCTCAAGGCACTTGAACTCCATACCCAGTGTGTTCTGCCCCATGAGGGCCTTGCAGGGGATTAGCAGAGTCCAGAAAGAGCACAGAAGGACAGAGGCTACGGGGCCACCATCCAGCTCCTGCCCCGGCACCTCCCCTGGAGCACCACCTCTCCCCTCCAGCTGTTTCCATGGCAACAGGAGATGGTCCTCTAGGTAGACAAAGAACTGTTCTTCTTTCTCTAAAAGCTCACCTAAAATAAGACACCCCTGCCTGTCCTCTATCCAGGTATTTGTCAAGACTTGAAGACCAGTCGCATCACCGAAGCAGACCTCTCTGCCCCCCTCGCTGAGACAGGGTATCACTTCATCCCACGAGAGGTACCACCTACGTCCTTCCCTGGCACCCACATGGCAACATCCATGGGTCCACTTCAGGGAAAGAAGAAATTAGACACTTTGGCAAACATGCCTGCTTTGTCTGCCCCCTCCATTGTTTCCTGGCTCAGAAACTGCCCTAAGTGGCCCTTCGGGTCATTCCTTGGGTAGCAGGTTGTTAGCAGACACACAGCACATGGCTAGGCTGCTCCTGGAGAACACCTAACCCTGTCAAGAAGGGGAGGAACATGCTTACGCTGGAAGAAAAGGGGCTTTCAGAGTCCAGCCTATCAAGCTTTACAGATTTCACCCTCCGTGGACACATCAATGGTCCTGGGGGGTCCTTTCGTTCTTCAGCTTCGACACCTGTTCTCTCTCAGTATTCCCGGCAAAAGCCTGTTCCCCAAGCTCTCCATGCAGCCCTTTCACAAAGACTCAATTTCCCCCAAAAAAACTATTCCCACAGCCCGCAACCCCAGGCTGAATGCTCCACAACAACCCACCTAGCGAAGGAATCCCTCCATTTTGGCCACATGTCCCCAAAGCACATACCTGAAGATCCAGAAACTTCCTTGGCAATGCCTTAAATCAGAAATTGCTCTCACAACTGACATCCTGTTCCAACATCAGCACCAGCACCTCTTCCCTCTCGCACACCTCTGCAGCCAGCTCCCCTCCTCCCGTGCCCCAGCCTGAGCTGGAGATACATTCTGCCTCTGGCTCATCAGGCTCTCACACCACACATACACCCAGCCTGGCCAAAGGGCTCTCCACCAGCTGCTTCTCAGATGCGAGCTAGCCAACCTGCTGTCTGCTTTCGAGCTAGGAACAGAGAATAATGGCGGGGGCAGGCGGGGCGAAATAAGAGCTTGACGCATGTCAAGAAAGCCTTGACATCGGTAAGCTGGGGGAGAATATTCTATGGTATCCACTTCCTGGAAACAGCCAGAGGAGAGGTACGGTGTGGCCTCAAGTCAGTCATGTAACACGTGCTCCAGCTCTACCTCCCACCCTGGAATGAGGCTCTTAGCTTACACAGGGCAGAGCTGGCCCCACGCTCCCCTCCGTCAGCAAGCTGGACCTGCACCAGGCACAGCTGTCAGTCCTTGCCCCGCTGGAAAGAAAAGCCTGCTCGGCCCGGGGTTTGGACAGTGAGCAGCCACATCCTGACCTGCCCTCTCCTCACGGCACACAATACCATCCCGTCCAGCCCTGGTCACAGAGGGGAGATGTCCAGGTCGGGGTCTTTAGCAAAACACCAAGGCCCCAGGGAAAAGGCCGCAGCAGAAACAGTGTCATGAAGCAGGTGCTCGTGGGAACCTAGCATAGTGGCTAGAGGCACATGCCCTGGGGACGGCCCAAGGTTGGAAGGCAGCTCCAGCACACGAGCATTTTGTTGGGGGGTCAAACAGCCACTACCCACATCTGTAAAATGTGGGTGATAACGTTGACCTCACAGACTTGTGAGGCTTAAAGGAATTAATTCCCATGAGGTACCTACAACAGTTTCTGGCCTATTTATAAACACTGCGTTAGCCTGATGATTTTTTACTTTTCAATTTATTATTACTTCTGTTGGCCAGAGCATTACCCTGAAACAAATGGCCTCTAAATCTCCCATGTGAAATCCTAACTCCTGTCTTACTCACATGGTACCCTAGGAACCTCAACGGACCTAAATGCATCTCCTTCTGTGCCTCTCTGCCCTGCCACCCCCTCCCAGCACGTCACACAGCTCTGAGCACACAGCTGTGCTGGACGGTGTCTGCAGAACCGGCCCAGAGAGATTCCAGGTCCCCCCCCCCACCATACACACACATACCCGTGAACTTCTGGGTGTCCTTGCAAAGTAGGACATCAGGGTTTATAAGGTTCTGCCATCTCAGGAAGCCCATAAAAACACAAAGCATGGCCGGGGAGGAAATGAAACTTTGGGAAACAAGACAGTGATTGTGAACAGAACCATGGGGACAACTCTGAAGTGTCCTTGCTTCACTTGGAGAAGTCACATGGCTGTCTCCTTGCAGGAAAAACACAGGGAGAACTCAAACGAATGCCCCAAGAACCGGCGTGTGGCAACACAGAGCCCCTCCACTTCCTGAGACCTGTCACCTGCCGAATCATCACAGGGGCCTGGGGCTGGGGCTCTGCAGGTGTCACTTCCACAAGCACTTCCCCAACTCGACACACAGGCTGGAGATTTCCAGAAGGAGCTGCAAGTGCCCACATGTCCACACCCTGCTATAGTCACAGAAACGGAGCCCGCCAGTGTCAAGGCCCCACATTTGTACAGACAGGTACCCAAGTGTTTACAGAAGGCCCCGCAAGCCCTTCTTTGCATGATGCAAGATGCCAGTGGCAGCCACGGTTTCCATTGCTCAACAATTCCTAGAGCGAGACCACAGGGGCCCACGCCTCTCCTTTCCACACAGGAGATGCTACAGGGAGGCTCAGGCTTCGGGTGGAGTGGTACTTTCACGAGCGGCTAGAAGGCAGCCGCCCTAAACAACGGGACTCTCTCCCCTTCCCACGTGCCTTTATAAGTGAGCATCTGCATGAGGCAAACACGTGCAGACACCAAGAAGGGGCAGTGAACCTCCCGAGCCACAGGCCAGCTTCTCGATCAGCTAAAGCCCAGCAAGGCCCGGAACATGATATTGTGAATCCAGGTCCTGCGAGGCACCCTTGGTAATAAGAACTTGACCTTAGCCTTGCTGAAGTCTCAGACCACACGACAGCTCCTATGAGGTGCCAGTTAAATATGTTCAACTGAGAAACTGCAATTCGTAGAACCCAAAGCTTTGCCATTTTTATTCAAAAATGTTTACTTCTTGTTTCCCTATTAAATATAAGCAACTTCCCCCTTGTATATATTTGCACCACATTCACACAATGTGTTCCCCATCAACATTTGAGTTATGGGCACAGGCCCTGAAATGTTAGTTTTGTGCTAAGATAAATATTGGAATAATATTCACTCAGCTTTTTTGAAGTAGTGGACAACACAGTTTGGGATGGAAGGCGACGGCATCATTTGCTGTGTGAAGTAACAGAAAGACAACAAGCAATGCTCTTGGGGGAAAGCAATCACAAGGGCCTCCTACAACAGTTGCACCACCTGGGCGATCACTTTCTCTGCTGACAAAAGACTGGCACGGCTCTCTGATGGCATGGGGCAAATGCGCTGAGCCTCTGAGCCTGGCCCTGTGAGGACCGGCAGCATACATGGTGTGCCTGGCACCTGCCACCGCGTGCCCCAACAAGGTAAGGCTGAAGCCCCAGCACCGTGGCCAGACCCAGCCGGGGTTTCCTGATGACTTTACCTGAGGCTCTAGAAAGAAAGAGAAACAGGAGGTAGGTCATGGAGGACTTACCTATGGTTCCTTACATGAGGAAAGGAACCCTCTCTGGTTCCTCTGTGAGCCACGCTGGCTAGAAAAGCACTGGTCCTCTGTTTACATGACCCCGCACCTCCCACAGGTGGTTCACCTGAGGGTGTGCCTCTGTGGACTGACATAGTCGAGAACCACTGAACTCAAACACACAGCACCCTCAGCTCGCCACACAAGATCCACACGAGGGCCATTTCTGGGGAAAGCCACAGGGCTCAAATCCGGGCCACCCACGGTCAGCAGCCCACCCCTGGTTCTGGCAATGCTGACCCTTCTGGTCATTTTGAGCTCAAAGTGAGGCCTGGCTTGAGTCCCGCAGCTTCTCCCTGTACAGGTGACAGCACTCTGGGGGGGCGGGTAGGGAATGATTCGAACAACCTGGCAGCCCTTTGCTGAGCCCTCTCACCTGGATTCTTTCTCTCACGGGCCTCCTAAACCAAATTCTATGAGCGACTCGAGGCAGGGGTTGGGATCCCCATTTTACAGACGTGGAAACGGAGGCTGAGAACCCTTACCCAAGATCAAGTAGCTCATGGTCCTCTCCCCAGTCTGCGTCATATCTGCTCAAGGGATCTGTGTCTACAAATTCCATCGCATCCCTCTGTGCTCTGGGAAGTTGAAAAAACTGGGTCCAGGGTCTGTCACGAGCAGCTTATCTTAAAGCCTCTCAGCACCCCTTGTCCCTCCGCTATAAAATAAGGGCACTGCCCTAATTATCATTATGACCGTTGCTGTTGCCAGAAATACTAGTACTTCCTGATGCCTTGCAAACCTAGCTTTCTCTCTGACCATGACCATCCTTGGAAATTACAGTTATGCCCAGCTGAGAGCTATGTATCACCTATAGGGAACACCTGCTACCCCGGCCCCTTCTAGAAGCCCCTCAGTGCCCCCAGCCCGCTGGCCTGCACCCCCAGAAACTCCACTAACAAGCCAGTGCAGAGCAGAGCCAGGCGATGGGTGGCAGCACATGAGGCTGGTGACTTCTCCCCGCCCTGCACAACACGCTAGCTTCTCTGTGGGAAAAATGTGACGAGGCTGAATCTGTATGAACAGCATTAGGTTATGATAATTTGAGCTCCATGCAATTATTCCTATTAAATGCATGAGCAGAACACTGTAGCTGGTGGGCTGGATTCTTATTAAGAAAAATAAGTGGCTTTATATTTCAAACTGGAAGACATCTCTAACCAAAGGATCCAAATGAATCAAGTAACTTTAGACCTTTCCTTCTTCAGCTGTGCTTTATCAGAAGAGAAGTGTGCCTCGTTTACCATGATTCCAGGCCCATCCTGGTCATATGCTCAGCTAACCCCAGCTAATTAAATTAAGCCACAGCCACCTCATTCCTAACAGGGGGGGAGGGACATAAATTATGCTGCCCCGAGCTCCCCACAAATTGCCTCTCCCTGAAGAGGCCTTCGCCATTTGAGAAAACGCATCCAAGGCGGTGCATGGCGGTAGGCCCTGGTAATTGGCCCTCCCTTTGGCGCAGCCTTTCCCACTCACCCGCCAGTGGAGAAATAATGAGCTGCCAAAGATTGGGGAGGCTCAGCAAACAGGACGAGGAAAAGGGCTGGTGCTCCAGAACCCAGGCTAGACGGCCAGTCTTGCCCCAGCCAGCCCAGAGTGGCAGGGAAGCAGTGGGGGCAGGGAGGTCTGGAACCTTCTCCTGGGTGTGGCCTGCTGCATCTTGGACTACTTCTAATAGCACACAAGCCACAGTAGCATGTAGTGACCTGGACAGGGGGCAGTCAGCAGGTCCTGTGGGTACTACACGATGCACAACCCCTGGGGGGCCATGTGTGAACAGTTATGTCTCTGAACCCCAGAGGGGAGGCCCCAACTCTGAAGAATAAATAAACCAGGCAAGACTTCCTGGAGGAAGAGGAGGAAAGGAACGACCCTTAGAATTCCTACACTGTTACACAGAGAGGGCCCTCTGTCAGGGCACTTTCACTCAGGTCTCCCTGATCCTTCCCACAACAGCCAGAGCAGGGCACAAAGCAGGGGGGCAGGGGGGTAGGGGGGTGTTCCAGACAATGTCTCTGCCTCTCTGTATCCCCAGCCCAAGTGACTCTTTTTCTGCCCAAAGCGAAAACTCTATCATTTTAGCAATGGGAGTGGCCCCCCATTATGTGCGGGGAAATCCCCCTGGGTATGGAGGGGGAGCAAGAGATGGAGAGGAAGTAAAGTAAAAATGCAGGCAGGCCTGGGATAGCAAGTTTGCAGAGCGCTAATCCCCCCCGCACCAAGGGACTGATTTTAACAAGGCAGGCTGTTTGCGAGGCGCTCCAGGTTGACTCACATGTGCTGTTGCGGCAGGCTCTTCTGCTTTGTTCTGCGTTCAGAATTTTCTTATTGCAGGATTTCTTACCCAAAAAATGTGCTGTGAAAGCTAGCCCCATTTTGGACAACTCAATTTAAAGGACACTTGCTGTACGTCACTTCTCTGCACGATGCTGCCACTCAAAAAAGGCGGGGTGGAGAGGGTGCTGTGGGGCTAACTCCCCATCGAGCTGGGGGCAAGGACCCTGGGGAAGAGACAGCACTCCTGGACGGAGGGAAAGGCTGGGTAATTGGGCTCTGCAGCTAGGAAATCCCAGCAGGCCACAGGGGAGCCCGGGCAGGTCCTTCCCCACGCTGCCTTCTCCAACGGCTCTTGCTGGATTTGGACAATAGCTCTAATAGCGGGCATTACTGACTGCCAGGCAGCGGGCACTGTGCCAGGCACTTTACACGCACCATTTCATCCCATGCTCACTGCAGCTCTGAGGAGGGCACCATTCCCCCCTCTTACAAACAAAGAAACTGAGGCCTGGAGGAACGGAGGAGGTGCCCAGGCCCCACGGCTGACCACTGACAGAGCTGAGTTTCCAACGTAGCGCTGACTCCCATGAGCCTGTCCCTCAGGTCCCCTGCCTCTCGGGCTGGGCATGCATCTGCTCCACCCTGTGGCGGGGCTCTAGGAAGCAGTGGGTGCAGGGAAATGGGGCTGGGCTGGGCGGAACTGGTGAGCCCAGAAAAAGAAACCCAAGTGTGCGGAGAGTCCCAGCTTGCTGGGTAAGCCGGTCCCGGCATGTGACTGGGAGGTGGATTCCCAGGTGTGCCATGCACAAAGCTGCCACAGTCCCTTAAAAGACCCCCCCGTCAGGGAGCAGGTCAAGACCTTCCCTGGAGACCGAGGGGCAGTGTCTGGGGTCGTGCCAGGAGCGGCCAGGACATCAGAAAGCCACTCCTCTCTGCACCACTCGACCATATCTGCCAGAGTGCTGGAGGAGGAGACAGCCGGCTGGGCCACTTTCTGAGTCACAGAGGGGTGTGGGTGACGCTGGGAAGCCAAGCTGAAAATTGACCTTCTCCCGGAGGTCACTGTCAACACAGTGCTAGTCACATGGCAAGCGTTGGCCAATGGTTTAACCCACTTGGAAGGGGGAGAGGGCAACTGGATGGGCATGTGACGTCGCCAGCATTGGAAGATCCACCAATCCCCTCCGGCAGCAAGGAGGCCCAGTGCACAACGTCCCCCAGGGGAGCCAGCACCACGTGACAAAGGCCAGTCCCAAACGCAGGCACCCATCTGCCTGCTCTCGGTCACTAGCACACCGGGATGGGGCAGCCACACCTTCCCCGGGTGGCATCACTTCTCTCTACCCCCCTCGGTAAACACAAGCTTGATTGGCACTCACTTTGAAATCTGACTCTCCGAGATGGAAACCCGGGGTTGTAAGCGATCAAACTTTGTTAATTTTGCCAGGCATCACCCACAGGACTGAGCACGGCTCTCGGGGTGTGGCTGCCATCAGCCAAACCAGCCACATCTGCTTGCATTTCATCACCAACATGGTAAAGTTTGACTTTCAGCTGACCTTGAAATTCACAAACTCCAGTGGGGGAGGGGTGGCCGCGGGGGATAGGAGCCAAGTAAAAGCCGCTAAAAGGAAGCAGAAATAAAACAAGCTGGGGCTGCCCTGTGCCCCCCAAAATTAAAACCAAATGAGCATATCAAAGGGCACTTTTCCCAGCTATTTTGGCTCCAACACTCCTCAGCTTTAATCAAGTCCCTGGGAGAGAAAGCCTCAAGTGGCTGTAATTTCCTACCTGCCTTCACCTGCACTACTTGGACCTGAATCTGGGAGTTATTTGAGGCTGATTTTCCCTGAATGCACAAACCCTTCCATGACGCCTTCTCCCTAAGACAAGCCTGGCTCCATAGGCCCTGACAGAGGACATCTGGCAGCGTGGGTTTGCCAGGCCCTGAGGAAAGCAGCAGGATGACAGGCAGGGGTTCATGTACCTCTAGGGGGTCTGGAAGGAGAGTACCTCCATATAGTCCCAGGCTGGGACAGACCAGTCCCTTGGACAAAGAGGAGGTGGGCTGCCCCAGGCCACCGAGCGGGTAGCTGGTAGTGCTGGGAGGAGATGCAGGTCCGTCTGGGCTGTGCCATGATGCCTCTGGGGGCCTTTCCAGCTCTGGCATTCGCACATCTACTCAAAGACTTCCGTGATGTTTGCTCCTGGGGACTCTCCCCTAGAGAAATTATAGTATCTATGTTCTGCCGTGAGGCCTCGGAATCCCAGAGCAGAGGGAGAGCAGATGAGAAGAGGAAGCTAGAACAAGCCAGAAGCACCATGTTCCAAGCTCCCCTGCCCCACCTATAGAAAGAAGAGCTCCGAGCACTTACTTAGTGCCTACTGCATACCAGGTGCTTTCATCTCATGCCATCCCCCACAAGCCTCTGAGACAGGAACTGGGACCACTCCCATTTGACAGATTTGCTCAATGACTATGTGACTGCTGGCCATGTGTCAGGCACTGGATGAGACAGTGGGGCTCAGGTAAAATGAGTGAGGCGTCCCGAGGTCCCACTTCAAGTTGGAGTATAACCTCAAGCATACCACTGTCATTTGTGAGTCGATTCCCACAAATACTCCATTTTTTCTTTCCAGATTTGTCATCCTTCATCCTAGAGGCTACCTTTTTGACAGTGTATCTTAGGAAGCATGGACAATGTCCAAGGAACTCCAGACAGATGCCTGTGGGCTCTCCGGCCTCGGCCGGACTCCGTGGCCAGCCATATTGGGCTGGCGGTGGGGACGGCTTTCCTGCCATGGAGTGCCGAGGGACCTGTGTCAGGTCTGCCTTGGGGCCATGTGGCCAAAGCTGGCAGAGTCCCCACAGGGCCTCCCAGACCAGGGGCTGGTGGCTATGTGGGCTGGCTCAGAGCCCCAGCTTGAGGTCCTGTCAGCAGGAAAACCCAGCCCCAGCCAGGCATCCTTCCAGTCTGAGGACCAGGCAGCAAGCCCAGCCCCAGAAGATTTGAGCCCTCGTGCCCCTGCTCCACAGATTCTCTTCCTCCTCTCACCCACAAATCTATCCTTCTACCAGTCAGCCCGGAGCTGCGGGCCAGATGGGACACCTTAGACCCTCCGCACAGAAGAGCCAACACCCAAAGCAATCAAGTGACGCAGCCTCTCAAGGTGGTTCTGTCCTACAGAGTTCTGACCCCTGAGCCCAGTCCTCTGCTACCTGCAACCTGCATCCCTGCCAGAAGGAGGACCACAGACTTTGGGGTCAACAGGTCTGGTGCAAATTCTGCTCTGACCTTAACCTCTCTGAAGTTCTGTTCCCTCGTGTGTAAAGTGGGGACACTGAGGGGCACCTGGGTGGCTCAGATGGTTAAGCAGCAGCTCTTGATTTCAGCTCAGTTCATGATCTCAGGGTCGTAAGTTCGAACCCCACGTTAGACTCGGTGCTCAGCGGGGAGGCTGCTTGAGATTCCCTCTCTCCCTCTCCCTCTGCCCCTCCCCACCCCACATTCGCATTCTCTCTCTCTCAAATAAATAAATCTTTAAAAACAAAATGGGGATACTGACAGGGCGGTGGGGTTGGGTGAGCCAAGCAGCCCACCTTGGAGAAGAGCTGGGAGAGGGCAGGCTGCAAACCTGACACCTTCCTTGTGAAGGAAATAGGGGCAAAGCCTGTGCAGGGTTGGACCTGCCAGTGAGGCTTATATGGCACATAGCTGGTGCACCACTGGCTCTGGCAGGTGGCTAAAAGACAGGCCCCAAAGCGGTGAGACCACCACAAAGGAAGAGAAGGGTGTGAGAGTAGCAACGAGCATTAATTAAGCACCGACCAAAAATACATGAGACAACAGGGGAGCAACCAAATGTGCGCAGAGCACCGTCCAGCCCTGTGGTGCCTACAGCTCCATGGGGCCTCCCTGCCCCACAGGGCCTTGAACTCTACCCTGAGGTTTGTTTCCATGACCCCAGGGCACTGTCTGGCTCCCAGTCAAGGAGGGCCCTGCCCTCCTTGGCCAGCTCTTGTCTCCAAACTATAGCAGGGCCCAGGAGGTGTCTCGGCGTACTGGGTCACCTCTGGCCAGCCTCACCACAAACCCCTGCCACAGTCACAGAACATTTCTGTGCACTCGAGGCCCTGCCCTGGGCTCTCCCAGTCCTAAGGCTGCACTGAGGGGAGGGGGGGGAGTGGAGGGGAGAACACGAGGGCGATCCGCAATTCTGTTAGTCAAGAAAACTCTTAGAGACCCAGGAGGCCCCTCACACACACCCAACCAAGCAAGACTACCACAGCGCGGTCAGGAGTTACTGTAGGGCCCCCAGGGTGGATGGGCAGCTTCGAGCCCACAGGGAGGTAACACTGTGGAATAACCCAGAGGAGAAGCCAGTTTCTCCCTGCCCTGTGAGCCCCCAGCGAAGTATGGCCACTGTGATCCTAAACAGAACCACAACAGGACATGGAACAGTCCTGAGCCAGGTTCACATCCAAAGCCTGGCACTTGCCAGTGGCTGGTAAGGCCCTGAAGGCACAGCTTCTTCACCTGTGAAACTGGGGGAGGGGTGCACAGGGTTCCCCTGGTGGGTGTAGCAGGACCCCTCTCCTGCACCTGAGTCCTCCAACTGCCAAAAGTCTTCCTGGGGACAGAAAGTCCCTGGATCCCGGGGCGCCGGGGTGGCTCAGTTGGTTAAGCGACTGCCTTCAGCTCAGGTCATGATCCTGGAGTCCCGGGATCGAGTCCCACGTTGAACTCCCTGGGAGTCTGCTTCTCCCTCTGACCCTTCCCCCTCTCATGCTCTCCCTCATTCTCTCTCTCAAATAAATAAATAAATAAAATCTTTTAAAAAAAAAAGAAAGAAAGAAAGAAAATCCCTGGATCCAGAGTGTCATGCTGAATGGTCCCAGAGCTGGGATGGTTCACCTTCAGAGGGTGAGCAGGAGTCAAACCAAAGGGTCCCTAACGGTGGGCACCAAGTGTGGGGAGATTCCTGGGCAGGAAGGAAAACGGTGCGTCCCTCTGGGATGAGGGCTTCTTGGTCCAGGTGCTGCCAGAACAGGGTTCTTGCTTTGGTTACGTTCCCTTGGGGGACAAGGACATGCACTCTCTCCCCTCAGCCCCCAGCAAACAAGGCTGCACTTGCCAGGACCTACATCCTTGGGCTGCAAACCAGGGCACAACCTGCCACCCAGCAGAGAGCCCCCTGCCCACAGCCCTGCTCCATGCAAGGGCTTCCTGACAGTTATCGGCAGGGCCTCTATTACCCGAGGCTGGGCTGGGGGAGGGGAAGAAGGAAGAAAAGCCAATTTTGTTTCCCAGGGAGAAACGAGATTGCTGCTGACAGCTGTCCATAGGAAAGCGAAGGCTCGTGCCCACGTAATCTAAACTCGAGCGGCCCGCGTCTCCCCTCAACCCAGAAATGAGCTTGTTAGAAGAGCCTGGATCCTGGCCGTTTCCCTTGACAGCTTCCTTCCCCTAATACACGCGGCAAATTGGCAACCTGTCCTCGGGCATTTGCATCCAGAGTCCCTGGAGGGAGATATCTCTATTATTCTGTTTTGGATAAAGGAGGCCATTTGAGATGACAGGTAGCAAATGCCTCTTTAATAAAGCATGCAAGCAGCCACAGAGAGCCAGGCAGTGGAGAGAGGCTTGACAAATAGGTAGATTTGCAACCCGGGAGCATTAGCAGGGCCAAGCCAGAGCAGTGAGCAAGGGAATGTCAATGTCGGGGCTGCGAGTTAAATCACCCCTTGTTATTCTGATTTAACCATCTCGAGGCTGGAGCCCCTGTCCACACCCCTCCAAAAGACAGACTCAGGACACGGACACACCAACGGCTTTCTGGCCCAGCGTGTGCAGGCTGCAACTTGCTTCTGTGAGCTCATCGCCTGCCGTGGTGCAGCACAACTTCCGTATGGGTTCGCAGATCTTTGCAGAATGGTCCCTGCCCTTCCTTCATCTCTAGCCTGGTCTCTGCTGCTATTTTTTTTTTTTTTTTTTTTGCAACTACCCCCATTTTAAGAGAAATAAACATTTACTCAGCTTTAACCATATCTCACCCTAAGTGTCACCCTAAGTCACAGAAGCTCATTGCCCACCCCTCTCGTCCTGTTTCCCTTGATGCAACTATTTACTGCACAAACTGCTTCCCAGTCAATTCTCTCTCCTCAGGCTCTAGCTTCTCCTTCGTCCTTAATCTGAAAAAGCTGGGCCTAGGATGTTGGGTTCTGTCCAGCGATGTGCTGGCAAAATATTTAACAGCCAGCTCTCTGAGAAAATAAATAAAAACATGATTTGTAGTGTTTGCCAATTTCTGTGGTGTAAATACTCACACTGGGGCTGACTCCAAGCTTCCTAGGGGAGATGTCACTGGAGTCAGCTGTGAAGGAGTACACACAGCCCGTGTGGGAGCTGGCTCCAGCACCCTGCTGGTTCTGTTTCTCTCCTTCCGACCCCAGCCACAGTCCCCATGCACATAGGGATCTGCCTGAGTGAACTAGACAGATTTGCACGGGTACCACACCAGGCACTCTTCACCGCAGACAGTTCAAATCACGGCTACATCTCTGGAGAATATCTACATGACTTAGGAACATTCCGTAACTCTGCTGCACCTGAGCTTCTGCACCTGTCAGTGGCAATCTGAGGTCATGGGGAAGCTGTGGGTTACCTGAGGGGAAGCGTGGCACAGTACCCCACCCCCAGTAAATACCCGATAACGGCGACAATCGTCCTCCCCATCACCCACCTGACAAAGTCACCTCTGAGGTCACCTCTGAGGAAGTGTCCACTTCCTCACCCAAGGAGCTTGCCACATTGCCAAGGGTGGCCCGAGCAGGACTATGGGTTTCCTTGGTTCTTAAGGGCAAACATAGGTAGTCGTGGCAAAGCTCTGCGCAGAACCCCGAACTCCTGCCCCTCCTTCCCACAACACCCCTCTCCTCATGAGACCATCCTCCGCCTCTTCCATGGCTGCACACCCACAGCACCTGTGGAGCTTGAAAGTCCATCCACGCCGGACTTCTCATCCACCTCGATTCTGATTTAACAAATCCAGGTGGCTGGCTGAGCATCAGGATTATTTCTGAAATCTCTCCGGCTGATTCTAAGGTGCAGGCAAGACAGAGAGCCATGGGATAACTGATGAGAAGGCCAATTCCAAGTAGCAGCAGAGGAACAGTGTGAGCAGACAACTGGTGTCCCAAGCAGGCACACCTAAATGCATCCTTCCTGATGCCCCACACTCCAGGCCGAGCAAATCCCTGGGGCTGGAGTGACCCACGGAGACCATGCTGTGCAAGAAATTCCAGCAACGAGTGGGGCACAGGACTGTGAGGGCTCCCTGCCCCTTGTGCCGTGTCTCCATGCAGCCCCCATGTGCCTACTTCAAATACTCAGACTCTTCCCTGCTCCAAAAACCAGGCAAGACAGTGCTCATGGGCATTCTTGGGGGTCACGTGTCCATAGCTGACGGGACTGTACACACTGGCCAAAGTCAGCAAACACAGTGTTGGGGTGGATAGCCAAAACCCGAGGGGTCCCCTGCAAAATAAATGGGAGTGGGATTGCTGTTTGCCAGGTTGGTTTCTACAGAATGCTGCTTCTATGGGATATTCATCAGGACTGTGGGCGGGAGAAGCTCTGATGCATGTGACAGAAGCAAGACTAGACAAAGCTGGCTCAGTTTCCCTACTGTATGACTTTGTGGAGTCTTGGTGTAATCATGTCCTTGAGGAATCTCCAAGAGCCAAGATAAGATGCAATGTTTCCCAAACTTACTAGACCCTGGAACCTTTCTCCCACATAGCATCTGCCACGACCAGCGATCCATAAAACATGTTTGGCAAAGGCTGAGGAAGATCACATGGCTACCAGGCCCTGCCAGGACATCAGGCGGAAGGCAAACCTGCCTGTCCCCTTACCCACCAAAGGATGGTCACCAAGAGGAGAAGCTGCTCTGGAGGCACGGGAATAAGATGCGAAGCCCAGGATCCACTCCAGATCCCACAAATAGGCTTGAACAGTCTTGGGCAAAGCATGGATTATGTAAATACGTATTTGGGGACTTTTTAAACACAGATTATTCACCCAATTAACTCTAATGGCCCCTCAGAGCTGAGAGAGACGATTGTGTAAACATGTGGGGCTGAATGTGGCCTCAGCCCCAAGATCTGCTCAAAAGACGGGGTTTACAAGTCCCCCATAAGAGTTCCCTCTGGGCCCCAACTTGGCAGATAAGTTCATTGCCCGGAAGGGAATTCTTGCCTAAAATATGAAAGGGTAAGAGTAAAAGGAAGGATCCAGCTCCCTCTAAGCAAGCAGGGAACTTTCTGGGTACAGATTTTATATATATTTTCATTTGCCATAAAACATACATTATATGACACAGAACATCTGGGAGCCTCTGGTAGCCTCGCTCTTTCCCAATACTTGGGAGAAATTGTAGATTTGTCTCCAGCAGCCACTTACACATTCACATATTCTAAATGTTTCCCTCTGGATACAGCACAGCCGGGAGACCGGCAGACCCCAGGCCTACCTCAGTGAGGCGGTGGGAGCCCCACCCTAGCTGGCTCTGCCTGAGACCAAGGAGGCCGAGCACACCGGCCCCAGCATGGAGCCCTCAGGAGAATCTGGGCCTCCTGGCCAACACGGACAGCCTGGGAGTCCGGCGGGATGCATCCAGAGCAAGTTTGCTAAGTGACGAATGACTAGGGGCTCCCTTTCCAACCTCAGCCAGAAACAAGTCTTCTGGAATCCTCTTGGGCCCTAAGGAGCCATAGGGGAGCCCTGGAGTTTGAGGTCAGGGAGCTTACACCCCAGGGCGGGGACATGAGTTGAGGGCTGGTCTTCCCCTGGCCCCCCACCCGCTCTCCATGCATCCATACATCACCCTCTCACAAGAGCCAAAAACCTGGGGGAGGCATTGTTTTCCTCCCTCGTCTCTCCCACCACCCGTGTCCCACCCACCATCACACGACCCACCTGACCTCCAGAATGTCTCCACGGCTGCAACCCCCACACCAAGCAGCCATGGCTCTCCCTTGCTCAACTGCCCTCCTCACTGGTCTCCCAGCTTCCTCCTGGTCCTTCTCAGTCTACTGTCTGCTTTTGGGGGTGCAAATGTGACCGTGTCCCACGTCCACAGAGAATCCTTCCTACTACTCTTAGGATGAATATGTTAACACAACTCATGCCTGATTGGGTCCCACTTACCCTGTTGCTTCCTTCTGCCTAGAACTTTCTTCCTTCCTATCTTTTCCATGTCACCAGAGCTTGGGTGTGAGCGTCATTCCCCCCCCCCCCCCAGAATGGAGTACGGACTCTCACAACCCTTGGTACCAGACACCCAAGCAAAAGTCGTTCCTAGTGCCCTGCACTTGGCACACTAAGTAGGTGCTCAGTAAACATTTGTTGAATGAGAGGGCTTCCCGGAGACAACCAGGGGATGGGGCATGTACAGACCTCGCACTAAGAATGGCAGTAGATGCAGGGAGAGAAGAAAGGGCAGGCATATCCTCCCTCAGCTTAGCCCTCCCATCACCCCTGTGAGGTCAACACTGATGTGTATTTGAAATAGATCCAGAGAAGTAACACACAGAGCCGAGAAGTGGTGAAGGCTGGATTTGAACCCACGTCTCGCTCACTCCAAAGCCCATGCTCTTTCTGCTACAGGATGCTGCTGGGGAGTCTAATCGGGATGCTGGGAATCAGTCATACTGAGGGTGGAGGAGGCAGGGATGGTCCAAGCAGAGGGATCAGCCTGAGCAAACGCCCAGAGGTGGGAGGCAGCCAGTGCATGTGGGAAAGAGAAGACGCACAGTCAGGCGGAAGGAAGTCCTGGAGAACACGGAGCTGGAGCAGCCTGCAGAGCCTGGGCAAGAAGGCCACTGCGTGCCAGCCTCGGGAGCCTGAGTGTTATCCGGGACGGCCGAGAGCAGAACAGAAACTTGTCCCCCACGCCAGGGACCATCACTGGCTGCACTCAGGTGAGCCCAGTTTAAACCACTGAGCAGCCTGGCCTCACATCACCAGGTCCGGCCCAGAATGACCAGGCAAGCACACAAACGAGGCCAGCGCAATACACCTCTCTCTCTCAAAAAGGGCCCCCAATTCTCAGTTAGAAGCCCTCTAGAATTAAAGGGAAAACATGTCCCACTCCTAGTACAGTCTTCTGAGAGCTCCCAGGACAGACGAGGGCAAAGATCTGGGCCCAAAGAGAGTGAGAAGGAACTACATCCCACTGCCTAATTCCAAACCCCTCACCCCTCCTTGTCCAGGAAGCCTTCCAGGTGGAGAGAGCAGTTCAGTTCTGACCCAGCCCCTCCTCTCATCCACCAGCCAAGGGCCCTCTCCCCCTACACAGCACATAGAGTGCGGCCAGGTTCACAACACCAGAGCCCCGTGAGCTCGCCAGCCCCTCGTCCTCCGTGTTTCTCGTCCCACCATGGCTGTCTCAGATCATAACCTCCTGCACAGAGAACCAGCCCACCTCACCCCTCGGAATGGCCGCCAGCCCCTAATGCCCTCCCAGGCCTGAGAGTGTTTTATTGGTGTTTATATACTACTGGCTAACTCCAGACCCACCAGGCAACCGACATTTCCTGGGGGCCTACTATGCACCACACACTGATGAGGATATAAGGTGGTGTGAAATACGGGACGCCTGGGTGGCTCAGTCGGTTAAGCATCTGCCTATGGCTCAGGTCATAATCCCAGGGTCCTGGGATCGAGCTCTTCAGCAGGGAGCCTGCTTCTCCCTCTCCCACCACCTCGTGCTCTTTCTCATTATCTCTCTCTCTCTCAAATAAATAAATTCTTTTTTAAAAACTGGTGTGAAACACAGGATTACTGCCTCATTCAATCGCCAAGGTTTCATCTCATGAAAAATTATAATAATACAAGCCATAAGGAAAAGTTTGAGTATGTGCTAAAATACCATATGACTGACACAGAAGATGCTATTGGCATTCAAAAGAGGGAGAAGAGCAGACCTTTGGCTTGGGCCAGGGAGAAAAGACTTTATGGAAGAGCCGGAGGAAGATTCAAGCTGAGCCCTCCGGATGAGCCAGGATGGTGATGTGCAGGGGGCATAGGGAGACGTCAGCACAGCTGGGCAGATGGGCCCGGGCAAAAGCCAGAGAGACAGGACTCCGAGACTAGAATGCAAAATTGCACCCACAGACCTTGGCCAAGTGACTCTGTGATTTGGCCCAGACCACACTGTGGGGACATGGCCGTGTGTCATGTGTGTATGGGCGTGCATGCACGAGGACACACACCCCACACACTGCATCACGGGCCAGTGATTTTTCAAATCCAAGGCCAGTCCACTTCTCCTGTGGGAATCAGCCAGCAGGAATACTTGAAAGTGCTACCAGGAGGTGCCAAGCTCAACATCGATGCTTATCAAGTTCCTATAAATCTCCCAAGGTGTCAGCTATGAAGACCATTGAAACAGGGAAGGCCTAGATGAGGAGCTTCAGCACGCCATTCTCCCAACACTGCCGACAGCTGTTCAGCAAGGCCTATCCTCAGGACTGTCCCAGAGTTGCAGGGGATCAGGCTGGGGTTTTACCTAATATCTTCCTACCGCTGTCCCTGGCAGCCAAGGGCTGTTTCAGCTGTGGTTCTTACTCGACAGGCCTCTTTACGGGCTATGAATTTCAGAGTGTACGCAAGATCACCATGGCATAGGGACTTTTGGTCAAGTTCCATCCCTTCTCTGGGCATCAGCTTCTTGATCTAAACATGGTAGGAGCGGACTGTGTGACCAATAAGGACCTGTCTGTTCTATAGCTCTAAGACCTAAAGGAACCCTATTAATCCCCATCCACTCAGCACTGGGGCAAGAGTTTACCTGCGCACCAGCCTGACCCACTTATTTCTCCGAGGGAGACCGGCTGCAGCAGGATCTTGGGTAACACCTTTGAGACAGGGCACAGATAACCCCATCCGCAAGCCAACAGGTCAGCTCTCTTATGACAGTGGTTTGGGGATACAAGGTCAGTGAGCTGGGAGTCAGTCCCAGACTTGTCCTCTAACCACGCGGGTTTGGGCTAACTCTCTGCTCCTCAAGGCCTCCGTTTTCAATGATGGGAAGTAAGGGCCGGTCACCTCCCAGCTACCATTTTCTCAGCCCCATCTCCCACATGCCCTGGAGAGCGCAGAGCAGGGTGACATGGGGCAGGTCAGAGCATTGAGAAGGGCCAGACTCAGAGCCACCTACTGCTGGGTTTGATTCCTAACTGATCCCACTCACTACCTTTCTGAACTCATCTAGGTCACTTAGCCTGCAAGCCTTGTTGACACTGGGAACATTAGGACTATACCCTATACAGTGTTGGGGAACATTTAAGACAAACTGTATAAAGTACCGGAAACAGAGTAGGAACTCGATGTTCGGTAATTATTATTCAAAGCACTTTCATAACCAGAACACAAGCAAACCAATGGACAAGGAAAAATTCATAAACAGATGCAAATACCTATGGGAATTTAGTATATGATACAGGTAGCATTTCTAGTCAGTGGCATTGAAATGGATTTTTTAATAAATGGTGTCAAGACAACAGATTGCTACATTTTGTTGGTGGCAAGGGCAGGGGAGGGAATAGTTAGACTTATACCTTTATCCTTAAACTATAAGAAATTCTAGATGGAGCATAGATTCAAATATAAACCATAAAAACTTACAAGTTCTAGAGGAAAACACAGCTGAATAGTTTTAAAATCCTGCAGGAGAAAGAGATGCCTTTTCAGTGTGTCATTTAAAAAAAAGAAGAAGGGGCGCCTGGGCGGCTCAGTCGTT
Organism: Eumetopias jubatus; assembly: GCF_037043125.1. Lineage (NCBI taxonomy): Eukaryota > Metazoa > Chordata > Mammalia > Carnivora > Otariidae > Eumetopias > Eumetopias jubatus. The sequence goes on along the minus strand of NW_028274811.1, from coordinate 28,614,030 downwards.
AAGCCTCTGCCTTCGGCTCAGGTCGTGGTCCCAGGGTCCTGGGATCGAGCCCCGCGTCGGGCTCCCTGCTCGGCGGGAAGCCTGCTTCTCCCTCTCCCACTCCCCCTGCTTGTGTTCCCTCTCCCGCTGTGTCTCTCTCTGCCCAATAAATAAATAAAATCTTAAAAAAAAGAAGCCGTAAAGAATGACAATTTAACAACATAAAAGCCTAAAACTTCTAAATTAAAATAAATTTATGATTAAATGAAAATCATCGTAAGACATAAAGTTGTCAAGAAACGTTTATGAAGGGCCTACTGAGTACCAGTTGCTGCACTGCTAACATTCAAAGAGCTCTCACTATTCAGTTCTTTAAAATGAGCCCCCAGTAGAAAAATAAGCAAAGAACGTCAATGGGCAATTTATAAAATAAGAAATTAAAAAATGGCCCCTAAGAATCAAATCAATGCAAACAGACGCAATATATAATTTTTCCACTACCATACTGGCAAAGAATACAAACATTAACAAAACCCAAGTTGGCTGGGGTGTGGAGAAATGCACCTTCATGCTGTGTGAGTGCCCTTGGAGGGTGACAATTTGACATTACGCATCGAAATGATACATGTGCAGACATTCTGACCGTATGAGGAGATCTGTCTATAAAGATGTTCACCAAAGTTTGTTTATAATAAAGAAAAATTGGAAACACCCTAAATATGCATGAAGGGAAGACTTGCCAAGTCAGTTGTGATATTCAGAGAACACTCTGTTACTGCCTAAACCAGCGAGAGAGGTGGGAGGCCCAAGGCTCCATCGGTGAATGTCACAAGAGCGGCAGCACGATGCAGTCGGGGTGGGGGGGCATGTTTGAGCACGACCCTTGGAAAACAATGGAACAGCTCAACTTTGCCCACTGTGTGAGCGATGGGGTGAAGGGGGGAGGCATCCACTGAGCCCTGGGGATCCAATCTGGAGAAGAGGCTGCACATGTCCACAGGGGTGACATTACACCCTGTGAATTGTGGATTACACCCTGGCCACCTGCCCTCCATAGGTGGGGAAGAGAGAGGGTGGCCGTCCTATGGCTTTGCTCCAAAGTCTCAGGCAGAAAGTCAGGCAGAAAGACTCCAGATTAATGGGTAGGCACCGAGGGCCCAGCATCTGGGCGCAGATACAGTGACTCAGGAGCCAGGCCAACCCCTGGGCAATATCAAGCCACCACCCATACTCTGCCCCAGACACACACACAATCCACCTGCTAGATTAGCCTTGCCTGAGATCTACAGGCCACCTGGGTCCAGGCTTTGGTTCAGAATCTACCACTGACGGGCAGATGGACTTGGGTCACCAGGCCTCAACACCGGGGGCCACAATGCAGGGAGAAGGTGGGGCAAGAAGGAACCCAGGACATAGAAGAATATGGTAAGGGAGTTTGGAAAATCTGTTTGACTATGCAAGGGGTTCTCAGGCCTTCTATGAAGAAAGACAGCACAGAAACTTTGGCTCAAACAAAGGTTAAAATGGAACCCCGGGTAGACAACACACATGCCCACCCCAAGGAGGCAGTCACGTGGGCAGGAAGGCTTGGGGGCTGAGGATCTGTTGTGTGCTAGCTCTGTGCTTGTTCCTCTGTGAGAGAGGACGAGGGGGAGGCAGAGTCCTGCCTTCCAGAAGCACACAGTCAGGTGGGGAAAAGGGACCCTACAGAGGTAGGTCAGAGGAGTGACTGCTCATGTTGGTCATCTGGAGGGCAAAATGGCTCCTGGGGCAGGGACTGCAGACAGTTCAGGAAGATCTAAAGGTCTAATCTGGGAAAGAGGCGAAGTCAACTTCAGAATCCAGTGAGGAAACATCCACAGGACAAGCCCAAGAAGAGCTCCCTGCCAGGAGGTGGCCGAGTCTGCTCTGGTCAGAACAGGAGGAGAGAGGGGAGGGAGGGTGGGCAAGCTGGCAGGGGTACCCGGGGAATGCCAAGGATTTGAGGAGCTAATCACTTAGTGATTCTGCTTTGACTGGAAAAAGCCACAGCTGGAACACAGTGAATCACTCAGGCCCGTGCCCCTGTGGCAGCCCACGCGCTGGCCAGCCTTCCTTGCCCAGGTCGGCAGCACCCAGTCATTTCAGGACCCCATGGGGCCAGGCGCTCAGCAAACAGGAGGAGAGGAAGTCGACACTCACGGGGGCAGTGTCCGGGCCAGCCTCAAGCAGAGGGGGCTGCAGGGGCACAGGCTCCCATCACCCAAAAAACCCTGGCAGCAGGTGATGGGAACTCTCTGAGGAGCTCTACACGGGCCTGGCCTGACTCTGGCCAAGTGAGGCCAGAGGATGAGGAAGAGGAAGTGCAAGAGGTTTTACAGGGAGACCATCTGGATGGAGGAGCGGTGGTGAGCCAGACCCAGGCAGGAGCCAAGGCCCTGGAGAGGAGACAAAGAATCAAGAAACACTCCAGCACCAGAATGGGTGGCACCATCCGCCACTCAGGCTGGAAACCTGGACCCTTCTTGCCGCTTTCTCATGCCCTTGGCCTAACTGGCCTCCAAGAGACGGCTGTCCACGAGAGAGGCAGCAGACATGGGAAGGGGGTGTGGACAAAGACCATCAGCTTGAGTGTGGCCCGGAGAACGCCCACTACTGGCGGGACACACAATGCAGTGCTTGGTCGCCTGCCTCGCCCATCTCACAACCTGGACCGTGCCTTCCTCAACACCACACGCCCTGACTGAACGCCACGCACGTGATGACCTGGCCCAGCAGCTTGGCCTGAACTGACTGAAGGGAGGACGCCCAGCGGGCAGCTGGAGGTCCTTCTCTGGAGGTCGGGGCAGACGCAGCAGCTAGTGAGAGAAGGCCTACCAGCAGAGAAGGGCAGTGGTGAGTGCTGACCTGCTGCCCGAGTGCTGTCCCCACTCTCGGAGCTTTGTAGAGATTAACTCAGTCCATCCTCATAACCGCCCGAGAGAGAAGCCCTATTATCATCCCCAGTTTACAGGTGAGGAAACCACGCCGCAGAGAGGTTGAGAAACTTGCCAAAGGTCACACAGCTGGGAAGAACCAGCCCTGGACGCAAGCAGAGCGGCCCCACTTAATCACTCTCCTATGGAAATCGGGCCAAGAGTAGATGCGATAATGTGCAGGGAGAGAAAAGAAAAGGACCAAGGACAGAGCCCAGGGCACTGGCCATGAGCAAAGAGTAGCCAGAGGAGATGAGACCACCAGTGAGGAGGGCCGAGGAGCAGGAGAACATCAGGAGCACTGCCTTGCCCCGAGAGTGCTCACTAAGTGGCTGAGTAAGTCAATGACTTAATGAGTAAGTGCTGGCTAAGGAATGGGGGTGATGCAGACACCACGAAGCAGACAGCTGGAGGAAAGAGGCTGTGTGTGCTCAGTGGTGCCCCACTGCATAGAGGCCAGGAGGACCCCAGATTTGGGACGTGACCTGGCCCTTCCCAGCCCACAGATGTGGTCCTCAGTCTGGGAATGGCTGGGCCACAGCAGGCCTCAATCTGCTCTGCATGGCTGCAAAACATTTGCTTTCTCTCTCCATCCATTGGGACTCCTGCTCTATGCCAAGTTCTTTCAAGTGCAGAAAGGATTTGCTCCCCAAACAGTTCACAGCTATTTCTAAAGCTCACATTGCAAGATGTTGCCTATTTATAACCAGAAATTCCTCCATAACCAAACTGGACAAAGAAGAGGCAACTCCATATTGTCTTTGATTTTGTTTTAAATAAGAAAAGCTCAGAATTGTGTCCTTGACCATATGCAAGTTATTCCTTTTCCCCATATATGGCCGGATCCACTGTGTGCCAAGACAAGCCGTGTTTTCCTTATTAAGCAATACATAAAGTTAGCAAACAGAACCCGCTCACTGTCCCACACCCCAATCCCAACTGTTCCGACTGGAGCAAGGGCCTGACCAGGCTGCGGAGCGTCAGAGGGTCCTGGACCAGAAGGCTGGACTGGAACCCGGGCAGCCTGGCGTCTCTGGCCCACCACCGACCCAACCCTCGGCATCAACAGTGGTGGTGCCTCCTCAGTGCCAGGCTCTCGAAAAGTCCTGGTGGAGCCTTATAACCATCCTAAGGTGTAGGTATCATTATCCCCACTTCACAGACGAGCAGAGTGAGGCAGGGATCATCTATCTGTTCAAGGTCCTCGGGCTGGGCTGGCAGAGGTGGAGAAGAGCCCATTTCTGTCTGACTGCTCAGCTCATTCTCTTCTCTCTTTCCCAAGGGTCATCTCTCCTCTCTGAGCCTTGGCTTACCCACCTGCAAAGTGAGACGGCTGGAAAAACAATTTCTCAACCCCCAGCAACACTTGCACCAGCCCTTACTCTCTAACAGGTATCAGAACCCTCCAACATGTCGCTTGGTCGAGGTCTGGCGTGGATGAAGGCTGGCAGAGTCCTGGGGCCACAGCCAGAGCCGCAGAGCCTCCGCCCCCTGTCGGAAACTCAGAACAGTCTCCCTCCTCCCTGCTCAGTGCCTCTCAGCTCCCAAGATTTTCCCAATCCTTCAAGAGCTCCCCCTCCGGGAGCCGTTCTGCCCTGCAGAGCCCACATCATGTCCACAGCCTGCTGTCTGAGCCCCCACCTGCCTGCCAACCTTGGATGCCCAGGCCTCTGGAATTTGACACCTAGGACACACGGGGCAGAGGGGATGGCTATGGGATTAAATGGTGGGGCCTGTGGGCACCCGGGTGGCGGAGTCGGTTAAGCATCCGCCTTTGGCTCAGGTCATGACCTCAGGGTCCTGGGCTGGAATCCCCACATCGGGCTCCCTCCTCAGCGGGGGGCCTGCTTCTCCCTCTACTGCTCCCCCTGCTTTTGTGCGCTCTCTCTCTCTCTCTCTCTCTCTCTCTCTCTGTGTCAAATAAATAAATAAATAAAATCTTTAAAAATAAATGAATGAATGAATGAAGTTCCTTCCTCACCAGTGGACGGGATCCAATACGCCCTGAAACAGATGCCCCCCCAATAGTCATCTTTGGAAAACACAAGACTGGGGCTCACCTCTCCAGGGCATTGTTACTCCTCAGAACCACCTCAGATGGGCAACTGGTTAAGCCTTTGGGCTGCAGGGCTCCAGACCAGACTTCCAGAGGAATCTCTGGAGGTGGGCCCCACACGTGCATGCTTAGCCGGCACCCAGGCGTTTACAGCGGCATCGGTGTGACCCACTGCCCTGGGACAAGCCTGCTTTCTCCCCTGGCCCCCCCACTTCTTATCTTTGTTTCCATGTCCCATCCCTCCTCCCAAAACATGCAGCCTGTGCGACCCCCACAAAATGCTGCACACCTGTGACTTCCTTCCCAGGCTGCAATTTTTCACATTAATCTGACAATAATAAGTATAATAAACCTGCACTTGGATCTGCTTTTCCTACTTCCAGGAACTATAGCATCCTAATGCCCACAGGGGTAAAAAGTGAACACTTTCTCACTCCCATCTTCTTGGGAGCCCACCTTCTGCACCTTGCCTTCTGGTGTATGTCCCACAAGGTTAGGATCAATGCATCAGTTCAACAAACCAATTAAATATCGGTCACGTGAATACATGAATGAACACTTAAGAAGCCAGGCTCAAGCAATTGATTTGTTTCACGTTTGTTTTAACATTTTAACAGATTAGCAAATGTTCCAAGAAATGACTAGCACACTTGGATCAAAGAAAGACTTTAATCCGTGGTGACAGTTTGTCTGGGATCATAACCTGGCTTACCCTTCCCAACCAGGTGTTGACTAGGCGCCACGGATTTCTGAAGACACCTCCCTTCGTGCTGCAACCGCACGCCTCTGTCCCGCTACGGTTCAGGACCACTTTGTGGAGTTCTGCCCCCAGAGCCCATCAGCACCCAGATCGCTTCACGCACCCTGTCTTCTCTTTCATTTGCATGAAAAAAAACATTGATCAGTTTAATTAGCAGCCTGTATTTTTGTAAAAATTTCAAATGAAACCAAAGTGTATAAAACATGCAAGCCCGATCCCCACATGGGTACTGTGGGCCGAGGGGTGGCATCGTCCCTTCTCCTCTGAAGACCCCACAGCCTGCGGCCCTGTGCGGGTTCACTGAAGTCCCTGAGTACAGTTTGCACGATTCCACTCCCCCCGCCATTACTGAAACCAAGGCAGTGGTCACCAGGGGCTCGCTGGCCTTCAGTACCACTCTCCTCAACCTGAAAAACATCTCTGCCTGGCCCCTCACAACCACCTCTCTCCACCCCAAATCATCTTACTTATGGTACCTGGTCACATTTCTTTCATTTTTTTTAAATTTATGTTGTCTTAACAAAAGTCACCATACACATCACTGCTCGATCCTGGCAAGAGTTCTCCATCGCCAGAGGGGAGTTCTTCCAACCCTCTAAGACCCAGGCCCTCCCTACTTTTCCAGATGCCGTCTCTAGTTTCACCTCCACGGACCATCTGAACATCCCCCAGCCCCCTTACAAGCCCCTAGTCTCCTGTCTTCTTAAATTTGCTCGAGACTGTCCCACCTGGAAGTCTTCTCTGCCCCAACTTTGCAGGACCAAATCCCTCCCTCGCATGCCAAGACTCAACCCACGAGCTTCCTCTTCCATGATGGCTTGCCTGGTGCTCCCGGCTGGAAGCAATGGTTGATTGCTCCCTTTCCTGACCTGTATCATAACACCATGAGGAGCCACTTCTCTCATGTCTTGACTCCTCAGTAGGCCAGGAATCTCCTGGGGGCAGATGCCATGTCTTATGTGCTTGATTCCTCCATAGACTCTGATGGCGACAAGCGCACAGTAGACACACAAATGAGACAACTAAAGGACATTGTATGGATAGATGACGCTTGAAGTCACTTGAACAGCAAGCTACATGCAGTGGAGGGCAAATGTTAAGAAAGATGCCAAATGTGCAGATGCTAACAATCACAGTGGCAGTGGAAGGTAGAGAAGCAGGGCCTTCTGGGACATGTCCCCTGAGAAACGGTGTGCTGGGCAAGGACAACAACCTGAACAAAGTCTTAGAGGTGAGAAATAGGGGGAAATGAAGACGGGAAAATGAAGATGGGGAGAAGGAGGGGAAAATGAAGGTCAGATTCAGAGGTACCTTACCCCAGGAAAGAAGTTCACAGTCAGACTATTGACAATGCAGAGCCACTAATCTGGCTCCTGGGATGGTGACCTATGGGTTGAGTGGAAGAAAAACATCTCACCCTTCCCACATCAGCTCGAGCCTTTCTCTGCCTGAAGAGACCTTCTTTACCTTGTCTCCCTAGGACCAAGCCTTCCCATCCTCCAAGGGTCACACAAAAGCCACCTTCTCCATGAAGCCAGAGACTGGAAACCAAGACACAAGATCTCATCTATGATACTCAGAGAGTGTCAGGAAAACGGCCTGATAAGAAGGCTCTAAAAGAGCTTCAGTGACTTCTCAGTATGGAAAGCTAATGCTACACAATTCAATGCAACAATATTTGCTGAGCCTGATGAACACGTGCTTACATTTACCAGCACAGAGTATAGGTGCAATGTAAAGTAAGAAGGGGAGCAAGGAGACTTCCTTATGAAGTAACAATCAGGGGCGCCTGGGTGGCTCAGTCCATGAAGCGTCTGCCTTCAGATCAGGTCATGATCGCAGGGTCCTGGGATCGAGCCCCGCATCAGGCTCCCTGCTCAGCAGGGAGTCTGCTTCTCTCTCTCTCTCTCTCTCTCTCTCTGCCTCTCCCCCCGCCCCAGCTCATGCTCTCTCTCTCAAATAAATAAATTTTTAAAAAAAAATATTGAAGTAACAATCAGTTGAGATTAAAGAGACTCATCCTACATCAATGTACATTTATTCATTTGAAAAATATATGAATGCCTACTATGAGCAGGATACTAATGCCTAGAAATTGGCTGTGCAGAGGGGAGGGGGGAAACGGGATGGGAACATTCTAGGTAAAAGAAACAGAATCTGCAAAGAAGCCGAAGACAAGAGTCGCAGGATCAGGTCTGACTGGCCCAGGAGGGGCAGATGGAGCAGAGAGGCAGGAAGGTTTGTGAGAGACAGGTGACAGGATGATGGCTTAAACCAGACCTGGGGCAGTGACTCAGGTGGAGAGTAGACACGTTTAGGAGAAAGTACGAAAGTCCATAGAGTTGCCTGATGGGTGCACAGACAGGAAACCACAAGCATCCTAAGCAAACCTGGTTCTGGAGCTAGACCTCCCAAGAAGATAGTCATGCTCATTTCCCTGGCCCAAAGACTCACCTGGCCAAGTCAGGAGCCATGACTGGTGGCCCCAGAGAAGGCCACAGACCAAGATTACTGCTCCCTCTACGGCTCCCCCCGGTGGGCTCGGTCCTCCCTGGCACAGTGGATTCTCCCAGCTGCACTGCTGTAGGTAAGGACAAAGTGAGCCCGAAATCTTAGCCCAGAGCCCCATCCAAGAGACTCAGTAGAACGTGCCATCCAGGCATCAGTGGCTTAGCTTGGTAAGTTGTTTGTACTTCTGAACACCAAATGGATGCACTCCTTAGCAAAAGCTGGGGCCAAGTCCAGATTGTGAAAGACTGGCAAGGAGTAGGGGCTGGTGGGGTGTCGGAGGGGATGGAGCAGGGACAGCTAAGCTGGCTCACATCCTATGAAGCCTTAGAACACCACCCATACCTAAACAGCCTAAACTGGATTTGGCCTGTACTGAATTTCAGCTTGTACTCCAAAGTTCTAGTCCCCCAAAGGGACACTGGTACAATTAGGCAATCCACCGGCTGGAGGCCAGATCAAATTCTCAAGAGAAATGAGTCTGTTACAGTATGCAGGCAGGAGGCCGAGTTTAGGGCCTGGCATAGCTCTTCTCCCTCCTGCTAATGCCCGGAGTCTCCAGGATCAGCTCGTGTCCATGAGGGGAGCTTAACCCCACACAGCGAAATTCATCTTTCTGGGACAGGTCCCACTTCGCCCCTTCTTGCTCCTTCCTCCTCTATCCTCAGCCCCCTTCTTCGAACTACAGGCTGGAGGAAGGCAAAAGCCCCACTACATATGTGCGCACACGGGTGCACGTGCACAGCCCACAGGTGGAAATGGCAGAGCCCCGGCCACATCCCGGTCAGGACACCCTTTCTCCAGGCTCGGCTGGACCTGTGCCACTCAAGAGTGACAGCTTAGTGGGAGAACCAGCAATAAGCAGGACCGCGCAGGTGCACCTCTCACCGGGGACTCCCACAGCTCTGTCCCCAGCCCTGACCTCGCCACTTGCAGCAGACTCCTCCATCCAAGCGCTCAGGAACCTCAAATCCAGCTCACCAAGCAGAACTCGCCTCTTTCCCGCAGGACCTGTCCCCCCACCAGCGTTTCCCGACTCCACAGTGGCTCCGCTTGCTGCCCCGGTTGCCAAGCAGGAAGCACCGGGTCCCCAGTGAGCCCCACTCTCTCTCCCTCAGCATCCACCCCCTCTGATTCTCTCTCCAGTTCTCTCCATCCCACTGCTACTACCGCTTCAGCTGGTCTCACCTTCCAGATCCTTCTCCTTCCACACAGCACCAGGGAGAACGTCTTAAAATGCAAAGCTGCCCACAACAGGCCCATAACCAAATACCCCTCCAGGTAAAGCCAAGTGTGCTCCCAAGGTCTACGATTCTGGCCTCTCCCATCCCAGTTCCCGGGACCCCTCCCTCAGCCTCTCATCCCCAGCTGTGCTGTTCTTCCTTCCTCCTGAACGGGCACAGCCCCCCTCCTCGGCAGGCCTTTGCTCGTGCCACTCTCCCCCATCTTGACCCCTCTGCCTGGCTCCCCATCCCCCTCCTTCAGGACTAGCTTATGCAAGAAGTCTTCCCTGGCCACCGCTGCTTCAGGCCAAGCGCTACAGTTACTTGTCTATCCATGTCCCTCCCTGCACTGTCCAGTACCAGGTGGAACATTCCATCACCACAGAAAATTCTACCGGCCACTCTAGACCGTACGTTCCATGAGGGCAGGGCCTGAGTCTGGCAGGGCCTGGCAGACACCGGGAAAGCTCCCACGTGGGCTGAACAAGGGAAGGGGCCGCTGAGAGGGAAGAAAGTGGAGCTGGGCAAGTGGGCTGAGGCCCATCTCCTGTGTGTTGGGGCTGCGCTGTGCTGGATGTGGGCATTCCACTGGGGGCCTGGTCACTGGGGGAAGACACCCCATCTGGAGAAGCACCAAAGGCTCATGCAGCAAAGGGAAGTGAGCCACCAGGAAGGGGAATGTTCTTCAGCTGTCCCAAACCAGAGTGAAGAGCCACAGTCCCAACCTTCCCTTAGCTGCTTGCATCCAAGCCCAATCCATGAGGAAGATCTCCCACACCGAGGCTGGTCCTCCTCAAACCCTCTTTGGTGAGGGGGAGGCTTCACCCACACGACATGGCCTCACTCCCAGACGGGCTAGGTCCAAGCTCTGCCATGGAGGGTGACTGCTTTGTAGCTAACCCCAAACCCCAAGCCAATCAGGCCTGGCCTTCAGGTGGGTCCAAAGCTTCACACTCTGGATTCCTGGATTCCCCCTGCTACCTAGGTTTCCTCCCAAGTTCCTGGGGTCTGAATGTTCCCTGAGTCTGTCAGAACACAGGTCAGTGAAAGGGGCTGAGAGGTGAAGCAAAAGTCACAGACTCAATCCTCCCGTGCCCCCACGCTGGACCATGGCACCCTAACCCACAGCTGTCCCACCTGAAGTGGTCCTCCCAAGGCCAAGGGTTCCCCTCCCTGGCCCAGAGTCCCCGGGGCGGTTGCGGGGGCGGGGGGGCTGCCGGGAATGATACAGCCCAACAGTCAAGGCAAGGCGTCAGTTCCAGTTGCCACAGGATTGTTAAAAGTCAACTGTCTCCCAGGGAAGTGGTTACACGGGTGTTTGCTTTATAATAATTTGTTAAACGGAACATTTCTGTATGTGCTGTAGTTCACAATTTTTTTAAGATTAAAAAAAAGGCAATCGTCTTTGTGGAATGTAAACCCTGGCGAATGCCAAAACTCAGGCCAGTGCCCGTCACCACCCAGGACTCAGCCACCAACAGAACAGCCCCATGAGCCAAGCACCCCAGAAGCCCACTCTGTGCCCAGGGCCTGGCAGCTCCAGGCCTATACTTACTGGCGAGAAGGTTCTGCCAGCTCCCAATTAAGTGCCTTTGCAGGAGGAAAAGGGAGAAACAGGAGAGCACACACTGCTCTCTAGCTGGCACTCACCAGCATGATGCCTCTTCCCACCAGCCACACAGGCTGCCAGCCTCTGGACCCCAGGGCCCACAATACCCAGGGAGCAAAGCTGAGGATGAAGTGCGGTCTGAGAACTCCTTTTGGAAGAGAGAGGAAAACCATACAGAGAGCAAGCAGTTCACCCAATGGCCAAGACACACGGAACTGCTCCACCTTACTACTCAAAGATGTACAAATTAAAGCAGCGATGGGATGCCATTTTCACCCAACCTACTAGCAATGATCACCAAGAATGATAAGACAGGGGCAAGCAAAGAGGCCAGGAAGAAAGCCCTCTCACAAACCAAGGAGCAGAGTATAAGGAGGACGCCTGCCTGGGGGCAATCGTGACTATCTGCCAGTGTCCGGGTTATGCGCACCCATCTGGCAATTCCACTCCAGGGAAACGTCTGAGGAGACAAAATGACAGGTGTGCAAAGATGTGGGTACACTGGTATTCAGAGCAGCACCCTCTACAGGAATAAAAAATTGGAAGCATCCTAAATATTTGATACATAAATTATAGCATAACAGAACACTGGGCAGCATGTTAAAAAGAAAGGAGCAACTCCTAATTTATGATTAAAAGAGGCGCATGATCTTTGCCCAAGTGTTGAGGGAACAAAACTGGTTAGAGAATAGTATGGTATAGTATATACTAGGATAGTATGATCTTATGTATATTCACAAAGGGTAGGGGCAGGGGTTTACAAGTTGAATAGTTCAGGCTACAGAGGCCATACAATTCATAAAAGCAAAACTACCTGGAAAGATAAATCGTTGATCAGCTCTAGATGAAGAGCTAGATTCTGAGGGAGGTTCAGTTACCTGGGACTGTTTTAATTTTTTATAAGAATCATGTTTTATCAAAGAAGTAATAAAGATATGCCATTAAAATAAAACACTAGGTAAGAAAAAAACAGGCCTAAATACACATGGATACAAAGAACAGGAAAGGAACAGACATTTCTCCAAAGAAGACATCCAGATGGCCAACAGATACATGAAAAGATGTTCATCATCACTCACCGTCAGGGAAACGCAAATCAAAACTACAATGAGCTGTTACCTCACGCCTGTCGGAATGGCTAAAATCAACAACGCGGGAAACAACAGGTGTTGGTGAGGAGGTGGAGAAAGAGGAACCCTCGTGCACTGTTGGTGGGCATGCAAACTGGTGCAGCCACTGTGGAAACAGTACGGAGCTTCCTCAGAAAGTTAAAAATAGAGCTACCCTATGATCCAGCAATCTCATGACGGGGTATTTACCCAAAGAATACAAGAACACTAATTCAAAGAGATACATGCACCCCAATGTTTATAACAGCATTATCCACAATAGCCAAGATATGGAAGCAGCCCAAGTGTCCACTGACTGATAAATGGAAAAAGAAGTTGTGATCTCTATATACAATGGGATATTACCCAGCCATAAAAAAAGAACGAGATTTTGCCATTTACCATGACATGGATGGAGCTAGAGAGTATAATGCTAAGCAAAATAAGTCAGTCAAGAGAAAGACAAATACCATATGATTTCACTCATATGTGGAATTTAAAAAACAAAACAAATGAGCACAGGGAAAAAAAAGAGGGAGAGAGGCAAACCAAGAAACATATAACTACAGAGGACAAACTGATGGTTAACAAGGAGAAAGGTGTGAGGGAAATAGGGGATGGGGATGAAGGAGCACACTTGTGGTGAGCACTGGGTCATGTATGGAATTGTTGAACCACTATATTGTACACCTGAAACTAACACAACACTGTATGTTGACTAACTGAAATTAAAACAAAACCTTAAAAAAATAAAAAAGAAAGAACAGAAGAGGAAACAAGACAACAAAATCGGGACAACTGGGAAGGAGGTAGATGAGAGTAGCTGACTTAACAGACCTAAGAAAATGAAATCCTAAGTCAGCAGTGAGGAAAGCCAAAAAGCCACCTGATGTTCACCTGAGAATTACACAAAGCCTTAGGAATTACAGGCACCAGGGACCTGGGAGAGGTGGGGCGTGGAGCAAGAGGGCAGCCAAAAGCCCCTGTGATCAGCTTTTAGGTGTAGAGATCCCTCTCTAGCTCCCTGAAGCCAGGTGGCTGCCCCTCAGCTTGCTGGCAGAAGACTAGAGGATTATTTTCTCTGAAGGGTTAAGCAGAAGGACTCTGGTTTGAGAACACCAAGCACAGCTGAGAGCAGGGATACCAAACTGAAAACAGGGGAATTAAATGTGAGTTTACACTCTGAATGTTAAGACCCCCTTGCTTACCTCCCCCATCAGATTCTCAGAACGCTGGCTGTCTGGTGAATGTCCTCAAAGCTGCAGGATGGAAAAGGGTCTTCTTCTCTGGGTCACCTAGCCAGCCCTAGAGAAAAGAGTCAGAAGTTCCCCCAAAAGGACTGCTATTCTGTACACACACATACACACACACACACACACACACACACACACAGCTTCCAACCCACTTTTTAGTGAATATGCATAAACAGGCAAGCATTATCAGACATTAGAAGAAATTGTCTAATAAGAAGGATAGAGAACAAAATAAAGAGAATAAAAAAGGAAAGAGACAAAGCAAGGAGAGTAAAACTTTAAAGAATAACAGTTAATGTAGTCAAAATATGGTTCCATGAAACTCTAATAGGATGCTACAGAGCAATAACATGCAAAGAACCTAAGAGTTCTTGGAAATTAAAAATATGACAGTAACAATGAAAAATTCAGTAGAAGGAATGAAAGATATTGCTGAGAGAATCTCCCAGAAATAACAGTAAAAAGAAAGCTAAAGAGCGATGTTATGAGGTTCAACATCTAAATAATCAAATATATCAGTTACTAGCACAACAATGCTAAGTAATAAACAACTGCAACAACTCAGTGGCATACAACAATAAGCATGTACTGCTTATGCATCTGGGATGGTTGCTGTTCTTCGCTGGGGAGGGTTGGCTCTGCTCCACATGTCTCTCATCTTTCTCCTGGAAACAGTAGGCTAACCTGGGCGTGTACTTCTCATAGCGATGACAGCAAGCAAAAGCAAGCAAACTCCATCACATAAGTGACTTTCAGACTTTCATCTGTATCATGATTACAACATCCCATTGGCCCAGAGCGAGGCACATATCTGAGCCCAGAGTCAGAGAAGGAGGGGACCACAGCATTACATTGCAAAGGATATGGACACAAGGGAGAGGCTGTTTTTGCAATTGACCATGTAAGAGTTTTTTTAAAGACAGAAAATAGAAAGAATAGGAAGCTATCATAAAGTAAATAATTCCAATACACTTCCTAAAACTAAAGGACATGATTTTCTAGACTGCATAGCCCACCGAGTGCTTAGCAAACAAAAGGAAATAAAATCATACCAAAAATCACACCAAATACCAATTTCAGATCACTGGGAACAAAAAGAAGTTCCTAGAAGCCTCTAGAGAAAAAAAATAACAACAGGATTCATACAAAACTTGGAGAACCAAAATGGCATCTGAATTTTCAACAGCAATTCGAAAGCTAAAAGACAACGGACAAAGTCTTCAAAATTTTTAAGGAAAATACTTCCAAATTAGAATTCCATACCCAGCCAAACTATCACATTAAGCGTAACAGGAAAATTAAGAGTTTGTAACACATACAAGGTTTAAAAGCTTTACCTCCAGGGCATGTTTTCTTGGGAAGCCATGGAGAATGTGAAGCCAAAAGAGGAGGTAAACCAAGAAGTACAAAGGCATGGAACACAGGGAACAGGAAATCCTACTCAGAAGAGGAGGGAAGCCAATTCCCAGGATAACGGTGAAGGAAAAGGGCAAGAATACAGATACACGCCCGGCACAGAGAGCAAGCGGTCCGGACCAGGGCAAGTCAGAAGGTTCCAGGAGAGTTTTTCTCAGGAATATAAATCTGGTAAAACACTCATGTGCCGAATATACTGACAGGAGATCTGCACAACCAGGGGATAATGTGGAAAACAGTAAAATAGTGTTAGATGCACAGAAAATTAAGCAACTAACAACAACAATGATTAACTGTGGTGAAAACACAAGGTTCTGTAGCCAAAGGAAAATACTCACAATTTCATAGGACATAGGCCAAATAATGTAAACACCGAATACTGATCTATCAAAACATCTAGTATAACTCCCCCAGGAGCATGGGGCACAGTATGAGAGGGTGTGCATGCGTGTGTGTGTGTGTGTGTGTGTGTGTGTGTGTGTGTGTAACAAGTGGACAAGAAGTACAAAAGGAGGCTGGTTGCTCACTTTCCACAGTGAGAAGTCAGTAGATAGTGATTAGAAATAAAACATTAAAAAGTAGCAATAGAAACACATTTTGTAGAATTATGGAAATAGATACCGGAAAAGATCAATTGAAAGGGTTGAAAGCGGTTGATTATGGGACGTGAAACTGGGTACAAATGAGTCTATAGGCAGAAGGGGGGCTTCCTTTTCATAAGTGTTATGTAAGTATTTAATTCTTTGTGTTAGTGTGTAACTTTGGTAACAAGTGGAAACTAAATTTAAAAAGAAAAATTGCCCCCCTAAAAAGGGGGAAAGAAAAGCCAGAGAAAGCAGTGCGCTTGCCACTGTCAAGAGCTCAAAAACCAGCAGGCAAGACACCCATCCAATGCCAGGCTGCGGAACAAGTGAAGAATAAAGAAGCAGGTCATGGGGGGTTCCTGGGGGGCTCAGTTGGTTAAGCGTCTGCCTTCGGCTTGGGTCGTGATCTCAGGGTCCTGGGATCGAGTCCCACAGCGGGCTCCTTGCTCAGCGGGGAGCCTGCTTCTCCCTCTGCCTCTGCCTGCCACTCCCCCTGCTTGTGCGTTCTCGCTCTCTCTCTCACTCTCTCTCCCTCTCTCTCTGTCAAATAAATAAAACCTTAAAAAAGAAAGAAAGAAAGAAAGAAAGAAAGAAAGAAAGAAAGAAAGAAAGAAAGAAAGAAAGAAAGAAAGAAAGAAAGAAAGAAAGAAAGAAAGAAAGAAGCAGGTTATGGGCAGGGGGACCCAGGGGAAAGGACTGAATTCTGAGCGACTATGTTGGTAAAGCCTTCTGAAAAGCAGGTGATCAATAATTTCCAGTATAGAGTTACACGCTCCACAATTTTTCTATTCATCTCAAAGAGGCCTTTCAAAATACACCATTTGCAAACAGTATCTGAAAAAATGAAAAACTGGAAACATCCCAAATATTCATCCATAAAGGACTTAAATAAATTGCAGACTATCCATACAATGGAACATAAAGCAGATGTCCGAAAGGACATAGAGCTCGGTGTGCTGATGATGTGGAAAGATGCCCAAGACATGTTATTAAATGAGCGCAGTACAATATGTATCATATGGGTCCATTTGTGGAAGTAACAAGTGTGTGTGTGTGTGTGTGTGTGTGTGGATAGATAGATAGATAGATAGATATCTAGAAAAGAATGGTGAAGCTTTATTCAGCCAGCTGTAACAATGGGTATTTCTGGGAAATAGACCAAGGGAATTGATACTTTTTATATTACATTGATATGTTAATCAAATATTTATTGAGCACCTAAATATGGTGTGTGCTATAGTACTTGGACTTTTTATCATAAGAATCAGAAGAAAATAAACAAGGATTTAGAAATAAGAAAAAATAAGGGGCTCCTGGGTGGCACAGTCAGTTAAGCAACCGACTCTTGGTTTCAGCTCAGGTGGCGATCTCAGAGTCGTGAGATTGAGCCCCGCCTCAGCCTCCCTGCTCAGCATGCAGTCTACTTAGGACTCTCTCTCCCTCTCCCTCTAGCCCTCCCCGGCCTCTCTTTAAAATAAATAAAAATAAATCTTCCCAAAAAAAGTTTGGAAAAGAACTAAGAAAATATAAATACTAAAATAGTTGATTAAACCTTGTTTCCATTTTAGAAATAAAATGTCACCCAGAGGATATAGAAGGATGTGGGAGCCCATCAACCCAGGCTACACGGGGACTACTCCAGAAAGTTGGGAGCCTGTAGGAGGATCCTTCCCCCACTTCCTGAGCCGGGAGCCTTCGCCACTCTCAATAGTGAACAACACTAGCCCTCCAGTCAGCCCCATAGGAGCAGGACTCTATCTCCCGGGTGTGATGTGACCGCACACTAGAGACTCTTTGGGACACTTGGCTGGGACCAGGGGACGGACCCAGCGGGCCTGAATCTAGTGAGGTCAGCGTGCTAGTCACTGCTGCATGAAGTGGGGATGTTCTCTGATGACTGGAAGCCGTCCCTCAAAGCCCTCAAGAAGCCCCAAACACCCCTCCAATCTCGACTAACAGAGCTTCTCTGGTGGTGGGGTTCCAAAGTACTAACAGGTGTGGGCGAGGGATCCCCCTGTCTCCAGCACAGGGTGATGACTAAAGGGGCACAGGCCTGGGAGCGAGTCGGCCAGCTCTGGGCTCTGCCGCGGACCCTGTTGGCCTCAGGAGAGGCCCTCAACCACTCTGAACCTCTGCGAGCCAGGACGGTGATGCCCACTGGCGAATCCACCGGAAGTAGCCAGTGCAGTGTCTGGTGCAGGGAGGTGCTCACCCCATATCCAGCGTTCAGAGAGGGGTCCTAAGACTTGGCTTCTAGCAGGACAGCTCGCACGCCCACCCTCCTTCAGAACCAGCCAGAGCTGAAGTTACCCTGAGGCCTCAGGCACCGGAGCAGGGGAGAGGTGAGGGGGGGTGGAGGAGGGAGTGGAGGAAGCACAACCTGAAAGGGTGGCAGCATTGGGTAAAAATACAACACCAGAAGGTCCCTGATCAGAAGGGCAGAGTGCTCGTCCTGGAACAGCCTCCCACAAGCATGCGTGAGGAAGTGGGCATGCTTCCTTAAACCACAAAAGGCAATCTCCCAAGAGAGACGAGGCTGGTCAGAAAGGCTCCACAACACTGAGAGACAGATACTACAATCCTCATTTTGCAGATAAGGAAACCAGGGTTCCAATTAACGTGCCCAAGGTTACCCAGTCAGGAAATGAATTCAGCCTCTAAAAGACACACACACACACACACACACAAAACGTAGATGTCAGCTCCAAAGCACTGTCCCAGCTAGAAGGACCTCATGCTAATAACAGGGGAATGCAAATTCGTGCACAAATACTGAATCCCTTCTTTTTTTACCAAATAAATAGACATTTTTAAAACTGATAATCTACAGAGCTAGTAAAAGAGGTCAGGAAGCTGACATTCTCAACCTCTGCTGGGAAGAGTGCAAACAGAGCCTTTCTGTAAACTAACCAGCAATACATATGACCATTCAAACACCTGCACTGACTTAGCAATAGCTGGAAACTTTCAATGGGCAGAATTCTCCCATTCGGCGCCTCTACTCCCAGCACTTCCTATAGTGACACCATGAAACCAAGACATATGGATGTGCACTGCCGCACGTTCTGCCATTTTTATTCAACCTGATACAGCCCTACCATGAAGTTGTCGTGTTGATGTGGGAAGTTGCCCAGAATATACTACTAAGTAGAACAATCACTGTTCACACTGTTATGAATTCACAAAGTTCCAAATCAGGGGAGCCCAGGGGGTTCAGTCAGTTAAGCATCTGCTTTCGGCTCAGGTCATGATCCCGGGGTCCTGGGATCGAGCCCTGCGTTGGGCTCCCTGCTCAGCGGGGAGTCTGCTTCTCCTTCTCCGTCTGCCCCTCTCCTCTGCTCTTGCTCTCTCTCGCTGTCTCTCTTTCTCAAATAAATAAATCTTTTTTTTTTTTTTTTTTTTAATTAGAGCAGGCTCCCCACTGAGCAAGAAGCCCAATGCTGGACTCGATCCCAGGATCTTAGGATCATGACCGGAGCCGAAGGCAGCCACTTAACCGGCTGAGCCGCCCAGGTGTCCCATAAATAAATAACATCTTTGAAAAAAAAAGTTACAAATCAATTATACACACCCACACACACAACTTCTGGAAGGATCCCTAGGAACTGTGAACAGAGGTTAGAGAGTAGAGGTTGATGGGCTTCAAGTTTTTACTATATCCCCTCCTGCACTCTTTAAACTTTCACCATGACTGTGGTGACTTTAAAAACACCCGTGTGATTTAAGCCAGAAAATCCACTTCTAAGAATTTACCCCGAGAAAAATGTGCCCTGCCCTCCATCAATATTTGTTGAATAATAAATTTAAGCAAAGATCCAGTGATGAGGATGTTCACCCACATGGAGGAAGAAGAAAGGAAGAAGCAGCTTATATATCCATCCACAAAGTGCGGTTCTAACCAATGCGAGCAGGACCTGCAGCCCCTGGGAAGATGAACAGGAATACCCACCGAGACCCACACGCATGCACAGTAAGAGGAAAGTCTCAGTCACAAAAACGTTGTATAGTCAGCATGATCCCATTTTGTTTTCTGTAGCAAGATGGTGATATTACTAAACTCTTCTCCTTTGTAATGTCTTTTTTTATAATCATGCACTGCTTTTTAATAAGGAAAAAACTTTTCTCTTATAAATAAATGTTAAAGCTACAGCAAAGGCTTGCATGAGATGCTTGCCTCTGTAGAAAACCAATGGTTTCCACAATCTCAGTAGTGATGAAAAGACCACCGTGGGATGCAATGGGACCTAACACTACCAGCACGTCCCCCAGCACCGAGGGAACGAA
This sequence comes from Eumetopias jubatus, assembly GCF_037043125.1. Taxonomy (NCBI): domain Eukaryota; kingdom Metazoa; phylum Chordata; class Mammalia; order Carnivora; family Otariidae; genus Eumetopias; species Eumetopias jubatus. Next base: position 28,594,295 of record NW_028274811.1, on the reverse strand, counting down.
TGGCGCCCCAGCTTTGACAATGGGTGGTGCCCATATTTGGATGTGGTCTCGAAATACAGGCTCGCCATCTCAAGAGTCCCTATATCTTTTTTTTTTTCCTAAAATTTATTTATTTATTTGAGAGAGAGAAGAGAGCAACATGAGTGGGGCAGGGTGGCGGGGGGAGGCAGAGGGAGAGAAGCAGACTCCCCTCTTTGGGGCTGGATCTCACGACCCCAAAATCAGGACCTGCGCCGAAATCAAGAGTCAGAGGCTCAGCCAGCTGAGCCACCCAGGCGCCCCGACGCTATGACCTTTACAGGCTAGGATAACTTCTGTCCTGGCTACCTCGCAGTAGGGCTGACAGAGGAGCGGAGGAGAGGCCTACCGCGTGCCAGGCACTGGTGGGGTATGTGTGAGCGTGAGGTTGTTCCTCACCGACTCCATGCCTGACTCTCACAGAGCCAAGACAAAAATCTGGAGATGCCCCCGGGAATGGGCTGAGGCGGGTTTCCAGCCCACCCCCCCAGCCCCACCCCTGCAGCCATCCCCTACCCGCCACCTCGTAGAGCACTCAGCCACACACACCTGCTGTCCCCTCCCTGACACATCTTTCAAGGAAGTCAGAGTCCTAAAGAAAAGCAAACCCCTTGGGCGGCTGCTGGAAGCAACAGTAGCCCTACTGTCCCAGCTGTAAGAATCCCTTTGCAAAGAAAGTTTTTACAAAGAGAAAGGCAAAGAGAGAAGTGGGGGAGGGTTAACGACAACAGAAGGGCAGAGTAAACCATTTCAAGTCCTGACATAGGCAAACTGGTTCTTAAAGTCACCTGTTTCTGAACAGGAACGCGAAGCTCTGTCCCGTCATGCCACACAGCTGGGGCGCTGTGCATTGCCAACTAACTTATATAAGTTCATGAAAACCCCATTCTTTTGAGTTCCCTGTTTGTGCAAATAGTGTCAGGGGCGCATCCGAGCACCATGGCCATCCATCACCGCCCATACATTTCCCAGACTGGCGCTGACTCACCTGGGCCCGAACCCATGCTGTGCCGGCTGCAGGCAGCATCTGTCACCACAGCGCCTTCCGGCCTGTGGTCACCTCTTCCCCACGGATCAGGCCCACGACAGCCAGACTAATGATGATGCAACCCTGAGCATTCAGAGGGAGAGGAAAAGGGCCCCGGGGACTGAGACGATGTGTTATGTGTTTATTTTGATCGACCAACACAACCAAAGCTTGGGGCTTTGGAAACCACTGCCCTGCCCTGGAGAGAAGAGGGCCAATGGGCTTGAGACAACCTTGTAGCCCCGCCAGCCCAGAGCGAAGGACCCCTTCGCTCTGCTCCCATGGCACAAGGCACAGTGGGACTCTAATAATCCAGGGTCAGCAGCTACCAACTAGTTATAAGCTGCCCTCCAAGCCCATTACTCACCCTTCAAACAGGAATTCTTTTCTAGAAGTCCACTTAAAAAAGAAAAATGCACACATACCCATTTGCAGCCTCAGAGCACCGGTCCCAGGGGACAAGAGGGATTCAGCTGCACACACCCACCATAGCCTGGATGCAGGAGGATGATTCAATGCCTTGATTTCACACAGCAATGAACACCAGGCAAGCCCCATCTGTGTCCCTGAAAATGAGATACGTTTACTTAGTTACATATTTGACATGAGCTCAAATGAGCAAATAGTATAATACATCCCTCTAGGATACTTATAAACTTTACACCTTAAATTCTCAGTGTATATTGATCTTTGCTATTTATGTACATAAATAAATATAGACACATTCAGGCACACATGACTAATGTACAAAATCTGGCTAATGTTAAGACTACCCAAACAGACTGGAAAGTGTTAACAAAAATCTGCAACATGGTTCTCACTAAATCAACACCCTTAAAAATCAACACTTGTTGCTTCCGTGAGTTCCTGAGCAATAAGGCTGGGTTGGTCTCCTGGGGAGCACAGATCCATTGGTCTTTTCTCTGTCCCCAAAAAGGAAGTATTTTCCCGGAGACCTTGGACCCTAACCACAAATGTACATCCATGTTGCACATCTCGTTCGGACAGGAGAGACTTAAGCAAGCCCAGTTATTCTTGAAGAGATTCATTCTTAGTAACCAGCTATATGATCTAAACACTGCTTCAGTGGTTAGAGAAGCAGCAAGGAACAAAGTGGACAAAACAGGCATATCCTTCACCTCACAGAACTCACATTTTTATAGATTTTATTTATTTATTTGAGAGAGAGAGAGCGAGCACATGCGTGTGAGCAGGGTGAGAAGCAGAGGGAGAGGCAGAGAAGTTCAAGCAGACTCCCACTGAGCACGAAGCCCGAAGCGAGGCCCCATCCCACAACCCTGAGATCATGACCTGAACCGAAACCAAAAGTCAGACACTCGACTGACTGAGCCATCCAGGTGCCCCAATTATGGCTTTTAGTGTGGGATTTTGCTTTTGCTGATCTGTTTCCTAATCCTGGTGGCAAAATCCTTTTAACTTCACACTTCTGTCAAGAGTCTCATTTTTCTCAAACGTGTAAACTGTGGCTCCAATCAGTGTATCTATCAAAAGGGCCACGTGATCCTGAAGTTGGTTCTAGGCTGAGAAAAGAGACCCATGGATTATAGCATGGGGTCCTATCTTCTGTTTCTGAGTTACTCCAGAGAGGTCAGATGTCAGCCAATGTTCAACATTTCTGAACTGCTTGCCATCCAGCTGTGGGAATCAGACCACCTACCAAGAATCCAGAGACGTCTCAAAACATCTAGCAAGTCCTGAGAGGTTTCAGTGATGCCCTCAAGAAAGTTGTACCCAAGAGTTAAAACCATCTCTTAGAAAAACACATCACTGGATAAAGAGAAGTTATTTTGTGGGGATCTAATTGTGGGTTCCAGAGTATGTTCCAAAAGAGGAGACAAGAAAGAAGTGCCACACTCCCCTGGGCATGTATCACCAGCAGGAGATCTGGTCTGGCAGATCCCAATGGAGGCTCCAAATCAGGACAGCTCTAGACACTCAGGGACAGAGTTCAGCCAGTTGAGCAGGGACAGGGACAGGCTTCACGACTGCCTCTCGGGGCGGGGGGCCGGGGGGGGGAGCGGCGCAGGAGGAGTGTCTTTCAGCCTGAGCCCCTCACCTGCCTGACATTTGAAGGAACATCCCTGCTCATCTGCAAAAGGGTCAGCCCCATCACTCCCTGGGCAAATCGGGTGGAGATGGAGCTTTTTTGTTCATTCTCTGATTCAGCTCCCGAGAATCCAAGGATAGGAGGGCTAGCAGAGTTTGCTCACAACGGAGATGGTGTATTTTCTAACCAGAAAACACATCTCAGCCAGTTACCACTTCGTTCCCTTCTCCAAAGTGATTATAATTATAGTATTTGTTCCATAATTGCTGCCTACTTGCACATACGAAATCCCTGAATCTTAAAATAAATTACAGCTCCCTTTTTTTATTTAACAGCTATTGTGCTGCTAGTTTACAAAGAGGACGAGATACCTCTAATTATTATTGTAGTAACCAGCCTAAGGTGAGTGAAGCTTGAGTTTTCAGCAAGTGACGTGACTTATTAGTACAAAAGAGAATTATCAAAAATAATTTTACTGAACAGCCTAATTAGGGATTTCTCAATTCTAGGCTCAAGGGCCAGCAAGAACAACCTTTGATCTGCCCTTTTTCTGGCTTGCTGCTGACCTCAACACAAAAGACGAGGAAATGTAAGCCAGCCATGGTCAGGGTCCCCCACAGGGCATTTGGCATCATAACTTAATCCAGTGACACTAATTTCTGAACGCCTATTTAAAGAGGGCTCCGGACTTCTCTGGAGAAAAGGGTGCAGGACCCAGGAGGTTATTCTGTGTCTAGGGGCTGTCAAGAAACCTCGGAGGAGCTGGGCTTTGGACCCTGGTGCTAAGGCAGGCAGAACAGACTTGCAGCAGGGGCCAGGGCAGCAGGTCTCAGACAGGCAGGACGGCGGCTGGCGACAGGTTTAATCCGCATCTTCGACGTGCCTTTTGCCTCTGAGTGAGGCCAGAAACTGACACAGCTGTCAGAGCCCCAACGAGAATGTTTGAACCGACTCCCAGCTGCCATGCAGGGAGGAGGGACTGACGGGGTCACTCCCATCTCGGGAGATGTCTGAGCCAGGTGTGCCCAACAAAAGGCAAGGCCACTGCTTCTCCCCGTGGTGCCCTTGTTTGCTCACCACGGGCAGGAGGGGCCTCCCGGCCCACGAGGAGCTCATGGGAAACACAATCGCACCTTCTGAGACAGGCACCACCTTTCCCGCTGGGGGTGGGGGCGGGGGGTGGGGGTGGGGACTCTGTGGGAGTCTCCATCCCAGATTCCTGCGGGGGGGGGGGCGCTCCCAGACCGCACTGCTCCCAGACAAGAATGAACTTGGCCGGGCGGAAGGAAAGCCCCCCACAAGGCCAGGAGCAGAAGCGTGGGTCCTCCCTTGACCTCGTGTCCCCACGACGCTGCCCCAACACCCTGCCGCCATGCCACAGCCATCTGACAGCCATCAACCCAAATACCGATTCGCCAGGGCTCCCACTTGGGAGGCTCACATCCCAGGACTGGGACTGGGGGATGTAACTCATCGGTGACAGAAGACTCACAGGATGTCACTGACAGAGATGAACATCTTCTTTGCCCCAGGCTCTAAGCCAGAAGCTGGTGACACACAGAAGGACAAAGTGGTCCACGTCCCTGTCCTCAAGGGACCCGTGGTGTAGTGTGGGCTGGAGTCACCCCGCTGCTTACCGACGGCACAGAAACTTAGCCGTGCCCCTTCACCCTGTAGTCTCAGCCTTTATCTGGCGAGGAGGACAAGCCACTTTGTGGAGTGACTAGATATTGATTGAACGCCTACAGATGCTACGCACAGGAGGCAGCCCAGCACAGTGCTTAAAAGTAGTCCCCACACAGGATGCCTGGGTGGCTCAGTCGGTTAAGCGTCTGCCTTCGGCTCAGGTCATGATCCCAGGGTCCTGGGGTCAAGCCCAGCATCGGGCTCCCTGCTCAGTGGGGAGCCTGCTTCTCCTTCTCTCCCCACCCCCACTCATGCTCGCTCTCTTTCTTTCTCGCTCTTAAATAAATAAATAAAATCTTGAAAAAGAAAAAAAGAGTTGTCCCCCCAGCAGGCTCCCTGGGTTGGGATCCCAGCTCCCGTCCTCACTAGTCCTATAACCGTGGGTCGGGTAGACAGCTGTGCCCATGTGCTTATGCACCAAGTAGAGAGAAGAGGACCCGTCTCTCCCAGGGCTGATGTGAGAAGTCGATGGGTAAACACCCGTCAAATGCCGACAGCAGTGCCTGGCACAGAGCTGGCGTTCCCAAAGTGCTTAGTATCGGTATTATCGTTACAGCCACTCATTACTCTGATCCTCTGACATGCTGGGGATCCAGCAGGGAAGAAAAGACAGTTCTTGTCACCAAGGGAGATGGAACTGCCCCATTGCTTGCTTTGCACAGTGATCATTGGTTCCTGGGAAGCCCGGGGGAGGGCCCCTACCCAACTTAGTGGGGAACACCCCTAGAAGAAGAGACATCCCAGGCAAGCCCTGAAGGCCAGGCAGGTGTTAGCCAGGCCAGGCGCAAGGAGTAGGGGGAGGGGAGGGCAGTCCAGGCACAAGGAGCAGCATGTTGCAAAAGCAGTGACCAGGGGAGCAGCACGGACGGTGAGGGGTGTGTGGGCGGGGACATCCTCAGTGGACCACGGTGAGGATGAAGGGGACCTGCCCACCCAAGGGCCCTGAGAACTTGGCCCTTGTACAGGTGCAGGAATTATCCAGTTTGTTTTTCACTAAACCCCAAAATAAACATCTAGAAACAAGTGTTTACGGAGGCCCAAGGCAGCTCTGGGCTGGGTCCAGTGGAGCAGATGGACTGAATAAGACCCTCGGCTTGGCTCCAGGACCCCAGGGTCCCGACCCAGACCGCAGAACTCAGGCGGAGCTGCCTGCCCCCGCTGAGGCGTTCATGGACACGGGCCCAGAGCTGCCAGGGCTCCCCGGTGGGGCCTGCCCCGTGCCTGTGATGACTTCTCTCTGACACACACACACCCTGTCAACATGTCACCTGGCATGGGGTGCCTGTTACCTCCTACACAGGCATACCTGCCGCACGGTGCGGGGGCCACTGTGCTTTGTTCTGCTGGGGTTTGAGGTTCTTATTTTTTAAAACAGCGTTCGTTTCTACTCTAAAGCCTTTCTCAGACTAGGTGACATGTCCTACTGTGCCTGATTTTACAAGAGACAGGGAGCCAGAGGTTGGAGCGGGAGAGCTGGACCTGGTCATCAGGTGGATCGCAGGGTAGGTGATAGAGACCAAGCAGGGGTCCACTTGGGCCTTCAACAGCGGCCACCAGAGCCATCCGAGCAGACATGGCCAGAGTCTGGCCCCAAGCCACTCCCTGTGTAGCTCAGATAACCCGGATAAGCCAGGGGAGGATGCTGGTCAGCCCTTCCTTGCAGAGAGTGGCTGACAGCCCAGCTCCCCGTCCCAGACCATCACCTCCTCACTGTGTGATCTGAGGGAGTCACGTACCCTCTCTGTGCCTCAGCCTCCTCACCCATAAATAGGTTTCCTAATAGCCCAGAGCCCAAGAGGTTGTCTGAGGAGTAAAATAAAGAACATCAAGGGTCCAGGAGATCCTAGCACAGTCTGGCTCTCGGTCATGTTAGCTGTTACTACTCCAGCAATTTTCTGGGGGCCGGGGGGGGCGCGTCAAGGCCAGCAGAGAAGCTGCCACTGGCCTCCCAAGTACCATTTCCTATCCTCCACTCCAGGAGCATGTGGGGGCTGACAGAAACAACCTGGAAACCTCTTGTTTGCTGGGGGGAGGGAGACGAAGCTCCGGGAGAAAAAAAAAAATTCATTCAAATTTTATGGGCACTTCTTTTTTCACAGACCTGAGCACCAGGCAAGCCATTCCTCAAATCTATTCCACAATCGAAGACAAGTTAAACAGTAGGGGATGTAGAGTGTAATACAAGTCACAATGAACATATTCATCCCAAACCAAATCTGGGAGCAAGGGGAGCTCACTGTGCGTGCTCTTGGTTCCCGGGCTGCCCGGGGATGTGAGTGTGGACAGTTCATCCCTGCCTGTCTGGACAGCTGGGGTCCACATCTACTCCTGTAATTCACCATGACAAGGGCTGGGTGGGCTCTCCCTCTGTGATATGCTGCTGAGTATCTCTGGGGAGGAACAGAGCCCCCTCCACAGCCCAAGGGCCGGGACACAAAGCCCCAAACAGAGAAGCTCAGTCGGGTGCATTCAACACCAAGAGCTCCTCAGCCACTTCTGGGAACCACACCGTGGTCACCAGAGAGCCCACATCTCCAGAATGCACTTCCTCACTTCCCCTAGAGAACCCTGGCAGGAGCTCCACTCCCTGCTCTGTCTTTCCCTCTCCTCCATGAGCCGCTGCAGCCCACCCCATAGGCCAGGCCAACCAGTAGCCCATGGGAGAATTCAGGGCTGACCTCTCCCCCCAGCGAGGGGCCCCTTGTGCTGGGCTGCCAGGCCCCTCCGCAGGGCAGTCCCCGGACCTCTGGCCAGCCCAGGCCACAGCAGAGCCACCACGGGGGCCGGGAGCAGGCATAACTCAGCACAGCCAGCCGGGCCACTGAACCGCCCCAGGGCCCACACCTGTAATTTAGTCCATGGGCCCAGGCTGGGGACAATGGCCTAGAAAAGCCAACAGATGGGATACATGCATTAAAGGCAGATTTCTGTGCCAAGTGTGCAACTTAATTACATAGCCGGGGTACTCTCCTCTCCCGTGAACTCTCACCCCAGCCTCTGATGACACAAAGGAGAGATTAAGCCCTACCTGCCACAGGCCAAGGAAGCCAAGTCTGTATCCCAAAAGCAGAGAGGCCAGAGCCGAGCATGGCCCCAAGAGGAGGAGGAGAGGGACAGGTATTCAGCAGCCAAGATCTGTGTGAAATTCTGAGTCTCCTTCCACGATACCTCATGACCATGATGGCCTTCTAGCGCAGAAGGCGCCAGGCTTCTGAATGGCCCCAGTACCTGCAGCCCTCTTCCCCAGTTCGGGCCTTCTTCTTGGTGGCCATGACCCCAAAAGATGGCCACTGACCCCACATTGCCATCCTCTCTGCAGCCAAGGCCAAGTCACGTGGGCAGAATAAGCCACCGGCTGTGATGGGGGAGGGCTCACTAGGCCCCTGTGGGGACACAACCTGATGGGCATGGTTCTTACTTACCATGGGCTGATCACCTCCACCCTCCAACGCCCTGCCTTGGGTAGGTTTGGCCCTCCCAAACCACATCTGGGGAAACCCTATGGCCAAGTCCTGAAGACAGTGGACAGCGAGCCTCGGGGAAACCCAGGGCAGCCCAAGTGCTTCCCCTCCTGAGGCCCTCGTGCTGAGGTGTGCACCCCAGGGTAGAGGAGCTTGGCAAAGGCTTCTGTCACTGTGGACCGAGTATCCTGTTGGAGCGATGTCAACCCCATGCTCTAGAATGGCCCCCATCCCAGCCCATGTGCCTAGAGGGAAAGACGGGGATGCCACCCGCCCAGGATCTGGCCCAGTTTGGGAGTTAGGGACTCATGGCTGAGACTTACAGCAGCAATTTAAGCACGATCTCTCAAACCGAGGTGGGTGGTTCCAGTACGCATTAGGAGAGGGGAGGAAGCAAAGCAGGCCAGACCAATCAAGGAATGGTCTACCAAAGGGAAGGGTCTCGGCCTTGCCCCTGCCCTGCCATGAAGAAGCAGAGGCCAGGAGGACAGGAATATGCAGGGCCAGGCGTATGTCCCGCCCTACCTCGCCCACAAACGTGGTAGGCCTGCCACCCACCAGCCTAAAGGATAGACAGCCACAGAGCCTGGACCGCAGATTTGAGCAAGGGGCCCCTGGACCAGCAGCAGGGTCCCTGGAGCAGGGAGAACCCCCACGTTGAGGGGGCTGCATCCCTCAGCCCCTAAGCCCTACTTGAGGCCCTTGTCCATGCCGCCTTTGACGTGCATACCAGCCCAGCAGCCTTGAGACGCTCCCCACACTCCTAGCCCTGCTGAGGTCCCGGCACTGCATCTGTGCCGTCCGTCACTGTGGTCGGGGCCTGGTGGCGCCTCCCATCAGACCCCCTCAGGCTGTGGTGGGCACTGGCCGGGGGCAGAGACTTGCCAAAGCCACAAATCCAGCCCTTCTCATTGCCCCAGAAACCAGAGTCCCCAGAGCCGGCCCTTCCAGCAGACAACACAGCAGGGAGGGGAGCTCTGGGCTGGCGACCCCTTGCCTGGGTCCAGGCCACTCTGAGAGCTAAGAGAGCACCAGAATCACCAAATGAGCTCCATTCAGCGGAGTGTGGCAGAGCATCATTCCGTCCAGTGTAACAATAGCGATAAAAGACCCCCCTCGGGGCCTCAGTGTCCCCATCTGTGAAATGGTCACTGCTGTAACCCCACTTCAAAGGGAATGGAGAGGGCATACCGTGGAGAGTGTATCACACTGCTCAAAACACACATGTGGCTCTCACCCTGGGGCTCCTTTCCATTAGTAACCTCTGATTCTCAAATATGTGTCTCCAGTCTGCGGCTAATATTAAGGACCAAAATTTGGGAACAATTTCTATAGATTTGGAGCAGATTTAAGCAAGTTCCTGTAGCAACATCCCTTTCATCACTGGCTTCCCAATTAGTTTTCCTGTGTGGCAAGGAAGGACAGAGCATCAAGGGAGTAGAGACAGTGGGTGGCCCGGCCACGCGTGGGGAGGGCAGAGCGCCAGGAACAGCAGGCCTCACGCTGCACGGCTAGGCACGAGGCAGCCCCTGGTGCCCCGGGAGCAGGCAGAGCGGCCCGGAGCCTGGGCCGGGCTCAGACCCCCTGGGCTTCAGACTGTAGTCCCGCTGCTTCCGCGCTAAACCCCCCTGCCTCAGTGTTCTCATCTCTACAACAGGGATCACAATAGCGCCTGCCTCCTGGGGTTGAAGATGTGCAGAGAAACAGTGTGTAGAGCCGGTGGCAGCAAGCCTGGCTCGCGTCCAGCCCAGGGAGCCCTGGCGGTCACAGCAGCCTCCCCAGGAACAGCCTCTCCACTGCCAGCACCGAGGGGGCTGGGCCGGGTCTCAGGTGGTGGCCAGAGGAGGGCCGGCATGCTGCTGTCCTCTCTCCTCTGTGCCCCTGGGCCTGCGGGTTTAGCCCCACTGTCAAGCGGGGATGAAGACGCCGCCTCCCCTCGCCACCTCGTTCCCAGTCTCCACTCACTGGCCCCTACTCAGGGCTCCTCTGAGAGGCAGGATGGGCAGAGACAGGGAGGTCAAAGAAAGCAGGGAAGAAACCCAATCCCCTGTCTGAAAACTGTCCCCCTCCACACAGGAGCAGGTCCAGGGGTCTGGAGGACTCCAAGAGAATGGACCAAGGCCTCGGGAAGGAGGGTCTAGGGTCCCAAGGTGGGGTCATCCCAAGTTGGAGAAGCACCCAAGCAGATCCCTGGGTCTCTGCTCCCCCAGGAAGCAGCTGTCCTGAAAGGAAGGGTCCTGAGTTTCCCAACTCAGGCCCTCTTGATCCCCTCCCCCAGGATATTAGGTCACACCAAAGGAGGTGACAAGTGGCAAACGCCTTGACCTTGGGACCCCTCGGGCCAGCTGCCTGACTGCAGGGCCACACCTCTGCAGCCATCATTGGCCTGGGTGCCAACGGAGGCCCCCTAAGCAGTGCTGGGAGGGGAGTCCTGACCAAGGGGCATTTTCAAAGCCCACCCTCCCTCTTCAAGCCATAGAGAATGGGCACAGGAGCCTAGCAGAGAAACTGGAGAAGGGAGGAGAGTGAGCACCATCCAGGGTATTCACAGCCAACACCCACAGGCACCAGGAGGCACAGCTATACTCAGAAGCAACCCTCAGGCCACTGGTCAGCTACCCGAGGATGACTTTGGACCACGTGGGCCCTCCACCCAGTGGGAGAAGAGCAAACACGAGACACTCTGAAAGGAGTTCAAGGAAAATTCCCAATCTGTCTTCACTCTGAAGACTACTTTTGAAAAGTGGAGTATGTCCATGCTTGATGGTCCTCCCTAAACCATTCACCTCATTGGCATCATCACTGTGCCCGTGATTATCTATTGCTTCAGTGCCCACTCTGTACCCGGAACACAGCACTGTATTTAACTAGCCCTGGAAGGCAGTTGGTATTATTTTCCTCGTTTTACAGAGAAGGAAGACAAGTCTCAGAGAGGTCAAGTGACTTACTGCGGGTCACACAGCAAGAAGCAGTAAAGCCGCTGACTCCAGAGCCTGCACGGAGACACCTGGACAGCATCTAGCCCAGCCCTGCCCTCACTGCGGCCACGAGGACCAGGGACGACAAGGGGACGTCAGCAGGTGAGTGCGTGAGACACACAGCAGTGTAGCCTGAGCTGAACTCCGATCTCAGGCCTTGACACTAAGCAGCCTAAGATCTCAGGTCTGCCGCCTCCTAACCACTCTAAGGCCCCGTTTCCTCACCTCTGAAGCGCAGATGCTCTAGTCCCAAGCTCTTGTGGGGCTGCCACGGAGTCCAAAGCACTTAGCAGGCCAGGTACTTGTCAGCACACCGTAAATGCAAGGTTTTACCAGCATTCGTGAAGCTTCTCTCCGGCCCTCGCGCCTGGTGCCCAAGCAGCAACAGGACTCTCAGAGAGGCGTGGGTCCCTACTCGCCGCACCTCCGAGAGGCAGCACCAGCCTGCTCAGCCAGGCCAGATGAGCCACCTGCCATAGCCCCCCGGAAGCTACGTGTCCCTAACCCGTCATGAAGTTTACCAGAGGCCACAAACCTCATTTAACAAACCTGCGAACACACGTTTATCGTTAACTCCCCGGATCCGATCTTCCCTACAACCAATAGAGGGAAGAAGGAACGCCAACTGTCGCCATGTCTCTGGGATCCAAAGAGGCAAGTGTCTGCAATTGAGGCACACCTTCGCCACCTACAACGGGGAGATTTCAGGGAGGCCACTGCCCTCTTGTGCTTGGGTCTCCCTTCCTGTAACACGGGTGGCTGGACCGGCCGGGACAGAAGAGTCCAAGGGCTTCTGGCCTGTCCTTCCCAGAGGAGGGCAGAGCTGTCCAGCTGATCTGTAACACAGGCCATCAATGCGAGCCTCATACTTAACTTTAAATTTCCTAACAGCCACATTTAAAAAAAAGAAACATGGGGCGCCTGGGTGGCTCAGTCTTTGAGCATCTGCCTTTGGCTCGGGTCATGATCCCGGGGTCCTAGGATCGAGCCCCGAGTAGGGCTCGCTGCTCAGCGGGAAGCCTGCTTCCCCCTCTCCCACTCCCCCTGCTTGTGTTCCCTCTCTCGCTGTGTCTCTGTCAAATAAATAAAATCTTTAAAAAAAAAAAGAAACATGAAATTAAATGTAACAGTATATTTTATTTAACCCTAAATAACAGAGACTATCATTTCAACATGTAATCAATATTGAAAAATAATTAATGAGATATTTTAGAGCCCTTTTTTTTCATACGACGCTTTTGAAATCCTGGGTATGTCTCACGGCACGCCTCAGTTTGGACTAGTTGCATCTCCGGCGCTCATCAGCCATCCCGTGGCTAGTGGCTCCTGAATTGGATAGTCCAAGTCTCAGAGAAGTGGCAGGAGTCCTTCTCCCTACACCTAGTTTGACAAGCCTGGAACTGTGAATGCCTTGCTTTTTATTAAAAATAATTGTAATTATGGAGTACAAGATAATCATTTTTTGAGTCGTTCCTAGGGGTCAGGCACACGCTTCACAACGATCCTGTGAGAGGATTTTACAAAGGAGGAAACGGAGGCACAGAGAGGTTAAGTCATCTGTCCAAGGTCACACAGCTACTATGTGGTAGAGGTGGGATTGGAACCATGCAGTGGGGACACAGAGTCCAGGCTCCAAATCCCTGCTCTACCCTGCCTCCCCAGCCCCGCCCGTTCTGCCTGCCCCCCTGGGCCACACCTCAAGCTGTCCAGGAGGGCAGCTTTAAAAGGCTCTCTTCCTCCCTCCCCGCCCCAGGCTCCTCCTGCTTCCACAGCCCAGCCCTCCGCCGCTGCATTTGGGCGGCTCTCACCCACCACCACCTGTAGAGCTGGCAGGCCTGGCCTGGGAGCAGCGACTTCATTCACAGGCTGGTAAAGGGGCTAATTAAACACCCAGCCCACGCCCCCCATGACCCAGGAACCCAGCCACCTCATTGCCCTGCTGCCAGCCAACAGGCTCAGAGCAATGCCACACAGAACTCGGCAGCGGGCAGAGCGGGGCGAAATCCCTCTTTATAGAGTTATTTTTGCTGTGGAATTTTCACTGGCCTGTAAAATATTTTTATATTTATTACACGTTTAACAGGAGCTCCTAGAATCAACAGGGTGTAAATAATGAAAACTAGGGCAGTAAAGGCCCCAATAAACCTCGCACCAGCCCTTTGATGCTCCCTATGAGCTCCAGTTTCTCCTTCCCCCCCCCCAGACCCCATCCCCTTGCCCCAGAGCAAGCCCAGAAGGCCAGGGGTACCCTGGACAAGCCCATCTTTGGCTCCCACAAATTAGGCTCACCCGTCAGCAGCCAGGGCTGTGCCATCAGCAGAGCCCACCGGATGTCCGGATGTGCTGACCAAGAAAGAGCCTACTGTGTGCATGGCCCACGCCAGTGCTCATGGGAGGTAGGCCAGGAGAAGACCTGACGAGGGCTTGCCCCTCCCCCAGCCCTCCAGCCTCAGAGGGCTTTCACGGTCCTAGATCCCAACATCAGCCCCGCACGGGTGGAACCTACACTTGGAACATCACATCCCCAAGGCCAGAGGGTCCCAAAGTCTCACTGGGGAGCCTGAAGTCCTATGAGAAAGTGTTCCATCCACAAATACTGACCTCCATGGGTCCCACAGCACCCTGTGCCCACAGACAGTTCCCAGAGCCCCTATCTGCACCCCACTCCCCATGTCCCTTTTATACCACCCACAGGACAAAATCGGAAGGAAGCTGGGCCTCACACTCTGTCCCAAGCAGTAAGACCAGAGGCACAGTGAAGGGAAGGGACCCACCCAGAGGGTGGGTGCCCATTAGTGGCAGAGCCAAGACTAGCCTCAGGGCTAGAGATCCTGTGCCCAGGCACACAGACCTAGCCTGAGCTCCTCCCCAGGAAAGAATTGTTCTCACCACATGTCAACAGCAACTACCCCATCTCTGCTCCCCAGGGACCCTGACCACTGGGGACTCAGCCTCCCACAACCCAATCCTGTCCATTCTGGGTCGTCTGATTATCAGCAGCTGTGACAATCCACACAAACCCTGTCGTTGGCTGCCTCCTCACACCAGCCCTTCACACACCTGGACAGAGGTAAGCATCCCTTTCTGGGCCATTCCCAGCTCCCCAAGCATTCTCATGGTTCCAGGCTGCCCACGCCTCTTACAATGAGGCACGCACCCCCAAGAGGACACACTGTCCCCGCCCCCAACCAAGATACTAAACGTCTATTAGTGCATTTGGAGGTGGCCTTCATAGACAGTTTATCATCACATGTGACAAGTTGACTCCGACTCTATAGCCAGAATCCCTGCTGCTGAGTCCGGTCTGTCTGTCCACAGACAGAATTCAGGAACTGATTCACGAACACTGCATTTATCCTGAGAAAAGCCCCACTCCCTGGCTGTGGCCCGCCCAGGCCTCCACGGCACCCATGTGGTCACAAGCTCCCCCTTCCCAGCTTGGCAGCCCCAGCCAGCCAGCAAGGCCGCACAGGGTGCCTGTCCTGCCCAGACCCTCAGAGCGACGCCCAGCCACACTCAAGCTGAGCAACCCAGAGAGGCACGCAGGCCCTTCCGCAGGGAGGGGTGCCCGGGGGCCACAGTCAGAGAACCGCGAAGGCGAGGGGCACGAACCCTGTGGCTCTTCAGACACGAGTCAGACAGGAGCGGCTCCTCTCTGGGGACAGATCAGGCGGGGCTCCTGCCTGCCGCTGTTACACCACCAGGAGATCTTGTCTAACCCTGGTAATTACAGTCCCTGGTGCTCGGTTAACACCCGTGTCATTGCAGGGTGTTGGAACAAGCAGAGTCTGAGTGAGGAAAATTAAACAACAACATTTGACAAGTGGCCCATCCCCTGTGGCACCACACTGAGCCAGGCCAAGGGGACGGCCAATAGGCCTCCCTGGCCCACCCGGGGAGAGCCCTCACCTCAGGGCAGAAGGCAGGAAGCTCAGGGTAAGGAGGACAATGGCCTGTCTGGGAGAAGCGAGGAGTGGGAGAAGGGGGACCACAAAGGCTCTGGAAAGAAGGGGGGCTGCGGCGAGATGCTCCCCCCCGCCCGGAGGCCTGAGCTGTTGGGGAGACTGGGCCTCGCCACACAGAGAGCAGCAGCCCCCCCACACACACACTCCCACAGTGGGTCTCCGGCCTGGCCACAGCTCATGAGCAGGAAGGCCAGGGAGAGATCGGCTCATGGGGGACAGCGGCCAGGTGGCAGGTGGCCCTGCTGTCTCCGCCCCCGTCAGCTCTCCCACATCCCAGGGACCCGCAACCCAAGATGTCAGCACTAAGCCCCACGTGCGGGGGCTGCCAAGGGGACTTCGCTCACGCCACTGAGTCCCCAGTGGGCTTCCACACCAAGCACACAACCTCCCTCTTCTGCTCCATGAAAGCTCCCGGGTCCCAGAGTCAGTCAATAAACAGTAAGAGGTGCCTGCACACTGGGGGCAACTTGCCACACACAGGGGGTCTGCGGGATCCTTCCCCAGACCCAGGGCTAATGCCAGCCACCCAGCCAGTCCTGCCCTCACAGCTGCCCCTCGTAGGACCAAACTCAGGCCTCACGCTGAGGACCAGAGACCCGGCCAACAGAGCTCCAGCGCCGGCAGGACTGGCATTTACCAGCCCTGTGCCCGGGCTCTGTAGCCACTCTCATTTAACCCAGCCTCACGGTTACTGTAAGCGTCCCATTTTATAAGTGACAGAGCCGGGGAGGCCCTCAGAGGCTAAGTGGCTTGTCTGAAGCAGTGGATTCAGGAAGCAAACCCAAGCCTGATCATTCCCAAATGACAGAAGACATCTGAGGGTAGTTTGAGTTTTGTTTTGTTTTTTTTTAAATGGCAGTTGAGGGCAACCCCCAGACAAGTCTCCCTGAGCCCCGGTTCCCAGTGCAGGCCCCAGCTGCTTGCTCATCCGCCTCCCATGCCAAGCCGCGGGAGAGGGGTGGCCGCCCCCGAGACCCCGCCCAAAGAGAGGCGCTGAACAGATTTCAGCTTCCTGGCCCCCGCCGTGAGGTAGAACACATGTTTTCTGAATTCTCGCCCTCCTCTGGCTCCCCTAACATGCTGGAGATATTATTATTATTTATTATTTGCTGAGAGCTGACCGTGTGCTAAGCATCAGGCCTGGGAGTCCAGGCCCTGCCAACACGGCTTGCCGTCAGACAGCCAACATGACCCCGCTCCTCTCTGACCGACATACACCCGCAGCTGCTGGGGCTGGCTGCTCGGGTCTCAGCCTCCCAGAGCCCCCTCTCCTGCCCTCAGCCTTAGAAGCCTATGCCCCTGGGCCTCCTGCACACCCCAGGAGGAAGATGTCTTTATCTGGGCTGCCAGGTGTTCCATGGGCCAGGCCTCCAACCCCAAGAGGAGTGGGAGGATTCGCTCGGTGCTGGGCTGGGGCCTCCTCAGCTCAGCCCACACACACGCCTGCCGGTGGCCACAGCAGATCCTGAGAGAGACCAAGGCGGCCATGTCACCAGCCCCTCCTGTACTGGGCACCCAACGAAAGTTGCCCTTCTCGGGCGCCTGGGTGGCTCAGATGGTTAAGCGTCTGCCTTCGGCTCGGGTCATGATCCCGGGGTCCTGGGATCGAGTCCTGCATCGGGCTCCCTGCTAGGCAGGGAGCCTGCTTCTCCCTCTGCCCCACCCCCGTCTCTCATGAATAAATAAATAAAACATTTTTTTAAAATGTTTAAAAAAAATAAAAAAAGAAAGTTGCCCTTCTCCTCCCTCAGGAGGGAGGACCGGACGCCAGAGTGAGTTCCTGTGGGTGATGAAGAATCCCAGGGCCCTCTCCTAGAAGCAGGGCCGGGACCAGAGCGAGGCGAGCAAGCGCAAAATGTAAGGGACACAAACATAAGGAAGCACAAAAAAACCCAGTAGTCAAGATTAGAAATAATTCTGTGCAATATTTTTTAAAATCAAAATTAAGGCAGAAGTCCATGATGAATAAAATTCCAAAATTTTAAGTAAAGACAGGCTCGGTGTTACTGGTTCTTCCGATGCCTCAGGCTCCAGTATGGCTCCGCATCACACGGCTAGAAAGCTCCTCAGACAGGGGGTGCTCCCCCAGCCCATCGTCTGCAGGTGAGGGGCCTCCATCACCCCGCAGCAAGGTCTCCCGGTGTGAGGACACATAGAGAAGGTCATCGCCTGCCCCTGAGGGCCTTCCTGGAGAAGGAAGTATCCAGAGGTCAGCAGGAGCCTGTCAGCAACTAGGAGTAGGGCAGGGGAAGACGGACCATGGAGCATCTGTGCCTTTTTCCTATCGCAGAAATGGGTTCCCAGCCTAGGAGCTCAGAAGCCACTGTCCCCTGCTGCTCAAGGGCCTGCATCATTTCAGCTCCTCCCCACCATGCATCCAGCCCCAAGCTCAGACATGCTGCAGCAAAAGCCTGAAGAAAAACCCACCTCGTGTGTAGAACAAGCCAAGGATGGGCAGTACTCACAGTCAGGATGTCTGCTCCTGACCCTTGAGGGTGAGGCCATGTCCAAGTTGCCCAAAGCCCCTCAGCATCCATACCATGTGACTGAGGCCACAGGGACCCAGGCCCCCCAGAGACCTCCCAGCCCCATCTCTCCTGCAGCCCCGCCTGCACATGCACACACGTGAACCAGCCATGGCCCCCATCCTGGACAGCTGGGAGGACCCGCCCACCCCCCATCGTCATTCCTGACATCCCAGCCTCATTCCAGGCACTCTACTCCCTCAGCTGATTATTCTTTTATTCATTTATTTCACAAAGCCCGTCGGTCACAGGCTCAGAGCTGGGCCCAGACTGGCCTCAGAGATGGAAGAGTCCTGCTCCACCTTCAGAAATTCACAGGAGGAGGTGAGCACAAGCATGGGCCTTGACAGCTCAGGCAGGAGGCGTGGAAGCTGCCCAACCCAGCCAGCAGCAGAGGCAAAAATGCCAGGAGACAGGGGCGCCTGGGTGGCTCAGTTGGTTAAGCATCTGCCTTCGGCTCAGGTCATGATCCCAGGGTCCTGGGATCAAGCCCCGCATCGGGCTCCCTTCTCCACAGGGAGCCTGCTTCTCCCTCTCCCTCTGCCTCTGTGCTCTCTCTCTTGCTCGCTCTCTCTCAAATAAATAAAAATCTTTAAAAAAATTAAATTAAAAAAAAATGCCAGGAGGCAGGGCAGCTTTCGGGGACGGGGGGAGGTTAGCCAGGGGCAAGCAGTTTTCACCAGTTTGGGGTGAGAGTAAGGTGGAAGGAGGGGGTTGCGGGCAGAGCAAACATGTGCAAAGTGCAGAAGTGAGAGAGAACCTGGCACATTTGGGGAACTGCAGGTAACGGGGTGCAGGCGCGGAAGAGGAGGCAGGTGAGGTATGGTAAGGCAGCCATCTGAGGAGAGGGTCCTCCACACCCACTTCCGGTTGGGGGCTTTCCACGGTTATGGGTCTGGTAGGGGGGACCTCCCACCCTAGAAGCCAAAGACAAGTCACGTGCTTCCTTGTTTCTGGCTGTGGAGATCCCTGAGCCTGGGGTGAGGGGGTATCTACGGCCCCCTCCAAAACGCCCATGTCCTGATGATTTACATAACAAAAGGGGGCTTCTGCAGATATGATTAAGTTTAAGGGTCCAAAAACAGGGAGATGATCCGGGGTTGCTTGGGTGGGCCCAGTCTAATCCTGTGAGTCCTTAGAAGCAGGGAACATTGCCCAGCTGTGGTCAGAGAGAAGCATCAGTGCAAGAGAGCCAGAGAAATGCAATGTTGCTGGCTTTGAAGACCGAGGAAGGGGCTGTGAGCCAAGAAATGCAGGCAGCCTCTAGAAGCTGGACAAGATAAGAAAACAGATTCTCCCCTCGAGCCTCCAGATGGCACGTTGCCCTGCCGACACCTTGATGTTAACCCAGTGAGACCCTGTCAACTTCTGACTCATAGAATTGTAAAATGATAAATGTGTGTTGTTTTAAGCCCCTAAGTCTGTTGTAATCTGTTGCAGCAGCGGGAGAAAACTAATACCGCCCCAGAGCCATCAGCCGCCCTGGCCTTCCATCTCCTCGTGCTCCCTGGGGGGCTGTTCAAGGAGCTCAGCTCTGTGCTTGAGGCAGCCTGCTCTCTGAGGAAGGGCCAGAGTCTGTGCTTAAGCGTCGTCCAAGCCCACAGGCAGCCAGGAGCCCCTGGCAGAACCTTCTCTCATCAGCCAGCTCGGACCCTCCTTCCTGGCACAGGCTGAGCCACCTGCAGGGGTCTGCACTACCCAGCCTGTCAATCCCAGCCGCAGTCGGGCTCAGACCGCCCTGCCAAGTGCATCTTCGTGCTACAGCACTTCCAACAGCTCGCTGCCCTGCTGCAAGTCTCTCCAGCCCCCTAGTGCCCAGAGCCGTGTTCCCCAGGATGCTGAGCCCTCTGGGGACTGGGGGAGACTGTCTGAAAGGCAAGTGAACAGAGATCCGGAACATATCTAGCTGCTCTGCGGTCATATACACCAGAAATCACTTCAACAAAGGGACCTTCAGATAAATAAGAAGTGTGAATATTCTGGCATGAAGTGCAAAGTCACAAATCAGCAACAAAACTCAGCAGAGGGCTCCCCGCCTCCCCCGCCTCACACCTGACATCAGAGTATCTATGTCCACTGGTGTGACTGCCAGAGTCACATCTGTCCCCCTCTACGGGCTGTGAGTTCCATGCGAGTGGAGACCGTGTAAGTTTTGTCCCCACCTCGGAACCCCAGAATCAAACACAGTGATGGGCACTTGTGAATGAATAACTATGAATAATTGGATGAATGAGTAAATGAATTACTGAATACTCTCTACCTACCTACACACACACACACACACACACGAGTGTGCGCGCACAGAGAGTGGCCCCAAATCTCCTCCCCAGCCTCTCAGCACACTGTCCATAGCACACACCCAAGAGCTGCACTCTCGGGGGGCCTCTCAGCGCCCACACTGGAAGTGTTCCGGGGAAGGAGGTAGGGGAGAGGGCACTCATTCATCTCCACTGCGCAGACCCTGCCGGGCTCTTGCTTGGACCTGTCCGAGGTGCTAGAGACACGGACCAGGTGTTGGCCATCAGAGGCAATGGAAATGGTGGGGGGGGGCTCCCCCTGTCTGTGAGCCCCCTTCCACTGCCTCTGCCTGCTGCTGCCTGCCTGTCCTTGAAGCATCCTCTTGCAACCCATGGGTCTGGACGAGGGTAGGGGATCCAAATGTACTTGCACCAGCAGAGGGCTGAGGGCGTTTACAAGTTGCCCCTAAGTACCCACGCTGAGCCAACGTCATCCTGGGCAGAGGCGTCCCATGGGCTCAGAGTTGGCTGTGCCTTCTAAGCCACTGGGAAAGGGATGAGGAAAGCACTGGGGGGCCTCACACGGGTTGGGTCTTAGCACTGAGGCTCCTACCCCGAGCCTTTCATGCTCCCATCCACAGACACCGTCAACAGACAACATGCACCCGGCACTCTCTCCGCAGCCCTTGCAGGGTGCCTGCACATAGTAGGCCCTCATCTCCTGCCCGCTGCAGCAGGTGCTCCCCAGAAAATTTCCCTGGGCCAGGAAGCTGCAGCCAGCTCAGCTCAAGCCTTCACACGCGTGTGCGTCTTCATGCGCCAGCAAGAGGCTCTAAGAGCCCGGGAGATACCATCAGGGAGACACTCCGATCTGTGTAGTGCACAGTGATTCACAGCCTAAGACATCCCTCCCGGGCTACCGCTGGTGAATTATCAGCCCCACAATCTTCAATTACGAGGCTGTGTCACTCATCTCCAACCATCAGAAGGAAATGAGTGAGGAGATTAATGTCTTTTTAAAAACTGCTTTCATCCCCTTCCTCCACAGATATCATTTGCATTTCTAAGAGGAAAGGCTCCCCACCCCCTCTGTCATCTTTGATCATCTTGTCTCTCCCAAGGCCTTCCAGGCCCTGCAGGAATCCCTTCCAGCTGAGGCCCCGAGGCCCCGGGTGGGCTCCCCGGACCAACACCTGCCTCCTCAGGACCCAAGCAGCCCCCTCGGGCAGCTCAACTTTTCTGGGCGCCGCTGAGAAGACAGGGGTAACAGGGTTTCAAGTCCGGCAGTTCCACAAAGCAGTCCCCAAGTATTTCCCTCAGGGAGGGTGGGATGGATTGAATTGTGTGCCCCCAGAAAGACATGCTGAAGCCCTAACTCCCCGGGACCTCAGAACGTGACCTCATTTGGAAATTAGGGTCATTGCAGATGTCATTAGTTAAGAGGAGGTCAAACTGGAGTAGGGTGGGTCCTTGACCCAACAAGGACGGGCAGCCTTAGAAGAAGAAGGATATTCAGATACAGATGCAGAAGGAGAACACCAGCGGAAGATGACATCACAGAACGGCACGGTGCATCTATAGGGCAAGGAAGGCCAAGGATTGCCAGAAGCCGAGAGAAAGGCAGGGGAAAGGTTCTCCCTCAGAGCCTCTAAAATGAGCCTTCCCTGGTGAGACCCTGACTTCAGGCTTCTGGCCTCCTGAAAGGTGAGAGTGAATCTCTGTTGTTTTAAACCACTCTCTCTGAAGTACATTTTTAGGACTACCCCAGGACACTAATACCAAGTCCATGGCCACCCCCAAGTCCTTCATCTAAGGCACCTCCACTCTGGCTCAAGTGGGTACTGAGAACTGAGCACAGAGAAGCTCGCCATCAGTCTCAAGATAAGACAGGTCCCTCCTCTCAACAGTGGGCCCCCAACTACACAGGTGAACTCATTAGAGAATTGCCATCACCAGCCGGGCCCGCCGCCGTAGTATTAAAATCTGTTCTCCAGAAATTTAAGGCTGAGTGTGTCACTAAGCCAAAAGTTCAGGCTCCTGCTCAGTCTGTCCAGACACTAAGCAAATAGAGCCCTAAACAGATGGACGGTGAGGAAGGCATGGAGTCCTCAGAAATGCCCAGGCTAGCCCAGGGCTCAAGGTAAATGCCAGCAGGGGTGGGCACCGCCTGGGATTTGTGCCCGGCCAACAACACTGGGTCACCCTTGAAAGCCATGAGCAGTCGACTTGATCGTGCTCCACTGGGACAGGGACGGCTCTACCCCCAAAAGGCCTGACAAGGGATTAACGGGCAGTAGAAGCTTCATAAATGTGTACAAAATGAACGCATTTCCTGAAGGAGACACAAAGGACAGGTACTGCTGGGCCCCACGTGGCAGATAGTGGGGGTGGGGAAGAGACGCCAAGACGCACCCAGATAGCTCACTAAGACGGATTCGGGAAAGCCCTCCACCCTCCGAGGTATCCCCCACAAACCATGCCTCCATGCAACGTTGCCAACAGACATCAGCACTAGGACCCAGCCAGGATGGGGCTGCCCTTCACATCCCAGGGGACAAGTGTCACCTTGATACCTGGTGAGGAAGAGGCAATAGTGTTTGAGCTTAAGAGCCTAGCTGTATAGGTTCAAATCCTATACAGGAAACTGTCTCAAGTTTCCTCATCAGTAAAATGAGAAGGTAACCACACCAATCTCTTGGGTTGTGGCTGGATTCGATGGGCTAATACATGGAAAGCACTCAGTACAGTGCCTGGCTCACGGTACATGCTTGGTAAGTGTAAGCTGACACTGTCTGCTATCATTATCCCAGGCCCTTACAACTCCAGGGAATGGATCCTCCCACTTGGTTTGCTGGCATTCACTAATGGCTCTTCTTTGTATGACAACACCCAGCAGCTATTTACAGAGAATGATGCCTCATGCCAGGAACACAGAGGAAAGTTACCAAGGCCCAGTGGGAAAAGTAGACACAACACTCTGAGAAGATGAGATACAAGACATCATCAACAGTGGAGAACGAGTGACCTGGAAGGTCATGCTGGTGAAGGTATATCAGACTGGAAGACATTTGGGTTTTGAGAGTTGAATAGGAGTTTATCAGGATTCGGACCCAACCCATAGCAGATATTCCATACCTAGGTGACTAAATAAGGCAGAGTAGAAGAAGGGCATTCCAGCCAAAGGACCTGAGGTTTCCTGGTGTTGTTCAAGGACAGAGAAGGCATAGAACATAGTTTAGCTAGAGCAGCAAGTTTGTAGGCATAAAAGCAGGCACTGGGTTGAGGCCAAGTTGGAGAAAGGTCTGAATGCCATAAGGGTTCTTGGCTTTATTCACAGGCTCTGCAGGGCCAAGTCAGAGGAGGAATGACAATTAAGAGCTGGGTTCAGAAAGATGGCTCCACTTGCAAAGCAGGTGACATAGGACTAAAGACAGCAGACCCGAGAGGATACCATGGCGGCCTGTCTTCCCTCACCAACTGAGCCCCACTCTCCCTTTGCCCTTGACCTTTCTTCCTCATAGACATGTTCTCAAGTTAACACCCCCAAAGATCCCCCATTCCCAGCTATTCTAGTTAAGGACATGCTGCCCACAGCTGCCTGCTATCAGAAGAAGTCAAGACCTTTCAGGAAAATGTTCATGTCTCCATGCAAGTTCCCAGCTGACAGATGGAGCTGGGCTGAGAGACAAGTTCTAGACATATATTGGAAACCCCTAATGGCAGACTGGCTTCTGGAATTCCAGAGAACTAACTTTTGGGTACTTAGGGCCTGAAGCCCTTTCTTCTCCCTCACCCCTCCAAAGGGCCGCCTACCTTTCCACTCAGTCCAGGGATCCCGGCTAATGGATTTCTTCCCAAACGCAGGTTGTCATGTTCCGTGTCATGGACACTTGAGAATGCCCCTGAGGCTCTGAGACTTAACCAACCAGGTCCCAAGCTGTGCTCTGACCTCATCAGCCTGGCAAAGGTGCTGGCAATGCGGTGGACACCACCCTGACCGTCTGCCTGGCGGCTGGGGCCACACTTAGGCAGCTGCCCCAGCAGGCACTAAAATTAGGTGACCCATCAGACCCAGGACACGGCAATCATGGGCAGGCGGCCAAAGCTGCCCAGAGGGTCATCCATCCCTGCTCAGGACTGGAGCCAGGGCAGAACAAGGGCGGCCCAGAGTCCCCTTTTATGCCAGGGAAACTGAGGCCCAGAGAACAGCAGAGACCACTTAAAGGGTGGCAACTTGAATTTTTGCTTTTTCACTGAGTAACTGTCCCTAGTAATACACACCCCTAGGAGAAATTTACAATATATTCTATGAAGATATAAGAGAATTTAAAAATCACAATCCCCATCCTCTGTGCTAACTTCCACTTACATTCTGTTGTATCTCCCTCCTTCTTTGTTTTACACAACAGTAAACATACTTTACAACCTGCAAAGCATTCCCTTCCTCTACTGAGAATCATGTTGACAAATCATTAGAAATCCTTCATATGAACCAATTTTAATATACGTACAGTTGCTTCCCCCTTGTGCTCTTCTAAATGATGCTGCAGTGAACATCTAGGGACATGAATCTTTGTCCACGTCTAGGATGATCTTCTCGGGCCGGATTCCCAGCAAGGGAATGAATGGGTCACGAGAGAAGCACATGTCGAGGCCCTTGAGATGGACTGCGTTCTCTTTTCCAAAAAGTCACCCCACGTGTACCTCTACAACCTCTGGCCGTGGCCCCTTCCATGGGATACTTTCTCCGCAAAGGAATTCTGTGTCCGCAACACAGGCCTGTCTAGCACTCCAGACAAATGCCTCTCCTCAGGGCAACACTTACCTGCCGTTCCTTTCTCCTAAACTAACCAGCCGAGAAACACAGGAAAAATCAAGGCCCCGGGGCCCAGGGCCTCAGAGTTCCTCCTCCTGTGTGTGTGGCCCTTCATTCAGGGGTCAAAGTGAAACACGCTGACCAGGTCCTTCCAAACAGCCTCGTGCCCTGGCTCACCCCACGGCACACCCCCCGGAAGCGATTCCCTCCAGTGGGGCTCTCCATCCCCAGCAAGCTCAACTGAGGACCCAAATTAAGCCAGCAACCCATCAAGCGACTTGGCCAAGAATAGAACTGCCTTTTCACTTCCCAGCAGAGAAACTAAATTCCAGGCTCAGTGTAAATAGGCTGTCTCTGGTCCGACGTCAGCCTCGCCACCGACGAGTTATAGATGGCCCTGTCGTACCCCCGTCATAAATACAGCCCCTCGGCTAAACAAAGCCGACAGTTTTGTGCCAATAACCTTTGAACCACTCAAGCCCAGTGTCAATTGTATTTGTCTTCAAGCTAAGGTTTACTCTAGACTGTCGGCTAAATCAGGGCTCATCTGCAGAGATAATTCAAATATATTACAGACACCGGGCAGACCCGAGGGCCTCCTCCCCACGCTCCCGGGCCTCCCCCGCGTGGCCTCACAAGCCTGCTTGCAGCACCCTCCCCTAACCACTCAGCAAGCTTTACCGGGAAAGCACAAGAAACAAGGGGTGAGAAGCAACACTGAGGCCAGGAATGTGACCCCAGCTCTGCCACCAGCCCTCTGTGGCCCCCAGCAAAGTCGCCTGCTCCCCGCC
The DNA here is from genome assembly GCF_037043125.1 of Eumetopias jubatus. Lineage (NCBI taxonomy): Eukaryota > Metazoa > Chordata > Mammalia > Carnivora > Otariidae > Eumetopias > Eumetopias jubatus. Next base: position 28,568,723 of record NW_028274811.1, on the reverse strand, counting down.
CCCCAACCCCGGGAAGCCTCTGTTTCCTCCCGAGTGAAGGCCATGCCCATTCTCCTGAAACATGGAGTACCGGTTTCTGGACGACCGTTCACACATCCAGTCAGGCCACAGGAAGGAAGCAGCTGGGCAAGGCGATAACCCAGGAAGTGGCAGAAATGCAGAATGAGCTCCTGGCCCCGGGCAAGGCGTGAAGGCTGCTCGAGCAGACAGCAAGACCCTCCAAGTCCTGCTGGGCTGAGGAGCAACCAATGTGGAAACCCTTGCACCTGACTGGGGTGGGTGGGTTCTAGAGACATAGAATACAAACATAATAGGATATAATACACACATCCCTTCTAACAGAAAGGGATAGAACAGGAAGTCACTCTGGGGTCAAGGCAGGTACAATTACTCTGGCTAGCCAAGGCTGGACTAATTTGTGCAATTAGCATTTCCTGCTGCATGCCAAGCCCTGGGCTGCTGCTGGGGAGATAGGAACTCCAACCAGGTTCCTGCTCCCATGGCTGGGGCCCCTCCGACATCCACCGGGACTACCCACCCCCGACCTTTGAAATCTGGGACCCTCTTAGCCATGACCCAGAGTGCTCAGTGCCTCTCACCATTTGTTGGGCTTTGGCCAACCACATCCACAAGCCTCCCAGCTGACGGGAAACCAAACACCCCCAGGGAAGAAGGAGGAAAGGCCCGGGAGACTACTCAGCTTCACTGGCAGCTCTGCACCCGTGGGCCTTGGCAGACCACGAGGCTAGAACCACAGGGCTGGCATGGTTGTTGAGGGCTGTGTTTAAAGACCGCCTATGAACCTCTTTCGTTGAGAAGAAATTCAACAAGTAAAGCTCTCTGAGGGACTAGAGGGGCAAAGAGAGAACATAGCTGTGTCATCATTAAGAGAGCCCCCAGGTGAGCCGGCCACCCACCACCTAGGAGCACCATTCTCTGCTATCTGTAAAATGGGAATAATATTCTCTGCCCCGGGACTCACTGCAAAGATCGCACAAAATGGGGAACATCGAAGCCCTCCGCATCTTGAGACCCGCTCGGGTCATGAGGCTGTGTTTCCTCCGCGTTCTGTTCCTGGCTCCGCCTCTCCCTTGCCCCCTGCCATCCCTGGGCTCCGTGGAATCAGGAGAGACTCGCACAAGGCCGTCTCTAGGGTCCTTTCAGTGCTGATGCAACAGAAGTCACTCTGTGACATGGGTCAAGCCCTGAGGCCAGCCCAGGGCAGGGTGCTCCCCACCCCCCACCCCCCATCAACATCAGGGCAGTCGGGAGAGGACGATGACTGGACCAGGGCCAAGGATGTCATCATCACTCACCTTTGGGAGCCTCAGCCCCGTCTGGGGCTGGCGGGACCTCTCTGGCTTCCCCTTCTCATCTCTGCTGGCACCTGGGAGAAGGGAGCGCCCGCACCAGCTCCACGCCTGGAGGAACAGAAACCATAGCCCCTGTGCCGAGGGGAGAAGGCAGAAGACATTTATAAATGACCCTCTTAGCTGTTTACGAGACACCTTCTGAGAGAAAGCAGAGGAGGAGAAATAAACTTGAAGTAGGAGAGCTGGCTGGGGTCCGAGATGCGCTTTGATAAGCCCGCTGTGCCAGCATTTCTTCTCTGTTTTTATGGCCACCTTTACAGCCCTATGTTTGCGGCTCTTTATCAGGAGCCGGAAGGAGAGAGTGAGCAAGATCCAAGGCAAAGAGCCTTCCCCAGCAACTCCACAACCAGATATCGCCTCATCTGCAGATCAAGATAACCCCAGCTTTCCTCCCAGTCCGGGCGGCTGTGCCCCAGACACCCTGATCTGGGGTGGACAGGAATTCCCAAGCACGGCAGTAAATTTGCAGAGCCAGGCCCTCCTGGCAGTCCGGACTGGGCTGCAGGCACCTGAAACTGGGGCTGGTGGGAGGGGCGGGGGATTGGGACTGAGGTTCTCCTGAGACCAGCAAGCAGCCCCCATCAGGACAGTCTGGATCCCTTGTCCCAAAACCCCGCTGAAGTCAGGGAGTCTCCAGGCTCCTCCCCCGGCAAAACCTGGGGCTGCCTGCTGGGCCTGGGGCATGACAGCCTCCCAATGGTCACAGCAAGTCTGGGGCTGGGACTCTGCCATCCTCACCCTCCTGAACTTTCCAGGATTATGAAAAACATGGGACAGGGAGCTCTCCCAGCAAGCCACCTAGATCTGAATCCCACCTCCTCCCCTTGCTGTCTGGGGCAGGAACTCCCTCTGGGCCTTGATTTTCTCATCTGTAAAGTGGCCCATGCGAGCAGTCCCTAACCTTGCACGAGGGGACCCACTGAAGGAGCTCAACAGATTTGGGGGAGCAGTCTTCATATTGGGTGACCAGCCTTGCCTGAATGATGGTGGCCCTGTTCCCCACCCCACATGGGAGGCATTACCTTACTGAGCTCCTGCCATGGGCCACTGTGCTTGGGGGTAAGGGACAGTGTTCCAGAAATAGAGAAAAGCATACTCCTGACCCCCAGGGAGCCCAGAGTCTGAAGCCAAAAATAAACCTACAAATACAGGATATGCTGAGAGTAAAACTCAGGGATTGTGCAAAGGGAGCAGGTTTGTAGATACAAGCATGGCCAGGGGAGGGGGGCCGGAGAAGCTACTCAGAAGAGGAGTCTCCAGGCTAGGACCAAAAGAGTGAGTAGGAGTTTGCCCAGAGAAAGAGGAAAAGGGAGCCACCGCCTGCCGTCAGTTAATGGCTGGTCCTGGGAAGCCACTGAGCCCCATGAAGGGGAGGCAGAGATAGCTGGACTCCGGCAGCAGGGGTGGAGAGCAAATGGCAGACCAGCATCCAGTTAGCAAGAACCTCTCTTGCAGGCTGGGCAGCCCGGCCTGATGCCGAACACGCTGAATGCAGCAGGGTCCGGGGCAGGTAAAGGGTGGGGGGCAAGGTGGCATCTTTTGGGGAACTTCTCTTGGATCACAGTAGAAGACAGCAGGTAGGGGAGCATCTGGGAGATCTGACAAAGCGGCTGCAGCAGGAGGAATGGCCTGGAATCTGGCTCCTTTCAGCGGCCTGGAGTGTCAACTGTGGGAGACGTGAGAGCCTGCCCTTCAGTAAATCCACGTGGCCAGATAATTGCATCCACCTCCTGCACTTCCTCCAGCAGGACCTGCTTCTCGAGGGCAACCGGGAGGCCAGAGCCAGGTGCCCAGAATTGGGCCCTGGCAGCTCCAGAGCCCCCAGGGGCCACAGTGGGCTCTGACACCTGCCTCCTCAGGCCTGGATGCAGACCCCTGCCGCTGGGCAACCCGGGCACCTAGAGGTGCAGACACCCCACGTGTGCCTCTCCTCTGCTGGGTGACACCCAGGGCCCGCACTCTTGAGGTACCTCTGGAGGTACAACTACACATCTTCTCCTCCCTGCTCCTCCCTGAGCCCCGCTCAGCCCAGCTGCCCCACACTCCTGTCAGGTGGTGCTTATGGTCACTCGAGCTCTGTGAGTCCCGCCCCCAGCCACAGCCCTGGATGGGCTCAGCCCGATTGAGGCCTTGCTCCTAGCTCCTTGCACCAATGATTCTCCATCTCCCCTTCTGTCTCCTGGGCCCGCCCCCTTCTCCCTTTCCAAGGGTCCCCCCAACAGCTCCTACTGTGCTCTGTGGGGACATGCCCTCGACCCCTCAAGCAGAACCCCAAACTGGCTCTTTCAACATTTTATTTTAAAATAATATAGATTCACAGGAAGTTGCCGCGATAGTACAAACAGGCCTGTGGACCCTTCCCCGCCAAGCCCCCCACGGACCACATCTCACATTCCTGTAGTACAACACCAGCCCCAGGAAGCCGGCGTGGCTGTATCAAGGGTGTGTAGCACCTTGTCATCGCATCACGTGTGTAGACTCATGAGATCACCTCCAAAATCAAGATACTGAACCATTCATCAACCTGATCTGTGAGATGGCCTTTTTTTTTTAAGTATATACGATAAAACTACCCCCCCCCAAAATCAGATCAGGCTGAGGAATAAAGACTGAACTCAAGAAATCTAGCATTACCAGCACTGGTCAAATGTCCCCGCCTGAGCAAAGAAGTGGACACCTCGCTTCCCTCTTCCCACCTTCCTGCCCCGCAGCCCCACCCCGGCCCACCAGAGAGGGGTGAGCAGGCAGTAGGAACCCAGGACCCAGCCCCACAAAAGCCAGAGCCCTGCATTTCTCTATCCCCCCCGACAGGGTGAGCCACTAGCCTTCCAGGCAGCCCACGCCCCTTCCCCCATCCACACCTTGCAAACCAGCGACTGCCCGGAGTCCCTCCTTGCCCCTCCTGAAGGCTGAAGGGGGCTTTGCCATGGCCTCACCAGTGCCACAGATGGACTCCCAGACGAGTGGGGTTCCCACCCAGTTGCTGACCTTGGATGAGTCCCTCTGCCTCTCTTAAGCCCTGAGGTCCCAGCCCCACCCCCAAAGGGAGGTGCTCAGCCAGGGAAGCTTGGCCAGGACCTCCGGGCAGACCTGTGCTAGGGCCCCAGGAGGGGATAGCACCTAGGCTTTATCTCCCAGGCCTCCTGGCCACCCCACCTCTTCCTAGGAACCCCTGGAGCAGGCTCCTTGGAGAATGCTGGCTACAGCGGAAGGGGAAGATCAATGGCACGCGTGGGAAGTGGCAGTGAGGCACTGGAAGTTCCCGCCAGCTCCCTGATGTGGGGCCCAGGGCTCCAGGCCCACCTCTACTCAGAAAGAAAGGACCCTGGCCCTGCAAAATAGGCCAAATCATAAGAGTGAAGGCAGGGATTGGGCTTCCCCTGTCCCCACCCCCACCCATTTCAGGACCTCCTTCCCCAGCCCAGGGGGAAAAGCCAGGAGCCCTCTGCAGCCCCCCTCTGGGCTCTCATTCAGGCCTGCCTCACCTGTCCCTTACCCTCTTGTCACCTTCCTAGAGCACAGCCCTTCTCCGACCGCCTCCCAGCTCAGTTACCCCCCGCGGCCCCCCACTCCCCCCGGGGATGCTTTGTCCTGGCCCAGCTGTCGTCCTACCCCCATCATCCTCTGCCCCTGGTCACGCTGAACGAAACCAAACTTACAGATTCCCGGGCACTCCTCACATTCCCCACTTCCCGGGTGTTCACCTCCTACACAGCCTCCCGATCTGCTCCAGAGGAAATCTTGCCTCTTCCTCTCCCCAGGCCTGGCTAACCTGCACCTGATGCCCATGGTAAACCGGGGACGAGGGACTAGCCAAGCAGAAGGATCTCACAGCAAGCTGAGGATACTGAGGCCCAAGGAGGATATCTTGAACCCTCCACCCTCCACCTCTTCTGTTCTGCCCTGCTCCTTGCAAAAAATGGGTGGCCATATCTGCCTGGACTGTGGGCAGAGAGAGGAAGGTCACCTTGTGCCCTTTCAGAGTAGTGAGGGGATTGGGCCCCTTCAGCCTGGGTACATCCAGGTGTCACAAGCCAGTGCCAGACCGGCTCTGCCTTGGAAGTGTCGGCACTGGTGACTCTAGCCAAGCTTCCTGGTTCCTAGAGGAGGGAGACCTGGGGATGTGCAGGTCACACTGACCTCCCAGCAGGTGAGCCAGCTCCCAAGGGTTCCCAGGGAGATGCAGCTCAAGGGGGGCCGGAAGGCTGCCACCAGCGCGTTCCGGGCCGCAGCCAGCCGGTCCAGAACTCAGGGAGAGGATGGGGGCATCCTTCAGGAGAAGACACCAGCCTGGGACAAGGTCCCATGGAGCCTTCAGGCCCGGCCGCTCCTCCTTCCTCACTATTTATGGCCCTCTGAAGGCTGCCTTCCCCTTTGTTCTGCCAAACAAGCTCACTCCTGACTCCCAAGTCAGCCGGGGACTTGGCAAACATTTGTCAAGACTCGTCCCTTCACTGTGTGTTTGTCTACTCAGCAGCGATCTGGGCTCTGTGCACAGACAAGCTTTGCCCCTAAGGCTCAGAGGGAGCCCCATCCTTCGGGGCCCCACCTGCAGGTACAGCAGTGTGGACGTCTCTCCATCCACCAGGAGTCCAGCCTCCCTCCACTCTACATGAAATACCACCCAATCCTCAGTACCAGGCAGTCGCCCCAGGGCGAAAATCACAAGCACGCCTTGTCCCTGGGGTAGTCACACCTAAGTGGCAGCGAGTTTGAGGTATGTGGAGACGGGAGGGAGGGCAGCTTGCATGGACTCAAGCTTTGTGGTTGGGGTGCTGAGTGTGAGCTAGAACCCAAAAGAAGGACAGGGATGGGGAGGCAGGAACAGCCGCCACTGGCTCACCTCCCAGCTGTCCCTCTTTGTGTCCCGAACTCAGGAGGGCGGCGCCCAGCCAACCAAGGTCGGTGTGCCCTGACCGATACTACCAGATGGGCAGACGGCCCCCAGATGGGCAGGTACTCTGCGGAGAAGCCAGACTTGGAATTCATAGTCACTGCCAGGGAACAGACACCTGGAGGCCTGTGCCAGATGGAGGCCCCCGAGGGCAGAGATGTTCCAAGGGAAGTGAGTCTCTGGGCCTCAGTTTCCCCGGATGCACAGCAAGAACAGAAACGGGAGAGAGCTCACCCACCAGAAGGTACAGGGCGGGAGAGAGTGAGAGGCTGGGCGGGCAGAGTCCAGAGGCGCAGGCAGATCTCCTTCCCCTCTCTGGGCTTGCACTTGTTTGATCCCTGGAGATGGAAACAACGCCTGCTTTACAGATTGGCTCTGAGAGACGAAGTTGCTAATGCACAGGAAAGTATTGGCAAAGGCCTGGCAAACACCAGGTGCTTAATCCACAGGAGCCTGTGTTAAGGTCACTGTGATTCGTGATCTTGGGCAAGTCACTGAGCCTCTCCCAGCTCTCCTCTCCCTGAGCTGTAAAACAAGCCGACAGCCGGCTATGAGGAGAAAATGACCCGATATGAAGAGCCCTGTACGGACCCGGCATACAGCCGGTGCTCAGAAGCATTAGCCCCTGTGCACACATCCAGTTGGTATTCAACAGACGCTTGCTGACTTGAATCACAAATGATTATCAGGAAACTATAAAGAAGCGAGGAACACCAGGCCCATGGGGGTCCCGCCAGCAGGATTGAAGAGGGAGCTTCTTGGCCACTCCAAGTCCAGGAGACTAGGACCGGACAGCCCAGGGGAAGCTCCTTACCCTGACGCTTGCAAACTGTGGTCCGGGGAGCCCTGGGGCTCACTGGGGTGCCTGCAGAGCCAGATGGGGAGACGAGGGGAGGGCACACGAGCCCTCATGTATACCCACCCTCAACCAGAGCAGAGCTATAGTCATCTATCTAGGAGTCCTGGTAAAGCTGCATTTGGAAATCGTGCCCTGCTGCTAAAACTAATCCAACCTCCTGTTTCTCAGATGAAGAAAATAAAGCCTAGGGGCGCCTGAGTGGTTCCGTCGGTTAAGCATCTGACTCTTGATTTTGGCTCAGGTCATGATCTCAGGGTTGGGAGGTTGAGTCCAGCGTTGGGCTAGTGCAGGGCGCAGAGTCTGCTTAAGAGTCTCTGTCTCCCTCTGCCCCTCCCCCCACCTCTCTTTCCCTCTCTCCCTCCCAGAAAGAAAGGAAGAAAGAAAGGAAAAGAAAGAAAAAGAAAGAAAGAAAGAAAGAAAGAAAGAAGAAAGAAAGAAAGAAAGAAAGAAAGAAAGAAAGAAAGAAAGAAAGAAAGAAAGAAAGGAAGGAAGGAAGGAAGGAAGGAAGGAAGGAAGGAAGGAAGGAAGAAAGGAAGGAAGAAAGGAAGAAAGGAAGGAAGGAAGGAAGGAAGGAAGGAAGGAAGGAAGAAAGGAAGGAAGGAAGAAAGGAAGGAAGGAAGAAAGAAAGAAAGAAAGAGAAAGAAAGAAAGAAAGAAAGAAAGAAAGAAAGAAAGAAAGAAAGAAAGAAAGAAAGAAAGAAAGAAAGAAAGAAAAAGAAAGAAAGAAAGAAAGAAAGAAAGAAAGAAAGAAAGAAAGGAAGGAAGGAAGGAAGAAAGAAAGGAAGAAAGAAAGAAAGAAAGAAAAGGAAGAAAGAAAGAAAGAAAAGGAAGAAAGAAAATGAAACCCAGAGAAGCCCACAGGCAAGGAACCGAGCACCTTGGAGCTGTGGGGGCCCTTCTCGCTGCCTCTCTAGGCTACCCCTGCCACGGCAGGGGCAGGTGGGATTTAAGGGTTGTGCCCATCATCAGATGGATAAGAACATCCAGGCTGCACCTGCCCTTCACTAGCTTTGTCATTACCCTGCCCCCCCCCAGCCCCAGGGCAAACTCCTGCTACCCCCACAGCTTAGTGGGAAGGTCTCTTCCTCCAGAAAGTCTTCTGCGACCCTGGGTTAAGTTTGCTGCCCCCCGTTCTGTCTCCCACGGCTCCTAACCTGCACCACTTCTAAAGACAGATTCATCTTAGATCCAATCCCTCATGAAAGCTTGCACTGGGGCTGTCTGTTACCCCTGTGTCACTCAGTGCCAGCACATAGAACAGGGGCTTAAGTATTGTCTGTGGAAGGAAGGAAAGAACCATGGCCTCCATTGTCCTCATCTATGAAATGGGTAAATACCACCCCTTGGGATGAGAAAAGTGAACCATGTTCCATGCCTGGCAGATTAAGGACTCAAAAAGGCAGTGGCCCTTGTCCTGATGTCCTGGGCAGGTTCAAGGGCAGGCGGCCAGGCAGCCATTACCCACCAGCCTCCTCTGCCATGGCAGAGCCGCACCTCAAGGAGCAAAGGCCTGGGCTGGGCATGTAGGGTCCCTCACCAAGATCCCAGGGCACCTCGTCCAGCAGAGCTGCCTGCCAGGCCAGCACATACCTCCCCAGCACTATGGATTTAGAACTTACAGAGAGGGGAAAACACAAAGTACTTCAAAGCACTGTGCTGAGGAGAAGGGCCGTGAAAGCCCTGGGGATCCAGGATGGACTCCTCTAGCTGGCCCTGACCCGACCCCAGCGCGTACCGAGGGCTGCTCCTGATGAGCTCGGGAGCCTGCAGATGAGGCCAGGCCCTGCACCCAAGGGCTTCCCTAGACCTCATAGCCCAGCAAGGCAGGAACTCTTAGTAACCCCCATGGAAAGGCTGAGAAAGTGAGGCCGACGATGTGAAGGGGCAGATCTGGGATTCCCATCCAGTCTGACTCTAGATGAGCCTCGAGTACAAAGGAAAATCTAGGCCAGACGTGAACACACAAGAACATCTCAAGTTCTATCCTGCTTGGCCTCGATAGTGAAACGAGTGCTGGGGGGTACAGCGTGGGGTGAGGCATTAGCGGTACAGGTCCCCAAACCACCCTCACACACTTGGCACAAAAACACACTCCTGTCTCCCGAGCGCAGGACAGTCAGCCTGAGGAGTCCCGGGGGCAGCAACCCAAGGTTCCCTGGCCGAGGGGAGCAGCCCCACCACACTGAGAAACATCAATATTTAATGAGCAGCTCCCTCCTGGCCTCCGATCATATTTTCAATTGTCATGAAACAATTCAGAATTTCCAACTCAGGGCTAATAGGCCGCCATCAGCCAGTCAGCGAACGCAAGCAAGGGTAATTATTTTAAAAGCTTCCAACAGGGCTGTTTTCTGAGCTGGCTCCCCAGATTGTCTGTCTGCAGCGGTGGCTGTGCCCCTCCGGGCCCTGGGCACCCTGTCTGCCCATGCAGCAAGCTGCCATCTGGAGGGCTGCTGAGGCCCCGGCCACAAAGCCCCGGAGGATGCAACAAACAGCCCAGGCCCACAGAGGGTGAGCTGAGGGCTCCAAGGGACAGCTCCCGGCAGGCAGGAGTCCCAACTTCGCACCTTCACAATTCTCGGGCCCAACTGTGGCCTCCCGGGCCCATGGAGGATGGACGGACCAACGGACACGGGAAAGGATGGACAGCGAGGCAGAGTAATGATGTCACAATAATCTGCTCTTATCCCATCTCAAACCTATCCTCCACTCTCCGGGCACAGTGATCTTTGTAGAAGAGAAATGTGACCAGATCTCCCACTGCTTAAACCTCCCCTCTGCTCCTCTTCGCCTTTCAGATAGCACCCCACACTCCTAACAAGGATTAGGAAGCCTGTGGTATCTGGTCCCCACTTAATTCTCCAGCTTCCTCTTCCCCCCTTCTCTGCCTTCCCACCTGTCCCAGTGCTGTTCCCAGTGAGGAACGGGGTGTGGAAAAACTGTTCCAAGCAAACTCAAGATCTGTATGGCACTCAAGGCCCTTCAACAGAGGCTACAGATTTCCTCTCCAGCATTGTGCTCCAAACATCGTTACGGGTTGGTGTATCTGCCTCCAATCCAAATAAGCAGGAACCACCCATCCTTGTACCTCTGCAATCACAGGCACAGGATACGTGCTCTCTAAATTTGCTGACCTGATAGAGTCCAGTCCAGGAAGGTCCCAAGATCAGGGCTTTTTCCACTATTCCATGGAGATGCTGATAGGTTTGCAACGAAAGAAAATACTTAAGATGTCCAAATGGTTCCTATTTTTGCCTTGGCTGCCAGGAAGCTCAGAGTGCAATACAATGATGCTCAAATCAATTAATGTCTTACCTGATCATAGGGGCTCCTCTCTACCTTTAGAGCCTCTAATTCCCTCCTCACAGATGAGAAAGAGCGCAAAGAGATCCCTCCCTTGCTCTGCAGATCCATCCCCAGATATGAGTCAAGAGACACTGAGCCTCACCCCCTCAGAGTTTCTGGTAGCCCTCCAGCTCTTTCTATAGATACACGCAGGAACAATCCTGATGGACTTCAGACTGTCCCAACAGAGCCAACGCCTCCCCATCACATTGCAGTGGACTCCCTAAAAACATGATCAGCAGCGCTCTGAAAAGCTTCACAGGGCAGGGACTTCTTTGAAAACCAACCCATTCCATGCCACAAGGAGCTCAGAGAACTTACTCCAGGACAGCAGCCAGTATTCTTGGGGTAGTGTGGTGAGTATTCGGTAAGATGGTGGAGCTCTCCCTCCCACCCTTCTGGGGTGGATCCTGTGACCCTAGCCTAGCCAACCACAACCCTGAGCCTCTCTTCCTCACAAAGTGATTGGTTCAGCTTTGGGCATGTGAGCTGCGCCCAGCCAATCAGCACAACCAAATCCCTTTGCCCACCCTAGGGAGGGTCCTGTGGTTGGCAAGAGAGACTCAGCCCTGCTTTTAGGGACCTTACAAGTAGTAGGGGCAACAGATTTTTATCAGTCATTACACAGATATGGATATCAATACGACTGCAATAAGCGCGGTGAAGAGAAAGGACACTCTCCCTACTTTTACTGGATATTGAGATAAGAAACCATGGGAAAAATTTATATGCCTTTCTGCATAAATGTGGCAGAAGACATTTGCCCATTACGTTTAATATGAACCCATGTGACAAATTCATCTCAGAGTTTTGTACTAGGGAGAAAAACTTCTGATGAGAGGGAGTACATCAGTTTGGAAGGAAAAACAAAGCAAATGCATCAGCAGTTCTGCTGACTTTTTTGATTAGGTACCTGGAAGCTCTGCGCAAACGTGATACTCAGGTACAAGGACTGGGTTACTTCTGTTCCTGGTCGATCCAGCTCCAACCTTCCTCTCTCTAATGCCTGATCCCTCTGCCTCCAAAGAGGAAATGTATGTGCCCCAAGATGTCAAAACCTAAAGGGAAATTGGGAAAAGTTCTTTTTGGAAGAAGTGAAAATAAGAGCATAAAAAAATGTGTTTTGACCCACCCCAGTTCCCACCAAGAACTTCCCGGCCTTCGGGCCCTGATCCCACCCCCACCCACCTGTCTAGTTTCCCTGGTCTGAAACTTCCTAGAAGCTAAGCAGGGCGGAGCGGCAGGTCTACTAAATCGGAGAAGGGACTTGCTCCCGCCTGACTCAAACAACAAGAGCACAAAGAAGGAAACAAAAGTGAGAGCAAACGATGTTAAAGAGAAAAGCAACCTGGCAGGTTTCACCATTAACATTCGACCCCGCTGCCCATCTCCCCACAGGGCCACACCCTTCTCCCTCATCTCACAGATTTCTCAATGAAATGAGAACTCTTTTTATTCCCATTTCACAGGTAGGAACACTGAAGCTACAGGAGGTTATGTGATTTGCCCAAGTCCACGTGGCTAGTAAAAGATGCAGACAAGACTCCTTCCCGGGCCCTCGGGTCTCAGAGGCAGCTTTCTGGCACAAGGACAATCACACACACACACGCCCTGCAGTTGCTGGGCACAAAACCCGGAAACTTGCTGGTGTGCGGGGGTAGGAAGGCCCGATTTCCTGATGCAGATGCTGGAATGGAAGCCATGCAGCTAGATGGGCGTCACACCCTCCATGCAGAGTAAGGGCCCAGCGGTTGCATTTACGCCCAAGGCCGTACTGCCGCCTTGGGTCTCTGGGAAGGCTGCCCCCAGGTCGGAAGTGTCTCAGCTTAGCAGCCCGTGGGGCTAGATCGGCCAGCAGACCAGTTTCACACACAAAACAGCCAATATCATAGCAGTGGAGAAGCAGAAGCTAGACTTCCCAAAGTGCAGGGTCCAAGCGGGAAGACTGCATATCTGCAAGGCCACCTCCAGGTCCAGGTCTGAAATCCTGCGGGCTAGGGGACTTGGCTCGTAACCTCTCTGATCCTGTGTGCACCCCAGCCACACGCACCCACCAGAGAGGCATTCCTGCTTGTTGACAATGGAGGGGAGGCTTGGAGCCCCCAGACAGCAAGACAGGGGGCAGGGGCCACTTCTCGGGGCCTGAACGTGTGGAATCTGCGAGCTTGGGTCGGGTAGGCTTTGCGAGTTGGCAAGGGGTTCCCATCTCTGCGTTCCGGCGCCAGGTGGCCCTGGAGACGCGGGCGAGCAGAGCGTCAGAGCGGGCGCGGGGCCGTGGCCTCTCCCGCGGCAGCTGTCGGCTAGAACCAGGCAGGGAGGCGCCGCTGGTGACGGCACCTCATGAAACATTGATGCCCGGCCGCCGCACTGCCATCTCCCGGCACCTTGAGCCAAAGCGGCAGCCCTGGAGACCCGTGGCCGTCGGAGGGCAGCTCAGCTGCCTCTGTCCCCCAGGGTGGTCCCCTGACGTACTGACTCCCCCGACCCCCGGCCCATCGCAGGGCCCCAGCAGCAGCAGGCTCAGACTGGGGGCTTGGGGAAAGCAGGAGCCTGGGTCGGCCAACTGCTTTCCCCCACAAGGCTTCCTGAGGAGTTATCTGGCCGTGGGCAACACCGGGTGGAACCCAGGTCCCATTAGTCCTGCCCATCTCCCAGGGAGAGGCCAACAGGGCCACATGGTTAGAGTCCTCCCTTATGCAAGGGCCAAGCAGGGCTACCGCTGGAGGGTGTGCAGGCGAGGGACTGAGCGAGTGGCCACAGAAGCATCTGTGCTCCACAGCGCTGATCTCTCTGCAGATCAGCCCAGCCCCGGAGGAGGAGAATTAGGGAGGGGGGGTATCCTCCAAGCAGGGCAGGGGTCGGGCGTTTGCCCCTCCCCAGTAACACCCCCCCCCCACTCTCCAACACACACAGAGAAATTCTGGGGTCAGATCTCAAACCGCCTTGGCTGCCTGCACCGCGGGCACCCCCTGCCAAAATGCAAGACCAGCTTCCTCCCGCAGGCTAAGCGGAAAGGGGGAAAGGTCGAATCTTAAAACCCGGGCTTGACCGGCGCCAGGCAGGACCTGGGGAAACTCCGACCAGACCCCATCCAAACCGAGGTCGGCCTGGGCCCCTCTTGTGCCAGGTGGGAAACTGAGCCCAGTGCGGAAAAGTGCGCCAAGGCCAGGCCGGGACTCGCGGCTGCTTCGCCTGCATGCGGCCCGGCCCCCCTTTCGCCCGCGCAGTCCCGGGGCGCGTTCCCCGGCCTCGGACCCCGGCGGCGACCCGCGCCGACCTCTGCCTGCGCCCGGAGAGGGGCCCAGACCCCTAGCCGGCAGGACTGCGCGCCGCCCTCCCCGCGGGTCCAGGCGAGCGCCTCGCTTCCCCTCCCCCCTTCCCGCCTCCCCGGCCCGTGTCCCCGCCTTCCCCGCGGGCGACGGGCGGCGGCGGCGGCGGCGGCGGCGGGAGCAGCCCGGACCTTGCGCGGCGCGATGTAGCGAACCAGCGGGGACCAGAGCTGCGCGCACAGCCGGAGACGCAGCTGGATCCGCGGCCCCAGCCGAAGTCGAAACCTCAGCCGGAGTCCGTGGCGAGCGAGCCCGGAGCCGACCAGCCGTACACGCAGCGCAACCCGCGTGGGGTAAGAGTCGTTGGGCTAGGGGCGCTGGGTCGCCGCGGTGTTGGGGCGCAGGGAGGCGGTGGCGGATTCCGCACTGTTTGCTCCAGGCGTTTGTGGGGTCCAGCCGGTGGCGCGGGACTGAGCGCACCGCGCGGAAGGCCAGGCGCCATCGAGGCAGCGCGAGGACTCGTTCCTGAGCCCAGCTCACGGTCCCAGCTGCCGTCGCGGAGCGCTGCCTCGCCTACTCGGTGGTCCCACCCCATGCTTCGGCTCCGGGCACCCCAAGAGGGCAGCAGCCTCGGGGGCGCGGGCCCCAGCCCTGCGAAGGGCACAGCCCTGGACGCCCTTCGCAGCCCCTCGACGAGGCGCAGGCCTCTGGGGACCTCTAGGAGAAAGGGCAGGCTAGAGGGGCGCCCGCCGCTTCCCGATGCGCCGCGGAATGGGGGCCCCAGCACGAGCGAAACCGCTGGCCCCTCTGCACGCCCAGGGACTTGAGCCGCAGCTTCGCGTCAAGAGGGTATTTTTTCTAAACAATTCCGCTTCATTCGTTGGTTCGTTGGTTCCTTCGGGCAGTTATGCAGCAGAAAAGCAACAGACATCGGCCGGAGCCCCGGCTCTCTTCGCCGAGGACCCCGACGCCCCGCCGCCATGCTCCGAGGCGCCCCCAGCCCACGGCGGCCTGCCCTCGCCCGCAAGGGTCGGGCTTTTCCTTACCCAGACAGAAACCAGAAATGCTCTTCGCAAACTCCAATAAAGACATTCCCGCGGCTTCTCCGGGGTTTGGTTGTTGACGCAGGGTTCCCGAGCACACAGCCGCTTCTCTAGAACCGGGTCTTGGAATTCTGAAATTGACCAGCCTCCTAAATCTGAGCCACCAGAGGTGGTCAAGCGAGGGCCCCGAGGCCAGAATGGCAGAAATGGGAACCCCAGGCTGGAATCCTGGTTCCAAGGTGTTCTGATTTAGGAATTCCCTGAATCTAAAAATATTTGAGCCCACTTTTCTGAGAATCTAAGGCTTGGGTACTCTTTTGGCATCCCAGTGGCCTCTGGAGCCATCAGGGGCCAGAGGAAGGAAATCCCAGGTTGCTGTCCACTTGGCCAAAGACACAGGTCTAGGGTAGTGGCTAAAGCTACAGGCTGCAGAGGCGGCACGGGAGGGGGACTGGCCGGCTCCCTCCCCTTTGCTCATACTGCTTGGAACTCTTCATCTCTGTTCAGAAAAGGAAAATAGGTGGACGGGGGCATGGAGACCAGGCTGCCAGGACTCTGGGCTGTGCCCTTCGCTCAAGAAAGCAGCTCCTGGGAAGGGGAGGCTGTGGTGACGGCATAAGCTGGCCCTCTGCTCCCCAGTTGTGCGACCAGCCCCTGCCACTTGCCCAGCCTTCTCTGCCCCTCAGCTCAGCCATTCTACGGAACCAGAGAACGACCAGGGAGTGGACTCGGGGGAGCCATGAGGCCAGCCCTGCCAGCTTCTGCCAGAGTCCCGAGTTCCATGCTCCCATAGGCACCCCACTCGGCCATCCTGCCTGAGTACATCCCAAGTCTCCGCACCAGGACAAGCTGGGGAAGCCCAGATAACAAGGAGGCTCAGGCTAGGGTCCTTGGAAGCCTAGAGAATCCAGTGAGAAGGTTCCCAGCCCCTACCTGAGCACCCCTTTCCCCCTTCACCCAGTCATTGCTTGTATTCAAAGAAACAAGAGCTTTTATTGGGGGGGTGGGTAGAGCAGACAGAAGGAGGTAGGTGGTCCCAGATGCACTCCCAAAACTGGGTTTTCTAGTTTGAACTTCTCCACGGCCTAAGAGGCTTAGGGTTGGAATGTCCCAGAGAGTCATGGATGGCCTCGAGGGCAAGCCACGGCACATTCCTTCCCTTTTCCTAAAATCCCTTGATTCTAGTGCAAAGATTAGGGCAGGGTACCCCCCCCCCATCAGTGTGTGGAAGGATGCCCTCCATGAGGGCCCTCCAACCACTCTTCCCAAACAAAATTGCTAAACCATTCTTGGGCACAAAATCTGTTTTGAGCGAGCCCAGCCTCAGGAAAGGTCCCTATGGTGACTACTTCAAACCCTACAACAGCCTAGGCTCCTCCGCTCAACCCAGCCAGGACTCTAAGCCTCCAAATTTCCTGAAAGTCATAGAATCATTGCTAGCTCTGCGTGGCCTGGAGGGGTGGGGAATAGGGCGCATGGTTCCAGCTCCCATAAGCCCCCTTCCCTCCTCTCCCCCGTCCCCATCTGCCAAGTAAGATGGAAGCTGAAGCAGCAGGTAGGAATCGCTGAGTCCCACGTCAGACATGGAAACTGGGGCACAGTGCAGGCCAAGCCTTGCCCAAGGTCAGACGGCAAAGCAGGGAGAACACTGAACCCCTGCTTTTACTCCTGAAAGAGAGCTGCGTCCTGTCCTGTGTGTGTGATGTGTGGCTGGGAGTGTGCTCGAAGCCCCTTCCCTGCCTGGGACTGGGCCCGGCAGAGGGTGAGGCTGGGGAAGAAGAGAAAGTGCCCATGTTCCTTCTCCAGCCAACACCCGCAGGCCAGGGTGTCCTCACGATCAATCACCCCTTCCTTACCTCCTGCTCATTCAGCACTGCCCGTGGGGGGGGGGGGGGGCAGGGGTGGCATCAGAACAGATTCCCTTGGACAGTCCCTACTTGTTTCAGCCCCTCTTTAGGGCTCCGAGCCCCTGGGGACATGGAGCTTCATCCGCATCAAGATTTCCAAATAGAGGGACTACTATGACTGCCTAGAACACTGCCAGAGGCTTGGGGTCAGAGGAGCACACAGCAGGTGCTCAATAACTGCATTCAGTGCATCAACGGTGAGGGAGGCGAACCCCTCAGACAGACCACCTAGAGCTGCAGAGTCACAGAATGGTCTCTGTCCGTGGAAGATGTGACTCTTTGCGCCCCGTGGACAGTGGAAGGCTAGGGATCTCAGCCTCTGGACGCCTATCGGTCCGCCATCTATTCCATGTCACCACCCAGGAGGGCACTGTGCTTCCACCTTGGCCTGACAACTGGCAGCCTTAGAACACACCTCCTGTCCCCTCCCAGCCCGATTTGGTGCTGAGCAGTGTTCTGGGACCCAGAGGCCTGACTGTGGGTGCACCCATGTGACTATATGCGGCACCCCACGGGTGGGTGTAGTGAGTACGTGTGCGTCTGTGTGTGCAGCACTCCTATGTGGTATATGCTAGATGTGCGCATGCTCCCGAGTCCTCGCCGGTGCCCGGGCAGGCTGGGTCACACGCTGTTTTTGAAAAGAGTTACCTGCTGCTGCAGGAGGTGCAACCAAGAAATGTGGTAAAAGATGGGGCTGAGGGCAAATGCTGGGCATCCATCCTTCCCAGGTCCCCCGCCTGCCATCCTCCCTCCCCCACACACACACCCCCAAGACTATTTTCATCCTATGGGGTCTCAACTTAGAGAAACTCCCCTCTAGGAGAAAAGGGCAGGAGTTGCTGAGCCTCCCCAACTCAAACCCCTGAGGTACATCCTCTCTCTGGCCTCAGACCCAGATCCTGCCCCTGCGGTCACAGGCACCCAGAGTGAGGTGTGCCAGCCCTAAGGAGCTGTGCTTTCTCGCAGGGCCCAGGGCTGGGGATCTCGGGCTAAGGCTGAGGGAGTGAGAGGCAGGCCTGTTTCCACCCTGCACCCACCCGACCCCAGCAATCCTCACCAAACAACTCAGCCTGAGGCTGTGGGTCTCCTTCTGATGAGGAGCCAGGGTGAGGGCTGGAAGGCAGTGCTTGCAGAACATCCCAGATCCTCACAGTCTGCACAGTCAGTCCCAAGCAGAGATCCCCAGGAAGAGATGGGGGGATGCACCGGGCCCTGGGGTGGGGCACAGGGCCTGGAGAGTAAGGCAGTGCTTCTCCACCAGGTTGCTGCCCTGCCCAGCGCTGCTTCTATCTGATGGAGTTGGTCAGCAGATGACGGGCAGAGGGCAGCCTGGGGTCCAGCTGTGGCCAGAGGAACAGGTCAGGGTTGCACCCTCCCACCCTAGCCGCCCTCTATTTGCTTGAGACTCTGAGGTCTCAGGGCCGGTTAACAATTGTTCAGCAAAATCCTTCAACAAACTTCACTGAAGAAGGAGGACTCCAGAAGGGGGTCATTCTTAGGGGTGGGGAGGGCATCGGCTGTGCCTGCCCCCATGGAGGCCCCACTGAGCTGAGCTCAGCTACCTCTGTATGAGAGAGAGCCTCAAAGGCGGTCGGCTTCCTGGCCTGGCGACCCAGGGCTGGGAAACTTCAGGCACCTGGCCTGCATGCAAGGCCAGGTGCCTGCAGCTCTGGGAAGCCACAGCAGAGGCCCCAGATGGCTGCAAACCTGCCCTGAAGGGGGCAGAAGCCAACCCCCTGGCTGCCAAGGCCCGGGCCTGGCTGATTTGGCCAGATTGGCACAAAACAAGGGGAGAGAGCCCTACAGAAGAGGCTGTGGGGCCTGGCGGGGCTCTTGGGGTCTCCCGCTGCACTCGCCAGACGCCTGCAGCCAACAGAAACGTTTCGTCTGATTAGGAGCCATCAGTTCTATCCCAATCCCGGAAAATTGACTGCGGTGCAGAGGGGGAGGCCAGAGAAGCAGCCTTGGAGGACAGGGTCCAAGCTAATTAGGAGGCAGCATCCGGGGGCCCATTAGAACACAGACTGCTGTCACTGGGCCGGGCTCAGGTCCCGGGAGAAGAGGCCGAGCAAGGAGGGGCCGGCGGCCCCTCGACGGGGACGCCGCTGGGAGCTGCCGGAACGGGCCCCGGGCTCTGCCCCCGCCCGCTCCGTGCGATCCTGCTCAGGGAACATTCTCTCATCCTGGGCTGTTCTCGCCGGAGGCGGGGGGGGGGGGGGGGGGGCTGGGGACTTCGAGGCGGCCCAGACAGCAGTTGATTCTGAGCAAAACAAGTCATCTGGGGCTTGAGGTGGGCACGAGCCACGCGGGACTTGGAGGCCAGATGCGTTTCTTTTGTGCGGCCGAGGGAGAAGTCGGTGTGTCAACGGGGAAGGAGGGAGCGGCGCGGCGAGGCCGCGGGGGGGGGGGGGGGAGGGGGCGGGGAGGCGGCGGGAAGGTGGCTGCAGAGGGGGAGGGCACCGGCTCGGGAGGGCGGGCGGCTCGGGGCTGGATTCCGCCCGCGCTCCCTCGCTCGCCGGCTCCCTCCCTCCCCAGCCCCCTCCCACCCAGGCCCACCCCACCCACCACCCCTGGCGCAGGGACTGCTGGAACCTGGCGGTGCGCGCTGTCGCTTTAAGACAGCCTCTGCCGGCGCCGTCCGGAGCCTTAGAAACCGGCCCCGAATCGGGAGCCAGAGCCGGGGCCGGGCGGGCGGTAGAGGCCCGAGCGGCGGGAGCGCAGCGCGGAGCGCGAAGCCGGGCATCCGGTCGCGAGAAACCGCTGCCGCTGCCGCCCGCCTGGCCCCGCAGCCCCGGGCGGTCCATGGGGCGGGCGCGGCGTCGTTGCGGGCACGGGCAGCCCTGGGGGGCAGCCCCTTAGGCGCTGTGCTCTTGTCCCCGCAGGTCGCAGCCAGGGCGGCCGGGCGCGCCCAGCCCCAGCCCCGGCCCCTGGAGCGCCCGCCGCGGTCCCCGCCTCCATGGACGCCTTCAAGGGGGGCATGAGCCTGGAGCGGCTGCCGGAGGGACTCCGGCCGCCGCCGCCGCCGCACGACATGGGGCCTGCCTTCCACCTGGCCCGCGCCGCCGACCCCCGCGAGCCGCTCGAGAACTCCGCCAGCGAGTCGTCCGACACGGAACTGCCAGGTAAGCGCGGCTCCCCGCGGGGCGCGCACCGAGCCGAGCTGGGCGCACGGAGCGGGGAGCAGGGCCTGGAGCCCGCGCCGCGTAGTCGGGCTCCCTCTACACCCAGGAGCGTCAGGACCTTTTCTTTTCTCGTTCTCGGACTGAGGGTGAACGCGGAAATTTACACATTTTATAAAACGAAAATCAGAGCTTTACTTCCACCCGGTCCCCACGCGCCAAGAGACCGGCAGATGCACAAACCTACAACGGGAGGGTCGGACTGACAGCCCCTCTTGTTAAGAAGCAAAGAGAACAGGAAAATAAAATTCGGTTTGCGCAGCTGGGTGCCCAGGGGCCGCTCAGACCGCAGGAGAGGAGTAGATCGAGAAAGGAATGGGGCGGCGGATGAGAGAAAGTGCCCAGAGAGAGATGGGGGCACACACCCCGACAGGCGGTGGGCGACAGACTGAGAGGGAGAAATCGAAGAGAAGGGGTGGCGGGAAAAGCCAGAAAACAAACGGGGGGGGGGGGGGCGGTGGACAACCTCAAGTAAAAAGAAGACAGAGGACAGCGAGGGCGATTGGGCCAAGGGGTGAGGCTCGGCTTCAGGCAGGACTCCCTCATTGAGGGAGCCCGGCCCCACGTGCGCCGCGGGGCCCGGGAGCCGCCAGGCGGCCCAGCCAGGGCCCTGACTCTGCTCGGGCACGTCTCCGTCCGCGCTGCCTTTTTGTCCGAGCTCAAGCTTTTTTCCCCCAGGCTGGCCGCGAGCTGGGCCGGCGGGTGGGCGGTGCGGGCAGCAGCGCGGCTAGTCCTCGGCCGGGCCGGGCCTCCGGGGTCTCGGTTTGGCTCGCGGGCTCACCGTCCCAACTCGGCGCCTCTGCAGCGTTCATTTCTTAATCCACCGCCGAGTGTTTCTCTACGCGTTTTTAATCTCTGTTTGTTTCTGTTTTGCATCCCTAAGTGACTTTTCTCTGAGAGGGTCTGTTTGCTTGGCTAAAAAACAATCAACGCTGAACTGTACTTTTGTTTTCCAAAAGTTTTAAGCGTGGCCTTTGGTTGGTTTTTACTTTTAAAACCCAGAGAAATATGCAGCGGTAGAGTGCTCTTTTAAAACCGAATCTATGAGGACAT
Source organism: Eumetopias jubatus (assembly GCF_037043125.1). NCBI lineage: Eukaryota > Metazoa > Chordata > Mammalia > Carnivora > Otariidae > Eumetopias > Eumetopias jubatus. The sequence goes on along the minus strand of NW_028274811.1, from coordinate 28,547,802 downwards.
ATTTAAAATGCTAACTGGAATTTTCGATATAGAAAGAATTACTACACTAGACATATTTCTCTGGAATTTAAAAATCTCTACATGCAACATTATTCTTGGGGAGATTTTTTAAAAGTCAATCCAAAATGGCGCGTTTCTCCGGGATTTTTTTTTTTTCAAAATCCATTTGCAGCGGGGTTATTTTGATAATTTATCTAACTATAGTGTTGTATTTCCCCAGGACTTAAAAATTATCTCTAGAAAGGGCATTATTAGGAAGGGGTTAAAAAAAAAAATCTATCTACAACAGTACACTAAGTTTTTTTTTTTTTAATCCCAGAGAAATAAATGTGTGTGTGTGCGCCTGGAGTTTATACGAGTACCGCACTGTATTTAGTTAGGGCTGTGTTTGCAGGGAGGTTTTTGCCTTCTTAATTTGCATTTGCTCTGTGTTCCTACCTGCCTAATTTTTTAAGAGTTTGTGAGCCTTTCCATGGTGTTAGGATAGAACTGCGTTTATCTTGGCTTCTATGTTTTGTTTTTAAATTTTGTCTTTTTGTTTCAGTGTGTCTGTGACTGAATGTGTTTTACGTAGCTTGAAAGAGTGAAAGGCTAGAGCCTCAGGTCACCCAGACAGAGTCTGTCGGTCTGAGCTGCCGCCTGAGGGATTTTCTGGGCCTCTGGACTTGAGGCTTGGAGCAAAGGCTGAGAACACAGCTGTGTTGTGCCTGCCCAGTGTGGCTCCCACACAGCCCTGGGGAGAAGAAAGTGGGGTGGGGGCGGCAGGCCACGGCCCCTGCTCCCCCGACCCACTAGCTTCAGGCTGGAAAGATTTGATCCTAGTTCAGAAAAGCAGAGAGACACCCCCCCCCAGATTTAGACCCCAAAGAGCCCTCAAATTTTCATACATTTGCGGGTGACAGGCAGTCGGGCTTGAGCCTGAGCCCAGCTGCAAGAGCAGGCTCTGCCCAGCCAGGAGCCTAGGCCTGTGCCTCCGGTTCCTGGGCTCTGCTGGGCACGACCGACCAAAGGTGACTGCAGACGATCAGGCAGCCAGCAGGCTCTTTCCAGTGGGGACAGTTCTAGGGCCCCTGGCGGGAAGGGCCGCCAGCGCTGATGGCAGGCGCTTCGGTGGAGCCGGGACGGGGTGCAAACGAGCATAAGCCCAAGGTGACCGGAGCCTGTCCTGCCCGATTCAGAGAAGGAGCGCAGCGGGGATGTCAAGGGGCCGGAAGACAGCGGCGCAGGAGGCGCAGGCTGTGGCGGCGGGGAGGACCCGGCCAAGAAAAAGAAGCAGCGGCGGCAACGCACGCACTTCACAAGCCAGCAGTTGCAAGAGCTGGAGGCCACGTTCCAGAGGAACCGCTACCCCGACATGAGCATGCGGGAGGAGATCGCTGTGTGGACCAACCTCACCGAGCCGCGCGTGAGGGTGAGCGCAGCGTGCACGCCTAAGGCGACCCGCGCCCAGGGCTGCTGGCCACCTCTGCCGCAGTCCCCGCGCGCAGACTTTGTCTCTGTCCCACCACTCAGACCTGCTCCCTCCCTCCGCCGTTGAAGATGCCACTGTAGGCCCCGGGTGTCCCCCGCTGCCGCTAAGCCCTTGGGTGGGTGGTGCCCCTGGGCTGCTGCCGCCTGGTATCCTACCTGACCCTCGGGCTCTACTGCACCTTCGCCCCAAGATCTGTGGCCCCAGGGGGATTTCCCCTGCGCTGCAGGGCCCAGGGCCCACTCGGATGTTACGGCCTTAGACTGCGCAGAGGACTCCCGCCTATGGGGACCTCGGAGCTGCTGGCGCCTTCCCCCGGAAAACGAAAGGGAAAGGCAGGCCTTGCCTGGCCACCTGGCAGAGGCCTGAAGGGTACCTAGGCTTGGAGGCTCAGAACCTCCTGGGGCAGTGATCCCAACCACAGCCTGCTTCTCCAGAACCTCAGCGTAGTCCCCACCTGACTCGTCTCCAGCCCCGTCAGCCAGTGAGTAGCTGGACCCTTTCCCTGTTGCCCCTTCCTGTACGGCTGGGGTCAGGTGAAGGAGGAGCAGCTCTGGTGGAAGAGTGACCCTCAGGCTGAGTCCCTTTGGAGATGTAAGATCTCTGACCCGTGACCAGACTGCACCCTCCCTCTCCTCGCCCTTTGGTTCTCAGTAAAGGCAAGAGCATAGAGGTTCTCTTGCCAGAGCAGCAAGAGAATCATTTCTCTGAGTACGCAAATATTTAATCAGATACTGGGAGGACATCCCAAGCCAGCCCAAAATGCTACCTGGCCTGGTGACTCCCTGCTATAACCCAAACTCTTGCCCCTCCCGTCAGGCTGGCCAGCCCAGTGGGACTCAAGTGAAGACAGCACTCAGTAATCCAGAACTCACTAATCCTGCCCAGGTTTACGGTGGTAGGGGTGGTGTGGGGGTGGAATCAGGCAATGTCTGTGCCGGGGATTGGAAAAGGCTGAGATGCGGGGGTCGGCAGCTAGCTCAGGAAAGTCCGCCCACGGCTGGAGGAGGGCTTCAGAGGATAGAAGCATACAGTAGGACGATAGGAGCGGTTGGGCAAGGACCAGGAGTTGGGAAAGAACAGGTTCTTACTAAATTTTGTGGGAGAGAGTGGAGGGGAGATTAGAGAGAAACTAGTAAGAAGTGAAAGGAAATTAAATATTTGCAAAGAAACATATTTGGCATATATTTGGGTGGCAGGAAAAATTAAATAATTAAGGGCAAAGGGATCAAATATTTGAGAAAAATAAAGAATCAACTATTTAAGAGAAACAGTGACGGTCAGATGTTTGGAAAGACAGGGGAAACTAAATATTGGGGGAAGAATCAAAAGGATCAAAAATGAGGGATAACGGAGAAGATGGACTGAGGGAAAAGAAAGCAGTTCAGATAGCGGGGTAGACCAAAAGAAAATAAACATTTGGGGCAGAAATGAGAATATCAAAGATTCCCAGTAAATATGGATACAGACTCTTTGAGGAATGAAATAAAGGGAGAATAAAGGGAGTCAGAAGATCCAATATTTCAGGGAAGAAAAACACCTTTTGTATTGGAGGGAGAAGGAAAAGGATGGAATATTTAGGAGATAGACCGGGACCCCTTTAGGGGAGAAGGCCGGAGATGGACTGGTTGAGAGAGAAAGAAAGCAAACGAATATTCGCTGAAACAAAAGAGGATCGATCCATATTAGGAGAAGACATCAGATTTAACTTGGGGGAGTGGATATAGATCAGAAAAGGGGAAAGACGAAATGTTTTCTGGGGACAGGAAAGGAACCATTAAGGAGCGCGGCCCGCAGGGGCGGAAATAACGAAGAAAAGAGACGCTATTTGGAGAGACGGCAGCGGCGGCGGGCTCGGGGCGGAGGGGGCGGAGGGGGTGGAGGTGGAGGGGCCTTCCCGCCCTCGGCAGCCCTGACCCTTCTCCTGCCCCCTCCCCCAGGTCTGGTTCAAGAACCGGCGAGCCAAGTGGCGGAAGCGCGAGCGTAACCAGCAGCTGGACCTGTGCAAGGGCGGCTACGTGCCGCAGTTCAGCGGCCTGGTGCAGCCCTACGAGGACGTGTACGCCGCCGGCTACTCCTACAACAACTGGGCCGCCAAGAGCCTGGCGCCAGCGCCACTCTCCACCAAGAGCTTCACCTTCTTCAACTCCATGAGCCCGCTGTCCTCGCAGTCCATGTTCTCGGCACCCAGCTCCATCTCCTCCATGACCATGCCGTCCAGCATGGGCCCCGGCGCCGTGCCCGGCATGCCCAACTCGGGCCTCAACAACATCAACAACCTCACCGGCTCCTCGCTTAACTCGGCCATGTCACCGGGCGCCTGCCCGTACGGCACGCCCGCCTCGCCCTACAGCGTCTACCGGGACACGTGCAACTCGAGCCTGGCCAGCCTGCGGCTCAAGTCCAAGCAGCACTCGTCGTTCGGCTACGGCGGCCTGCAGGGCCCGGCCTCGGGCCTCAATGCGTGCCAGTACAACAGCTGACCGGCCCGCCAGGCCCCGCGGGCCCGCGGCCGGGGTTGGCGCCGGGGCGGGGGCGGCGCGGAGGACTTAGCCACGCCGCGGCCCCTGCGCCCACGCAGCCCTCTCCTCCCCACCTCCCCACCTCCGGGCTGGTTGTGTGTTTGCTTTTTCTGGACCCCACTCTGCCCTCCCAAACCAGACGAAACAAAACGAAAAGACGTCGGAGAAAAGTGCTGCGAAAAAACGGATGAGTTGCAATTTCCCTCGGGATGGCGCGGGTGGTGTGTGTTCGCTCCCTCGGGCCGGGCGGGCCCGTCACGCGGAGGGGGCGCGGCGCGGGAGGCCGGCGGGCCGAGGAGGACGCCCTCGTAGCCCGCGTTCCCGCCGCGCTGGACCCGGGAGGAGCGGCCGCGCCTGCGAACTGGACGTGCGGAGCCCGCGCAGGCCGGCTTCGGCCCCGTAGGAACCGAGGCGCCCCCTCCAAGCTGGGCCCGGCCGAGCGTACCTTAGCTCGATTCGGATCCGAGTTGGAGCGGGCGCTGGGTCCGGGATGACGGCGCCCGGCCTGGGTTCGGGGACTCGCTGTGGAGCCGCACGCGGCCACGGCGCGCCCCGAGAGCCCTCGGCAGCCCCGAGCACCGGAGGCCTATTTTAAGGCTACGGAGCCCCAGCTGGCGGTGCGGACGTGGCGGGAGAATGGAGTGGGCTCGTCTCCGAGCACCCCGGGCCCCCCCCCGCCCGCCCAAGTTTCGCCACAGGCCCAGACCCTCCTCTCCGCTCCCGGGCTAGGAGGTGGCCCCCTTGGCCCGGCGAAGAGCCCCCTCCTCACCGCCCGCGGTGCAAGTGTCGAGCCGGGAGAGCTCGGGGCGCGGCCAGCCCCCCACCCCGCGCCGCGCCCACTTTGCACACCGGCTCTCCGGCCCGCGCCCCTGTTTACAGCGTCCCTGTGTATGTCGGACTGACTGTATAGAATTATAAATCTGTCTATATCGACTTGTCCATGTACGTCTATTAAAACCATAGTACAAGCGTGCTAACCACTGCCGAGCCCCGACTGCTTCATTCCACTGAGGAGGGAGGCGGGTAGGAAGGGAACGGCGCCACCATGGGCCCTGTGGGGTAAGAGAGGAGCTCAGCGGCCGCCTCCTGGTGGAGTGGGAGGTGCTCTCTCTTCCCACCACAGTTCCTGACCTGCTCAGCCCCACTCCGTGAGGGCCCCCGTCCGGAGCTCTGAGCTCACCAGGGGCTCTCCGGCGGGACCGCTCAGCCTCGGCGCGGCGCTGTGCTCAGCGCCCTAGCCAGCACCCCCCCTTCCCTGGCTGCCGGACTCTGCAGGCTCTTCCCAAGCTGTGTCGGCGGGAACCCCCAAGCCCTCGGGGTGCTGTGTGGCCCTTGTCCACCCTGAGAGTTGTGGTGAGGGCCGCCCAGGGCCCCTTTAGTCCTGGAGTTGTCTTGTCTCCTGTGGGCCCAGGACCCCCACCTTGGAGCTCTACCCTAGCTGTTTCAGGAGGACTGACGATGCAGGATCTGCCAGTGTCTAGCCAGGGCCTCCCTCAGCTATTCCCCCCACGGAAATCCCACTCAGGGTGTGCTGGAGAAAGTGTCCATGGCACAGAATGAACTCACTTCCCTTCCACCCCAAGGTATCAGAAGGAGGCTGAGGGCTCTTCCACCCTCCCAGGCTTTGGAAACGATGAAGACCAGCCTGTAAAGTGCCTGTAAAGATCTGCTTCCCTGAAGTCAGTCACTTCCAATGGCAAAACAGAATGTTTGCAGCTGAGGCGGGGGGAGGAAGGAGGGGTTGGTATTCTGCTTCAGACTCACCTTGTGACTGGGATTGGCACTGCCCTGGAGCCGGACCCCCGGCAAGCCCTAGATGGAAGTGGGGCACAGCCATGGGCTTAATCACCAGCTGATAGCTGGAGAGCCCTGTGCACACATTCTCAAACCAGGTCAACACTGCCTCTGAGGGCAGGAGTGTTGTCCCTATTACACAGGTGATGGAACCGAGACTTCACCATGCTCTGCGACTGGGCCAAGGTCACAGGGGAGTCAACAGTCTTTATATTCCAAAGCATCTTTCCACCGATCTTCCCACATTTAGATGAGTGAGGAAGGGTCCTTCCTGGAGGATGGCCCAGCCATTCTGTAGGACTTACAGGACTGCTGGAGGACTTACAGTGTGGGGTTCTGAGGACAGGGCCAGATATACAGGCCAGGGGAGGGAGGTGGGGGGAGGGAAGGCCAGGGCAGGGGGCTGGAGCCAGACCACCCCTCCCCCAACGGCTCCAGTCCAGAGCTCCGACCCCTCACTCTCTGGAAACCCCTCACTCTCTGGAAACATAAACACAATCACATCTGGACTCAAAGTGCCTCCCCCAGCCTCACACATCTGCCAAGGCCAGGGGGCCCTGGTCTCAGTTGAGGGCAGAAGGCAGGAGAGACCTAGGAGATGGGACTGGAGGAAAAAGGGAGGCAGAGAGTCCTCTCCTGAAAGTCGGGCCTGGCTTCAGGTGCCATGGCCGACAAGGGGCTCTGGTGGAGACTCAGTGTGGCTTTGGGGCCACAGATATAAGTGGCAGGGCAGAAGCAGTCCCAGAATGTCCCCATCACCCATCAAGGACCAGGGCCAACAAGGTGAGTGTAAGACCCTTTTGTGGGGTTCCCCCAGCTCCTCTGACCCGGCTGTTCTGTGGCTGCAGATAGGAGTGATAGCACCCAGCCCTTCCCAGCTGTATCCGCCACGGGATCATCTCTGAAGGCAGGCTGAGGAATACAGGGGGGCTCTGAAAGGCCAATCCTCCGACAAAAGGCAAAAAGCCCTCGTCCTCCTCTGCCTAAAGACTGGGGAAGGAGTGTCATTCATTCACGCAACATTTGCTGTGCTCCTGCCCTTGGCGCTCGGGATTGAGCGCTGGGAAACGGACGGTCCCTGCTCTCATGGACAAGTAAACAAACACGTATATAATTACAAACTGGGCTGAGTGCTTTTGAAGAACAAGAACAGGGTGCTGTGAGTCAGAAAAAAATGAGAGGTCTGCCTCGAACAGGGTGCTCAGGCCAGGCTGTTCTACAGAGGCGGGTCTGTCTTGAGCGGTGAGCGCTCTCATTTCTTCCACCCATTCAGGGCCCTGGGCCCAGGGCGAAGCGTAACACTCCTCACGGATCAGCCCCTTTACCTAAACGCCAACCCTAGGAGGAAGAGTTCTCATTATCCCCTTTCCCTGATGAGGTCCCTGAGGCTTAGAGAGGTCAGGTCACTTGGCCAAGGTCCACAGCAGAGAGTGATGGAGTGGATTCCAGCCCAGTCTGTGGCCGCTCTACCGTCTGCACTGGGCTGCCCCATGCCAAGCAACGTGGGCAACATGGTGGGGAGGGGGAGGAGTCTGGCCTGCAAGAGATGGTGATTTCTACTGGCTACCCGGGACTAACCCCAGGAAAGAGAAAAGCAGATTTGGTCCTTGCTTGGTGCTGAAAGCCCCAAAGGGCTGCTGCAGGTTTAGAGCAGTTGCGAATTAGAAACAGGCGGGCCTGAGGCGGGTGCCCAGCACTTGGTTGCAGGCACTATGGGGCACCAAAGGAAAGTGCACAACCACCAGAGTCCCCAGTCACTGAGAGGAACCGTAGCTTGAGGGCCCCAGCCAAGCGGGGGGGCGGGGGGGGCGGCTCCCTAGGGGCCATGGCATCCCTGAGGACAGCTGCCAGAGTCTAGAAGGGGAGGGGAAGTCACAGCTGGAAGATCTGCCTTGGAGGGGGCACTGCCCCGGGAGTCCAGGCCCGGGAGGTGGCTGTGTGCCGTCCTTCAGCGTTGCCTGCCTGAGCCTGCTGCTCCCTGTGACAATGGAGCAGGGCCTCAGTCACGAGACAGGAAGGATGGTTCGTGCCCACCGACCTCCCCATCTCCCGGGCCTGTGACTCGGCTCTGGCATCCAGAGGAAGCTTCGCTGTGGTCTTTGAGAGCAAGGGTTTGAGTTCTGGCTCCACCTCTGAGTTGCCTTGGATAAGACACCATGTCTCTGAGCCTGTTTCCTCTTCCATAAAAGGGAATAACAATCCCTTCACACAGTTGTTTGAAGGATTAAAGGAGATAACACATCAGACATTAGTTGTGGGGCCGGCAGAGAGTTATTACTGATGGTGGTGGCAGTGTAGTTGTTAGTCTGCCTCTCCCCTTGGGGGCCCTGTTCCCCGCTTTCCACATTAGTAGGGCTTCTCTGAGTTTCTCAACAGGTCATTTCTGAAAATGTCCTTTGGAGCCCAACTTGGTTTTCCCTCCAGCTTTGCTGGGTGTCGTGGGTGTGAGTCCTGACTGACAGTCCCGCCGACTTGCCTTCCCCACTGCATCCCACCCGGGGACCCATCCTGGACTTGGACCCTCGGGAACCCAGCCTGGTGTCCTAGCGCCAGGGCCTGGGAGGCCCTGAGGAACTGCTGTCCAATGGGCCTGGGGAGAGGCACACGGGCAGGCAGTACTCTGAGAGATGAGCCAGGGGAGCAGAGGGGGCACTCACCCCAGAATTCTCCTCTAAGGACTCCCTGCAACATGGAAAAAGGAGGCCTGGACACTTCTGTGTTCTCTCACCTTACTGATAGCTAACCTCAGCCCCTTACCAAGTGCCAGGCCACGAGAAGCACTTGATAACAATTACAGTGCTCACTCCTCAGGGGAGGGAGGGGCCCCTTATCCTTACGCAGGAAGACACCGAGGCTGAGAGAGAATCAACAGCTCACCCGTGATGCCACAGGGAATGAGGGACGGAGTTGGGACCCAGGTCCATGGTCCCCTCCACTGCACCGTACACTCTCTTGACATTTGTACTGGGTGGCGGCAGGGGGAGCGGGGGAAGGATAAACAATTATAATTCATGTTGATTCCTGTCAAGAAGCTGGGCTCAGGTGTGCTCTGGGAGAAAGAAAAGGCCCCAGGCCCCAGGATTTGCCTCCACTGAGCTCACTTGGCTATTGTGTGGGGGGGGGGGGGGGGAGGGGAATAGCAGAGGGCACAGGTGACAGGGGGACTAAGGAAGCCCCGGGATGAGCGCAGCAGAATGGAGTGGGCCGGTGAGGGCACAGAGCAGCTTTCTGGTAAAGGCAGGACCCTGGAACATCAACCATTAATTCCAAACTCCTGTCTCCTTCAGTACTACAAACTTCTCATTTCCTAGATGCGTGTTTCCAGTCTGCTTCCCTCTGGAAGCCCTCCTAGGGTCCTCCCAGCCCTTGCTGGCCTGGCCCCTTGCCCGTCTCACCACCCCACTCTTCACACGCCTGTGTTGCCTTCGCAGGGCCCTGGACCTGGCCTCCCAGTAGGTTGGTGCTGCCCAGAGCAGGTGTCCATCTACTGAGTGGCTATAGGAACTTCAGGACACTCAGCCACCAGAGCCCAGCCAGGCTTGGGGTGGGGCGGGGGGAGGGGTGGGCTGTGACCCAGGGCAGAGAGACGCTGCAGAGGAGCAGGTCAGGGTGCAGGAAGCTGTGTCGGGAAGGGGGTGGAGGAAAGCTCGCTCTGGCTCTCTCCGTCCTGTGGCCACATCTCACCCTGCACTATCCCCTGCTGTGCACCGGACATATTTTATTTCTCTTCTTCATCTCATTTTATAGATGAGGAAGCTGAAGCTCAAGCACGTCACATAACCTGTCCAAGGGCACACAGCTTTTAGGGACTCGGGTCCCCGCCGGACCACAGAGCCCACAGCCCTCGCTAGTGTGGACACAGCCTCCTGGGGGCAGGGCACTGGCAGCTGGGCAGGGGGCTGCCGTCACAAAGTCAGCATGCCCAGGCAAACAGGTGTGGACCGCAGCGCCTGGAGAAGCGTCCGCACACAGTCACGCTCGAGAAACATTTGCTGAATAAAAGAACTGAAGGGCTGCCTTCCCTTACCCCTCCCTCCATGAAACAGATCTTGGCCCTTTCTCCCTCTCCCTGCTCCTTTCTCTCCTCTCTCTTGTTTCTTTCCTTCCTCCACACACACTTATTCCTCATTCTCAGCACAGGCAGCTCTGGGCACTGCTTTTAAAGGTGACTCAATGCGGTGCCTGGGTGGCTTAGTCGTTAAGCGCCTGCCTTCGGCTCAGGTCATGATCCCAGGGTCCTGGGATCGAGCCCCGCATCGGGCTCCCTGCTCAGCGGGAAGCCTGCTTCTCCCTCTCCCACTCCCCCCACTTGTGTTCCTGCTTTCGCTCTCTCTCTCTCTCTCTCTCTCTCTCTGTCAAATAAATAAATAAAATCTTTAAAAAAATTAAAAAATAAAATAAATAAAGGTGAATCAACAGGGGCGCCTGGGTGGCGTGGTCAGTTAAGCATCCGACTCTTGGTTTCGGCTCAGGTCGTGATCTTGGCGCCCTGAGATGGAGCCCCACATTGAGCCCTGCAACAGGCTCCTCACTCAGCTGGGTGTCTGCTTAGGATTCTCTCTCTCCTTCTCCCTCTGTCCCTCACCCCCACTCTCTCTCAAATAAATACATAAATAAATCTTTTTTTTAAAGTGAATCAACAAAAAAACAAACCATCCATTTCAAAAATGGGCCAAGGATTTGAATGGACATCTCCCCAAAGGAGATAGATGCATGGCCAATAAAAACATGAAAAGATGCTCAGCATCACTACTCATTAGGTAAACGCAAATCAAAACCACGGTGAGATACCCCTACACATCCATTAGGAATAAAACAAGTTATCAAGTGTTGGCAAGGACGTAGAGAAATTGGAACACTTGTGCATTGGTGGTAGGAACGTAAATGGTACAGCTGCTCTGGAAAACAGTATGGCGGTTCCTCAAAAAATTAGACATAGAATTACCATGTGATCTAGTGATTCCCACTTCTGGGTATTTACCCAAAAGAAACAAAAGCAGGGACTCAAAAAGAAACATGTACACCCATACTCATAGCAGTATTATTCACAATCCCAAAACGTGGGAGCCACCTAACTGTCCATCAACAGATGAATGAACAAAATGGGGTCCAAGCATACAATGGAATACTATTCAGCCTTAAAACAGAAGGATATTCTGACACCTGCTATGACATGGACGAACCCTGAAGACATTTACGAAAGTGAAATAAGCCAGACAACTATTGGAATTCCACTCATCTGAGGTACCTAGAGTAGGCAAATTTATGCAGACAGGAAATAGGATGGTGGTTGCCAGAGACAGGGGGAGAGGAGAGAGTCATTGTTGAATGGGTACAGGGCTTCATTTTGGGATGATGAAATGTTGCACAGTGGTGATGGTTGCACAACAATGTGAATATAGTAAATGCCACTGAACGATCTACTTTTAAAAGGTTAACATGGTAAATTTCACGTACTGACCAGAACCTTTTTATAAAAAGCTGTATCTGTGTTTATGCCCCACCTTCTTCAGAGAGGTGTGCAGGGGCTGGTGCCCAGGATGCTCAGGGGCCGAGCCCACGGCCACAGTTAGTCTGCTATTGATCAGAAAACAATTCCCTGCAGCCCTCTTTAACTAGCAGCCCCATGCAAGCCCCCAGGACAGCTGACCACCCCCCGTGGCCCTCACCCCATTCTCCATCCCTTCGTGCACTGCAGCAGTGGGACCCCATGAGGACACTTCCCCTACCAAGTGTCTATTCTGCAGCCAAGAGAGAACTGGTGTGGATGGTTGTTCTCGATCAGTTCAGCCGAATATTAAATAACAGGTCTGCCGCTGCCTCTTTTTTTTTTAACTGAGCTTCTCTGTCAGAAAACTAAGAAACACAGGCTATAAAACAGTATTTAAGCACTGTACCATTTTTGCTCTTATATATGCACAGGGAAGTTTCTGGATGTGCACAAAGTGTTAACACCAGCTACCTCGGGGTGGTGGGAAATGAGGGATTTTTTTTTTTCATTTGTCCTTTCCAAGCTTTTTGCACTGAGCATGTATTACTTTTGTAAAGGTGACATGAAACAATAAATATTACTTTAAATATACCAAGACCTGCGATCCACAGGATGAGGAGGGGCGTGCCTGCGGGACCCTGCCCTCACCCCGAAGGTGTCAGTCATCACCTGCCTGCAATGACGTGTCAACCCTCAGGATTCAGCCTCATTTAGGGGCAAGCCCGTGTGACAAGTGTCAAGTAAACCTTTACTGTCAGATTTCTCCCCAAGTGAAATTTTTGTTTTGAAATACATTCTTCTTTAAATGGATGTCAAATTAATAGGTGCCAAGAGGAACGTTCAGAGAGAAGAATCATTTGAGATGATCTTTTCTTTTTGCTAGGCAAAGAGGGCTCAGAGTTTAAAAAACGGCTGTCATAGGCAGGGAATCTCTTCCTCTCCCGTGTCCCCTGGCTGTACCCCCTGCCCCCTCCCAGTCCTCCAACTGAGCAACCTCTTTACACTCCTCCCTTGCCTCCACCCACCCACCCACACACGCGCGTGCACGCACACACCCACATACACACACGCGCGCGCGCGCACCCGCACACACGCGCGCGCACACACACACACGCACGTAGGGTGTGCCTGCCAGCCAGCGTGATCATGGAATCTTTATTAAAGAGGTCCAAATTACCAAGGTTTTACTACACTACTAAAAATAGTCATGCTTACTTAGCCTGCTTAATAAGCACACCATTTCTAATTTTTCTGCCTGAGTAAACCGAAACATCATTCCAGAAATACATTTTTACTGAAACAAGAAGGCTTATTTTTTCTCCTTCGTTCATACATTTTTTCCCTCCTTCCCCTGCTCCCCCCTCTCCACCTCTCTCCATTCCCCCTGTGCCCCCCTCAGCTCCCCACCCCTACTCATTTTTAAATTTCAGAACATAAAGGGGGAAGTAACAGTAATTTGGACTTGGCTTTCACACAAAATGGACCAATTTTTTTTAAGTGTTCGTAATTTGTCCTGAAAATGGATATAGGGAGTTGGGCTGGGGAGGCTTTGAAGAATGGGGTTTTATGAGAGGAAAATGAGGCCTGAGTGTGCGGGAAGGCGTGCCGCACTTTCCCCTCTGTGCCTGGGACAGTGCAGGCATGTGTAATAACCACAGCTAATTGTACCATTATTGCTATTATCACATTATATTATTATTATTCCTCAGAATCAGACAAAGCATATTAACCCATTTAATTAACCAAGGGCTTAACGTCCCCATGACCTCACGGAAAGTGCTTGGCAAACCCAAGACACTGCAGCCACAAAGCAGCTGGCCACTTCGCCGCTCGCCAGGCTGTGGCAGGGCCTGACAAGGGTTTCCCCAAACTGTTGCCGCCTGTGGCCTATCTGGGAACTTTCCAGGACACACTGGGATGGATGCTTATCCTCACCCTTACTCCAGTCCTTCCACGCACATACCTCTCTGTCCCTGTGGATAAACCCAATCTAATGACAGATTTACGTGAAACACCCCCCTCAACACACACACACACACACACACACACACACACACACACACACACACGCACGCACACGGTGTGGCCAAGGACCCCTCCTCCCTCCCCCAAGCTCGCACTCCTTCGGAGTCACCAAGGCTGGTTACTGAGTACAGGCACCCACTATTCATGGTGAACGCCTGGCCTCTCCTGAGCTCGGTGCCCACCCTTCCAAAGCTCCTTGACTCTCCCCACAATCCAGAGCCCAGGGTGGGGCCGCTGAGGCCATCCCTGGCAGCCCCTAGGGTCACAGTGACTGTCCCAGCCCAACAAGGGAAGGATACCAGCAGAGCTGCGGCTGGTCAAGGTGCCTGGGGGAGGCCAAGGTCCCCCTGGCTTCTAGCCCCTGGGCTGGGCTCCTCCCTGGGACCTGGCCTTCCCTTCGTGGAGCCTGAGTGCCCCACTCTGTCAAATGGGCACTGGGCCTGCCTGCTTGCCTCATGAGGTTCAGTGTCAGGGTTTGCAGAGACCCTGGATGTGACCAGTATGTAAGGCTTTCAAGTAGGCTGTCTCATCTCACTGACCACCTATGCTTAGAGAATCTCAGGCTCAGCCTCCCTCCCCTCCACACACCCTCCACGGCACCCCTACCAGCCGGCCCTACAGGGAAGCATCTTGCTTTATTTCATGGGGGATGATGACCCCCCCCCAGGCCTCAGCAGGGCTGCTGCGATGCCCCCAGGTCCTCCACTGGGTCAGGAGCTACCACCCGAGTGACCTAGCATCTCCTTTCCACCCTGAAGTCCATGTCCCCTGGGCCCGGGGCAGCAAGGCGCAGGAAGGCCCCACCTCAGGCCCAGCTCAGCCGACGTCCAGGGGGTAAGGGCCCAAGACAAGCACAGCACAGAGTTTAAGAGTATGGGCTCTGGAGTGAGACAGGTTCAACTCTCAGTCCTGCCACTTAGTGCCACACAAGCCTCTCCCAGCCCCCTTTCCTCAACTGCAAAACGGGAACAGTTGTGAAAAGGTATGTCCAGCGCTTGGCATGGTGCCTGTGGCATCGGCTCCAGTCACTCCTGGGTCTCTGCTGCCCACTCCTCCTCCATCCCCCAGGACTCTAAAGCTGGCATACCTCAGGCAATCCATCTCTGGCATTCAGGGGGTAGGGCAAGACTCCCAGATCACGGCCCTCCCCAACTAAGGCTGGGAAAGGGAGTATCTGTGGGTGGAGGAATTAAGGTCTGAGTTAAGGTCAGGTATAAAAGGCCAAGGGTGAGAGTACGAGAAAGGAGAAATCAAGGCTATTCCGAGCAATCTGGGAGGGCTTCCCGTGAGAGAAAGCCTGGCCCTGAGCCTTGAAGGACAAACAGGCCTGGAACGGGTGTGCAGGAGGGGAGGTGAGACTGAGTCCTGGCAAAGGGAGCCCTGGGAGGTATGGGGAGAAAAAGGGGGAGACAGAGTAGGGAAGTCTTATGTGCCAAGTGAGGGGGATAAGGCCTCTCTCAGGCGGCAGGAATCCAAACTGGCCAGGTTACCGCCCTGCTTCCACATTGCCAAGCCGAACACTCAAGGTCCTCCAGATCTGGCTCCAGTCTACTTCCCCAGTCCCCCAACACCCCACCCCACCCTGTAAACTGTGGCCAAACCAACCTCCCAGCACTCGCTCAACCCCCTAGAGCTCTACCTTCACTCCTTTGTGCACGTGGTTCCTTCTGCTTGGAACGCCCTTCCGCACGCCACAGGTGTGGGTGCACGCACACACACACCCGCCCCACGCTTAACATTACGTTCCAGGTGAATATTGTGTGATTTTCCCTGATTAGAGCATACATATTCATTCTCAACATTTCTGAAGTTCAGAAAAGTGTGAGGACCGAAGTCAAGACCACCGAACCACCATTGATATCTTCCCAGACATCCCTCCGCCTACATACATGTGCATTTACACATACACTGTATGTGCGCACATGCTATTACAGAAAGGATATCCTGCCATGCGTTGCTCAAGAAGCCACTTTTTTCACTCAGGATAGTATCAAGAATATCTATGCTTATCCAAAAATCACTATTTTTAAGGGCCACATGTATAGATTCATAATCATTTAACCAGCATCCTCACCAGTGGGCCTTGGGGTAACATCCTATTTTGTTGTGTTTCTCTTATAGCAGGCCACCGCAAACACCCTTATCCATGCTCTCTGTGCACTGGTCATTTGGGACGTCAGGGTAACTGCAAGAACAGATCTGGCGAGCCCCAGGAACGCACACATAAAATCCCATCCATGCTGCCATGGAGAAGACCACGGAGAAGGCCACACCTATGGGTGCTGCCAGACGTGGACAAGGGGGCCCCTTCTTCATACACTGGCCAGTACTAGCTCTTGTCTATCATCTTTGCCACCTGGAAGAGAACAGACATCTTATGGCCACTTTGTATATGTGGTTTTATTTATTTTTCCTCTTCCAAAAAAAAAAATACAGAGGGTGGCATGTACATACAGTTCTACAACTGGCTTTTCCCATCTGCCAATTTCCACTCCTTTTCTGCATGCTCATTCCAGGGTCAGGGGAAAAGCCAGCTACTCGAGCCAAGAGACTCACAAAGTGCCCCCTTTGGGTGCCCACAGCTTCCACCCTTGCTGATGAGTTATCTATGGGTGCAGGGGCAGGCAGAGAGCCAGAAAGGACCGACCTCAAGGTCACCACCCGAGAGACCAATTTTCTGGGTATGGGCACAGCACTGACAAGGCTGGCTCATCCTGCCTGCCAAGCTCACGCCTGCCCAGCACATCCCTTCTGCCAGCCAAGCCTCCATGCGGGCTGGCCTCACTGAAACCCACGGGAGGGTGACTTCTAAGCCAAACCCTCTGCTGCCCAGGCTGTAATTTCCCGATTAGGCGCTGTAGTCACAACCCATCCGTGCTCACCGATTGCTTCTTGCTGTCCTCTCCATCTCTGAGGGTCCCAGGGCCAAGCCAGGGGCCACTGGGCCAGCAGACTGCAGACTCGGGGCCTGCTCGGAAGGCAATCAGGGCTTGAGTTTTAACGTTAAAAAAATAGCTCTGAAAAGAAAGACCAAGGCCACTGTGAGGCTGTAGAGCAGCGGGTACATGTGTGGCCTGCATTCAAATCCTGACTCTGCCCTTTAATGACAATCCTGGCCAAGTGACGGTCCCTGTGGGTGCCTGCTTACCCACCTGTAAAATGGAGCTAACGATGCCTTACAACATCAGTGCACAGCTTTGTGGGAGAGTGATGCAAAAGCCACACTGCGTGGCTACGAATCCTGGCTCTTCCTCCTTAGTGGTACAGACCTGGGGGCTCCATCACCTTTCCAAACCTCAGCTTTGGCGGTAGCCTATTTGATGGGAATCATGAAAAATACCTAAGTGTTGTGACATGATTCAGATCATGTATGTGAAAGTATCTCGTAGGCAGAAATGCCGACAAAACAGAAGGTGGTGTTTCCACTGTCAACAACGAGAACGGGCTGTACCTTCAGAGCCTGGGCCTGAACTCTGCTTGGACACATCCTCCCCTGGTCCAGTGGCAAGTTGTGAAGAGGTCGTCTCATCTCAGACCACCATTCTAGGTGTCAAGGCACCGCTGGGAAAGGAGGGAGTCCAGGGCCATGTGTGCTGAACTGTGGGGCAGGGGACCCTGCTGTGAGAACATCATTGTCCCATCACCAGTGTACAGAGCATGGGGTCAGTCCCCAGTGTCCCAAAAGTTCTAGGACAGACTCTTCATCCCCCTTCGGCTTCTTCTGCACTTCCTTTTGAGACTTTGGTTTCATTTTGCAAAAGGCCAGCCACACATTGTGCCACCACCCCCAGGGGTGCTTCACCTAGAGGCTTCTGAGCCCATTTGGGGGTTCAGGTGGTGGTTTGTAAAGCCCTCTTAACATTTCCCAATTTTAGCCTGAGAGGTCTCTATTATACAGGGTGATCTTTAGGCCACCTGAATATAATCCAGATTCCACGTGGTCAAATCCATTCAGGGGGTTCCATTTTTTTTAAATGGCACAGTCAGCAACCAAACATCGTCTTCAAATGATTCCAACCATGACTTGCCTCTCTCAAAGAACATCAGTGAGGACCCGGTTCTCACCCCCCAAGGACACGTGTCATCCCCATTTCTCCCCTTTGCAAGCCTCACACTCCAGCTGGGTCAAAACCTCTGTCTAAAAGTCTCTGACTCTCGACCCTCGGCTTTTACTTCCTTCTTCCCTCCCTGTCCCAGCTCCCGATTATGTAGACACATCAAACCTGACTGGTCTCCCCATTTGCTGTTCTGCCCATTACCCTGACTCTCCATCACGGAGGAGATCAAGAGAGCATGAATGGTCCTCTCTCCTCTCTCTCCTGTCACATCCTGGCTCTCCCCCATTCCCCCAGCACTGTGTCACCCAGAGTCTAGAGTAAAATCAAGGAGAGAACTCGAGGATGGTGAGGCGTGGGGCTGACCAGCACAGACAGAGCTCCGGGGGGCGGGGGCGGAATGTGGGGAGAAGCAGGGCACTCACACGGTGGTAAATCTGTCTCCATCACATTTAGCCCCCTTCTCGTCATTTCCCAAGCCCTGGGACTCGTATTGGCAGCCATCGCCTCTCCCTTCTGGGCAGCCTACTTAAGAATTCAGAGCTATCCTCTCTCTTGAGAGCCTGTGAACCAAGAGAGCAGGCCCAGGCAAGCTGGGGCCAGGGACAGAGACCAAAACAGGGAGAGACACCACTGACAGCGCAATCTGACTGGGTAAAGGGCCCTTTGAATTAGGAGGTGTTCTGTCTCACCCACATTTGACGAAAACACAAGGTGTGCAGTTCTCAGCATCTCTGTGTAAGATTTCTAGGGGCTGTTGGAATAAATAGGAGAGTTTATATTCTCCCTCACTGCCTGGATCGCCATAATATAGGGACTGCTTCCGGCTGGTGGAATCAACAAGCGGTTTAAAAGAAAAAAATCCGGCCACCTTCCAAACACCTCTAGCTTTGGATTCCAGATCCTTCCCACAGGAGCTAGGGGAGGGCCTGAGTGTGACCAAAAGACTCAAGCCCAGGTCCCCTGCATCCCAGTGCAGCTACCAAATCACCAGGCCGGCAGGATGGAGAGGAAAGAGCCATCTGGGGACAGCTCTGCTGGACCCAAGGGCTGGGGGCTGGTGAGAAGGGTCCTGCTTTCCTCAGCCAGGCCTGGGCAGGCAGAGCACTTCTGCCCCAAGCAAATCAATTGAAAGTCGTGGCCAAGCCTGTTTGAGTTGGTGAGAGCCCAAGTGGGAATTCCAATCTGCCAATGTTTGCTCTGCAGACGAATAGAGCCAAACAGAAATGCTGCTCTGGGACTTTGTGCCAAATATCCGCTGGCTTGTTCTGCCCCCAGCACTGGGCCGGCCCTCTGCACGTCACCCTCTCCCAGCTCCCTGCTCAGTGACAGCCTTCTGCTTGTGCCCTTAAAGGCAGCTGGCCCTCCCCACTGTGGCCCAGAGCCCCGTGCCTGGGACTTCCCTGTGGGGACCCAGGCCTTCCAGGTCGTTCCGTGCCAGCTCCCAGTGGAGACCCCTTCACCGCGCACCCCCAACACCGGTTCCTGACTTCTGCTTCCCACTCTTGGCGCCATACTGTCCTCCCTGCCACCCTGAGGCCGGCCCAGGCCTTCTGGGCCCCGGACCAGCACAGCCCACTGTGGGGGGCCGCCCAGCAGAGCCAGAGCCGATGGCAAGGAAGCTCTGGCCACTGCTGCCTCCAGCTTTCTTCACGCTCTTGCATGTATTTCATTTGGTCCTCAGAGTGGGTCAGTTTTATCAGCCCATTTCTCAGAGGAAATAGTTGCGTTTTCAGAAGATTTGGCACCTTGCCCAAGGTCACCCAGTTACAGAATCCAGACCTCCCCTCTCCAAAACCGTGGCACTTTCCAACTTACCTCTCTGAGGCCAAGTTTTTGTTTTTTTTTTTTTAATCTTTTGTTCACTTCCAGGGGCCTAAGGCGATTCTCGGGGGATTCCTGGTGAGAGCGGGGGAATGTGTTTTCATATTCTCCCGAGCAACGTAGGCACACAGCAATGCCAACGGTACCCACAGCCATGCGAGCAGCCGGCCAGGTTTGCTTTGCCCCACACCCGGACCAGAGCCCTGGCCCGAGGCCTGTCCTACAGATGGGGCTGCACCCCCAGAGCGGCCACGGAAGCCCCCAGCCTTCCCGGCCAGGCACCGCAGGCATAAAGCCCTGGGCCTCTCCCCGCTCTGCGGAGGGCACACACGACCTGCATACTTCAGCCCCCCCCCCAAGGGCACTGTGCCTCGGGGAAACAGCGAGGCTATCGCCCCTGCCCTCGGAGAGCTCCCCGATAGCATGGTGGCGGGTCTTACTCTCCAGAGCAAGCCTTTTGCATTTTTACACGACGTGAGTGTGAACATTTGCAAATGGCCATGATTTGAGTCTCTTAGAAGACACGTGCTCTCTGCGTGCAAACAACTGTCACTTCCTCAGGGAAATTTCTCTCATCCAGTCTGGCTGGATTACTGGTTCCTCTACATAACCGAGCGCCCCAAGAGGACCAGGACTGGACTATGGGTTTCTCATGACAGCACCCCCAGCACCCAGCCCAGCTCAGTAAATAGTAGTTGGATGTATGAGCAAAACCACGAGGAAAGGTTTCCAAGTGCCCTTGTCCCATGGCCTTGGAAGAGTTGTCACCGTGCCTGGAAACCGTGGGTCCACAAAGGGGACCCTTCATCCAACCGCTCTCAATTTTACCCCCCGTGTTTTCTGCTGACCCGACTCCCCATTGTGGGTCTGGGGCTTTTTTTCCCTCAACAGTAGGTGCTGATGTCCCCGCCAGCTCCACCCAGAACTCCATCCTCTTTCTGTCAGATGGGGCCCTGCTAAAGGAATGGGCCTCAAGGACAGCCCCAGCAATGGGAGCAGAGGGACACCGTAGGGCCTCTGGCCTGGCCAGTCAGGGACAAGGGGTGTCAGCCAACCCTGCCCCCCCCACCGTGCCTTCAGAAGATGCCATCACGGCCGGATCAAAGGAGTGTCGCAACTCTGCTAGCCATGTGGCCAGGAATGACACCGAAAATGTCACCTTTCAAGTGAAAAGTCCTAACTAACCAACAGCCCAAAGTGCCCAATACTGCTGCTCCTTTGGCCCCTCTAGGAGGTGGCCCCTGCACCCTTTGGGGCATCACGACCACTGTGAGCCTAGAGAAAAGCAGTCAACTTCCAAAGACGGGTCCCCACGGGAGTAGGTGCACAGAGAGAAATGTTGCTCTTCCTAGTGTGGGGCACCCACAAAGAGGAGCCCAGCTTTAAGAGGTTCCCAGATCAGTGAGGCTATACCAGCTCAAAGGAGCGATATACACTTACAGGGCTGCTGGAGGCCCTTCTTGGTCTGGGGTCCTCAGGTGGCTTTCCCAGGAGCCCAGGGAGTCCTCGCTGCTGGGGTTAAGGGAAGAGATAGCCAGTGTGGCCCCTGGACATGGCGTCTGGCCAAGGGCAAGTCTTGAGCATCCCTCTCCGTCCTCCCCAGGCCTAGCTGTATCATGTTGAGGGGGGAGCGGTCCGGGCAATCGGACTTCATGGGCGCCTCCCAGGCCCAACCCCCCACGGCTGGGAAATACCACGAGCTTAAGCAACTGCAGAGGGGGCAATTCAGAAAGCCTGTGTTGAACGAGGGCCTGTCACGGCTTGCGAGGCACCTCGGTGCCTGGGTGCCCACGCCCCCCCCCCCACTTCTCATCAGCCTTTTCAGAGGACTGGGACTGTTTCTTCTGTGGCAAGTCTTCAAGCATCAGGCTCAACACGTGTGCAATCTCGTAGTACAGCTCCTGAAGCCTGGAAGTGGAACCAGGGGAGAGGGGGCCTGGGCTCGAGGTGGGCTCCACGCCACCTGAGCCCTGCCTGCTGCATGCCCACACCTTGGATTCACCACGCCTGGTAGGTGTGGGTGCAGGGAAGAGCAAGGACTGCAGAGCCAGATCGGGTCAGCTGGAATCCGGGCCCTCTGCTCTACCCCGTGGCCCCCGGAGTAAGGTATTCCAACACATGTGTCGGGATGGAGACACCAAATCCTGGGCTGTAAATGAGGTGACTACATGGAGGTGACCAGACACTACCTGGCCCGCTCTTTGGTGAAATGTGGAGGTTCCCTGACCCCCTCCTTTGAGTTCCCCCAGTCTGTGAAGCCCTCCAGCAGGCTTCGGTCATGAAACCAGCCTCCTGGTGTCCCTCCTCACTCAAGAGCTCACTGTGACTCCTTAGCGCCCATGCCCCTCCCCTTCCTGCTTAGTAATGGCCAGGTATAACTCCAGGTAAAGCACACAGAGCACAGCCCTGGGCCGGGCTAACTCAAAGCCCAGCCCTCAAAGTGCGTGGACACTGCTTTTGTATATCAGCCCTCATGTGACAGGTGGAAAAGGGGCAGAGACCTCCCCAGAGTCACAAAGGAAGGTCATGGCAGAACCAGGCCAGGAGGCTCAGCTCCTGCCTTGCCAACCGGTGCTCTTCCGTCTGACTTCTGAAAAGTGGGTAGTGAGGAGGGGCCTGAAGAGTCCAACCCAGCACAAGCACTTCAGGGCCAGTGACAGCAGGCCAGGGACGGCCAGGGTAGCAGAGGTCCCTGAGCCACAGGCGGCAGTGCAGCCCCCGTGCACACATGGAGTCCTGCACGCCCAGGAAGGGCCTCACTCCAGCCCCTCGCAGACAGGCCACCATCCCCTTGCTTTCCCATGGCACCTGCCATGGCCCCACTCTGAAGGAAGCCTAGGGACCAGGAAAGGCCTATTCTCCCAGGGCCAGGGGCAGCGGGGTGGGTACTGACTTGTAGATTGTAGCGTCCTGGTTGTCCAGAGTGGACAAGTAGACATCGATGAAGGGCAGGCTAGTGCCAAAATCATCCAGGACCATGGGGTCAGTGTGCCGCAGGGTCTTCTTGAAGTTCTCTACCAGCTCACTGAAACTTCTGTAGTCAGCATTTTTCTAGAGAGGGAAGCATAAAGAGGGCAGTGAAGAGGAAGGCACAGGAACCCCTCATAAGAGGCCCAGGAGAAGGCCTGAGCCCAGCCCCAGGGTAAGTCCTGCACCAAATCACAGGTTCGCCCTGACTCCCTCCAAGCCTTGGCCCCCCCTGACCACAGCAGTCTTATGAGCCACCGTCACTGACATGAGGACAGGTGACCCAGAGAGGAAGCAGTGAGAGCCTGAGCGTGTGTGGCTCGGCGTGGTCTCACCCTCCCCTGCACAAACTCGGGCGCAGCCAAGACAAGCAGATTACTCCAGCTCAGAGAAGGGTCTCAGGAGAGATGCACTGGCTGCACGGCGGGGGGGAGAGGGGGGTGGGGGGTGGCTCAGGACCCAGCACAGCACCCAGCACCCAGCCTGAGGAGCTCAGAGAGCTTAGGCTGAGAAAAAGAAGGCTCGGCCCCAGGCTTTCCCAGGTGTGTCATGCTTGACAGAAGATCTCCAGCCTGCTATACTCATCCTCCTTCCACTTTAGAAAAACCGGAGTTGAGTAGCCCCTGTCAGGACCTCCATGGCCTCACCCCACCCACTGGATGGGGCCTATGGCTGCCTGGCAACCAGGGAGCGTGAGCAACAAGAGCGTTCCAGGCAGAGGGCCTGGCAGTGGAGTTGTGCCCCGGAAGAAGGGAGAAACTATAACTACAGTACTCAACTCTCTCAGAGGTCTAGACAAATACAGAAATGTAGAGAATAAAGCTGTTACCAACTGTGGAAAGTCCAGGGCATCAGAACCTGCCCTACCAAAGACCAGAGATGGCTGATGGCTGACACCACCTGCCATCCACACTGGCCCCAAGGCCCTCTTTGTCCATGGGCCTGCTTCCCCCCGCTGCCGGGAGATGGCCCACCTGCAACTGCATCAGCTTGCTGACCTCTTCCTGCCGCCGCGTTAGAATCACCTGCTTCTCCTCCATGAGTGTCATGTGCCTCTCCTCCATCAGCTCCTGCTCAAACTTTTTAATGGAGTCCTAGAGAGGGGGAAGATGGAGGTAAGCTACAGGCTCTCACGGCATACCCACCCCCGTCTGTCTTCTTCCCCAGCCTTGCATTGCTCCTCAGCAGGAGAAGCCCCCCTCCATACAGGGCTGGCCCCCAACTCAAGCTGCCATCTGCAGTTGCAGGGACTCCGCAAGCCCCCCGTCCTGCTGACCGCCATCACAAGGCAGGGAAATGCCCTGGCCCAGGGAGAAGAGCGGGGCTGGGCAAGGGAGGGTCCACGGAGCCACCTCCTTGCCTCCCTGGAGACTGGGACTATGGCTCCGCCTGCCACATCTAAGCCGACTCCCCCATCCTTACAAGTGCAGCCTCACCTCAGTGTGAATGATCATCACACCCACGAACATACTGAGGAAGACAAAGGAGGCAAGCAAGATGAAGATGATGGTGAACGTCCGGCTGAGAGCCAAGTTGCGACTGTCCAGCTGCTGCTGCAGGTCTGTCCAGCCATCGACCTGCGTGGGCAAGGCAGGGTGTGCCGGGTGCCAAGGCCCCGCGGGGCAGCCCCAGCCCCCCCTGAGGACGCAGCTGGCTCTGCCTTCACAGCAGCCCCTCACCACCACCCCCTTCCAGTGACTCCAGTCCATTCATGGGGCTGGGGACGCAAGGCTCCATGGGGTACAGATACTACTGGCCAAAGTGCCCTGGGGGCTCTTCTCCAAAAGCCCACCTTCCCATCCTTCCTCTGCAAGGCCCTCCTTTAGAAAGACCCCGAGTCTCTCTTTCTGGACTTGGACTTTGCAGGCTGCTTCAGCCTAGTCCCAGAAAGCCTATGTGACATGGGTTTCATTTCTAAAGTAAACTTGATCCAAATGAGGTATCTTTTGAGAACTCTGAAAGTTCAACCCTGTGGGACAAATGGGAATGCTCTAAGGAGTCACAAGATCAGAGAGAGGAATGGACCCCTGGCCAGGGCCCTGGCTTAGTCCTGGGAGGCCCGCCTTTAGCATCCCCAGCCCAGCTAAGTACCTGAGCATGAGGAGGACCCTATGTGAGGCCCAGCCTGTCTACACACCCACACCAACTGGCACTCCCTTCTTCTTTTTTTTTTTTAAGATTTTATTTATTTATTTGAGAGAGAGAGCATGAGAGGGGAGAGGGTCAGAGGGAGAAGCAGACTCCCCGCCGAGCAGGGAATCCAATGTGGGACTCGATCCCAGGACCCTGGGATCATGACCTGAGCCAAAGGCAGACACTTAACCAATTGAGCCCCCCAGGCGACCCTGGCATTCCCTTCTTAAGGCCCCTGCACCCCCACCCCTGTTCCCAAACACAGTACCGTGGCCAAGCTGAAGAGGGTGAAGAAGGCCACAGCCAGGTTCCCCCAGTTATTCTGGTCCCCCCTGTCTGGAAGTCCAAACAGGCAGAAGCCCAAGATAGCGAAGATGAACATGAGGACGAAGAGCAGGAAGAGCACAGAGGCCACGATGTAGGCTGTCTGCCCCACGGCAGTGATGAGTGTCTGCAAGGCAGAAGCACTGGGGCTAGGCTAGGCTGCCAGGCTGAGTGGGGCTCAGCAGACAGGTCCAGTCTGCCCACACCCCAGCTGGCCCCAGCATCCAGTGCCAGGCCCCAAAAAGGGTTGGATGGATGGATGGATGGATGGGAACTGTGCCCAGACTGAGGGCTGGACCAATGCAACAGTGGTTGAGCAGTACCTGGCCTCCACCATCAGTCAGCCATGGGCAAATGGTCCTCAGGCCTGGGTGTCTCCCCAGCAGCACCACTAGCCACTCCACTTGAGCCCGGGCCTGCCTCTGGCTCATCCCAAGGTGTCTGCTCTTACCTCTCAGCTGAGGGCCAGCCCTGCATGCTCTGCCGAGCCCAGGAGGAGTAGCAGAGCTACCCTGGGTGTGGGAATGACGAAGGCTGAGGGGATATGGCTTCCCATTCTTTCTGGGTCTTGTTCCACAGGCAGGTCTCCATCCCATGACCTCAGTCATCCCCTAGGAAGTGGACATCTGTCTGGCCTCCCGCTATGTTGACCACTCCTGGGGAGCACAGCGTATGGCTCCTCATCATTCATTCTCCACACCCCAGAGTCTTGCACACACTTGGTGCTCAAGACATGGTCACCTACCTAGATGCTGCCACAGACATCATTTTAAAGCAGGTGGGCATTATCATTTGTCACGTTTCAAGATGAAGAAGCAGAGGCTCAGAAAAGCAAGAAGACTTGGCCAATATAGCGGCAGAGCTAGGACCAATTCCCGAGCCCTTTGCCTTGTGCCACCAACTTCACCCCCCAGGGCCTGCTTCTCCAGGTCAAGAAACTGTTTATTGGCTTCACACTAGGAATGGAGGCACTTGAGAGAGCTGGGCCCCGGGACAGTGAAGCGCTGACAGTCTGGGATGACTTGGGAAGCGGAAAGACCAGCAGAGAGCCCCGGTGCTGCCCTCCACGTGGACTGGCTAGACAGCTCCTGGCAGAGGGGAACGCGTCCCTCTCCTTGGGGAAGGAGAATCAGGGTTTGGGGATTCATTAGAGAAGAGGTGAGATGTACAAAACCGCCTCCCTCCCTGCGAGACAGAAACAGAACTTCTTTCCCAAGACAACTGCGAGGGAAGAGGCAAGCACTCATGAAAAACGCTACCCTGGGACGCAGTCCGCAGAAGAGGCCTGCCCAGGCGGGCAGGGAAGGGGCAGCCCCAAGCAGGAGAACCTGGAGCATCGGAGAATGGGGAAGGACAGGCTCAAGCTGGGGGGTCCCACTTCTAGGCCAGCCCGAGGCCCAGTGCAACCTGAGGCCAAAGCCAAACAGCCTGGAGAACAGCAGAGGAGAAGAGGTCCTGCTCTCCAGAAGCCCTGACACGTGGGACTCCTGACGGCTGGCCTTGACAATGTTCTTGGAGCACGGTCCAGGCGGGCCCCGTTAGTCTGCAGTCCAGAGGTATGGAAATCCAATCCCAGCAGATGGTTGCCCCGAGTCCCACAGGCTGGTAGCTCCTTCCCGAGGAAATCCCGGGCTTTCAAAGCCACAACCTGGCCCCCCAGAGGTGCCTGATTTTGAATTCCCAGACTCTTTCTTTGGGGAAGCAATTCCTTGCCCCTAGTTCAGCTCTCCTGGCCTCTGGGTCAAGCCGGAGCTG
This sequence comes from Eumetopias jubatus, assembly GCF_037043125.1. Lineage (NCBI taxonomy): Eukaryota > Metazoa > Chordata > Mammalia > Carnivora > Otariidae > Eumetopias > Eumetopias jubatus. The sequence goes on along the minus strand of NW_028274811.1, from coordinate 28,521,444 downwards.
CCCTCCCGGCCCCGGGGCACTCAGGCTATGGAGAAGAGCTAGAGGCAGGGCAGGGAAGGTGATGAGCTCCAAGGGGCAGGAGCCCAGCACCGGAAGGTTGTTCTTCGGGTTGAAATGCAGAGGAACAGGGGCAGTGTGGCCCTTGGCTGCCCAGCCCACAGACCCTGTCTGTGTGCAAAACAACACGGAACTATTCCCTCACCGTACAGGTTTATTGCCCTGAGGGGGGACAGAGAGTGTCATTTTAATTCATCAGGGGACAGGAGCCAGGAATGTGCCCCAGCTCTGTGGGCTCTGAGGCTACGACTCTGTTAAAACCTCATTTAGATTTCAGTGAATATAAATTAGCAGAGGTATGGGTCCTACCTCTGGCACCTCCAGCCCCACCTGGCCAGTGTACAGAGGCTGTGTAATCTAGAGTCACTTCTCTGCCCCTAGGGATCTGGGGTCCTATGATATCCCAAAGGCCATAGGTGAGCCACAGCCAAGTGGCCTGGTCATCCCCAGGGAACAACTTTGGGATGCAAGGCTCTGCTGAATGACAGAAACCCCTGAGGTCAAACATGGGCCATGGATGTCTGTGTGAATATTCTGTCTGCATGTCCATGGGTCTCTGTTCATGTCTACAAGAACCAAAGGCTGAAAAAAGGTCTGCAGTCACCCTGCAGCCCTGGGACAGACCTCGGCCAGCAGGGAGGGCTGTCTTCTCATCACTAGATCCCTGCCTTGGAAAGATGGGGTGTCCCTGCCAGGCCCTAAAACTCAGGCTCTTTCAGACCAGGCTGCCATGACAGAGCCAAGGCAATGTACTCGGCAGACAGCTTGTGCCCTCAGCTTCAGGTCAGAGAGAAGCGTGGGCAAGGGGAAGACCCCTGAAACGTGGAGAAGGTCACCCAAAGAGGATATGCGGAGTGCGGGGGGGAGGCGGGTGAAGAGAACTTGGGATATAGTCTTGAGAAAACAGCACGCACCTGAGACGTCGAGCTCGAGAGGCTGGAGGAACCCTAAGCGAAGGCAGTGATGGGGCCAATGGACTTGGCCAATGGACTTGGTGACAAGGAGGTTGTTGACTACCGCAGAGAGGCTAGTTCCTTTGGAGGGAAGAAGCCAGGGCACAATGACAAGTAAGGAAGTGGGGAGTAGGAGTTATGGCCACCTCTTTCCAGGAGCCGCACCACGAAGCAAAGGACAGGAGGCCTGGCCTCCACTGTCTGGGAGGGGCCCCACAGGCATGTGACCACATGAGAGCAGACAATGAACCAACAGGGGTCTGTGGCAGGGGGAGCTCTTCAAAACTGTCCTCATCTCGTCCCCCAGGCCTGGGGCTGCTAAGTGTAGGGCCTAGGTCCCAGACAGACGTCCAGGCTGGGCTAGGGGCAATCTCTCAGCAAAACAGGCTGACACACACCCGAGCTGGTCAAATGGGTCCAAGGCAGCCCCTTCCTGGAGAAGCATGGACACGGGACACAGAGCCCGGGCAAACATGCTGTGCCCAGGACGGATGCTTCAGGGCAGGTTGGGTCAGCTGTGAGGAGTTTTCTGAAACCTCCTGAGCCAAAGAAAGACTGGTCACCCCATGACTTCTCAGCAGGAGCACCATTCCTAGAGCTGCCTGAACAAAGTAATGAGACCAGTCCCATCAAGAGAAGCAGCAGATTTTTAGCTGTATGGGGAAAGCATATAATTGAAATTGGGCAGCCAGCACCACCAAGGAGCTGGACACTCCTGGGACTGTAGTTCAAAGGGCCTGTACCATAAGAAAGTCAGTCCCTTTGGTAGCATGGGAGAGAGGAAAAGTTTGCATGGCCCCTGGAGTCAGCCACACCTTCCACATCTCAGCTGTGGCATCTAACTCCTGAGTGACCCACGGGTCTCAATTTCTTCATCTGTAAAATAGAGCCAATGATACCCTTCCTCAATTGTTTTAAGATGAAATGAGGTAACATTGGTAAAGATCGACCTGCCATACAGTGGGATTCAATAACTGGATGGTGGTGGTAGAATGATGATTTCATCAGGGGCTGGCGGGCACACAGGCCCCGTTGCCTGCACTCCCAGAGCACGGCACCCCCAGGTCACTCACCCGGATGCCACGGCTATAGGTGATAAGCTTGAGGATACGCAGGGACTGCATGCCATCAGCAATGTTGAGGTAGGGGTAGTGCTTGCCCTTGAATCTGCGGAGACCGTAGGGGATAAAGATGGTGATGATAATGATTATATCCAGCAGGTTGTACCCATCCTTCCAGTAGTTGATGGGGTCCACGTAGAGCTTCATGCAGAACTCGGAGCTATAGATGGACGCAAAGACCAGCTCAGAGACCTGCGGGGGAGCCGAGCGTCAGAGGGTCAGAGGGTCAGGCCAAGCCGCAGAACCCCATCATTCTGCCCTCTCCCTGCCTGAGGCGCCCGATCGGCTGTGTGCATCTCGGGGGGGGGCACTCCCCAGTCACCCACGTGAGAGAGAAACCCGGGCAGGGTCACAGGCACCCCGCGGACACACAGTGTGCCCAATTCTCTTCCCCTTCTGCATCTTCCCTCCCTGCAGCCCTAAACCTGGGGCTAGGTCACACCCAGGGTGCTTGAGAATGACAGACTGACTGGAAGACAGAATGGCCATCTAGACCCTGGTCTAAGTCAACTGGACACCTCAGGTAACCTAAAAGTAAGCTTTCCCGAAGAGAAGATCCCAGGAGTTTTCTGGCCAACCTGAATATCCAAACTTTTAGGAGCAGAGATGAAGTACTCAAATATCTATTAATATTCGTCCATTCATCACACACACTGAAAATCAGTTAACTGTTTCTGAGGAACAGTCTGCTTTTTTCCCACTTCTATACTTTATGAAATAATCTTACTCAAATTCTTCTCATGCATCTACAACTCCAGTGGCTTTAGTTTTACCAAAAGGTACTTCTTGAGTGATAAAACTTTCTCCTCGTTATCAGTGCATTCATTCACTGAAGCAGCTCTGATTAAGCACCCCCGTGAGCCAAGCAAGAACTGTTGTAGGGAAAACGCAACAATGAGTAAGACGGAAAATGTTCAGCCCCCAGGAAGCATATGATCTAGTAGTGGGGAGACAGAAGTGAAGGCTCAAACAAATACAGAGATAGTGTAACCCTGGGTAGGAAGGAAGGGGAGTAGAGGAGACAGCCAAAGGAGACAGAAGGACTGGGCAGGTCGGGGAGGGAGAGTCGTGGCAGCTATTTTAGAAAAGGCGGTGAGTAGAGGCCTTGGAATGGGGCCATAATAAAAGCTGGGGCAAAGTTCCCCAGTGGCAAGTACTAGGGCGTTCAGGTGAGAAAGGGTTTGTTCAAAGAACAGCAAAGTCAGCAGGGCTAGAACAGAAAGGGGCGAGCAGAGCAGGAGATGCTGCTGGAGGGGCAGGCCACGTAGGAAGGCCTGGTGAGAGCTTTGGATTTTAACCTCCACCTTGGAGGATTCTGAGCAAGGGAGAGATATGAGCCAACTTACATTTTTAAGAGATCTCAGTGGAAAAGAGACTGGCGGGGAGCTGGCAAGAAGCGCAAGTGGGGGGTGGCTTAGGGAGGAAGAGACAGATAGCAGGAGAATGATTTCTCACAGTCACCCAGCAAGAGGGGAGGTTAGACCGGACTGGACTAGGGGATGGTGTGGCGTCAAAGGGGAGAGGGGAGAGAGAAAGAAAGAGAGTGAGCATGAGCAGCGCGGGGGCGGGGGGGGGAGCCTGATACGGGGCTCAATCCCAGGACCCCCAGATCATGACCTGAGCCGGAGGCAGACGCTTAACCGACTGAGCCACCCAGGCGCCCCTAAATGGATAAATATCTCTAAAAATAAATAAAACTATGAGATTCATTGGTGTTGATACGTGTAAACCTAGTTCATAGTTTTACTAATATGTAGCGATACCATGAAAATACTGTAATTTATTTATCTAGTCACCCATTGGGTGATATTTGGCTTGTTGGTAATTTTTACTATTACAAACAGCATAACAGTACAAAAAGGGTGAGTAATTGGTGTACGGTTTATCATATCCATGTGTAAAGCTTCCCTCGGTTACAGACCTAGAAGTGGAATTAGCGAGTTGTAGGATATGAGCACCTTCAACTTCACTGGCTAGTGAGATGTGTTTTCTGAAGCTATTGTACCAATTTAATACCACAATGTTTCTACTGCTTTAAGAGCTTACCAACACTTCCCTCTGTTGAACTTCTCCATTTTTGTCAGTCTGATGAATATGAAATGGTATCTTACTTTTTATTTTATTTGTCATTTCTCTAACTAATGAAGCTGGACATCTTTTTATATGTTTAAATTGTAAACTGCCTGTTTCTTATCTTTGGTCAAATTCTCTGCTGGATTGTTTTGCTTTTTTCTTATTGGCCTGCACAACAATCAGTTTTTCAGATATTTTGAATCCTGATTCTTTACCTGTTATATGTGTTGCAAATATCTTCTCTGATGCTGACTTATGTTTTCACCTTTTCAATGATCTTTTGATGAACAGAAGTTTAAAATCTTAATGGAATCAAATGAACCAAACTGTTTTTTCATGACATACATTTTCTATTTTAAGAAACCTTCCCCTCCTGAGATCATACAAGTATTCTATATTTTCTTCTAAACATTTTGAAGTGTCACTTTTCACGTCGGGTCTTTAACCCAGTTGTGTCTGCTGTGAGGCCAAGATCCAGTGACACGCTTTCTCCATATGCACAACCAAGGGTCCCAGTACTGTTTCCTGCAGAAGGCGCCCCTTGGCCACTCGCCCACAGCGCCCCCTGACAGGTACGCTGTCTCTGTATGGACCAGGGTCTGTTTCCCAGCATTCTTCCCCATTGCACTGGCCTGTCTACTGCCTCCTCACCCTGCCTTCACTGTGAAAGCTCTACACAAAGTCTGGTTATCTGGTAAGTCTAGACTTCTCTCCCCTTTTAACTTTCAAAGTCATCTTGTTTGCTTTTTCTCTTTCATTTTGTTCTCTTAATTTTAGCATCAGCTTTTGGCAACCCATAAAAAACACTCTGCCTTATTTCTTACTGGAATTGCACTGATTCTATGGATTAATTTGGAGAGACTGCACCTCTAAGAAACTGAGCCTTTCTATCCATGGTCTGATAGATCTTTCCATTTCTTTGTCTTCTTTAACGACCTTCATATATTTGAATTGTTTTCTCCTTAAAGATCACACAAATCTGGGGCACCTGGGTGGCTCAGTTGGTTAAGTGTCTGCCTTTAGGGATGCCTGGGTGGCTCAGTCGTTAAGCATCTGCCTTCAGGTCAGGTCATGATCCCAGGGTCCTGGGTTTGAGCCCTGCATCGGGCTCCCTGCTCAGCAGGAAGCCTGCTTCTCCCTCTCCCACTCCCCCTGCTTGTGTTCCCTCTCTCATTGTCTCTGTCAAATAAATAAATAAAATCTTGAAAAAAAAAGTGTAACGAACCATGAGAGATGATGGACTCTGAAAACCTGAGGGTTCTAGAGGGGAGGGGGGTGGGGGGATGGGTTAGCCTGGTGATGGGTATTAAAGAGGGTACATTCTGCATGGAGCACAGGGTGTTATGCACAATGAATCATGGAACACTACATCAAAAACTAATGATGTAATGTATGGTGATTAACATAACAATAAAAAATTTTTTTAAAAGTGTCTGCCTTTAGCTCGAGTCAGATCCTGGGGTCCTGGGATCAAGCCCCACGCTGGGCTCCCTGCTCAGCGGGGAGCCTGCTTCTCCCTCTGTCCTTCCCCTCGCTTGTGCTCTCGCTTGCTCTTTTTCTCAAACAAATAAAATCTTTTTTAAAAATCACACAACTTTTATTAGGTTTATTAGATTTTATTAAATCTTTTGTCTAAGTACTTTTCATATTTTGTTATTAGAAGTGCTGTTTTAATCAAAAACTAATGATGTAATGTATGGTGATTAACATAACAATAAAATTATTTTTAAAAAAGAAGTGCTGTTTTATAGATGATATATTAAATGTAATTTTATTTATTAATCATATATCCAGCAAATTTGCTGGACTTTATAATTATTAGCTTTATTAATTAGTATTAACTTCGTTAATTAACAATTTTTTTCCAGATTCTTTTGGGAGTTCTATGCAGAAATGACAGTATTTTTCTAAACCTTGAAAGAGAATACTGCTAAAGTTTCATCACTGTGTGTGAACTTTGATACAAGTTTTACATAGGTACCCTTAATTGGGTTAAAAATAAGTCCTTTCTATTCCTCGTTTGCTAAGCTTTTATCTCTCTCTTTTCTAGATTTTTTAAAAAATTTATTTATTAGAGAGAGAGCACGAGCGGGGGAAAGGGGCAGAGGGAGAGGGAGAAGCAGACTCCCCGCTGAGCAGGGAGCCTGACATGGGGCTCAATCCCAGGACCCTGAGATCATGACCTGAGCCAAAGTCAGATCCTTAACCAACTGAGTCACCCAGGTGCCCCGCTAAGTTTTTATACTGAAAGATATTCATGATAAACTTTTTCTGCTTCTCTTGAAATTATCTTACGGGGTTATTTTCTCCTTTAATATTTTAAGCTGGTTAATAAAATATGTAGGTTTTTCTAATACTTGAATTCCTGGGGGAAAAAAAAAACAACTTGGCAACAATATATACTCTTTTTCATCCATTTTCTAATTCAGTTTCCTAATGTTCTGTTTGGGATTTTTGTGTTAATGTTCATATAATTGGGTGTAACTTTCCTTTCTCATACTATCCTTGTCTAGTTTGGCATGATGGTTTTACTAACCTCACAAGGTGAACTGTCTGTGGGCAGGGCAGATATACTCATTTATCTAATCACTGCAAGCATTTTATATGTTTGGAATTGTATCTCCATGAATGTAAAACCATCTAGTCCAGGTTAGTTTGTAGGTTTCAGGGATAAAGTTTTAACTACTAATTCAATGCTTTGTAGCCATTAAAAGAAATATAAAGACATATAAAGATTATTTTAGGTTTTTGCTTTTTCATGAAAATCACTTTTATAAATTTTTTCTAGAATATCTTATTTCAGCTAGGTTTTCAAATTCATTGGCACAAAATTATTAGATTACTGATATTTACTGTATCTGTAATTTTCCTTTTAAAACCTAATATAAGGGGCACGTGGGTGACTCCATCGATCAGGCGTCTGCCTTCGGCTCAGGTCATGATCCCAGGGTCCTGGGACAGAGCCCCGCATCAGGTTCCCTGCTCAGCAAGGAGCCTGCTTCTCCCTCCCCCACTCCCCCCTGCTTATACTCTTGCCTTCTCTCTCTCTCTCTAATGAATAAATAAAAAACCTTAAACCAAAAAAAAAAACCCTAACATGATTCAGGGCTTCCATTTGTCTTGTCTCATGAACAAAGTTATTTTAAAATTGTTTTCTAAGGTCTAACTTTGGCTTTGTTGATACTTTCCATTGAATCTTTGCTTTCTATTTCATTAATTTTTGCTCTTATCTTTATTATTTCCTTTTTTCTACTTTCCTTTTCTTCTACTTTTCCTTCCTTTTTCCTTCTTTTTGGTCTTATTCTGTTGCTCTTTTCCAAAAGGTCAGCTCATTAATTTTTAAAATTGAGGTATAATTCATGTACCATAAAATTCATCATTTTAAAATGGAAAATTCAATGAGAAGGGGGTTAGTTTTGAGTATTCATAACCTTTGTTTTTGATTATGGTAAAATATATATATAACATGAAAATTACCATATTTAACCATTTTTATGTGTACAATCAATTCAGTAGAATTAAGTGCATTCACAATATTATGCAACCATCACTACCATCTGTTTCCAGAACTATTTCATCATCCCAAGGAGAAGCTCTGTACCAATAAACAGTAACTCCACATTCCCCCTCCCCCAGCCCCCCAGGAAACTCCATTTTACTTTCTGTCTGAATTTTCCTGTTCTAGGTACTTCATATAGATGAAACCATACAAAGTTTGCCCTTTTATACATGTTTTATTTCACTTAGCATAATGTGTTCAAGGTTTATCCACACTGTAGCATGTATCACAATTTCATTCTTTTTTAAGGCTGAATAATATTCCATTTTATGTATAGACACATTTTCTTTATCCATTCATCAGCCAATGGACATGTGATTTGCTTCCACCTTTTGGCTACTATGAACAATGGTGCCATGAACACTGGTGTACAAGAATCTGTTTGAGTCCCTGTTTCCAGTTCTTTTGCGTATATACTTGGAAGTGGAATTGCTGGATCATATGGCAATTCTAAGTTTAACTTTTTGAGATGTTTTCTAGAGCAGCTACATGATTTTACATTCACACCAGCAATGCACAAGGGTTCTAATTTCTTCATGTCCACATCACCAACACTTGTTCTTTTCCATTTCACAGTTTCTGTTTTTATAACAGCTGTAATAACTAGGGTGTGGAGTTGTATCTTATTGTGATTTTGATTTACACTTCCCATTCTAATGACTAGTGATTTTGAACATCTTTTAATGTGCTTATTGGTCATTTGCATATCTTCTTTAGAGAAATGTCTACTCAAGTCCTTTGGATATTTTTAACTTGGGTTGTTTATTTTGTTGTTGATGTTATTACTGCTGAGTTGTGGGAGCTCTTTATATAGTCTGCACGTTAACTGTTTATTAGATTCATGATGTGCAAATATTTTCTCCCTTTCTGTGGCTTATCTATTCACTCTCTTGAGAGTTCCCTGAGACTCACAAATGTTTTTATTTAATGAGGCCTAACTTATCTATTTTCCCTTTAACAAAAGCATGTGCTTTTGGCATCATACCTAAGACTCTATTGCCAAATTCAAGGTCATGAATATTTACCCCTGTTTCTTCTAAGAATTCTAGCTTTTATATTTAGGATGTTGATCCATTTTGAGTTAAATTTTGAATACAGTATAAGGTAGGGGACCAAGTTTATTCTTTGCATGTGGATATCACGTTGTCCTAGAACCATATGATGAAGAGACTATTCCTGCCCCAACTAAATGGTCTTGGCATTCCTGTCGAAAATCAATTAACCATACCTAATTTGGTTTTATCCCTAGAATTTCAATTGTATTCCATAGGTCTATGTCTATTCTTATGCCAGTACCACACTGGTTTGATTACAGTATCTCTGTAGTAAGTTTTGAAGTCAGAAAGTGCAAGTCCCCCAAGTCTGTTCTTCATATGCAATATTGTTTTGGCTACTCAAGGAGCTTTGCACATTCATATGAATTTGAGAATCTACTTTTTAGTTTCTTCTTTTTTTTTAAAGGCTCTTGAAATTTTGATAGGGATTGCATTGAATTTGTAGGTCTCTCTGGGTAGTCTTTGTAACATGTTTTTTTTTTTTTAAGTTTTTATCTACCCATTTGAGAGAGAAAGAGTATAAGCAGGGGGAGGGGCAGAGAGACAAGCAGACTCCCCACTGAGTGAGAAGCCTGATGCAGGGTCCAATCTCAGGACCCCAATATCATAACCTGAGCCGAAGTCAGTCGCTTAACCAACTGAGCCATCAAGGTACCCCTGTAACAAGTCTTAACAAGTCTTCTAATCCATGAATACAGGATGTCTTTTCATTATTGTAGGTCTTATTTCTTTCATCAGTGTTCTGTAGTTTTCAGGACACACATCTCTCATCTCCTTGGTGAAATCTTTTGGATGCTTTTGTAAGTTTAATTTTCTTAATTTCTTTTTCAGATTGTTCATTGTTCATATATAGAAATAGTCTGATTATTGTTGCTGAACTTGTGTCCTAACAACTTTGCTCAGTATGTTTAATAGTCCTAATAGGGGTGTGTGTACTCTTTGGGATTCTCTATACATAATATCAAGGCACATGCAAACAAAGATAATCCAAATTTTTCCTTTCCAATTTGAATACATCTTATTACTTTTTCCTGCTTAATTGCTTTGGCTAGGACTTCCAGCATAATTTTTAAAAATGGTGAAAGCAGGCATCTTTGTCTTTTTTCTGATCTTATTAAATTAGAAAGATTTCCAATCTTTCACCCCTGAGTATGATGTTAACTGGATTTTTTCAAAAATACCCATTATCAGGTTAAGGAATTTCCCTTCTATTTCTAGTTTGTTAAGTTTTGTTTGGTTTGTTGTTTGTTTGTTTTTAAATCATGAAAGGGTATTGGATTTTGTCAAATTCTTTTTCAGTAAGAACTGATGCAAACATGGATTTTCTTTCCTTCATTCTACTGGTGTATTACATTGACTGACTTCCATATGTTGAAGGCATTCCAGGGATAAATCTAGTAATGAATCATGGTGTCATGATCATGGTGTATAATCCTTTAAAGTATGCTGTTGGATTCAGTTTGTTAGTATCTCCGTGAGGATTTTTGCATCTGTATTCATAAGGAATATCTGTCTATAGTTTTCTTTCCTTGTGATGTCTTTGATGGCTTTGGTATCAGGGTAATGCTCGACTGATATAATGAATTCAAAAGTGTTCCATCCTCTTCTATTTTTTGGAAGTTTGAAAAGCATTGGTATTCATTCTTCTTTAAATGCAGGTGAAAGGGGAGCCTGGGTGGCTCAGTTGGTTAAGTGTCTGCCTTTGGCTAAGGTCATGATTCCAGGGGCCTGGGATTGGGCCCCGAGTTGGACTCCCTGCTCAGCAGGGAATCTGCTTCTCCCTCTCCCTCTGCCCTTCCTCCTGCCTGTGGTCTCTCTGTCTCTCATAAAGAAATAAATAAGTAAGTAAGTAAGTAAGTAAGTAAGTAAGTAAATAAATAAATAAATAAATAAATAAATAAATAAATAAATAAATGCAGGAGAAAATTAACTAGTGAAGCCATCTAGTCCTGGGCATTTCTTTGTTGGGAGATTTTTGATTAGCGATTTAACCTCTTTACTTATTATAGGTCTGTTCCAATGTCAGTTTTCTATTTTTTTCTTAAGTCAGTTTTGCAGTTAGTATGTTTCTAGGGTTTGTCCATTTCATGTAGGTTGTCTAATTTGTTGGCATCCAATTGTTTATAGTATTCTCTTATAACCCTTTTTATTTCTATGAGGTCAGTATTAATGTCCCAACTGTCATTTCTATCATTAGTAATTAGAGTCTTCTCTCATTTTCTTTAGTCAATCTAAAGTTGTCAATTTTGTCAATCTTTCCAAAAAATGAAATTCTGAATTTGTTGATTTTGTCTCTTCTCTGTTTTTCTCACTCTCATCTTTTTTATTTTCTTCTTTCTGCTAGCTTTTGGTTTGGTTTTCTCTTCTTTTTCTAGTTCCTTAAGGTCTAAAGTTAGGTTATTAATGTAAGATCTTTTCTCTTTCCTAATGCAGGCATCTACAGGTATGTATTTCCCTCTGAACACTGCTTTTGCTGCATCCTATTTTATTATGTTTAAGTTGAAGTATGTTGACATACAATATTATATTAGTTTCAGGTGTACAACAGTGATTTGGCATTTATATACATTATGAAATGCTCACCATAGTAAGTGTAGATACCATGTGTCACCATACAAAGTTGTTACAGTATTATTGACTATATTCCTTATGTGTTAGGTTGTGTGTTCATTTTCATTTACCTTAAAGTACTTTCTAATCTCCCTTGTGACTTCTTCTTTGACCCATTGGTTATTTAAGAGTGTTTCCATATATCTGAAAAATTTCCAGTTTTCCTGCTGTTACTCATTCCCAGTTTCATTCCATTGTTGTCAGAAAAATACTTTGTATGATTTCAGTGTTTTTAAATTTATTGCATCTTGTTTTATGGTCTAACATATGGTCTATCCTGGAGAATGCTCCATGTGCATTTGAGAAAAATCATCCTTTTTATCAATATATAATGCCCTTGTCTCTGTTTTTGCCTTAATATCTATTTCGTCTGATATTCATATAGCCAACCCAGCTCTCTTTTCATTCCTACTTTCATGGAATATCTTTCTCCATTCTTTTACTTTCAACCTATTTGTATCTTTGGATCTCAAATAAATCTTTTGTAGACAACATATATTTGGATTTTAAAAAATAACCCATTCTGTTCAAGAGAGCTCAATTCCTCTACATTTAAAGTAATTACTAATAAAGAAGAAATGCCTCTGCCATTTTGTGATTTGTTTTATATATGTCAAATCTTTTTTGTTCCTTAATTCCTCCATTACAGCTTTCTTTTGTGCTTGATTCTTTTGTAGTATACCACTTGGATTCCTTTCTCATTCTTCTTCTGTATATTTTTTGTTATTTTCTTGGTGGTTACTCTCATGATTACAATTAAGCTCTTAAACTTGTAACAATCTATTTTTAATTAATACAACCTTAGCTTCAATAGTATATAATAATTCTGTTTCCTGGGCGCCTGGGTGGCTCAGTTGGTTAAGCGACTGCCTTCAGCTCAGGTCATGATCCTGGAGTCCTGGGATCGAGTCCCGCATTGGGCTCCCTGCTCAGCAGGGAGTCTGCTTCTCCCTCTGACTCTCCTCCCTCTCATGCTCTCTGTCTCTCATTCTCTCTCTCTCTCAAATAAGTAAATAAAATCTTAAAAAAAATAATAATAATAATTCTGTTTCCTTAGAGCTCCATCCCCACCTCTTATATTTTTGTTGTCACAAAATACATTTTTATACATTGTGCACCCATTAACTATACTTATTGTTTTATGCATTTGTATTTTAAACCATATATATATATGCATATATATACGGTTTATATATATAAAAATATATATATGGTGTGTGTATGTATATGTATTACAGTTACAAACCAAAAATATAATCCTGGCCTTTTACATTTACCTATGTAGTTTCTTCTGTCAGTGGCTTCAAGTTACTGTCTAGTTTCATTTCCACCTAAAAGACTATCTTCAGCATTTCTTGTAGAGCTTCTAGCAGCAAACTCCCTCAGCTTTTGTGTATCTGGAAATGTCTTAATTTCTCCTTTTTTTTTTCCAGTATGCTCCATGCTGGACATGGAGCCCAATGTAGGGCTTGAACTCATGACCCTGAGATCAAGACCTGAGCTGAAATCAAGAGTTGGACGCTTAACTGGCTGAGCCACCCAGGTGCCCCTCTCCTTCATTTTTTGAAAGACAGTTTTGCTGGATATAGAATTTTTGGTCAACAATATTTCTCTCTCAGTACTTAAAATATATTCTGTCACTTCCTTCTGTCCTCCATAGTTTCTGAGGAGAAACGAGCTGCTAATCTTACTAAGAATTCCTTGTATGTGACAAGTTTCTCCTCTCTTGGTGCTTTCAAGATTCTCTTTGTCTTTGGCTTTTGACAGCTCAGTTACGTGTCTCAGTGTACATCTCTATGTGTTTGTCCTTGGAGTTTACAGATTCTTGGATGTGGATATCCTTTATCAAATCTGGGAAATTTTTAGCTATTATTTTTTCAAATATTCTTTCTGCCTCTTTCCCTCTCTCTCCTTCTGGAACTTCCAATAGGTATATGTTGATATGTTTGATTGTGTCCCACAGGTCTCTTATCTCCGTTCATTTATCTTCATTCTTTATTCATTCTGTTCCTCAGATTAAGTTCGATTTGTCTATTTCACTGATTATTTCTTCCACCTGCTCCAATCTGCTCTTGAACCCTCCAGTGAATTTTTCAGTTATTGTACTTTTCAGCTCCAGAATTTGTTTGATTCTGGTTGGTTATAATTTCTATCTCTTTATTGATATTCTCTCATTCTTGACACATTGTTCTCCTGATTACCTTTAGATCTTCGCCATGATTTCTTTTAGCTACCTGAGCATATTTTACACAGTGGACTTATTATAAGTCTTTGTCTAGTAATTCCAATGTCTATGCTTCCTCAGGGACAGTTTCTATTCAATTATTCTGTATAAAAGCCATACCTACTTGGTTTTTTTGCATGCTTAATTTTTTTAGAACTAGACTTTTTTTTTTTTTTAGAGATTTTATTTATTTGACACAGAGAGTGAGAGAGCACAAGCAGGGGGAACAGTAGAGAGAGAGGGAGAAGCAGGCTCCCGCCGAGCAGGGAGCCCAATGCAGGGCTCGATCCCAGGACTCTGGGATCATGACCTGAGCTGAAGGCAGATGCTTAACCATCTGAGCCACCCAGGCGCCCCTGAAACTAGACATTTTAAATATTATGATGTAATAACTTTTTAAAATATTTTATTTCAGAGCGAGAGAACGAGCAGGGGGAGGGGCAGAGGGAGAGAGAGAAGCAGACTCCCTGCTGAGGGGAGCCCCACATGGGGCTTGATCCCAGAACCCTAAGATCATGACCTGAGCCAAAGGCAGAAGCCCAACCGACTGAGCCATCCAGGCACTACTACAATGTAGTAACTCTAAAAAATCAGATTCTTCCCTTTCCTCAGAGTTTGTTACTTTTTGTGGGTAGTAGTTGTTTGTTTAGTGGCCTGTCTAAAGTTTTGTTAAAACTGTATTCTTGGGATACCTGGGTGATTCAGTCAGTTAAGCATCTGCCTTCAGCTCAGGTCATGATCCCAGGGTCCTGGGATCAAGCCCCACATCGGGATCCTTGCTCAGCAGGGAACCTGCTTCTCCCTCTGCCTGCCACTACCCCTGCTTGTGCTCTCTCTCTCTCTCTCAAATAAATAAATAAAGTCTTTAAAATGAATAAAATTAATTAATTAATTAACTAATTAATTTAAAAAAAACTGTACTCTTTGCAGGGAGCCTGGCTGGCTCAGTTGGTAAAGCATGTGACTCTCGATCTCAGGGTTGTGGATTCAAGCCCCACATTGAGTGTAGAGATTACTTAAAAGTAAAATCCTAAAATATTTTTTTTTAAGATTTTATTTATTTGAGAGAGAGAGAGAATGAGAGAGAGAGCGCACATGAGAGGGGGGAGGGTCAGAGGGAGAAGCAGACTCCCCGCTGAGCAGGGAGCCCGATGCGGGACTCGATCCCAGGACTCTGTATTCTTTGTCATGTATGGTTTTCGAAGTGTCTTCCTTTAGCTAGCGCTTAAGGAGAGATCTTCTTAAATGCCTCAAGCAAAAAGAAGAAAAGGAGGAAGGGAGGAAGGAACAAGAGAGAAAGAGAGGGAAGGGGAAGGGAGGGAGGGAGGGAAAGAAAAAAGAAACCCTCGTAGTCTTTGCAGAATGGCTCTGTGTTGGGGGACTCCTCTAATGCTTAGCCAAGTCATTTATAACTCTACCTTAGCCTTCACTCCCTACTTGCACTGAGCCTAAAGATCAGCCAGAGGTGAAAACTTGGGGTCTTCTCAGGTCTCTTCTAAGAGTGTGTCCTGCTCTGGGCATTTATGGCTCTCTAAACTCTCCCATATATATGGGAGCTTGTTAATGCCTTCATTTTCCAAAAACTCTCCTGGATTTTCTTCTCAGGCTTTCAGCATGTCCTTTGTTTATATCAACTGGTTTGTTGTTGTTTTGCCCCAGATGGCGGTGGGTTATTCATTTGCCTCTCATTGCTTTTGAGAAATGCTCTCTACAGAGTTACCTTTCCGCACTGAGAAAGTTCCAAGTTAGGCAAAACAAAGGTAATAGCCTTGCATCAGTCCTTCAGGTAGCCCTCAGACAGGTCAAAATAGACAACACAACTCTTTAAGAACAAGGTCTGCAGAAAAAACAAAAACAAACAAACAAACAAACAAAAAAAAAACAGGGTCTGCTCTGCTGCTTCTGGACCCAAAGAGACCAGAGTCCCACAGTGACAACTTAGGCTGCCATCTTGAGGGCAATCACCATGCTGAGGAGGGGAGTGGGTCAGGGACAAATTAAAATGTTGCAAAGTTTTCTTATCTTTTAAAAGTTCACTCTTTCTTGGGACGCCTGGGTGGTGCAGTTGGTTTCAGCTCAGGTCATGATCTCAGTCATGAGATGGAGCCCTGTGACAAGCTCCAGGTTGGGCTCCAAGCTCAGCAGGGAGTCTGCTTGGGATTCTCTCTCCTTCTCCCTCTGCCACTCCCCCCCTCCACTCGCTCACACTCTCTCTCTAAAATAAATAATCTATGGGATGCCTGGGTGGCTTAGTCAGTTAAATGTATGCCTTCAGCTCAGGTCATGATCCTGGGGTCCTGGGATCGAGTCCCACATCAGGCTCCCTGCTCAGTGGGGAGCCTGCTTCCCCCTCTGCCCCTCCCCCTGCTTATACATGTGTGTGCTCTCTCTGACAAATAAATAAATAAAATCTTTTAAAAAATAATCTTTTTGAAAAATAGAAAAATGTTGGCTTTCTTGATTCACTGTTCAGTCATTTACTATAAACCTTTGACTGTTTTCCAGAGTTCTGACAGTTTTTGCCCTTTTTCAGGTATTTCTGTGGACAGATGGACCCTTAGAGCTACCTACTCTACCATTTTCACTGACATCACTCATCTTCATTTTTGAAGGATGGGTTTTCTGGATGTAGAATTCTTGGTTGACAGTCTTTTCCTTTCAGCACTTTGAATACAATATCCCACTGCCTTCTGGCCACTGTAGTTTCCAGTGATAAATCAGCATTAATTTTATGGAGGATCCTTTGTATGTGATGAATCACTTCTCCACTGGTACTCTCAAATTCTCTTTCAACAGTTTGTTTATGATGTGTCTAGATGAATTTCTGAGTCTATTCTTAGAGTTCGCTGATATTTTTGGATGTGTGGATTAATGTTTTTCATCAAATTTGGGGAATTTTGGGCCATTATTCTTTTATATTTTTTTTCTGCCCTTTCTCTCGTCTCCTGGGACACCTTGTTTATTTAATGTGTTCCACATGTCTCTGCTCACTTTTATTCCTTCATTTTTCTTTCTGTTCCTCACACTGGAGAATCTCAATTGACCTATCTGTTTTTCAATTCCTTCCTCCAGTAGCTCAGATCTGCTACTGAATTCCTCTAGTGAATTTTTCATTTCAATTATTGTACTTCTCAACTAAAGAATTTCTATTTTGCTCTTTTTAATAATTTCTCTCTTTATTCATATACTCTATTTGGTGAGACATTCCTCTCATACTTTCCTTTACTTCTTTAGATAGAATTATTTTTCGAGTACTTTGAACACATTTACAAGCTCTAATTTAAAACTCTTTGCTTAGAAAGCCTAAGAAAGGGGCTTCCTCAGGGACAGTTTCTACTGACTGTACTTTTATTTGCTTTTGTAGGGGCCATACATTCGTGTTTCTTTGCATGTTTTAAGATTTTGTTGTTGTTGTTAGAAAGTGGATATTTTAAATTATATAAAATTGGAACCCTGGACATCAGATGATCCCCTCTCCCTAGAATTTTGTTATTGTTGCCATTTTTTTTAAGGGACTTTCCAGAAGTACTTCTGTAAAGTCTGTATTCTTTGTTATGTGTGGCCAAAGACCCACTCAGCTAACTTAATGGTCTGCTAATGAATGGACAGATATTTCCATAAATGCCTGGACCCACTAAGTCTCCCAGCCTTTGCCACGAGGTTCTGAGTGTTGGGGCATACATTTAATAGTCCAGCAGTTTATATCTCTGCCTTAGCCTTCAATTCCTGCTGGCAGAGTCTCAAGATTTTCCAGAGGTGAAAGAACAGGGTCTTCTCAGGACCTTCCTGATACTTTCACTGAGATCCTCCAAAATGGTAATAATTTTTCAGAGTTTCATAGTTAATCAAGGGTTTTCATACATGTTATCCAATGATCTCAGCCATCCTGTGTGCACTAATAACATCACTTTACAAATGTTGAGCTGAACAATTTTGAGATTAAGTAACTTGCCAAAAGCCCCAATTTCTGTAACACTGAAATCTGCATCCCTTCCACAGCACAGAACGTCCCCCAGGCTTGCAAACCAGGGTCCTACAGGAGGTATGTTTTGTGACCCACATGGCCTCTGGAGGGCAATCAAAGATTCAGATTCCTCAATTCTGCTCTTCCCCTGACTCCTATCAAGTGCCATACCTACCATGATGTTCTACGGTCCATTACCAAACACTGTAGAATGCTGGGGTAGATGCACTGCCATACCAACAGGTTCACAGAAGTGGTGCCAAATGGACACTGACCCTCACATCACCACCTCCATGACCTCTGACCCCACATTGTGTTGATGCTGACCATTTTTACCACCAAGAAAGAAATTTGTTATTTACTATAAATGAAGATAGAGTCCATTTTTAACCATTTTATTATACAGCAAAACATACATAGAGAACCACACAAATATATAGCCTAATGGACATACATAGAGAACGACACAAAAAATAATAGCCTAAATACAAGGCCAACACCCCTGTAACTACCACCTTGGTCAAGAAATACAACTTTGTTCACCAGCTATCCCAAAAGTCCTCCACGTGCACCATCCCAATTACAACTTCCTCCCTTTCCCCCACATTAACCAGTATCCTGATTTTCACAGTAATCACTCTCTTGCATTTCTCTATAGATAGGAACCCATGTACACATCCCTGGAACTAATACTTTAGTCTTGCCCTTTGGTTTTTTTTTTTTTTTTTAATTTGATGTCTTTTAAGTCTTCCATTCCTTTTTCCTTTCAATTTACCTGTTGATGAACCCAGGCAGTTTGACTGGTAGAATTTCCCAGTCTGGATTTTGCTGACTACACACTCATGATGCAGCTCAGCATGCTCCCCTGCCCTCTATTTTCCAGGAACAGGTAGTTGGATCCAAAAACTAGATCAGATTCAGGTTTCATCTCTTTGGCAAGATTATAGGTTCTGTTCTTTCATAGCAGGCATATATCTGCTTACCTCCCCTTTTATGATGGTAGCAGCCATTCATGCTCATTTCCTAGATCCATTTCTTCACTGGGGGTTGAAAATAGTGATACTCTACTTCTATCATTTCCCTTTTCATTTATTTTTTTTAAGATTTTATTTATTTGACAGAGAGAGACATGCAAATCTCTTTAGCGAGAGAGGGAACACAAGCAGGGGGAGTGGGAGAGGGAGAAGCAGGCTTCCTGCTGAGCAGGGAGCCCAATGTGGGGCTCAATCCCAGGACCCTGGGATCATGACCTGAGCCAAAGGCAGATGCTTAACGACTGAGCCACCCAGGCGCCCCTCCCTTTTCATTTATTAACTGGGATATTTCTATAGAGTTTTCCCTTACTGACTGTATGGTTACTCAGTAATATGGTTCATATAAGGTCAGTAATGCTTGATTCTTTCTCTTAATAGTTTTAGAGATAAAAATTAGTTCCTTATTACCCTTCAAAAGTGACCAGTTAGTTTTTGGTATCATTATAAACTTATGGACTATTTGAGGCATTCCAATCCATTTTAATTATTATCCTTATTGAAGCCCAAAGTGTCCCATTTTTGGCGTGTAGGAGCCTCTTCAAGTTGTCTCCTGAGTCCTTTTGACATGACCCCAGTAATCTTTGACAGCTTCCTTGCTATGTGTATGACAGGATATTCCTGACTCATCTGGTATGTTTTTTGCCTTGACTTGTGGTCTATCATTTCTCTAAAAATCCCTAGTTTGTTTTTAGTGAGAAATGGCATTTCAACATCACATGAATTGTGAGCATTATGGCTGCATAATTGCTGAGTGGTCAATGTTCTAGGTCTTTCATGGTTAAGGATTAAAATACTTTAGTAATTTATCCTGATGCTTCCAACTTAAATGTCAAACCAGAGGGTTTTTACTTAGCTTTGTCTGTATTACCTCTGTTTCTCCTTTCTTCCATGAGTATATTGGTTCTCAGGAACAAAGAGGATAACAGAACTAAACTGTCCCATATTTGCCCATCTGCTTTATCCCATATTACACACACAACAGTCTCAAAATGGCACTACTAAGAGTATCTCCACTAAGTTGACTCCTAAAAATGGTTTAAAAATTTTTTGGCATTAACTCCCCCCACTCTCCTCCATTTTTGAGTTGTACTGTATCTTCACTGTCAGAGGATAGATTCATTATATGTTGTATTCTCTCCTTGTTAGCCTACAATTATGATTAATTCTACCAATAATTGCATTTAATGCTCATCACTCATCCTAATGTTGATGCACCTCTAGTCATTTTGGTTGGCTGCAACTTATTCTTTACCAAAGGAAGGGCTCAAGGGAACACTATCACCCAAGTGTTTTCATGATTGATGACAGTTTCTCTGTGTGTGTTATATTTGAAAGTCAATTAAAATGGATCTAGAATTCTTGGTTCACATTTTCTTCCCTGAAGTATCTTAAATGTTTTCCTTTAGCATAAAGCATTACCATAGCAAAGTCTGCCAATACTTTCCCTTTCCTTAGCAGCCTCTTTGCCCAGATGCTCAGTTTCCTCCACTCCCTTTCATTTAGAGTCCAATAATTTTACTAGAATGTTTCAGTGATTGTTGTTCTAAATCCATATTCTCAAGTGTGTAACATGTGCTCTTTCAATACTGAATTTCAATTCTTTTATTTCAGGTAACATTTCTGAAATTATAGATTTGTGTTTGTTCCATCCCTTTACTTTGTTGGTGTTTCAAATCAGGGACTCCTATTATCCTTATGTTGGATCTTTTCTTCCCCCCCCCCACTGTCTTTTCTTTTTTAACTTTTTTTCTTTTTACTTTTTTTTTAATTTTATTTTTAAGTAATCTACACCCAACGTGGGGCTCAAACTCACAACCCCGAGATCAAGAGCCGCATGTTCCACCAACTGAAACAGCCAGGCGCCCCTTCCCCCATTCTCAATATTCATTATTTTCTCTTGAATCCTTTTTATTTCTTCACTTATGATTGATTTTTATTTTTTTTAATATTTTTTAAAGATTTTATTTATTTGTCAGAGACAGAGAGAGAGAAAGAGAGAGCTCAAGCAGGGGGAGGGGCAGAGGGAGAAGCAGACTCCCTGCCGAGCAGGAGCCCGATGCAGGACTCGATCCCAGGACTCCAGGATCATGACCTGAGCTGAAGGCAGTTGCTTAACCAACTGAGCCACCCAGGCACCCTATGATTGACTGATATGATTGATTTTTAAAAATCTCTTCCTTGGGCACCTGGGTGACTCAGTCGGTTGAGCATCTGCCTTCAGCTCTGGTCACGATCCCAGGGTCCTGGGATCAAGTCCTACATCAGGCTCCCTGCTCAGCGGGGAATCTGCTTCTCCCTCTGCCCCTCCCCTGGCTTGTGCACTCTCTCACTCTCTTTCTCTCAAATAAATAAATAAATAAATAAATAAATTTTTAAAAAAATTAAAATCTCTCCCATTAATACAATATTTCTCTTAAGCTATTACCTGTTGTGTTTAATTGCTCTTAGCTGCATCTTTATTTTTGAAATGACTTTTATTTCTAACTCTTTCCTGAGTTTTGTCACTTTGCCTCTGTTCTTTCCTATTTCATACCATTTTATTAAACATTTACCTTGTTTTGAAATAAGATGCTACAGGGGCGCCTGGGTGGCTCAGTCGTTAAGCGTCTGCCTTCGGCTCAGGTCATGGTCCCAGGGTCCTGGGATCCAGCCCCGCATCAGGCTCCCTGCTCAGCAAGAAGTCTGCTTCTCCCTCTCCCACTCCCCCTGCTTGTGTTCCCTCTCTCGCTGTGTCTTTCTCTGTCAAATAAATAAATAAAATCTTTAAAAAAAGAAAGAAAGAAAGAAGATGCTACAGTTTGTATCTGTTTTGTGGACATGTCTTTGTGGTGGGCTTCTACTATCTACAGGGATATTATTCTCCAATTTATTCTCTTTTCTCATCTCATAATAAGTCTGTGGGGGATTTTACCTCAATCTCTTTATAATATACTTTTTCCTATGACATTACTTTTCCTGAACTTTTGGAATGTGTGGTTCTAACTTCATGCAGCTCCCTCTTCTGTTTTAAAGATGTGCTAGCTTGATTTTTAAGGTTTCTTCGTTCCATTCCCCTCCTCCAATTTTATCTGGACCTTCTCTTTCTTCATCTCTGGGTCTCTACCCTGCTCAATTTTTATTCCACTCCCATTATTTCTTCTAAGTGGACAGGGAGCGGGGGCGGGGAGGGGGATGTCCCTGAAGGGAGCCCTGGCTGGTCACTCTTCAGAGTTCATAAGGTCCAGACTATTCTGAACCCTTCAGAAATTACCAGGAACCTCTTGCACTAACCCAGTACTGGACTGAACAACACCCTTCCCAATATCAAATACTGTTCACCAACAGATGAATGGATAAAGAAGATGTGGTGTATATATATATATACAATGAAATGTTACTCAGCCATCAAAAAGAATGAAATCTTGCCATTTGTAACAATGTAGATGGAACTAGAAGGTATTATGCTAAGTGAAATAAGTCAGTCAATGAAAGGCAAATACCATATCATTTCACTCACATGTGGAATTTAAGAAACAAAACAGATGAACATAAGGGAAAGGAAGGAAAAATAAAATAAGACAAAAAGAGGGAGGGAGACAAACCATAAGAGACTCTGAACTATAGGAAACAAACTGAGGGTCGCTGAAGGGGAGGTGGTTGGGGGATGGGGTAATAGGGTGATGGGCATTAAGGAGGGCACTTGAGGTAATGAGCACTGGGTGTTATAGGCAACTGATGAATCACTAAATGCTACCTTAAATTAAGTAATTTAAGATTGCTTAAATTCTACCTTATATACTAATAATACAGTATATGTTAATAAAAAAATGCTGTTCTCACATCAGCCCATATTTTCCAATTAATATTTATTGAATGTCCTCTGCTTCCTCTCCCTCAGAGGCTAATACTGTGCAGTTGTGGCTCATAGTAAGGATACCTTTTTAACTAGTTTTGATTTCAGTGTTGCCCATGGGTTTTGGTTTTGCTCCCAAGTTGCTCCATTTTGTTTTTTTCAAGATTGATTTATTTATTTTTAGAGCGAGAGAGAGAGCGCACACACGCAGGGGGAGGGACAGAGGGAGAGAATCCCAAGCAGACTCCCTGCTGAGCGCAGAGCCTGACACGGGGCTCGACCTCACAACCCTGAGGTCATGACCTGAGCCGAAACTGAGAGTTGGACACTTAATTGGACTGAGCCACCCAGGCGTGCTCCAAGTTGTTTTTCTTTTTTTTTTTTTCAGGAGGAAATTCTGAGAGATTAAAAACCCATGTCACCACTGCTACTATTGCTCCCATCTTTCCAGATTTTAGAGTCTATTAAGTCCTTAGAGCTTTTCTATGGGAAATTTTCTTGAACAAAATGCCTTAAAAATCGTATAACATTTTCACAAATAAAAAGGATGAAACAGAAGAAACTTTACCCATTTTATCTGCTTACCTCAAAAAGTCTGAACAAGTTGTATTTTGTATTATAATCAGTCCACAAGACCACAAAAAAGGCATTCAGTGAGATGATGCTAATCATAATCATCTTAAAAAGACGACTCATTATGACTCTCTTCACAAATGCCTGACACTGAGAATCTCTCCTCCTGTCAGAAAGTTGAATAAGAGGTATGATTATCTTATAACAGAACTAGATCCCAAACATTATACACTTTTTGTAGAGATGAGGTTCTGCTTTCTCCCCTCTGTGAATATAAATTTAAATATACTTTTAAATTGCAACACAGGGGCGCCTGGGTGGCTCAGATGGCTAAGCATCTGCCTTCAGCTCAGGTCATGATCCCAGGGTCCTGGGATCGAGTCCCACATTGGGCTCCCTGCTCAGTGCACAGCCTGCTTCTCCCTCTCCCTCTGCCATTCTCTCTGCTTATGCTCTCTGGCTCTGTCTATCTCTCTGTCAAATAAATAAATAAAAACTTTAAAAATGAATAAATGAATTGCAACACAATGCAGGACACCTGGCTAGCTCAGTCAGTAGAACAAGTGATTCTTGATCTCAGGGTCCTGAATTTGAGCCCCACATTGGGCATACAGATTACTTAAATAAATGTGTGGCTTTTTTAATCACAACACAATGCTGACTGAATGATGACTAAAATATGTATGATGAGGGGTGCCTGGGTGGCTCAGTCATTAAGCGTATGCCTTCAGCTCAGGTCATGATCCCAGGGTCCCAGGATTGAACCCCGCATCAGGCTCCCTGCTCCGAAGGAAGCCTGCTTCTCCCTCTCCCACTCCCCCTGCTTGCGTTCCCTCTCTCGCTGTGTCTCTCTCTGTCATATAAATAAATAAAATATTTAAAATAAATAAATAAATAAATCATAATTACAAAAATAAATAAAATATGTATGATGACCCCTAAGTTGATCTGTCCCCACTCAGTTACTTAGTTCCTTCTCTTAGACCTGTGGGGAGAAAAAAATTACTACTCCTTCTCAAGCAAAACAAATCATTATCTTCATTTACTCCTTCAATACATTTTTACTGAGTGATTACTAATGCCAGGCGAGAGAGCAGACAGCAGACCCTGTGGACCACTAAATACTGTCAGTCTAGTAGGAAAAACTGGTAGTAATCAAATCACCACCCATACAAGTGTTCACAAACCAATGATAAAAAAACAAAAAAACTGGACACCCTAAGAAAAAATGGGCACACACAGCCAATCCATGGAATAAGTTCAAATGGTAATGAACTTCCCCCAAAATGTTCGGTAGCACAACTAACGGGACAGGGGGGATGCAAATTAGGTACAGTCATTATTTTTGCTTATAAAATTAGCAAAGATTTAAATGTAATAGTATCTAATGCTGGCAACAGTGTGGTATGATGAGGCAGTCTCATAAACTGCCAAGGGGCGTGTACATTGGCCAACTCCTCTGAAAAGCCTTAGAACTACTTTTAACCTCTGATCCAAGGAACCTACCCCAAGAGAATGCAATCTGGAATGAAGTGGCTCTGGCCAAACTTGTTCATCCCAGCATTACTTACAGTAGTAAGAACTCGGATACAGTTTTAAAGTCTAACAAGAAAGACTGGTTAAGTACATGATGGCATATCCATCTCATGGAATAGTATACAGATACTAAAATATGCCTATGCATTTTTCATGGCTTAAAAAAATGTTTATGATCCACTGGATAGCAAAACACAGAAACAAGACAAGATATAAAATTCTCTACTCGGTATTATTTTAACTGTGCAAAAACGGGTAGCAAAAACTGAGCAAGACACCTGCCAAAATGTTGACAGTGTCTGCCTATGGATGGTAAGCTTACAGTAATTCTTTTTCTTGGTTATATATTTATCTATGCTTTCCAATTTTTCTCAAAAAGTATGTATTATTTTTTCCCATTATATGTAACAAATGAACACACTCTCCTAATAGTAAATACAGAATGTATATAGTTTTATAACCTATAAAAACAAGATGTGTAATTTTCATTGTCTGTTTTGAGATCAGGTCTACTACCTCCAAAGAACCTTCAAATTTTCTAACACAGCAGTTAATAAAAGCAAAGTAAAAAGGACTAAACAGAGTCAAATTCAGTGTATGGGTCAAGTAAGAGCGTGACTGAATGTTGACTTAACTAGCCAGTCATGATATTAAAGCCAAAGAAGCAAAACGTTTGGCTGAGCCTTCACCAACCTCAAGTGAGAAGGCAGACCATCAAGGGCATGCACCTCGCTTTGGGCAGCCAAATGCCCCCAAGCTGCCATTTGCACATTTCTTAACAAGCAATAGAAATAAAGAACACTTGGGGTACCTGGGTGGCTCAGTTAAGCATCTACCTTCGGATCAGGTCATGATCCCAGGATCTTGGGATCAAGTCCCGCACCGGGCTCCCTGTCCTGCAGGGAACCTGTTTCTCCCTCTGCCTCTCTCTCTGTATCTCTCATGAATAAATTTAAAAAAAAAAGAAAGAAAGAAAGAATATTTACTGAAATTTCCCGAATCTCGCACAGAACGCCACTGATGGATTATCCAACAGCAAGTTAGAAGTGACTCTTGTATTGTTCTGGTAATGAAACTGTTGAGACATTTTCCAAATTCTCAATTTTTATTCCTTGCTTTGATCATCCAACGGAAAATCTCTGCTTAGGGATTTCCTTGGCATCTAGATTCCAAGAGGCCACAGAGCAGGGCCCACAAAAGGAACTCTTGCTTTATGATGTAGTTCCTGGGCATTCTAGTATATTACTAGCCTGCAGGCCCCCAGAGTCAAATACTCCCTAGCTGATCTATGCTGAGATCCTGTCTTCCCAGGGAGACTAAGCACCTCAGTTCAGCGAAAGGGATACAAGTACACAGGAAATGTGAAACTCCAGGCTAAATCTGGGAGATACCAGAGCTAGAGCAGACAAAAGCCCTTCCTTTCTCTGGGGGCGCCTGGGTGGCTCAGTTGGTTAGGCATCTGCCTTTGGCTCAGGTCATGATCTCCGGGTCCTGGGATCAAGCCCCACATTGGGCTTCCTGCTTAGTAAGGAGTCTGCTTCTCTCTCTCTCTCCCTCTCTGCCCCTCCCCATTGCTCATTCTCTCTCTCTCTCAGATAATAAATAAAATCTTTAAAAAAAAGAAGTATCCACATCTGATAGACAAAATCCCTTAATAATGTGTTAAGACTAAGTTAAGGGTCATATAAGAGGGAAAAGCAAAGTTCTCTGGGGTTCTAAGAGCCAAGAGCATACATCCAGGGCACAGGACTGGAAACATCAGGACAGACAGAAAAGATTTTGATGGGTTGGGGCTAGAACACAGAAAAAGGAGGAACACAGAAGGTCAGCCATACCCAGCACTAGCTTACGGGGAGCCTGTAATATGTATATTCGACCCTCCTAAAGCATAGGGGATGAGGCTGTGGGGCTGAGATATTTTAAGTACAAGAGCCATACGGTTTTTGCTCTATTCAGTTCTTGGGATTGATATATTCTCCTTGCTTTCCTTCTCCTAATCCCTTTGGCTTCCAAGGCAAATCTAGACAGAGGGATCTGGGTAGCCCTCTGTTGTACTAAACCTTTAGTGGCTTAACTGGTCACATTCCTGGAAACATAAATTCTTGAGCCATAAGAAAAGCAAGTAATCACCGCAATAGTTCTGTAGTCTCAGGCATTCTAAAACAAATGTATATGATCGTTCCTGGTAGTAAAACACTCTTGTAGGCAACCAATACACTGAACTGGGAAATAACATCCTATTTACTCAATTTCTGCATTTAAAATCATCAACAATGAAGCACTAAGAATCACTTCAACTCATGTCCCCAAGATTCAAACTTTAGCCTCATCTTCCCACTCTACATTCCCTTCCTCAGGGATCAGCTCCTCCTATACCTCCTACTACCTCCTTTGGTGATATGGCCCTTAATGCCTTCTGGGCTCATGCCCAACATCCCCACAGCAGCCACCTGGAGCAGCTGCTGGGACAAAGCCTGAATTAGTTCTCCACCTGAATCTGTTTCCACCTGCCCCAGTACATCAATGTGTCTACTCAAGTTGGGGGACATAGAAGGCCCCTGGTAGGTGTATGCTGTAGGAATATCCAAACGAACGGCATCGGGGGTCCTTATGCTTGCTCAAGCAGCTGAGCATGGTGGGAGTCCATCTCCAGGAACCCTAATGGTATATTTCCATGCCTTCCCTCTTGAAGCATCAAAGCACACTTTGGGGGAGAAATGGAAAGGAGATTAAGGATGTAAAGAATTCTTTCACGATGCTTGGAGGGGTGAGGAAAGATGGCCAGCGGGAAGCAGCAGAGAGAAGTCCAGTTGTTGTTAGAATACCCCATGAGCACAGCTAAGCACAGCTGAATGTGGTTTTTGAAGTCACTGATGAGCCGAATCCCCAGTAGCTCGCCATGATAGTATAGTGGTTAGTACTCTGCGTTGTGAAGTCACTGATGAACACATCTAGTCTGGGAATGGAACTCCAGCTGGTGAGCACAATCAGACGTGACAAGCTTCTCCAGGGCCTACTGAAATCATCCATATTTTCTCACAGACAGGTGGGCATGACAGGCACCCTGGGATAAGAAGCCAAAGGGGCACCTCCTCCCTTTCAGCAGCAACTCACACTGTGCCCAACGTGGGTGCCACCCTCCCAATCACACACAGCTGGGGACGTAAGCAGTCAGCAGGCATAACAGCTTGGTGACTCAAGTCTTCTGGCCAAGAGTCACTCCTTTACCTGTCCCAAGAACTTGCACTGAAACAAAAAGCTCACATATTATAGCCAAACCCTATTACAGCTCTTGGTGTTTTGCAGGAAATTCCACAAAATTGAAAGTTACAGAGTTCAACCAGTCTATTTTTGAACACTGGATGAGAGAGCATATAGACGGCTCCATACTTACACTAGTGCTGCAGGACTTTAATGGGAGTCAGGTTTGGGTCCAAACACAATATACACGCTGCTTTCTGTCTAGAGCAAAAACATAAGGAACCATGCTCATTCTGTTTATCCAAAGATTTCCTAACTCCTACCAATGCCAGAAAGTAACCATTATTTTCAAACGTTAACTTCAATTTAGAAAAGGGAACTGTCAAACATGCCGGCACCTGGTTTGTTACCTATGGAGGTCCATCCAAAGGGTCATAGTTCATGTCTATGGAACTCCTCTCTACACCAGAGATCATTTGGAAAGAAAATGGAAGGGAAACCAAAGCTTACTACATCAGAAAAGCCACTGCCATTGCACAAAGATTTGGAACAGAAGGGAACCTGGGAGGCTCCAACGTTGACAGTGCCTTTTGAGGCTGAAACGTCAGTTACTTGAACAGAGTCTGGAGATTCATTCTGTTGGAATTTACCCCGGTGAGTACTTCCACAGCCCTCTACTGTGGGATCTCTGATTCTCTGCAGTCAAGCCTGTGAGTTCCAGCAGATGCAACAACCCTTAACAAGGACCTGATGTCAAACCCTCATGTAGCTGCTAATTAGCAGATGCATTCTCGGGTCCTCACCACTGCAATAACAAGCCAAATTCTGCTCTCCCCACTGTGCTAATATGTGGTATATATGTTACCAGCCAACAAGCTGAGCCTCTCATGCTTATATTCAAAATAAGGGGAAAGGTTTCAGGGTACAGTGAAACAAGTTCAATGACACCAAAGGGAACAAACAAATCCAGAAGGTGGGATACGCCACAGGACACCTGATCCCATTTTTACAGTAAGTCAATGACATGGGGAAAGCAAGGGGGGGGCCATTAAAGAATAAAGAGACCAGATGTGATGGGTGGACTTCATGTGGATCCTGATTAAAACAAAATTACTGTCCAAGGGCATTCCTGACCTTCAGGGAAATCTGATTTTGCCTGGGTATTAGGTAATACCAAGGAATCATGGTTTATTTTATTAGGTGAAATAATAGCATTATGGTTTATACAAGAAAACGACCATATTTTCTAGAGATATTTACTGAAGGATGTAGGGGTAAAAGGACATGCTGTCTGGGATTTTAAATTTTAAAGCTTTTAAATGAAAAAGAGAAATGGAGAATTATATGAAGAAAACTGATGTAAAATCTTGATAATTGTTAAATCTGAGTGCATAAGGGTTCAATGTACTATTCACTTTATTTTTAAATATGCTTAAACTTGTTCATGTTCAAAAATTCATGTGAGGGGCGCCTGGGTGGCTTAGCCGGTTAAGCGGCTGCCTTCAGCTCAGGTCATGATCTCAGGGTCCTGGGATCGAGTCCCACATCGGGCTCCCTGCTCAGCGGGGAGCCTGCTTCTCCCTCTTCCTCTGCCCCCCCCTACAGCTCATGCTCGCGCTCGCTCTCTAATAAAAATCTTTAAAAAATTAAATTAAAAAATCAAAAAATAAAAATTCATGTGAAAAAACTGAAGCACTGAGCTAAAAATCTCTGGTAATAAAATGTTTAAAAGTTCCCAAATGTATAATATAGGAAAGAGTTTATAAAAACACAATGCAGGGCACCTGGCTGGTTCAGTTGGAAGAATATGCAACTCTTGATCTCAGGGTTTTGAGTTTGAGCCCCAGG
The DNA here is from genome assembly GCF_037043125.1 of Eumetopias jubatus. Taxonomy (NCBI): domain Eukaryota; kingdom Metazoa; phylum Chordata; class Mammalia; order Carnivora; family Otariidae; genus Eumetopias; species Eumetopias jubatus. The sequence continues at coordinate 28,491,804 of NW_028274811.1, read as the reverse complement.
TTCGGTGTGGAGATTACTTAAAAAATAAAATCTTTAAAAAAAAAAAAAAGGGTTTGCCTTTTCCTCCAAAAAAATTTCTAAGAAGTACCAATTCTGCATCTCCCAGCAGCCACAGAATCTGGGCAGCTCTTGTCTCTCTTCATATGGAGGGTGTACTCCATATCCACAGGGCAAACTGACAGTACCTGTCTCTCCCCGGCCAACAGACCCAGCCAAGAACTGGCTTCAGAGAGCTCAGCCTCCTTGCCCTGTTTCCATATGGCTTCTCTGATTGGGGCCAGGGTTGGGTGGGGAGGGGAAGGTTTGCTTGTTGTAACAAACAGATTTTTCTGGTCTCTGAAATGAGGTGGGTTACAAAGATGATCCCTGTTAAATCCTGCTACCATATGCTTCAAGGGATTAACACACCTTCCTCGGACAGATATATATTTATATATATTCTTTAAATCTATATTCTAATCTTATTAATGAGTACATTCCATGGGGTGCCTGGGTGGCTCAGTTGGCTAATCATCTGCCTTTGGCTCGGGTCATGATCTCAGGGTCCTGGGATCCAGCCCCACATCAGGCTCCCTGCTGGGCAGGGACTCTGCCTCTCCCTCTCCCTCTGCCCCTCCCCCTGTTCATGCCCTCCCTCTCTCTCTCTCTCTCAAATAAATAAGTAAAATCTTTTAAAAATTAAATTAAGCTCTCAAATAAATAAATAAAATCTTTTTAAAATTAAATTAAGTAAAAAAAAATACATTCCTGGGGCACCTGGGTGACTCAGTCATTGGGCGTCTGCCTTTGGCTCAGATCATGATCCCAGGGTCCTGGGATCGAGCCTCGCATCGGGCTCCCTGCTTGGTGGGAAGCCTGCTTCTCCCTCTCCCACTCCCCCTGCTTGTGTTCCCTCTCTCGCTGTGTCTCTCTCTGTCAAATAAATAAATAAAATCTTAAATAAAAAAAAAAAAATACACTCCTGAGGCGCCTGGGTGACTCAGTTGGCTGAGTGTCTGACTCTTGGTTCCGGCTCAGATCATGATCTCATGGTCGTGCGACTGAGCCGCACATCAGGCTCCGCACTCAGTGGAGAGTCTGCTTCAGATTCTGTCTCCCTCTCCCTCTCTAAAATAAATAAATAAAATCTTAAATAATAAATACATTCCTGAGTTCCTTCAAAGAACACTGGTATTATAATTTTTAAGTAATAGATTACTTTATATTCCATTTTACCCCTATCAGTGACACACAGAATACATAGAGCTCATTATGGGATAAAAACTCAGTAGCTTCTAACTTAGTGGCTATAGACCCTCAGTTCAGGAGTCACAAACTACAAACGATTTTAAAGAATGACCCTTAATTCCTCCTAACGCAGAAAGTCAAATAACGATCTGGCAAGTTGGTCACTGTAACAGTGAATCCTTGTATTGCCCCAAGGTGCCAGAGGCCATTGTTAAGACACCTGTCCACTCCTTCAATCCCTATCTGAAAAGGATAAAACAAGACAGCTTACCCATTTTCTGTGACTTTTGTAATCTAACTACTTAGCTAAAATAGCAGCTACAGTCCAAATCAACTTCAGCATCGTAAGAATTGTTATAGATGGTTAAAACCATTTACCTACAGAGTTCACCATTCTTCTTCTACCTTCTAATTATTCTCCAACACAGTGCATTGATTGGTAAAGTCACCATCATCACTTGAATTTCTGGGTTATAAAACGTGTGCAAACTCCCCCATCCCAATTTCTGGGCTTTAAGAATGCTATTTCTCTCTTTGAATATTATTAATATAATTCCCTGAGTTGGTTTACTTTATGTAAAAAAAAAAAATACAGAAGGAATTTCTTTTCATTAGAAATAATGAAAAATCCTCAGGCTCAAGTTTAAATCATTTTGTAATTAAGTACTAATTGTATAAAAGACCGTTCAAAAGGGGAGCTTAAATTGACAACTGAATTTGTTCATGTGAACTGCCTTCCACATACATGATGGCAAGATGTGCATCAGGTTTGACATGCATTTTGGAAGCAATCACACAGAAGCAGCTGCTTTTTCAATAAACTTGGCCAGTTTCACATCTCTCTTGGTCAGTCCACCACAGTCGTGTGACGTTAGGGTTATCTGCACCTAAGAAACACAGAAGCAGTTTTTCAAACCTGGAGCTGCAATTCATGGTTCTCATCCTGGGTGGTTCGGAAATCAATCTATTTTTCAACGTTCACATTTCACAATTGGGGAGATTAAATGATTTACAAAATACTACATTATTAATAAGCACAGCATTTCCAAAACTGAATAAACTCTGGGGGCACAGTCTGCTTCGAGCTGGGCCCAGCAGCCGCCCAGGGATAAAAAGGTCCTCTCATGTGAAGGGCAATTCAGCTGCCAGAATCTGAAATCTTGTCTCTCAAAAAAAAAGAGAGAGAGAGAGGGAGAGAGAGAGCCCAAGAGAGACTAAGGGTCCATTTTAACTCCCATTACTTTAATTACACGACTATTTTCAGGCCACTGAGAAAGACCAAGCTATCAAATATAATATCTTAGCAACTACGTTCAGAAAAGCCCATTTCCAAATTAGGGAAGTGGGACGGGTGGGGTGGGGTGGAAGAACAGACTGTGGCTTCTTGAAAAATCAATTAAAAAGTACAAGCAAAATTATGGACAAAGAGAGGCAAGTAGGAAGGAAAAGTTTATCATGGTACCTGCATATTCTGAATTATTCCAATAAACCCAAGTACATCAGGAAATGTTCTCTTTTTTCAAAGAGAATTTTTAAAAACAGAATCACATAGAAATCTAGATGATATTTCAAATGGCATGACCATAAAGGCAAGGACATTTGGGGTGGGGGCGGAGACCATGATTCTTCTTACTGAGCCCCCTTAAAAACTACTTAAAATCTTTTTAGCCTGCTCTTTGTCTTAAGAAGGCCAGTTCCCACTTAGAATGTAGAATTTAAAAAACAGTTATTTTTAAAGCACAGTTCTTGAGCATAATTATTTCAGTAAGTTAAATAAGGCCATCTCTCTCTTATTTGCTACCACTACTTTCAAAAATTTATCTTAGGAGGGTTTAAAATTTATCTGCATGGCTCATTTTCAGGTTTAATTCAGGAGCTTAATTTGGCCCAACTAGCTCATATAAACAGACAAGCATGAAAATAAAGAGTTTGGTCACTGCTGTCTTGAGCGAATTGGAAAATTTGTTACTAATTTGCAGTAATACCCAGGGATCCTCAGTGAAAGAATAAGAGAATGCTTTCCTAAGCACAATGACACTTGACACATCCCTGCACAGGATAACAAGGAAGAACGGGGTTTCTTAAACTCCATAGCTAAGGTGATCCCCAAATAAGGCAATTTAGTTACCTTGTTGTACACATTGAACCATTCCGGGTGATGATTCATCTTCTCTGCTTGCAGGGCGACTCGGGACATAAAGCCAAATGCCTGCATAAGATGAAGCTGAAACTGATTAGTGGCATTGCCCTCTACTCTGGACATGGGGGGCAGTGGGGGGAGAGAGAGAGACCAGAATAATCCAGCCAGATAAAGACAAGGCTAGGATCCTTAGGGAAACCTGGAGAAATCAAATATGAAAAGGATTGCTCTCCACAGAGCTGGGGTAATAACAGTGTAGCAGGACCATGACCTGCTGCTCAATGGTGAAAAACAATCAGGCTCAAATAAACAAACCAGGAAATTGGTCTCACCCAGTGACCTGTCTGGACTGTTTAACTGTCCTCAGGACAAGACTCGCCAAAATAACACAAGAGTAATTTCCCTCCAACCAAGTGCCCTGGATCTCACTACCTGGCCCCAAATCTTAGGGGCTACTTTTCTTGCATCACCACCTCTTTTGTGTTTGGTCGCTGGGGTGCTAACTAAGTCATCAATCCCAAGACTATGGGAAAATATCTTACTGAATGACTTCCCCATCCTAGCTCCCAGACAAGACAGGAGGGGATAAAAGACTTTTTTTTGACATATAGAGTGAAACAGGGAAGTCTGGGTTGCCTGCTCTGGGTCTCCTTGCTATTGCCCAGCAATGCCATGTGGAACAGAAAGCACTCCTCCCCAGGGCAGGGGGTGGCAGACTCAGACACATGCATAAGTGCAGACCTGTAGGGCTCAGTCTTCATTCCATAGGGAAAGTGCAAACCTAATTTTGCTAAGCAGAGGCAAACTTGTCCTGAGAGGATGAAAAGCTTTTTTTCTTTTGCTTGCTTTACAATTTTTATGAAGGTAATTGCAAACAATAGGAGAGTTTGTCTCTAATGTGTCCAGAAGACAGAAATACTTGGTAAGACTCTAAGGTAATGGTACATTAACTACAAATTTACAGTGGAATTCACAGGGCAGTACCCATTGTAGCCATATAAATAAATATTTAATTTCATTACCCCTATCCAGAAAAACCGATGTGATGGTAGTTGAGCTATGTTTTTTGGATCACCAAATTAGAGCACATTTCCAAGTTAAGAGTGAGAAGTAGGGAAGATGCCATTTTAAATCATTCTATGTTATTCATAATGGTTAGTATGTCAGAATGATTTTATTCAGGATAAAAACTCCCATTTTGGTCTTTAATTAAAGGCCTGAAGGTTTTTCCCTGTCAGGAAAAGGAAGAACATTCAAGCAAAATCCATTTAACCATGTATGGAATTATCAGTGGAAAACAATATTCATTCTCCCCTTCCTCTTCTTATCTCATAATCTGATTCTCTAGATTGTGTCAAATGTGAAAGTCTTTTAATTATTCAGAGTTAAACTGCATTAAACGATGTATAATGAGAATATCTTAGTCTATTTTGCCTATAATGCCTTATTCTTGTTTAGCTTTAAGACTACCAAAAAAGTTAATCACAATCCCTGAGAAATAGTAATACAGTCATTACGGGCATAGGCTTTTGAGCCAGGGAGGCCTGAATTCAAATTCCCAACATACAACCTGTCATGTGAGCCTCAGTTATCTGATCAGTAAACTGAGGATAATAATAAAAAGTTCATGGAGCCATCCTAATAAAAAATGAGATAGGGGATTTCACTTAGCACAGCACTTGGCACTGGATAAGAGGTCAGTAATAGCCGACACCACTACCACACATCACTCTGGCGAGACCACGTATGACCCTCACAGAACGTAAAATAGGTGAAAAGCCCTCCCACAGCCTTAAAAATCTAAGATCCCAGTAGCTGTCTCCCAGAAGAATGGTGCTTTCCTATTCCACATGCCGTAAACGGAGACTCAAACCCACACACCAGACAAACAGATCACATACTACAGGGTAACAACCTGATGCACACTGCCTGAGGAAAACACAATCTGACAAGATATTAGGTGGGCAAAGTCAGTCCCTACCCAAGTTCTTAAGCCCTGTGGCCACAATTTCTTTGAATTATGCTATCTTAAAGGTCCAAAGTGATGCTTAGCATCCCTTACTATTTCCCAAGAACCAAGTGGATCAAGGGGATGATTTGAACACAGTCAGAAGTACTCCTCAAATCTTTGATTACCAGCATGCTATCAGCATGGTAGCAAAATCTACTCTATCACAGATACAGCTTAAAAGAAAACACCCCTTGGAGTGCCTGGGTGGCTCAGTCGATTAAGCATCCAACTCTTGATCTCAGCTCAGGTCTCAATCTTTCGGTCCTGAGTTCGAGCCCTGCAATGGGCTCCACACTGGGTGTGGAGCCTACATAGAGAGAGAGAACACCCACATTCTAAGAGTTACATTGATCAAAGGAAAACCTTGGGGCGCCTGGATGCCTCAGTCGGTTAAACGTCTGCCTTCTGCTCAGGTCATGATCCCAGGGTACCGGGATCAAGCCCCACATGGGCTCTCTGCTCTCAAGCCTACCTCTCCTCTCCCTCTGCCTCCCACTCTGCCTACTTGTGTACTCACTCTCTCTCTCAAATAAATAAAATCTTAAAAAAAAAAAACCTTCTATCATATCTGCATATAGTATAAAAAGAAAAACAAAGGACACTTCCAAAGATCCTCCAAACTTATGTATTCCTTAGCTTTACATATTTCCCTTCAACTGTCACCTAATATTTGCATTTAATAAAATATCATAAGCTTGATAAACCATTTACACAGGATCTACTCCTAATTCTTCCCAAGGGAAGGAACACTTGCTCCTGCCCTGGGAGCAAGGAGACAATTTCATAATCCTTCTTCCATATAACAGAACCAAATAATCCCCAAAATATTTATTTTTAAATCCGCAAATTAAAAACATTCACAACAATACACATTCAAATTAAAGTAAAAGGATTTCTGCAAGGAAGTGAAATGAGTGGATAGGAGAGGAAAAAAACCAAACCTCAAAAGGGAACTTTGATTATCTGGCTTTAATAAAAAAGGAATATGACTGAACAGCAAAATGGGCAGATGGTGAAAAGCATCTGTCCCTTCCTTCTAAGATTTCTTTTTTACAGCCCTAGCTAGTTTTTCCCAGGATGCCAGTTGGAGCCTACAGGCCTTGAGCTAGGTAAGAGTCCAGGCTTTCTAAAACTATTCCATCAATGAAAACTGCAGAGTGTGAGGCAGAATGCACACCACTAACAATACAGTGAGGAGCTGAGAGGACAGGACTAAGAAAATGGACAAAATGAAGTAGAAGTCAGCAAGAATTTGTAACAATTAGAAAATAAGTACATATTGCTTCTCGGCCTTTTGGCTAAGATCAAGTGTAGAAAATAAGTACGGAACACAAAGGAGATCTAACAGATAACTTTTGTGAATAAGACAACAACAAACAAACAAACACAGAAAGAAATGAGAGATGTAATTCAAAAAATTTTTCCAGAAATAAAATATTTAAATTTATAGATTGGAAGAATTCAACCATTTCTAGACATCCTAATGAAGTTAATGAATTTGAAGATTAAAAAATCCTTTGGCATCTAGCCAAAAAGATCAATTCGCCTGTAAGGATGAAAATAATCTGGCTGACTTCAAACTTCCACCTACCAGCATTGAACAAAAGAAGTCAGAAGAGCAATGCCTATAAAGGCTTTAGGAAATCAAAATGCAAAGAATTTTATACCCAGCTAAACTGTTGTTCAAAATTAATACAAGAGACCTAATTTTTAAAAGACGTTAACTCAGGGAATAACTCCCCTTCACCCTTTCTGAGGAAACTTTTATTAAAGGATGAAATACAAGTAACTAGAGAAGGATGGAGAAACAATATAAAAGTTATCAGCAGTGAGCAACTAATTCGCTCACGTCTAGGAATAAATTTAAAACAATTTTGGGGATTGTAGTCACAGAATGGAATGTAAATATTATAAACTATTAAAAGATGTGGAAGAAAAGGAGGAGAAATGGGGAAGGTAGATGAAAGTTTAAAAATTCTAAAGGCTGCAAGATCAGAAGCATAAAACTAAGCACTAGAAACAAAAAATAAAATGTAACAAAACTGCATGGTGTAGGGAAAGTAAGAGAAAGTAGAAGTTTAATTTTGATATTGCTTAGTGGAGAGACTACTATCTAAAGAAATGCTATCTAAAGAAACAGAGGATTAAGTTTGCTATGTAAAATTATAGGTATAACAGTATCCACAAGAAGAACAAAAATAATAATAGAAACATTCACAATTAGGTTCAAGGAAAGCACAAGTAAAGTGAAGCAAACAAAACACAATCCAGGGCACCTGGGTGATTCAGTCAGCTCAGGTCATGATCCCAGGGTCCTGGGATCGAGCCCCGTATCGGGGCCCCCTGCTCAGTGGGTACTCTGCCTCTCCCTCTGCCCCTCCACCTCCCCCTGCTCGTGTCCTCTCTAAGTGAATAAATTTTAAAAATCTTAAAAAAAAATAAAACACAATCCATGTCATAATTCAAATTAAGAGAGGGAAAAAAGTATATTGGTTCTGTCATGTTTTACAAGACCAAACATCTTTCCAATCAATAAATGTAAAGAGCCATAATCCAACCAATTAAAAGAAGAGAAAACTTGGGGCGCCTGGCTGGCCCAGTTGGTAGAGCATGCAACTCTTGATCTCAGGGTTGAGAGTTCGAGCCCCATCTTGGGTGTGGAGATTACTTAAATAAATAAAACTTTAAAGAAAAAAAAAGAAGAGGAAGCTTTACATGGATCACAAAGCAAAACTCAACTGTTGGAAATAAAAGGACACAGGCAAATGTAAAAAAAAAAAATTTAACTTATAAACGTATGTCCATAATGAAGATTGAATAATTTTGAGTACCTATACTACAAGTAACACAGCCTCAAAATCAATGAGGCAGAAATGACAGGAAATACAAGACAAACAGAAACGTCCATAGTGGAAACTTTAATTTCCATTTCTTAACCCATGGCACAGTAACCACACAAAATCAAGGATATGGACTACTTAAACACATCATTTAAAAGGTAGATCTAATTAATATACTTTAAACTCTAAACAATGAGAATATATCTTTTAAAGTGTCTGTCTACTCACCATTCACAGAAACTGAACACATATTGTCCCACAAAGATCTCAATCAATTCCAAAAAGTAGAAATAATGCTGACAACATTCTCGGTTAAAGTTAAAAACAAAACGAGAAGGCAAAAGTAGCAAAAATAAAGTACTACCTGGAAATGTTTTTAAATCCTTCTTTTAAAGTCTTGATTCACAGAAGAAATCAAAACCGAAACTGAATAGAAATTAATCATGTATGTACTACATACAGGACACATGTAAAGCAATAATCAGAATAAACACCCTTAAATACTTAAATTAAGAGCATGAAAGAAGGGGCACCTGGGTGGCTCAGTCGTTAAGCATCTGCCTTCGGCTCAGGTCATGATCCCAGGGTCCTGGGATCGAGCCCCGCATCGGGCTCCCTGCTCCGCGGGAAGCCTGCTTCTCCCTCTCCCACTCCCCCTGCTTGTGTTCCCTCTCTTGCTGTGTCTCTCTCTGTCAAATAAATAAATAAAATCTTTAAAAAAAAAAAGAATGTGAAAGAAAATAAGTAAATAAAAATAAACTTAGGGAGGAGAACAAGAATGAATATAAAGAGAACAGCAGATGTAAATGAACAGGAAAGAAAAAAATGGCAGAACTGATAAATCCAAAAGCTGAAACAATTATGTAATAGAAAATTGGTTACTTCATTTAAAGACAAAAGACAGGGAGAAAAAGTACAGATAAACAAAACAGGAAATGAGAATAGTGAAGTAACTACAGATAAAGGAAATTGCAAAACATAAAAAACAAATTTTTAAATAAATGCAAGTATTTATATAAATAAATTTCAAAACATAGGTAAAATAGTTCTCTAATAAAAATTATCCAAAAAATTTATCAAAACTGACCCCAGAAGAGAAAAACATATAAACACGACTGACACCAAAAAGTAACAGTTCCTAGTCATTTCACAGAGAAATTCTACAAAACCTTGAAGGCAGAGTTAACTCTAATACTAATTAAACTGCTCCAGAGCACAGAAAAAGAGGGACATTTCCAAATTATTTAAACTACCATAACACTCTCCAAGTTCCCACAAAGATAGCATGTAACAATGAAAGTATAGGTTGATTTCATATTAAGTGAAATCTTAATAAACAAAACCTACCAATACACTAAAAGAGCAAAGCACCATGAGCAAATGGGATTCATTTTAAGAATGCAAGGAATGTTTAATATAAGGCATATATTGATATAACTCACCATATCAGTAAATCAAGAGAAAAATCATGTAATGACTTCCATAAATTCTGAAAAGATATTTGATAAATTCAGTATTTCTTAGGTATTAAAACTCTTAATAAAATAAGAATATATGGGCCTCTCTTTTTTGTGGTTATCAACTGTTTTCCTTATTTATAACAAGTAATGAGTACAAAAATTGCTTTATATTTGGAGGGTAAAATAGGAGCATGTAACCACAGCATCAAAATATACATACCAAAACTGGCTACATGGATAATCATCACTGTTTGTTCATAAAAGCAGCAGTTAGGAAGAACCCAAGTTGGACCCCTCTTTAAATAGAATATATTCTCAGTCCAAAAGGTAGTATTATTCTTAAAAGAATACTACTAGACGATTCCCATTAAAGTCAAGAATAACCCTCCCCCCAAAAAAAGCCTTTTATACAAACAATAACTAATTAGAAAATATATTGGAAGAAAAGATTCCATCTAAAGTGGCACCAAAAATTAACTAGTAAACTTGGCAAGAAATATGTGAATTCTATACGCAGAAGACTTGAAACCACTATGAAATAATGGGTAGATCTTACTATATTAAAATTTTTCTCTCTATGGCAATAAAAACCAACAAATAAAACTAAAAGACAAACAACAAGCTGGATTTGCAGTACGTATTTCCTTGGCATATAAAGAACCTTTGGCATATAAAGAACTTGGCATATAAAGAATATTAAAAAATTAATAAGAAAAAGATCAACCACCCAATTTTTTTAAATGGGCAAAGGACATAATAGGTAACAAATGGAAGCAAATGGTTCTTAAACACTAAAACTGCTAAGACTCATACATGATAAGAGAAGCACAAATTAATACTAACTTTTACATCAATTATATCTCAGTAAAGCTACAGGGGGTGGGAAACTAAGTTAAACCTATCAGTTTGATAAAGATCAAAAAGTCTGATAATACTCTGTTGATGAGGATGCAGGAGAAAAGGCACTCACACACTGCTGGTGAACATTACCTGATACGTCAACACTCTGGAAGAGAATTTGACAATATCCATCAAAATTAAAAATGCCTGTGCCAGGGGCGCCTTAGTGGCTTAGCTGGATAAGCGTCTGCCTTCGGCTCAGCTCATGATCTCAGGGTCCTGGGATTGAGCCCTGTGTTGGCTCCCTCCTCGGTGGGGAGTCTGCTTCTCCCTCTGCCCCTCCCTGGCTCGTGCTCTCTCTCTCTCTCTCTCTGAAATAAAGAAATAAACTCTTACAAAAAAAAAAATGCCTGTGCCTTTCAGCTAAATAATCTCACTTCTAGAAATTAGTCCTGCAAGCACATTGATGCATAAATTACAAGACTGGTCACTGCAGGGGCGCCATGGTGGCACAGTCAGTTGAGCCTCCAACTCTTGGTTTTGGCTCCAGTAGTGATCTTGAGGTCATGAGGTCGAGCCCCATGTGGGGCTCCACACAGCACAGAGTCTACCTGGGATTCTCTGCCTCTCCCTCTCCCTCTGCTCCTCCCCCTGGCTCTCCCTCATGGTCTCCCTTTAAAATTAAAAAATCGTTAGAAAAATGGTCACTGCAGCACAGCTTGTAAGAGCCACAGATCTGAAAAAGCCAAAGGTCCATCAGTAGGGAACTGATCAAATACAGGATGGTCCATTTACACAAAGGAATACTATGTAGCCATTAAGAAGAATGAAGAAACTATCTGCTTACATGGAAAAACCTCCAAGATATATTACTAAATGAAAAATAAATGCATAACAATAGTCTGTGAATTGTACAAAAGGAGAGGAAACTACATGCGTTAATATCTCCACAACCACGCAGAAGAGATTGGTAACCGTGAAAGACAGTGGGTGGAGAGGGGAAACTGGGAGGCTGGGGATTAGGGACCACAAAAGACTTACTATACTCTTTGGTGCCTTGAATCTGTGCCACATAAATACCTGTTCTACTTTTAAAAAATAGTTTGGGGAAAAAAATTAAGATGCCATGCAAATGAAGATTTCACTCTAAAGGGAGCTGAGATACTGCAATGTATATAACCTGGTTCATATTAAAATATTTTGGCTCATGTTAACTTCTTAACATATGCCTACCTGTTTAGGTGGGTTTTTAGTGCCAATTTACAGCATAGTTTGTCTATGAGCCATGTTCTGTTGAGCCACGGCCATTTCAAACAAACATATGGCCAACAAATAACATATAATGGCTGATAATAGTTTCAGCCTTTCCTCTATTGCAAATTACAAACATTTTATGAACAAGTCAATGAATGCATGATGAAGTATGACTTTTTAAGTCACTCTGCCATGTTAAGGAATGTAAGCATTACAATCATGGTAAATGGGGTCAATGAAGTTTGTCATTTGGAAATCTCCAAACCATCAGCAATTAAAAGATTTTTCCATGAACCCCAAATCAAGTATTCCTAGGGAACTTTAATTTTTCTTAAAGTTCCTTTTGTTTCATTTTATTCCATGAAAATATGAAAGACTATCAGATGCACGAAACCAAAACAAAACCCCGTATCAATCTGTGAAATGTTTAACAGCACCCTGAATTTAAAATGCAGCTTCAGTCCAAATACCATGTACGATTTATTAAAGTTCTAAAGACTTCTAGCACATATTTACAATACGAATCTTTCATTACTCAGAGCAATTCTCTTTGATATAAGTTCTTTAAATCTGCTGCCTTTTATATTTTGATTATAGACTATTTTAATTATGCACTAAAAAAGAACATATCTCCCACTAAGAAAATGAGCACCAGCGACTCCAAAGTAATTTCCCCAGTACAATCTCCATTAAGCCTCTAAATACTTCCGTTACTAATTCAATGAATTAGAACTCTATTGTTTATGAATCACCTTTATGTTTGTAGGCCTATAACTCTTCTTTTATAAAACACAATTGCTATGGAAGGAAATGATATTTACGTTTGATTAGAAATGAAAACACTATTACATAAATCAGTTTGGGCATTTCTTCACGTCTTGAAACATGATCAGCAATTTAGTCTAATTGGTGATCAAGGAAACTATCTTGTGATCAATTAAAGTAATTACCAGATTCCGGCAATACAACCTACCTTAATTTCAGCTAGAGTCTGCACTTCTTCAACTTTAATTAAAAATAATGAAAATTATTAAGCAAAATGCACGGCAAGATCATTGCCAAGCACGCACATGTCATAGGACAGGACCTTCCCATGGTGTTGGTGACTGATCGATCACACAAATACCGCTTGGTGCACCAAGGAAAGGCGTTCTTTGCCCCAGAATATTACATGACTCACCATGACTCTCCCGTGGAAAACATGGTTAACTGTTCTAGCCACCGCACAGGGAACACTGGATACTAATTTGCCAGCAACAGAGGAATACTCTCAACTAGCAACATGAGAACTGTGAGGAACAGACCCAACCAAAGATGTATTTGATCCGTGCTTTTTTTTCTCCAAATTGTAACTTGTGTTTTGAGCACACTGGTCAACTGCAGAAACGTTAGGGTGAGAGACAGAGATTGAAATATCCTAGCGCTGCTATTCACTAGCTATCTGATCTCAGAGAGATCACAACATTTGAAATGATTCTGAGTTTCCTATTATGTAAAAATGTAAAAATGGGGTACGTGCCAGGCATTCCGTCAGGAGCTCAGTTAATGCTAGCGATTATTATCATCACCAACACTTTAATTCTACAGTGCCTAAGGCCTGGAGAGGAAGAATTCCTTTCCAAAACCAGCAGAAGAACCATTCAAGACCAAAGAAATTCACCCTAGCAAGGACAAGAAAATCAGAAACATACTTAAAACTGTTTCTCTACGGGGGTATCCTCACAGAAAGATTTCCAGTGAAATGGCAATTGGACGGTGAGCATCTAAGCCCAGCAGGTGACTCATGCGTCCCTGAAGAGCCAGACTAAAGACCTTACCTGAGGATCACCCCCTAGGCAGTCCAGTATGTGTGTCTGGGGACAGGCCACTCATCTACCTGCCTTCTACTTGATCCACTGCAGAGTGCAACATCCCCGATAACTCAGGCCAAGAATATCCAGCCCTGATCTTAAAACTGGCTTCCCCAAGGCACTTTAGACAATGCCCACAAGGTACTAAGCAAGCAGCTGGTTCTACTGTGCCCTAGGCTAAATTAGCGCCCCTTCAGCTGGTGGTAGTACACTACCTGTGAGGTAGCACGCTCACTTCAACACATTGCCTTCAAAAGCTGTGCTCACAGGACCATAACATTCCCGAGCCTTACAAAAAAGAAGCTCTTAAGTCACCATTTTTAGCAATTACCGTAATATCCCAAACAGCCATATGGAAAAATAAGATAGCTTTTAGCTAATTACACGGTACTACCTTCAACATATACTGTTAAATGAAGCAAGGGGCAAAACGGATTCCTTTTGCAGAACGAGGATTTATAATTACATTAGTAAATTCCTCCTGAATTCCCAGGAAGACTACTCTTTGACAGAGGTCTACTAGTATCCGCTCTCCTCCAGGCAGCAGAGTTGAACCAACATCAACACCTCTGCCCACAATCTTACCTAAGAGCCCATTATTTCTGTTCCATGGTTAGGAAAAGTCCTATAACTAGACAGATATCACATATCTGATGTGTGCCCAAGAAGCACTGTCGACAAGATGGTCACAAGCTGAGAAAAACTTCTCCCTGAAAAGACGTGACTCATTTCCGAATTCCTCTGCACGTGAGTTTAAATTACATTTCCCCATATCATCAGCAGCTACTATAGGGCATACCAACAGCTCCATCTGATGAGCTCCTTCTAACATTTCTCACGATCCTTCAGTTTTGCTCTCTTGGATTCAGCACGTTTCACCAGTTTCCTCTCCATCGTTTCCCTCTAAAGCTGAGTGAAACACGGGTTTCAGAATCATTCCAACAGAAATCCACCAGGGAAGCCATTTACTCGGAGTCCCCTAACGTCAAGTGGCTTCTGATGCCTCCCTCTTCCCTGAGGCTGTTCCTGACCGCCAGCCAGCTGCTTGGGAAATCCCGTCTTGGGAGGGTGTCTTTCCCAATCAGCTGATAATCCCTGCTTGTTAGCTTTCAGGAGTCTCTGGAGGTGAGAGGTATGGCAAAGACTCCCAAAGTTTTTTGTTTTGCTTTAGCAAGTTAGAACTTATGAATTAAATTCTTAAAGAATGAGAATTTATGCTCCTTGGCATTGTCATCATTATAAAATTTATAAAAATTCACACTTATATAGAAAAATACCCTTAGGCTTCAACTTTATGCATCCAAACCACCAAGATATATGGAATATCTGGCCAAATACATTTTTAGAAATCAAATAATAGGCAAAATGGCAGTCTAACTCTCAACCTTTTCTTTTTTAAAAAAAAAGATTTTTATTTATTTGAGAGAGAGAATGAGATAGAGCATGAGAGGGGGGAGGGTCAGAGGGAGAGGCAGACTCCCCGCTGAGCAGGGAGCCCGATGCGGGACTCGATCCCGGGACTCCAGGATCATGACCTGAGCTGAAGGCAGTCGCTTAACCAACTGAGTCACCCAGGCGCCCCCCCAACCTTTTCTTCTTTATAATCAGCTGGCTCCTTTTAAGAGATGCAACTACTAGTATTTACACTGTGACTCCAGTATATATCTGACATGAAATTGTTCCGCCCTATTATCGTACCTAAGTTTAAAAAGACAGAGAGAAGGAAAAAAGCTTCTGCTCCAATTGGAGTATTTTAAATTAAACTGCAAGACAAGATGCTCCAACAATAACCAAAAGGATTGAAGGAAGAGAACAAGGGCTCAGAGCAGAAAGAACACCCACTCCTCCAGCATGGGGTGGGGAGAGAGGGCACTCAAAAAAATATTCTAAAGAAACAAAACAATACCTAATTTGGCCTAACTACAAAAAATACATTTTCCACAAGCAGTACACATTTTGTAAAACAGAGTCTTGTCTCACTTCGCATCACAAAATATGTGAATGTAAAAAAGGTCTGTCACAACAGCAACAAATTCATAGTCTTTACTTATTTCTAAATGGGGTCGATCCTCCTTTTAAGAGATTTTCAGTAGAGTTTTGGCAACATTTGCCAATATTTTCTATAAGAAAAATATATCACCCAAAAATATTCCAGCCCGATCAGACATCCTGATAATTCAGCAGAGGACCTCCAGTGATAGACGGCTGCAATGCATCACTGCAAGCCAACAGCCTGCCAGACCCCCTTCTCAGAAAACAGTGCCAATGCAGAAGCAGCCCAGTGAGGAAAGAGACCATCTCTTAAGTCATCTGTATTTATTTGTTTCAAAGTGCACCCATAGGTTGTGAACTTGGAAAGGTCCCTGAACCTGTCAGAGTCTTCAGACACTGAGCTAAAGCAAACCACAAATATATTCAGAATTTATCCTCAACCTGTTATGAAGAGGCTTAAGGAGAGACCTTTCTACGTTTAACAGACTGAAACTAGGGACTTTTTCCTTTCTGTGTTTTAATCCCTATTACTAAAGAATTAAAGAAAAATCTCCGGGCTGGAGACACACAGAGAGTAAAACAGACTTAGCACTTACCCTGCTTTTGGTATCAAAAGACTCAGAAGGTCTGGTGGATGGTGTCATCTCATCCTGAAAGGTTCTAATCCCAGCTCTGTCTCATTCTATGGCCTTGAGCAAATCCTAAACCTCGCTCACCTCTCCTAGTCCCCGGAAATCAGAGGCTCTACTACTTAACTTCACTGTGCGAGGAGATCTCATGAAAACACGCAGAGCACTTTGCACAGAAAACACGCTACTGTAGAACACTGAAAAGGTCCCAATCTGCTAGAATCCTACATAAAGTAATTTTATGTCATTTTTTTAATCTAGAAAATTTACTCCGTGTGGCCAAAGGAACTTAGTTGCATCCTGGACGCAAATGAAAAAATTTAAGTGTCTGTGATAAAAACTCACGAGTAAGGCGAATAATTCAGGAAACAGTAATGAACAGAAGAAATATTTCAAAGAACAAATGCTCACTCAGGTCAATTCTTTCTGCCATACTCCTATATAAATTACCTTAGCTTCAGCTGTTGATCAAGTTGGGTTTTTTGGGTTTGGGTTTTTTTTTGTTTTTGTTTTCTTTAATCATTCATAATATCCTGAGAGGAGAAAAAAACAAAACAAAACAAAACAAAAACAACAGTTTGTTTTCCTGGATGCATCTAAATGGGCAAGTTTGTTTTCCCTCCAGAGAGCAGGCTCCCACTCAGTTCCAGCACAGAGCTGCGACCTTCTCTGTGCACATGAGGGCTGAGGGCTTGCAGGCAGCACACAGTGAAGCTCCATCTCTGTACCAAGCCCTGCACAGATCGCTTGCAATCCCCACCAGAGGAAGAGAATGCAACTGGCTCTAAAACCCTGGGACAAAGAAAACAGAGAGATACTGATGGAGTGGGAGTGCTCTACCATCAGATGCAATTCCTAAAGAGAAATTCTTCCCTTTTGTTCTTAAAAGTTTATTATTTCATACCTTATGCAAATCATACTTTATATATTAGGCAATAATATTTTAGAAATACTCAAGTCAAATTAAAGGCTTCAATAGCCTTGCCAAAAGCACTGTGATTTTCCTATAAAAAAATTATTCCAATTTGTTGATCTTACATAGGATGAAACATACTGTAACAATCTTCATAATTTATGTCCTGTTGGGACACAATGATTTAAAGTAACATAATACAGAGCCGCATCATGGCTAATCTAAACCACCTGACCAGATAAACACCAGCTTCCCTTCTCTCTTCAGCAAGGGCATTTCTGTTTATTGTCATATCATTTCCTCATTCTAGGAACATGCAGAATAAATGCAGCCAACCTGCATTTCAGTGGGAGGCTGAGCTGGCCTTTCCCATGTCGGGAGGTTTGTGCGCACACAGGTACCAGTACAATGTCAAGGGCTTACAAGACAGAAAACAACCCAGGAATTCCACCCTCAAAATCATTTACAGCGAAGCAAATATGGACTCATCCAGTACAATCTGGACCAGGTGTGGTGTTATAAACCACAATCTTTGGGGTTTTTGTGTGTGCGTGCGTGTGTGTGTGTGTGTGTGTGTGTGTGTGTGTGTGTGTGTTTTAATGTCACTGAAGAGGTAATTCTTTCAAACAAATTATGGGGCTTACTATGAGCCAAATTTTTAAAAAACGCTTCAATCATGCCTCTCGCTATGTTCACAAGCACTCATGATCTGATTAACTAAACTGAAACTGCCCAAATTAACCAATGTCTTTTTGGGGTGAGGAATCTCAGTGGAAGAGAAAGACAAAGAACCCCCACGGCACTGACCACAGCCATTTCTGGTGCAAATTTCAGATTGTGAGGTTTCTCCAGGGTCCAAATCTCTTCAACCCTTCTCACATACGCAAACCTCACTGGGCAGAGCGAGGTTTTCAGGGGGACTTAAGGGAAGGGTTTAGAGTTTCAATCCTGAAAGAAAAAGTGCAGGAACACATGTGCATTCGGCAGATAACAATTCACTGAAAATATTTTAAAACAAAACAAAACGCCTGTCTGACCAAATTTTTATAAACTTGGTTGGGGAAGAGGAAAACAAACAATTGTTTAAGGATGGTTTCAAATACTGCTCTCTGCTGTTACTGAGAATTTTCAAAGCTTCTCATGCTCCATTGGAAACAGCTCTGCTTCACAAGCTGTTCTTGTCAGCCCTGCCAAAGAAATGGTCTGATACACTTTATTGCAAGTTTATCAATTTGCTTACCCAGGCAAATATATATAATTATCTCTGCCTATCAAGACCAGGGTACAATAGGATTCCTCCACTGAAAGCAGGGAGATGATTAAAATACAACAGGATGAGATGGGTTAGCAGACATGAGGCACGTGCATTCGTCACCCCAGCTCCACTGCAGCGGACGCTGCAACATCCTAACCCAGTTCCACCAGTCCCAGAATGCTCAGAACCTGAGCCAACCTTACCAGCAACGTTTTTCATGGAGATGAATCCCCACATGGGGATCGGGAATGGGGGACTGGACACGGCAAGGAGATACATTTGTGTCACAATCTGGAGCCCTCTGATTTGTGAAATTAAATGGAAAATATACTTTGTGAAATCAAACAGAAAGTATCCTTTTTCAGACAACAGACATTCAGTAACTTGGGTTTGAATGTAACACTGCATATTTGTAAAAATTTAAGATGACAGATGATAAACCTGCAATATGACTGGTGACATCATAAGTTAGCGCTATCAACAGTGAGTTCTGGTAAAAAGTGGGTCTTTTGCCCGAGAGCACTCACACCTTGGACTAAAAGCCCACTTGCTTATTCTTGTTTTCATTATATTTGCACTGTATGTACATCTCCCCACACTTCCCAAACCACTTCAAAATCAGCTCATGTTGCTCTGAAGTCATGAGGATTTAGGTCACTATGGGTTTCCCCAGCCTCATGCACAGATAGGGTTCTCTGATGATGCAGAGCCCTGTCAATGAGCTACAATGTGACTGTCCCCAAGCCCTGACTTCTCACAATCCTGTACCTTCATTTTTTTATTAATTTGTATACCACAGAGTTATCCCAGCAATTACATTTTTAGATCTCTACCCTAAGGAAACTCTCACATCTGTACACAAGGAGATACAAGGATGCTTGTTATAGAACTGACAGTAATAATGAGCAGTGCCAAGAATCTAAATGTCCATCAACAGGGGAATGGATAAACTTGGTTAATTTATTCACAATTTTATTTGATTTTTAGAGGAATAGAAGATTTAAAAACAATCTACTAGGGATGCCTCGGTGGCTCCGTCGTTTAAGCATCTGCCCTCGGCTCAGGTCATGATCCCGGGGTCCTGGGATCAAGTCCTGAATCTGGCTCCCTGCTCAGCGGGGAGCCTGCTTCTCCCTCTGCCTGCCACTTCCCGTACTTGCGCATTCTCTCTCTCTGACAAATAAATAAATAAAATCTTTTTTAAAAATTAAAATGAATAAAATAAAATAAAAACAATCTACTATATGAGAAGCAGTACAATGGATGGAAAGAGTATTTGTCTAGGAATCTAAAACCTGGGCTCTGTACCAAACCTTGAGCAAGCTACATGACCTGGCTGGGTTAAGACTCCATTTGGATGCAAGGAGGTGATGTGTACCAATCACATAGCACAGTGCCTTCACACATACAGTAATGCTGAATTAAAAAGAATAGCAGCTAATAATTATAGCAGGTTGATCGTTCCTATTTTATAGAGGAGAGTACTGAGGCTCCAAGAAAATAAGTCACATGCCCAGAGTCACACATCTCACAAAAGGTGAGGCTGGGATTCAAATCCAAGTACATCCAACTCCAAAGCCTTCATGTGTATGTTTAGGACAAATCCCTGATGTCAGGTTATGCTTTTTCCATTTCTATCCTCTACCTAAAAGCTAATTATAGCAAAAATAAGCTTCCTGTACTTTTTATTTTCAAAGTTTAACTACAAGAGAAAAATTAAACAAAAACTTTAGAAAAAGGAAAAACTATTATAAATTTTTTTCCTGTGCCCTTTCCCCCTCAACTGTCAAGATACTGTGTACTCTGAACTTCCTTGTAACATTAAAACAATCTACTCATTTTTCACTTACTTCTATCGTCTTCTTTACTTGTTTTTAGAAGCCATACAATCTCAGAAAGAATGGGTAATCTCTTTGAGAAACTATTTCAGGCACATGGTTCAAGCATATAGGAGAGAGACATAGATTCCAAACAGGTTTTTTTAAGCCAGGCCTTCTGAACATTAAGACTCTTTGAATTCTCTACCAATATATTATGGAGTTCTAGGGGCAAAACTAGAAGAGCAACTGTATAATTTGAGGTCTATGGAATGAATGAGAAGTCTTTCTTTAAATCCTTTTTTTCAACACCCAGTGACAACATTAGATAACATGATAAAGTCCTCTTTAGCTGAGCACCTATTAAAGTAACCAATTAGTTCAGGTACTGTACCAAAACCATGACAACTGAACCTGTAAAAACAAACACTCCACCCACCAAACTTGAAACAACAGGGACGATATCACCAAATCCTCCAATAGGCAGGGAGTGTGCACTGTGGAAAGATCCCCAGAACTTCTCTGGGACCCAAGTTCTTATCCTCAAATATTTCTTCCAGCCACGCACGTGCCTGGGGTGTGCCATCCAACCTCCCGCCTCAGCTCCCCTATTAGTTCAGGAGAGGTCCACTCGCTGATGGGCTGTGGAAAGGCGGAGGCATCAGCATACGTAACTGCTGTCACGTATTTCTGTTTTTAGTGCTTAGAGAAAAGAGTACAGATCTCAAATGATCTGCGTCTTAGGCTTTCAAAATTATGATACTGGTAGACCATCATAATGAGGTCAAAGTCTCCATTACTCTCTGGGTCAGCCTAATCTTGCTCACACACCAAGGGTAAACTTGGGGCCACATGCCTGCCCTGGTGTTCGGAGATGTATTCTTCATTGAAAACTTGAGAATTATAAGCAGTTACAAATCCAAATACAAAAAAAATATGCTGAGCTGTGAATATGGAGAGTGGGCAAGAGGTGAGAAGTAAATTCGGGGTAGTTCTGAAAGACGTGTACCATCCAGAGAGCCATGTTTCATGAGACCAGCAGAGTTACCTGGCCCAAATCCCCAAGGCTCAGAAAAGCATGCCTTGCAATTTTTAGCTGGAATTCATTTTCTTTACAAAAGAGATGTTCTGCTTTAACTTTAAATCCTTCTGAGCCCATGCAGAATGTTATGGAAAAGTGCCTGAATCGTCCTGTGATACAGAAAGTCCAGAAACTGAGAAGGGAACCGTGTGCTTGAGGTACAGGCCTAGCACTCTCACCTTGGATACTCCTCCCTCCCAGCCTTGGCTTCCCCACCTTGGCAGGAAGGGGGCAGACCAAGGATGGCAGGGTTCCTCCCACCGGGTGATGTGACAACCAGAATACAGAGGTAAGTGCTGTGTTCCCTGATGATTAAAAAAAAAAAATTCTTCTCAGAGCAAAGAATTGGGGTCTCCTAAGCCAGCATTTAAGAAGTGAGGGTTTGCTTTTTTCATGTTACTTAGGGAAGAATCTAGAGTTCTTTGTCTGGCATAAATGACCTACTTGGGACCTTAGAAGTGTTTTTACAAGATCTAGTAAAACTTTAAGGTAGTTAAGTATCCAATTTATCTTTCAGTTTCATATATTGGGAGAGTAGACCCCAAGTCACAATTATCTGCCCCAACCTTTCCAGAAAGAACACTTGTGAACCTTCTTATGTGTTTCATCTATTGCCTTCCTTTGATGCAGTGAAGGTTTTGGACCTGGAGATCGGGTCTACACGTGGTGGATGCGGCACAGGATTTTAGCAGTCTCTGCTTTTTGGCACAGACTGAGGTGAGGCACTCCGCATTACTCTTTCTCCTGACTGCCTCAGATTTCAGCTAAAACCCCGTTCAAAGATGATGAAAATTCCTATGACTCAGCAGATGACCCACACACATTACATGGGTATAATGGGTTATGGATATAAAGTTCTAAAAATTCCACAATCTCAGAAAAAAAAATTGAATAGAAGAAAATCAATGACTGTATTAACATAAGCTTATAATAAAGTTAGAAATCCTGTCTGGCCACTGTCTGTTTGTATACCACCTTCTAAGAATGCAGAGCAATAGTGACCAATGACAGAGAAGGTTCTAGGTTGGTGTTTTCTCTTGAAATGCAATACTATTCAGCACTTTCTTTAAATATATGTCCTTTAAACAGTAAATACGGTCAGGTATATTTCAAATATGGTGGTTTTTTAAAGACTAAAAACACTTTAAGAATGGATTTAACTTGAGACACCTGGGAGGCTCAGTCAGTTGCGCGTCCGACTCTTTTTTTTTAAGATTTTTTTATTTATTCATTAGGCAGAAAGAGAGAAAGAGAGAGAGAGAGCACAAGCAGGGGGAGCAGCAGAGGGAGAAGCATGCTCCCCCCAGAGCAGGGAGCCTGACATGGGGCTCGATCCTGGGATCACAACCTGAACTGAAGACAGACGGCCCAACCGACCAAGCCACCAGGTGCCCCTGCATGGCCGACTCTTGATTTTAGCTCAGGGCTGTGAGAGCGAGCCCCGCGTTGGGCTCCACACTGGGCATCGAGCCTCCCTCTCTCTCCCTCTTCCCTCCCCACTCCCTCTATTAAAAAAAAAATGGATTTAACTTAAGAAAAATCTGCTCACAACTGACAATGGAGAAGATAAAGGTTACATTAATTAATATAACTAGTATTTACATTCCCTTAAGTAAAGCCTTTTGTCTTTTACAAGTATAGATAGGCCCTACTTCATTGGAAAGCTTAAAAAATTAGAGGTAAACAGATTTTTTTTTTTGATGCAGCACCTTTCTGTTGCCACTTGTAAGTTTATGAGTAATGAGTAAGTTTGGTTCCATCAAAGCAAATGGGAAATGGTTTGGGTTTTAATGCGATAATTTAAACCCTGGTAATAAATTCCTTTAATAGCATTCTAAATATACATATTAAAAGTAATTAAACTTTCTAAACCTAATGCTTGAATTTCAGACAGCATTCAAGCATTCCTAACTTCACAACCTGCTAACTAACTCTATCCCTTCCCCCTGCCCAGCACCACCTCAGCACCAGCCCCCCAGCCTCTACTAACACAAAATTAAGTCAGAGGTTCATTTCCATTAGCCAAACGCCAATCCAAACTCCAGCCCCGTGCTCCCCAACTGCCCCACCCAACACACAAAACCACCATGTGACCGTCTCTGCTCCAAAGGGTGGGGGCTTTGCAAAAGGGTGATGCCACTCAACGGGGAAAATCACCGGTAAAGCTTAGGGAGCCACTGAGAGCCACATCGTATTACAGAGGCAAAGCGGTTAGTCAGTGAAAAAGCTACCTCAGAGTATCTCTGCTGCCACTTCTCAGTGAGCTACTCAAAGCATCATGAGAGGGGAGGCTCACAGAGCCACAGCTGGGTTCCCGTCTGGTACCCAAGGCCAGTGGCAATAGGGCCAGAGCCCGAGATGTGCATGATGATAAATACTGCAAGGCAGCAACATGGTAGGTGCAGAGGCTACAGAACTGCAGACCAAGGAGCAAGGAGCAAAAGCTCGAACCCCCACACTCAACAAAGCTAAAACGTTTCCTCGTGTGAGAAACAGAACCACGACTAACAATTTTCGGAAATAATGTTCAAGTCTTGGCTCAATTGGATAATTTTGTTCTGCACCAAAGACAATTCCATTCAAATTCCCAAAGTCTACGGTAGATCTGTACTAATTTCAAGACATGGTTTCCTTCCAAGCCCAAAGAAATGAAAGGCAGAAACCAGCAAAAGAAAAAAAAAATAACACATATAAGATGGTTTGCCATTTTATGAAAAACAAATGAAGAATTACAGTCACATCACACCGATAAACTGAGAGGCTGCCAGTGGTTTTCAGGGCAGATGTAACATTTTAACAAATGTGATTGTTTGTGAACGAAATAATTCTGATCAAAAACTTAATTGCAGCCAAAGTGAGCCCTGGACTGTGTCACCATAATCCATTCTGACAGGAAGCAGTGAGTGGAGATTCCTACTGTGAACGGAGCATATGTGAAAGGTCAGCTCTGGCCTGGAACTTCAAAACCGTTAACGTGTAAAACAGTGTGCATTAGAGCCCGGAACGGCTAACCACTGGATTAGCGGATGTCCGCTGTGTGGGTCTGATGTGCTTTTGGCAGGTAATGGTTAATTTGTAAATAGGCAATGTATTGTAACTTTCTTCTGTGCCTCTTCCCAACACTGGTCAGCAGAGCCCATTCTTAATTACAGACCCAGGGTATTAAATATTAGATGTATGACATGGGCTTGTTGTAACAAAGTTTTGTATTTTAAAAGTTAAAACTTAGTTTTTTAATAATTTGGTGAAGGAAAAGTTGCATGTAGCTAAAAAAAATAAATGTCTGCTGATATAATGAACAAAAAAAATGTTTCCTGTAAAATCTATTTGATCATCCAATAGTAACTACATTATAACAGCCAAAATTTGCCAAGTGAAGATTTCATTACTAGAAATCTAAACTTTACTTACATACTATCATCTGAAAAAACAATTATACAATGCTGTTTTGCATGGCTTAAAACAAAATTCTAAATAGAAATGCAGTTCGTACCACAGTTTTCATTTCTCAACATGAGATGTTACTTATGAAAGAACCAAGCTAAACACGCCTTATAAGCCAATGCATGCCAAAGTAATTTATACATATTTTGAGCTATAAAGTTGGCCCATTTGACTTTAAATTAGCCATTTCTCCCATATCTACACTACTTACAGTAACACAGCATTAATAAGTGATAAAACCTGCACTGTGTGCTTCAATTCAGTGATTATTTTAGGATTTAACTCATTTCTGAGTTGGGGGAAAATACTTATCTTTGAAAATAAGGTCTTCTAAAATAAGCTTTATTTCTGTGCAAAATCAGCCTTCTAAGTTGTGTCTTTGGTGGCTGAACAGATGCAGCGGCTGGGCCCTCTGTAAGCTAACTCCAGGGATCTTGAAAGAGGCTCCATGGCAAGGTGGCCGCATGTCCAGCACTCTCATGATTCCTATCCCCATCAGAACATCCATTGACACGTTTTAAAAAAAACCACATACATGCTTCTAAAGGCAATGGAAGATGGCGGGGGGTTCTAACTGGGCCAGCAGAATCTCTCCTGCTTCCATTTTCCATACAGGATCTGAAGACTTTAACGTATCAGGAAGATTCGGCATCTCCTAAACATTCTGCCCCTCAAAGTCCTGGATATTCGCATACACCAATCTGCTGCTCTGTCCCCAGCACCCCCTGGACTCTAGGCCTGCGACGCTGTCCCTGCCCACCCACCCCCAGGAGCTTACGGTGTGGCAGGAGAGGACAGAAAGGCCAAGCGTGGAGACCTGGTAAGGAAAGGAGGTAGAGCAGTAAGCAACCGAGAAAGGCTGTGTGAGTGACTGGTGCTGGGCACACCCCTGTTCCATCTTCACCCCTCTTTTCCAAGGACATCTGAGTAGACACTGCACTGGCAATCCAGATTCACAAGGGGGGCACCCAAGTCACCCCAGGAGCTGAATTTATCATAGGTATACACATAGGAAAGAGAGGTCATGATTCCCCAAAAAAATATTTTACAAGGCTCCAAACTGGTCATTATGGTATTTTTTTATACTGTTAAGTGACTAATTACACCAGGTAACACACTCAATGTATAATTTTACCCTCACTCAGAATCATTTCTTCTACTCACCACAAACTTTTCAGCCCAATTATTCTTGACTACCCTTCCTCTTCGTCGGTGAGGCTTAGGTTCAAAGAAGCTTACAAAGGTCCCTCCAGAAAGATGATCAACAAGGCAGAACTGGCTCCACACTGAGTTCCAACCTAACATGGGCATGCCCACTCAGGGTTATGAACCCCATGCTGAGGTCCTGCATGCTGCTTAGGATTCTCTCTCTCTCCCAGGACCAAGAAGACTGCTCAGAAACGTTGCTTATTTCTTAATTGGCTTATATTTGTTTACATGTTAAAATACTAAATGTCCAGAAAACTGAACTTATACTTTAATTCAGTTCTGGAGGGATGCCTGGGTGGCTCAGTTGGTTAAGCATCTGCCTTCGGCTCAGGTCATGATCCCAGGATCCTAGGATCGAGTCCCATATCGGGCTCCCTGCTCAGTGGGCAGCCTGCTTCTCCCTCTCCCTGCCGCTCCCCCTGCTTGTGCTCTCTCTCTCTGACAAATAAATAAACCTTTAATAATAATAATAATAATAATAATAATTCAGCTCCAGACTGTGAGTTAGTTTTCACAAATACAAAGAAATATGTTACCAGTTTCTTTTTAAGGACGCACATTCAAATGCGAGGACACCGAAGAAATTAATCATTCAATTCTTATTTGTAGGAACAGATTCTCTGTAACTTGTAAATTATTTTGATTTACAGTGAATCATTATTGTATCCATAAATGCTGGAAAGTTGGTGAACAACATGATATAATGACACCCCCAAATAATTTTAGAACTGCAGGTGCACAAATCGTAACATGTGGGAGATGACTCAAAGGACAATGAGGCCTAAAACAGTTTAGGAAGGGTCACAGGAAGGAGGGAAAGGGGTGAGGGCACACACCCCAATTTTCCAAGATGTCTGTAAAACCAAACTACTCATTTATAGGCAGACACAGTGGAGCAGTCAGGCATGGGCAGCAGAGTCAACAGCTACGCTCAAAAAAGCGAAGGCAAAATGCTCCATAATTTACAACAACCCAATCACAATGCTCATTCTTTTGAGGTTAAATGCTACTGACATAAGCTACACCTGAATCCAATCAATGCAGAGACGTTGAGAAGATTCACACGAAAGGACTAAATTTGTCACAAATGGGTTGGTTTCCGATCTTAATGTAGCCAAGTTGCTTTACTCTGACCTCCATTGAACAAATCAACTTAATGGGCACTAGGAGTGCCATAAAACTTAACAATGGAGTGATTTTTAACTTTTAAAATATAGTTATGAAGCAAAATGTTGGATAGTTTCTACAATACTGGAAATCAAATTAAATCTAGATGTTTTTTAACAGTCTTGACAGATATAATCCTAGTTACCATGTAAATTTATGGTAAGCTGCTGTGATATTAGCCACAGGTGCTACTTTTAATATATGAGCCGCATCTGGCTGGGAATAGAATTTCTCAGAGGACTGAAAATGACCTCACTATCAGACAATGGAAGGGAAAAAAACAAGACCACTGTGGCATATTAAAAGCTGAAGATGTGGTCCACAACTAAATATTTCACATAAAATTCATTTTAACTCTGCAGTTATAGGTTAAAGGATATTATGCTTTCAATATTTAAGAGGCGTAGATATATTTCAGCCAAATAGCCAAAAGATTAAGAATGTAAGACAGTTACGAATGCCCTGGCTACATACATAATGCTCGTTTTCCAACCTTTGATCAGTGTCAGAAAAATGATGCTCGAAGACTTGAAAAGAAAATTCTTTCATGGTTCCCAAGAACACAACATGATTAGACACCACCAAGCATACTAAACCAAGATGTAACAATTACTGATCTCTATGCAGCAGCAACTCTCCAGCGCCTGGCCAACCAAGATCACTGGGTGTGTTTTTAAACTTCTTTGGAGTCATTCATCATGCCCAAGAAAACACTCTCATCAGGTGAAATTTTTGAAAAATCCATTCTGAGTTTAAAACCTGCCAATATCACCTATAGACAAATACAGGGAGAAAACACAAGTTTCTCGTATCTATCCAACTTGAAAATTAAAAGACAAATATGTATAAAACATGGAATTGTTTCCTTTTAAGAAACCCTTTCTGAACCATTTGAAAGCCATCATTTGCCAGAGAACTGGCAAGTGTGGAAATGTGATAAAGGATTTACAAAGATTTAATTTCCTATGAAATAACTCTTCCTGAATTAAACAAGCCTTCTTTATCTGAAAACAATCTCTAAAAGAGAAACACTTCTATGAAAATATTCCCTACATCATTGCACTAAGCTGTGAGAATGGTAGCTACAAAGCCCTATAACATAACATTTTCCTTCTGACCTTCTCAAGTAACTTGAAAGGGCTTGAGTTTTTAGCTTCAGGAGATCAATTCAATCTAGGTGATGATTTCTATTTTCCTTTTTTTTTTTTTTAACAAGTAACTGGATCTAAGCCTGATCTGCAAGGGCATCGAGACCCCGAGTATCTTTAACAAGAAGAACCCGGAATGACTCCCTGATGTTTTTGTGACCGACTGGCAGCAGGAATATGGATCATTTAGGAAAGGCAGGCTCACAAAGCCTCATCTATGAGATGGTTAGTTACTGCAGAAAGGTACTGGTTGAACTAAATATGGCCTTTCTGTGCAATGGAATACTATATAAATATCCCACCATTAAAACTCATGAAATAAAATATTCTACTGACAGAGAAAAATGTTCACTATATATGAAGGGAAAAAAGCAAGTGAGCAAAATACATCTACGGGGGCGCCTGGGTGGCTCAGTCGTTAAGCGTCTGCCTTCGTTTCAGGTCATGATCCCAGAGTCCCGGGATCAAGCCCCGCATCGGGCTCCTGCTTGGCGGAAAGACTGCTTCTCCCTCTCCCACTCCCTCTACTTGTGTTCCCTCTCTCGCTGTGTCTCTGTCAAATAAATAAATAAAATCTTAAAAAACAACAAAAAATACATCTATGACATGACCCCAAATGTATATGCATACACACATACCTACATACTCACAAAATACAGACTAACTCATACTGCTTTTTAAGCAGGCAGAAGGATTACAGGTACATTTTGCTTCTTTGTACTTTTTTTGCTTTCCAAATTATAAAACACACCATGCCATCAGAAAAAAAAATGTTGTATTTTATTAACAAGCTAAACATACCGCATGAATGTAACAGAGAGCCATCATTCCCAGAAGAGTGAGAGAGGCCTGGCTGATGTCTGTGGGGTACATAAGTCATACATACATGTTAAACCCTTCATGTGAAACCTTGCAGTTTTAAATAAATAGGAAGATGGAAGCAACTTGTTCTCAACCTTACATAGCAGAAACCCACTTTAAGACATTCAGAATTACAATGGCCCTCTCTTCTACACATCTGTATCCACAGCTGTATGGTCAGTGGCTCAGAAAGCTGGCGTCTCTCAGTGCAGGACAAGTTTATGCTCTCTACACAGAGTTCTAATTTGCCAGGCAAAGTTTGCTAATTAGCTGCTCTCTGCAGACCTTCTATCTGGAAGTGACTTCCCTCTCCAGGTACAAGCTGACTTCCAATCTGTAGTCGACTTAGGGCCAATAAGTGAATGATCAAGTATTATAAATGAATGCTATTAGGGAAAGGCATGGGGAACCACAGAGCAATTTACAGGCCAAAATCCAAACAGTACCTGGCTTCTCTTTTCTTCAAAATATACAAAGAACGTGGGGCCTCCTTTAAGCCCTCCAAAATAGACATTTTATCCTAAACAAAGAAACAGATTCAACTTTGAACTCAACAGCAGAGTTGGTCATTCAAAGGTCTAAGACATTCTGAAACAGAAAAGGCAATCCACATCCTGAATTATCCCACAAGCCTTCAAAATACAGATTCCTTAGACAAGAACTTTGGCCTTAGGGCAGGAAGCCTGGCCTGGGAGGGAGACAGCTGCCTCCTTCCTCTGAGCAGGGTCCTTAACTTCCCTGTTTCCACCATGACCAAACTGGGTTACAACACCTAACCCTGTAAGAAGCTTCAATGAAACAAGCTACATTAAAAGAAAGAAAGAAAGAAAGAAGCTACATTATCTTCCAGGTCCCTAACAGAGAGCCTCTGTCACCTATTAGATGCTCAAACACTCCTTAGTTTACAAAAATTTTTGTGACACTCCAAACATTAAGAGTTACCTATATAGAGGGGTGCCTGGGTGGCTCCGTCATGATCTCAGGGTCCTTGAGCCCCGCCTCTACACTCAGTGGGGAGTCTGCTTTTTCCTCTCCTTCTGCCCCTCCCCCTGCTCATGCTCTCTAAGTAAATAAATAAAATCTTTTTTTTAAAAAGTTATCTATATACAGAATGACCTTAAAGCAGCATTCTTCATTTAATCAAAATTTATAAAAATAATTCCTGAAAAATGTACCCAACAAATTTATAAATTTTTCTACCTAGAGCACCAGGAAGTTATTATTTTTTTAAAAAGTCAGCCAAGAGTGCTAGACCAGTGGACACAGAAAAAGAAAAAAGAAAAAAAAGAGGATCTGGGATTAAAAGGATTGTCTTGAAACAGAAATGAGTGCCTAATCAATATTAGTAAGCAGGGCTATGGCAGTCTCCCAGCATGACACTTTGTGGAAGCTTAGAAGAATCTGCCATGTGCTCTCAGGACATCGAAATTCACAAAAGACAAAAGCTGTGGGTGGCTGAAGCTGTGGAGCCAAAATTCCAAGCGCTAACCTCAGTCTCTCGTTATTGGAGGCAATTCACTACAGATGCCCATTTGTGGGCATGCCCATCTATAAGTGGCCCATTTCCTTCTCTGATACTTCAAAACTGCAAGCTGAACAAAGACACAATCAATGCTGTTCTTCTGGGAGGTGCACCATGGCATTCCAGATCATCCCACCGTATACAACTACTTGGCCGCCAAAAACACCAATCACCATTAGGAATCATCTGTGTCCAAGAGTAAGGAAATGAGGGAGGGAAAAAGTCCCTAGTGAGAAAGGATTTTCGGTAATAACCTGTAGGAGACAAAAAGATGAAAAATACAACTCCCTGGGGCTAGGGGCACTGGCTAGGATCACCTATGGTGAACCCAATCAAGGGACGTTGTGTATTCAAAATACATGTAGGTCTATCTAAATTAAACAAATACACAAACAAAACACCTCAATAACAGTGCGCTGGGTACTGTGAGAGCACAGTGGAATCTCTGCCCTCAAAGTGCTCGTATGTTGGGTGGGGAGAGACAAAGGGGGGTAGCTACATCTCCCTGGTGCATGATCTAATCTGAATTTAGTCACATCCTAATTCTGCCACCGGTTCATTGTGAATATGGGCAAACCACTTCACCCCTAGGCCTTGGTGGCCTCATCCCTTCTAGCTCTGATGGGCATCAATTCAACATCAAAAAAAGGGTGAAAGAACACCACAAACAAGATAACCCAGGGGCTAAATTAAAAATGGAAGAACAGACTAGTGTCTGTGGCTACAAAGGTCTGTGTAAGGCACGTGAGCTCCACGCCCTGTCCAGGCTGGCCCGCACCACCATATCATCCAAGCCCCCCTCGCCATGGTCATTGATGATATCCACAGTGCTAAAGCAGTGGTCATCCTTTGGTATTACTTGGACTCTCAGCAGAACTGATTCCTCTCTCCCTTTTAAAACACTATCTTCAGGATTCTGTGATACAACACGGGCCTGTCTTCCTATTTCACTGTTAAGTCTTTTCCAGTCTTCTGCTAGCTCCTGCTCTTCCTTCCAGCCCCTAACTGGACTGAATCCCAAGCTCTCTTCTCTCCTCACATCACGCTTTCTGCCTGAGTGGTCTCTTCTATTACCTTGGCTTTTCTCCACACATACCTAAGACTCCCCAGTTACCCACAACCCAGACTTCTACTCTAAGTCCCGAACTCAGACATAAAACTATCTTCTTGAAGTTGACACTTGGATGTCTCCCAGCAACTCACACTTAACGATGTTCAAACCAGAAATCTTGATCCCAGTACCCGCATCATGTTCCCCTCCCCTACTTCCCCAGCTTAATAAATGCCACTCTGACCATCCAGTTCCTCTGGGAGTCATTTTTAACACCCCCTTCTTTTCTTCCTCATCATCCATCGCCACTCCCCACTAGTCAGAGAATCTTAGGTGTTCCCTTTATAAAAGTAATGTGTGGCACCACTGGTCCCTGCTCCAAAATACAGCTCCACCCCCTCCAGCTCGGTTCTTGCCCGCTGTCACTGCCGCGGTCCACAATCCCCTGCTGGGTCCACCCGGATGAACGCACAGGCTCCTTCCTGCTCTCCCTCTATGGCCTTTGCCCCTCTCCCCCTTCCACTCCATCCTCCAAGTCCTCCAACTAGGCTTGTTAAGAAAGGGCACCAGTCCTTCCCACTCCCCCCCCACTTCCGCTATATAATCCTTCTCCCTCCTCCCCTTCGAAAGTCTCGCGACAGCCCTCCCGTTTCCCATAATACCTCACACTCGCCCTTCTAATCGTCTTTCCGCCATCTTTGCTTGCCACTGTCGTGGTGTCCGTGCATGTCCTCACAGATGCTTTCCAGAGTGTTGGCAATGCCAAAAAGAGAGGCAAACGCCACTTTCTTACGAGACTGTGCTCCAGAGTCATTGTCAGATTTCTGACTGTGAAGTTGAAGCATAGTTATGTTGGTGAATTTGAGGTCACGGATAACCACGTCAATCAGA
This sequence comes from Eumetopias jubatus, assembly GCF_037043125.1. Lineage (NCBI taxonomy): Eukaryota > Metazoa > Chordata > Mammalia > Carnivora > Otariidae > Eumetopias > Eumetopias jubatus. Next base: position 28,459,202 of record NW_028274811.1, on the reverse strand, counting down.
AAATTGTGAACTTCAGGGGCAGGTCAAATCAGTGAGGAGTGATCAGCCCTAGATCTGATGTGCAACTCAAAAGATCTAGAAAAATGGCTGCATAGGGGCTCCTGAGTGGCCCAGTCAAGTAAGCCGCTAACTCTTGATCTCAGCTCAGGTCTGGATCTCAGGGCCCTGAGTTCAAGCCCAGTGCGAGGATCCACGCTGGGTGTGGAGCCTACTTAAAAGAAAAAAATAGAAGAGAAAAGAAAAAGGCTGAAACCTGCCTTCATCCTTTTGATTTCACTGTACTGACAACTTCAGCTGGCATCATGGACCACTGAGAATCAAGAAGTAAACACAGGAGGGAAAATCCTGGGATTCTTTTCCCAGGAATGTAATACATATGTGCAAAATAAAATGCCTCAAGGGACAAAGGGGGAGGGGAGAAAAATGCATCAGCTTCTCAGTTCCTTAGAGAGAACTTCCATGATGGCTCTCCTCAAACTGAATTAGGTCTTAACCATTATTCTTTCTTATAACACTCTTTTCTATTGGAGAGGCAGCATCCATTCTGGCAAATGGTTGGGGACTGCCTGAGGTCAAATTCCAACTCCACAGCTTACTAGCTGTGGGGCTTTGGGCAAGTCGCTTAAGCTAAACCTCAGTTTCCAATCTGTAAAATGAGGAAAATAGTCTCTACTTCACAGGGTTTTGTGAAGATTAAGTGAATAAATACATATAACATCCTTACAAAATAGTGCCTGGCCCAAGGTTTAAGTGTTCATTAGGCACTAGCTACTAGGATTTTCTTTCATGGCACTTACCATAATTTGCAGTTATAGAGTCATTGCTTTATTTGTTTATTCTCTCGCTCCATTCCTATATCTAGTGAGCTCCATGAAAATGGGGACAATATCTGCTTTGCTCATCACTGCACCTCCAGGGTCTAGCATAATGCCTAGCCTAAGTGCACAGTAATGGCTTATTAGTGCTGAGTGCATGTCAGGAAAAACTTTCTGGAAGTGGGTGAGATGTGGACATATTGACAAAAGATAGGTGGAATGGAACAAAGAAGGTGAAGAACTTAAATAAAGGTAGAAAAGAAATGAACCAAGATGCTGGGAGTCTTGGCTTCAGCTCCAGCATGGCCACTGTTTCGTGCTCCCTCTATCTGAACCTCAGTTTCCCTCTTCAGTGAGGGGGGTGACTAAGTGACCTCTTAGTTCTACTCTCTAACAGACTAAAGAAGCCTCTGGCAGAGAAATGAGAGGTAGGGCTAAGGGCCAGCCTGTGGGCAGCTCTGAAAACCTCTGAGAAGGGGCACCTGGGTGGCACAGTCAGTTAAGCATCTGACTCTTGGTTTCAGCTCAGGTCAGGTCATGATCTCAGGGTCGTGAGATCGAGCCCCGAGTCAGGCTCTGCACTCAGCAGGGAGTCTGCTTTGGATTCTCTCTCCCTCTCCCTCTGCCCATAGCCGCGCCCCCTCCTCCCCCCCCCCCTCCGCCACCCATGCACACCCTAGCAAGCTCTCTGTCTCTGAAATAAATAAATCTTAAAAAAAGAAAAGAAAACCTCTGGGATGACGATGTCTTGTAAGATAAAATAGGAAGGAAATAGGATTTTCTGAGCAGAGACCAACTTGGTCACAACAAAGCAGCATGGAGCCCAATGCATGCAGGGAGGTAAAAGGCTGTAAGAAAGTTTGTACAGGACCCCAAGGGGGAGACAAGGTGAACCCAGACTAGAGCACAGTCTTGGGGAAAGACAATGAGGTTTTAGTAACTGATAACCAAGATAATTCTTCAGTTTTAGGTCTAGGTGCTCAAGAGAATGGTGGTACTGCTGAGAGAAACAAGCAAGTTGAAGGAAAGAAAGATGTTTGTTTTCAGCTACTCTAAACCTGAGGTGCTAAACCCAGGACAGCGAGCCCCACAAGGACCCACCTTTCCAATCTTTAATCCATCTCACTGAACCACACTTAGAGCCCTCATTTCCCCAACGCATTACAAATAAGTAAGATGTGCCCCACGCCCCCATCCTTGACCTATGTCCTTCCTTAGCTCCTTCACTCAAAAAACCTATCAGACTTTTGTTTGTTACCTATTGACCACCTTTCTCCAATTCCCTCTTCCCCCACCATCTCTGGTAACCACAAGTCTGATCTCTTTTTCTGTAAGTCCTTTTGTTTTTCAGATTCCACATGTAAGTGAGATCATACAGTATTTGTCTTTCTTTGACTTATTTCACTTAGCATAACGTCCTCAAGTGGTAGGACTTCCCCATTTTTTATGACTGAATAACATTCCACTGTAATATATACCACATACATACCACATCTTCCTTTTTTTACGTTTTTTAATTCCAGTATAGTAAACATATAGTGCTATGTCAGCTTCAGATTTACAATACAGTGATTCAACAATTCTAGGGGCGCCTGGGTGGCTCAGTCGGTTAAGCGACCGACTCTTGGTTTCGGCTCAGGTTATGATCTCAGGGTCATGAAATGGAGCCCTGCGTCAGGCTCCACACTCGGCAAGGAGTCGGCTCAAGAGTCTCTCCCTCTGCCCCTCCCCCTGCTCGCGGGCATGCTCTCTCTCTCCCTCTCTAAAGAAATAAAATATTTTTAAAAAATTTTCTATACATCACTCAGTGTTCATCACAATAAGTGTACTTTTAATCCCCTTCATCTATTTCACCCATCCCCCACCCCTCTGGTAACCATCTGTTTGTTCTCTAGAGTTAAGAGTCTGTTTTTCGGTTTGTCTTTCTCTTTTTTTCCTTTGTTCATTTGTTTTGTTTCTTAAATTCCACATATGAGTGAAATCATAATATTTGTCTTTCTCCAACTGACTTATTTCGCTTAGTGTTATACTCCCTAGTGCCATCCCCATTTTGTTGCAAATGGCAAGATTATGGCTGAATAAGATCCCATTGTGTGTGTGTGTATATGTATATTTTAATTTTATTTTATTATGTTATGTTAGTCACCATACATCATTAGTTTTTGATGTAGTCAACACCCAGGGCTCCATGCAGTATGTGCCTTCCTTAATAAAACAATATTTTTTAAATATATATTTGTACTACATCTTCTTTATCCATTCATCTATCAGTGGAACTCAGGCTGCTTCCATAACTTGGCTATTTTAAATAATACTGCAATAAACGTAAGGGTGCAGATATCCTTTCTTTTTTTTTTTTAAAGATTTTATTTATTTATTTGACAGAGAGAGAGAGAGAGACAGCGAGAGAGGGAACACAAGCAGGGGGCGTGGAAGAGGGAGAAGCAGGCTTCCTGCCAAGCAGGGAGCCGAACGTGAGACTCGATCCCAGGACCCTGGGATCATGACCTGAGCCGAAGGCAGACACTTAACAGCTGAGCCACCCAGGCGCCCTGTTGTTGTTTTTTAAGTAAGCTCTACACCCAATGTAGGGCTTCCACTCACAACCCTGAGATCTAGAGACACATGCTCTACCAACTGAGCCAGTCAGGTGCCCCTAGTGTTGTTGGTCTTTTGATAGGGATTGCATTAAATCTATAGATTGCTTTGGGTAGTATGGACATTTTAACAATACTTGTTCTCCTGACCCATGGGCATGGAATATCTTTCCATTTGTTGGTGTCATCTTCAATTTCTTTCATCAGTGTTTTATAGTTTATAGAATATAGGTCTTTTACCTCCTTAACTAAGTTTATTCCTAGATATTTTATTATTTTGAGTGTAAATGCACATGGGATTGTTTTCTTGATCTTTCTGTTGCTTCATTATAGTGTACAGAAATGCAACAGATTTCTGTATGTACACTGATTTTGTACCCTGTGACCTTACTAAGTTCATTTATCAGTTCTAGTAGTTTTTTGGTAGAATCTTCAGGGTTCCCTATATATAATATAAGCCACAACTTCTATACCTATTCATTCATCAATCGACACTAGGTTGTTTCCATGTCTTAGTTATTGTAAAAAATGGTGTTTGAATATAGGAGTGCAGATACCTTTTTGAGTTACTGTTTTCATTTCCTTTGGATATATTCCCACAATATGTATGTCATTGGAACATATGGTAGTTTTATTTTTAATTTTTTGAGGATCCTCCATACTGTTTTCTAAGGTGGCTACACCAACCTGTCAGACGTTTAAGGACCAACTCAAAACTCCCCTTCTCCAGGCAGCCATGCTAGAGTACATCTTCAGTTTATTAGTACTTCACATTTTAATGCCTCATCACCATGAAAATTTTAAAAATCAACTATCTTGTACAATTCAGATGTACCACCTCCCCAACAAAACGGGCTGGCTCAGTCAGTAAAGCATGTGACTCTTGATCTCGGGGTTGTGAGTTCGATCCCCACGTTGAGTGTAGAGATTACTTAAAAATAACATCTGGAGCACCTGGGTGGCACAGCTGGTTGAACGTCTGACTCTTGGTTTCAGCTCAGGTTGTGATCTCAGCGTCATGAGACTGAGCCTGCATCAGGGTCTGCGCTGAATGCAGAGTCTACTTAAGACTCTCTCTCCCTTTCCCTCTGCCCCTCCCCTCTGTGCTCTCTCTCTCTCTCTCTCTAAAATAAATAAGTAAATCTTTCAAAAATTAATAAAATAAAATCTTTAAAAAAACAAAAAACAAAAAACTGGAAGGTCTTCTGGGTAGAAATGGAATCATGTACTTTTTTTACATTGTCCTCCTTCCACGCTCAGAGTGGAGCTAGTCCCTCAGTGGTGGCCAGCTCAAAGACCTCGCTCCGTTCACTGATCCCACCAGCAGTAGGCTCTGTGGCTCTCAGTGTGAGGACCATGTAGCTCCCTGCCCAGCCCTGACTGGATCTGCTCCAGGTGCCTGGTACGTGTCCACAGCCAGGGCTGCAATGGTGAGGACAGGGCATTTGAAATCAGTTTGATGAATGATATGGCAGAAGGCCACAATTCTGCCTTGCTGGTTGAGAGCACAGGAGCAAACAGATTCATTAGTGGTGCTGGCTGTTTTGATAGGACTGATTTTAACGATACAATTAAATGACCTCTGATTGCTCAACAGTGACACCCGGGTTACTCTTGAGCAAGTACAGCTTTGTTTGTTTTAGCTCGTGAATAGTGCCTTTCTCAGGGAAGTGTTGTCAAACCCATTTAAGGTGGAAAGTAATCCAACAGGTAGTCCTTGGAAAAAAGATATCTCCTAGAAAAAAATAAACGCAAAAACAAAAACAACTTTCTGTGTCACAGTAGGATCTAAACATGTTGCTGTAGGAATCGATGTGAGTGTGACACCCGCTGTGACATGACCCATTGTGACCACAAGCAATCCCACGGTCTCGGTCTGGTTCAGGGTCCTTCTGTGAAATGCAGTGAATTAGTTAAAATGGCCCATTCCAGGGCGCCTGGGTGGCTCAGTTGGTTAAGCGACTGCCTTCGGCTCAGGTCATGATCCTGGAGTCCCGGGATCGAGTCCCACATTGGGCTCCCTGCTCGGCAGGGAGTCTGCTTCTCCCTCTGACCCTCTTCCCTCTTGTGCTCTCTATCTCTCATTCTCTCTCAAATAAATAAATAAAATCTTTAAAAAAAAAAAAGGCCCATTCCAGCCTGGATCAGAAGGGCAATATGATGGTAAATTGTCTGCAAAATGGGGGAGACAACGTACCGTTCTGTTTTGTTTACAAGGATATAAGGCAAAGAGCAGAACACAAAGAGCTCCAAGCCACGGAAGAAGCCCCTCCCCCACCTGTCCACACTGGGGGGCTGAATCCCTCCTGGCGGCAGAGGGCACGTGGTCACCCCCCACCCCCCACCCCCACCACAGAACAGTAGTGCACCACTCTATTTGCTGCTAGGGAGAGATGACTAGCTGCTGAGGCCGCTCCTTCACGTACCCAAGATCCATATTCTGAAAGAGCTGAATGCAAGTTTCTATGTCACAGCCCTAATGCTCCAAAACTCTGACAAAACTCTTGCTTCGCAAACCTGCACAGTGTTTTCTATGGCTGTACTGAAGCAAAGGGCTGGGACGCTCAAGAAAAACAGAACAGAAAAGAGCAAGCCCAAAATACACTGAAGTTATTATTTGAGGTCTCCTTTAAATTATTTTCTGTAATTACTGAGCCGGCAGTCCATTGTTATTAATTCATATTCAGCCTATTTAAGCGGTCCCAGCGATGCAGGCAGAAAACAAATGCCTCGGTAATTTCCTAACTTTTGAGTGTTATTTTCTTGTCAGTTAAATTTAAAGCAACCCATTTCTGACCACATTATACCAAGTTAATCTCATTTAAAGTGCTTCACAAACCCTAACGGCTACACTAAGGTTTTGTACTAATGAAAGCAATTTACATAAATGAAATTTATGTCAATGCATTTCATGAAAAATTTTTTATTTTATAATAACTATAGTGCTTATATGATAACATCTGTTGATATTCACAGTCTAAAGCTGGCAAAGATTTAAACCCACAACATTTTCCATGCATCATGTACATTATCTGTGAAAAGCAATAAAAAAAGCAATGAATGCATTAATCATACCAATATCATCTGCAAAGCATAAATCTGAAATACCTTTCACGTCAGCTCAAACTGCTTTTTATTTTTTACACACCTGATTTTACGCCATCTGTAAAAGGGCAAGACAAAGACTGCTGAGGAAATTTTATTTCTTGGCTGTTTAACTTTCACAAAATACTCAGGCTACGTTCTGTAAACAGAAGATTTACTATACGACTAAGAAAAAGCGATGCAGTTAAAAGTCCAATTTTATGAAAGGCCGGGTAACAGCCACAGCGTTTTCCCACTACACCATGGCATTGTAGTTGCATTTTTGACACCTGTTTTACATTTCCTCTTGTCTGTCCATTCCATGTATTTTCACAAATACACATCAGGTCTAAACCCATTTTATGAGATAAACAGCAGAAGCAAGAGGCCAAATGATACCATTTTAGTCTCTAGCTTCCCTACCCTGAAGGACACCAACACTGCTGTCCCTGCCACCGCCTGACAGCACAAGCATCATCTGCCCACGACTCTCTGGAGCCCCAGGAAAAACTGCAAAGCGAACACCAGCATGAATACACCACACAAATACTTTTTTTAAAAGATTTTATTATTTATTTGAGAGAGAGAGAGAGAGAGAGAGCTAGAGAGCACAAGCAGGGGGAGTGGCAGGCAGAGAAGCAGGCTCCCCGCTGGGCAGGGAGCCCGATGCGGGACTCGATCCCAGGACCCTGGGATCATGACCTGGGCCAAAGGCAGCCACTTAACCGACTGAGCCTCCGAGGCGCTCCACCACACAGATATTTTAATTAGCCCCTCATATGTTTGCTCAGATGTGTTGCTCTCCATTCCAGTGACAACAAAGGACGCTTCTGAGGTTTCAAGTCAGCGGTGGCTACAGAGCCCATCAGTGGGCACAAGTGAGGCTGAAGCCACTGTGTGTGATGAGCATACAGGTTTTCACTTGACCTGGTTCCCAGACACACAGACAGGAGCCTATATGGTAACAGCAAAGGACACTTTCTAAGCTACATGATGAATCAGCCTTGGGAACATCCTCCTGGGAGTGTTCCCCTACCTTCAACAAGCAGAGTACGTTTCCACTTTCAAGAGCGCTCAGATGTGACATTTCTATTATTGCATTACTGACTCATAACTCTGACGTGCACCGCGTTTTGGCTTAAAACAATGAACAACGAAACCCAAATTAATTCTTTCACAACGAGAACTGTTGAGAGCCGTGTCCCACTGAAGACGGTTAAGATTTTCATTAACAGTTGTCTTTCTTCTGGTATCATCAAGCTTTTGACTTCACTGAGTGTTTTAAAATGTTAACCATAAGCCTATTATCAAATTCCTCAATAAAACATTTTTATAAAGTAAGTCAGCAACAGTAACTTTCAACGGCTCTACAGCAGGAGCTCCGGGACACAGGAAGGGAAATACTTTACAAACCCCTAAGTCACATATGGTGCTACCGCTGCTGGACGCACGAGACGGGGCTCCTCGGCACCAGCACCCTCACAGCCCAGGCCGCTCACAGGGCAGCAGTTACACCAGCCCTGACATGATGAACAAGATGCCAGACAAAGGAAGCTTGGGTCTGGCCTGCAAGCTCTACCCGAGACCCGCTGTTCAGCTGCAAAGGGCCATTTTTGTAGGTCAAAACGGGCTGTCGGCCAGGTCGTATGATTCACCCTTAGAAAATCGAATGCCTTGAGGGCCGGTCCGCCGGAGACAGCCCAGACACAGTAGAGGAGCTCCTCCGGGAAAGCAGGGAATCCCAGGTCCTTCTCACAAAGCTGCGTCCCTTTCTCCTGAGTCAGAAGTGTTCTCCATTACCAACTGGAAACTCCTGGTACCCTCCTCCTGGAATTCTTCATTCACCCAAAAGATAACAAACCAGGTGCAGTGTCCCGCCTCGGCTGCCAACCTATTCCCGATGCTCACTTCTCTCCACGCTGAACAATGGAGGCTCCAGCATCCTGGGGGGAGAGGTTGGGGGAGCCCTCCCCGGGGGCTGTGGTTCCTGCCCTGGAGGGCTCCACCTGCTGGCATCTGGAATAGCTGTTTCCTGGGCTCCAAAGCTTCACCTTCTGCACCTCCTTCCAAACCGTCAAACTGCATCAGATTTTGTAAGCTTCCCACCTGACCCCACAAATGACAATACCTAACAAAATTTACCTTTATGGGACACTCCCACCCGACGTCTTGTTCTTTCGACGCAGGCGCCCTGCAGTTGACAAACACCTAAGCATCAGTTTGTCACTGAGAGACTGCTCCCTCCCTAAGTCTACATGAAAAGAAGAAAAGCAAAACTCCCTTACCAACGCCAAGCCCACCCTGTGTGAGTCTAAGCGCTCTGAGCATAGATACTTGCAACTTCAAGTCCTGGCAGCACGATGCTGACGACTCAAGGAGACTCGCCATGCCTGTCACACTGCCCTGCAACCCTCAACACGCTGTGGCTCAGCGCAGTCCTCCCCCAGGGAGATTCAGCGGCTCCCAGCCACAGAAACCTCTGGCACTGGCAGCCGCCAACACCGTTAGAACTCCCTGGGAATTCTGCTCTTATAGTCTCTAAGTATTTGCACCCATCTGAGCTATCAAATGAATGTGGACTATTTGGAACTGACCATATCCTGGAATAAAACCACTGAGAAAAAAAAGCTGCAATGTATTTTGCTGGCTACTTATTATTATAGTAAAACCTAGAATAACCCAAAGCTTGGAGAAACAGGTTTTTCACCCAGGGTCACTAAAAATGTTTTTCTTTTTTTTTTTCCTTTTTAAGATTTTATTTGAGAAAGAGAAAAAAAAGAGAGAGCGAGAGGAGGAGGAGGGGGAGTGGGGGAGAGATAAGCAGGCTCCCCACTGAGCAGGGAGCCCGCCTCAGGGCTCGATCCCAGGACCCTGAGATCATGACCTGAGCCAAAGGCAGACGCTTAATCCACTGAGCCACCCAAGCACCCACTAAAAATGTTTCTAAAAGGTACAGTTCAGGGGCGCCCAGGTGGCTCAGTCGTTAGGCGTCTGCCTTTGGCTCAGGTCATGGTCCCGAGCCCCGCATCAGGCTCCCTGCTCCACGGGAAGCCTGCTTCTCCCTCTCCCACTCCCCATGCTTGTGTTCCCTCTCTCGCTGTGTCTCTGTCAAATAAATAAATAAAGTCTTTAAAAAAAAAAAAAAAGATACGGCTCATTTTCTATAGTAGTAAGAGAAATGAATTCTAAAGCAAACTTGTGACATCATTCCACACACTCTACATTAGCAAACCATTTAAAAACTGTCAACAAGTGTGACCTTCCTTCTGAAGATTTATTCTAAGTAAAAAGACTACGTAGAGAACTGAAAAATGTTCATAACCTATTAGAGCATAAAAAAGAATATAATTTTTACCTCTATGTTCAGCAGAGACTTTTTAAAATATATGCTACCATCCAGTGTGGGCTGAACTCTGCTAAGGGAGACAACGGCTCCCTCCAGATTCTAGAGCGGAGGCCAGGAGAGGTGCTGCCACTGCCAGGAGCACATGGAGCACAGGGGGCCTCCCGAACTCTTGCTAAGGGCAGGGCTGCAGCAAGGGAGACCTCGTCTCATGGAGCTGTGTCTTGGCACATGGAAATGCCTCCTCACGACAGAAAATTCTAGGCCAACATCCCCACATATCCATTTTGCACACACGCAGGACGGTATCTAGAAGGTCAATTTCTAGATCAGGCCACCGGGTATGTGCATTTTAAAAGCGGATACACACTCCCCAACTGTCCCCTCAATGGACACTCCCACCTCTTCGCTCACCGTCTCGCACATCACAGCCGCACCTCCCTCCTTCCCAGCTAGATTCCAAGCTCCAATGTTTTAATTCCTGCCTTGCACGCGCCCTTACTTCCCTTGCCCCTCAATTCCTCCACTGGACACATTTAGCGAAAGTACAGCCTTTACTAAGCCCAACTCCGCACCTACTTGAAGCCTGTGCCGAAACAGCTGAAGGTGGCTGGACAAAACATACAAAATCTTCACTTGCGACGTGTGACCAGAAATCTCCCGTGAGGGGCACCTGGGTGGCTCAGTTGTTAAGCATCTGCCTTCGGCTCGGGTCATGATTCCAGGGTCCTAGGATCGAGCCCCACATCCTTCTCCCGCTCCCACTCCCCCTGCTTGTGTTCCCTTCTCTAGCTGTGTCTCTGTCAAATAAATAAAAAATAAGATCTTAAAAAAAAAAAAATCCCCAGTGACACTGAAAACTGCCCAGAAATTGACCACAATCCCCTAATTAGTGGACTGTCTTGGCCTCCAAGAGGACTATTCCACTCCTTTTCTAATCTTCCCAGATCTCCAACATTCCTCCCTCCCACTCCTGCTCATTCTCAGTTGATAACCTCACTAAAAAAATAGAAACCATCAAAGAGAATTACCTGTACTTCCCAAGAGCAGGGTAGCAACCAACCTTCATCTACATTTATACATTCTGCCTTCTTTCCTCAGACAGTGGACACTCCAGGTGCCCTGCGCCCCGACCCGCCCATTCCATCTGTGCCCTCTTGCCAACCAGGCCTGTACTCTCACAATCATCCCCCTGACAATCCTCAACCCAGTATCTCCAGCCTGAGCTCCAACCTCACATACCCAAGTGCTGACCTGATAACACCACCTGGGTGACTAATAAGTGTCTCATACCTGCAACGTCCGAAACAGGATTCTCAACTCCCTACCCTGCCCCATTTTCCTTAACTCAGGAAATGACACCAACAGTACCGCCCTTTACCCTCTAGCTCAAACCAAAACCTTGGGATCATCCTTGACTCTCCACTTCCCCCATATCCAATCTAACAGCAAGCCTTGTTTGCTCTCTCTTCGAAATGTATGAGGAATACTACATTTCTCTCCACTCCACTGCTAGCTCCATAATCCCCCATCACCTCTTACCTAGCCTGCCACAACGACATCCTAGCTAGTGGGCCTGGTTCCGCTCTGGCCCTCCTACTGTCTAGTCACAGCATATCAGCCAGGACAGTCTTTCTAGAACATAACCAAATCATGGCACGTCTGTTCCTGAAAGCCCCACAGCTCTGTACCCAGAACAAAATCTAAACTCCTCACCAGATGGACAAGGCTCCAGGGCTCTGGGCTCTCCCTCTCCTCGGCCCCATCTCCTATCAGTCTCTCCTTCCTGCTCACTCCGGACACTGGCCTTCTGGCTCCTCCTCAGTCATACCAAGATCATTCCTGCTCCAGGAATTCTGTACCTGCTTTTCTCTCCTTCAGGAAGGCTCTTCCCTTGGGTCTTCACATGCTGAGCTCCTTCACATGATTCAGGCCTCGGACGTCCCCTCCCTAGAGAGGGCCTGCGAGACCACCCCACCCTAAACAGCCTCCATTCTAATATCCTACTTTTCTCCGTCGCACTGATCTCTACCTGAAGTTACACTACTTACTCATTTGCTTCTTGTCTGTCTTCTCCACTAGAACGGAGCTACCTGAGCTTAGAATTGTGCCCAGCACAGTGAAGATGCTTAATAAATACTTGTTGAGTTAATAAACACTACTTTTGGGCGCCTGGGTGGCTCAGTCGGTTAAGCGACTGCCTTCGGCTCAGGTCATGATCCTGGAGTCCCGGGATCGAGTCCCGCATCGGGCTCCCTGCTCGGCAGGGAGTCTGCTTCTCCCTCGGACCCTCTTCCCTCTCGTGCTCTCTCTCATTCTCTCTCTCTCAAATAAATAAATAAAATCTTTAAATAAATAAATAAATAAATAATACTACTTTTACAATAAAAGTCAAGCTGATTTTTAAAAGTGTAACTGCATGAACAACTGCTACATTATGAATAAACTCTGTGGAGAAAGACTAGAAAAGAATAAACGCTCAATGAAAGAAGTTGCAATGAGAATTTTTCTTAATTTACAACATCCCATTCTAGCATTTCCTGTTAGTGTTTTATAATAAAAACCAGGATCTCTTCTGTCCTAAATAAAAGGTTAGTGAGGATCTATCAGTGCGAGAGGGTCACGACTCTAAACACCGGTTGTGAAACAGAGAAAGGTAACCCTGACAGCCAGGAGCTGGCCTGGCATGCACACCGAGGCCCTAGGGTTACACACGAACATCAACATCAGACAAGTCCACTCCGTGAGTAGGATGGATTCAAACAAAAACAAGACCAAGCTGCAAGGTTATGTGAACACAGACAAAACATGAACACTGTCCACACCACAAAGTACCAAACAATGCCCTCTCCCAGCTAATGAGCGAGTGTTGCTTCTTTGCCAATTTCAGCTTTGGCCCCACTTTAGTCTACCCTCCCTACTGGTAAGATTGATGAAAATACTGAATCACAGACCTGCCCATTTTCTGACAATATCCAATCTAGACCAAACCATCTTTCCAACACCTTCTCCCTGAGACGCCCCACAGTTCCCTATGATGTGCAGCCTCCCTCGCTGCAACAAGCGATTCAGCCCCAACCTGCTCCACTAAACCCAGGTGTGTTCCTGGTGATGTTGGGTGGGTGGACACTGACAGGTGTCACATCAGATCCAATTACTGGCCACTGTACACGTAGAAGTCCTAAGAGACCCAGCTGGAAAACTGACCCCTGGATATAATCTCAGGGCTGCTTCTCTGAATACATTCCCTGACATTGGCTGATTTTCTTGTCATCTGCCTCTTTCTCCTAAAAGCTGAGTAAAGGAAAAAAAAAAAAAGCCAAATTAATAAAATGTCCCAATGAATAACATTACAATTAATCACGGATGCCCTGCACAGCTTCCCTTCCCTCCCATTTCTGAAAGTCGCCCCAAGCACAGGGTTAGCGTGGGCTGGATGACTGACTCTTGGGCAGAGCCTGAGGCAACACTACTCAAGTACTTTAAGCCACATGTTCAAGCCCAATAAATTAGCCCAGGCTTAAAGAAGTCAGGCTGTACACATGTAAGAATTTTAATAAGCCTGGAAAATGCTACCTAGAGCTTATATACAAGCTTACTGTACCAATGGGATTCCGGGCCACCAGCCACGGAGTGCTAAGCCCCTGACAAGAGCTGTCGAACACATGGGGCAGCAGGGACAGGGAGTCGGCTCGGTCTAGGTCTCCTCAGGAGCTGGAGACTCAAAGCAGAAGGCTGGCAGCCAGATGGATGGAGAGCAGAATAGGGCATGCAGCTCAGTGGAGCCAACGGCATTTACTAGGAAAACATGTCGAAGGTTTGTTTGGTGGAAATCTGGTCCTCACACACCCTTCCAGAAACTAGCAAACACTGTAATCAATGTCTGCATTTATCAAATGCCTGTTTGTACCCAGAACTGTGTTAGGTACAATAGAGAGTTATTTAAGCAAACATGGTCTCTGCCTTCTAGATGCTGACACCTAATATAAATAAAAACAATAAATCTGTCCAGAGGATTACCAAACTCACTGAACAAACATGAAATAGTCAAAAGCACCGACCTTATATAAATGCAGTGGGGTAAGAGCTGAAGGGTAAGTCATGGGAGATGACTCTCTAAACAGGGCGGGGCCCTAATGGAACAGTTACCTTGTTAAGGCTAAGTCTCCAAGGGGGGAGGGAGGCGGGGACTTTTAAGAAAAGCTACAAGGGCAGGCTCTTGGGCTGGGGGAAAACAAGCTAATCAGAGAAGAGGCTGAAGCTTGGGGCTTGATTTAAAGACTGAAATACATGTACGGGGAGAAAGAAAACTTGACAAGCGTCCAAGAAAAGTAGGGGAAATCAGTTGAGCAGGTGTATGTTTCTCAACTGCTTTTACTCAGGCCCTCTTCTGATAAACATAAAAAACTCATACGCCCTTTTAATGTTATTTAAAATTTTAAAGGAGGGGCGCCTGGGTGGCTTGGTCAGTTAAGCGGCTGCCTTTGGCTCAGGTCATAATCCCAGAGTCCTGGGATCGAGCCCCGCATCGGGCTCCCTGCTCGGCGGGGAGCCTGCTTCTCCTTCTCCCTCTGGCTGCCTCTCTGCCTATGTGTTCTATCTCTCTGCCAAACAAATAAATAAAATCTTAAAAAAATAAAATTAAAATTAAAAATTAAAAAATAAAATAAAATTTGAAAGGAAACTAAATATCCTAACGCACACCAAACCAAGGGGTTCAGAATCTGATTTTCCAAATGACAAAAACCACTCCCTTCCCCTACAGCTGAGACTCACCCAGCTGGATGGGAGCACCTGTCAACAAGGACAGAGCAGCGGTCACTGACTTCTTAAGGGCCACATGGGACCAGACAACCAGCAGGATTAAAGAGCTGCAGCTTAAGGTGACACAGACAGACCATGGCACTAGCAAGAATATGTCATAATTACCTCATTAAAATTTTTGAAGGAAAATTCTTTGTAGATGGCGTCTCTCTCATGTAATTCCGACCATCCTGCTGCTTTCAGGTCAAGGATAACTTGGTTCCTCTCCTCTGCTGTCAAATGGCGAGCATCTGCTGCCTATGGAAAGAACACACATAATATCTGAAAGGTACACGTTCAGTTAAACTCAAATGCATAGCCCTTTACCTTATGGACAGATGCAGAAAAATACCTTCAGGGCAACAATTTGTGACCATTTTGGGTTCCCCTGTTCTCAAAAAATAGACAAAAATAAGGCTAGCTCCATACAAAAGAAGATGCCTCCATGCTAAGGTGTCTCACATGCCTTACTGTTGCCTCACACTTCACAATCCTGTGTCTCTGGTTGATCACAGATACAACCGTCAGCCATTACCGCTGGTCATCTTACCAACGACCATATTGCCAATGGCCAGCATTCCCCGATGTGGGAAATTTGGTAAGCACACCCACGCACACCCTACAAGTCCGCTGTCAGGTCCCAAATTAGAACTCAGGGCTCTATACTCCTGGTCCACTGCTCTTTGGAGGGTCCCACACACCTTGGTATTCTTCACTGCCTACTCACAAGGCTCTTAACTCTCCGGGTGCACTATCCCCTTTGAGATCTGATGAAAACTAACCTCCAGAGGGGAAAAACACAAATGCACCCTTAACACAGGATTTGGAATAGTAACTTCTGGGGGATCCACAGATCCCCTTGCCTTAGTAGAGTGAGTTTTTCCAGGCCACCAGTAAGACAAATCCCCCCAGTCTGGCCAGAGCACTGTCCACCTTGTTCCCACACTCACCCTGGTGATGAAACTCACAAACCCGGAGTTCTGTTGGCTAGCAGGCCCACACTTCTATTCTAGTTGTTTTTTAATTGAAAAAACTCTAAACATCATGGCCAGAGAAAGGAGAGGAAACTCTGGTGGAAGTCAGAAGAGCTTAGCTCTCATTCCAGCATAAATGCCAACCAATACCTCCGACCTTACCTATTTGCAGGGCTACTGAAGGCTCAGGTGAGAGAGGAACTGTCACCCAGAAAGTCAAAACATATTATAAGGGCTCCTCATCAAACGGCAACTGGGAGCTGAGCTGGATCTTCCACCATGAAACCACAACTCATTCCCACTTCAGAAATCCTGAAACCCTTTATCACTGACATTGATGTAAGTAAGAGAACAGAGTAAGTAAAATTATTTTAAGACAATTTATTCTGGGGTGCCTGGCTGGCTCAGTGGGTTAAGCATCTGCCTTCGGTTCAGGTCTTGATCTCAGGGTCCCGGGATCGAGCCCCACGTCAGGCTCCCTGCTCAGTGGGAAGTCTGCTTCTCCCTCTCCATCTGCCTCTCCCCCCGCACCCCGCACCCCCGCTGGTGCGTGCACACTCTCTAATAGATAAAATCTTTTATTTTTTATTATTTTTTAAAGATTTTATTTATTTATTTGACAGAGAGAGAGAGAGCACAAGTAGGCAGGCAGGCAGGCAGGCAGAGGCAGAGGGAGAAGCAGGCTCCCCGCTGAGCAGGGAGCCCGATGTGGGGCTCGATCTCAGGACCCTGGGATCATGACCTGAGCCGAAGGCAGACGCTTAACCGACTGAGCCACCCAGGCGCCCCATTTTTTTTTATTTTTTTTTTAAAGATTTTATTTATTTATTTGAGAGAGAGAGAATGAGAGATAGAAAGTATGAGAGGGAAGAGGGTCAGAGGGAGAAGCAGACTCCCTGCCAAGCAGGGAGCCCGATGTGGGACTCAATCCCGGGACTCCAGGATCATGACCTGAGCCGAAGGCAGTTGCTTAACCGACTGAGCCACCCAGGTGCCCTAAAAACTTTTTTAAGATTTTATTTCTTAGAGAGAGCGCGCGCACAAGCAGGGGGAGCGGCAGGCAGAGGGAGAAGCAGGTTTCCCGCTGAACAGGGAGCCCGATGTGGGACTGGATCCCAGGACCCTGGGATCATGACCTGAGCTGAGGGCGGCTGCTTAACCGACTGAGCCACCCAGGTGTCCCTAAATAAATAAAATCTTAAAAAAAAAAAAAAAAAGGCAACAGGGCGCCTGGGTGGCTCAGTTGGTTAAGCGACTGCCTTCGGCTCAGGTCATGATCCTGGAGTCCCAGGATAGAGTCCTGCATCAGGCTCCCTGCTCAGCAGGGAGTCTGCTTCTCCCTCTGACCCTACCCCCTCTCATGTGCTCTCTCTCTCTCTCGTTCTCTCAAATAAATAAAATCTTTAAAAAAAAAAAAGCAACAAAAAAACAACTTATTCTAAGAGGAAAAAAGGTTGCTTATGAACCAGTTTTCTTGTTTCTCTTCCTTGCTAGGTCAGCCACCCTTCCCCACAACTAACACAAGAAAAAAAATGAAAAAAAAACAGAAACCTCTTAATAAAAAGATTTGAAGACCTGTTATCAAAACCGCTTAAACTATTAAGACTCAAAACATCTATTCATTACTTTTACAGTGACCCACTATAAGAAATTATCTAAAATTCTTATTAGCCACTTAAATATGCTAAGTCAACTCAGAAAAGTATGGAAAAGAAATTAAATTATCTGTGTCCACTCTGAGTAGCTGCCAAGAAAACTCTTAGCCATGCTGTGGGCAATGCAGCAATCACCTGGAGTGAGTGGAACACGCCCGCTGAGCTGTTTTCCTCCATATTCTCCGCCATGCACATCCCCAGTGAGGGCAACGGTGTGCTCACCACAGGTGTCTGCCCAAGAACAGGGACCGTGTCCAGGACTGTGAAATGGAATCACTTCACTTACCTAACACAAATGGTCCCCTTGGAGACACACCTTCTGCAGAACCCTTTATAATGGGCTTAATTTTTTTTCTGCGGGAGATGGGGACAGGGAAAAGCATAGGATTTGGAGAGAACAAACTTGATCTAAGGCCTCACTTGGTTACTTTCAGCTGTGGAGATGCTGAACAAATCACTTAGCTTCTTTCAATACCAGTATCCTCATGTCTATGGCGGGGGTATCACCACATCTACCTGTCGAGACTTTTTTTTTTTAAAGATTTTATTTATTTGAGAGAGAGAAAGAGAGCAGAAGCAGGGGGAGTGGGAGAGCTCGGAGAGAAAGAAGCAGACTCCCTGTTGAGCAGGGAGCCCAAAGTCAGACCCAATCCAAGGACCCTGGGATCATCACCTGAGCGGAAGGCAGACACTTAACTGACTGAGCCACCCAGGCGCCCTGAGATTTTTTTGAAAGAGTTAAGTTAAAGAGATCTTGAATGTGAAGGCACCGGCATAGAGCCTGGCACCTGGCAACCACTCAAATCATGTCTGTTTATTCATTCCTCTGAACCCCGTAATTTTACTTAATCATCAGCACCTTGGGTACAGGTACGTGGGTACAGGTACGCTAGGTACGCCTAGCGACACGCTTAGGTGACAGTACGCACTCAACTCGTGTTCTCACCTTAATGGCCACGTGCTCACCTTCCTCCATCACCAATCTATTTTTTTTAAAGATTTTATTTATTTATTTGAGAGAGAGAGAATGAGAGATAGAGAGCACGAGAGGGAAGAGGGCCAGAGGGAGAAGCAGACTCCCTGCTGAGCAGGGAGCCCGATGTGGGACTCGATCCCGGGACTCCAGGATCATGACCTGAGCCGAAGGCAGTCGCTTAACCAACTGAGCCACCCAGGCGCCCATCACCAATCTATTTTAAATGTATCCTATTAGACTTTCAAACTTCCAAACAAGCAACTTAAGATGAAACAGGAAGTTTAATGCAACATTCCCCCACTAGGTGGTGCTGCGTGTTAAAACTTTCCCTCAAGTTAATTTATCCCACTATATTAATTTCTAATGCCAGGAAACTGACGGAACACCCCGCGGAAGAGGGAAGAAGTATAGATTTGTCACCCCCCAAAAGGAATTTATTAATAATTCCCCCAAAAACATCACAGCAGAACAAGTGCGTTAACTCAGCGTTGAGCCAGCGGGTTTCCGGCGAGCGCGCCCTGCGGGAGCCGGTCCCCGCCCTCGGCGAGCGCACAGTCTAGCGGCAGAGCGCCTTTAATCACTTCAAGCGACCCTTAGCATCAGAGAGCTTTACAGCTACTTTTCGTGCTTTCTTTAAACAAAACTCGTCCTCGGTCTTTTTTTTCCGGTGGGCAGTCTCGTAGACAACGGCGGGATGTGTAAGCCAGGAAGAAACGATGGTGCTGCGAACCCCTTGTCTCCCGCCAGGAGTCGGGCAGGTGCCCGGCGCCCGAACGCGGCTCCCCAAGGTCCGAGGCCGGAGGCCGGGCCCGCTTCGGGGCCGGACCGGGTCCTTCGCCCTAACCCCCCCAGCCGGCGCCGCGGGGCCTCGCCCTCCTCCCGCACCGCGGGTCCCGGCACTCACCGTGGCCGAGAGGCTCGGGCCCCGGCCCCGCAACGTCGCCAACAGGAGCCGCAGCGCCCCCCGCGCCCCTAGCGCCGCCGCCATGGCCGCCGGCCCAGGGCTGCCCGGCGCGCTGCCTGCCCGCCGCCCGCAGGCGTCCACCGGGCCGGCCGGGAGCCGGGAGCGGCGCGGGCGGCCCCCAGTCGCGGGCCAAGCGGTCCTGCAGGCGCCTGCGCGGCCCGCCCCGGAAGGTCCCGGGAGTTTCAGGGCCGCCGGCCGCGCTGGCAGCAGGCGGGCGGGCGCCGCAGGCCCCCGCAGGCCCCCGCGCTCCCAGCTCCGGCTCCGCGCCCGCTGCGTCGTGCCAACCTCCAGTGCCTGGAGGTGGGCCCGGCCGGGTAGCGCGCTCAGGGGTGACCCCCGGTTCGGCTCTTCGGTGTCCGGGCCCCGGCTAGCCGCACACTCGCGGATAGTCGGTGCCGGGCTCCCTCCTAGGCGAAGGGGCCCAGAGCCCGAGCCGGCGGGAGGACTTCGCGGGCGGGGACGGGAGGAGATGGGCTCCAGGTGGGTGCTTGGGGGCCACTCCCGTCCCCAAGAGAACCATAGGGGTTCGGACCGGGCCTTGTAAGGCAGGAAGCTGTGCTGGGCCCGCCTAGCTGCTGAGGCCTTGGGCACGCTGGTTCATCTGTGCTGGCCCAAATAAGACAGTGTGGAAACCCAGCTCTTCATGCTCTCTGAAGAGTAGCGCACGAGATGAATGTAGGCAGATACACAGGAAATTTTTTTCTGGAGAAGAGGGGTAGTCTTTTATGTATGCATTTACTAATATTTTATTCTTCCTTTTTTCTTGCCTTTTTTTGAGATGTAATGTCACATACCGAAAAATTCACCCTTTAAAGTACAATTTACTGGTTTTTAGTATATTCACTTGTACCTTTTTTTACTAGTTTAAGCAAATTAATATAACCAATTTTTCATAAGATTTATCCATATACCCGAAAAAAATTTTTTAATATGAGAGTCCATTTAAGTTCAAATTAGCTGTTGCTAGCAGTTAATTTCATTTCCCATATGGAGTTGGGGAAAAAAAGCTTTTTTTGCCTTAAGATATGCTAAAATTAAGACATGGCTCAATATGCATTCTTTGCGTTTGCCCACTTGACAAAAACTCAAGGGAGGAATCTCGCTGCAGACCCTGATCAAATGTCACTGATCTCAAGGTATCCAAGACATTCTTGTTTCCTTTGCATGATGCCTCAAGTGGGCAGAGACTGGAGATAGAATTAAAAGTTTCATTTCCAGGGGCGCCTGGGTGGCTCAGTCGTTAAGCGTCTGCCTTCGGCTCAGGTCATGATCCCAGGGTCCTGGGATCGAGTCCCGCATCGGGCTCCCCGCTCCGCTGGAAGCCTGCTTCTCCCTCTCCCACTCCCCCTGCTTGTGTTCCCTCTCTCACTGTGTCTCTCTCTGTCAAATAATTAAATTATAATAAAAAAAATAAAAGTTTCATTTCCAGTACTTAATCAGGTGTATACAATCATGAATACTCTGCAAACGTGCTTACTAAAGTGAGAACTGCAAAATGGTCAGTGTAACAAGAGACTCGTCCTCCTTCCCGAAATCCACTGCAGGAAACGCATCCCAGCTGTAGTTAGGAAAAGCAGTGGCAGTAGCATGTTAGTAGAGCCCAGGGGAAGCGATGTTCACCAGTAGGGGCTGCGGATACTCTGCCTTCATATGTAGGTCTCCAGTTAATGGGATTTAAGTTCCTTAGCAAAGATTTATTGAGCAAGTCGTCTACGGTGGACACTCTTGGGAAAGGCAGGCTCCTGTTCACAGTCTTTTAAGCCCTGCTCACCCATGTAAGAATGGGCCTTAGGCCTAAAACACCTCTTACCGTCGTCATAAAGAGCCCATACAGCCTGTTCCAGGCTTATACCTTGTGTGGGAATATCCTTCCCTGATCCAGACTATGTACTCCTGTATTCTCAAGCATGTAAGTCAAATAGCCCTGGGGCATGCTCCCCCGCTTTCAGTATTACGGACTCCACGGCAGGGAACAGGACTTGTGCTAAGACACTAGAGGGCCCTCCGGCCATTGGCTGCTGGGGAGGATCCACTAGCCATGGGGGACCAATGCACACTCGTTTTCCTCGGCAACTGATACTAAGCAGGAGTGGGCAGAAGTGTTTGGACTTCTGTCCCTGATGACTGGCACTCTGATGATCTTTGCTGTGTTCCATGCAGCTAAATCCCCGCCCTCCCCATCCCTGGCATTGGTACCAATGCATAGACACTGGTTCTGCAGCACAGACACCATGCTTGGCTTGGGGTGGTTTAGCTGCTCTTGGACCTTCCTTCCTGCCTCCTACTTCCCGTTCCCTCAGCACCAGTGCTTTCCAACTGATCCTCTCTACACTTGAACCTCCCCTCTAGGGAACCGCCCTGCTCCACTTTCCCTCCAAGGGAACCCCAGGTAGCTTGTCTCAGCTAAGTATTAAAAGCAAAGCCATGGATCTGTTGGCCGTCCTAGGAGCCTTTCCTCATCCTCCACACTAGAGTAGGGCCCCATGACATATCAAAGGCATGAAAATCCCTGTATCTTTGATAAGATAACTTCTCATCTGGGAGTGTGTCCCCCAGGAAATGAAACTATATACAACCATAAATTAAAAAAAAAAAAGTTAAGTAATGCTGAACCTACTCGAAGACCTATTACGTAGTCATGGTTAGGAAATCTTTCGGCAACAGTGAAATATTTATCATTTGTTAAGCAAAACAAAACAAAAACTAAGGTGCTAAATGATACCTATGTTATGACTCTAACTATGGGAAAGAAAGGGGAAAGACAAGAGGGAAATGCATTATGAGTCTCTCACCTCATGGCACAGAGGCTCCTCCAATCAGCATACTTAGGATGGAACCTGGGTCCCACGACTGGAAACTGCATGACCCTGAGCAAGTTATTTGGGGCCTCATTTATTACCCTTCTGTAAAACAAGGATATTTAATACTAGTGTCAATCTCAGAGCTACTGTACCAATAAATAAAATGGTAGGTAAAGAACTTAAAATAGTACCTGGAACACACACAATTATACTCAAGTGTTAGTTATTGTTATAAAAGATGGAATCACTGTAAGTTTTTCTTCTAATTTTAAGTACACAAACACATATATGTAAAGGTTCAAATCCCGGCTTCACCAACGTACTCTTGTGTGTAACCTGGGCAAGTTACTTAAGCTCTCTCCATGCCTCAGTTTGCTCATTTGTAAAGTGAAAATAGTAATAGTCCCATTCTGAACCACCATCCCTTCCTGTCAGTGACCACCCCAGCCAGACTTATCCACAACATAAAGTGGTAAACTCCTGCCCAACATAACATTCTGAGAGGGTGACTCAACTAAGGTTCTATTTCCGTAGAATTTAAGGTGCATTATGAAATGAACGACTCTATCTGAAATACTGGAAACAATCACTTTATATAAAGGTTACTTCTCATTATGTGGTCAGATGTCTTATATCTGAGTTTAAGGGATCTTTTAGAAACAGCTTTTTAAAAAGTTGGTATAAAGGGGCGCCTGGGTGGCTCAGGCGTTAAGCGTCTGCCTTCGGCTCAGGTCATGGTCCCAGGGTCCTGGGATCGAGCCCCGCATCGGGCTCCCTGCTCAGTGGGGAGCCTGCTTCTCCCTCTCCCACTCCCCTTGCTGTGTTCCCTCTCTCGCCATGTCTCTGTCAAATAAATAAATAAAATCTTAAAAAAAAAAAAGTTGGTATAAATTACATGTGTCTTCTCTACCTGCGTCCTAAACTAGACTAGAATCAACTTGTGGGCAAGAACAGTGTTACATATTTCTTTTGGCTCTCACTGAAACTAGCACAGTGCTTAGAACATTTTAAGGTTGAATCAGTGCATGCTGGTAAGGTAACGGTGACTAAAATTTGAGTTATGCTTTAGCCTAGAACTGATAATGAATAAGCTCTAGTTTGATGATAATATTTAATTTCTCCTAACATCTGCCCTACCCAGAAATGACTTAAACCACTTCAAATTCCTCCGGTGAAATTAAAGATCACAAACACCAAAGTACTTGACTCTTTTATTCTCCCATCAGTTACTCAGAAGGCCACACTTGTCAATTCTAGTCCTCCTTCCACAACAGAACACTTTCCTACTTACAGGCTCTGAGAGAAAAACTGCAAATGAACAGAAACCAACCTTCTTAAACATATATAAGGAATCAAAACTTTTCTAAACCATAATGTGAAAAGTCCTACTTCTTCCTTCTGTGAAGCCAACTGTCACTCTATCCACTATTCCACCAGAACCACGCTCCCATTTGAAACTGGATCACTCCCTTAAAATACTAGATTAGTAAAAACAAGAATGGTGAGTTCTATTGAATATTTTTGCATTTGCTTTTTGCGGTACTAATTAAAACACCAATTTATAATTTTTTAACACATTCAACAATTCAACAAATGCATGATTCTTTTAATCTGACTGAAGCTGTAAGTCTACACTTCACTGGAGAAAATGTAAGGAAGTGCAGCATTAATTTCTGAAATTCCTCGTTCCGACTTCTCCTTTCAGTCCATCACTATTCCGCATGTTCCTGCTCTTGTCCTGGAATTAGCCACCGAATGCTCTCAGTTCGAATGGTAGCATACATAATAAAACTAATCAAAAAGAATAAGGAAAATACAAGCAGCCAGTCCACACTTTTTATCAGAGTGCTGGGAAGAGGGCCTATTTGGTCAGCTTGAGTTACCACCACATTTTTCTTGGCTTCTATACCTGAAAGAGAAATCAGCTGTTTCAAATCAGATAGAAAACACACCCGCTAAAGATCTTTCTGAAGTATTCTGCATGGTATGCAAAAAGATATGCAGTCTTAAAATAAACACCACACTAGTATATCTGGGATGGGTTTCACTTGCCTGTTAGTGTAATTTGTAACTTGCCTTTCTCCCACCACATCAAAGGAACAGGGACCCATTCAGCTGTTCAGAGCCTAAACACTAGAATTTCTGTGAATTCCTCAGAAGGGTCTTCAGGCATGGTTAAGAGTTGTCTTTTGTTCTCTTTGAGACCAAAATTCAACAAGTAACTGGTAAAGCTACTCTCAGGAGTCTACAGAATGTTTTCACAGGTGAAGGAACGCTAAATTCAAAATCTTTTAAATAATTTACTGAAAAAATTGTTATAACTAACCACCACTGAGATCAGAGATTACCAAAGATGCTGTGACTCCTCAATTTCTTTTGGGTTCTAGGTTTTCTTAGAGTGTTGAGCAAAACAGCTCCCTCTCTCCATATCAACCTGATTGACAATCAGGGGTCTGGTACTGTAAGACTTGAATAGCTAACTATCTGGTAGCAACCCTTTCACTCCTATGAGGTAACTCAGCTCTTTGTTCTTTACTGTGAGACAGAAGTAATTAGATGCAACTTAATATATATGGAAGGTATGTTATCGCTTATTTTTTATTTCCAGTGAATATACTTCAGGAAGAAGTGGGGTGCTCATAATTAAGGCATTAAAGCTTTTGTGGAGCAAACTTTTCCAAAGAGGAAAATTTTTTCACTATTCAGTGTTCAAACCTTTACAGAATAAAAAATAAGGCCCCATGTTTTGGCAAATATTAAGGAATTAAAATAGCATCTGCATACGAATGAATAAATGAAACACCACACAGCAACAAAAAGGAAGAAAATACAACCATATGCACCAACACAGGTGAATCCCACAAACATAATGGTGACTGAAATAAGCCAGATACAGGGGAATCCATTATGTATGTCTCCATTAATATAAAGTTCAAAAACAGGTAACACTAGTCCATGGTGTTAGGAGTCAAGGTGGTGGTTACCCGTTGTGGGCAGGAGCAGCCTGAGGGGATGGGCCGGTAACATTCTCTCTGGGTCGGAGTCCTGGTTACCCAAGGCATTCATTTTGTGAAAATTAATCACCCAGAACACCAATATAATGCACACATTTGTGTAACTATTACACTTTAGTGAAAAATGTATGTAAAAAGTTATGTACAGGTGTATGGTATGTGAATTATAGAATAATAAAGCTGGTTTTTTTAAAGGTATCGATAATCATTAAAATTACCTATTCATGTTAAACTTGCCACTGATTGAGAGACTTTTAACAGAACCACAGTAGTTCACTAGAAAAGAGGGTTTACATCTGAAAGCCAGTCTTGACTCCTTCACTTAAGGAGAGCAGACAGAAACCCACAGAAGGCATATACCTCCAGCAATAAAATCCTTTCTACAGCATATGATTTCTACATACCTGTCTGGTTAAAAATGAAGACTTTCAGTGTTTCCAGTGTTCGGTCTGTATGATTAAATCTAGCCATTGGTTTAGCTCCTTGAAATAGTAAGATGTTAGGAACAGCTACGGTGCCGAACCTGGTAGAAAGGCTATGACAGAAAGCAGTCAGTCAGACAACCTGAACTAACAGTGGGTTTCCTCACACAGTTACCATGTCAGAATGGATGGCAATAAATGAGAAAGCATCATTTTCCTGTGACTACAGAGGTTTCTAATATTCAAACTATATGCTTATAGCTACTTCTGACCTTTTTCCTTATGGGTTGAGATTGGGGGCATTCCTGTTCTGCTGAGTTGCTTTCTATTACAACAAGGAACTACCCTGACACAGTTATTCCACTTTTTTTTTTTTTAAGTAAACTCTACCCCCAGTGTGGGGCCGGAACTCACCACCGCAAGATCAAGGGTCGCATGCTCTACCGACTGAGCCAGCCAGGTGCCCCCTAGTTATTCCACTATTTAAGTTGCAAACTGCCAGAAGAGATCAGACCAGAAAATTCTAATTCATGGACAAAACACACTGTGTCAATTTACTTGACAGAAGAAATTTCAAACTCTCCAGAATGCCCATCTCCATCCTTCATACAAGGTTCAACTTCGGTTAAGCAATTAGTCTGGTAAGTCGGCAAGTCAGGATGTACGGTCTAGCAGACACACGAGGAAGTTCACAACTGGGGCAGGATGTAACACGATCTGAGAGGGACTGGTTCACCTTTACATAATACAGAGTTGTGCTATAAGCTCTGGAGTCAAAACATGCAGGTTCAAGCCTCAGGTCTGTCACTGAACCAGCTGTGTGAGCTTCGGGTGGACTATTTAACTTCTTTAAGCCTCAGTTTCCCCTGTGAGTAAAATGATAATATTGGATAATCAGGATTTTTGTCTTTTGTGAATATGCTGTCACTTAAATATGAACATATGAGGCAAACACATGTCGCAGGCCACATAACAAGAACAAGTACCCTCCACTCTCCACAATTAAGGCACCATAGCAGACGCTGAGAAGGATGCATGGAGAAGACTGACCAAAGCAGATGATAAAAGCCTGCAGGGAATGGAAGCCCAAACCCAGAGTACTAAGCTGGTGCTGGGAGCCAGCCCTGCCGGCTTGCGGGCAGGGGAAGGCCCAAAGTCTGACACTAACCTAGACTGTCCTTCCCATCAGTCTGCTCCCTTGGGCCAGGCCATGTAGATACTTCCCTGAAGCCCTTGTGAGAATTACTAATTTGCTGCGATTTCTTTCTCCCTAAACAAGTTTAGGTAAACACTGGCAGTTACATTACCCACACTGAAATCAGTGGCGTGCAAAGTTTTACTCAAAATTTTTACTCGAGGGGCACCTGGGTGGCTCAGTGGGTTAAGCGTTCAACTCTTGGTTTCGGCTCAGGTTGTAATCTCAGGTTGGGGGGATCAAGCCCCACGTTGGGCTTGGTGCTCAGCAGGGAGTCTGCTTCTCTCCCTCTCTCTCTCTCCCCCTCTCCCTGCTCATTTGGTCCCTCCCTCCCTCCCTCTCTCTCTCAAATAAATAAATACATCTTTAAAAAAATTTTTTACTCAAAGAAGTTTTACTCGACTTCACTTTTACCAATCTGACCATCTTCAGACTCACAAAACTGATTCACACACAACCTCCTGTGCCCTGCTAAAGGGCATGTGATGTAGGGGAGGAGGGTCATGCTTTATAACCCAGGCACAGTCACAGCACTGGGGGAAATACAGAACATGTGAACAAAGCTCTTTATAACGTAGCTCACTCAACATCTAAAAAAGACAAGAGCCCACTGAATAATATAAAACAAAAGTAAATGTCATTTTAAGGGCCTAAATTAGTCCATTAATTGACTCTGTCCACTAAGGAACACACATGCAAGAATAAATGTAAACAAGAGGAAGGAAGAAAGGGGGAGGGAAAAAAAGAAATCCTGAGCAGACACACAACAGGGTGCTGAGTCAGGCTGCCAGGGGTGGAAACCTAAACCATGGGTGAGTCTCAGGAGGGTCCCACTTGTGACACTAATTTTGCTAATTCAGGCTGGCCAAGACCCTGAAGAGTCCTCTCTGCCCACCCCCCGCCATCAGGTGGGGCCACCTTTAAATTCCACCCTGCAAACTGGTGCAGACCGTATGGAAAACAGTGTGGAGGTTCCTCAGAAAGCTAGAAATAGAACTACCCTAGGATCCAGCAATTGCACTACGAGGTATTTATCCAAAGGATACAAACATAGTGATTCGAAGAGGCACCTGCACCCCAGTGTTTAGAGCAGCAATGTCCACAATTGCCAAAATATGGAAAGAACCCAGATGTGCATCAACAGATCAATGGATAAAAAAGATGTGATGTATATATACACACACACAATAGAATATTACCCAGCCATCAATAAGAATGAAATCTTGCCACATGCAAGATGGATGCTAAGTCAGCCAGAGAAAGACAGATACCACATGATTTCACTCATATGTGGAATTTAAGAAATAAAACAAATGAACATAGGGGAAGGGAAGGAAAAACAAAATAAGATAAAAACAGAGAAGGAGGCAAACCATAAGAGACTCTTAACTCTAGGGAACAAACTGAGGGTTGCTGGAGGGGCAGAGGGTAGGGGGATGGCGTAACTGGGTGATGGACATTAAGGAGGGGCACGAGACGGAATGAGCAATGGGTGATATGCAACTGATGAATCATGAAATTCTACCCCTGAAACTAATAATACACTATATGTTAACTAAATTGAATTTTAATTTTAAAAAAATTCTTAACTCAGTCATAGCAACTCATTTGTTTATATAATGCAACCTAGGGCTAGATACTTATTCCTGTGCAAAATGGGGGAAAACTTATAGTACATACCCGCTACACCTGTTCTGAGGACAAATGACATACAAAATGAAAAGTGCTTTCCCCAATATCTAGCAGGTGGTAAGCCCTCAATAAACAATAGATGTAATTAACATAAAGATAGATAGATACATACATACATACATACATAGATAAATTCCACTCTGCAGAGAACAGTCCCTCCTCTCCAGGGGCCTCCAGAAAGTGAGGCCTCAGCTCTCTGAGGAGTGTGACCACCCTCACCACTTACCCTTGTCTATCCCTCCCGCTAGTCCAGCTTCAATGGTCATACCTACCTCCCTCAGCTTCGAACTTAACTGACAACCTCCAAATAACTGCAAGCATCATCCAGAAGGATGACACGTAAGCTCTACTCAGGGAACATACCTGCTGTGCTGAGATGCATCCAGCGCCAAAAAATGGAGAGCTGGAAATGCCCGGGGCAGAGAATTAAAATGAGGAGCCAAATTGGCAGAAAATCGGCACCACGGGGTGTAAAACAGGACTAGCGTGCAGTCACTACCATTTGGGTTTAGAAAATCCATAAGGTCCTGTGGTAAAAGAAACAAGTGTTAAAGTCAGCAGTAAATGTTCATGTACATTCTCGAAGGATGCCCAAGAAACTGGAAACACAGCTGCCTCCAAGAAGAGGAGGCAGGAACACAGACAGGAGACAGACTATAGAGTATCCCCTTAAGAAACCTTTTGGGTTTTGAACCATAGGAATGCATGAATCAGCAGAAAAGTATTATCAAATAACAAATCATAAACTTTCCTATAAACTTTCTTGATAGTACTACAGAGCAATTTTAGTATTTTTCATAATGCATTAATTCAAATACTAAGTACCCACAAGGCACAGGCCATCGTCCCAACCTCTGACCTGTGCCTGCACACACTCTAATGGCACTATTAAAGCACTGAGATCTCAGGCCCCAATCATCAACTCAGCAGATCCAAATCTGTAAGCGATTGAATCAATGTATTCGGCCAAAGGCTAGTTCAGGTCAAGGGTGCACCATCCCTGCCACCACCCTAACTCAGACTGCTGAAACTGCTCTCTCCTGGCCAAGTGTGTGACCTACAGAGCTGAGGCACAGTGTTCACCAGGCACTGAGAGGAGGGTGTGAGGCCTGCGCTGACCCCTGAACATGGAGGGGCTACGGATGCTCAATGTACCACATACCCTCATTTAAAATAAGCAGTCGCGGTGTGCAGAGCGAGGATTTCTTTTCATATTACACAGGCAGCCTGAATTCATCCTGCTACCTGGCTTAACAATCTCATAGAAACAGTCAGTCATTATCTCAGTGTTCTCTTCAGAATTATCATTTATCCAATGGACTGGAAAAGCATGGCTGGGTTGGGGACAACTGTCTCAGCTCTCACTCCAGAGAAAACACTGGAGTCAAGCTCTTTGAAGGAAAGAAATTTTTCATTAATATAAAATGCTTCCCAGGGGTATCACCACTCTAAACAATGCTAAATCACAATCTTAGTAATTCAGATATTTTTAACTTGCCTCTGTAGTAAATACCTCATTTGGAAGAAGAAAAATGCTAAGATTCTGATGCCAGGTGCCTATTTGTCCACTGGGATTTTTTTTTTAAGATTTATTTATTTACTTGAGACAGAGGGCATGAGAGTGGGGGGAGGGGCAGAGGGAGAGAATCTCCAGCAGACACCATGTTGAGCGCAGAGCCCGAGGTGGGGCTCCATCTCACGACCGTGAGATCATGACCTGAGCCGAAACCAAGAGTCCCACGAAACCTACGGAGCCCCCCAGGCGGCCCTGTCCCCCGGGATTTTCATCCTGAGGCTTGGTGCAGAGAGGACCCCGAGGGTGACCAGGCTCAAGCCACCCAAAAAGCATAATCGACACTGGTTCTATCGCCTCCTCTCCCTCCAAACATCATAGAGAGCCAAGTCAGTTTTCAGTGATGCAGCCATTAGATGCTGTCGCACTTAGAAAATGACAAAGATTCTGACCCTCCATTTGAAAGTTGGCAGAGTATTAAATTGTGAAATCAATGTGCGGAAACAGAGAAAAGCACTAAACCATTCTTTCTTACCTGTGACACATTTAAAATTTTCAGAGTGAAGTTTTCTAGTCCCGTCACATTTCTCTCCTCGCAGTTCACCTTGGGGGATTTCAGACTCTCCGTGTTATTGGCGTCCTCGGGCGGCGCCGGGTCGGATTCGGCCACTTCCGGCTCTGAGTAATACTCGTCCTCTCTGTCCTGGAAGCTGGCCCCCCCGCCATCCAGAGAGAAGAGGTGCTCTCGGAGACTGCACCGCGAGTCCTCCTCCCCTCGGGTTCCGCAGGTGCCGCCGCTAGGCTCGGGGCTCAGCTTGTCCTCGGTCTCGCCGGGGATCACGGACAGCAGCACCACGTGGTCGCCATCGGCGTCCAGCCCCAGCACAGCGCCGGCCTCTCCCGTGGGCTTGTGGTGGCCCGCGGGGCCGCGCGAGGGCTCCTCCTCGCTCGCGGACACAGCTCCCACCTGCAGAGCATGAGCACGCTGCTCCTCCGACTGCAAGTGACCGCTCCCCTCTGCAACTAAAACATGCCAGCATGTTCACGCTCCTACGTCCCTTCCAAGTACATGAACCCAAAAAGGAATTACAGTTCCCCTACAGAGGAAAAAGGTACCCTTCCCATGAAGCTATCAGAGGGTCACCCACCATTCTCCAGATCATGAAGGAGGTCACCAGGAGGTACCAGATTAAGAATGTCAAATACAAAGTGGACCAATCCGTATCTTCATGTGATACCTGCTGCTTGCCGTGTGGATTATAAGCAAAAACATTCCAGTGGAGACATCCAATGAGGAAAACAGAACACAAACACCTTAACAATTTCATTTGTTTGATGAGAATATCCAGCAAAATAATGCTGCTTTTGTAGAAGATTCTACTATAGCAAAGCATCCTTGCACACATTATAACAGCCCTGTGAGCCCAGCAGGACAAGGGTTACCATCCCCACCTAACGGAGGGCCAAGCTGAGGCACAGAGAGGCAGTGTAATGGCCAACAGCACACAAGCTAGTAAGCAGCAGAGCCAGGTCTCTGAGTGAAGTCTTCTGGCTGCTACTCAGATCGGGCCTTACCCTCCCCATAATACCTCGGGGGTCGCTGTGCCTCCTGGCCTGAGAACACTGCCCCAGCCATAGAGCAGCTCCGGCCTGAGGTGACCTCTCCTGCCTGCAGCCCTTGAGAGTGCCAGGAGGTGCACCCCACAGGGCCGGGGCAGCAGCGGGGCAAAGGAGGACCTTCCTCCCACTCTGGAGCCACTAGATAGTGCTTGGACAAAATGCTCAGGGAAGGGAAGACTCTGGGGAAGTCTCATACAACCAGGGAGCAATCTCCACTCACCTCTGTAACACTGACTCCTGCCCTCCAACTCCCATTAACTCAGCAAGAGCAGCCAGACTCAGTGCCAGGCACTGACCAGGGGGAACCAATGAGCCCAGCTGTACTCAGACAAGCTCGCCACGTGGCTGGAAAACCACCAGCCATGCCAACAGCATGTCACCGAAGTGTGAAAAACCAACTGACTTTTGAATTGGGGAGGGGTCTGGGTTTGTATAAGGTCTCAAAGAATATCTCCATAGAGATGTGCAGATTCATTCAGCAATTCAAAAACCTTCTCTGAGAATTCTGCTTCTGGTTAAGCTGGAGTAAGAGGGACCAGATTTACCCTCCCTAGTGAAACAACCCAAAAAAGGTCAAAAATGTGAACCAGTTTCCGGAGACTAGTTAGCAGGCAACAAAGCAAAGGGATCCCTGAGAAACAGGAGGAGAAATAAACAGGAGAGCCCCTACAAGTGCTCCAGCTTCCCACCTGAGGGAATGCCCGCCCTGGGGCTCAGGGAGGGGGAAGGAAGCAGGCAGAGTCCAGCACTCCTCAAGTTGAGGAGACGGCACTGAGGGTACAGAGAGACCAAGAAAGCTAGAGTTTGTGGGACAGAATAGTACAGATGGGCAAAGCTGCAGCGACAGGACTCCAGAGACCTGCAGAGTAACCCCCATCGAGTACACTGCTCAGCATTTATATGTGAGTAAGCTCCCAAAGCTAGGCAAGGAACCGCCCAAAAGGATCAGAGGCAACACTACCCAACCCTCACACAGAGCTGGGAAGAGCACCTATTCCCACCAGCTAGACTGGAAAACCTCACAATTCACAGAGCGCCGGGGAGAGTACACAAAAGTAGTGGGGCAAAATTAATCCTACAGTAAATACAGCTCTGCTCCCGTCTAGCAAACCTTAAAAGCCACGATCAAACCTTGCTCAGCTAACCTAACTGTACCCTAGAACAAACTCATGAATATTTAGAGGAATACTAAAATATCCAGCACTCAACAAGGTCAAATTTATGTCTGGCATCCAATCAAAAGTTACCAGGCATGCAAAAAGGCAGGAAAATATGATCAATAATGAGAACAGTAATTAACCAATTAAAACTGACCCACAACTTGCAGATGTCAGAACTAGGAGATAAGGATATTAAAACAGTAATTATAATTCCATTACATATGTTCAGAAAGTTAAGCAGATAAAGGGACATAAGATATAAAAGACCTGCACCAAAATGCAAATCGAAACCACACAGGGGGCGCCTGGGTGGCTCAGTCGTTAGGCGTCTGCCTTCAACTCAGGTCATGATCCCAGGGTCCTGGGGTCAGGCTCCCGACTCCACGGGAAGCCTGCTTCTCCCTCTCCCACTCCCCCTGCTTGTGTTCCCTCTCTCGCTGTGTCTCTCTGTCAAATAAATAAAATCTTTAAAAAAAAAAAAAACACACAGATCTCACCTCACACCTGTCAGATTAGCTATTATCAAAAAGACAAGAAATAACGAGTGCTGGTGGGGACGTGGAGAGAAAAGGAAACCCTTGTGCACTCTTGGAAGGAATGTAAATTACGGCAGCTATTGTGGAAAACAGTATGGAGGTTCCTCAAAAAATTAAAACTGTAATTACCATATGATCCAGCAATTCCATTTCTGGGTGGAACAAAAACACTAATTTGAAAAAAATATATGCACCCCATGTTCACTGCAGCCTTATTTACAAAAGCCATGGAAGCAACCTAAGTGTCTACCAAAGGACGAATGGAAAAGAACATAGGATCACACAATATTATTATTATTCAGTCACAAAAAGAGGAAAGCTTGCTATTTGCAACAACGTGGATGGACCATTACGCTATGTGCAATAAATCTCAGAAAGACAAATACCATATGCTCTCACTTACATGTGGAATCTTTAAAAATAAATAAATAAATAAATAAATAAATAAATAGCTCATAGATGCAGAGAACAGACTGATGGTTGCCAGAGGTGATGGTGAGGGGAGGGGATGAAATGGGTGAAATGGTCAGAAAGTACAAATTTCCAGTTACAAAATAATTCATGGGAATGTAAGGTACAGCATGGTGACTCTAGTTAATAACACTGCCTTGCATATTTGAAAGTTGCTGAGAGTAAACTTTAAAAGTTCTCATCATGAGAAAAAAGTTTAACTAGGCATGGTGTCAGATGTTAACTAGACTTACTCTGGTGATCATTTTGCAATTATACACAAAGATTAAATCATGTTGTACACCTGAAACGAACATAATGTTATATGTCAATTATAATTTTTTATAATTTTTTTAAGAGATCCAAATTGTACTCTGGCAATGAAAACTACAACGTCTGAAATGAAAACTGCACTGGGTGGGATTAACAGCAAATTAGGCATTGCAGAAGAAAAGACTAGTGAATTTGAAAGCATAGCAACAGAACCTATCCAAAATCAAACATACAATGAAAACAAGAATCCAAAGAAATGAAGAGAATCAGTGAGCTATGGGACAGTTTCAAGCAGCCTAACGTACAGATCATGAGAATACCCAGAAAAGGGGGGGGGGGTTGGACAGAAAAAGTATTTGAATTAATAATAACCAAAAACTGCACAAACTTGATGAAAATCATAAATGCATAGATCTAAGAAGTTCAGCAAACCCCAAGCTCAATGAACTACACCAAGATATTATCATAATCAAATTGCTAAAAACCAGTGACAAAGACAAAAATCTTAAAAGCAGCCAGAGAAAAAAGACATACTATGTACAAAGGAAGAAAGATAAAGATGACAGCAGATTCCTGTTGGGAACAATGCAAGCAAGATGAGTAGCAACATTAAAGTACTGAAAGGAAAAAACTATAAACCTAAAATTCTATACCCAGGAAAATATCTTTCAAAAATGAAGGAAAGGGGTGCCTGCGTGGCTCAGACGGTTAAGCGTCTGCCTTCAGCTCAGGTTATGACCTCAGTGTCCTGGGACTGTCATGTCTCACATCAGACTCCCTGCTCAGCAGGGAGTTGGCTTCTCCCTCTACCTCTACCCCTACCCCATGGCTCATGCTCTCTGTCTCCCTCTAAACTAAATAAAATCTTTTTTAAAAAAGAAAAAAAGAAGGGAAAATAAATACCTTTTCAGAAATATTAAAAGCTAAAAGAATTCATCACCAACAAACACCCGGAACAAGAATTTTAAAGGAACTCCTTCAGGCCAAAGAAAAATGATACCAGATGGAAATATGGATCAACACAGAACGGAGAGCACAAGAAACAGTAAGTACACTGATAAATAAACACAATCTTTCTGAAAGTGTAGCTATGAAGGGGACAAGAAAGCCAGGGTAGGTGATAAGGGGCCAAAGGAGGCTTCTGTTTCGGCTTTTAGGACAGAGGAGAAGTTTAAGGATATATCAAGTTGATGGGAACGTGGGTGAGAAGGGCACGAGAACAAGAGAGGTTAGACAGGACAGCCAGAGAGGCTACATGTCTGGAGAACAAAGGATGCCAGGTATGGGGGCCAACCCTCCTCCCAAATGCCCCAGCTCCACAGACATCTGCTCTCTCAGAATCTAACCAACATCTTAGGTCTCACAAGTACATAGAAAATGCCAAGATCCCGAAAGAACCTCAGGAGAAAAAAAATCAGGGCAGAAATGAAAAACCTGGCTCTCTCTGATCACCCTCATAAAAATGGATAGATGTCCCCTGCAAAAAATCAAAAGGGAGTCTGAGTGAAGCACAGAGCTGGTATTTTCAGTTGAGGAGGGTTATTTTTCCCTCCTGTGAAAGAGTTAAGTAGACAGTACACATTAGGAACCAAAACATTCTTATGCCCTCAGGTACCAGTGTTTTCACTCAAGTATTGGGAAGAGAGGAAACTGTGAAGTATTCCACACCATGTGAGAGTCGCTGAACCCTTGCAGCATCACGTGCCTTTTAAAAGAGACTGCTTCTTAGCCTCAACACGCTGACTACAGTGTGAGCCATGCAAAAATGACAACACTGCATCACTGGCAGCAAGGAAGATATCTGGAGAACGCTGCCAGGGAACCCTGGCCTAGGTTAGATCCTTCACACCCTTCCAGTTTTGCTCCGAAGGTTCTCTACCAGCCGCAGGTTTTTCACAATGGCTTCTGTGGCAGCGATACCAGGCCCCACATGGTACGCCCACTGTCCATACTCTGAACGAGTTCCCCCAGGCATCTCGGTCCCTGAACCCTCGCGATCTCCTCCACCTACCTCAGTGTTGTCCCAAGGGCTGTTTCTCTGCCAGGGAAGCCTTGCTGGCCCCTTGCTGGCTAATCTGACTCAACGTTCAGATCTTACCCTAAACTTCACCTCTGTAAGGTGAACTTCACCCTGCCTGACCCTCAGACCCGAGGGGTCTCCCATAACAGCATCCAGTAAATACCCTGGGACTCTCCTTGAAGCATTTTCCACTGTTGGAATTTACTTATTTGTAGTCATTCAATGCCTGTCCTCCCCAGCAGATAGGAGGGTGGACCTGTTTCTCTATCTGGCTCACCACTGTACCTCAAGTGTCCAGCAGGGCATATGAGATGTGATGGGTGCTAAGCAAAAATCTGCTAGTTGACTGCCTAATGAAGACAGGCATGGGGGTGCTGAAGCCAGGAGGGGGTTCCCGTGCCTTGACACCTGGACAGCACTGCTACCTCCAGTTGCACATCTGCCACTGGGGTCCACTACAGACCAAAAAGCCTTGGATTTTCAGCCACCCTAAAAACTACCCAGGTGGTGAAAGTCCCTCTGTCCTCACCCCATCACGGCCTTGCCATGCTGACCAATGGCCCACCAATGGCTGGTGTTATCCTCAGGTCTGCGTGCAATGGCCCAGACTAGATGCACGCAATGGCACATGACTAGAATGTGATGTCAGTGCCCTGAATCAACAAGATTCTGCCTGGAAACAGCACACTCAATGTGGGCAATGGAAGGAGAGATGCGTAAAGGGGCCCCCGACATGTGTGCTGGATGTCAGAGAAACCAAAAGCAATGGTAAGGAACTTCAGGGCCAGTAACAGCAGAGAGCGAGCCAGTTACCACTCAAAGACCTTAAGAGTTCAGAAGCAGCAACAGTCACAGAACCTTGGAACAGTGTGCTCACCCTTCTAGAAGCTGTGACTGGAAGGACAAAGCCAAGCCATGATAACCCCTTAAGGGAGGAAGCTGAGAGGTCAGGCTCTCAGCTTGACCTCAGGCTCCCTTCATTCCAACCCACAGGAAGCCAGAAGGCAAGACCACCAGTTGTCACGCCATACAGGACAGCCACTCGGGGCACAGCGCAGGGTAGACAAGGCTAGAGAATGACCTGGGGAACAAACAAAAGCTATCCAGCATATGCTGGCCCCTCTCTGATACTGGTGGTTAAGCATAGTGACAGAGAAATGTAGTAGAGGTAGGCAAGCATGAGCTTGAATCATGGCTCCTCAACTTCCGGCTGTTGGAGACCTTGGCAGAACACTTACTGACACTGAGTCTCGGTTTACTCAGCTGTGAAACGGGAACCGGAGCAACAGCTACTTCATAAACATTTGAAGATTAAACAAGATGATGCTCATAAAGCACGAAGCACAGGACCTGGCACATAACCAGTCCTTTCATCAACAATAATTGTGTTACTATTCTTCCCTCTTCCTCTTGCTCAGCCACCCAGCTGCCCTGCCTCCTTCCAGGACACCTCATGCAAAGACCGGCCTGCCACTGTAGTGAATGACAAGCAAGGCCGAAAGGTCTAGACTTTAACAAACTGTGAGGAGTGGGGTGACGCAGCACTGAGCATAAGGCCCCACTCCTGGCCCGAGCCCTGCCTCCAGGGTGGCTTCCTCCCCGCCTGAGGATGCCCCAAGAGCATGCCACGGCAAGCAGCGCGTTACCCGGGGAGTCTCTAGTTTTCTGATCTGTCCTTGGTGCAGGCAACCTGAGCAAGAGCAGCCTTCTTTAAAAAGTGACCCATCGAAGTGCCAAATAAAGCGTGGGCTCTGCATGCAGAAATACAGGCTCTGCCATGACCCGAAGGGCAAACTCAGGCTCTTTGAGCTCTGCGCCTCCACCTGTAACATGGAGATAGTCTTGCAGCCTCTCTCCTACGGTGGATGCGAAGGCTAACTGATATAAGGCACAGTTCCTGCCTCCGCGTAAGGGCACCGGAAATGTCGGCTATTCGTGATGATTTTTATCATTCATAATAAAGTGTCTGCCTCAGTAGGTGCTAAGACACTGTCACTCCCGCCGGACTGACGCCTGCTGCGGGGGCCTGCTCGGGCTCCCCGCCACCGCGGACCACCACTCGGGGCCACCCAGGCGGAAAGAGGTCGGGATGACGCGCGGCCGGCGCCAGGAAGAGCCGAGGGGCGCGCCGCGGGCCCCCGCGCAGGTGAAAGAGCGCCGCCCGAGCGGACCCCCACCTTGCCCTGTCATTTCACTTGCCGCCGCCTGCCGCTCCCGGCCACGACCCCAGTCCTAGCCCGCACTCACCCTCCAGGCCGCGGGCGGGAGGCCCCAGCACCCACAGCAGGACCTGCCACCAGCCGAGGAGCCGCATGGCGCGGGGCTAGAAGCGGCCGGGACCACCACCCAGGCCGCAGGGCAACCGGCGCACGGCGACGCGCGTCGCGCTCCCGGCCTCCCGGAGGCCTAGGGGGGAGGGGAGCCGCGGGCGCGATCCCGTGCCGCCATCTTGGCAGCTGGCAGCGGCCGCGGGCGCCATCTTGGAATCGGGCAGTCTGCCTCTAGCCTTTGACTTCCGGTCCCTGGGATTCGCGGCCGTTTAAGAGCCAAGAGCCAGACACCTCGGGTCGCCTCGAACTTTCCTGAACGCCAAGCCCTTGACGGACTTCCAACAGAGGCCAGCGGCCCTCCGTGCGCCAGCCGGTCTGGCTGCTGGCAGCACACACTGCGCCTGTGTGGCGCTTCATTCCGGCGCCCAAACGGCCCGGAAGCCTCCTCTTTCGAGCGCCCCGAATCTCCTGCCTTACCCCTGTTCCCCTGCATACGGTTGCCAGGTGAAATACAGGGTGCCCAGTTAAATTTGCATTTCACAGAAACCACGAATAGTTTTTTTTTCCACTCCAAGAAACAGACGGATTTTCCAACGTAACTTTGTCCTGTAATTGTATTTGCTTCGTCTGGTCACCCTAACCCTACCTCCTGTGCACTCAGGGCGGGCAGTTTTTAGTTGGTGGTTGGTGGATTTGCAGGGCAATCTCCCGCTCCCTGATCCACCGCCCAAGACCCGGTCCTGGAAGAGGCTGGGGCACCGCCCGCGAACAACTCGGAAAGGACCTGGAACCCGGAAGTCCTGGATGGGGAGGGGAGGGGAGGTGTGCGGCAGGGCGGGGCTCAGCATTCCGGAGCTGGGCGGGGGCGGGGGAGGACGGAGGAGGGACCTAAGAGACTGCTCAGAGGTGAAAAGAAGGCCTCTCAGGTCCGCAGTTAAGGGGAATGGCCTCCTAAAACCAGTATAGCGAGTTTCGAGCGGGGGGCCGGGCTACCTCAGTGCAGACAGTGCTGCTGTCAAACTTTAAGAGGTTCAAAACACAGAAATAGATTTCAAAGATCTTTACATCAAACCATTGGTAGTTACAGCAAAGTGAAGAGGAACCCAGGCTTTTTTTGGCCACGTGGTGAATCCCAAATCCAACAATTACAGGAGTGTATGGTCGGTCAGCAAATTATGTTAACTTTTCTTAAGTTCAGTTTCTTTTTTTTTCTTTTTGATTGAGAGCAGGAGAGCAGGCTGTGAGGCAGAGGGAGAAGCAGGCTCCCCGCTGAGTAGAGGGGGGACCCTCCCCCGGGGTTCGATCCAGATCCAGGGACTCCAGGATCATGACCTGAGCCAAAAGCAGACTCTTAACCGACTGAGCCACCAAGGCGCCCCAAGTTCAGTTCCTTCATCTGTAAAGCGGAATGAATTTATACAGTTAGGTGAATTAAATGAGATGTAAAGTGATGAGCACAGTGTATGATGCACAGTAAGCACATCAGAGTGTTAGCCATTATTATTTGGATCATACAATTCTAGTGGAGTAACCATAGTCCCCTGGTGCCCATCAAAGACTGTTAAACCAGAAAGATGTATCATCAATCTGACCTCATTGATTATTCTCTTCTAAATAAGCCGCCAAGGTCTTGCTATGGTAAGTTCTCAAGTGCCCGTGGGTCCAGGAGACAATGAACAACATGGAGGAAACAGCCCACATTTCTAGAGTGGATCACTACAATCATCATTTGGCTGAACTACCTCCCTTGCCCCCTACCCAGTAATAGCAAACTTTTCCTTCTTTTTTTTTTTTAAGTAAAACTCACCACCCGGAAATTGAGCGGCATGCTCTACCAACTGAGCAAGCCAGGTGCCCCAAACCTTATCTTCTTTAACTTATTCTCTCCCATACCCTTCATACCTAATTTGAAGGTGCATAAAAGCCAACAGGACAGAGGATTAAGGGGATTTAGGATTTATAAAAAGGAGAGTGATTTGATTTGTCCAGACACTCCGAAGTGGATTCCCTTCTTACTACTTCCTTTTTATTAAGTCCTTTCCCTCCCTGTGTTTGTGCTTTGGCTGTTTCTTTGGACAAATACTCTCGCAGATGTTAGAATGTTGTCTTTCCTTAAATACTGTGTATACACTCAAATGACAACTCAGGAAATGCTGTCAACAGACAGAATGCACATTTGACTGTCTCACCACCAGGTGGCACCTGCACTTATTTTCAACAAGAAAATTGCCTTCAGGTTTGTCTTGAAACTTCTATTTTCGTTTCTGAGGGGAAAAACGTTGATATCATCTTCTTTTGGCTGAAATGAACTCTGTGTACCAACACCATTCGGCCTTGGATCGTTCATTCGTATGAATGATAATAATTTGATAATAATTGGAACTGTTATGCCTAACTACACATCCGCATGCCAGGTGTTTAGTTTGTCCCTCTTGATAGGTTTGCCTAATTTGTTTTTAATCTGATTAATCATGAGAGCTTCTCTTTCATGGTGTTTCTCTCTGTCTCTCTCTCTCATGAAAAAGTGAGTATTTACATTCCTTTAGATCACTGCAGCTAAGTATATTTTCCAAAGACTGCCACAATAATATCCCTCCTCCCACATGCTGCTCTACAAAGTAATTTTGCCCCTTCAATAGGTAGAATCAAATTCCCCTTCCCTTGAATCTGGGTGAGCCTGTGATTCACAAGCAACCAACAGAATGTAATAGTGCATGAAGCGATCCTGTATAACTTCTGAGGCTACACAGCCTTACCTTTCTGCGCTGGAAGATTTGCCCTGGAGCTCTGAGCCGCAAAGTAAGTAGTTGGACTGTCTAAAGCTGCCATGTTCTAAGGAAGTTCAAACCAGCTTGCTGAGAGAAGCTCAGACACTACCCGAAGAGAAATGCCCACCATCACTCACTGATCCAGTCCCACTCTGT
The DNA here is from genome assembly GCF_037043125.1 of Eumetopias jubatus. NCBI lineage: Eukaryota > Metazoa > Chordata > Mammalia > Carnivora > Otariidae > Eumetopias > Eumetopias jubatus. Next base: position 28,418,101 of record NW_028274811.1, on the reverse strand, counting down.
TTCGCCTTCGACTATCACTGGACTACTCCTGCCTGAGAGACCACAGCCAGAAATGCCAAGGGCTTATTACTCAGCTTAGAAATGCAGAGCTCTCCTATTATGATTGAGATTCATACTTGTGAGTATACGAGGTAGCACCTCATATATATCAAACGAAAGCATGATTTCAATTAGGAATGAAATTTAGGGGCACAAATACAGACTTAAATATTATTTAAGTCTGACCCACGAATACAGAGACTTAAAAATTATTGTTATTATAAGTCATTAAGTTTAGGGTAATTTTATTTTAGAATGGATGACTGGATCATTTTATTTTGTAATTTAATAACTTTTAATCTGAAGAGACTATGTGAATTAATTTAATAAATCAGTACTTTGGGCATATATTCATATACTTATTCTGCCAAGTTTCTTTCTCATCTTTATGATTTTAATGTTATATTTTGATGGACTTAAGTTGACCCACTGCACTTATTATTATTTAATCAATACTGAATATTCTGTGCAGTTATAACAGACTGATTAAACTGAGCTCCTTCAATAATTCAGTATCCTCCCAAGAGAGTTCTGTCCTCACAGGGCAGATCAGAGTAATGTATAGTAGTTAAGAAAACCGTAACAAAAATCCACAGGCTCTCTTTCCCAACTTTATCTACTCAGGGCATATATCCTAAATTTCATTCCTAATTGAAATCATGTTTTCGTTTGATATATATGAGGTGCTATCTGGTATACTCACAGGTATGAACCTCAATCATAATAGGAGAGCTCTGCATTTCTAAGCTGAGTAATAAGCCCTTGGCATTTATGTTTTCAGTCAGATGGTTTTCTCCCAAAGATAGCATTCCAATTTGACTTACGAGGAACTAAAGCTCAGGGAAAAAAATAGTTTGGTATCACAGAGGAAGTTTCTGACAGAGCTAAGGCTAGAATACCAATCTGAATTCAAGACATTTTATACTCTGGTATACAATCAGTAACTCATTTCAAATGCTAGCACACTGTTAATCAATACTTCCGTAATGGCTCTTGTAAATAAATACGAGATTTAAATAAATTGATTATATTTAACTAATGAGAAGGCTCCTGTTGGGAGAGGTTGAAGATCTAGGAGAGGAAAAATTCTGAGAAGGAAATAGAGAAGGGGATCTGGAGAGGGATAAACCTGAAACAGTAAGAGGAATACCGCCTCCATTGTAATAGGAGGAAAGGGTGAAGGCAGATAAGCTATTTTCTCTGTCAGGAAGGTGGTAGGCTGAGAGAGAGCCTGTGGTGGTATCTAAGTATCTTAAGAGCAGAGAACGGAAATCTGAAATAACCTAAATGAAGAGTGCCATGAGAGCTGACTAAGGATACAAAAGAACTTCCTGGTAGCACTGGGGATCAAGCTGTGGTTGGAAAGCAAGAATTTATAGTGGCAAATGGCACAGGTGTTTTTCTCCATTTAGCATTTAGCAGCCCAGGAGTAAATGGTAGCCAAAATTAGCCCAGAGTTAGTGTTTTGCCACGCTTGAGTGATGTATAGACCAGGGGCAAGTTAACCGAAGATCAAGATAGTTGCTAATATCTTTATAAGCGTAGTTGAGTCTTGTTTTTACTGGTTTTTTAAAATGTTATTGTTTTTTAAATTCCAGTATAGTTAACTTACAGTGTTCTATTAGTTTCAGGTGTACACTACAGTGATTCATGAGCATAGCTGAGTCTTAACATTATCTTGAAATGGAACTTTCAGGAGTTGGCCATTCCTTAGGTAGAAGAGTACTTCATATAACCTAATAATTATTTATAATCAGTGTATTAGTTATCTATTGCTATGTAACAAATTACATAAAACTGGGTTCTTAAAACAGTAATAATCATTTATTATCTCACACCATTTATATGGGTTAGCAAACTGGGCATTGCAATATCCCTGGCTTAGTTGGGTAGTGGTGGCTGAGAATCTCTCATGAAGTTACATTCAGTAGGATGCCTAGTGCTACAGTCATTTGAATACTTGACTGGGAATGGAAGATAAGCTTGAGATGGCAAGCTGATGGTGACTGATGGCAGGAGGGCTCAGTGCTTAACCACGTGGGTCTCTCTATAGGACTGTTTATATGTTCTCATGACATGACAGATGGATTTCCTCAGACCAAGTGACATAGAGAGCAACCCTAAAGCTGCAATGTCTTTTATGTCTTAGCCTCAGAAATCATACACCATCGTTTCTGCAATACCCCGTTAGTTACACATGTCACCACGTATAACGTAGGAGTAGACTATACAAGGACATAAATACCAGGAGGTGAGGATCATTAGGAGCCATATTGGAGGCTAGCTTACCACAAGTGAGTAATAGTACATGGATTCCTATAGTATTAACACTAAAGATGTTATAAATAATACTGTTAATAAAAACTTTTTAAAAAATAACTGAAAAAAATACTGCATTATAAATAATATGAAAATAACATAAAAAATACCTATCCAAGCCATACCTAATGGTCAATTACCTACTTACCTAATATGTTCTTCCTTCTCTTTTCAATTCATTGAATCTGATTTTGAGAAGTACTTGACCTTACAACAGATTTGTGAAGTTCTATTTAGGAAATACCAAATCCTCAAGCAATAAAGAAATCCTTAAATTGTGATTCACCTTACTGTGTTTGATAGTGTATCCCAAGTAGTATTTGGAGAAACTGATTGACTAATCCTGCCTTCATAATATTAAAACTGGCATCAAAATGATTACTATAAAAAGAAAGGCCAATAGGCCATATATCTTTTGTCTTATTTATTTATTTATTTATTTTTTATTTGACAGAGACACAGCGAGAGAGGGAACACAAGCAGGGGGAGTGAGAGAGGGAGAAGCAGGCTTCCCACAGAGCAAAGGGCCCGCTGCGGGGCTCGATGCGGGGCTCGATGCGGGGCTCGATGCGGGGCTCGATGCGGGGCTCGATGCGGGGCTCGATCCCAGGACTCTGGGACCATGACCTGAGCCAAAGGCAGACACTTAACGACTGAGCCACCCAGGCGCCCCTCTATCTTTTGTTTTAAAAGTAGCCCATGCAGGGGAGCCTGGGTGACTCAGTTGAGTGACCAACTCTTGGTTTTAGCTTAGGTCATGATCTCAGGGTCCTGGGATCAAGCTCCACGTCAGGCTCTGTGTTCACTGTGGAGTCTGCTGAAGATTATCTCCCTCTGCTCTTCCCCTGCTCATTCTCTCTCTAACATAAAAATAAGGGGTGCCTGGGTGGTTCAGTTGTTAAGAGTCTGCCTTTGCCTCAAGTCATAAATCCCAGTGTCTTGGGATCAAGCCCTGCATCCAGCTCCCTGCTCAGTGGTGAGCCTGCTTCTCCCTCTCCAGCAACCCCTGCTTCTGTTCCCTCTCTCACTGTCTCCCTCTGTCAAATAAATAAATAAAAATGAAAAAATAAAATAAAAATAAATAAAATCTTTTTAAAAAGCAGCCCATGCAAATTAATAAAAATAAAAAACAAGAAATAAAATAAATAAAAAGAGCACAGGCTATTCTTTTTTTTTTCCTTTAAGTAATCTCTACACCCAGTGTGGGGCTCAAACTCACAACCTGGGGATCAAGAGTAGCATGCTTTACCAACTGAGCCAGCCAGGCACCCCTGCAACTCAAGAAGAAACATAAAATCATTTAAGTTTTGTAAATACCTTTATAGTCAAGCCTCCCAAGTAAAAATAACTGTACATCAACTGATGTTCCTCTTCTTTCTCTGCTCCATCCCCACTCCAGATAACCTTCAAATAATTTGAAGTTGAAAGGATTATCTTGTGATATTGTTGTTTGGTGTTCTGCTGATCTAACCCATATGCCCAAAGGAATGGGCAAATTTTGCAAATCAAAATATTCAGCATCTAGGGGCTCCTGGGTGACTCAGTCGGTTAACTGTCTGCCTTTGGCTTAGGTGGTGATCTCAGGGTCTTAGGATCAAGCCCATGTGCCGCCCTCCCACCCCCCGCTCAGTGGGTAGTCTGCTTCTCCCTCTCCCTCTGCCCCTACCCCCATGCTCTCTCTCTCTCAAGTAAATAAATAAAATCTTTTTTAAAAATTCAGCATCTATCATTTTATTAAGACCTTTGCATGTTAAAAGATGTTTTTGGATGTATAAAAACAAAATTAATATTATTATACTAAAATATGCCAAGTGCTGGGGTGCCTTGCTGGCTCAGTTGGAGGAGCATGAGACTCTTGATCTCAGGGTTGTGAGTTTGAGCCCACATTGGGCATAGAGTTTAATTTAAAATTTAAAAAAAACAGATTAAATAAACAAATAAATAATGAAATATGCCAAATTCTGGATTAAGTATTTTAGTTTAGTTAGATATCCCATCTAATTTATGTAATATTCCTGGCATAGATATTATAAAGGTTTTTAAATGAAGAAAATAAGAGGAAATAATTTGCCTAAGGTCCCACATTAAATGGCAGAGCTTGAATTTGAACCCCAAACCAGACTCTGTCAGTCTGCCAAATTGCCCAGATGCATTATTCTCATTTACTTCTCATGACAGCCTCATTTCTGGGGCTTGGAAAGATGAAGCAACAACTTGACAGAGGTCGGACAGCAGTGAGGGATTGTGCAGGTCCCTCTCTAAATCCCACATGTCTTGCTACAAACATAGAAAAATAGCATGTATTATAAATACCAAATTAAGAAGAGGAACCAAACAGACAACTGAAATAGGCAGTGAGTGCCCTGGACACTTGACCAGGACCCAATAGAACTATAGGAAATCAGGGTTCAAACATGTCACAAAGGCTGAATCAACAATATCTAGCTTCCTGCAAGCACAACGTAACACAAATACTACTTTGTCAAATGCCAAGAAAAGAACCAATCTTGATCCAAATGCTTCTGCTCTCATTGGAAAGCTGCAAAGCTGCTGTGGGGTGCCTAGACAAGGACAAGGAGGAGAGAGAAAAAAGCTTAGAGTATCCTTTATCAGGCAGGAAAGTGGTTACACATAAGACGGCTGTGTGCAAAAGGACTGTAATTTGAAAAGGAATACGTTTGGCAATATCTCACACTTGTGAAGTCTGCTCAAAGGGATACCCTGGAATCAGAAGTTTACCAGGGACAAATCTCAGGCTGGATGTAGCACTTCAAACTAGTGCTTTTTTTGTGTCCTTTGCTTTCTTTATCCCATCTTTCTTTAAATATTCTTTGTTTCAAAAAAATTAACATAATAGAGTCATTGTAAGGATTCTTTCAAGCAGCTAGATATTTTGTAAAATAGCAATTCCAGAAAATGAAGGAAATTCTCCTAAAACCCATATACCCTAAAATTCAAGGCAGAGCACAGGTCTTCCCTCAAATACCTTGCTAAATCAAAAGAGCTTTTGGTGAGTCTGGGATATCTTGTCATACCAAAAACACAAGGAAGCTGACAAAGAACACAAGGGTTATGTCAAAATGAATGAGGAGCCAAACTGGCTTCCACCAGCCAAAGATGGAACAGTATGAGCATGAAATTGAATAATTTCAATAGATAAAGATACATCACATATGTTAAAATTGAGTAATTTCAATAGAGAGAGAGATATCACATACATTAAAAATTTTTTAACTAATTAATTACCTTTGAAAGATGGTAGAGAACCAACGCATTCTGAAAACTGGTAGGAAATGGAAAGAATCAGGAATTTATGTGCCTTTCCTGCACAAAGTTTATATCAGGGTCACCAATTATTTGATGAAGGAAAGCTTTTCTGTATAGAAATATATGAGCTAATTGATAAAGAAACAAGAGAATTAAAAATTGCCATTTTGCAGCCCTTAATGAAGCAATGAAGCTAGACTAAGACCAGCAACTAATGTGTAGGTTAATGTGATGGTTAATTTTATGTGTCACCTTGACCGGACTAAAGGATGCCCAGACAGCTAGTGAACATTATTTCTGGGTGTGTCTGTAAGGGTGTCTCTGGAAGAGATTAGCATGGGAATTAGCAGAGTAAAGATTGCCCTCACCAATGCAAGTGGGCATCATCCAATCTGTTGAGGGTCTTAATAAAACAAAAATGTGTAGGTAGGGCAAGTCTGCTTTTTTGCTCAAGGTAGGACATCCATCTTCTCTTGCCCTCAGACTTTGGTGCTTTTAGTTCTCAGACCTTCAGACTTGAACTGGGACTTAAATCATTGGCCCTCCAATTCTTGGGCCTTTCAACTGGGACTTACACCATCTGCTCCCCTAATTCTCAGGCTTTTGGACTCAGACTGAATTATATCACCAACTTTCCTGGTTCTCTGGCTTGCAGATGGCAGATCATGGGATTTCTAGGCCTCCTTAATCTCATGAGCCATTCCTATAATAAATCACTCTATCTACCTGTCTGTCTGTCTATCTATCTATCTATCATCGATCTTTCTATTGGTGCTATTTCTCTGGAGAACCTTGACGGATACAGCTACCACAACCATTCATTAAGTGAAAAACTGAAGAGGAATTTTAAAATGGATGAATCAGGCAAAGAACACCTGAACTCAGACCAACTTTAATACCACAGTAAGAGACAACTAGTTATTATGGGCAAACTACTATGATGCAATAGGAAATACAAAACACCACCTAAACTGACCAAAACATCAAAATGGAATCTCATCACACCTCTAGACCTCCAGTTTACGGAAAATACAGAGGTTAAAGAATTTAAAATAATACCATGTGGATACAATCAACAACAACCAAAAGCTGGGGGAAAATGACCTAGCTTCAACAAATAAATTACAAGGGGGAAAAAAGAGAAGTGGAATCCATAAGAGTTTCAGAGACATATCAATCGAATGAAATTGGGGGGGCTTGTTTTGATGTTGATTCAAACATATATGTGGGGGCACCTGGGTGGCTCAGTTGGTTAAGCATCTGCCTTTAGCTCAGGTCATGACCCCAGGGTCCTGGGATCGAGCCCCACATCCGGCTCCCTGCTCAGTGAGGAGCCTGCTTCTCCCTCTCCTTTTACCCCTGCCCCCCTGCTTGTGCTTTCTCTCTGCCTCTCTCTCAAATAAATAAAATCTTTTTAAAAAATTTATGTGACAAAAATTCTTAAGGAAATATTAGCAAACAAAATCCAGCAATATATAAAGGGAATTATACACCATGACCAACTGGGGTTTATCTCAGAAATGCAAGACTAGTTTAACATTCAAAAATCTGTTAATGTAATACACCATATTTCTAGAACAAAGTAGAATAAACCATTTATAGGATAATGGAGAATAAATCATATGATCAATAAATGCATTTTACCAAATCCAATGCCCATTCATGATTTTTTTTTTAATCTCAAAAAACTAAGAACAAAAGGGAACTCCCTCAATCTGAACAGGCTATATGTTTTATGTTCCATAAACATACAGCTGACATCATACTTAATGAAGACTAAATGTTTTCCCCCTAACATCAGGAACAAGGCAATAATGTCCATTCAGACTATTTCTGTTTAGTAATATATTGAAGGTTCTAGCCAGTGCAGCCAGCAATAAAAAGAAATTCGAAGTGTATAGTTTAGAAGAAAAGAACAACTGTCTTTTTTCATAGATAATATGATCTCATATGCAAAAAATCCTATGGAAGCTACCTAAAAAAATACCAGAATAAGTGAGTTTAGCAAGGTTACAAGATCAATATACAAAAATGGACTGTATTTCTATATACTAGCAACAAGCAATACTAAAGGGAAATAAAGAAAGCAATACCATCTACAATATCATAAAAAACAATAACATAGGGGCGACTGGTTGGCTCAGTCAGTTGAGCGTCATGATCTCCAAGTCCTGGGATCAAGCCCTGAGTAGAGCTCCCTGCTCAGTGGGGAGTCTGCTTCTTCCTCTCCCTCCGCCCCTTCCTCCTGCTTGTGCTCACTCTTTCTCTCTCTCTCAAATAAATATTTTTTTTAAAACACAGTAACAGGGGCACCTGGGTGGCTCAGACGGTTAGGTGTCTGCCTTCGGCTGGGGTCATGATCCCAGGGTCCTGGGATCGAGCCCCACATCAGGATCCCTGCTCTGCCGGGAGCCTGCTTCCCCCTCTGCCTCTGCCTCCCTCCCTCTCTCTCTCTCTCTGTCTCTCATGAATAAATAAATAAAATTAAAAAAAAAACAACAACAATAACATAGCCAGGAATAAATTCAACAAAAGTAGTTTAAGCCCTGTGTACTGAAAACTATAAAACAACTGAGAAAAATCAAGGAAAACCTAAATATATAGACAAATAAACCATGTTCTTGGATTAAAATATTGTTATGATGGCATATCTCTCCAAATTGATTTACAGATACAGGGGTGCCCGGGTGGCTCAGTCGGTTAAGCAGAGGAAGAGAGAATCTGAAGCAGACTCCAAGTGAGTGCGGGGTTCACCAAGGGGCTCGATCCACTACCCCAAGATCACAACATGAGCTGAAAACAGAGTCAAACACTTAACCAACTGTGTCATCCAGGTGCCCCTTGGTTTGGATTTCTTTAGTTTTATAGTAAGTTTTCAAATCAAGTAGTATAAGTCTTCTCACTTTGTTTTTCTTTTCTTTTTCTTTTCTAAGTAAGCTCTACACCCAACATGGGGCTTGAACTCAGGACCCTGAGATCAAAAATCACATGTTCTACTAACTGAGCCAGCCAAGTTGTTTTTCTTATTTTGTTTTTCTTTATCAAAATTGTTTTGTATATTTTGGCTTTCATGTTTCCATATAGACTTTAGGATAAGTTTGTCAATTTCTACAAATCCCTATGATTTTGTTAGGGATTATATTGTATCTACAGATCATTTTTAAAAAATATTTTATTTATTTATTTGAGAGAGAGATGGAGAGAGAGAAAGCAAGTGGGGGGGGGGAGCAGAGGGAGAAGGTGAGGCAGAGTATCTCAAGCAGACTCTGCTGCCAGGTGTGGAGCCCAATATAGGGCTCAATCTCACAACTCTAAGATCATGACCTGAGCTGAAACTGAGTTGGACACTGAATCAGCTGAGCCACTCAGATGCCCTGGGTCTTTAATTTTTAATTACTAAAACTTGATGATGGTCACACTGAGGGTCTGTATTCTCCCTTTTTATTAAATTTTGTATATGTTTGGAATTTCCAAAATAAAAATTTTTTACACAAAATTTTTACAATGACTTTTTTCTTTGATGTTTTTGTGATGGCCCTCCAGTTGGTTACCCTAAAACATCATAATCAGTTTCAGTCATCAGCCACTCTGTACCTTGCTTACTGAGGATGCATAACACTTTGTAGTTATTACTTGTTTATGTGACAGAGGGAGCACAACAACCATATAAGTAGCTCCCAACATTATATAAAAGCTCTCATGAGTTTATAAAGTTTTCTTTTTTAAAAAAGATTTATTTATTCATTAATTTATTATTTTGAGAGATAGAGCACGGGCCTGGGGGGACAGACGAAGAGGGAGAATCTTTTTTTTTTTTAAGATTTTATTTATTTATTTGACAGAGAGGGTGAGAGAGTACAAGCAAAGCGAACGTTAGAGGGAGAGGGAGAGGGAGAAGCAGGCTCCCCGCCAAGCAGGGAGCCCGATGCGGGGCTCGATCCCAGGACGCTGGGATTGTGACCTGAGCCAAAAGCAGACACTTAACCATCTAAGCCACCCAGGAGCCCCCCGACTTTTTTTTTTTTAGATTTTATTTATTTGACAGAGTGGGCTCAAGCAGGGTGAGCTGCAGGCAGAGTGAGAGGGAGAAGCAGGCTCCCTGCTGAGTAGGGAGCCCAATGAAGGACTCGATCCCAGGCCCTTGGGATCATGACCTGAGCTGAAGGCAGACGCTTAACCCACTGAGCCACTCAGGTGCCCCGGAGAGAATCTTAAGCAGGTTCCATGCCCAGCACAGAGCCCAATGCAGTGCTCGATCTCACAACCCATGATCATGACCTGAGCCAAAATTGAGTCTGACATTTAACTGAGCCACTCAGGCACCCCTTAGATTTTATTTTTTAAAGTAATCCCTACTCCCAATATGGGGCTTGAACGCATGACCCCAAGATCAAGAGTCACATGCTCTACCGACTGAGTCAGCCAGACACCCCCTCAGTTTTCTTTTGGTGAAATTCATCTAGAAAATAGCCTAAAGCTTAGGACTAGGCAAATGGGCTGTAGTTTCACTGTCTCTGCCCTAAAGTCAATTAGCTAACATGAAAGATAAAGCATGTTAAAATATCAGTTTGGAATGAATAAAAATTGGCATCACATGGTTTAAGTTCTGCAGGGGCTCCTGGGTGGCTCAGTCGTGAAGCGTCTGCCTTTGGCTCAGGTCATGATCCCAGGGTCCTGAGATCGAGCCCCACATCTGGCTCCCTGCTCAGCGGGAAGCCTGCTTCTCCCTCTCCCACTTCCCCCGCTTGTGTTCCTGCTCTCGCTATCTCTATGTCAAATAAATAAATAAAATCTTTTAAAAAATAATTAAGTTCTACATATTAAGGCATATGTTTTCTACTATGAGTTCCTTGAGGGTAGGGACTTCTGTCTTGTTCAGTATGTGAGCTACCATACTGTAGAGCAGATGCTCAATAGTTACTGAGATTTATTGAATTTATTAAAACAGTTGAAAGCCTCAGAAAATCACTAATAAAAAATTTTGTTTTACTTAAAATATTAACAAATTCTCTATGTTTTAGTTCCCACAACTGTTAGAATGGCTACTATCAAAAAGATAAGAAATAACAAGTGTTGGTGAAGATGTGGAGAAAAGGGAACCCTTGTGCACTGCTGGTGAGTATGTAAATTGGTGCAGACACTATGGAAAAATAGTACAGGGGTTCCTCAAAAAATTAAAATTAGAACCACTATATGATCCAACAATTCTACTTCTGGGTAATTATCAAAAGAAAATGATAACACTAATACAGAAAGATATATGCACCCCCGTGTTCACTGCAGCATTACTTATAAAAGTAAAAATATGGAAGTAACCCAAGTGTCCATCAGTGGATGAACAGATTAAGAAAATGTGGTGCATGTGTGTGCACACACACACACACACGGTACACACACACACAGAGGAATATTATTCATTCATAAAAAATCTTGCCATTTGTGGGTGCCTGGGTGGCTCAGTTGGTTAAGTGACTGCCTTCGGATCAGGTCATGATCCTCGAGTCTCCGGATCAAGTCCCGCGTCGGGCTCCCTGCTCAGCAGGGAGTCTGCTTCTTCCTTTGACCCTGTTCCCTCTCGTGCTCTCTATCTCTCATTCTCTCTCTCTCAAATAAATAAATAAAATCTTAAAAAAAAATCTTGCCATTTGTGACAAGATGGATGGACCTTGGGGGCGACATGAAACAAGTCAGACAGGGGAATAAAAATACCATATGATTTCACTTATATATGAAATCTAAAACAAAAAACAAAAACAAACCCACAGATACAGAGACGAGATTGTTGGTTGCCAGAGGCAGGCAGGAGGTGGGCAAAATGGGTGAAAAAGGCCACCTACAAAATAAATAAATCATAGGCATGTAATGTACAACATGACCACTATAGTTAATACTCTTGCATATTTGAAACTTGCTAAGAGAGATCTTAAAAGTTCTCACCACACGGGTCACCTGGGTGGCTCAGTTGGTGAAGCGTCTGCCTTCAACTCAGGTCATGATCCCAGAACCCTGGGATTAAGCCCCGTGTTGGGCTCCCTGCTCAGTGGGGAGTCTGCTTCTCCCTTTGCCGTCCCTGCTCAGTGGGGAGTCTGCTTCTCCCTTTGCCGCTCCCCCTGCTTGTGCTCTGTCAGATAAAAAAATAAAATCTTAAAAAAAAAAGTTTTCACCACAAGAAAAATCGTGCAACTATGTATGGTGACAGATGTTAACTAAACTTATTGTAGAGATCATTTTGCAATATATAAAAATAGTATATCATGTTGTGCACCTGAAACTAATATAATGTATGTCAATTATACCTCAATTCAAAAAAAGAAAAAAAGTAGTTCCTTTCTGCCTTGTACCCTCCATCAGCTATAAAACCAGTATTTACTTTCATCCACAAAGGGGTAGATCTTGGGCTATTCTAGAAAAAACAACCCTTTGATGTAGGCAGGGGCCATCTGAACCATCATACTTGGTTTGGATATGCTCCATCTAACCACCTCCCCCACCATGCACACACTCACACGTTCCCTAGTCTGGTTAATACTCTGTCACCACTCATTATTATTATTTTTTTTAAGATTTCAGTTTTAAGTAATCTCTACACCGAGCATGGGATTTGAACTTGCAAGCCCGAGATCAAGAGATGCATGATCCACTAAGTCAACTGGGTGCCGCCCCCACTCATTATCTTTGATTTCTCTTTTCCCCTCAATACTGACACCAGGTTTTATTAACTACGTGTCTCAGATCACAATCTCCCCCCTCTCTCTTCCCCATTGCGCAACCCTAATCTTAGTATCTCACCCAAATGAGACTTTACCACGGTGCCTGCCTCTAATCTCTCCTCCTCCAAGCCAACCTAAACTACAAATGTAAGTCATTCTCTTACTTAAAACCTTCCAACGGGCTCACCATTGTCCTCAAAATTGAAACTCTAAATTGATTTTCTGGGTCCTTCTATATTTAGGTCCATTTCATCTCCCCTTCTCAATCCTTGTTCACCACTACCACTCACCCTACAATTATTCATTGTTAAAGAATATCATGCTCTCCAGGCTTTTGTGTGTTTTCTTCCTTCTGTCTCCAATACTCTCCCCTCTTCCACATTTCAATCCATCTCATCTTTCAGTGCTTAGCTTAAATATTTCATCTCGCATATTTTTATAGCCTCCTCCCCCATTTACTCCGGAAATAGAATTGATTATATTGTATAATTGTCTGTTTACTTGGCTGAACCTTTCATTAGACTACAGACCAGTCGTCTAGTGCACTCATAATAGTGTTTGGCCCAAAGACAGCACTCAAATCTTTAATGAATAACAGTTGTTCAAAAAAATATGACACCTAGTAATGATTTAAATTAGCTTCAAAAACATCAGTTTGGTTTCAGGTAATCTGTAGGATTTTGCTTCTTCATTCCACTCCCAAGTTTGGCCCACAACCCCTACCTACAGGGATGCGGTAAAGATTGCCACTAAAATCCATTCTCTCCTTCCATAACTGATCGTGGCTGCCCAAGAATGAACTAGACTTCCCAGTGCCTCTTGCAGTCATAGGCAATCATGTGACCAACCTTTAGTCAAAGAACCGTGAGAAGTGACACAACTTACTTAAAAGGGCCTGGACTTCCAAAGCCTCTTCCTTTAGCCAACTAAAATAAAAACGGAGTAATCTTGGAAACCATGTTTTGGACATGGCAAAACTCACTTGGAGACCAGGTCTTTGAAAGACTACACAAGACATTTATGTGGTGAGAAATAGGCTACCTTTATCAGAGCCATCGCATTTCGGGGCCTCTGTTACAACTATCATTACCATATGGGCGCCTGGCTGGCTCAGTCAGAAGAACATGCAACTCCTGATCTCGGGGTTGTGAGTTCAAGCCCCAGGATGGGTACAGAGCTTGCTTAAAAAAAATGTCTTTAAAAAAGTAAATAAAATAAAATCTTAAAAAAAAAAAAACCCCTATCATTTCTGTAAACCCTGATACACAGGATACAGATAGGTAGATAAAATGGGAAACCTGAGATACTCAGAAATACATTAGCCTGATAAAGATTAAAATTTCCAGTATCAAAAACAGCATTATTACAAACCAAGGGTCATGTAAATATAGAAACTAGGATTTTCCAAAACTAATTAAAAATATTTTCCTTGATGAGATTGATAGGTTATTTGAGGCAAATTAACAAAATTAGCAAGTAAAATCAATACAAAAACGACAAGGGGAAAGAACTTGTGTCTGTTGTGAGGGCTAGCCCAAGGATAAAGGGACAGCTGATAGACATTATATCACATACCAACTTCTTAGCGGTCACTAACTAGTACCAGGCAGCTCAAAGACAAAATGGGCAGACTGTACACAAAAACATGCCTAGTTCATATGGCAATAAACACCTAACAAAAAGGACTAAAGATTTTAAGAATAATGAAAAAGATAAATTAGTAGGGCACCTGGGTGGCTCAGTTGGTTAAGTGACTGCCTTCAGCTCGGGTCATGATCCCAGGGACCTGGGATCGAGCCCCGCTTTAGGCTTCTTGCTCCCCAGGGATCCGGCTGCTCCCTCTCCTTCTGCCTGCCGCTCCCCCTGCTTGTGCTGTCAAATAAATAAAATCTTAAAAAAAGAAAGAAAAAGACAAATTCGAGAAAAAGAAAAGTCTAACTTTTTTGTCACTCTCCTTAAGAAGCTACTTCAGAGCCCCTAGGTTCTCAGAAGAGCTACTGGCATGAAGACAAAATGAATATATTAGTTTTCCAAAGCAACATTTATCGCAGGCCAGTACAAAAATCCCTACTACTAGAGAGAGATTAGAGGCAGATCTGTTTAAAATACCATTTAAAAAATTTTCCAATGGTGAGTAGAAGATCGTGGTTAAGAGCCCCAGCTGACTACTTACTGGGTGTATAATTCTGGGTGAATTATTTAACTTCCATAGGATTCAAGTTTTCTTAACAGTAACAGGGGTGTTCCAATTCCTTTGACACCATTCAATAAAACTGCAGTGATTTAATGAAAGCATGTAAAGTGTTCATTATTTATGCCAAGTACTATACTAAAACCATTATCACTGTACCCTGTTATACTTCTACTCCAATGGGGGTTTTGTGCTTTGATTTTTAGAAAGGATTTAAGTTTGGCATTAATTTTGAAGCATCTAGAAGTTCCTTTAAGGGTGACTTTTTACAATGCTATCACCAAAAAGGCCACGTGTATTCTGCTTGCCAACAGTTTACCCCACTTCACCTCTGTCTTTTCACCTCTACTACTCTAATGCTCTTACAGAAATCAGGTATTAAAATTCCCATGTACTTAACGAGATACTTGTGACACACATCTTGAAACAGGACTGATTGGTATTAATGATGAAATCCTTATAAACTCAGAACAAAGAAATTTGGGTGCTAAGAAGGGAAAAGGTATGGTGGCAGCAGACCTACTTTCATTCTAGTAGGACATTCTTAGCAAAAGTGTAATATTCGATGCATTTGTTCCAAAATTCATGCTTCTATGTTGTTATAAAACTATGAAATGCCAATTGATTTACATCTTCCCAAAAGTTGTTTGTGATTCTCACACACCACTGGCGACTAATGGGATCAAAACCACAAGTGTTAATTATATTCAAGGCATAAATTCTAGGTGGTAAATGGAGACTGCCTTCTCTTCAACCTACAAATCTTCAGTTGGCTGGCTTTTTTGACAACTGCCAGAGAATGAGAATTTTGGCAAGTATAACTACAATGGACAAATACATTTTTACTATAAAACCATTACAAAGACCTACAGAAAATGTGGTATAAACATTGTGACTAAGTAATCCTTCCGGCCACAGTGAATGATCCAGTACTATGATGGTGTAGATCTCTTCCCAGATTAGGAACAGTACACCTAATCAATGGCACCTTCTCATGTAGAAGTCCAAGTACTTCAACAATTTGAGGAAAAGCACACATAAAAATGCTTTTAAGTATAATTTGAAGAGCACCTGGGTGGCTCAGTCGTTAAGCATCTGCATTCGGCTCAGGTCATGATCCCAGGATCCTGAGATCGAGCCCCGCATTGGGCTCCCTGCTCAGTGGGAAGCCTGCTTCTCCTTCTCCCACTCCCCCTACTTGTGTTCCCTCTCTCGCTGTATCAAAAAATAAATAAAAACCTAAAAAAAAAGTATAACTTGAAGAATATTTAAAACAATTCAAAAGCAAAAAAAGCCATCATTCATTCAGGTTTTGAAATTCAAATTTCATTTGTTTCCTACTCCAATTTATTCTTCTACATGAGGGGTCAGCAAACTTTCCCATAAAGGAATAATTAGTAAATAATTTATGTCTTGCTGGTCTTATGTCAAAACTTCTCAGCTCTGCCATTTTATTACAAAAGCAGCCATAGATGGGGGCGCCTAGGTGGCTCAGTCATTAAGCGTCTGCCTTCCGCTCAGGTCATGATCCCAGGGTCCTGGGATTGAGGCCCGCATTGGGCTCCGGGCTCAGCAGGAAGCCTGCTTCTCCCTCTCCCACTCCCCCTGCTTGTGTTCCCTCTCTCGCTGTGTCTCTCTGTCAAATAAATAAGTAAAATCTTTTTAAAAAGTTAGGATTTTATTTTTTTTAAATGTTTTTATTTATTTATTTATTCATGAGAGTCAGAGAGAGAGAGAGGCAGAGGGAGAAGCAGGCTCCCTGCCTAGCAGGGAGTCTGATGCGGGAACTCGATCCCAGGACCCTAGGATCATGACCTGAGCCGAAGGCAGACGCTTAACCATCTGAGCCACCGAGGCGCCCAAAAAGTTAGGATTTTAAATTACAGATATACAAATATTACTATTTTGAGAAAAACAAAAGTACAGAGGGGCAGATTTCAGAAAGCACAGGCAGGAAAATACGAGATCCAGTCATGATAAATATTTACCACTTACCATTCCTCTACTTCACAAATATTGTGCTAAGAAAATAAAGCAGTAAACATAGTTGGTTTTAAAGTAATGACTTTATTAATAAATATACATCCATATGATGATGTAGATACAAATCATGAACACTACTCCATTCCCATACACATAATTGCACACGAGTAGCTCAAGTTCATGGACATAAAAACATACACAGTATCTATTCAGACTTTTTACAGCAGAGGACAGCGTGCTTGTATTAGTTAATTGGTAATTATTTTCTCTGTAATTATCTGTGGAAAAAGGAAACTGTGAAACTTAAAGAATCAAAGTGGTCTGATTACTATAAATCACACACTTGATTTACTATAGCATTAAAATTTCCAAAAATTAAATACATTGTATGTGAGAGTACAGATTTACCTACTTTGGAGGAGGGGGAGGGAAAAGCAAAGGAAAGATTTAGATACATCCTAGAGTTTAATAGCGTATAGGGAAGCCATAATAAAAACAAAAATATAATAGCATCTAAATATTTTATGTCCAAGGAAAAAAATGTTTTTAACTGTTGTGAATTTTTATATCATAAAGGGATCACAAAATTTTACTGCATATAGAGACAATGACTGACAAGAGCAGCAGGTATCGCCAACATCCCCTGAATTATTTTTTTAAAGCTTCTTAGAATATAAAGGAGAAGGTTTTTTTTTTTCTTTAGCTCATACACTGGTTTTTCTTACACTGGCTGGATCACCTTTAACCTAATAAATGGATCCAGATAATTGTTTTTTCCTCCTTAACTCAAAGAAACTCTATTACATCATGAAAATATACATGTAAATTCACACAAACATCAGTTTGGAATGAAGATTACTTTCATTACTTTAACAGATGTCTTCTTTAAAAAGTAAATAAAAAATATAAAGAATATTTTAGTCTAATTGAACACTGATTTTAAAAATGTCCCCAAATATTAAAAATTAATCAGATACTTATTTTCTTCCAATACATTATGCCAGTATTTTTTTAATATCCAGTGCAAAACTCCAAAGATAGTATCAAAATCATCCCATACTAAAGATTAGTTATGCAAGGTTATATCTGTCAAAAAATGAAAATTTCATCTGTATTAGCTGCTTATTTGTTAATATAATAAATAAGGCATGTTAAAATAGTTGTCAAAGAAAAAAAGTAAAGCAAACTTACTTGAAAGCAGATCATTTTCTGACCAACAGTTTTAATATAGAATAGTGAAACCTATTTTATGAAGAACAGAATTATACAATATAAAATTAGCAATTTACCTTTCAAGGAACAATCACACAGTTGGAGGAAAAGGCCAGTTTTCCCCAACTGATTATATTAAGTATAGGCAATTGTTTAACATGCTATTTCAGTGTTTATCATGACAAGAGACAGTGTTACAAAAGATGCACAATGTAGTCTTTATAGAGAAGTAAAAATATTTTATATTTTAAGACTTCATGTTATCACTTAGATGTCTTTCTCTTCAGCATGGCACCAATAAACTTCACAAGGAGAAAAGGAAGTGGAATCAGGAGATGCTCACCACCATACAGATCTAATTACTCCAGGTAAATGCTTACATGAACAGAAAATTCAGCTTTCTAAACAATGTTAACCATTCACAACTGTAGCCATTCGCCTCCTGATATTAATAAACACTGTTATGAACAGAATTCCTTTAGCTGATTTCACCATTTCATTAACATGTATACAAAATTCATTATACAATAATACACCTGCTTTATCTTCTGACACACAGCACAGCACCACTGAGTAGATGTGCTGGAGGATGGGAAAGAGGCAGGGCAATGAATGAATGAAGCAATGGCAAGAGAGAAAGGGAAGGGTATGTACAACAAAATCAGGAATGAAAATAAACCTAAAGGATATTGTCAAATGGACACAGTATAAAACAAGAGGCAACCAAATCCTTAACGGTGATATACATTACCCTACGGTAGAACATTTAATTAAACAGTTATTTTCAGGAACTCAAAAGAGGATTTTTAAGTAGCCAACTGCTGAACATCACCTTGAGAAACAGCTAAATGACAGATACATATCAAAACTGGATAAACATATGAATAAAGATGTAAGCATTTGTGTGTCAGAAGTTACACTGTTCTGAGTAAATTATTCAAAGTTTTATATTTTAAGCTTCTGCAAGGAGAAACTCTTGTAACAATTTAGCTGCCAGAATGTTACAACTTATTATATAGTCATCCAATATTGTTCTCTATGGTTTGTGCAAAGCTAAAATTGTTGAGGTCACTCACTGTCTTAGATGCCAGTGCACACAGTCCCCACATACAATGCAACACCTCCTACTATATAAAGAGCAGCATAAGTCCAGCTCATTGTGTCAGGCATCACTGGAACGCCTGAAGGCTTGCTGCTTTTTTCCTGATGAAAAGGTACAAAACATGACATCCATTTGCAATAACGAGAGTTTGCATTAACTGAGAGCAAGCCCAAATAACACAATGTGCACCCTTTTAAAATTCTAATTATTTTAAAAGTTTTTGGGTCCTGCAAATCTACACTATAATCTCAAAGGCATTTAAAATTCCACAATTTGAGTGGAATTTTTTTTCAAATCCAAAGTTTGTAAAGTTTATTTTATTGAGAACAAACTCAGAATAAATAAAATGCATATTAACGAAGACTATTACTTTCAGAAAGGGGAGAAGAGTGATTTCTCTCTGTCCCTACCATACACATCTACCCAATACTTTTTCTTTTCTATCTTGCTTCTAAAGCAAACATTGTTGGAAAAAATTTTCTTTTGGATGAAGTGGTCTCACTGGAGCCAACAATTAGATTTTTAATTAAACTAATCAACATATTTTTACATGATTCATGCATAGATGGATTCCAATATATTTCTTAATATTTGGGTTCTGACAGTCAGACAATTGCATTTTGTTTATACCAGTTTTAGACTCTACCATTCAATTTGTGTCCTTTGGTAGATATAAACCTGAAACCACAGTAAGTGCTAATGCAATGGGACAATTTCTCAGGAAAAAAACTAATAAAATTTTGAATGAATGAACATTAATAAATGTTTTAAGTATAATGCTTTAAAACTAAACATATGAAAGGCAAAATGTAGTGACTACAGCTACATGCAGACCTTAAGAATGTTTTTCTATTATATTAAGTATGCTATTCTCAGAATGCATATTTCACCAGAAATGTAATGTGTTTTCATTAAAAAGTTTAATTTTTGTGTAAATATGAATTGTTTGTAGTGTTTGGTATATATGCTCTTAGGCAATTAAAAAATACACAACGTATCATTGTTGAAAGGCAAACACTAAAGAATTCTTTTAGGAATGATGGTTAAATCAATTAATACCATGTAAATCAATAAAATAAAATAAATAAGCTTCTGCTGCTTTATTAAACCTAGAACATTAAAAGATTTTTAACATCTGAAGTCTGTGTAAATGCCAAAGCATACAAATATCTGTGTCCTGTCTCATGAAAATAAATGTTACAAAACTCACAGCCATTACCTCAAGTAATCCTGAATCATTAGTTTGCTTTGTTCCATCAGTTAAAAATACCTTGGATACTATCTTTATTATATTGTAGGCTTACTTCACAAACTAACAGGTATAATGGTTTCAGTTGTTTAGCACATAAAGCATCTATTTAAAATGGCCCAAAAGGAGTAATGAAATATGAGACACAACCAGAACTCTAAAGGAAAAGCAAAAATGATTTAGTTAGGTATTACACTTGAACCTATATACAAATACAATGCCACTGCTCATGCCCTGAGTGCATCTGTCAGCATATGGCAGTTTCTAAGCAAAGGCAGGAAAACAAATCAAACGGGAAAACAAATTTGGAAAGCCCAGGCCATAATACCATGTATGTCGAAATAAAACCAGAAGCTTTGGGATTATTCACAATATTCCTTCTAAACCTGGCTCTCCTTTCCTGCCTCACTCACTCATTGGGTGGCTTGACTTCACTGCTGGTTTCCTCTACCCCATGAACTGCCCTGCCATGCATCATAGGGTAAGGAAAGGCAGCGGTGCCACAGCCATAACCAAGATCGGCAAGCCGGGATAGAGCTTTAATGCTACCTGGAGGTCTCCCTGGGCTGACTTTGTATCCTGCAGCTTTGGTTGTACCCAAAGGTCTGCCTGGACTTGTCTTAAATCCAGCTGCTTTGGTGGTTCCCAAGGGTCGGCCTGTGCTGGTACGGTATCCTGCGGATTTGGTGGTTCCTGAAGGTCGGCCACGTTTACCGGATCGGTTGAGATTTTTCTTTTTCTTTAGTTCATCTTTTATCTCTAGACTTCTGCCACTTGTAGTCTGCAAGTGTGTTTCATTTAATGGGTCTTGCCTCTGACAAGCCATTGGTTTGTGGCTGACTGTGTGGCTATATTTGCTTTGCTGGGAGGAATATATGTCAAACTGATCAGCAGCTCTCATGGCATCTTCATTGAGGCAGGAAGGCTTGCCAGGCCCACAGAAAGCCGGATTACTGCTGGCAACAGGATGCATCATTTTCTACCAAAAATAAATGACAAATATGCATAAATACACATATACAAATATACACCTGTATGACAGTATTCAGTGGGAAAATAGTCTGTCTTCCAAAAACTATGTAGGCTACCTAAAATTAGGCTGACAGGCAGGACTCCAGACCACTTATAAACAAACACACATCAGCGGATTCAAAGATACTTGTTTTCCTCAACTTAACCAAGGGTATGGACATAAGTCACACAAGATAACTATAATACTGCATTAGTAGCCATAATGTTCTCTGCTTAGGAAAAGGAAAGGTGGATAATTAGAGAATAAATCTATTACATTTTTGTAAAAAAGATTTTATTTATTTGACAGAGAGAGACACAGCGAGAGAGGGAACACAAGCAGTGGGAGTGGGAGAGGGAGAAGCAGGCTCCCCGCCGAGCAGGAAGCCCGATGTGGGGCTCGATCCCAGGACCCTGAGATCATGACCTGAGCCAAAGGCAGACGCTTAACGACTGAGCCACCCAGGCACCCCTAAATCTGTTACATTTTATAGGTTCTTTTCTTCTAGATTATAAAACCCAGAAGGATAACAACAAACACAAGAACTCTATTAACATTATTCTTTTTTTTTTTTTTTTCCATTTGCCTAACATTCTTAGAATGTCTTCTTTTGGCCTTTTATTTCTCACATATACACGTCTGATCTGGCCATAGTTGCCACAAGGGGGACACTTCCTCCTTATTATAACTTATTATTGACATAGAATCCTCAGTGTTGGGGCACCTGGGTGGCTCCCTCAGTTAAGCATCTGACTTAGTTTCGGCTCAGGACATGATCTCAAGGGTCATGAGATAGAGCCCTGCTTCAAGCACCGCACTCAGCAGGGAGTCTGCTTCAAGATTCTTTCCCTCTGCCCCTTCCCCCACTTGCGCATGCGCTCTCGATCTCGCTGGCTTGCTAAAATAAACAAATCTTTTAAAAAAAGGGGAGGGGGCGCCTGGGTGGCTCAGTTGGTTAAGCTTACTGCCTTTGGCTCAGGTCATGATCCTGGAGTCCCGGGATCGAGTCCCACATCGGGCTCCCTGCTCAGCAGGGAGTCTGCTTCTCTCTCTGACCCTTTCCCCTCTCATGCTCTCTCTCAAATAAATAAATAAAATCTTTAAAAAATAAAAAAATAAAAAAATAAAATTAAAGGGGAAAAAAAGGATCTTCAGTGTATGCTACACTTTACAAAACACGGAATGTGCCAAGCTAAGAACACAATCTCTCAAGGTACTGACCCCCTTTAAATTAACTAATCCATAAAAAAACCCCAAAACAAAAACTTTTAATCCAAACTATCCAAACAGGAGGAAGTACTCATAAAAGGTGAACAAAGGTTTCCAGTAGCTAAAATGAATCAACACTTATACAATTGAGAATTACACTACAAAAATATGGGTAACAATCATAATAAAATATTTCTATTTTGAAGGTATGATTATCAAGACAAAAAGCTGAATGTGCAATTTCTTCCTGATCATAAATATGTGTGGATCTTCTTCCCTTAAAAGAGCCCTGTGACCGACTAATTAACAAAGAGTCCAGTCTCTGTTCTGTGAAAACATCCCCGTGATTTTTTTTTCTTTATAAAGTATATATTACAACCACTACCATAACAGATCAGCACTGAACAGCCATATCATTTAGACACACAGAAAATGAGTTTATTTTTTTTTAAAGATTTTATTTATTTATTAGAGAGAGAGAGTGAGAGACAGCATGAGCTGGAGGAAAGGCAGAAGGAGGAGGGAGAGGTAGACTCCCGGCTGAGCAGGGAGCCCGATGCTGGGTTCGATCCCAGGACCCCGGGATCAATGCCTGAGCCAAAGGAGATGTTTAACTGACTGAGCTCCCCAGGTGCGCCAGAAAATGAGTGTAGTGAAACTAAGTATTATAGTCCAATAAGGTTAGAAAAATAAAGATATGAGTTCCAATTCAGATTTAGAAAAAGAGTCACGGGTGTATAGTAGTATCTAGCCCCGAAGCTGTTAATGTTTGCCTACACACACCATACATGTAAAATGGCACCAAAACCTCAGTTATAAAGGCAAAAGGAAATGGGAATCAAGTCACAGAACTGAATTTGTCAAATTACTAAATATTTCCTAAAAATCAACAGATACAGAGCTATTCGCCAGCTGGCTTAAAGTCTTAACTATAAAGGAAGAATATCTACAATGAGAAGCTACTTGTTTATGGCAGAAGCCTACAGACTTGAGAACATAGAACAATTTAAATGAGTTAACACAAATATTAAAAGGAGTAATTCTTTGCTCACTCCCCAAGGATATAATAAGAAATGTTATTAATTATCACTTCACCAGCTCAAATTCTAATTTCAGCTCAGAAATAACGACAGATCAAGATGTGTTCCAAATGTAGTAATATTAGCTGAAAGTTAAAACATTTTCTATGTGCCAGGTAATAAGCTCGGCACTTTGCACATTATCTGATTTAATCCACACAACTCTATGAGGAACATACTATTATTAGCCTTATTTTACAGAAAGGAGGGATTTTTAGCAATTTGCAAGGTCACACATTAGGAAATGGTAAAGCCAAATAGGAATTCAGGTAATCTGACATCAGAACCAACAATTTCAGCATAATACACAACTACATCAGGGTTTCTCAAGAGTAGCACTGTCATTTGAATCAGATAATTCTTGGGCAGGGGGTGTCCTGTGTATTTTAAGATGCTTAGGAGCATTCCTAACCTCTACCCACTAGATGTCAGTAACTACACTCTCTTCTCCCTCCCAATTTGACAACCTAAAGTTTCCCCATACATTGCCAAATATTCCCTGGCGGGGGGCGTGGGGGGCGTGGGGGGGGCAAAACTCACCCCCTACCATGAGAATGACCCAGCTATACTAAAATGAAAACATAAGACCCACTTTAAAATATTCCTGTTTTTTATTCACCTCTTTTGCTCATACCTCTCCAAATATCCACAAAATCTTTCTGTTGATAATATCTACAAAGTCAAACAGATTTGTTTTCCAAATTGAAGAAAAGCTAACATTGGACTCTGTGAAGGGACTAACCACTTCCTTTCCCCTTCAAGTTATAAACTAATTGAGACATATAAACAGGAATTAGGAATCAAAATACTAGTTTATTGCCAATAAAGTTAGACTAGAGACCCCATGCAAAAACAAAGAGAAACACAGACCTCTGAGAAGATTTTAAGAGAAAAAGTTACCCCCTTTTCAATTTTATCAGTCAGAAATCACCCTGCTGCAAGGAAAGCTCTAGTAAAACGAGGTAGAAAGGTACAAGTTCCCTTCCACAACCAGCAATGACAGTAAAGGAAGAAAATGTTTCTTCCTACAGTCTATTTCAGTGCTTTACATTTCAGGCCTTTTAAGTTCCTATCATTAATTTATCAAAACCTTTCCTCTGGACTTTACTTCCCTTAACTTTACTTCCTCTTAATTTAACAGAACATTCCCATATATTAGCACTCAGGATACAGAGCCAGCTTACATTACGTTAGGCTCTTAAAGGCAAGGTGGCCAGTATCTTCTACTCGGATACCAACAAACATTGAAAAAAAAAAATACACTATTTAAAAAGTAGACCTGTAATTAAAAAAGAAAGAAAGAAAGGCACTTTTCACCAATTCCTTTAATCTTCTCCAGGAATTTAGGCATTTGGTTTGTATTATGTTAATTTACTTCTGACACGGCTCACATTTATTGAGAGCCAAGCCCAAGCAAAACACTATTGTAAGCACTAGGACACAAAACAGGAGTAAAGTTGTTTATTCCAATGGACAAACAATGAGACACTGACCTGAAGAACATTTCTAAGCTCAAGTCTTCTATATTTTATGTTTTCCTTCCCTGCTGTCAAAAAATCAGCACAGTATTCTACTTACTCAATAACTGATTAAGAAGCTAGAAAAGAGGGGCACCAGGGTGGCTCTGTTAAGTGATTTCGAAAGGGTCATGATCTTAGGGTCATGAGATAGAGCCCCGCGTGGGGCTTCAAGTTGGGTGTGAAGCCTGCTTAAGATTCTCTCTCCCTCTGCCCCTCCCCACTCTACTCACCCACAGCCTGAGCTCTCTTTAAAAAAAAAAAAAAAAAAGTTGGAAAAGAAATTAATCTACTATGACAGTTACTGATGTAGTTAACTAAAAAGGAAAGAGCTAAAACCCATCCTTTCTACTTTGGGATTTCAACCTCAAGATGGGAATCAACAGCATTAGATCCTTTTGTGTATCATCATCTACATACACACACACACACACACACACGATATATATGTTTGTAAGCAGTATTTATATATACAAGCATTAATTAATCCTACACTTAATAATGTCTCCTACTTCAGGGCTTGGCAGCATACTGTTCTTTCTTGTTAAGACTCTTCCCATAATATAGTACAGAGTTCAGTGAAAGTATGCAGGTCACATTTCTTAAAGAGAGTCAGAATGAATACATTTCTATAAAGTTTGGACTGAATGAAAGCCAAGGGTTACATAACACAATGTGTAGTCTATCAGAGGTTAATTACCTTTAAAAATGGTTCACTGAATATACGGGAGACAACTAGGAGCTTCTATATATTTTAACTATGACTAAATTAGAATTTTTAAAGCACACACTGGGGCGCCTGGGAAGCTCAGTCGGTTGAGAAACTGACTGTTGATTTCCGCTTGGGTCGTGGGATTGAGCCCCCGCGTCCGGCTCCAAACTCAGCGGGGAGTCCGCTTGGGATTCTCTCCCTCTGCCCCTCCCCCCGCCCCCTAAAATAAATAAATTAATCCTAAGAAAAAAAAAAAAAAGGCACACACTAAAACTTGCTATCCTTGAAGCTGTTTTACTGTATTTAAACACGAAAACCCCTGGGTGAGCCGTTCTTTATGAAATAATTCTTTTCCCTTTTCTTGAATGTGGTACTCATTACTGCCAACATAAAGAACTATAACTATTTTTAGTAACTTCACAAAGCATTCCTGAAGCTTTCTAAACATGGAGAATATCTTTCTTTCAAGAAATCCCAAGTTCTGCTCTCCTCCGAAGATCAAACATCACCTAATTCTCAGATATTTATTTCAGGTCATCTGGGTTGCAACGATTATACAGAATCATGTTTTTATAATTCTAAATGAAAGTCTATTTGTGACCCACATCACTCAGAAAGTGTATTCAGCGAGGGCCAAAACAAATGCCAAAAGCCATGCATCCTGTCCCACCACGGAAAGTTTTGATACCAAGACAGATCATAAATAACGGCCTTCTTTGTCTTCTTTCTACCCCTTAATTGTGCCCCACGGCGCAGTTTCCCCCGTGCCAGAATCCTTATTTGACAAGAGGCGTTTGGAAATGTATTACCTGTTGTAACCGAAAGCGATTATTAATGCATTAACAATAACAACTTTACAGAAGATACACGCCCACACCAGAGAAAGAGTCGTAATACCCTCCCACAACCAAAATTCAGAGCCCGCTATCCGTGCACTTGGGAGTTCTGCTAGCTGCAGAAGTCCACGGACCACTCCATCTAGACGTCCATCTCGAAGCCGGCAGGCTTTAATTTAACGGGGGACAGGGAGGACTGCTAATTTTGACCTTTCAAAGAAAAGAAAGGGTGACCCCTCCCCCCCGCCGCAGGAGGCATTTCCCCCCAATAATGGCTCCACGCCGAGGGACGAGCAGGCTACGTCCGGGGCCCCTCCTCTCGCTGCGGGCTGGGCCAGAGCCCCTCCTCAGACGTGGGTCGGAGACCTCTTCGCACCGGCAGGCTGGGCCCCCTTTCTCGCCTTCTCCACGAGCTCCCGCCGCCCCGACTCTGCTCGGAGCCACACTGACAAACCCCCGCGCGCCCACCTACCTCAGCCGCTGGTAGCCCGGCCCCTCAGCGCGCCCAGGGGTTGCCCATCAGCTGGGAACCTCACGCCGGCGCCGCTCCCTTCCCAGCCCGTCGCCTCGGCACTGAGCGAAGAGCCCAAGTCAGAGGGGCAGGCAGCGAGGGCGGTGGCGGCAAAGCGGACGCTGGCTCTCAGCTCTCGCCGCGGCCACCGCTCAGGGTCCTACCCCAAACGCAAGAGGAAGAGGCCGCCACAGCCCAGTATTGCGAGGGGAAGCGTGCGCGAGCTCGCAAGGATCGCGCACGCACACGCACGCGCACATCGCGAGACCCAATCTCCCGCCGACGACCAGCACGCAAGCCTGGGCAGGGTCGCCGGCGGAGCCAGGCTGCGCTTGCGCGCGGTGGGGACGGGCAGGGGGCGGGGCTTAGGCCCGTGCCGCTCAGGCTGTGGTGCAGACTGTGCGCTGCGGATGGGCAGAGACCGTCCGGAAGGGGAGTAACTTCCTTATGGGATTGATTTTCACCCCGGTTCTGTGATGTTGGAACTCCTACTTGACCCCATTTCTCAGATTACAGGACTAATGTGATGGAGTCAGGATGAATCCACCTATCTGGTTCCAGAAAGTGTGCCTTTAATCGCTGTTGGTAAAGATTAATGCCTAATTGTGTCAGATGCTTTCCAAACCACGTTGAAAGGACTCAGCTTCTGTCCTTTACTGGTTATGGATAGGTAGGTTGAGACCTCCACCTGCTAACACAATGGGGAATATTCAAATAATATAAGGCGTTTGGACCCTCAAGCCTAGAATCATAATGAAGAACCGCATTTTGTGGGACATGCTATAATTTTTAAAAGAGATTTTATACCCCTGGGTGGCTCAGTCGTTAAGCGTCTGCCTTTGGCTCAGGTCGTGATCCCAGGGTCCTGGGATCGAGCCCCGCATCGGGCTCCCTGCTCTGTGGGAAGCCTGCTTCTCCCTCTCCCATTCCCTCTGCTTGTGTTCCGTCTCTCCCTGTGTCTCCTTCAAATAAATAAATAAAATCTTTAAAAAAAATATTTTATACTCATGACCTCAGAACTGCCATATTCTTCATTACACCATAACAAGAAGGGATGGGACTAGTCGTAGTTTGCTTACAAAATCCCCTTTATGTAGTTATTGTAAAATTTCCAGCGTATGTCACCACATACAAGCCACTTAGCAGAAGGTACTGGTTTCCCCAGTTCTTCCCGCTGTGAATTTGAATATGCGAGAAAGGACAAGATCCAGAATTAAGAAGGTTGCTTAGAAGACCCTTTATTAGGTAGTGCTAAGAGGGTAGGGGCGGTGTTTCTCCTTTTTGCCTAGCAGTGAAGACTGTGTGAGGAGGTAATTCTTAGCACTGAGTTCTGCTTTGAGCACAGCATTTGTCCAGGCACTGCTACCAGTGGGAAAGACAGGAGCAACAGGAAAACCAAATAGAGTACATGAAACAAGGTAGCCCATTCATTTTCTGGCAAGCGTAGTTCCCTAACAAGATTCTAAATATTGACTCATTACTTCTTTAAAATACCACAAAACAGTACTGATTACACCAGTACTGTTCCTTTATGAAAGGAAAATACCAATGTAGAAGACAGCTAAAATATGTACACAGACTTGACGACATATTAAGTAGCCTTCCAAAAAATATTAAACAGGTTTTCTCCACACAAGTCCTCTTTTTTATTCTTGAAGTGGAATTTGAAAATGCACTGTAGCACTCCCAGATCATTACTATCCCAGATCCATAACTCCGTATTTTTTCTGAAATGGCATTTGTACATAAAACCACTTAAGAAACACAAACTTTTGTCTTAATAAGGTCCGATGATTTGCAGGCCTAATGGAGAGGTAGCCAGAATAACACATGGAGTCAGACATTCCTGGGTCTGAATGCCTCTCTGCCATTTGTCTCCTATGGTACCTTGGGCAAGTCACTGTTCTTTCCATAAGTTTCCATATGTGTGAAATGAAGACACTGTCTTCCTTGCAGGGATAAGAAATTAAATGAGCTAATGGGTAACGATAGCGGTGGATTTAAATCTAGGTCTACCACTTACTAGTTATATGACTGTGGACAAGCAACTAGTCAATTCAACATATATTTACTGAATGCAAAGTCCTGGGGATACAGGACTAACATGGTCCCTGACCTCAGGGAGTTTAGATTCTGGTGAGGTAGACAAAAACTCAAGTTGATAACCAGAATACAGTGTTAAATGCAGTAATCTGTTTTCTGAGAATCATCTCAGGTTGGCCTTAACGAGGTGCTATAGTACACACAGATAAAACGTATAACTAGTCCTGATGTAGAGGCTTTTTCAAGAGCAGAGCCATTTATCATCACTTCATGTGCAACAAGAGCACACTTTTAAATGTCACACTCTGACTTATCAACCAAAGTTTCTTCTATAGAGTATAGACCCTTGAAATACAATTTGGACCCGATCCAACATTCTTCATTCCTTCTCCAACAGCTTCAGCCTGGCTCTGGGCATGCCAGATCAGACAGAGGACCAGCTAATAAGATTTCTGAATGATAAATGGTGGTTGTACACATGCAAAGGAAGGCCATAAAAGGAATATTTGTCTAGAGCCAGGAGCTGGCTGTCTCTAGAGACCTTGAACTGTGGCAACAAGTGTTCCTAAATACTTTCACTTGAACTGAAAGATACACAAAGAAAAAATGAATCTCACTTTCTAGATTTTAGTTTATCAGTAGCCATGGACTGTTCTCGCTAGGTATACAGCTTATAGCAGTACTGAAAATAATAGCAATACGGAAAGAGCATGAGAAAACCCACACCTGTTGTAATGATAATAGTACTGATACTTATTGGATGCTTACCATATGCCAGGTACTATCTTTATATGCTTTAAATGTTCATTTCACCTCATCCTCACAACAACCCCGAAGATAGGTATTATCACATCTATTTACATATGAAAAAGCAAATGTTTTAAAGCATTTAAGCAACCTGCCTAAGGTTGTTCAGGTACCCCCAATATAGTAAATTTATTTATACTTATGTACATGAACTGTTTTACCAATATTGTAATACTGTATTTAAACACGTCATGAAACAACATATTATAAAAGCTATAAAAAAAAATTAAAGGATGGGGCGCCTGGGTGGCTCAGTCAGATAGGCATCTGGCTCTTGATCTCGGGGTCTTGAGATCAGCTCTGTGCTCAGTGGGGAGTCTGCTCGAGGATTCTCCCCCTCTCTCTTTGCCCCTCCCCCAGCTCACACATACTCTAAAATAAATTTAAAAAACCACAAAACTTAAAGGATGAAATTTAAAAAGTAACACAAACAGCTCTAGTATTTTCTTCCTGCTTTCCAAATGGCCTACTATATATGTGCCCCACTTTGAAGACCACTACGTTAGATCACAGGCAGTCAAAGTCCAAGAACAAAAGAAAGTGAAGATTATCAGTAGTGTTCAAACTTGAAGTGTATCACAGAATCATTACCACCCCAGACACACTTAAATAGCACCACTAGAGCCCTAAAAATTTAGAGGAACTTGTGTTCTCCTTGGAACTCCCAGGCATTCACCCCCCTGCTCTTTCCATCAAGCTTTCCAGATCGGTGACTTGGGCCCTGGGCTGGCTTGGGACATAAAAAGGACTCTTTTTGCAAAAGTCAACAATACAGTTCTGGGGGTCTCAGCTTTCAGAAGACTTCCATAGGCAAAAGCACAGAAAGAAAATAATGCCTTCAAGGATCCTTGAACTGCAGGATCCCACCTGAGAGAGAGCCTACTAAGAATTCAGAAATAAAGGCCACAGACACGTTAAATCCTAGGCTGCTAAGAAGTGCCTGGAGTTGATAAGCTGCTAGAAATCCATCTACTACCAAGTGCCAAGTTAAAATGATATGCTTCTGGGCGCCTGTGTGGCTCAGTCGTTAGGTCTCTGCCTTCGGGTCATGATCTCAGGGTCCTGGGATCAAGCCCCGCCTTGGGCTCCCTGCTCGGCGGGAAGCCTGCTTCTCCCTCTCCCACTCCCCCTGCTTGTGTTCCCTCTCTTGCTGTTTCTGTCAAATAAATAAATAAAATCTTAAAAAATAAATAAAATGATATGCTTCTTCTGTGGACAAAAAGCCCATTTTCATACTGAATCCTCACATATTCTTTATTCCATAATAGGTTAAACTGTGAAAAGGGTCTAATACTCAAAACATGAGCTATCAGGTATTTTCATATATCAAAAATGATTAGGAATTTTTTCATTCAGAAACTCTAGCTTTTACAGTAATCCTAATAGTATCTGAAAGGGTAACTCTGAGCTCCAGATTTCCAAAGGGTTGTTAAAACTTCTTTTATTTCTGGGGGCACCTGGGTGGCTCATTCATTAAGCGTCTGCCTTCGGCTCAGGTCATGATCCCAGGGTCCTGGGATCGAGCCCCACATCGGGCTCCTTGCTCGGCGGGAAGCCTGCTTCTCCCTCTCCCACTCTCCCTGCTTGTGTTCCTTCTCTCACTGTGTCTCTCTCTGTCAAATAAATAAATAAAATCTTTAAAAAAATAAAAACTTTTTATTTCATACTTGTTTTTCCTCCCCAACATTAATGCAAAGTTAGAATTTCTTTTGAAAGACTAGAGCTTCAAAATCATGAACTTCTATAAGCTAAAGCCATATTTGGAAAAGAATTAGGTCAAGAAAAATAATCAAAAGTAAATTCCTCGGGGCGCCTGGCTGTCTCAGTCCGTGGAGCATACAACTCTTGATCTCGTGGTTGTGAATTCGAGCCCCACACTGGGTGAAGAGATTATTTAAAAATAAAAACTTCAAAAATATAAATTCCTCTCCAGTCATGTGATTTGATAGTATGTACTTAAAAATACACAAATACCAGCTAAGCAAGAAGGCACTGTAAAGGTGAGATCACTGATATGGTGGGGATTTCATTTGCAAAGAAAATGTTTGTTTACAATTTTTCTTCACATTTCTACTTGGATTCCTGCCTGAGGAAAATTATAAGTTGATAGAGAAGGGAAAAAAAAAAAGACCTTCAAATACCTGCAACTGAAAACACCAGGGGATCTTTAACTAGGGAGGGAAATGTAGCCATCTTTAGCTCTGGAGAACTTGCCTAACATTAAGCAGTAAGATGTTGATTATATTCCCAAGCCAAAGAGCCCATTCAAGTGAGATTTTTATTAGGTTTTCTGATGATTATATCACCTAAACTGAATAAAAAGATAAGACGTCCCTCCACACATATTCATTCACTCTGTCTTTATATTTACACACCCATCTTAACTTCAGCTTTTCATGCCAGAAGCAGAAGGCACAAAAAAATGCCAGCAGATTCCAATTCTTAGTACCAAACTGTGAAGAACTAGTAGCTCCAGACTCAAATCCAAGAGGAAGCATCTGATCTCAAGGATCACACTGGGCTAGCTATTTAGAACTCCTGCCTGCTCTAAGAGCTGAGCATCCATCATCAATAAAACACAAAAACAGAACATTTTAATAAACTAAGTTACAACTTCGGAGGTTTTGCTTTCTAGCTTGTGATCCTTACAGTGCTGATATGCTATTTAGAAACAGATCCCACAGCTGGCTTTATAGGATTTATAAATCCCAGGTACTCAAGAGCTGGTTCTGCTCAAACAACTTCACATGTTGGGGCTACCCGGCTCAGAGGAAGGACTGCAGTCTCAGGTGCACTGTGACTCCCAGCTGACCACCATCTGTACACCAATGAGGCTGAGAAGACATGAAACATATCAAATAATAAAGTGTCTACAATGACTTGGAAAGAACTTAGCCATCACTGTTAAAGTCTATACTTCCATTTTGTAAAACGAGGGCACTGTAGCAAAATGCCAACTGGCACATGAACTATTATTTCACCTATCGCCTACCTGTCTTATGCCAAATACAAACACAACCTAAGACTAAGAGGCTTCTTCAGGAAGATATTTTTGGATAGAACCATATATTCTGGGTAGTAGGGTTGCTAGAATTTTTAATAAAGATACAGAGAGTACAAAACTTCTCTCACATGCCTACCAATGTAAACAAAATTAGAGCAACAGCATAAAACATTTCAGCAGAGATAATTTTAGGAAAGTGTAGGTTGAATTAACTTTATTTTATAAGGAATTTAGAAAACGAGCAAATATTAATATTGCATTAAAAAACAATTTAGTCTATACATCATTCTGATTTTAAAAATCAAAGAGTCAGTGTGATACTAAAAAATGTTGTAACAGAGAAATGTGTTTCACTTTAGGACAAAATACTATCAGTGGTTTATTACATCTAGATATACAAACATAAAGGTAGTAATGCTAAAATGATGTAAAACTCTGAATCTCAAAGTGATCCAGGAGGCTGAAGGGAGCACCAATTGTCACCAATGTGAGACTGCCATATATTCTATCAAAAGAAACAAACTATCACTAGGTAATAAAAATAAGCAAATAAATAAAAGGAAAAGAAAAGGAGCCCAAGATGCCTGCATTTTAGAGTAAATGGTTTATTTGGTTTTCCTGTTACATGTGTCTTGTCTGTTTTCTTCTTCCAAGAAAGAAGGTAGATATGGAAGGGATCCAAGAATATTTCCCAGTTATATCCATCTTAGTTTTTCAGTAAGAATAACTATATTGAAGAAATGATACTTCTTGTCATTTTAACCACTTAATGTCCTATTAATATGATTTGAGTATGCTTTATTTTCTTCTTTTTAAAAAACTCTTAAGTCAAGAATATTCAGAAACTTCTATGTCTCTTAATTTAAGAAATATATCTATTTAATTCCTGGAAATTTTCTTTTTTCAAGAAGTGGCAACAATACAAAGTTCTAATATACCAGGAGTCTTGAAAAGAATATTGGGTGATCCAATCATAACAATTTAAATTAGAATATTCAGGGAATATATCTGAAGGGTCAAAAATGTAATTTATGACTCCTCGTGAGCTAAATTTCACTGAGAGATGCTTAAATCTAAGTCTACAACACAGGTACCATTATGCTTGAAATTTTAAGAAAGAAAATTCAAAACCTACTCAATAATCCTGGAGAAAATATGGATTAAAATTAGTAGTCTGTTTTTATGTACACATGTATAAACAAACACTTCCAGGGGAAAAAGGAAACATTAATATTTACAGGCTACAAATCACTTTCTTTTAAGGAAGAGTAAAAAAGATTCAGTATCTAGACACAGAGCTAGAGGTTGGGAGGGGAACCCAAAAGGAGTAAATACTAAAACTCTTTGCAGTGTAAAGAAATGCAAAAAACTCTTAAACTACAAATCTTTAATTTTACAAAATCAAAAAGCAGTCCAACTATTGCCCATTTA
The DNA here is from genome assembly GCF_037043125.1 of Eumetopias jubatus. Taxonomy (NCBI): domain Eukaryota; kingdom Metazoa; phylum Chordata; class Mammalia; order Carnivora; family Otariidae; genus Eumetopias; species Eumetopias jubatus. Next base: position 28,383,868 of record NW_028274811.1, on the reverse strand, counting down.
TGATGATAAAAATTGAAACAAAAACTGGAACATTTTGTAAAAATTCTATTATAACATTCTTAAGTCCAGTTCATATTGTTCCACTGAGTCAAGTAAGATTTAAGTTCAAGGGGGGTGGGGAGAGGACACAAAATTAGAGAATTTTACCTTTGTTTGAGGAGATGATCACAATTTCATTTCAAGAGGATAAGGTGAAAAGCCCCTTAGTGACTTGTATACTTTATTACTGTCAATAGAAAGTCCAAATATTTCCATTTTTTTTAAACTTCTGGGATATTATCCAGGTATTTAAAATATTGATATTTAAAGTTTACATTAAAGGACATCATATGCTGAAAACAGGCCTGCTTTAAATACAGTTTGATAATTCTGGTGTTGCTTACTGAAAGATTTCTTTAGCAAATACTGGTTCCATATATTTAAAAAAAATCAGCAAGACAATTTTAAAAATCTTAATTTACAATACATTGTAAACGAGACAACAACTGCCACATGTGTCACAGACCAGCACAAGTAAAAAGTTTCTTCCAGATGTTTTATAGGACTTTGTATCTTCCTTTATTTGTTGGTTGGTATGAATTTTGCTACAAGAGAAAAAAAAAGATACATAGTCAGAAAAAGCAAAGAAAAAAAAAAGAAAAAAGAAATACATGTCAAAGAAATTTCCTTTCCAAACTTACAGCATTACCAGATATTTAGAACAGAAAATGTTAGTATTATCATACTGAGGAAGAATAAACTCTTCAAAAACCAATCATCTGTCTGTGTTCACGGGACTACTCTTGGACAACAGTTTTGAACCAACTAATGGTGGTGGCATCAAGGTTCTTTCTCTATTACTCCTTGGTGAAACAGTCGTAAAAGCCCTTGACTTAAAGGTTATTAAAAAAAAAAAAAAGAAAAAGAAAAGGTTGTTTTTCTTCTTCCTTCCTGTTTCGTGTAGCTTCTATTCTTTAAACTTTTTATCCCCCCGAAGAAAGTTCTGTAAGGGGAATTTTAGGAAAGACCTCAAACACACATTTGTACAGAAAGGACAAAGTGTACACACGATAGGTAGTTTACAAGCTTCAACTGGCACCAAAGACACAGGGATGGGGGCGACTGAGTGGCTCAGTTGGTTAAGGATCTGGACTCGATTTCAGCTCAGGATATGATCTCAGGGTTGTGGGATCGAGCCCCGACGCCAGCTTCACACTCAGCTGGGAGTTTGCTTCTCTCCCTCTGCCCCTCCCCCACCTGGTGTGCACTCTCTAAAGTAAATCTTAAAAAAAAAAAAAAGACACAGGGATGTGTTCACCTTCTTTGGGAAGGTGGTCTATAAAAAGATGCCTTTTCCATGACATAACCTCTTTGGAAAATTACTTAAAACTTATGTAAAGCTAACTACGTCTACACTATAACTAGCAATTCTACCTCAAGGTATATACCCGAGAGAAAAGCATACTGTATGTACAAAAAAGACATGAAAGAATTCTCAGAGAAGGGTCACCTGGGTGACTCAGTTTGTTAAGCATCCGACTCTTGGTCTCGGCTCAGGTCGTGATCTCAGGGTTGTGAGATCCAAGCCCTATATTGCTCCAAGCTCAGCACGGAGTCTGCTTAAGACTGTCTCTCCCTTTCCCTCTGCCCCTGCCCCTGGCACTGTCTCTCTCTCTCTCTCTCAAATAAAAGAAAAAAAAAAAAAAAAAAGAGGAGCGCCTGGGTGGCTCAGTCGGTTAAACGTCTAACTTTGGCTCGGGTCATGATCTCAGGGTCCTGGGATTGAGCCTCACATCGGGCTCCCTGCTCAGTGGGGAATCTGCTTCTCCCTCTCCCTCTGCCTCCTCCCCTCTGCTCATGCTCTGTCTCTCTCTCAAATAAATAAAAAATCTTAAAAAAAAAAAAGAATGCTCAGAGAAGCGTTATTCATAAAAAAGAAAGTAAAACAGTCCCAAAGTCCAATACATAAATTGTGGGTATATTCACAATTAAATACTACACAGCCATGAAAGACAATTAATTACTGCTACATGCAACAACATGGATTTCCTCCAAGTAATGTTGAGTCAAAGAAATTAGATACAAAAGAGTACACAGCAATCGATCCCACTTATATGGAGTTCAAAAACAGGTGCAACATCTACCATGTTGAAATACTGTTACATTTGAGGGAGATGAATAGTGACAGGAGGGGTATGCAGGGGGCTTCTGGAATGCTGGTATTGTACTACGTTTCTTGATCTGGGCAGTGATGACATCAGTGTGCTTCCTTCATGAAAATTCACCAAGCTATGTGTTTATGACTTGTATACTTTTCTGAATTTATATAACAGTTCAATAAAATATTTAGTAAAACAAATAAGTAAGTCTTTGAGGTTTTCACTCACCAGCCGAATCAGTTCTTCTTTTATAAGCCTGGTGATTTCTGCTTTTGCTTTCTGCACAGCCAGTTCGTTGGCACCTGATGAGGAAGAGGAAAACATTATTCGTATTACTAGAATTACACTGGATGTTTATCCATGTCATGGAGATCCAGTAGGAAATACAGTAGATGACTTTTAGAAACACTGTACTGCCTGCCAAGATAGCCTTTCAGAACCTGGTGGAACATCATCCACATTATATAATGGCTGCTTATTATTCTGGTTACTTCTAGAGTTTCAAATGTAACCAATGAGATCACATTACATGTAGTGTTAAAGAGTTCTTGGTAGGGGGGCGCCTGGGTGGCTCAGTTGTTAAGTGTCTGCCTTCAGCTCAGGTCATGGTCCCAGGGCCCTGGGATCGAGCCCCACATCCGGCTCCCTGCTCAGCAGAAGCCTGCTTCTCCCTCTCCCACTCCCCCGCTTGTGTTCCTGCTCTCGCTGTCTCTGTCAAATAAATAAATAAAATCCTAAAAAAAAAAAAAAAAAAAGAGTTCTTGGTAGGGGGGCACCTGGGTGGCACAGATGGTTAAGTGTCCAACTCTTGTTTCAATTCAGGTCATAATTTCAGGGGCATGAGATCGAGCCTCTCGTCCTGCTGCACACTCAGCAAGGAGTCTGATTGAGATTCTCTCTCCCTCTCCCTCTGCCCCTCCTGCTTGTGCTCTCTCTCTCAAATAAATAAATAAATCTTAAAAAAAAAAAAAAGAGTTCTTGGTATGATTAAAAAGAGCAAAGAAAAGATGATTAGCACTTTGTCCAAAACAGACTAAGAAAAAGTTGAAGAGAAATATAAACTCCTTGGTTCATTTATTTAACAAATATTTATTGGACATTTATATTCCCTAAGGTGGAGGACTACCCAAGTTGAAGGAGAAGTGATGCCATGGAAAATTCTGCAAAGGGAATCCCATGTGCAATGGTACAGATTAAGAAAGGCATGCTTAGGGCACCTGGGTGGCTCAGTTGGTTAAGCGTCTGTCTTGGGCTCAAGTCATGATCCCAGGGTCCTGGGATCAAGTCCCCCACCAGGCTCCCTGCTCAGTGGGAAACCTGCTTCTCACTCTCCTTCTCCCTCCCTGCTCGTGCTCTCTCTCTTAAATAAATAATCTAGGGAAAAAAAACAAGGGGAAAAAAGGCATGATTACTGAAGAGTAAGATAAGTAGAGTGTGGTTGGAAAAGAGTGTAAAAGAACCCAGCGAGACAGCCTAGAGGATGAGGCAGGCTGGAGACATTCTTTCATGTAGTTACTTCCATTCAAGACGTATTAAGTACCTACTGTGTATGCACAGAGTGAGAGATTCATTATACAAAGAATTCATTCATGCTCCTGATGATCTTGCAGACTATCAGAAAAACAACCTTGTAAAGATATTGCAACAGAATAAGAAGGTAGGAAGTAGTCTACCAAAATGACTTCTAAATATCATTCCTTACAAAAACCTCTCCCTCAGTTCTCCAGGGAGATTTAAGTGGCTAAGAGTTGAGAAGCAAAAAAACTAAAAGGAAAAACAGGTATTATCAGCAGTCATCATGGTAGATGAAATTCGATTCTGAGATTGCTGTAGTTGAAGAGCTCATGTGACATCCAGTTGCAAATGTCAGTAAGGTCAATGGAAATAAGGACCAGAAATAAAGGAGACATGGAGATGAGAGAGCCATGAAGGGTAGTGTGGAGGGATCTGCAGCCAAGGGACAATGCTAGGAGCAGGTAAGTCTACATAGGTAGCATACACCAAAAAAATAATAAAAATAAATAAATAAAAGTTAAAAAAGGGTGGGGGGGCGGCTGGGTGGCTCAGTCGATTAAGCGTCCGACTCTTGATTTCGGCTCAGGTCATGATCTGACAGTCTTGAGATCAAGCCCCACGTTGAGTTCTGCACTGGCTGTGGAGCCTGCTTAAGATTCTCTCTCTCCCTCTGCCCCACCACTCCCCTCTTTCTCTTTCTCAAAAAAACCCCAAATAGACAAACAATAAAATAAAAATTAAAAAAAAAAGTAGGTAAGTAGCACAGTGCACACTGATAAAAATGGAAGAGCTGGACCAACAGACTAGAAATTAAGGACTAGGAGTGAAATGTTAAACAACAGGAGAACCAGGGATCCAATATATAAAACTATATATCTATCATTCTATGTAAGAAAATGAAATGAGGAAAACAAGTCACAAGAATTCCCCTTATTAGACGTGAATAACTTTTTCTGATCCCAGAAGGAGCAAAGGAAAGGAAGAGGGGAGGAAGGGAAGGAGATGAAGAAGGAAAAAGAAGAAGAGAGGAGAAAGAGCAAGGGGAGGAGGAAGAAGAAACAGTTTTAACAATAGGAGTATGGCTGTGAAGTAGCAACATATCTAATTTAAATCCTACACCTCCACCAGCCAGCAACCACACATTTTAAAGCTGTGGGTGCTGGAAGAGAAGAGAAGTGGATGAAAGTAACAAAAGTGAATCAAGAGTGAAGCCAGACTAAAAATTACAACCAAAATGAAATTCAGGAGAAAAATATGCTACTTGGCATGAGTTGGTGTGAAGCTTGTTGATACCCTGTGCTATTTAAAAAAAAAAGAAAACGACACTCTCACCTAAATCCAAGTAGAAGAGTAATTTTCCTACTTTAGTTAGAGCCTGACCATTTGGACCAGTTTAAAGTTTTGACTTATAAAGCTTCTTTAGGTAATAGGTTACATATGTTTATAAGCTGCCATGGAAAAGAGGCATTTCCTTTCACTGGTCCTAAAACAACTCTGGCTGCTTTTAAGGGATTCTCCACTAGTAAAAAGAGAGAGTCACAAAACAGGCTATAAATTATATAGGATGGCTAGGCACATAAGTCCTTCCTGTTCTCCTTCCCGCTGCCTGGTGGGAGGCCTGAAACTGCTGAGCCACACAGAGTCTCCAAGGAGCCAGGCAGTAGGGTCCCATCAATTACAGAACTAGAAACAGATGACAATGGCTCCTTCCAACACCTGTTTTCATCCTATTAGACTTCAGTTATCTGGCTGACGTTTCAAAAACTAAAAAATCCTTTAAAAAACTAATCATCTATGAAAATCTCAAAGCTCTGGATCACTTTAATTACTAATCTCCAGTTCTTAACCGTCACTATGGCTCTAGAATTCTAAAGATTCATTTTTGACAAGATTATCTTATAACATAGGAGGAAAAAAGCTGGCTTAGATTATAAAAACTAGACGTTATTTCCTAAGCACAAGTTGACAGTGGAGAGAAGTGACCAGAAGCATTCTAAGTGGATGGAAAATTCAAGCAGAAGCTGTGTGCTTCTCACTTCACTTGGCAGTAGAGGAGATATGTTCTGATAAAGTTCTATGTAAGATGAACCTTGATATATTACACTATACTAAACATAAGTACCTTTAAATTCAAGAATTACATAGAGGATCCTTTCTCAAAGCAAACAATTATATCTGATTTATGTCTTTATAAGGCAGGCAGTTAAAGATACTGGTTTTGCTTAAATGACACCCATGATATTCAAGCTGAAAATAAAAGGTTGATTACATGTATACCAAGGGTTTTATCATCAGATTCCACTGGAAGACACTGTGTCTCCATCCTGTATGGCCTAAAGAACACTGGAGTAGGGGAGACCTGTCCAGTTCCAAGTGCAGAAAGATGTCAGTGTAATTTTCTCTCCTTGAAGAAGTAGGTGCCAGCAATCCTCATTTTACTACACAGTAAGGAAGAGTATCACATGATTTAGAAACACACAGTCACTGGTAGAACAAAAGTCTTTCAGGACACATAAAAGGATGCATTTAAATACCTGACTTAATAAAAGTCACAATCACAAAAAAAAACCAAACATGCAATTTGCTTAGTTCTAGCTCTACATCCTTTGTACACCATTTTAAAATATGCATGAATCTTAAATATGCATGCATTTTAAAATATGCAGGAAATAATGGCAGAATGGCAATAACATGGAACATATAAAGGCTGCATTTGAGTCTCCCCATTGCCACAATTCATCATTAACTTTAAAAAGTCCAATAGTGACAGTGCATCAGTAAAAATGGCAGAGCCTGGAACTCCAAAATCCTGTCCTTGGACAAAAAGTGAATAAATTTGCAAAAATCTGAAATCAACTGTATCAGAAATTTGGAAACTAATCAAAAGTTTATAGCACCAGGCAAATACTTACTAAGCGAAAAAAACAAAACAGCATAACCTTGGCAACAGCACTTGTCAGTGCTTTAACTTACTCTGACCCTATCTCGCACTTTTAGCCAGGAAATGATTTCTACTTAGGGGTAGACGGGATACACACAATACATGTGTTTCTCTTCTTGTGTCTTCATGCTAAGATGCCACACAAAAACAACTGAGGTCACCAATTCAAAGGAAAGTGACTAAACAGGCACAGCACTAATTAACTTTTAGTCATGTTAGTGGGATTCCTTGGTAAGATGCCACACAAAAACAACTGAGGTCACCAATTCAAAGGAAAGTGACTAAACAGGCACAGCACTAATTAACTTTTAGTCATGTTAGTGGGATTCCTTGGTTTGGCCAGGAAAGAATCAAATCCTAATATGTAAGCAAATCATCTGTAGATTATATTCAGTAAAGAACTTACCTAAAATTATAAAGTCTTCACAGAATCAAAGAAATGCCAAAATATAGCAAGAAAAAACTAACAGTCACTAACAGTGACCTTATTTACAATATACTTTCAATGGATCTAAATACCTTCTAATGATCTTTCCAACAATAAACTTTAGAGAAAAGCTAACCATTACAGTAGCCACCAGCCATGTATGTGGCTATTTAAATTTAAATTAATAAAAATTGGGGCACCTGGCTGGCTTAGTCAGTAGAGCATGCAACTCTTGATCTCACTGTCATGAGTTTGAGCCCCACAATGGGTATAGAGATTACTTAAAAAAAAATAAAAAAGTGGGGCGCCTGGGTGGCTCAGTTGTTAAACGTCTGCCTTCGGCTCAGGTCATGATCCCAGGGTCCTGGGACTGAGGCCCACATCAGGCTCCCTGCTCAGTGGGAAGCCTGCTTCTCCCTCTCCCACTCCCCCTGCTTGTGTTCCCTCTCTCGCTGTGTCTCTCTCTCTCTCTCTCTCTCTGTCAAATAAATAAATAAATAAATCTTAAAAAAAAAATAAAAAATATGAATTCCTTTACAAAAATTAAATAAAATTTACAAATGTCAGTCACACTGGCCATATTCTGAGTGCTCCATAGCCATCACAGAGCGTTCTCTTGGATAGTGCAGCTTTAAAAAGATCAAATAGAGGACATGCCTGTCAAGTAATACTTTGTATCCTGAAGACAAGTGACTACAGGGCTTAATCAGATGCATTACTCAGAAAATTTAGAGAACAGAGAACTGAGAAGAGAGTAGATGATAAAGTCACCACACCCACAGAACTCTAGTAGGGGAAGGACACAGACAAGTAAAAATATATTACAACTCCTGTGATGAGTACTGTGAAGAAAAACAAACAGGTAAAGAGCTACAGAGTGAAGAGGGATGAGGTAAGGCTTCTTGGTCAGAAGTGATGTGTGCGCCTCAAAGTAGACTAGTACCCGAGATAATATGTGATGTGAGAGAGGCTTCTCTGGAGCCATCAAAGCTATTTAAAGCACTATGTATGTAGACTCTGAGCTTACAGAACACACAGAATCAACCTCTCCACAGCTCCAAAACCAGTATGCAACAAATACTTAGTTCATTAAATAGATGAAGTGGATCTGGCTGGTCTACCCTTGTAAGTCTATTAAAGATATTCAGATTAAATTTAAATGAAGGGAGGCAAGTTGTCCTACTATGCAGTGGAATAATACTTTAGGGGAAAAATAAAAATGGAAACTCTTTTGAACTCATTCATGAATGTGTGAAATAAAGTTAAAAAGCAAATCTGACTGGGGTGCCTGGGAGGCTCACTCAGTTCAGCATCCAAATCTTAGGTTAGGTTCAGATCATGATCTCAGGGTCATGAGATCTAACCCTGCGTCAGGGTCCACGCTCAGCAAGCAGTCCGCTTGAGATTTTCTCCCTTATATTCTCCCTCTGCCACTCTCCCCACTCCCGTACACTCTCTCTCTCTCTCACACACAAACATAGACACACACACAATCTCTCCAATAAATTAAAATCTAAAAACAAAACAGAACACACAAAAAAACCCAAATCTGATCACTCTATATTATACCTTACTCATATACTTTGTGTTATGGTATTATCTGTCCTCTTCTAGTTTTTTTTAAAGATATGCATGAACTTTTATGGGCATAATTTCACAGGGAATACTTGCTTGGATAAACATTAAGTGAACTAATATACTGATTTGCTTTCTAATCTAAACTTCGGCCAGAATATTCTACTTATTAGAAGCATAAACACAACAGTCCTTAAAATATATGTTTTCTTTTAGAGTGATTTTCTAATTTGACTGAATAGTCAAGACTAAAAGAGTTCCATAAACAGATCATTCACCTTTCTATACGTACTGAATTTCTAAATAAAGACCTTAAATGATATATGAAACTATTTTTTTCTTATACATGTTCCTTATTTTTATACTCTCTCGAAGTGACCTTACATTCTCTCCATGTCTGTTACATTTCTATCAACTCACCTAACTCAAGACTGCAACAGAACCAACAATACATACTTTCAATTGCCAAGTAAATTTTCCGCTCTCCTTCCTTAGGTTCTTTGCCAGGTGGGAAATATGTTCCTCTGATTGTAATTGCAGCTTCGGAATATTCACTGATTCTCTGCAGAGCTTCCTTAGAGGTAACTTTCCACCTAGCAGTCTATGGAAGAAAGGGTGGGGGGAAAAAATCACTTCACAACAGGACAAGAACCTGGTGTAATGACAAAGAATAGGCTTAAATAATATGATGTTTAATATTAAGAATATAATTAACACCTTCACATAAAACCATTTAGATCCTAATATAACTAGAAAATATTCATAAAAATAAAATTTCTATTGTTGTCTCCCTCATCTAAATAAAAAGTGAAGTAGCTATTAAAATGTTCACGGGTTTTAAAGAAGTTATTTTTGCTCCTAAAGAAGCAAGACTTTTTACTCCTTGATTCAAAAAGGTTTAAAACTGTTACTTGCCTGTGGGAAGTCATTGATCTCTAATTCTTCCTCATATCTCTTAAAAGATTCATTCTGTCCACCATCCTGTCTCTCTTCCTCTTGTTTCTCCAAAGGCACATAATTGAGCTTGGCATTGATCTTTTCAGCAAGTTGCTCTGCAATGGTTTTGGCAGACACAGTGGGAGCCAGAATGGTGCCACCTCTGAGAATTGCATTGGTGGCCTGTTGCATCACATCCTGCAGTTAAAGAAGACCTACAGTCAAATCTCAAATGAGGGCAGAGACAGGATCAGGGATCCTACCACAAATTATTCTGCAAAGCCACTAACTAGAAGCATCTTTCAAATGCAGAGTCCTACTCATGTGCAATTTAGCAGTACATATTAATAGTTTAATATATCTCTCTTACTTTGATGAGAAAAATAAAAAACATTCAACTCTATTATTAAAAATTCTACTGGATCATAGAGAATTAGGTAACTCTTGATACCAAATATAGTGAAATACTTCTAAAATCATTTATATAACTTTGTGGCTCCTAAGAATTTCCTCTAAATTAGAATCTTTGTCCATTACCACCACTGAGCTCTCCTCCCCTCATAGCCCAAGCCAATGTACAGTAAATTACAGTAAATGACTGACTTACCCTTTTACTTTATTTTGTACTTAAACCTTTTTAATTGGAACTTAATTATACTATGTGTCTAATGTGGACAGAATTCTGTGGGTAATACATGACTCAAACCTCAAGCTTTTCTAACAATGAGAAAGCGTGGCTATTTGATTTCACTTATAAAGAGTTATTAGCAATAATAATCCCAGAGAATATTAGATTAGGCACTATAATCCCCGTTTTCAGAGGAAGTAAAACCCAAGTACAGCAGACACTTCATGGTAACTCACTGGCTAAACACCTGATCTGAGCCAAGCAGCAGAGAAGTGATCCTCACTGGCTAAACAAAAACAGAAACCTGAGCCTCTAAGCCTTGATTGTGGCTGCCTCACTGAGTCAGTCCGCTAGCATCTGGCTTGGTCTTTCCAGCTTGGGTGTTACAGTCCTGAAGCTATCCATCCTACTGGACAGAGGGCTCTACAGGTCCCCAAACTCTCAAAATCCTCAAAACACTGTTAAAATATTCGTTGGGAATGCTATGAAAGTTTACTCTTAGTTAAAAATTAAGTTGATAATTTCTTAAAAATTAAGTTAATAAAAGAGCTCTCAAGAGAAAGATGGCATGTGAAATATTTAACACATTTTCCACTGCTTAAGCCCATGTTAGTTTGAGTTATGTAACCAGGTATTATAATTCCAAGGAATTGCTTGTGTGCCCAATAAAAGCAGATCAAAAAAGAAAAAGCCGGAAGCTCCTGGGTGGCTCAGTCATTAAGCGTCTGCCTTTGGCTCAGGTCATGATCTCAGGGTCCTGGGACTGAGCCCCACGGCGGGCTCCCTGCTCAGTGGGGAGTCTGCTTCTCCCTCTCCCTCTGCCCCTCCCCCCACTTGTGCACTCTTTCCTCAAATAAATAAAATCTTTAAAAAAAAGGAATTATTTCCTTAAGATTTTGGTAAGACCAATCAGAATATTACTTTATAAAACTATCAAGAGCTAAGGGGCGCCTGGGTGGCTCAGTCGGTTAAGCATCCGCCTTCAGCTCAGGTCATGATCCCAGGGTCCTGGGAGCGAGTCCCACATCGGGGGGTCCCTGCTCCGCGGGGAGTCCGCTTCTCCCTCTGCCTACTTGTGCTCTATCTCTCTGTCAAATAAATAAATAAAATCTTTAAAAAAAAAAAACTATCAACAGCTAACATGCTTCAGTTAGGAGTTCCAAAATAGGCATTAATATTTCAGTCAACCATATAAGAGGAATTATCCAAATGCAGTAATTGAAGAATTCTGTATTCAGATTAATGTTAAATTCCCACTAACTCAATGTCTAGAACAACCTGTTCACTTGTGCTGACATAAAAAGTAATGACTAAAACTTGGAACAAATTACTTAATACCTGAGACTCAATTCCCAGATTCTTCTGAGCATTGATTCTAAGAGCCAATCTCTTAGCAATTTCTAATTTCTCAGCATTTCCTGCAGTTGGAGCAGGAACACTAGATGTTCCAGGAGCAGCCATATCTTTAACTCTCTTCTTTGAATTAAACATACTTTCAATTTGTTCATCAATCTAAGTAAGAAAAAGAAAGATTAATAAAAATTGGATTAAAAATACCAATTTAGATATATCCACAGAAACTAATAAAGACTATTTCTATCATATGACTAGAATCAGACACTTATATTTGTTAATTCAACCACACAGATCAATAGGAAAATAGACCAGCTATTTGTTGAGGGTGGTACATTTTAAAAAATCAGTTACCTATGGCAGGAAAAAGAAAAGGAAAAAGAAAAAGAGAAAGAAAACAGAGATACAGTGCCACATGAACCAAGTGAGCACACTCTTAAGTGGTCCAAAAAATACATCCCAGTTTAGCAACTGAGGAACATGTGCTGTCAAGACAGAGCACTCAACATGATGCAGCTGAGATATAAGTATGACTTGAGGCTAAATTAAACTGCAGTGAAAAAGGCTGGAAAAAAGGGCAGTGTAACTCAAGGCCAGTAGGCCACTAAAAATATAGTCAACAGTTCTCATGGGGAATGGTACATGTTCCTAGGGTGGGGATCCCCAAATCCTTCCCAACTTCTAAAGTGTAAATGGGTTTGCCTTAAAAACTGGGTAACAGAGGCACCTGGGTGGTTCAGTCATTAAGTGTCTGCCTTCAGCTCAGGTCATGATCCCAGGGTCCTGGGATCGAGCCCCGCATCGGGCTCCCTGCTCCGCGGGAAGCCCGCTTCTCCCTCTCCCACTCCCCCTGCTTGTGTTCCCTCTCCCTCTCTCTCTCTGTCAAATAAATAAATAAAATCTTAAAAAAAAAAAAAAAAAAACTGGGTAACAGAAGGGCACCTGGGTGGCTTAGCTGGTTAAGCATTTGCCTTCAGCTCAGCTCATGATCCCAGGGTCCTGAGATGGAGCCCCACGACGGACTCCCTGCAGTGGAGAGTTGGCTTCTTCCTCTCCCTCTGCCCCTCCCCACTCATGTTCTCTCCCTCTCTCCCAAATAAACAAAATCTTTAAAAAAAAATTGGGTAACAGAATCAGAAAAGAAGGCTTTATTGTTTTATTCCTTTGAACCAAAAAAGGAAAAACAGTAAGGTTGTTTTCCCCATCAAAACAAGAACAAAGGGTGAATGCCTCAGCTCTTCCAGGAGCCATATGAGTCCAGCTGCAACTGTGTCATTCTAAGGCTGGACACATCTATCTCATAGGCTATTTGCATTTCCTTTTAAAGATGCCTTCTGCCCAAGAATGACTACTGACAATGCCTACTAAAGAGATACAAACCCCTTTATATACTTAAATTAGGTTAATAAGGCCTTATCTGCTTATCTGCTTATCTGCTAAAACTCAAATGCAGAGAAGAGCTTGCATAGGGTTTTAAAAATTAATTAGGTGGGGCAGCTGGTGGCTCAGTCAGTTAAAGTGTCTGAATCTTGATTTCAGCTCAGGTCATGATCTCAGGGTTGTGAGATCGAGCCCCACATAGGGCTCAGCTCAGCACTGATTCTGTTTGAGATTCTCTCTCTCCCTCTCCTGCCCTTCTCCCCACTCATACACACTCTCTGTCTCCAATAAATAATCTTAAAAAAAAAAAGTTAACCAGAGAAAGAACCGATATATTTCATACAATGAGATTCAAAATAATGTTCAAAGTAACAAAAAAACTGAGGTGGTTTTTTGGGGGGCTTGGGGGGCTCAGTCGGTTAAAGCATTTAACTCTTTTTTTTTTTTTTAATTATTCTTGAGAGAGAGAGTGAAAAAGAGAGAGAGAGAGAGAGAGATCGAGCAAGAGCGGCGGGGAGAGGCAGGCAGAGGGAGAGGCAGGCTCCCCACTGAGCAGGGAGCCTGACATGGGGCTCGATCCCCGGACTCCAGGATCATGACCTGAGCCAAAGGCAGCCGCCCAATTGACTGGGCCACCCAGGCTCCCCTAAAGCATATGACTCTTGACTTCTGCTCAGGTCATGATCTCAGGGTTGTGAGATCGAGCCCTGAGTTGGACTCCACACTGGGTGTGTATCCTGCTTAAGATTCTCTCTCTCCCTCTCCCTCTGCCCCTATCTGCCTAAAGAGAAAACAATACAGGTGGTTCCAAAGCAAGGCCATAAATTCTTTAATATTCTTCCCCTTCAAAAGGTGGAGCCTCTTCTTGAGTGCCTCTTCTTGAGTGTGGGCTGGACTTAATGACATATTTCTAAGAACAGAATAAAGTAGTAGTGCCAGTGTGTGTCTTTAGACAGTAGTCATAAAAGGCCTTAAGGCTTCCTCTTTGCCACTCCTTCAGCTCACTTTGGGAGAAGCCAGCTGCCATGTTATAAGGACACGCAGGCAGAGGAAAGAAAAGAGGTATCCTGACAAAAGCAGTGAGTGAGCCATCATGAAAGAATATGATCCTGTATCAGTCAAGCCTTCAGATGGCCATGCCCTGGGACAACAGCTTTACTACAACCTCAATGAGACCCTAAGACAGAACTACAGGCTAAACTGCTCCTGATTTCCTACACCAAAGGAAATGAGATAATAAATGTTTGTTGTTTTAATCTACAACATTTTGACTGATTTGTTACACCATAACCAATAACTAAAACACTGACTTAATTAAATTTTAAGCAAGTATGGTACATTAGAAAGAAATGGTGTAGGGTTAATGAGAGATCTGGGGTCTGGTGCTGTCTGTGCCTAACAGCCAATGTGGTTGTAGGCCAAATACTTTTTCTGGGCTTCAAATTCCTCAAACGACAAGATCAGATTGAATTTCTGATTCTAAAATTATGTCCTAAGCTTAGGTTTAATACAGTATATACATGTATATATAATATATATATATTTAAAAAAAAAAACCTTCTATAATCAATGATCAAATGTGTTAGAGGATTTGAGTTAAAGTTAAACAAGCTTCTTGAATTGAGGATTTAAACGTTCTTTGATATGCTAATACCATACAGTAGTATACACTAGGAAGACTTTCCAAAATTATTTTATAATGAAAACACGCTCTTCTAGAGCTCAAGCTTCTTTGGGTTCCCAAGGATATTCTGTGAAACCCTGAATTTGCTGAGTCCTCAGGGTCCCTCTTCACTGGGTCACAAATCATGCCATTGGCTAAGACCATGAGCTCTGAAGTAAGAATGGAATGGGTACAGGGCCCAGTTCATCCCATTAATCGCTACGTAAATCTGAAAAGATTATTTCTTTCTAAATCTCAGTCTCTTCAATTATAAAATGGGAATACTCTTGAGTATCTACCTTGTCTGGATAATGTGCAGAAGTAAATGAAATAATCCCTGTAAAGTGTCTGACACAATGCATGGCACTCAGTAACACTCAAAAGCGCTATTATTGTTTTTGTTTTTTAAGTAAACTCTACCACATCCGATGTGGGTGGGGCTTACACTCACTACCTCAAGATCCAGAGTCGCATGCTCTACCAACTGAGCCACCAGGTGCCCCGTGACTATTGTTAATGACGATACTCTGTAATGATTAAGTTTACACAGTAAAAATATTAGCACTAACATTATTAAAGACGTGGGGGGCCAGGTACTCTTCAGACCACTACAGGGGATGCAGACTAGTATTCGCTTTGCAGGAGGACAATGTGACAATGTTTCAGAACCAAATTAGATAACCCTTTTGGCCTAGCAGTTCCATTTACACTACTCAACCTCAAAACTTAATCTGATGAATGTGCAAAACTAAATGCACAAGCAGTAAAATACAGTTTATGATAATATATTCCAAATATGAATATATAGAAACAACCCACATATTCAAAATTAGGGGTTTGATTAATTAAACTGTGGAATATCCATACAATGAAATATCATGTAACCATTAAGAATAATGTAAGAATGAGGGGCGCCTGGGTGGCTCAGTCAGTTCAGCATCCGACTCTTGATTTCGGCTCAAGTCATGATCTCAGGGTCATGGGATTAAGCCCTGGTAGGGCTCTGTGGTCAGCAGGGAGTCTGCAAGAGATTCTCTCCTGACCCTCCCTCCACTCATGCATGCTCTCTCTCTCAAAATAAATAAATATTTAAAAAATTCATTAAAAAAAAAAAAGACTGCAAGAATCAATTTACTAAAACGAGAAGATTTCAACCTAAGACTGTTGTTGTAAAGGTATATAAAGCAGTATGGCCTTATTTTTATGAAAATACATATATATGGGTAGGACATATGAGACTATACAGAGAGACAGAGAGAGGGAGAGAGAGAGAAAGGGTTGGGAAGGGCACACACCAAAAAGGTTTGCAATGACTGGCGATCTCAACAAGCAAATGGTAAGACCTCCAGGACAAAAGCAACAATTCTCAATTGGCACGAATGAGGCTTAGAAAAAGGACACTTACGTCAACTGCAGCATCCTCATCATCCGAATCTTGCAGACCGAGAGCCGCTTTTTGCAACTTCTTCCTCTCATTTGCCAAAGCTTGTTCTGTTTCATCAAACTTGAATCCCTTACCAGAGAACCCACTACTCTTTTTAATTATTTTCCCTTCCTTTCAAGGAAAAACAAAAAAGTTAATTTCATACTAAAAAACGTTAGTGTTCAGGAACTTAGGAGTAATTAAGTATTTTTCAAAGTAGTGCATACCAATGTAACAAAAACACTTCATCTAGCACATGAACAACAAAAAAAGAACTCTACATAATACTGGGTTGAAGCAAAAGAAAGGATTTTGTTTTCACTCCTTTTCCCCCTCTCTAAAGAGATAAAATAATCCTATCAAGGTTTACAAGTATTAAATATTCAAGATTTACAACACAATAATGAGCTGCATAAAAATAATGGGAGTTAAAAAAAACTCACAGCTTTCTGCTGATCTTTGAAATCACTCCAAAGTTTCTCCAGATCAGGAGGCACTGCAGTTCCTGACAATTCAAGAGCTTTAATTATGTCACCGGCATAGCGAGCTTGATCTTCTGTGATAAAAGTATACGCATAACCCTAATGAATGATGAAAAAGTGGAACTGTTAGGCACTAACAACAAGACTCTTACTCAGATCACAAGATAAAATCTGACCCACCTAATAAATCCTCTTAAGACTAACTTCATTAAAAAAATAGAAGAGTCCTACTAAATTCTTTAATGCTTCAAAGTGAAATATCTATGTTTAATATTTAAAAGTAAGCAAAACCAGAAAATTTCTAATTTCTTCATGTATAAATAGAAATATATGATTTTAGACAAATGCACAAATGCATTGTCACATATATGGATTTTAATATAGCACATTATCTTTCCCCCTTTTTTTTGCATTCCCTTCCTACACTACCCACTGCACCACTCTACCCCAACTAACTTGTATTAACTTTCTAGGATGTAGCTTTCCATATAATTTTTCCCTTACATAGTTTTTAAGACCAATAAAAGATAAAAAAAAATAAAACAATTTATGGTGTGTGTGCATATATGTATGTATGTGTATATAAACATGTATGTCCAACTCCAACCTTTCTCTTGCCTGAACCAAAAAGCTCCTGGAGGGGTGCCTGGGTGGCTCAGTCGTTAAGCATCTGCCTTCGGCTCAGGTCATGATCCCAGGGTCCTGGGACTGAGCCCTGCATTGGGCTCCCTGCTCCGCAGGAAGCCTGCTTCTCCCTCTCCCAGTCCCCCTGCTTGTGTTCCCTCTCTCGCTGTGTGTGTCTCTCTCTGTCAAATAAATAAATAAATCTTTAAAAAAAAATAATATTATATATAGAAATGAGTATCAACTAGTCCCCATACTCTGAGGATTGATCATTTTCAAAATGTCCCCATAACTCCTATTATCTACTCCTTAAAATCCTTAAAAAAAAAAAAAACCCTATATTTTAAATATAATGGAAATCAACTTTAAAAAATTCTTCTTACTTTATTGCCTGCTCTTCCAGTCCGTCCTGCTCTGTGCACATAATCCTCATAATGGTTGGGGCAGCTGTAATTTACCACAAGAATCAGATGTTTTACATCTAGACCTCGGGCAGCAACAGAAGTAGCTACGAGAAGTTTGCAGGTCCCATTCTTAAAGTCATTTATGATGCTATCTCTGTCATACTGATCAATACCTGCAAGTAAATTTTAAAAAACTTATAAAACCACACAATGTAATTAAATTTTTCATTTCCTCCAGCACAGAAATAAGTGCAGAGTAAAGAATAAATCCAACATACATTGACCACACATCCACCAACAAGGGTATAAAAAATAAAACACTAAGGAAATGTAATGGCAAGACCAAAGGCTACTGCTATCAACTCATTTATGAATCTTCCAAATCTGCCCTTGTTTGGCACCCTTTCTTGCAGAACCCCACCTCAGATTCATTAACCTATACCTGTTTAGGAAATAAAAGAAGAAAAAGAGGGTACATTCAGCCTACATTAACAGGATTCAGATCTTTCTCCTTCTCCTATGAGTTAATTAGAGCCTTGCTAATCATTTTTTTCCCAAGCAGCAGAAGCATCAATCACATGGGACATTGTTAGAAATGCAAAATCTCAGGTCCTACCCCAAACTACTGCATCAGATTTTATATTTTAACAAGATCCTTAGGTGATTACACATTCCTATTAAAAGTTTGAAATACACTGGTTAAAAAGTGTACGCCCAATTGGATCTCTCTTAAACGTTACCCAAAAAGCCTCGAGATGACTGATAAAGGAGAATATAAAATGCTAAAATGTTCTAGTACAAGATAATCAGACCACAAATTGATTTTATGATGGAGAACTTCTAGTAATTACAAAATGGAATGGGGTAAATTCGCAAACCATGAAATTCAATTCTGCAGCAGGACATATTCTAAGGCTTCACATATGATCTGAGTTTAAAATACAAAGAATACTTAGTATCTAAGTATGTATCAATGTTAATTAATATTATTACCTAAAATTTAAATGTACTATTCAAAGAATGAATAAAAGAAAATATTTGGATCTAATGTCAAAACAAGTGGAATCTAACTTTGAACCCAAAAGTCTTATTAAAAAAATTAATGGAATCAAAATCAATATAAATTTAAAATTAAAAGGTACCAAAGCTTTTACTTTAGACTGACGTATCCTGACTACCTAACTCAATGGCACATACCTTATTCCATGAAGTGAATATAATATGCTAAGTGAAACATATGGAATACCTGCCCAGCAGCAATTAACCCTCTTCCTTTTAAACATACCTCAAGTTTGTTCAAATATCCAGCCAACACATAGTCATGTATATCAAACCAGAGATGAGCCTCATTCTCAGTTTTAGGAGGTGAATGAACCCCTCTCAAGCGTTCTGTGCTAAGGCTGCCTTTATAGTCTTAAAATCAATAAGGATTAAGGGGCGCCTGGGTGGCTCAGATGGTTAGGCATCTGCCTTCAGCTCAGGTCATGATCTCGGGGTCCTGAGATTGAGTCCCACATCGGGCTCCTTGCTCAGCAGGGAGTCTGCTTCTCCCTCTGCCTGTCGCTCCCCCTGCTTGTACTCTCCCCCTCTGGCAAATAAATAAATAAAATGTTTCTTAAAATAAATAAATAAATAATAAAATAAGGATTAAATCCAGAGAGCTTGGGGCACCTGGGTGGCTCAGTTAAGCGTCTGCCTTTGGCTCAGATCATGATCCCAGAGTCCTAGGATCGAGCCCCACATCGGGCTCCCTGCTCGGCGGGAAGCCTGCTTCTCCCTCTCCCACTCCCCCGGCTTGTGCTCCCTCTCTCTCTGTGTCTCTGTCAAATAAATAAAATCTAAAAAAAAAAAAAAATCCAGAGAGGTTTACTGTACCTAAGTCATCTCTATCAATATTTAATGTATTGGAAACTAGAACTGGAGCGCCTGGATGGCTCAGTCAGTTAAGTGTCTGGCTTCAGCTCAGTTCATGATCTCAGGGTCCTGGGATCGAGCCCTGTGTCAGGCTCCACTCTCAGTGGGGAGTCTGCCTATCCCTCTCCCTCTGCCCACCCCCTACTCGTGCTCTCTCTCTTAAATAAATAAATAAAATCTTAAAAAACAAAAAAGAAACCAAAACAGAGAAAAATTTTAAAGTACTTATTAACTTATTTAAAAATAAAAATAAAGCATATTACAATTGAAAATTTTTTGTGAAAAATAACCCTTCCAAAATAGTAAAATAATTTATTAAGATGCTTCACAACTTTGTAAATCTCTTTAGTGTCTGGCTTAGTAGAGGATAGTTGGCATGTCATATCTTTTGCACCCCAATCTGGTACAATATAACATGCCACAAAACCTTTAGAAAACTAGTCTATATACACTCCTAACAGAATGAAAGTGGAAAAGACAAAGCTTGTGGTGAGGTTATTACACAAATACTTGTGATCTCATGAACCGGTGAAATTCTGAGACTCTCAGGGGTCCCAGTACAATACTTTAAGAACCATTAGTCATTTGCCTTGCTTACAAATGATTTACACACAAGCATAT
This sequence comes from Eumetopias jubatus, assembly GCF_037043125.1. NCBI lineage: Eukaryota > Metazoa > Chordata > Mammalia > Carnivora > Otariidae > Eumetopias > Eumetopias jubatus. The sequence continues at coordinate 28,363,844 of NW_028274811.1, read as the reverse complement.
GATGCAGCTCTGATGAAAGAGATAAGAGAAGTACAGACAAGGGATTATGGGGGGAAATGTCCTTACTTACAGAAAAAACACATTTCTGGGGTGTTTGGGTGGTTCAGTGGGTTAAGAGTCTGCCTTCAGCTCAAGTCATGATCTCAGGGTCCTGAGATCGAGTCCTGCATTGGGCTCCCTGCACAGCAGGGAGTCCGCTTGTCCCTCTACCCCTCCCCCCCACTGGTGCTTGCTCTCCCTCTCTCCCAAATCAATAAATAAAATCTGGAAAGAAAAGAAAAAGAAAAAACACACGTTTCCCTCAATGAAGGAAAAGCTATTCATTGGACCAACCCTCCTGCAGATAACAACTATGAATTCTAACCAAAATGTTAAAAAAAAAAAAAAACTACTTGAAGGCACAAGACAGTGACTAAAAGCAATCAAAAACTGGAATTTCTGACATATGGAATAATATAACGGCACTCCCTGAGTTTAAAGGATTTTATTTATTTACTTTAAAGATTTTGCTTGGGGAAAGGCCCCAGGACGCCAAGGAAGGAAGTCAAACTTAAATAGAAAGTCTTACTGACAAGAAGAAAGAGTTCAGGACAAACTCAGGATCAGAAAAACAGAAGATAAATCCAAGAAAGAACAACAGAGTAGGCATGCTCAAATCTGTGGCCCCTGAACTATGCATGCATGGCACAATCCAAGCAGCCTAGCTATGGCTAAAAGAAATGAACAGAGATTTCAGATGTTGCCCATTAAAAAAAGACTTTCAAATAAGGGTTCAATCAAGTTACTGCCTTATTAAAACAAAATACAACACTCTTAAAGAAAATATAAGAGAATTCAGACTGTATAATGTATCATTCATAAAGCCCAGTACACAAACCAAAACTACTGGACAAAAAAAATTTAAAATATATAAAACAAAATCAAAAGACAGTCAATAGAAACTGACTTCAGATGACAGGGATATTATGATTAATAGTCAAAGATTTTAAAGCAACTGTCTTAACTATGGTCAAGGAAAAATTTTCAAATGTGCATAATGGATGGCCAGAAAATCTAATTAGAGAAATAAGAAAATATAAGAGAGCCAGTTGTAAATTCCAGAACTAAAAAAAATGCATTATCTGAATTTAAAAATTCACTGGATGGACTTAACAGCAGGTAAGAGATGGCAAAAAGGAAACCATGAACTTCAAGATAAGAGTTAAGAAATGACCCAATCATGGGGCACCTGGGTGGCTCAGTTGTTAAGCCTCTGCCTTCGGCTCAGGTCATGATCCCAGGGTCCTGGGATCGAGCCCCGCATCGGGCTCCCTGCTCCGCGGAAAGCCTGCTTCTCCCTCTCCCACTCCCCCTGCTTGTGTTCCCGCTCTCGCTGTGTCTCTGTCAAATAAATAAATAAAATCTATTAAAAAAAAAAAAGACCCAATCTTAATTAAGGAGGGGAGAAGAAGGTTGAAAACCCAAAGTGAACAAGGATCAAAGACATTTGAGACACTATTAAAGGGCTGAACATACACATAATTGAAGTTCCCAAAAAAGAAGAAAAATAGCGCAGGAAAAAAAACCTGAAGAAATAATAGTCAAGATTTTCCCAAATGTATCACAAACCATATCCCAAGGGAATAAATTTACAGGTTCTACAGGCTCAGTGAACCACAAGTAGAAGAAATACAGTCAGCACATACACTTACCATATGACCCAGCAATCGCATTCCAGGTTATCTACCTTACAACAATGAAAACCGTTCACACAAAAATCTGCAGTTGAACATTCAATAGCAGCTCTATTCATATTTGTCAAAAACTGGGAAAAATCTGGGGCGCCTGTGTGGCTGTCGGCTGGGTGACCAATTCTTGATTTTCACTCAGGTCATGATCCTGGGGTCCTGGGGCTGAGCCCCGTGTCCAGTTCCACACTCAGCAAGGAGTCTGCTCCAGGATTCTCTCTCTCCATCTCCTGCTGCCCCTCCCCTGCCCATGCTTACTCTCTCTCTCTCAAATAAATAAGTCAATCTTTAAAAATATAAATAAAATTAAAAAAAAAAACTGGGAACACCCCAAATGTTCTTCAGCAAATGAAGAGATACACAAACAGTGGTACATCCACAGTAAACAATGCTGGGTGATAAAAGAAATGAACAAATTCATTGGGTCTCAAAGTCATTATGCTGAGTGAAAAAAGCCAAGTGCATAATATATGACCTATATTTACATATATTCTTATAAGAACACATCAGTGGTTGCCAGGCGTTATAAACAGTATTTTTTAAATTACTTTTTAGTTACTTTTAAAGGTATAGGACAAGGGAATTTTGTGGGGTGATGGAACCATTCCATATTCTGATTATGATGTATCCTGTGGGACGACTGAAGCGGCAATAAAACCGAGAAACAGCCCACGTGTCAACAGAAATGAACTAAACAAACGGGTAGATTTATATAAAAGAGCATTAACAACAAAGGGAAGAACTCAGAAACACATGTTGACTGAAAGATAACACGACACAAAAAGGTTCAGAAAATATGATTCCATTTATCTCAAATTCTAAATACAACTAATATATGTTGGGAAAAAATATACAAAAATGGTTGCCTCTGGGGGTGAAAACAGGAATTAATAGAGGGAAAGTTCTAAGGTATATCTGAATAGAGATTTGGGTTTCACAACTTACATACATTTTTCAAAACTCATCAAATGGCACACTTAAGATATGTACATTTCACTACAGTTTACTGATAATTTATTAAAGAAAAAATGTGGGGGGCACCTGGCTGGCGCAGTTGGAAGAGAATGATTCTTGATCTCAAGGGTCATGAATTTGAGCCCCACATTGGGGGTAGAGTTTACTTAAAAAATAAAAAAATAAAATGAACTTGTGTTAACCATCTACATATTGAAGTGAAATGCACTAATGCTAAAACTTAAACTTACTTTCAAACTTATCAAAAAACTAAGAAACAGGGGCGCCTGGGTGGCTTAGTCAGTTAAATGTCTGCCTTCGGCTCCGGTCATGATCCCAGGGTCCTGGGATCCACCCCACATCTGCACTGGGCTTCCTGCTCAGCAGGGAGCCTGCTTTCCCCTCTCCCTCTGCCTGCAGCTCCGCCTGCTTCTGCCCTCTCTCTCTCTCTCTCTCTCTCTCTCTCTCGGTCAAATAAATAAAATCTTAAAAAAAAAAAAACCTAAGAAACATGATGAGTAGGTAGAACAACAGATGGCTAAAGCTATGAAAGAGAAATACAAAAAAATGTTGGTTGTAGAATCTAATATTGGATATTCAAGGGTGTTCCTTATATAATTTTCTCAGATTTTCTGTGTTTAAAAATTCTGGTTATAAAAATAAGGGGAAAAAAGACACAGACATATGGAAAACAGTCTTCTTCCTCTGCAAGTTGCCTGGATACAAAAGTGAAGATTAAAACTGCAGAAGCCTTTTGGAGTCATGAAAAAAGTTGGCTTAATAACTAAGTTAACACACTCAGAATGGCAGTACAGAAACTACAAAACAGTGACAGTGAGCCACTGAAGGAAACAATATGGAGTCTACTTCGCCATCAGATTTCATGTTTTGCAAAATAATAAAAATTTCTCATGATTTAAGGCAGCTGAGCTAGTTTTTTTTTGTTTTTTTCTTGAGAGAGAGAGCGAGCACAAGTTGGGGAAGGGAGGGACAAAGGGAGAGAATCTTAAACAGGCTCCACACCCAGCGGACGGCCCTTGCGGGGCGCGACCTCACAATCCTGAGATCATGACCTGAGCTGAAATCAAGAGTCGGACACATAGCCAATTGAGCTTCCCAGGCGCCCCCTGAGTACTTTCTGTATTTGCTGAAAAAATAAAAAAGTAACTGGTATTTTTTTTTTAAGATTTTATTTATTTGACAGAGAGAGAAAGAGTACAGAGAGGAGAAGCAGCAAAGGGAGAGGGAGAAGCAGCAAAGGGAGAGGGAGAAGCCGGCTCCCCAGTGAGCAGGGAGCCCAACTCAGGGCTTGATCCCGGGACTCCAGGATCATGACCTGAGCTGAAGGCAGATGCTTAACCGACTGAGCCACCCAGGTGCCCCTAGGGACGCCTGGGTGGCTCAGTCGGTTAAGCGTCCAACTTTTTTTTTTTTTTTAAGATTTTAAAAAGTAACTGGTATTAATACTACAACTCCAAGGCCTCAATGAAGCACTCTGCCCTATAAAAAAATGCCTCTGTTCTCATATATCATAATTACCCAGAAGTAGAAACCAGTGTGTTGCTCTAAGTTCATCATTATTTACCCTATTAGACGCATTATGGGCTTTTTTTTTTAAGATTTTTTTTTTTTTAAAGATGTTATTTATTTGACAAAGAGAGACAGCGAGAGGGAAAAAAAGCAGGGGGAATAGGAGAGAGAGAAGCAGGATTCCTGCAGAGAGCCCAGCGCGGGGCTTGATCCCAGCACACTAGGATCATGACCTGAGCCGAAGGCAGACGCTTAACAACTGAGTGACCCAGGTGCCCCCCGATTTGAGATAGTGAGAGAGAGAATGAGTGGGGGGGAGAGAGGCAGAGGAAGAGGAAGAGACAGAAGCGGACTCTATGCTAAGCAGGAAGCTCCCCTACCTCCCGCCTTCACTCCTCCCCTACTAGATCTGAAATCTTGAAGAATTACAGGTAGCTCTATAAAACACAAAGCATGCAGACCATCTCTGATCTTCCTTCTCACTATGCATCAAACTATGTATTAGGTATAAAATGCACATTAATTTCATGTGGAGATCAAGAATTTTGTGGTTATACCCTTTAATTCTTAAAAAACCCTAAATACACCTGGGTGGCTCAGGAGTTAAGCATCTGTCATCAGAAAGAATGAAATCCATCTGCAACAATGTGGACGAAACTAGAGGGTATTACGCTAAGTGAAATAAGTCAGTCAGAGAAAGACAAACACCATATGATCTTACTCATATGTGGAATTTAAGAAACAAAACAGAAGACCATAGGTGAAGGGAGGGAAAAATAAAACAAGACGAAATCAGAGGGGGAGGACAAACTATAAGAGACTTTTAATTATAGGAGACAAACTGAGGGTTACTGGAGGGGAGGGGAGTGGAAGGGATGGGGTACCTGGGTGATAGACATTAAGGAGGGCATGTGATGTAATGAGCACTGGGCATTATATAAGACTGATGAGTCACTGACTTTTTCCTCTGAAACTATTAATACATAATATGTTAATTGAATTGAAATTTTTTTAAAATTCACAGAAGACATCCACATGGTCAATAAACAACTGAAAAGATGCTCAACAACACTCATCAGGGAAATGAAAACCAAAAATACAGTGAGGGGCCCCTGGGTGGCTCAGTCGTTAAGTGTTTGCCTTCGGCTCAGATCATGATCCCAGGGTCCTGGGATTGAGCCCCACATCAGGCTCCCTGATCAGCAGGAAGCCTGCTTCTCCCTCTCTCACTCCCCCTATTTGTGTTCCTTCTCTCGCTGTGTCTCTCTCTGTCAAATAAATAATAAATAAAATCTTGAAAAATAAAAAACAAGCAAAAACTACAATGAGATATCACTTCACACCTGTCAGAAAGGCTAAAATCAACAACACAAGAAACAAGTGTTGGTAAGGATGTGGAGAAAAAGAAACCCTCAAGCACTGTTGGTGGACAGCATGGAGATTCCCCAAAAACTTAAAAACAGAACTACCCTAGAGGGCTAGCAAGATGGCAGAGGAGTAGACCAAAATTTCATCTGGTCCCAGGAATTCAGCTAGTTATCAAACCATTCTGAACACCTATGAACTCAACAGATCAAAGAAAAGAATAGCAGCAACTCTATGAACAGTAAAGCGACCACTTTCTGGAAGGTAGGATGTGCGGAGGGAGCCTCCGCTACCAGCAAGTGATAGAGCAGCGGTGCACAAAATAGGAACTTTTAGAAGTCGGCTCCAGTGAGGGACGTTGCTCCAGTGGCTAAGCAGGGGGATGTGGAACTCTCACTGGGACAGTGTAGTCTCAGGACCCTCAGGGTCACAGAAAGACTGAGGATGCCTGAGTGTGGAAAGCTCCCAGGTATCAGAGGGGGCAAAGCCGGCTGCAAACAGTGAGCCCACGAGTGGGCTCTCAGCTTGGGGTTGCCATGACCATGATCCCCAGCACAGTTGGGCCACTGCTTTTTGAGCCGGGGCCCAACAAGCAACAGAACTGGGGAGATTCCCCTTCCTCCCGCAGAGAGGAGCGGCACGGGAGCATGCCATAGGAATCTGCCGGGTTTGGAGAGTCCAACTGGGGCCGTGTGATGCTCGGTCACAGGCCAGGAGAGCACAGAGTGCGGCCAGAGACCAGGGAGACAGGAATGACTGCTTTACCCTAAGGTCGCACCAAGGAATGGGGCCCCAAGAGAGACAAGAGAGCGAGGGAACATAAGCGGGGGAGTGTGAGAGGGAGAAGCAGGCTTCCCCCTGAGCAGGGAGCGTGATGCAGGGCTCGATCCCAGCACCCTGGGATCACGACCTAAGCCGAAGGCAGACGTGTAACAACTGAGCAACCTAGGCGCCCCTTCTCATCCTCGAAAGCTGTACGGAGAGGCTTGAGAGGAAACCCGAGGTGATTACCTAGTCTGGCCCCTGGCAAGGGCGGTGCAATTCTGCCTGAGGCAAAGAAACTTGAGAATCACTGTAACAAGTCCGTCCCCCAGGAGATCAGCAAGAACATCCAGCCAAGACCAAGTTTACTGATCAATGAGAACTGCAAAACTCCAGCACTAGGGGTATACAGCACACAGAATGCATGGCTTTCCCCCCATGATTCTTTAGTCTTTCAAAGCTAAGTTTTTAAATTTTCTTTTTTTTCTTTTTCTATTTCTTTTTTTTAAAATTTTTCTTCTTTTCAACTAACTTATCAATTCCTTTTTTAAAATCTTTTTTAATTTTCATTTTTATAGTCATATTCCATCCCTTCATTGTATTTACCCTTATTTTTTTTTAAGATTTTATTTCTTTGAGAGAGAGAGAGAGTGAGAGAGAGAGAGAGATCCCAAGAGGGGGTAGGGTCAGAGGGAGAATCAGACTCCCTGCTCAGCAGGAAGCCCAATGTGGGACTCGATCCCGGGACTCCGGGATCATGACCTGAGCTGAAGGCAGTCGCTTAACCAACTGAGCCACCCAGGCACCCTGTATTTACCCTTATTTTTGTATATATATGTTTTTCTTTCTTTAAAATTTTGGAAGGCAGGTCCTTCGAACAAACCAAAATATACCCAAAATCTAGCGTGTGGCTCTGTTCTATTCACCAGCATGATATATTTTTTTTTCCTCTTCCCCCCAGTTTCGGGTCTCTTCTGATTTGTTTGGTGTATGTTTTTCTGGGGTCGTTGTTACCCTTTTAGCATTTCGTTCTCTCATTCATCTATTCTCCTCTGGACAAAATAACAAAATGGAAAAACTCACCTCAAAAAAAAGAAAAAGGGGCAGTATCGACTGCCAGGGACCTAATCAACATGGACATTACTAAGATGTTGGAACTAGAGTTCAGACCGACAATTATAAAGATACTAGCTGGGCTTTAAAAAAGCATAGAAGATACTAGAGAATCCCTTCCTGGAGAAATAAATTCTAACCAAGTCATAATCAAAAAGGCTATTAATGAGGTGCAATCAAAAATGGAGGCTCTAACTGCTAGGATAAATGAGGCAGAAGAGATAAGTAGTGATATAAAAGACCAAACGATGGAGAATAAAGAAGCTGAGGAAAAGAGAGATAAACAACTACTGGATCACAAGGGGAGAATTCGAGAACTAAATGATACCATAAAGAGAAACAATATTTGAATAATTGGGATCCCAAAAGAATAGGAAAGAGAGAAACAGCCAGAAGGTATATTGAAGAAATTATAGCAGAGAACCTCCCTAATTTGGGGAAGGAAACAGACATCAAAATCCAGGAGGCACAGAGAACCCCTCCCACAAAAACCAATAAAAACGGGTCAACACCCCAACATCTAATAGTAAAACTTACAAATCTCAGAGACAAAGAGAAAATCCTGAAAGCAGCTCGGGACAAGATGTCTGTAACTTACAACGGTAGAAACATTAGATTGGCAGCAGACCTATCCACAGAGACCTGGCAAGCTAGAAAGGACTGACATGACATATTCAGGGCACTAAATGGGAAAAATAGGCAGCCAAGAATACTATATCCAGCTAGGCTGTCACTGAAAATAGGAGAGATAAAAAGCTTCCAGGAGAAATAGAAAGTAAAAGAATTTGTGATCACCAACCAGCCCTACAAGAAATATTGAAATGGGTCCTCTAAGCAAAGAGAGAGCCTAAAAGTAACATAGACCAGAAAGGAACAGAGACAATACACAGTAACAGTCAACTTACACACAATACAATGGCACTAAATTCATATCTTTTGATAGTTACCCTAAATGTAAATGGGCTAAATGCCCCAATCAAAAGACAAAGGGTATCACATTGGATAAAAAAACAAGACCCATCGATATCCTGTCTGCAAGAGACTCATTTTAGACCCAAAGACACCTCCAGATTTAAAGTGAGGGGGTGGAAAACCATTTACTATGCTAATAATGGACATCAAAGAAAGCTGGGGTGGCAATCCTTGTTTCAGACAAATTAGATTTTAAACCGAAGACTATAATAATAGCTCAGGAAGGACACCACATCATACTTAAAAAGGGTATATTCAACAAGAAGATCTAACAATTGTAAATATGTATGCCCCTAACATCAGAGCTGCCAATTATATAAGCCAATTAATAACAACATCAAAGAAACACAGAAACAAAAATACAATAATAGTAGGGGACTTTTAACACCCCCCTCACTGAAATGGACAGATAATATAAGCAAAAGATCAACAAGGAAATAAGGGCTTTAAATGACACAATGGGCCAGATGGACTTCAAAGATATATTCAGAACATTTCATCCCAAACCAACGGAACACAAATTCTTTTCGAGTGCACATGGAACACCCTCCAGAATAAATCACATCCTGGGTCACAAATCAGGTCTCAACCGGTACCAAAAGACTGGGATCATTCCCTTCATATTTTCAGACCACAATGCTTTGAAATTCGAACTCAATCACAAGAGGAAAGTTGGAAAGAGCTCCAAGAGTTGGAGGCTAAAGAACATCCTACTAAAGAATGAATGGGTGGCTCACTGGTTAAGCGTCTGCCTTCGGCTCAGGTCATGATCCCAGGGTCCTGGGATCGAGCCCCACATCAGGCTCCCTGCTCAGCAGGAAGCCTACTTCTTCCTCTCCCACTCGCCTGCTTGTATTGCCTCTCTTGCTGTCTCTCTCTGTCAAATAAATAAATAAAATCTTAAAAAAAAAAATGAATGGGTCAACCAGGAAATTAAAGAAGAATCTAAAAAATTCATGGAAACAAATGAAAATGAAAATGAAAACACAACTGTTCAGAATCTTTGGGTTGCAGCACAGGTTGTCCTAAGAGGAAAGTATAGAGCAATACAAGCCTTTCTCAAGAAACAAGAAAGGTCTCAAATACACAACCTAACCCTATACCTGAAGGAGCTGGAGAAAGAACAGCAAATAAAGCCTAAACCTAGCAAGAGAAGAGAAATAATAAAGATCAGAGCAGAAATCAATGAACTAGAAACCAAAAGAAGAGTATAACAGATCAACTAAACAAGGAGCTGGTTCTTTGAAAGAATTAATAAGACTGATAAACCTCTGGCCAGACTTATCAAAAAAAAAGGGGAAAGGACCCAAATAAATAAAATCATGAATGAAAGAGGAGAGATCACAACCAATACCAAAGAAATACAAAGAATTATACGAACATATTATGAGCAAAACTATATGCCAGCAAATTAAACAATCTGGAAGACATGGATGCATTCCTAGAGAAGTATAAACTACCTAAACTGACCTAGGAAGAAATAGAAAGGAAAATTGAAGCAATAATCAAAAATATCCCAATAAAACAAGAGCCCAGGGCCAGAAGGCTTCCCAGGGGAATTCTACCAAACATTTAAAGAAGAATTAATACCTATTCTTCTGAAACTGTTCCAAAAAATAGAAATGGAAGGAAAACTTCCAAACTCATTTTATGAGGCCAGTATTACCTTGATCTCAAAACCAGACAAAGACCTCATCAAAAAGGAGAACTACAGACCAATATCCCTGATGAACATGGATGCAAAAATTCTCACCAAAATACTAGCCAATAGGATCCAACAGTACATTAAAAGGATTATTCACCGGGCACCTGGGTGGCTCAGTCGTTAAACCTCTGCCTTCGGCTCAGGTCATGATCCCAGGGTCCTGGGATCGAACCCCACATCGGGCTCCCCGCTCGGCGGGGAGCCTGCTTCTCCCTCTCCCACTCCCCCTGCTTGTGTTCCCTCTCTCGTTGTGTCTCTCTCTGTCAAAAAAAAAAAAATAAAAAAATAAAAAGGATTATTCACCATGACCAAGGGGGATTTATTCCTGGGCTGCAAGGCTGGTTAAACATCTGCAAATCAATGTGATACACTACATTAATAAAAGAACAAGAACCATATGAATCTCTCAATAGATGCAGAAAAAGTATTTGACAAAGTACAGCACCCTTTCTTGATTAAAACTCTTCACAGTGTCGGGATAGAGGGTATATACCTCAATATCATAAAAGCCATCTATGAAAAACCCACAGCGAATATCATTCTCAATGGGGAAAAGCTGAGAGCTTTTCCCCTAAGGTCAGGAACGCGGCAGGGATGTCCACTATCACCACTGCTGTTCAACACAGTACTAGAAGGCTTAGCCTCAGCAATCAGACAACAAAAAGAAATCAAAGGCATCCGAATCGGCAAAGAAGTCAAACTCTCACTCTTTGCCAATGATATGATACTGTATGTGGAAAACCCAAAAGACTCCACCCCAAAACTGCTAGAACTCATACAAGAATTCAGTAAAGTGGCAGGATATAAAATCAATCCACAGAAATCAGCTGCATCTCTATACACCAACAACAAGACAGCAGAAAGAGAAATTAAGGAGTCAAACCCATTTACAATTACACCCAAAACCATAAGATATCTAGGAATAAATCTAACCAAAGAGGCAAAGAATCTGTACTCAGAAAACTACAGAATACTCATAAAAGAAATTGAGGAAGACACAAAGAAATGGAAAACTGTTCCATGCTTATGGACTGGAAGAACAAATATTGTGAAAATGTGTATGCTACCTAGAGCGATCTACACATTTAATGCAATACCTATCAAACTACCATCAACTTTTTTCAAAGAAATGGAACAAATAATCCTAAAATCAGTATGGAACCAGAAGAGACCCCAAATAGCCAGAGGCATGTTGAAAAAGAAAAGCAAAGCCGGTGGCATCACAATTCCGGACTTCAAGCTCTATTACAAAGCTGTCATCATCAAGACAGTATGGTACTGGCACAAAAACAGACACATGGATCAATGGAACAGACTAGAGAGCCCAGAGATGGACCCTCAACTCTATGGTCAACTAATCTTCGACAAAGCAGGAAAGAACGTCCAATGGAAAAAAGACAGTCTTCAACAAATGGTGTTGGGAAAATAGGACAGCCACATGCAGAAGAATGAAACTGGATTTTCATTCTTCTTTTTCAAGAATTTCCTTACACCACACACAAAAACAGACTCAAAATGGATGAAAGACCTAAATGTGAGACAGGAATCCATCAAAATCTTGGGAAGAACATAGGCAGCAACCTCTTCGACCTCAGCCGCAGCAACTTCTTCCTAGACACATTGCCAAAGGCAAGGGAAGCAAGGGCAAAAATAAACTATTAGGACTTCATCAAGATAAAAAGCTTTTGCACAGCAAAGGAAACAGTCAACAAAACCAAAAGACAACTGAAAGAATGGGAGAAGAAATTTGCAAAAGACATATCAGATAAAGGGCTAGTAACCAAAACATTTTTTTTTAAGATTTTATTTATTCATTTGACAGAGAGAGAGACAATGAAAGAGGGTATACAAGCAGGGGGAGTGGGAGACGGAGAAGCAGGCTTCCCGCTGAGTAGGGAGCCTGATGCAGGGCTCAATCCCAGGACCCCAGGATCACGACCTGAGCCAAAGGCAGACACTTAATGACTGAACCTCCCAGGTGCCCCTAGTATACAAAATCTATAAAGACAACACCCAAAGAATAATCCAATCAAGAAATGGGCAGAAGACATGAGCAGACATTTCTGCAAAGAAGACATCCAAATGGGCAACACATGAAAAGTGCTCAACATCGCTCAGCATCAGGGAAATACAAATCAAAACCTCCATGAGATACCACCTCACACCAGTCAGAATGGCTAAAATTAACAAGTCAGGAAATGACAGATGTTGACGAGGATGCGGAGAAAGGGGAACCCTCTTAAGACTATTGGTGGTAATGCAAGCTGGTGCAGCCACTCTGGAAAACAGTATGGAGGTTCCTCAAAAAGTTGAAATACAGCTACCCTACGACCCAGCAATTGCACTACTGGGTATTTACCCCAAAGATACAAATGTAGTGATCCAAAGGGGCACGTTCACCCCAATGTTTATAGCAGCAATGTCCACAATAGCCAAACTATGGAAAGAGCCTAGATGTCCATTGAGAGATGAATGGATAAAGAAGTTGTAACACACACACACACACACACACACACACACACACACACACACACACACACCCTGGAATATTATGCAGCCATCAAAAAAATGAAATCTTGCCATTTGGAACGACGTGGACGGAACTAGAGGGTATTATGCTAAGTGAAATAAGTCAATCAGAGAGAGACAATTATCATGATTTCACTGACATGTCGAATTTGAGAAACAAGACAGAGGATCATAGGGGAAGGGAGGGAAAAATGAAACAAGGTGAAACCAGAGAGGGAGACAAACCATAAGAGACTCTTAATCTCAGGAAACAAACTGAGGGTTGCTGGAGTGGTGGGGGATGGGAAGGATGGGGTGGCTGGGTGATAGACATTGGGGAGGGTATGTGCTCTGGTGAGCGCTGTGAATTGTGTAAGACTGATGAATCACAGACCTGTACCTCTGAAACAAATAACACATTATAGTTAATAAAAAAAAAAAAAAGACACTACCCCACAATCCAGTAATAGCACTACTGGATATTTACCCAAAGAATACAAAAACACTAATTCAAAAGGACATGTGCACCCCTAGGTTTACAGCACTATTATTTAAAATAAGGAAGGAGCCCAAGTATCCATCAATAGATGAATGGATACAAATGTGGGGTATATATATAGAATGGAACATTATTCAGCCATAAAAAGGATGATATCTTGCCATTTGCAACAACATGGATGAAGCCAGAAAGTATAATGCTAAATGAAGTAACTCAGAGAAAGACAGATACCATACGATTCCATTCATATGTAGAATTTAAGAAACAAAACAAATGAGCAAAGGAATAAAAGAGAGAGAGAGACATACCAAGAAACAGACTCTTATCTAGAGCACCAACTGAGGGTTACCAGAGGAGAGGTGGGTGGTGGGATGGGTGAAATAGGTGATGGGATTAAGAGGACACTCAGGACAAGCACTGAATGACGTGTAGAACTGTAAAACTGAAAATAATATAGCACTGTATGTTAACTATACTAGAATTAAAATACTTATTCAAAAAATAAGAAATTCTGATACATGATAAAACATCAATAAGCCTCAAAGACAATTATGCTAAGTGAAAAAAAAACCAGGCACAAAAAGACAAATACTGTATGATTCCACATGTGTGAACAGGGAAATTCACAGATGGAAAAATCAGAATACAGGTTCCCAGGGGCTAAGGGGTGGGGATGGAGGTGAAGTTATTACTTAATTGGTAGAGAGTTTTTGTTTGGGATGAAAAACACTTCTGGAAGTAGATAACAGTGATATTACACAGCATTGTGAATGCACTTAATGTCACTGATTTATACACTTAAAAATAGTTAAAACGGTAAATTTTATATAATGTACATTTTATCCCAATAACAAAAAAAGGAGAAAATATGAGGCATTTTCAAACATTAAAAGTTAACCAAATACATACCCTCAAAGTACCTAAAAGCCCTTTTAATTGTATCCACAATGACATGTGGTATGGTAGACTGTATTTTCCAAAGATGACAGCAAAAGCATGGCCTATTCTACATACTCTTCTGCATGGGGAATGACCGTCATATCAAGAATTGGGAGTCTACGCCTCCATCCCCTCTAATCTTAGCCAGTCCTGGGACTATTTTAACCTTCAGTATATTGTGAAAATGAAAGTACCATCTTTAAATTGACTTGTCAACTTTCGGTTCTTGCCTTCCAGCCAGGTACACAGAAGAGATCCGCAAAGGGAAGAGCCATCACCCCAGGCCAATAGCCTGAGCTCAGTGTCAACATGCCAGCCACCTAAGTTAAGGCAAGTTGGAAATGGATCCCCAGTCCCAACTAAGCCACCCCAGTAGACCCAGCATGAAACAGAAACTAGACAGTATGTGCTGAGCTCCACCCAAAGTGCAGATTTATGAAATAAATGACATTTGCCACTAAATTTTGGCATGGTTCATTACAAAGTCACAGACTGCCAGAACACTTAGTGATGATAATTCAAACTGTGTTCCATATGTTTAGCGTTCTAAGTCCCACATACATTTAACAATGGAGATGTTACATCAAAATTAAAATGTTTCTTTCAATTAAAGGTGATCATGAAAACATCTAAGTAGCATGGCACAATGGAAGGGATTTAACATGAAACAGAAAATTTTAAGTTCAATTTCTCCTTATCTGATTAATGGCTATACGGTTTGGTCAAACCAATGTACTGTTGTCTTACTTTCTTAATCTCTAAGATGGAACAATAATAATGCTTACCCCTTCATAGAGCTGTTGTGAATAAAAACTGAGATAGATGATATAAAATCTGGCTCTAAATCACAGTACACAGTAAATATCATCATTCAGAACACAGCAGCACTTGGTCAAATTAAGTACTCAACAGATACTTCACTAAACATTACCTCCATGAAGAGACATGCAAGGATAAGATGCTCTCATTAAATCTTTCAGAAGACCATCTGCATGTTCCTGCTTATCCACAAATATAATGACAGATCCCGATTCTTGATAATGGCCAAGAAGCTCAAGTAACTTCAAAAACTTCTTTTCTTCTTCAATCACAATCTGAAAATACCAAATTGCACCAAGTTAATGGAATAAAAAAGCAAATATATCTCTAATGCAAAAATATTCATTTTATTTGTGGCAAATGGCTAAATGACAACATCTTGCTGTATCTTTAGGAATCGGTAGGAAAATGTTGATTTTAACTGATAAACCAGTAAGACCAAAAAAAAATTTCTAACTGAAAGAAGAAGCTTGCAAATGTGAGCAAACCATCATCTAGTACTCTCTGTCTCTTGACCTCACATCCTATTAACTAAAGAATAAAATGGGTATGTGATATTTCCATCTACCAGTCCCATCTCTTCTGGTGGGAGGAACTAAAAAGAGCATTTTAAACATGCAGTTCCAAGGAATAGCTTAGGTTTATCGGATAAAATATTAATGGCTGAGCTGTATCCTATTCAAGATTAGATAATTACCTGCCTTCATCACAGTGATCCCCAAAGGATCACATACTGCCTAAACCTCTAGGGAATTGAGGATTTCCAAAAGATTGTACCCACCACTTGTTGTTCCACATCTGAGCAAACCACACTCCTGCCTCCAACCTGCACTTCAATGGGTTTACTCAGGATTCTGCGAGCCAAAGCCTCCATAGCTCTGGGAAAGGTAGCTGAAAACATAACTGTCTGTCGATCAGGTCGGACATTATCCACAATGCGCATGACCTGAGAACACATTGCAAATAAATATGGTGAGTATAAGCTCCAAAAATCATACGATGTTAAAACCAAGTAGAAAGGGGTGCCTGGGCTGCTCAGTTAGGTAAGCATCTGCCTTCAGCTCAGGTCCTAATCTTGGGGTCCTGGGCCTGAGCCCTGCGTCAGAATCCCTGTTCAGCGGGGAGTCTGGCTCTCCCTCTGTACTCTCTCTCTCAAATAAATAAAATGTTTAAAAATAACAAAGAGAAAAAAGGGGCGCCTGGGTGGTTCAGTTGTTGTCTGCCTTGGGCTCAGGTCATATCCTGGGGTCCTGGGATCAAGTCCGCATCTGGCTCCTTGCTCAGCAGGGAGCCTGCTTCTCCCTCTTCCTCTGCTCCCCCCGCTGGTGCATGCTCTCTATCTCAAATAAAGAAAATCTTTAAAATTAAAAAAAAACCACACACACAAAAAAAGGAGAAGAAAATTTTGAGAACATCTATTCAGTGACTCTGAACTTGTTACCTTCAAATAACTGATACTACTCCATAATTTGCTTTGTTCAGTTTCCCCCTCCTAAGAACAGCAACTATAGTTATTCACATATTTAGGGCAAAGATGGAAGAGCCATCTGTCACCTCTCTCTCTCTCTCTCACTGATCTCACACTTAATCCACCAAAAATTCAGTATTCTCAATCCTAAAACTTTATCTGGGATACAAGTATTCTCCCTTGGTATCACTGTTTTCCATCAGTTATTCAACACATTTTTGTTGAGCAACTGTATGTGTAAGGCATTGCTCTAAGCGCTTGCAATATGCAATAAAAACAGACAAAACCCTGTCTTCATGGAGTTTGTATTCGAAGGAAGATGGACAGGGATAAATGTATTATGTGTCAAAGGTTGATATGAGCAACAGAAACAAAGAGAACAATGAAGGCAGACATACTGTTGTGGGGATAGGATATGGGCACCTCTATAGAGCCCTGGAGAAATCCTAGGACTCTTGTGATGACTGCTATAAACAAGAAAAATAGAAGTAATGGGGCGCCTGGGTGGCTCAGTTGGTTAAGCGACTGCCTTCGGCTCAGGTCATGATCCTGGAGTCCCAGGATCGAATCCCGCGTTGGGCTCCCTGCTCAGCAGGGAGTCTGCTTCTCCCTCTGACCCTCATGATCTCTCTATCTCATTCTCTCTCTCAAATAAATAAAATCTTTTAAAAAAAATAGAAGTAATGAATAAGATTATTAATGATGGTTTCAAGGCAGACAGTGGTGAGTGGTTGGAAACTGGGATGGGTGAAGGTCTAGCCAGGAATATACAGAATTCTAGGACCACACTTTCACTCCAATCAAACATGATGTGAAATCTGTGAAAGGGGCAGTCCTACCCAAGGCACTTGGAAATCCTGGGTTCCTGGCCTAAACCTCAACCACCTCTCATCTGGATTATTCCAACTATCTCTCTTCCAACTCCTACCCAATCTATTCTCTATCCAGTAGCCAAAATGATGGCTTTAAAATATATGTCAGTACTTTCAGTTAAAGACTATTGCTTGACCACGTACATTTATTTCTTTTCCTTTGAAAAACCCTGTAAAAGTTAACAATGCAGAGAGTGTTTTTAAAACTTGCACAAACCAACAAAGACAGTAAGAAAATAAAACAGGAGATGACAGCAACATTTTGATTAAATTGGTACCCAGACACAAGAAAACATAATCCTAAAATGAGAATGAACTAGATTTTCAAGAAGCACCCTACCCTGTCCCTCCTCCACAGGAGGGTTATTCTTCACCACCCAATGTCTAACTTTGAGAGTCAACTTAAGTTCTCTGTAATGTTTTCAGTAAAGCTTCATAATTTTCTCCAAAAGATCTTATACATCTTTTGTCAGGTTTATTTTTTCATGCTTTTGTAAATTACATGTTTTTTTTTTTAACATTTTATTTATTCATTTGAGACAGAGCGAGAGAGAGAACACAAGCAGGACCGAGGGGCAGAGGAAGAGGGAGAAGTAGGCTCCCCATCGAGCACGGAGCCCAACGCAGGGCTAAATCCCAGGACCTCAAGATCAGGACCTAATCCGAAGGCAAATGCTTAACCGACTGAGCCATCCAGGTGCCCTGAATTATATGATTTTTAAAGTACATTTTCTAACTTACTGAGAAAAGAAATGTAAATGATTTCTGTTTACTGACTTAGTATCCAGAAACTTTATGGTCCTCTTAACAATTTATCTGTAGATCATTTTGAGTCTTCTACAAAGACAGCCTTAACATCTGCAAATAACACTTGCTTCTTCCTTTCTAAACATTATACCCTTTCTCCTCTTGTAAAATGTTGAATGGATATTAACTACTTTACTTTGTTCTTCATGTTAAAAGTTTAAAAGTTCTACCGCTAAGTGTAACATTTACTACAGATTTTTCTGTATGTACCATTCATTGGATATGGAGGTTCCCCACTAGTCTCTGCTGAATTTTTTTGAAGATTTTTTTATTTATTATTTGAAAGAGAGAAAGAGACTGAGAACTCACACAAGGGGTGGGAGGGGCAGAGGGAGAGGGACAAGCAGACTCCCTGGTGAGCAGGGAGCCCAATGTGGGGCTCAATCCCAGGACCCTGGGATCATGACCTGAGCCGAAGGCAGACTCATAACCAACTGGGCCACCCAGTGCCCCATCACTTCTGAATTTTTAAATCATAAATGAAATTTTATCAGATGCCTTTTACACATTTTAGATAACGGTATGGTTTTTTCCTCTATTCTGGTAACAGGGTAGATTATATTTTTTGACTTTTCTTTTTTCTTTTTTTAAGAAAAGATTGATTGATTTCAGAGAGAGAGAGAGAGTGAGAGAGGGAACACAAGCAGGGGGAATGGGAGAGGGAGAAGCAGGCTTCCCACTGAGCAGGGAGCCCAATGTGGGGCTGGATCCCAGGATCCTGGGATCATGACCTGAGCCGAAGGCAGATGCTTAATACCTGAGCCACCCAGGCGCCCCTTTATTTTATTTTTAAAGATTTTATTTATGAGAGAGCAAGCATGAGCAGGGGGAGGGGTAGAGAGAAAAGCAGACTCCCCAATGGTCAGGGAACCCGATGGACATGGGGCTCGATCCCAGAACCCTGGGACCATGACCTGAGCAGAAGGCAGACACTTAGCCAACTGAGCCACCCAGGCGCCCTGGTTTTATTTTAGAGATAGAGAGTATGTGTGAGTGAGGGAAGGGGCAGAGGGAGAGAATTTTCAAGCAGACTCCCCACTGAGCACAGAGCCCGTGGCAGGGCTGGATCTCAGGACCCAAGAGATCATAACCTGAGCCAAAATCAAGAGTCAGACCCTCTGTCAGAGATAGGGCCACCCAGGAGCCTTTTACTTGATTTTTCTAACTTTAAACTAGCTTTTGCATGTAAAGAATACTAACTTCAATGTGATTTATTATTTACTTTAAGCATTACTATATTTGGTTCCCTAATACACTTTTTAGGGTTCTTGCAACATTGTACATTAAACTATACCTTGTTTGATTTAGATACCAATATTATATTGGCCTATAAAATGAAATTGCCACGGGGCACCTGGGTGGCTCAGTCGTTAAGCATCTGCCTTCGGCTCAGGTCATGATCCCAGGGTCCTGGGATCGAGCCCCACATCGGGCTCCCTGCTCAGCGGGAAGCCTGCTTCTCCCTCTCCCACTCCCCCTGCTTGTGTTCCCTCTCTCGCTGTGTGTCTCTCTGTCAAATAAATAAATAAAATCTTTAAAAAAAAAATGAAATTGCCACTATGGAAAAGTTTGACAGTTTCTTAAAAAGTTAAATATAAATTACCACACAATTCAGAAATCCTACCCCTTGGTAGAAATAAAGACATATGTCCACACAAAAACTTGTATGCAAATGTTCACAGCAGCATCATTCATAACAGCCAAAAAGTGGAAATAATCCAAAGTATTTATCAAACAGTTCATGCATAAACAAAACGTGATATAAATTCATATGACAGAATACTAACCACTCAGCAATAAAAGGAATGAAAGGCATGCTATAACATGGACAAAGCTCGGGCACCTGGGTGGCTCCGGTTAAGCGTCTACCTTCGGCTCAGGTAATAATCCCAGGGTTCTGGGATCGAGCCCCCCCATCGGGCTCTCTGCTCAGCAGGAAGCCTGCTTCTCCCTCTCCCACTCCCCCTGCTTGTGTTCCCTCTCTCGCTGTCTCTCTCTCTGTCAAATGAATAAATAAGAAATCTTAAAAAAAAAATGGACAAAAAGCTCAAATACATTATGCTGAGTAAAATAAGCTAGATGTATAATATATGCATTTTATATGAAATGTCCAGAAAAGACAAATATATTAAGACAGAACACGAATCAGCAGCTGCCTCAGGCTGGGGTGAAAACTGGAAATGAGTAAAAATAGGCATGAGGCATCTTTCTTGTGATGGAAATGTTCTAAAACTGGATTACGGAAAAAAAACAAAACTGGATTACGGAAAAAAAACAAAACTGGATTGTGGTGATCGCTGCATAAATGTGTATGAACACTAAAAACCACTATATTATACATTTAAAACAGGTGAATTTTATGGTATATAATGAGGACTGAGAGCCCTTTTAAAAATAAAGGATTATAGGGAGAGGGCACCTGGGTGGCTCAGTTGGTTAAGCAACTGCCTTCGGCTCAGGTCATGATCCTGGAGTCCTGGGATCGAGTCCCGCATCGGGCTCCCCGCTCAGCGGGGAGTCTGCTTCTCCCTCTGACCCTCCCCCCTCTCATGCGCTCTCTTTCTCTCAAATAAATAAATAAATAAAATCTTTAAAGAAAAAAATAAAGGATTACAAAGACCTTATGAACTGTTATTTACCCTTTTTCATACTTTAAAATAAAATATGATTAGGAATATAATTATCGCCGTGCGGCCCCGCCCCGCCGCGGCAGCGCACGTTTTCTGCACTCCGGGGATGGCGGAGGGAGGGTCTGTTCACTACTTAAACGGCACAGATGCGCTTGGGTTCCTTGTTCCTCAGGCCTGGGTGGTCATTGGTTCTAGTCACACAGCTTTTTAGGGTTTAAGAGGTAAACCAAGATTTTATTTTCAAGATGGAAAAACCATCTGACTCAGGTGTGATTTTACCTAGCACTCCACGGGCTTGCACCAATCCACCATCTCCCCGGACAAGGAGCACAAGAAAACAACCTATGAGTGCAACACTTAGAGAACGATTGAGGAAAACTAGATCTTCATTTAATTCCTGTTAGTGTGGTGAAACGTCTTAAAGTAGAGAATGAAGAAAATGATCAGACTTTTCCTGAGAAACCAGCATCTTCAATAGAAGAAAACTGTTTGGAACTTCAAGAAAGTTTTAAACACATAGATGGTGAATTCAAAGAAAGTACATATTTGAAGAAAACCTTCAAGAGTTATCAGTGCATGTGAATCTAAATCTCTTGATACTGAGTCTTGCAGTGATCTCCAAAGTGACTTTGTGAATGAGAATCTTCCAAAACAAGGATTAAGTGAAGAAAGAGCAAAATTGGTGAAGCAGATTGAGGAGAAAGAAGACTTTCTTCGGAGGCTAAAACCGGTCAAAATGTATAGATCAAAGAATGACCTGTCTCAGTTACAGGTGTTAATACAGAAGTGGAGAAGCTGTAGCCAGCTGTTGCTTTATGAGTTGCAGTCAGCTATGTCTGAGGAGAACAACAAACTCAGCCTTACTCAACTGATAGACAACTGTGGGTTAGATGATAAATTACTACAACAGAAATGAAGAAGAGTTTATCGGTGTTTAATTCATAATTTTTTCTCCAGAATATTTTTGAGAATGACAACTTAAAAGATAATACACTTTTTTTTTTAAAGCTCTGGAAGTCTTTGTTTGTTTGTTTTTGGTAAAGATTTTATTTATTTGACAGAGAGAGACACAGCAAGAGAGGGAACACAAGCAGAGGGAGTGGGAGAGGGAGAAGCAGGCTCCCCGCCGAGCAGGGAGCCCGATGCGGGGCTCGATCCCAGGACCCTGGGATCATGACCCGAGCCGAAGGCAGACGCCCAACAACTGAGCCACCCAGGCGCCCCAAAAGATCATACATTTTAAAAGGAAGGTAGAAACTATTAGGGCCTAGAGAAAGGTATCTTGATGAACATCAATTTAGGGCACTCTGTTATATAAATATAAAATAAGTTCTAAAATGAAAATTTAGTATTTTGGATAAGTTTGCCAAAGAAAACTTGACATTTAAAGAAATGTGAAAAAAAATTAAATCATGTTTAAAGAATAATTTGGTCATTTCTGGAAGTCAAATTTAATACATTGTTTTGTTTACTGTGGTAAAAAAGTTCTATTTTTTTTTAAGGTTTTATTTTAAATGTTAAAAAATACTTCAGTCTGGTTAATGTCTAAACCTGAAGTGGTCTAAAAATGCCTGCCTGTCTCCTAAGTTTATGAACCGTGTTTTTATCCATTTAGCACATATTTCCTTCTGCATGGTTGTAGCAGGTAATTAAAGTTGTTCATATGTCCAAAAACAAAAAAAGGAATACAATTATCAATTCCTTGAATATCTGGTAGAACTTGCTAATAACAAATAGAAACTGGTGGCTTCCGTGTGGGAAAATTAAAAGCTGATTTCTTTAATGAATGTAAGACTACTGCAGTGTTCTTATTTCTGAGTCTGTTTAAAGCTTTCAAAAGTACTGGCATACAAAGAAAGATAAAAGCAAGAAGGGAGGAGTGCCTGGGTGGCTCAGCTGGTTAAGCATCCAACTCTTGATTTTGGCTCAGGTCATGATGTCAGGGTGGTGAGATCATGAGATTGAGCCCTGCATCTGGCTCCAAGCTCAGCAGGGAGTCTGCTTAAGATTTTTTCCCTCTCCCTCTGCCCCTCTCCTTGCTCACATGCACACTCTCTCTAATCACACGCACACTCTCTCCAATAAATAAATAAAATATTTTAAAAAAGAAAATAAAAGCATGAGTTTTATAGTATATAAATGCCCCTTTATTTGTCAATAAAACAAAACAAAAAACAGTAAAATGTTTTAAGATGGTAAAAGATTAATCAAGCTCAAGGAAGAGAATCCCATGCTAGCAGTAAGGAAAAGTTAAGAAGAAAGCTATTCTCCCTACATGAACGTGAAAGGTAGGGTGCCAGAATAAGGAGAATTGTTACAAGGTCTGCTTAAGAAGCAATCAAATCACCTGACCTCCACCTGCTACTCAGCCAGGCAATGGGCCTTTCTCTCATCCTAGCCCAAGACCTAAAGGTTTAGCTTCTGCAGAGAATAAAACAAGAGCATGGATGGATGAAGCAAGGGTAAAACCCTAAGAAGAAAAGCATTAAGTAAATGCATAATG
Organism: Eumetopias jubatus; assembly: GCF_037043125.1. Taxonomy (NCBI): domain Eukaryota; kingdom Metazoa; phylum Chordata; class Mammalia; order Carnivora; family Otariidae; genus Eumetopias; species Eumetopias jubatus. Next base: position 28,340,671 of record NW_028274811.1, on the reverse strand, counting down.
CTCGAGGCTGAGGCTCCCACCTCTCCCTCAAGGCCTCTTTTCCAACCCAAAACAGAAGACAGACCTTCATATTCGAGGCAGAAGACCGCCAATATTTCTCCAGGCACAGTCTGCTCAGCGCAAGAAGACAAGCAGAAGATAGTCCCCAACCAAAGGAAAGACCCAACCAGATCACAACAGTGAAAGTCAAAGTCAGTAAGTCCTGCTCTGGCACAGACAGCTTTGAATTTTAAGCTGCCCCTTCTCCAACCCTTAAACACAAGTAGGTAACTACAGATTCCCAGACATCTACAGAATGCAGAAACCAAAGCAAAGAGAAAATCAACTCAGAGGACAAAGATCCTATGTAGGTAGAAGGCAATCTTTAAAAATGAGTCATTTAAATGAAATCTTGCCATTTGCAACGACATGGATGAAACTACAGGGTATAATGCTAAGCGAAATAAGTCAGAAAAAGACAAATACCTATGATTTCACTTATATGTCGAATTTAAGAAACCAAACAAAAGAACAAAGAATAAAAAGAGACAAACAAACAAACAAACAAAAAGCAGACTCTTAAATACAGAGAACGAACTGGTGGTCACTAGAGGGAGGCAGATGTGGGGATGGATGAAATAGGTGAAGAGGATTAACACCACACTTATCATGATGCGTACTGAGTAATACTGTACTGAATACTGTACACCTGAAACTAATATAATACTGTATGCTAATTATACTTGAATAAAAATAAATTTAAAAAAGTAAAAATGAATCACTTAAGTGCTCACTTTAGCAACACATATACTAAAAATAATTGGAATGGGGCGCCTGGGTGGCTCAGTTGGTTAAGCAACTGCCTTCGGTTCAGGTCATGGTCCTGGAGTCCCGGGATCGAGTCCCGTGTCGGGCTCCCTGCTCGGCAGGGGGTCTGCTTCTCCCTCTGACCCTTTTCCCTCTCGTGCTATCTCATTCTCTCTCTCTCAAATAAATAAAAATTAAAAAAATAAATAAAAATAATTGGAATGATAGAGAGATTAGTATGGCCCCTTAATGCAACGATGACACAGAAATTCCTAAAGTGTTCTATTAAAAAAAAATTATTTAAGAAAAGATTTAGTCTTGGGTTACAGAACTTTGGGGATCCTAATAAGGTAAAAAACAAAGGGGACTCTGTTGATCCCAGAATGATGGATCCCAGGACAGCAGCTGTATGTCAAGCAGAGAGAACAACAAACCATGACTGGAACAGGTCAAAAGGCTCTGAAAAAAAACTCCTTAAGGAAGATGAAACAAACAGAAAACTTGACTGTTTCAACTACTTGATATATTTATATAACTAATAGAGTTTGGCATTTAATTAAAGTATACAGAAATCCAGCCAACACACATAAAAAGACAATTATCTCTAGAGAAAACAAAAAGTTATAGAGGAAATTAATAATCAGTTTAGGGATGCCTGGGTAGCTCAGTCGTTAAGCATCTGCCTTCGGCTCGGGTCACGATCCCAGGGTCGTGGGATCGAGCCCTGCATCGGACTCCCCACTCAGCGGGAAGCCTGCTTCTCCCTCTCCCACTCCCCCTGCTTGTGTTCCTGCTCTCCCTGTCTCTCTGTCAAATAAATATATAAAATCTTAAAAAAAAAACCACACAAACTTACTTTAAAAAAAAATCAATTTAATACACTGCCCAGCTCTGAATAACACTTAGATTGCCATAATGTAATATTCTGATCCAATTAAAACAGCAACATAAATCTACTGAAAAAATAAAGGATGAAAATGATGCAAGAATGTAACAGGAAGAAGGAAAACAGAGAAATTACATTCCCCCATGGGAAGTCAATAAGCAGTATCAAAAACAAAAAAATAAAAAGGAGAAGTAAAAGCACTCTATTTAGAGAAGTAGAATATCAAAATAATCAGCTAAGAGATTAAAGAGAAAGTAGAGAAGGGGTACCATTAAACCTATGTGCACGTGTGACCGTTAATTTAAGACTAAAAATATAAAAAATTAGATCAGGTATTCCTCTGCTCAAAACCCTCCAATATAGGTGTGCCTGGGTGGCTTAGCTGAGCATCTGACTCCTGACCTCAGCCCCAGTCTTGAGCTCAGGGTTGTGAGTTCAAGCCAAAAAACAAAAAACCCCCAAAGCCTCCAAATATAACTCATCACATTAAAATTAAAATCCAAATTCCTAGGGGTGGCTGGGTGTCTCAGTAATTAAGCGTCTGCCTTCATCTCAGGTCATGATCTCAGGGTCCTGGGATCGAGCCCCGCATCGGGCTCCCTGCTCAGCGGGAAGCCTGCTTCTCCCTCTCCCACTCCCCCTGCTTGTGTTCCCTCTCTTGCTGTGTCTCTGTCAAATAAATAAATAAAATCTTTAAAAAAAACAAAATCCAAATTCCTAACCCTGCTGTACAGGGTCTTACATGTTCACCACACCATCAGTACATCTCTTTCTGTCATCTTCTACTCTCTCCCATCACATTCCCCATTCTTTACTCTGCTCCAGGGACACTGGCCAAGCAAGCTCCCATGTCAGGGCATTTGTACTGGCTCTTTGCCTGTAACACTTTTCTACCAAATATCCCCATGACTCAATCTCTCACTTTACTCAGGTCCCAGTTCCTATGTCATCTTATCAGAACGCTTTTCTTGATCTTCCTATATAAAAGGACAAATCTTTCGGAATGACTGAAGTACATTACTGAAAATTAGGAATCATTAACCACGCTTGGTTTGATGATATGAATTTGATAGTAATATCACTGCAAATTCATATTAATGTGTCCATCTTTTAAGACATTACATACAAAGCTGATCATCTTAAACAACTCGAAGGACTGCTCCTTGAGTCTCAACTTCTCATTTTATACATGTATAAACAAGGATCAGACAATTCACATTAAAGTGCCACTGTGGCCTTGAAAATCTCTTCAAAGAATAATAAACATCCTGCCTTCCTAGACTATTCACAAATAGGCTTTCATTCTCAGCATATGCAGAAAGACAATATCAAAGAATAAAACTTTTCTGGAGAACCAGACCCAACTCTTTTTCTTGTCATAGTGCAGAGAAATCTTCCTGAATAAGCTACAAACTCTGTGCTTCCTGTAACAGTGTACTGCACATGGGAGCTTAGATTTACCTTATGAATATCTATTACTGCTTAGAGTCATGAAGATGCCTACAGAATGACCCTAATGATCACACACTTTTTCAATGATGAGTGGGTCTGTGTTTTGACTGCCTTGGCTATCAGACTGGAAGCTATCAGACTGGGGGCTACTGATTAAAAGCTGTTCCTGAAATTTTTCAGTATGTTTCCTCTTTCACACCACAAATACTTCAAGTCAGCTGTGGTCTGCCAAGTAAGTACATAAACTTCTTTCACACTCATAGGCTAAAACTAAACTCATCAGGCCAGTCACTAACGTTTACAAAGGTAGCAGTTTTCCCACTTTTCACTGATTCAACTCCTGATCATTGGCATATGCTCGTTTTAGAGACGTTCTAAAAGATTAACACATTCTGTCTTGTACTTCTCTTGATGATGTGCAATGTTTTTCTTCACCCTCAAGAAAATAATTTGCTACCAAGTTAATGATTTATTTATTCACCAACGTAAATATCCCAATCCCAATTTTTAAATCACAAATAGGGTCCTTGAGATGTTGCTATCTATGTTGGTAAAAATTACCCTGGACTAAATCATAATATGAAATAGGAATAAAACATGGGGCGGGGTGGGGGGGAGGCAAATGTCATTACATCTCTGAATCTGTCTCCTCTAATGTAAAGTATTACATTAGACTTAAAAAATAAGTCTTCAAAAATCTGTCTTTTTTCAGTACCTCAATTTCCTTAAGTAGTAGCCATGTTATTCATCTGTAACTGCTTATGCACCAAACCCTTCACCACTGGCCTCAAGAGAGAGACTCAGAGATGCTGAGGTGTCTAATCATGTATCTAGTGACCTAATTTTGATGTGAATTTGAAGACGGTCTTCAAAGTACAGTAATCTCACATGAGATAGTGAGCTCCTTAAGATGACTGATGCAAGCCTGGTGCTTTACAGTGTACAACTGACAAGCACATTTACTCTCTCATTTTATTATGTGATTGGTATTTTTAAGAAAGTGAAAACTCGGTGGGGCGCCTGGGTGGCTTGGTTGGTTGGGCGTCTGACTCTTGGTTTCAGCTTAGGTCAGGATCTCAGGGTCGTGGGATAAAGCCCTGAGTCGGGCTCCGCGCTCGGTAGGGGGCCTCTTTGGGATTCTTTCCCTCTGCCCTTCCCCCTGCTCTCTCTCAAATAAATAAATCTTAAAAAAGAAAAAAGAAAAAAAAAGAATGAAAGAAAGTGAAACTTGGAGTAAATGTCTTCAGAATCTTCAGCTTCATTCATTCTATATTAGACGTAGGCATGAATAAATTTAGGCCAATTACAACACTGTCTTTCTTAATAAAAAGAGAACATGTAAATAATATTTTTTAAATAAGAGGAATATTATTTACATATTTTTACCAAAGTATGTATGTCCAGCTCCAAAGTGGCTAACTTAAGCTAAAGATTAATTTCTGTATCTAATTGATTTCTTCTCTTACTCTTTATTTTTACGAAACTAAAAAAGAACAAACCTAGAAACTATAGGGCAATCTCTCATGAAAACCACTTTTTAATATCCTGTCAAAAGCTACTTTTAATAGATTCCAATTTCAGTAAAGGAACAAACGGATTCCTAATCTACTCTTCTGTTGTCTTTGGTTCCAAAAGGAGTTCACATTCTGTTGCAGCCCTTAGGAAGATGTCCACTAATAAGTACAAGTTTTTCTTCAGTAAGTTAAAAAAAAAAATCAGTAAGGTTTAAGAAAGAGGTACACTTTTCTACTGGTCTTTTTAAGAAATTCTGTTATCTGGGGCACCTGGGTGGCTCAGTCAGCTGTCTGCCTTCAGCTCAGGTCATGATCCTAGGGTCCTGGGATTGAGCCCTACATTGGGCTCCCTGCTCAGCAGGGAGCCTGCTTCTCCCTCTCAACCCCACTCATGCTCTTTCTATTTCTCTCTCTCTCAAATAAATAAACAAAATCTTAAAAAAAAAAAAAGAGGGGCGCCTAGGTGGCTCAGTTGGTTAAGCGAATGCCTTTGGCTCGGGTCCTGATCCTGGAGTTCTAGGACTGAGCCCTGCATCAGGCTCCCTGCTCAGCGGGGAATCTGCTTCTCCCTCTGACCCTCCTCCTTCTCGTGCTCTCTCTCATTCTCTCTCTCTCAAATAAATAAAATCTTAAAAAAAAAAGAGAGAGAGAAAAGAAAAGGAAATTCTGTTATTCTTCACCCTAAAAACTCTTTTGGCACTAAAAGTGTTAAGTTTAAAACAATACACAAAGATTTTCCCGAGCGCCTTTCGACCTGCCAGCCTGTTCAAGCTTAAATGTGGAAAAGTAGAGTCCTGTACCTTCTGCCCGTGCCATCGCACAACAAGTACACTTACTGTACATTCACACTCAGAAAGATACACATTCAGTGGCCATGACTTAATTTAGTTCCCAATTTTCATTATTTTCTTCAGTACAGAATCATGTCCGGAGGCATACTGCCTGCCCACTCTTCTCTAGATAGAAGCCATTGTGCAGATGTGCATTCACTAATACCAGCTTTGATTCAAATGCGAGTGCCTTTACTTGTTTTACACCCAAATAGTGCACTGTGGCACTGACCCCAACCCAGCACTTTCTATACTACAGCTCACAAAATAATCATTAATTTACTCTAAAATTTCTTCTCTTCGGGGCGCCTGGGTGGCTCAGTCGGTTAAGCGGCTGCCTTCGGCTCAGGTCATGATCCCAGGGTCCTGGGATCGAGCCCCATGTCCGGCTCCCTGCTCAGCAGAGAGCCTGCTTCTCCCTCTCCCTCTGCCTGCCACTCTGCCTACTTGTGCTCTCTATCTCTCTGTCAAATAAATAAATAAAATCTTTAAAAAAATAAATAAATAAAATAAAATAAAATTTCTTCTCTTCAACAGGTTTTAGTGATTAACAAACTATTACTCAGCATTTCTCCCTCAGGTACTTACGGAGATGTAAGCACTAATGGCAAGGGATGATTCACACTCTGCACACCAATGAATGGGAAATGTCGTTTGACCTCTTTATGGCAAAGCTTAACGGATCAACCAGAAAGGCCCAATCACCACACCTACCTTAAACACTACCAAAACGTCTAAGATTTCCCGGGATTAGGAAAGACATTAAAAGGATCTAATTCCATCTTCCATCTGATACATCAATTCCCTCTACTCTCTTTCCACAAATGGACCACCCTACCTCTACCCGAACACATGGATGAAAAGCATATTCAGTATCTGCCCTCCTCCCACAACGTAACTTGTTTCATCTCCAAATAGTTTTTTTTTTTTAAAGATTTTATTTATTTAACAGAGAGAGACACAGCGAGAGACGGAACACAAGAAGGGGGAGTGGGAGAGGGAGAAGCAGGCTTCCCGCGGAACAGGGAGACCGATGCGGGGCTCGATCCCAGAACCCTGGGATCATGACCTGAGCCGAAAGCTGACGCTTAATGACTGAACCACCCAGGTGCCCCTCCAAATAATGTTTATCCAGCCCTTTCTCACATTACGCTCAGATCCAGCTTCATATAACTTCCCAAGTGGGTCCTAGGTCTACTCCTCAATGATTCCTTCACGTGACAGACTTTTTTCAAAGGGTTAAAGGATGCTATCAAGTCCTCTACTCCAAGCTAAATATTCCTCTTTAACTATTTCTCACATGGTTCAGGCATCATCATAGTCCTGTTTACTCTTATGTGCTCTTCTATATCTCATTTAGATTGTGATCCCTAAATCTAAATACACGCACATGACAGGAAATACATTTCTAGAGACTTATGTGAAAAGACTAAAGACCACTTTTACTGTATCCCTTTCTAATACCGCATTTCAATTAATGCAGTTTGCAATAGAAAATAAATCTTTTTTGGTATCCATAGCACACTGATAACTCATATACCTTATCTCAATAAAAATACCACCTCTTAACATGTGTCCCTGTAAGTTTTTATCACTGAAATTTTGTATCTGAGCAAAGAGTGTGTATGAGGAATACAAAAATCTAAAGCAGACAAATGCTCCGGGCCTCGTTTTTACATTTGGAGAATATAAACAGCATGGGCTATATTGATCATGAGGTAATTAAAAGCATGAAGTAAAGGAATTTGAAAGGACAATGAGGGTGCCTGGGTGGTTCAGTTGGTTAAGCGCCTGTCTTTAGCTTGGGTCATGATCCCAGGGTCCTGGGATTGAGTCCCACATCGGGCTCCTTGCTCAGCGGGGAGCCTGCTTCTCCCTCTCCCTCTCCCCCCTGCTCGTGCTCTCTCTCTGAAATAAATAAAATCTCAAAAATGTATAGAAAAAAGGGACAACAAAAACTATAAAATATGAAAGCTTAAGCTTCTATTATCAGCACTCCAATTCTAATTTTACCAATGATGGTTTTAAAAGACCAAAAGAGAAAGCCTGCACAAATACCTTCTGAACCAGTTTTATGAGGAATTCAAAACATATCTATTTCAATTTCATATGTCCTCAACTTACTGTATCACAGCGCAACAAAAATGTGTGTGAGAATTTCAGACACTTTAAGAACATTTCATTCTCACGGCAATTACAAGGTTTATTTTATAGTTCAAAACACTAAGACATTTAGTGATTACCTGTGGTTCAAAACCCATGTCAAACATTCTGTCTGCTTCATCTAAAACAACATATGTCACTCTTCGAAGATTTGTGACCCGACCTAAGATGAGGAAAAAAAAATAAAGACAAAACGAAAACTAAAAATCAGTCACAATTCATTTTATCACTACCAAGAACTTTAAAAAACTGTAAAGGGAACTAAAATGCCTGACTTAACCAGAGGGGTAAGTTAGGTATGTTTAAACAGTGAAACGAAATTTTGGTCTACAAGATCTTAATCTAATGGCAAGTACTTTCTGACAATGGGTATATGAGGCCCTTTATTTTGTCAAACTCGTCTCTTGCATACCATCATAGGGCCTGAAGGACCTGTAAAATTCAGAAAACAGCCCTCTCCAAAACACATCATAAAACTAAGACTGAGATGAAGCATCGAGCCACATCAGCCATTATCTGACAGCATCACCTAGGAAAAAACATATTAGAGATTACAGCGTATGTGTGTAAAGCAAGTTCCAGTGCTAACTATTTTAGATGCAGAAAACCTCCTTTTTATATTAATTTATAAACTACTTCCATATAGTCAGAAGCTTCTAATGGGCATGTCAAGATATTAATGAGAAGCTATTCAACATCATTAGGTAACTAAAGTACTACACAAAAACTTCAAATACCAAATGTATTGCATATATACATTTTTCTATACAAAGATATAAATTCAATTTTATTAAATGCTCCCACTGGTTTAAATAGTAGCAAGGCGTTTCTGAGCCAGCAAAAACTAAATACATACACAGGAAAGCCTTTCTAAAGGATTAACACAAGCATTTCTATCAACTGATGAATCAATCACCTGGCAAAAACATGTATAAAATAGTTATTCAATATAAATCAAAAAGACAGATAAAGGAAAAAGGTAAAATTAATCAAGATGAATTTCAGGAGACTTAATCAATGCAGCATTGAGAAAAAAACAAGGGATTATTTTATCAGTATTCAACCCAAAACTTTTTGTATGCTGTACAGGCACAGAGGTTTATCAAACAACTTCAGTGTCACTTCGCCAACATCATGGAGAATTAGAAGTAAATGTATACAGAAATTCAAGCAGAATGCTATGAGAAACATGCATTACTCACAGTTTTTAATGTATAATGTATATACTGAATACTGCAATGGAAACCTTTGAAAGCATTTTCTTCAAAAAACTAAGAAATGAAGCCAAAATAAATGCTTCCTAATATTTAAGTATTCCATACTAACATCTGCAGCCCCCATTAGTTCTGCAAAGTTGGGAACAGCATTAAATGACCTACCTTGGATGGCTTATGTCTCGGAAGCCCAGTTCTATAAATCTTGAAGGGCCTTTCTCCACAGAAGTTAAATAATGTCAACAGTTTAGTAACAGTTTTGATAGGGAATAATTTAACAAAGCACAACATATGAGCTAAAAGACATGCAATATTTACAAAAGATAAAATTTCTTGAAGCTGCAATACCTTAATTTATCCAGTATTGTAAGAAAATACTAGCTCCTGTGGTGGAAAGAGTCTAAAGCTTAGAATAATAATAATAATAAAAGGATAGTCCACCCCCCCAACCCGTTAAAAGCAAAGCTAGGCCAAAATTGGATTAAGAATCCACGTTAAGAGCTAAAAAGATCAGATGGAGTTAGTTCTGAAAAGAAGTTGTAAATTAAATTGCAATAATATTATGAACGCTTGCAACAATAAGCTTGTTGCAAAATTTTAAGATATTACAGCTTTAAGAAGAAATAAAAAACACTTCAGTGATTTCTTGTATCTGCTTTAATAAAAATGTACAGAATTCAAAAAAGAGAAATGAGAACAAAAAAAAATACCCCTGACTTACCACTGTTAGCTGCTAACATGTCAATCATTCGACCAGGTGTGCAAACAATAATTTCAGCACCTCTTTTCAGCTCAGCAATCTAATGAAAAAGATGAAATTTTATAGTCTACTTATAACTATTACTTATTCAAAAAAATCTGAAAATACTGCCCAGGGTCCCTGCACAGCTCCATAGGGTAAAGACAGTGAGGTCTGCTTAGAAGCCTCCAAAACTTCCTGCTTAATTCTTTGGAACGCTGGTGCACAACCAGAGGAAGAGGAAGCAGCAACATGACCACATGGTGCTGTAACTTTGAACTCAATGAAAACCAGAGAATTTTACCAATTTTAATTTGACATGATCCCTCAAAACAAGGAAAGGAGCATAAGAGAGCAGCAATTAAAGCAATTATACAGACCAATTATTTCAAGTTAGGAGTTGTTTCCATTAGTGAATCATTATATAAATAAGTCACAACCAGTGTTTTAAAAATGAAATAGAATGGGAAAACCAGAATGGACTAGAGATCATAAGACTTCTGTTTGACTTCTATAGAATATTCAGGCATGTATCAAGTTATTTTTGTAAATATTATTTCTTACAATAAACTGTCATCAAAACAACTGAGGAAAATAAGCTCAGAAAACATGAAGTGTTTAGTAATAGCAACTATTCCTCAGAAAGGGTTTTGTGGTTAAATAAGTTCAGAAAATGTCACTTAATTTATCCCATTTTTCTAGTATCACAAGGCATATTTGTTATTAAAGACTAAGAAGTCCTGTGGGGAAAAAAACCCCACTTTAACATTGTATAATGTGACATTCCCAAAACTTATTTGATCACAGAACCCATTTTTCTTCCTCCTTCTAGTTAAAGCAAAATATCTAATGACTATCATTCTTTAGAAGACACTTGGAGGGGGGCCTGGGTGGCTCAGTCATTAAGCATCTGCCTTCAGCTCAGGTCATGATCCCAGGGTCCTGGAACTGAGCCCCGCATCAGGCTCCCTGCTCTGTGGGAAGCCTGCTTCTTCCTCTCCCACTCCCCCTGCTTGTGTTCCCTCTCTCGCTGTGTCTCTCTCTCTGTCAAATAAATAAATAAAATCTTTAAAAAAAAAAAAAAAGACGACACTTGGAGATGGGTACCTACCTGCTCACTGATTCCTGTTCCTCCATAAACACACACCACTCTAAGTCCCAGGGTCTTTGAAAACTTCTTACATTCTTTAGTAATCTGTAAAGCCAGTTCTCGAGTTGGAGTCATGATGACAGCTGAAAAGATAAATATGTCAAAAGACTAACCACCAAAATTCTGGAGGCTATGCTTTAAAGTGTTAAATTTAACCTCTGTAATAACATTCAAATTTCTTAGTCTAATTTTTGTTTTCATTTGTTTTATGGACCTTGGAAAATCCTATTTCAAAAGCTTTATAACAGCAGACATTGTGGTATATGATAATTTGAAGGAGATTTTAAGAACATGCTATAGAAAGATAAATGAGAGTTAAATGCCTCACTCAACCATCAGGAAAATACTTGGTTGAAAAGAATGCAAATCATTCTCAACTGCAAATCACAGAACAAAGATAATCAAGTGACTCACTGTGCTGTAGAGCCATACCTCGGTTTCCGGGAAACAACCTTGGTCTGAGGGGCAGACAGAGTAGGAATATATTGTGCCCTCTTTTTCCAAGAGAGGAGCTGAACAAATTTCCAAAACCCTACTCAAATTTGCAAAACAGATCTCTGCCAAATGAATCAAGAAATGAATCTGAAGACCTAATCCTGAATGAAATGCTGGCACTATACAGCCTTTTAAGGCCAAAAAAAAAAAAAAAGGAAATATATTTCCCTACAATCTTCCATGTTGAGTTTATTGATCCATGATACTCGCTAAGCACAAACCTCAATATAAATAAACAGATAGATGCACGAGGAGTCTACCTGCCGAGTCAGAGTTTAAAAATTGAGCTGTGCCAGGAGAGGCTGTTTTTGTACTTCTGAGATGTCACTCCAGAGCTCTGAAGATTCTCACTCCACCTGCTGGTAAGGGGAAATCAGCCCCAAAGTGCCAAATTTATAAAGGAAATGTACATAAAGACATCTTTATTGTTATAATAGAACATTATAAAGTATCAGGTCTTTCTGATTAACTGACAACAAAGGTGTTACCTGAAAAAACACTTTAATGAAAGGAACTGTACCTATTGGCCCCTCTCCTTCTTCTAATGACCTCTGATCCATGATGTGTCTAAACATGGGTAACAGAAAAGCAATGGTCTTTCCGCTTCCTGTCTTGGCAATACCAATCAAATCTCGTCCAGACATTATAGCAGGAATCGCCTGGGTTTGGATTGGCGTGGGCTTTTCATAGCCATGCCTTAAAAAGCAAAGCAAAGGAAGACAAGGTAAAAAGTGAGAACTCTGGGTCTCTCAAAGTCCCATAATAAGGTTTTCCAAAATGTGGTATATCCATACAGTGAAATAATATTTGCCAAAAAGGAATGAAGTATTGAGGCATTCTACATCACGGATGAACACTGAAATGTTATGCTAAGTGAAAGAAGCCAGTCACAAAAGACTACATTAGTACAATCCCATTTATAGGAAGTGTCCAGAATAGACAAATCTACAGACAGTAGATTCATGGCTGCTTAGGAGAGGAGAAGGCAGGGCGCCTGGGTGGCTCAGTCGTTAAGCGTCTGCCTTCGGCTCAGGTCGTGATCCCAGAGTCCTGGGATCGAGCCCCGCATCGGGCTCCCCGCTCAGCGGGGAGTCTGCTTCTCTCTCTCCCACTCCCCCTGCTTGTGTTCCCTCTCTCACTGTGTCTCTCTCTGTCAAATAAATAAAAAAATCTTAAAAAAAAAAAAAAAGGAGAGGAGAAGGCAGAAGTGTGACTATGAATGGATACAGGCCTCCTCTGGATAATGAAATGTTGTAAAATTAGATTATGGTGATGACTGTTTAACTCCATAAGTATACTAAAAATCACTGAACTGTATACTCAAAGAGTAAACTTTATGACATGTAAATGCTACCTCAATAAAGCTGTGTAAGAAAAAAATAGTAAGTTTTCCTATTAGAATAAAAATATAACAGTTAATTGTATAAAAGAACCATTCTGAATAGAAAGACATTGAAAAATGTAGATAATTGCTAACCACTTACTTTTTGAGAGAATTTAAGATCTTCATGGAAATTCCACACTGGACCCAAGATTTAATTGGTTTGGGGCAACCTTTTCCCTTGACAGTAATGCCCTCCATTTCCAACCGAAATACATTTACCTCTACAAAACAAAATCCAGATTAAAAGCTGTTAAATACTGTTCCATTAATGCCTTCTACTTTTCAGTCAGGCCCAGTAAGATTAAGAATCTTCAAATCTTTTTTTTAGTGCTACTAAAGATACCTCCACACAAAAGCTACAGGACAAAATACTGAACAGCTCACAGAGACAGTTAATACAATTAGTGCCACAACTAACTGGAGACAAAAAGAAATACTCCAATTTCTATCATTTGCTTTTATTATGTCTTATAACATCAATAAAAAACAACGATTGACAGGTAATACAGTTTTTCTCCAAGCAAGAGTTGTACAGATTATCCTTATTCTACCAGTATTACAAGATTCACATTGGTTCCTAACCCTCAAAACCCAGAAGGAAAAGGTTAACAATACTTTATTTGGTAACTTCACATAGAGTACTCTCAACCCTAAAAATCTCAACTACATGAGCCAAACTAATTTTTGCTCATTTTTAAAAATACTTCCAAAACTACACTGATTCCTCACTGGTCTGAATCTTTGCAGATGATGTTCATAACTCTCTAGAATGACTTCTCACAGTCTAGTTTCCTTTCTCACTTCTTCAGGTAAGCCATGCAAATTCCTCCTACTCATGCATCAACTCACACACCTATCCAATATTCCTCCTGAGCAAAGCAAAGCATATCCCCCTCTGTTCCCACAATAACCAATAAATGAATGAAAGAATTTTACCTTCTTGCGACATTTTTGCTAATTCTGGAACTTCAACATAAAAGTTTTTTCTGAATGGTTCATATTCAATTTTTCCATGGTCCACTGGTTCTAGAAGCTTTCTCTGTTTTGTTTGATAGCCTGTAAGAGCTGTCTGAAGATCAACCTCTTCCTCCTCTGAAGAATACTATTTAAAAAAAAAAAAGGTAAAAAAAGCTAAAACAATTACTATTTTCTCCTTACGGGAGGCAATATTCCTAGCTTTTAAAATTCTCCTCTCCTGGGGCACCTGGGTGGCTCAGATGGTTAAGCGTCTGTCTTCAGCTCAGGTCATGATCCCAGAGTCCTAGGATCTAGTCCCACATCCAGCTTCCCGCTTAGCGCGGAGTCTGTTTCTCCTTCTCCCTCTGTCCCTCCCCACCACTTGTGCTCTCTCTCTCTCTCACAAATAAAATAAAAAATCTCTAAAAAACATTTAAATAAAAAAAATAAAATCCTCCTCTCTTAAAAAAATAGAGATAAATAAAGAGAGAGAGAAAGAGAGAGAGAGAGAGAGAAATAAATAAATTAATAAATAAAATCCTCCTCTCCTAGAAAATATTCTTTGGCTTTTACTTTTTTGCATTCTGAATTCTTCAACTTTGTTTCTTTATTCTGGGCCCTGACAGAACATTCGAATGACAACATAAAGCTAAAATAACAAAAATAACTCTAATATGGCTTTAAGGAAGTTTTGATATAATTCTCTCCACACAAATCTTTACAAGGCATGTTAATAGGAAGAAATTCAATTCATTCTATCACTTTATTTCTTCCCCCACCTTATATGTCTGAGGTGAACTGATGAGGGACAGAGGAGAAGCAAAACGTGGGCATACAGAAAAAGGTCAAAGATACCAGAATGTTCTATCCACTGGCTATGCAGCAACAATACTATTGAGAATAACAAGAATTCCTCCTAACGTTATTTTCTATAATTGAAAAGCACAACTCTACCAATGTTTTCTAATAAATACTTCTAGAATATTATCATGAACAAAGTCAAAATTAATGAAGAATTACCTCCATGGCATCCTGGTCATTCTCCATCAGCTCACCTTTCTTCTTATCAGAATCTACCACTGCTTTTTTGGTTGTCACAACAGTGACAACTTTTGTGACCGTTGGCCCAGACTTCTAAAATAAAAGAGGGATATATAAAGTATTTGTAAAAGTAAAAAACAAATTGTATGCAAATGAAACACAATAACTGTCATAATTTGTAATTCGAATTAACTTAGTTACTACTGAAAACTTAATTGACAATTCTCCTTATGAATTTGTTTAAATTTTAAAAATGTAACGTAACTGCATTATATAATATATAGTTTACTGTATATTTTATATAATACTGTGTAGTCTAATGTTATTTTATATAATATGTAAAGTTATATAACATCTGATATTGTAATACAGTTCATTTAAAAAATACCACTAAACGGTACTTTTCACTCACTAGACAAGCCAGACACTGTTCAGGGAACTTATAATAAATCAATAAACAAAGCAGATAAAGGTCACAGCTCTTAGGGAGCTTTTATTTTACAAGAAGGGAAAAACAATAAAGACAGTAAAAAGCTAAACTATATATTCTGTCAAAAGCTAACAAGTATTATTAAAAAAAAGAAACACTATGGGAAAGGGGGTCAAGCATGAAAAATAAAAGTGGGGAAGAAGTCTGGAGAGGACCTACTGAGAAGTCAACAATAAGCAAAGATACCAAACAAAGATGGTGGTGATAAGAGTGATTTCTCAAAGGCTTACAGCTTCAACTCCCAAGCAACTACAGTACTGAGAAAAAGTACTAGCATTTCTGAGATGGGGGAGGAAATAACTTTCTAAAGTCAGGCAAGTCAGCAGTAGGTCAGTGCGACAGTAATTTAAGTTACCCAATTAGGAATACTGGATAAACCTTTAAAAATAAGAGAAAATGGCAAATGGCATACCTTTTCATTTCCCCCACCACCTTTCACACTTCTCATATTAAACTTCTTTACTTCCTCTTTTACTTCTTCCATGTAAGCATCTAATGGATCTAACTCCTCACCCTCCATTTCATTTCCTTCCTTTTCAGCCTCTGCAGGATCATCTTCATCATCTAAAATAGGAGAATCACTTTTCTGTACACACATTTCCAAAGGAAATACTTCATAATCACATCGCAGCCCACCACTACCCATTCTCTCCCTGCCCAAATGCCCTCCCTTCCAATCAACCCAGTGCAAATACTCACACTTATGAGTTTAATCAAGCATGTATCAGTTTTAAATAGTAATAATGATAAATTATAAGGTAAATTGAAAAAAGCTAGGACTAAAAAACTCCTAAATGGTAGGTTTCTTTTCTTTCAATTACTTTTTATTTATTTTTTATTTTTTTTAAAGATCTTATTTATTTATTTGACAGAGAAAAAGAGCATGAGCAGAAGGGGAGCAGCAGGGAGAAGGAGACACAGGCTCTGAGCAGGGAGTCCAATTCGGGGCTCCATCCCAGGACCTTGGATCATGATCTGAGTTGAAGGCAGACACTTAACCAACTGAGCCACCCAGGTGTCCCGGAACAATTACCTTTTTTTAAAATCAGAGGAAAAAGTATTTTAAATTCAAGACAATCTAACTTTTTTTCATATAACTAAGACATCATTTCCCCTTAAAGGTACAATCCCTTCATCTATTTAAACTACTCTGTGGAACTTTCACAAAAACCGAAAAATTCACTGACTTTTCACAGAAAAATGGAACAAAATTCCAGTTTCCTATAAAATTTCACACTCATCTACTTCACTAAAACCTCAAGTCAAAATCACATATGGCAGGGAAATATTTCTAAGTTATGAAAAATCAGGAGGGACCTGAAAACATGCTCTTAATTTACCTTCAATACTAACATTATTTGTAGTTTAATAATTAAAGAGCTATTTACTGACTATGCCCATAAGAACCCAGCTATCCAGTCTAAGGTAAAATCAGTAATCCTTATTGAACAGTACCCTACAATTTACAAATTAACATAAATATTTACAAGAGATTTAATATCTCATTATGAATCCAGCAATTCCACTTCTAGGTATATATTCAAAAGAACCAAAAGCAGGTATTCAAAGAGATATTGGCACATTATTCATAGCAACATTTTTCACAACAAAGGGTGAAACAATCCACATAGCCAACAGAGAAATAGGTAAACACAAAATGGACTCAGCCATAAAAAAGGAATGAAATTGTTATACATGCCACAACATGGAAGAACCTTGAGGACATTATACTGAGTGAAATAAGCCCAGATCCAAAAGGACAAAGACTATATGATTGCACTTATATAAGGTACCTGGAATACGCAAAGTGACAGATTACCAGGGATAAGGAGGTGGAGAGTAGGGCAGGATGGGGAGTAATCTTTATTGGGTACAGGGGGCACCTAGTTGGATCAGTCAGTGGACCGTGCAACTCTTGATCTCAGAGTTGTGGGTTCAAGCCTTACATTGGGTATAGCAATTACTTAAGTTTTTAAAAATCTTAAAAAAAAAAAAAAAAGAAAGGAAAAGAAAACAGAGAAAAAAAGAAATCTGGGGATGCCTGGTGGCTCAGTCGGTTAAGTGGCTGCCTTCGGTTCAGGTCACGATCCCGGGGTCCTGGAATCGAGTCCCACATTGGGCTCACTGCTCAGTGGGGCACCTGCTTCTCCCTCTGCCTACAACTTCCCCTGCTTGTGTGCACATGCTCTCCCTCTCTCTGACAAATAAATAAAATATTTAAAAAAAAATCTATACTGTGTAGAGTTTCTGTTTTGAATGATGAAAAAGTTCTAGAAATGGATAGTGGTGACGGATGATGAACAGCACCATGAATGTATGTAATACCAAAGAACTGTACACTTAAAAATGGTTAAAATGTGGGCTCCTGGGTGGGTAGGTCAGTTGAGCGTCTGACTCTTGATTTTAGCTCAGGTCATGATCTCGGGGTCCTGGGATCCAGCCCTGTGTCAGGCTCCTCACTCAACGGGGAGTCTACTTGAGGTTTCTCTCTCCCTCTGCCACTCCCCCTGATCATTCTCACATGCTCTCGCGCTCTCTTTCTCATTCAAATGGACAGATCTTTAAAAAAAATATTGGGGCACCTGGGTGGCTCCATCGGTTAAGCAACTGACTCTTGATTTTGGCTCAGATCGTGATCTCACAGTTGTGGGATTCAAGCCCTGAGTCCGGCTTCATGCTAAGTCTGCTTCAGATTCTCTCTCCTTCTCTCTGTTCCTCCCCCTACCCATTCACACTCATGCTCTCTCTCAAATAAATAAATAAGTAAATAAATCATTAAAAAATGTATTTAAAAAAAATGGTTGGAGTGCCTGGGTGACTCAGTTGGTTAAGCCACGGGTTCCTGAGCCACCTGAGCTACCTTCGGCTCAGGTCATGATCCTGGGACCCTGGGATCGAGCCCCGCGTTGGGCTCCCTGCTCAGTGCGGAATCTGCTTCTCTCTCTCCCCTCTGCCCCTTCCCCCTGCTCATGCTAATAATATCTTTAAAAAAAAAAAAGGTTAAAATGTTATATTTTCCACAGTAAAAAGTAGCCTAAAAATTCCCAGCATGAAATATTACTCATATTTCTAGAATATGCTACATGAATTGTTATATAGGCTATTAGTCTAACAAATGAATATACCATCATCATCTTCTAAACTCCATTTTTTCCCTTGTTTCATCTCTTCAATTTCCTTTTTCAGTTCCCCTATGTTTTCCATGGCCTTTTTACGCTGCTCTTCTCGCCATTTTTCTACTCTTTCTTTTCGCTTTCTCATTTCTTCTTCCAGCTTATTCTGATCAAAGTTCTTGGGGAAAATGAGAGATACAGAGGGAAACAAAGATTAACAACTTTATTCCAGAGACATTCCAAAAAAGTTCTCCAAATTATAAAAAAGGAAAAGGAAAAACAGCTGTATTTACAAACTCAATTTAGACCAGATTTAGATCACACATCTTTTTTTTTTTTTGAGTGTTTATAGTAGCTTTATTTATAATAGCTCCCAAATTGAAACAATTGCAGGGACACATCTTTTAAATATACCCACGAATATGCCAGCAAAATGAAATCACAATGAAAAGCATCTTCAACTAAGAAAGCAGACAGACTTCAAACATGATAAACTAATCTCATTTTAATTTCAGGCAAGATGCTAACATGAATCCACTTTCTTCCTCAAACTAGAAACTAGATGAATTAACAAGGAAAATTCCCCAGTTATTAGTTATTCTCAACTTTAAATCCTCTAAACTCCTCAAAGATTGCCTCCATGAAAAAGAAATTTTCTATTACAAATTAGTGAGTAAGTGAAAGCTATTTATCAACATGATTAAAAAGTTATGGTCTTTAAGTCTTTAGGTCTAAGTTTCCTGGAAACAGCCATTCCAAAGACTTTATCAAGATGATTAATAATCCTCTGGAAAGGAGAAAGCAAACCATTTTTACAGGCATAAGCAGGAACTCAATGACTAAACATCGTAGAAATAAAAAATTGATGGGCGCCTGGGTGGCTCAGTTGGCTAAGCAACTGCCTTCGGCTCAGGTCATGATCCTGGAGTCCCGGGATCGAGTCCCACATCAGGCTCCCTGCTCGGCAGGGAGTCTGCTTCTCCCTCTGACCCTCTTCCCACTCGTGCTCTCTATCTCTCATTCTCTCTCTCTCAAATAAATGAAATCTTTAAAAAAAAAAACTGACATATGCTGGGGCGCCTGGGTGGGTCAGTCAGCTAAGCGTCTGCCTTCGGCTCAGGTCATGGTCCCAGGGTCCTGGGATCGAGCCCCACATCGGGCTCCCTGCTCCGCGGGAGTCTGCTAGTCCCTTTCCATCTGCCCCTGCCTCATCTCATGCTCTGTCTCTCTCTCAAATAAAAAAATTGTTTTTAATTTACATATGCTATCATTATAGATACAGAAATACATACATCAAAAAACAGTCCAAGAAAATACCACAAAATTTTAATGGTGACTTGAACCTAATATAACACTGGATGTTAACTACCCTGGAATTAAAATTAAAAACTTAATTAAAAAAAAAAAATTTAGGTCACCTGGCTGGCTCAGTCAGAAGAACATGCGACACTTAATCTTAGTGTTGTGAGATGGGTACAGACCCACATTGGGTGAGGAGATAAATAAACTTAAAAAAAAAAAGGTATACAACTCTTTTGGAGGGTACTTTGATACTATTTATCAAAATGTTAAATGCATATACCCACTGACAAAACCATTTCACTGATTCCAATTCACCCTATACTATATTTACAAAAGACATGTGTAAAAGGATTCATGTACCACTCTTCATAATGAAGACTGGAAATAACCTAAATGTCCATTAAAGGTGATTACTTTGTTTCAACAGAACACTATGCAGGCATTAAAAACAATGAGCTATATCTATATATGCAGTTACAGAAGATCTCCAATATATAACAAATGAAAACAAGGCACACTATTTAAGTTGGATGGTGGGTATACCACTGTGTATTCTTCCTCAGACCATATACATTGATAAAATAATGCATAACTTAAAAATGAACAAAAGCAGGTCACCCGGCAAGCTCAGTCAGTGGAGCCTGCAACTCCCAATCTGGGGGTTGAGTTTGAGCCCCACAATGGGAGTAGAGATTACTTAATAAAAAACAAATAAATAAATAAGGAACAAAAGCAAGGTACAGAATAGTACATATAGTATGATCATATTTTGTTAAGTAAAAGCAGATAACATATATAGATATGCAATATTTGAGAAAAAAAATTTTCTAATAGGGACAGCTTTCATTTTTTTTTTTTTACATACTATCATTTATCTCAAAATAAAAACAGGGATGCCTGGGTGGCTCAGTCGGTTAAGCATCTGCCTTCAGCTCAGGTCATAATCCCGGGGTTTGGGGATCAAGCCCATGTCAGGATCTTTGTTCAGCAGAGAGTCTGCTTCTCCCTCTCCCTCTCTCTCTGCTGCTCCCCCGGCTTGTGCTCTCTCACTCTCTCAAATAAATAAATAAAATCTTTAAAAATAAATAAATAAAATAAAAATATTTAGGGGCACCTAGCTGGCTCAGTCAGTAGGGCTCTTGATCTCACGGTCATGAGCTCAAGTCCCAGGTTGGATGTGGATCCTACTTAATAAAACAAAATAAACCATATAGCAATAAAAAAACCCTGACAGTTTGTGATCACGGACACAAAAATCTGATATTATACAATTATTTAGTTAGTAAACATACGCCAGCATCTTTTTCTTTTTCATCCTCCTTGTCATCTTTGTCTTTTTTCTTCTCTTTAGAACTTTCCCCACTATCTGTTTTTTCTTTGGACCTAGACCTACCAAAAAAGAGAAAAAGAAACATCATCTATTTATGCTTGGAAACATTCACATTTAAAATACACTTAAAGGAGGAGCCTGAGTGACTCAGTCAAGTGTTCAACTATTGATTTCAGCTCAGGTTGTGATCTCAGAATCATGGGGATCGAGCCCCACGTCCAGTTCTGTGCTGAGCGTGGAGTCTGCTTAATATTCTCTCCCTCTGCCCCTCCCCGCACCCCACTTACATGCACGCGCACTCACTCTCTCTCTCAAAAACAAAATAAATAAATAAAATAAAATACGTTTAAAGACTTGCATTTTACTTTTTAGGTAAGAAACTTCCAAAAGTGAACTTCACTTTTATACTAATAAACACCTTGGAAATATAATGAAAATTAAATCCTATAACATTAGTTACAAATATTATTAAATATTTGGTAGTTTGGCCAAGAAAAAGTAGACCTATCATATAAAAATGACAAAATTTAAATAGGAGAGATAAAATTTAACACACAGTGAAATTTACCAAAACATTAACATTCTCCAAGATAATTTTTAATTCATTTAAAAATTAATAAAGTTTAAGTGCCGGGTTGCTCAGTTCGTTAAGCATCTGCCTTTGGCTCGGGTCATGATCTCAGGGTCCAGGGATCGAGTTCTGCATCAGGTGCCTTGCTCAGCAGGACATCTGCTTCTCCCTCTCACTCTCCTTATATACTCTCTCTCCCCAACAAATAAATAAAATCTTAATTAATAAGGTTTAAAACCCCAAGAGGCCTTGCATTTCACCCCCATGTTTGGTATCTTGTAAGTAAAAAAAAAATTTCTTGGGGTGCCTGGGTGGCTCAGTTGGTTAAGCATCTGCCTTTGGCTCAGGTCATGATCTCAGGGTCCTGGGATTGAGTCCTGTGTCGGGCTCCCTGCTCAGTGAGGAGTCGGCTTCTTCCTCTCCCTCTGCCCCTCCCCCTTGCTGATGCACTCTCTCTAAAATAAGTACATAAAATCTTTAAAAAAAAAAAAGAAAAAAACTTAATTTGAATGCAATCAATTCAGTCTTCTTTCTCCCCCTTTAAAAAAAATTAGTGCTTTTTTTAAACCTTCCAGATTTGATGAAGATATCCAGAGGTAAAGAAGATATTCTCTAGTATAAACTTTTTTAAAAAGTTTACAATTATGCCATCGAATTTGGTCTTTAATCTGCTTTTATGTACAGAATGAGGTAGGTGGTCCTATTTCATTATATTGTAGCAAGTGTCCCTAGTAGCACTTTTTTTTTTTTTAAGTAGGCTCCACACTGAGCTTGAACTCACAACCCTGAGATCAAGACCTGAGTTGATATCAAGAGTCTGATGCTTAACCAACTGAGCCACCCAGGCACTCCCCCGCACCCCAAGTATTACTTACTTAAAGAACTTTTTCCCACTAATTACACTTGTCACCACTGTCATTTATTAAATGACCATGTATGTGGGGATCTGTTTCTGGGCTCTTTATGTGGTTCCAATGATCTATTTGTCTATCTCTACACTAAAACCACATTTAATTTGGACAACTTTATGACAAATTTTAATATCTGGTAGAGCAAGCCCTCCTATCTTGTTCTTAAAGATTGTTTATGCCCTTGCATTTCTGATTTTATAATCAGTTTGTAAAATACTTTTCATGTATGCTAAGAACTTTTAAACATGAATATGTTTTGAATAAAACGCTTTTCCTAAATCTACTTAGATAAGCATGACTTTTCTCCTTGAATCCTAACATAAATAATTACACTGATTGATTTTCACTCTTTTTTCAAGAAGATTTTATTTACTCATTTGAGAGAAAGCACAAGCAGGGGGAGGGGCAGAGGGAGAGAGAAGCAGATACCCCGCTGAGCAGGGAGCCCACCACAGAGTTCAAGTTCCAGGACCCCAGGATCATGATTTGAGCCGAAGGCAGACACTTAAGTCCAAGAGCCCTTGGACTGACTGATTTTCTAATGTTAAACCAACCTTCCATTCCTGGAATAAATCCAAATAGTTCATAATTATTTTCTTTATATATTTTTTGATTCAGTGTAATAACCTTTATGTATAGGTTAAATATAGCCTATAATTGTCTACTCATACTGCCCTTCTCAGGTTTTAACATCTATGTTCTTCTCAATACATAACATGAATTGATGTTTCTTCTTTAAGTCTCTGTTCATCAAAAGTATCATTACAGAGCAAAAAGACAAACCACAGAGTAAAATATATGCGCCATTCATATAAATGACAATCAACAACCATCCAGGGTATTTAAAAGCAACAACAAAAACCTCCTCCAAGTCAATTTTTTTTTTAATTTTTTGGGGAAGATTTTATTTATTTATTTGACAGCGAGAGAGCAAGCATAAGCAGGGGGAGCAGCAGAGGGAGAGGGAGAAGCAGGCTCCTCGCTGAGCAGGGAGCCCAATGCGGGACTCGATCCCAGGACTGGGATCATGACCTGCGCTAAAGGCAGACGCTTAACCGACTGAGCCACCCGGGCGTCCCTCCAAGTCAATTTTTAAAGAAACAACTCAACAGGAAAATAAGCAAAAGCTTTTAACATATTTCAGAAAAGAAGAAATACAAATGACCAATAAACATATGAAGAGATGTTCAACCTCACTGGTCATCAAAGAAATACAAATTAAAACCACAATAATACTATGTCTAACCAATTAAAAAAATGAATAGGACTGACAATACCAAATACTGGGAAGGGTATGGAGCAACACAATTACACTGCTCATGAGAATACAATTAGTATACCCCCTTTGGAAAGCATTTGGGATTATTCAATAAAAATGAAGCTATGCTGGGTTGGCTAGATGGCTCAGTCGGTTGAGCAAGCGACTCCTGATTTCAGCTCAGGTCATGATCTCAGGTTTGTTGGGCTCCGCATTCAGCAGGGAGTCTACTGGAGATTCTCTCTCCCTCTGCCCCTCCCCCTGCTCGCGTGACTTGCGCTCACTCTCTCCCTCAAATAATTTAAAAAAAAAATAATCAAGCGCGGAGCCTGGGCTCCCTGCTCAGCGGGACGCCTGCTTCTCCCTCTCCCACTCCCCCTGCTTGTGTTCCCTCTTTCACTGTGTCTCTCTCTGTCATATAAATAAATTAAAAAATCTTTTAAAAAAAATAAAAAAATAATTAAGCTATGTTTACTCTATGACCATATAATTTCACTCCTAGATATACACCCCAGGGAAACTCATGCACATGTATACTAGGACACACGTATATATAAAAATGTTCATAATAGGGGCGCCTGGGTCGCTCAGTCGTTAAGCATCTGCCTTCAGCTCAGGTCATAATCCCAGGTCCTGGGATCAAGCCCCGCATCAGGTACCCTGCTTGGCAGGAGGCCTGCTTCTCCCTCTCCCATTCCCCCTGCTTGTGTTCGCTCTCTCAATGTGTCTCTGTCAAATAAATAAATTTTAAAAAATCTTAAAAAAAAAGTTCATAATAGCCTAAAACAACCCAAAAAACAAAACACAACCAAAAAAAAAACCCAAAACAACCCAAACACCGACCTCAGTAGAATGGATAAATAGTAGTATATTTACGCCACAGAAAAGTATTCAGCAATGAAAACAAACTAGTTATAAGCAACACAGATGAGTCTCAAATAATGATTAACAAAGATACAAAAGAATACGGGACTCTTTCAAGTTAAGAAACATATAGACCTAAACTATTATTTTTTTCAAATGTGAACACAGTTGCAAAACTATGAAGAAATACAAAGAAATTACAAGTACAAAAGTCAGGACTGGTTTTATCTAGGGTAGTAGAGAGCTGGGATTATAGAAAGGACATGGAGGGCTTCTGGAGATACTGACATGTTGTACTTCTTATCCTTGGTGGTGGTTACATGGATACTGCTTTATAATTATTTAATAAACTGCATGTTCACATTTCATTCACTTTTCTGAATTTATATTTTACTTTTAACTCAAAATAATCCCAATGGGGTGGAGCGCCTGGGTGGCTCAGTCATTAAGTGTCTGCCTTTGGCTCAGGTCATGATCCCAAGGTCCTGGGATTGAGCCCCGCATCGGGCAGCCTGCTTCTCCCTCTCCCACTCCCCCTGCTTGTGTTCCCTCTCTCGCTGTGTCTCTCTCTGTCAAATAAATAAAATCTTTAAAAATAATAATAATAATCCCAATGGGCATTATTATACTGACATTGGTAAAAGTAAAATTAATGACATGATAAAAACACTCATGATTAGTATGAATATACAGAAAACAGATACAAATTCATTTATCAACTCTACTCTGTCACCACTTTAGAAAGAGGCAAAGAACAAACCACTGAAAAGAGAAATATAAAGCGTAAACATGCTATGTCTAATAGATATAAATAATATCTTGAAATTGAATGGTACTGGCATTCTAAGGAAACACGTACATTTAACTTAACACAAGCAAAATTCACATCTATCCTGAAAAGCAATTCAGCAATGCATTATCGTGAGTTAAAAAGTTGTCAGAAATGCTAAGAACATCATTTCAAAGGAAAAACAGAGCTCCTAAAAAGATGTTTATACAGTATATTCCTGACCATTAACAGTAGGTATTAAATGAATAAGAGAACAATGCATTACGAACGTTAAAAGTAACTGAATCTAGGGGCGCCTGGAGTTAAGCGTCTGCCTTCGGCTCAGGTCGTGATCCCAGGGTCCTGGGATCGAGCCCTGCATCGGGCTCCCTGTTCAGCGGGAAGCCTGCTTCTCCCTCTCCCACTCCCCCTGCTTGTGTTCCCTCTCTCTCTGTGTCTCTCTCTGTCAAATAATAAATAAAATCTTAAAAAAAAAAAAAAAGTAACTGAATCTAGTATCTTCCAATTGAATTATAAGCTTTATAATCTATTAAAACTCAACCAACAGTTGATAGTAGGAGCCAACGTCAGTAATTATTTATAAAAGATTTTTTTTAAAAAAGGAAGGAAGAGGGAAGAGTCAGTTCCCAAACTGCATGAGAGATACAGTCCAACAATAACATTACCTATTCTCAGCTTTCTTGCTTTTATTGCCAGGACTAGAGGATCTGGATCGCCGGCCTCGGCTTCTACTCCTTGAGCGTCTCCTGTCTCGACTTCGAGATCTTCTTCGTTCTCGACTTCTGTCTCTCTCTCTACTTCTGGAACGCCTGAAAGGAGAACACTTTTCACTCATTCTATGACCAAGTAGAGTTCCTTTCAGATAATGGTTCTGTCCCATGTTGAAAGAAGCTTCTTTACCATTATTAAAGGCTGATTTCAATTAACCATCAAATCAGGTAAAAAGCGAACAAGTAAAGCCAATTCTTAGAAGTGGGTAATGAAAAAAATGAGGATACTAATTCCAAAATGATATTTGTTGAAAAACATAGCAAATCTGTGAAATAAATCTGTCTTTTTGAAATCTATGGTCTACAGTAGAAAATCTAAATTTCAAAGTCAGCCAAAACCTAAGTATAAGGATGGGTACAATGGGGCTATGGAAAGATCACAGATATGAAGACTAGGAGACAATTTCTGTTCTAGAGCTCATAGTGACATGACACATAGGGCAGATCAACTCTCTGGGTCACAGTCTTCTCATCTATATAATATGGAGACTCCACTTAGATAATCTCAAAATCCTTCTTGCTCTAAAACCTTGTAATTCTACTTTCACTCCTGAAAGTCAAAAGACCAAATCTTAAATAAATCAATTTCACTTAACACATACTTGACTGAATTATATGAAACTGTTCCTGGGACCACATAATATGAAACTAAGTTAGCACAATCCACATTTTCATAAATGAATATTTTCCCTGAGTACCATGTAATACCTTTGCAATTTCTCCTTCCAATGTTTGCAGAAGAGTTTTTTCTGTGATCAGCTCACAGCACCTGTACAACCTTGTCTTCTTTCCTATTATAATAAGAAACTTAGCAAATAATTTTTTGGTGTGGAGAAGATTATTTTTATTTACAATGTTCTCCATCTCTAGAAAGGTTACAGCTGCTTGACTAGTGCCAAGGAATATGTAAGCAAGTAAAAGCAAAATAAAAATTAGGAAGTCCTTTTGTTTAAAAAAGTTTTTTTTAAGGGCGCCTGGGTGGCTTAGTTGTTAAGCATCTGCCTTTGGCTCAGGTCGTGATCCCGGGGTCCTGGGATCGAGCCCGGGGTCCTGGAATCGAGCCCCGCGTCAGGCTTCCTGCTCAGTGGGAGGCCTGCTTCTCCCACTCCCACTCCCCTTGCTTGTGTTCCCTCTCTGGCTATGTATCTCTCTGTCAAATAAATAAATAAAATCTTAAAAAAGAAAAAAAGTTGTTGTTGTTTTTTTTAAACAGTGTCAAACAGAGACACACCTGACTGGCTCAGTTGGTAGAGTATGCAACACTTGATCTTGAGGTTGTAAGTTCAAGTCCCACATTATGTGCAGAGATTACTTAAAAATAAAAGCTTTAAACTAAATAAATAAATAGAATCTTTTTTAGAAATTAAAAAATGGGGGGCTTCCTGATTGGCTCAGTCGGCAGAGCATGCAACTCTTGATCTCAGGGTTTTACGTTTAAGCCCCACGTTGGATAGAGATTACTTAAAAATAAAAAGCTTTAAAAAATACCTTTTTTAAAATTTTTTTATTTTATTTTTTTTAAGATTTTATTTATTTATTTGAGACAGAGAGAGAGAATGAGAGAGAGAAAGCACATGAGAGGGGGGAGGGTCAGAGAGAAAGGCCGACTCCCCACTGAGCAGGGAGCCCATCGCGGGACTCGATCCAGGGACTCCAGGATCATGACCTGAGCCGAAGGCAGTCGCTTAACCAACTGAGCCACCCAGGCGCCCAATATCTTTTTTTTTTAAAGTGTCAAACAGCAAGCAGGGCTTTTCCTTCTCCTGTTGGCTTTAGTGGCTGCTCTGAACACAGTGGTCAGCTCTCTTGGGACAGAATTAGAACAGAACCGCCTTGATGACATATTACCTGAGAGTCTTTGCTCCCGGCAAAGCACCTCTGGACCTAATCAAACGAGCTGGGGTCAAAGCAGAGTACCCACAAAAGGGCCACTAAATTCCAGTCCAAGTCATACTTGTGAACAAGCCCAACTTAGCTGAGAAGGCCCAATTTATCATGAGTCTTTAGGAGACTAATGTCTTACCTCAGGCGCTTCCGGTCTCTTGACCGAGATCTTCTTTTATCCCTGCTACGAGACCTCTCTCTTCTTCTGTCTCTATCTCTGCTTCTAGACCGTCTGTCATCTCCACGTTTACTTCTTTTGTCTGAGGGTGAGCGACTTCTAGAACGACTTCCAGAGCGCCCCCTTGATGCTGATCGCTTCCGATAGTGGCTAAAAGATTAAGTTCAAGATTAAGTTTAGCAAACACAAGTAGTAGCTTCCATTATATTTTAATTAATCACCTTTTCCCAAAAGATCTCAGCAAACAATGAAAGGACTTTTATTCATCAACTCTTAAAATTACGGGAAAGTAATGACCCCTGCAGCTATAGTCCATGTAGACAGAGGAAAACTATCCTGAAAGGGAAACAACAACAGTAAAAAGAACAGACCAAACTCCTGCCTTTGGGCCCCAAGCAACTTGCATTCTGGTAAAGGAAGAGATGACAGACAAGTAAAGAAATAAATACATAATATGTCACGTGGTACTATGGAGAGAAACACATCAGAGTAAATCAAAGAGAAAGGATGGGAGGTAGGAGGTTTGCTATTTTATACCAGGTGTTAAGAGAAAAACTTGCTAATAAACAGACATTTCAGAGGTTTGAAGAAAATAAAAGGAACCGTGTAGATACGAGGGGGAGAAACTTTTCAGGCAAAAGGCATCGCAAGTACAAAGTTGCTGAGAAGGAAGCTTGGCTTGTGTGTCCAAGGAACAGCAAGGAAGGCAGACGTGGCTGGGGCTGAATGACCAAGAAAAGTGCCACGAGATGAGGTCAGAAATACAGCAGGGTGACCAAACAGGGAGGGCTCTGCCGAGCCTCATGGGTCGTTCTAAGGACTTCTTCTTTCACTCTGAGTAAGTTGAGAAGTTATTGGAAGATTCTAAGTAGAGGAGTAATGTTACCGCACTAATATTTTTAAAGCATTAGTCTGGCTGCTGAGGGGAGAACAAACTGAAGGAAGTCAAGTGCAGAAGCAGGGAAAAGAGGTGGGAAGCTATAGCAATCATCCAAGTAAGAGAGTGCTGGGTTGGTTGAGAATGTCAGGAGTAGAATTTCTAGGAAGTGTCAAAATCTAGAGATTGTGAAACTAGAACTGACTGATTTAAGTCTTAATTCAATGCCAAGTGTGACAGCAAGGGAGAAGTTGTGGGTGTCTCTGAGATACCTGGCTGGACCAAGTAGATAGATGAAGTTATTTACTAAGATGGGAAGCCTGAGGGAAGATCACATATAGGGGGTGGGGGGGGATCATGATAGTAGGCATTCACATGGAGATGTACAGTAGATGGTTGAAATATGAATCTAGAGTTCACAAAGGGAGTCATCAGTGTACAAAGGCTACTTAAAGCAATAAATATGGATAAAATGGCTCAGGACTAAGTGCACTCATTATCCCTCAAGCACCTGAAATTCGATGTGTAGAAACCCAAACTTAGTACCTTTGCCTCCCCAAACCATTTATCAACCCAACTTCCAGTCAGTAGTCTCAAAATATGTTATATTCAATATTTTTCTCATTCTACACAACCAGTAAAACACCAAGTATCACCAATTTCACCTCTGTAATTCTCTTCACATTATATCACCTCCTCAGAGTTCCCATTGTCACTACTCCACATCAGAACTATGCAGTTACGGTATTTTAGAAGACCCCTGGTCTTCTCGCTTCTATTCCCTTTTGCCTGAAATCTGTTTTACTCATTGCTGCAATGGTAATCTTCATAAAGCAGAGTTCTGACATTATATAAACATACCCACACATTTCTTACTCAAAATCTTCAAAGGCTCTTAAATTCTTACCTTCAAGATTTTATTTATGTGACAGAGAAAGAGAGAAAAAGTACAAGCAGGGGGAGCAGCAGAGGAAGAGGGAGAAGCAGGCTCTCCAGTGAGCAGGGAGCCCGATATGGGGTTCGATCCCAGGACCCTGGGATCATGACCTGAGCCAAAGGCAGACGCTTAACCACCTGAATCACCTGGGCACCCCTCAAAGTTTTTAACTTCAAAACTAAACCTACAGGGCGCCTGGGTGGCTCAGTTCGTTAAGTGACTGCCTTCGGCTCAGGTCATGATCCTGGAGTCCCGGGATCGAGTCCCACATCGGGCTCCCTGCTCAGCAGGGTGTCTGCTTCTCCCTCTGACCCTCTTCCCTCTCGTGCTCTCTATCTTTCATTCTCTCTCTCTCTCGAATAAATAAAAATAAAATCTTAAAAAAAAAAAAAAACCTAAATCTACAGGGGCGCCTGGGTGGCCCAGTCGTTAAGCGTCTGCCTTCGGCTCAGCTCATGATCCCAGGGTCCTGGGATCGAGCCCCGCATCGGGCTCCTTGCTCAGTGGGAAGCCTGCTTCTTCTCCCTTTCCCTCTCCCCCTGCTTGCATTCCCTCTTGCTGTCTCTCTCTCTGTCAAATAAATAAATAAAATCTTTAAAAAAATAAAAAATAATAAAAAATAAAAAAACTAAATCTACAATCCACCCACATTCTGGACCCAACTTCCTTTTAGAACCTACCCCCTACCACTTTTCTTCAACCCTCTATGACACCTACATACGTAGGCAAACTGGGCTCTTATTTCTGGAACACCTTGCTCCATCTCATCTCTGAGCCTTTCATAAGTTCCTGAACTAACCTAGAGCACAAGCCATGCAGGCAGGGGAGAAGGCTAAAGAGCTGGAAGAGGCTTCCTTGTGAAGGGCCCTGAAGGCTGTGCTTAAGAGTCTGACTTTATCTTGGAAGCATTAAAAACCAACAGGGATGAAAACAAAGGAATGACATGATCTTTATTTCACAAATGTTACTCTAGCTGCAGTGTGAGGAATCTATTAGGAGAGCAAGATCACAGGAAGATAATCAACTTGAGGCAAGTGTAGCAGTCTAAGCACTAAATGATTCGGTCCTGGATTAAGTCAGGGAGAGCAGAAATGGAGACAGGGTGTAGAATCTTACTGGGTTTAGACAGTATGAGAGAAAAATTAATCAAATAAACTATCACTTCCAAGTTTCTGGTCTGAGTAGCCGGATGAACAGCAATGCCTTCAAGGAGATTTAAAAGACCTGCACAGAAATCCTCTGTAAATATACAACTATTCTTTGTTTATCCAGGCGATGGTTACTCAGTTTATGGATCTGCTAAATATCATCTAGCTCTACCCTAAGTTTTATCCATTTCCCTGAACATTAATTGTATCTCAGTAAACTACTATTACTTATTATTTATAACCCAGATAAAAAAGATCTTTCATTCACTGCTAAATATAAAGCAAATACTCATCTTTAAGGTAAAAACCTCAAGGTCCCAAACCACGTAACAATCTAAAGTTCTGAAGAGATACCAGAATTCTTTTTTAAGATTTTATTTATTCATTTGACAGAGAGAGACAGTGAGAGAAGAGAACACAAGCAAGGGGAGTGGGAGAGGGAGAAGCAGGCTCCCCGCTGAGCAGGAAGGCCAATGTGGGGCTTGATGTGGGACTCGATCCCAGGACCCTGGGATCATGATCTGAGCCGAAGGCAGACGCTTAACGACTGAGCCACCCAGGCGCCCCAACAAATATCAGAATTCTAATAAGACCTCCCAATCCACAGTTTTAAAAGGACAGAAAACACATAACAAAGAAATATATCTATCTGCGAAATAAATCTCCATGAAACAAGTATTTATTGTAGCCCACTAAAAGCCTAGTCATGTTCAATGTTGTAGGTGATGTAAAAATGTTTAGTCTCCAGCTTTCAACTGACTTGGGAAAATACCAGACACGCACAAAGAACTAAAACAGCAACCGGCGCCAAGGAAACGTGGAAAACGCGAACTGGTAAGAAATTCAACTGGGATCACTACTGAGGGATCACGGTGGGCTTCGTGGAAACGGCGGGATGTGGTGCCCGATCACTGGCCCCCTGGAGGAGTGGTCCCGCTCCAGGGACTGCAACGGGCGATGGCAGTGCAGGGAACCCTGTGAGCGTCACCCGCCCAAGTACAGTCACTTCCTCGGCCGAGGTCTCCTTGCCTCTCCGGTGGCCGCGGACAGCGCCGGCCCCACGTGGGGCCGCACCGGCTCAGGCCTGGTCCCGCTGCCACCTCAACTCCCGCCTCTTTCCCCCAGCCCGAGAAAGCCGCCCGCCCGCTCGCCCGCTCGGCGCGCCGCCTCACCGTGACTCCCGGCCCATGCTGCCCGCCGAGGGAAAAGCGGCGCCCTTTGGGACAACGCGCAGAAGGACCGGACAAAGGAGGAGGCCGCGCCGCCCTCGGCTAGCCGGACGAGAACCAGCACTATGGGGAACCAGCAGCTACAGCAGCGGCGGCCATCCGAAAACGGCCAGCGAAAACAGGACGTGCTGGTGCCCGTGGCAAAGGGAAGGAAAAAGCGGGCCGGAAGCTGCTATCTCGCCACAGCGCCCCCTCTCGGCTGGAGGCCGCCCAGCGCCGGCCGCGCCGAAAGACGCGACCTTGGCGGCGTTTTCCCTGCAGTGCCTTGAAAGTTTGTGTCCTTTGGTGCGGTGGAGAAAGGCGCCCTGGTTTTGCAGGCCCTAGAAAGGTCTTTCCTGCAAGGGCCACCGAGGCGCCATATGCATTCCGTCCCCCTTAACCTGAGCTGAGTGGTGCTATCAACATCTCCATTCACTCTCGTTTATACATTCATTCATTTATATGTATTGTTATGTGTGGTGCAAGTCTTAACATCCGGGGAGCTTACAAGTTAGTGGGGGATATAGACATAACTAAAAACACAAGCAAATGTAATACAAAAAAAGAGATTGCGGCATAGGAGAGGAGTTCAGAAAGGGTTACCTGAGGATGTTACCTTTGAGGTGAGATGTGAAGACTGAGTCGGAGTTAAGTTGGTGGAGAAGAGGAAGAGCCAAATATATATTCCTAAGATTATAATGGTTCTCAACATTGCCTGAGCTTGGAAGCTTTAAAAAAATACATGATGGGGGGCTCCTGGGGGGCTCAGTTGGTTAAGCGTCTGCCTTTGGCTCAGGTCATGATCCCACGGTCCTGGGATGGAGCCCCACTTTCGGCTCCCCCCTCACTGGCAGTCCGCTTCTTCCTCTGACCCTCCTCCCTCTCATGTTCTCTCACTCACTCTCTCTCTCTCTCAAATAAAAAAAGTCTTGAAAAAAAATACATGATGGGGTATCTGGTTGGCTCAGTCTATAGAACCTGCAGCTCTTGAACTCACCCCCAGGTCGGATATAGAGATT
This sequence comes from Eumetopias jubatus, assembly GCF_037043125.1. NCBI lineage: Eukaryota > Metazoa > Chordata > Mammalia > Carnivora > Otariidae > Eumetopias > Eumetopias jubatus. The sequence goes on along the minus strand of NW_028274811.1, from coordinate 28,307,410 downwards.
ACCTAAAAATAAAATCTTAAAAATAAATATATACATGGATGCATGTGTTCCAAATGGATATTCTGATTTACTTGGTCTGGAGTGCTGCCTGTGCACTGGGAATTTTTAAGCTTCTTAGGTGATTTTGAAGTACACTCAAGGTTGAGAATGACTCACCTAGTAGAACATACTGAAATGTTGAGTTGTTTTGACACAAAGCTGTAACGCAGTGAAGAAAGAGGCTCTCATAGTTTACATGCCTCTGTACTATTTCACATTCTTATACCTAAGAAAGAAAAGTTCTAGATTGTGATTGTGGTGGTTGAAAACTCAATGAACTGTGAACTTTAACTTGGCACATTTTACTGTATGTAAATTTCACCTCAATAAATTTGATTTAAAAAAAAAGAAGAAACGGAGTTAAGACACCATGATGAGCTTCTGCTCTTCTTCTCTGCCTTCCTGCCCATCTGTGGCAGCAGAACCGTCCATGCCCAGAATAAAAGAGGCTTGGCCTGATATCTGACAGAATGGACAGCAACTATCAGAGCCACTCTACATTGCTTCTGTGTGGGTAAAGGTAACAAGAATGGGTTTCAATCTAAGAGAAATAGGAAACCACTAGTGACTTGAACATGAAGACACTGAGAAGCAGTCAGATTCTGGATGTATTCCAGAGGCAGCTCCCCAAACACTAACTGGTAAGTTGGATGTGAACTGTGAGGGAAAGGGAGGCATAAAGATGACTCGGGCTTTGAACAGAGCTACTGTGGGTTGGGGTGATATTCTGGAGAAAGACATGGAAGCAGCAAATTTGGCAGGGGATGAAGAGAAAAATCAGTGGATCTGGTAGGGTGATGGGATGTTTGAGCTGCCTGCTGGATACTCAGGGGATAGTGGCCACGTAGGAGATACAGGAGTCTGGAGTTCAAGGGAGAAATAGAACTTGTCTGAGATGGCTGCCTGGGTGGCTCGGTCAGTTGAGCGTCTGCCTTCGGCTCAGGTCATGATCCCGGGGTCCTGGGATGGAGCCCTGTGTCAGGCTCCCTGTTTGTGGGGAGCCTGCTTCTCCCTCTCCTTCCCATTCATGCTCTTTCTCCCTATCTCTCTCTTTCTAAAATAAATAAAATCTTAAAAAAAAAAAAAAAGAACTTGTCTGAGACACAGGGGTCATAAGCAGTTTATAAAATGTTGAAGAATGCGGGGGGCACCTGGGTGGCTCAGTCGTTAAGCATCTGCCTTCAGCTCAGGTCATGATCCCAGTGTCCTGGGATCGAGCCCCATGTTGGGCTCCCTGCTCGGCGAGAAGCCTGCTTCTCCCTCTCCCACTACCCCCTGCTTGTATTTCTGCTCTCCCTATCTCTCTCTGTCAAATAAATAAAATCTTAAAAAACGTTTAACAATGCAAATAAATAAATAAAATCTTAAAAGAAAAGAATGCAGTATTTGAAGCCATAAAACTGGATGAGGCCAAACAAAACTGAATGTTACAGCTGGAACAGATTTTTGTAAAATCACATACTTGAATTTCGTCATTTTAATTGCGAAAACTGAGACTCTGGAAACAAAAACAAACTTAATCCTAGGTCACTAATCTTTTCGGAATCTAAACTGGAACCAGTAACCCACGCATCTGATACCCAGGCCAGACCTGTTTTCAAGACACATCATTTCTAACTCCCTCTTTAAAAAAAAAAAAAAAAAAAAGATTTATTTGAAAGAGAGGGAGAAAGACAGGGTGCTAGTAGGGGGAGGAACAGAGGGAGAGGGAGAGAATCTCAAGCAGACTCCCCACTGATCATGGAACCCTACCGGGGGCTGGATCTCATAACCCTGAGATCATGACCTGAGCAGAAAACAAGAGTCCAGACACCTAACGAACTGAGCCACCCAGGTGCCCCTATAACTCCTTTTTAAGAGAACCCATTCAAAAAGAAAAAAAAAAAAAAAGAGAGAACCCATTCATGTGACAATCCTGAAAGGCTTTTTATATTCACAAGATGTTTATGTAAAGTTCACAGCAATTCTATGTCCCAGAAAAAGCTGTTTTTAACTATTAGGGTGGGTAAAAGAAGTAATTATAGTCCAGTATGTCTCCAACACATAACTTTTAACAAAATGCCCTGACTTCCAAAGCAGATTTTGATTTAATTAACCCAGTTCTGTCTCATAACCCTCTTGCTGTTTTTAGTACCAATGGTAATGCACATACATCCATTTACACAACTAATCAGACTAGGAAGCTACTGGTTGAAGATGTCACTTTTCAATCTAGTTTTAACCCATATACATTTCAAGTCCTTAAAATTTTTAACTAAAAAATTATTCCCAACACTAAGAAACTGCCATTTCTGTGCAGTATTATTAAACATTCTTAAATTATTAGGAAGATGCCAATTGGCTGAATAAAGAAAAGTGGCACCAACAGACATAGATATATTATAGCTAGCTCTTCTCTCTGAAGAGATTCGATAATGATCTATAAGTATTAAAACTTCACATGTGTCAACTAGCTAAATGAGGCCTTTTTTTAAGAAACAAAAGAACAAAAAAAATAAAAGAAGAAATAAAAGTAAATACGTACAATTGAGGACCACTAGTGTCTTCCCAGGGACTGGGAGGGGAAATGACAAATCCAAGGGTGCTTTCTAATTCTCCTCTAAATACTAGATTCATTAGGGAATCAGGAAGAACATGTGTAAGTAATCTTATCCTAAGTCAGAGGAATACACTTAATTATAGTTATATTCTATTATTTTGGGTCAAAGTAAAATGACAAAAATAAAGACTTTGGGGGCACCTGGGTGGCTCAGTGGGTTAAGCGTCTGCCTTCGACTCAGGTCGTGATCCCAGGGTCCTGGGCTGGAGCCCCACATTGGGCTCACTGCTTGGCAAGGAGTCTGCTTCTCCCTCTCCCTCTGCTGCTCCCCCTGCTTCTGTTCTGTCAAATAAATAATCTTTTAAAAAAAATAAAGACTTCGGGAATAATAAAGAAGAAGGTATAGATGTTTATAATTTCACAAGGATTAATCAAATAGGCCATACAAAAATTTTAAGGAAATGTAATATTAAGCAATATAATGCTTAATGTTTTATAACCTTCCAAATATGATAGTGTTACCAAGTTATTTAAAAGGGTATTTATGATACTGGGTTGCATACCGCAGTCAATTTTCAAATCCAATTTTTATGCATACTAATCATACTATTCTAGTTTGCTTAAAAACCTTGCTGCTGGGGCGCCTGAGTGACTGTCGTTAAGCATATGCCTGAGGCTCAGGTCATGGTCCCAGGGTCCTGGGATCGAGCCCCGCATCAAGCTCCCTGCTCGGCGGGAAGCCTGCTTCTCCCTCTCCGACTCCCCCTGCTTGTGTTCCCTCTCTCGCTGTGTCTCTCTTTGTCAAATAAATAAAATCTTTAAAACAAACAAACAAACAAACAAAAAACCTTACTGCTAGGGGCACCTGACTGGCTCAGTAGGAGGAGCATGCGACTCTTGATCTTGGGGTCATGAGTTCGAGCCCCATGGTGGGTATACAGATTACTTAAAAATAAAAAATCTTTAATAAGTAAATAATAGCGGCGCCTACGTGGCTCAGTCGTTAAGCATCTGCCTTCGGCTCAGGTCATGGTCCCAGAGTCCTGGGATCGAGCCCCACATTGGGCACCCTGCTCGGCAGGAAGCTTGCTTCTCCCTCTCCCACTCCCCCTGCTTGTGTTCCCTCTCTCTCTGTGTCTCTCTCTGTCAAATAAATAAAATCTTAAAAAAAAAAAAGTAAATAATAAAAATAAAAATCTTACTTCTAAAAATTGAACACTCAAAAGTGAAAATTTCCAATTATGAGCTTGATAATAAAATAACTTTTATAGGGGCACCTGGGTGGCTCAGTTAAGCATCTGCCTTCAGCTCAGGTCATGATCCCAGGGTCCTGGGATCGAGTCCCGCATCTGGCTCCTTGCTCAGCAGGGGGCCTGCTTCTCCCTCTCCCTCTGCTGCTTCTCTGCTTACCTGTGCTCTCTCTCTGTCAAATAAATAAATAAAATCTTTAAAATAAATAAATAAATAAATAAAATCTTTAAAAAATTTAAAAATAACTTTCCATAAATAAAAATTAAAATAAATACCTTCATAAATGCTTTCTAATTTCACATGTATGAATGTTAATTTCTTTCATTACTCCTTTTTTGCACTGGAGTAAAAATTAAGATACTCAACAAGAAAAGATAAAATTGGCTACCTCATTTAGTCCTTATAAGTTAACACGTGCAGACTTAACATTAGACCATTCAGTTTCTTTCATTTTATTTTGAAGATGGCTCCATTTCTCAGGACAGAACAACACAAATACAAGTTGCAGCCCTTGGGGCTGGCTGAGACCGTGTTCATCTGCTCTCCAAAAGCAGCAGCTCAGCTCCCAAAAGAGGAATTACAAATCTTAGAAGTTAGAGAAACGTGGAGACTACGAATTCTAATTAAACAAAGAAAAGTCAATTAATGACAATGGAAGTCTATTCTTCACATCAGTATTAATACCAACTCAATGCTTTTAAATCAGGGAACCTGCCAGTCCATTCCTAATCAAATGATTTACAACCCCTATCAAGTACAAGAATTACATAAAGGTGTAAACCCATTTGCCTCCTTTAGAGACACTGCACTGTAGAAGAGAAGGTGCTTTTTGGTAAGCTTCTCCTGCTGAGTGCTGCAAGCTTCATGGTACTTCAGAGCCCCAGTAATTAAGGAGTTCATGACAAAAGATAAACGTGAAAAAGTAGACACAGAGATCTGTGAAAACTTCGCCCATTTTGCTATAGGTATCCATTGATCGATTTATCACTTCAGCAGGAATTCCAGATAATAGAAGGGCAGCTGTTAGTACGGTTGTCTTTATCTTCTTTTCACCCTGTACACAGAAAGACTTCAATAAATCTTACAGCTTTCAGAAGACTACTTTAGCTCTATACAAACACTATCAGTGCTGCTATTTTTGCCTGATACAAAGCCATTAATGAAGTTTCAGAACATCAATCAGTAATATATCAACAAACATTTATTAAGCATATAATATGTAAAGCAGCAAACTGCTAGGCATATTATGTTTGCATTGTTGCATAACATTCATGTTATCAAAAGTGAAAAAAACAGTCTTATCTTGAAAGGCAAAACATAAATAACTATTTAAGATATATACAACAGCACAAGACAAAAACAGGAAAAACATTCTACAGGGAACGTAACTGCTAAATGAAGGACATGAATAATATATGGCACAGTGTGGGCACCTGGGTGGCTCAGTTGGTTAAGTGACTGCCTTCGGCTCAGGTCATGATCCTGGAGTCCCGGGATCAAGTCTTGCATAGGGCTCCCTGCTCAGCGGGGAGTCTGCTTCTCCCTCTGACCCTCCCCCCTCTCATGTGCTCACTGTCTCTCTTATTCTCTCTCTCAAATAAATAAATAAAATCTTTAAAAAATATATATATATATGGCACAGTGGCTCAAAGAAGGTAGAAATTAGGGGCGCCTGGGTGGCTCAGTTGTTAAGCATCTGCCTTTGGCTCAGGTCGTGATCCCACGGTCCTGGGATTGAGCCCCACATCGGGCTCCCTGCTCAGCGGGAAGCCTGCTTCTCCCTCTCCCACTCCCCCTGCTTGTGTTCCCTCTCTCGCTGTCTCTCTCTGTCAAATAAATAAATAAAATCTTTAAAAAAAAAAAGGTAGAAATTACTCCCGTGTTATGTGTATAAAGAAAGCCCAGGGAAGGATTTCAGAAGACAGTAAAATTAAAAACAGGCCTTCAAGAATGAGCAAGATTTAGGGGCGCCTGGGTGGCTCATTCATTAGGCATCTGCCTTCGGCTCAGGTCATGATCCCAGGGTCCTGGGATTGAGCCCCGCATCAGGCTCCCTGCTCAGCGGGAAGCATGCTTCTCCCTCTCCCACTCCCCCTGCTTGCGTTCCCTCTCTCACTGTGTCTCTCTCTCTGTGAAATAAATAAATAAAATCTTTAAAAAAAAAATGAGCAAGATTTAGATGGACAAAAATGAGAGAAGAAATCTTATTGGAGGTAAGTCTTAGACAAAAAAAGTCAGAAGAGTGATAGCCACACTAAAGTACAGTTATCTGTGACAGAATCATAGGAACATTCTGTAGAGCTCTAGCGGTCACGCAAAGGAATTCATACTTCTTACACATGCAGTAGGGTATCACTGAACATCTATTTCCTGACGAAATTTTCTTGTCTAATTTTTATTTTTTATTTATTTTTTAAGATTTTATTTATTTTTGACAGAGAGGGAGAGAGTGTACAAGCAGGGGGAGCAGCAGTCAGAGGGAGAGGGAGAAACAGGCTCCCTGATGTGGGATTCGATCCCAGGACTCTGGGATCATGACCTGAGCCAAAGGCAGACGCTTAACCGTCTGAGCCACCCAGGCACACTTGTCTAATTTTTAAAGGCATTTAAGGCTGAATTTTCATTTACTTAGTCGATCTGGTATCACCAGATCCAGTCACATGATTAAAAAACCTATTTAAAGATTTTTTAAAAATTTTATTTATTTTTTGAGAGAGCACGAGCAAGGAAAAGAGGCAGAGGGAGAGGGAGAAGCAGACTACCCACTGAGCATGAAGCACAACACAGGGCTCAATCCCAGGACCCTGGGGTCATGACCTAAGCCAAAGGCAGCCACTTAACTGAGTGAACTACCCTGGCACCCCAGAAACTTTTTAAATATAAAAACCTACTGTTACCCAAGAGAAATCAAAGCTTATGTACAGAAAAAGATTCATACAAATTCTCAGCTGTTTTAGACATAACTAAAAACTGGAAACAACCAAAATGTCTCTGGACAGGAGATCAGATAAACAAATGGATACATTCATACAATGGAATATTACTCAGAAAAAACAAAGGGGGGGATGGCCCAATACACTCAACAACATGGATGAATCTCAAAATCATGCAGAATAAAAGAAGCCTTGTACAAAAAAGTATGTGTAGGAATGATCCCATATATATGAAGTACTAAAACAGGGGCACCTGGTTTAGTCAGTGGAGCAACTCTTGATCTCAGGGTTGTGAGTTCAAGCCCTACATTGGGTATAGAGATTACTTAAAATCTTTTTTTTTTTTTAAAGATTTTGTTTATTTATTTGACAGAAAGAGACACAGCGAGAGAGGGAACACAACCAGGGGGAGTGGGAGAGGGAGAAGCAGACTTCCCGCGGAGCAGGGAGCCCAATGCGGGGCTCGATCCCAGGACCCTGGGATCATGACCCGAGCCGAAGGCAGACACTTAACGACTGAGCCACCCAGGCACCCCGAGATTACTTAAAATCTTAAAAAAAAAGTGAAGTACTAAAACAGGCAAAAACTAATCTATGGTGGGAAAAAGGAAATGAGATCTGGGGCGCCTGGGTGGCTCAGATGCTTAAGCGTCTGCCTTCAGCTCAGGTCATGATCCCAGGGTCCTGGGACTGAGCCGTGCATCAGGCTCCCTGCTCTGCGGGAAGCCTGCTTCTCCCTCTCCACCTGCCTCTCCCCCTACATATGCTCTCTCTCTGTATCTCTGTGTCTCAAATGAATAAATAAAATCTTAAAAAAAAAATAGGAAACCAGAGCCTCAGGGTGTAGGGGCTGAAGCTGACTGGAAAGGGGTATGGTGGAACATCCTAACATTCACGTTCTAAACCTTGAAACGATCTGGGTTTCATAGGTTGTCAAAACTCATTAAATGGTATAGTAATAGCTTGAGCATTTCACTGGATGAGAATTTCACCTTAAAAAAAGGAAGAAGAACCACAGATCACTATTAAATTGTAGTTAATGATATGTAGGCCAAAATGTGTAGGGGTAAAATATACTGACGTCTACAACATATTTTGAAATACATCAAGTAAAAAAAAAGATGGGGGAAAAAAAGATGGATTGAAAATGGATAAATTGGATAGATGCATGATAATATAACAAAATGTTAATTACAGATTTAGATAATAAGTATAAACGGGAGTTCACTGCACAATTCTTTAAACATTTCTGTGAGTTTAAAAACTGTCATAAGGGGCACCTGGCTGGCTCCATTGGTAGAACATGCAACTCTTGATCTCAGGGTTTTTTTTTAAAGATTTTATTTATTTATTTGACAGAGAGAGACGCAGCGAGAGAGGGAACACAAGCAGGGGGAGTGGGAGAGGGAGAAGCAGGCTTCCCGCGGAGCAGGGAGCCCGATGCCGGCCTCGATCCCAGGACCCTGGGACCACGACCTGAGCCGAAGGCAGACGCTTAATGACTGAGCCACCCAGGCACCCCTGATCTCAGGGTTCTGAGTTTGAGCCCCATGTTGAATGTGGAGATAACTTAAAAAAAGCCCATCGGGCGCCTGAGTGGCTCAGTCAGTTGAGCACCCGACTTTTGATTTCGGCTCAGGTTGTCATCTCATGGTCCTGGGATCGAGCCCGATGGGCTCTGTGCTCAGTGAGAAGTCGGCTTGGGATTCTCTCTCTCCCTCTACCCTTCCCTCCCCACCCCCTACATGCTTTCTCGCTCTCTCTGAAATAAATAAAATAAATCTTAAAAAATAAAAAATAAGCGGTGCCTGGGTGGCTCAGTCAGTTAAGCGTCTGCCTTTGGCTCAGATCATGATCCCAGGGTCCTGGGATCGAGCCCCACATTGGGCTCCCTGCTCGGCGGAGAGCCTGCTTCTCCCTCTCCCTCTGCCTGAAGCTTTGCCTACTTGTGCTCTCTCTCTCTCTTTCAAATAAATAAATAAAATCTTTAAAATAAATAAAGTTTAAAAAAATAAGCAAATCTTAAAAAAAAAAGTTACACCAAAATGTTTTGTTAAAAGTATACAGTAGTCTCCCTTCCTTTTCTCTCCCCCATTTACCTAGTAACACATACACATTCCTAGTACAAATAACCATTGTTAATTTCATGTAATATTCTTCCAGAGTTATATGGGGCATCTGGCTGGCTCAGTCAAGGGAGTGTGCAACTCTTGATCTCAGGGTTGTAAAGATTTTTTTTTTCTTCTCTTTCTTTTTTTTTTAAAGTAGGCTCCATGCCCAGTGTGGAGCCCAACATGGGGCTCAAACTCACAACCATGAGATCAAGACCTGAGCTGAGGGGCGCCTAGGTGGCTCAGTTGGTTAAGCAGATGCCTTTGGCTCAGGGTATGATCTCAGGGTACTGGGACTGAGCCGTGTATCAGGCTCCCTGCTCAGCGGGGAGTCTGCTTCTCCCTCTTCCCCACCCCCAACTTCCACATGTGCTCACTCTCTCTCAAATTAAAAAAAAAAATCTTAAAAAAAATCTTCCAAAGTTTCTTCATACATATACAAGAAAATCAAATATGTATTATTTTTTTTTAAAGATTTTATCCATTTATTTGAGAGAGAGAGACAGCACGAGCAGGAGGCGAAAAGGGAGAGTGAATCTTAAGCTGACTCCATGCTGAGTGTGCAGCCTGACACAGGGCTCAATCCTAGGACCCTGAGGTCATGACCTGAGCTGAAACCAAGAGTCAGATGCTTAACTGTGCCACCCAGGCACCCCTATTTTCCTCCTTTTTATGAAAAAAGTAGCATACTATAGCTCCTACTCTGCATTTTGTTTTCTTCTCTTAATACTTCTTGGCAAGCTTACCATTATCCATATATCAGAGCTTCATCATTCTGAATGGATATGCCATAATCTAATGAGTCATTTATTAGTAGGCATCTTTGCTGTTTCTGAACTTTGCTATTGCGGGGCGCCTGGGTGGCTCAGTCGGTTAAGCGTCTGCCTCCGGCTCAGGTCATGATCCCAGGATCCTGGGATCAAGCCCCACATCGAGCCCCGCCATCGGGCTCCCTGCTCAGTGGGAAGCCTGCTTCTCCCTCTCCCACTCCCCCTGCCTGTGTTCCCTCTCTCGATGTCTCCCTCTCTGTCGAATAAATAAATAAAATCTTTAAAAAAAAGATAAAAAAACTTTTGCTATTGTAAAACTATAATCAGTCTTTCAATAAATATACATCTATATCATCCAAAAAAATTCAATTAAATTTACAAATAAAATTACATTTCTTTCTGTATTCTTTTACTTTGTATATATAACCTATTTGACTCTTCATAAATACGTTTCAAACCCATTGAAAACACACATGAGGTCTATCAGTGCATTATAAACGATTAAGCAAATGACCAAGTAGCTGTTTTTCAGTAAAAAACTCACATAAGGGGTGACTGGATGGCTCAGTTAAGCATCTGCCTTCAGCTCAGGTCATGATCCCAGGTTCCTGGGATTGTGCCTTGCATCGGGCTCCCTGCTCAGTGGAGACCCTGCTTCTCCTCCTCTCTCTGCCCCTCCTCCCGCCCCGATCATGCTCTCTCGCTCTCCCACTCTCTCAAATAACTTAAGTAAAATCTTAAAAAAAACCCAAAACCCTCACACAAAACTCAATTACATCAGTGAGGTTACTTTTTATGCCAGCCAAGTCCCATAAAACTGTGTATACCTTTGTAGTTAAGCAGACTAGGTAAACACTGACACTGTCCATGATTCTGTTCTGCAATTTGGGCCAAATAATTCTTGGAAATACCAGGCCCTTGGACATTAAAGATACAGTGCATTGTTATTAGGCATCCAGTAAGGAGCACAGTAAGATAAAAGAATGCATTTTAAAATCAATTTCCTTTATTACAGATAAAATGTATTAATAAATTCACTAAGTAATTAAACTGAACATTTTCTCAGAAAAGTATTATTCAAACTCTGTGGTTAAGTTCTTCCCCCCAGTCCATGATAGACCAACATTTTTGTAAAATATGAAAAAAATGTTATGGCAACGTCAAATTGCCAAAAAGTTTCTAATCACTCACGTTCTGAACTTAACTTGTTACAAACGGAAATAAAGTTTTTAAGATCAGCACTGGTGGGCCAATGACACTTCTAGTAGCACTGATTCAGAACATGAGAATGACTAATTTTTTTAAGTTCTTAAAATTATCTAGTCATCAATCAGTCTAAATACATCACCATAATTTAGAAAAAGTTTTAATTTACCTTGGGAAAATATTTGTATAGTCCCATGTACGCAAGTTGTAAAGTAAGAAACGGAGCAAATATGGACTGTGAAGATAGAAGATAAAATTATTTATTTCCAACATCATCATTCAAATCACAACAAATCAAACTAACAGCAGCTATAAAATTCCAAGCAAAAAAACTGTAAAAAAATATACATATATTTAATTTTAGTGGCTGAAAGCAGTCTTGTTTCTGTACAAGGGTGAAAAAAATAAAGGGACTGGATCTCCTTATCATAAAACACGTTTCTCAAGTCAAGTCACATTCTTTCGATGTTCCCCAAAATGTCTACTCTCACAAAAACTTATTCTTTAAATGATTTAAAGTATTCAGTGGTGATAGATGTATAATATATCATGCAGTTAACATGTCTCTCATCTAGATGTAATCAACCAACAATTTCCAAGCACACAGAAAAGGCCCGGTACTTACTGGATGCCATACATTCCCAGACACTGGGACAAGAAATTATCTCATTAGCTATACTGCTGGCATCCAAATGACAAGCTATTCTTACTATAGATAAAATGGTGTGGTTGTCTTGCTACTTGCACAAGAAAATCGAAAAGACCCAAACAATAATTGATTTAGATTTATTCCTAAAATTAAAAATATTATGAAGGGAGTGAAAGAGCAAACATTACCAGATGGATATATAGTGAAAGCAGTGAGAAATAACATCTGAAAATCTGATAGGAAAAAACCTCAAAAAACAAACAAAAAAACCTCACACATAAATAGGACGTAACTTTAAAATCCTAAAAGCACAGAACCCTTAAGAAAAAAAAAAAGCAGCTACACATCTCATTAAATGCTGAAAGCTATGACAATTTAATGTCAGATCTGTACAACAGATTCTCTTTAAAAAAAAATGTGCATAAAATAGATTTAAAAAAACTTTCCTGCTGAATAATAATCTTTAATTATCTGAAAAATTTGCTATGTGCCCGGTACTTGGTAGGTATTCTTAAAATGTCTAGTGAATGGAAATACTTCTAAGAGCAAGACACTGAACTATGAGCTATGCTTTTCTTCCACTTCTCCTGGCACAAAGATGACGGATTGCCATTATGATGATACATTATAAAATGCTGAAGTGTTTGCTGAATCACAAAAAAAATTACATCATGTTCAGGACCATGAGAACTGTATTTTAAGGTTTCAAATTATTTGAAAAGTGGTAATTGGGGCGCCTGGCGTGGCTCAGTCCTTAAGCGTATGCCTTGGGCTCAGGTAATGGTCCCAGGGTCCTGGGATTGAGCCCTGTGTTGGGCCCCTGCTCAGTGGGGAGCCTGCTTCTCCCTCTCCCACTCCCCCTGCTTGTGTTCCCTCTCTTGCTGTCTCTCTCTGTCAAGTAAATAAATAAATAAATCTTTTTAAAAAGTGCTAATTAATATATAGTACATGTAGATACTTTACCCTTTGGTTTTAGAAAGAAACTGTGTTAAAGCCCAACTGTCACTTAGTAACTATGTGACCTTGGGCAAATGATTTAACCTCTGGGTCTTCATTCCCTCATCTATAAAACACAAAGTCAGAAGGATGAGGTTCAATAAATTAATACATTTAAAGCATCAGAATGCTACCTAGAATACAGAAAGAGTTAAGCAATTATTATTGGGCTCTGTATTTAACCAGAACATTTCATCTATATCTAAGGTGAACAGCAGTTTATATCTCCAAGCAGCCACATGAATCTGGTAAATATTAATACTGGCAATCAATTCCATGGATTTAAAGCACTCATTCTATAGCCAATTTGCAATTTCCATTATGTTTCTTACCAAGTATTTGCAAACAAAAGCTCTGACTCCAAAGGCAAGAAGAGCACATCCCACCAATCTAAATATTCGAAAAGAGTCAAATTCTTCTGTTGTATTTCCATCTTCTTGATTGGGTTTTTCACTAATCAGCTGTTTCCGTAGCTTCATTGCTTCTTCAAATCTGGAGAGGTATTGTTCAAGGCCATGGCGAGAACCCCTCTGGACAGTGTCTGCTGTCAGGTCCCCTCTATTCCGCTGCCGGAGCTCAAGGTTTACATCATTATTGCACTCCGGTGGTTTAATGAAAGAGTCCAGTTTGTCTCCCAGCTGAGTCCCCTTTACCTCGGCCACACCACTTTGCTGGTCAGTTGTTCCTGTACTGACCGAATCCCCTAGCACTACTCGCTTTGAAACTGAAGGAATGGTGAGGGAGTTCAGTTTGTCACTGTCCTGCTGCTTTGATTTTGTTTGACCTTCTTCTTCTGAGAAAAGAAATTTAGAAGCCTTATGTAGTATATACTGGCAAACACCTTTCATATTAATATTAAAAAATATGCCGCTACTGCTAGAACTCTGCAGTCTCTGAATCTAAAAACTGATTCTGCGTAAAACATAAACTGGTTCCTTCCTCTACACCCTCAGAATATGTATCACCCCAAAAGGGTATTCTTGCAGAGGATACAACCCAAACTTTGGGAGCAGGAAGATAAGACCACCAGACAAATTGGTAAAGATGGTCATGGAGGGAGCAAGCTATAAAGACCAGGTTTTCATGGACAATATATCCCAGAAGAATGACTAGATTGCCTGCTCTAGCTTATTTGTTTAAAATATAAAATCATTAAAGCTTTTCAAAATCTGTATTTTAATATTACATTTCTGAATCCAGAGTCCTGTCAGCATAGGGTGTGGCATATCCTACAGTAAAGCTACTGTTCCCTAATCCTAGTGTAGTGAGGGAGCCATTAGTAGGTAATTAAGCAGTTTGAGGATGCTGTTCTGCTTTAAAAGCAAAACAAAACCTTTAGTGACAGAATTTTCAAAGCAAAAGAACACAATACGGAATACAGCTTGAGAAGGACAATAAATGCCTTTGGAATAAATATCCTGCTGTTAATCATTAAAGAGAGAAATGTGTCTTCTAACTATTCTAGAAGAATTTGAAATAGTGCTTCTTACCTTTCCTGGTAACTTGTAAACTATCTGAAAAGTTCAGGGCTGTCTATCTAAAGCCCACAGAAATCACAAAGCTTTAAGTAGCCTGCAAACACTGAATAAAGGTCAATTACTAAAGGCAATCAATGGAAACTTAGAGAACACTAGCACCTACTAAGTGCTCAATAAACATTCACATGAATATTCATTGAATTGTACTCGCAATGGGCGAGAAATGAGCAACTCTCTTTAGGGTTAAAATGCGGTTCCTTGGGGCGCCTGGGTGACTCAGTCGTTAAGTGTCTGCCTTCGGCTCAGGTCATGATCCCAGGGTCCTGGGATCGAGGCCCGCCTGGGGCTCCCTGCTCCGCGGGAAGCCTGCTTCCCCCTCTCCCTCTCCCCCTGCTTGTGTTCCTGTTCTCACTATCTTCTTTCTGTCAAATAAATAAAATCTTTAAAAAAAAATAAGTAAAATAAGATGCGGTTCCTGACATCAATCACATCAATCTCAGCACACTAGGAGAGAAGACCTTAGGTGGGCACGTCCCACTTGTTGGGGGTACAAATAATGGTCACCCAGTCTTATTTTCCTGTTGTAGAAAAAGCCTGTAGATGACAGTGTTGAGGACACTGACACAGACCAGGATAGGACCATAAGAGTCCCATTTCCACGTAGGAAGGACCAGGGAGCAGTTCAGTAAACACAAGCTCCGGAGGGGCGACAGAATAACAGCGAAAGGCAAAAGAAGGAAGACAGACGCTAGGAAAGGCACTGGAAGGGAAAAAGCATTTTGAAGAGAAATAAAGGAAAACCATTTTCCTGAGGGGCACATTAGAGCAATCTGACAAGGGATAAAAGGTGCGCCCTTCAAGAGAAGGGAGGGCGTGGGGAACGAAAAAGGGGCTCTCTAGCATAACTGGGTAGAGGGCACCATGGCATAGGTAGGGACTCAGGAGCCAAGGGTTCGCAGCCTGGGGCAGAGATGGGGACAATCTCGGAGCGAAGCCCACGGAAAATTGAGGAGAGGGACTAGAAACGTCCGGGGGTTAAGTGAGAATTTGGGACATCACCTAAGAAGCGGAGACAAGAGGGGAGGTCACAGAGTAGAGCTCTGTCAAAAGGCCAGCGGGGCGTTGAGGGAAAGCAAGAATAATCTTGAAGACTCAAAGCGGTGGGCCGGAGAGTGAGGGGAGACGGGAGGCTCTCACCCGCGCCACTCCCGGGCCTGTGAAAGCCCATGATCCGGTTGATGCGCTGTTCCGAGTTCATAAGCAGCTTCCTCCGCCGCAGCTCGGCCCGACGCTGGGAAGCCGACAGGCCTGAGGTCGCCGGAGCCCCCGGCCGGTGGCCGCTGTCAGGCGCGACGGTCACAGGCTCCATCCTCCCGACCCAAACCAAGAAATGCTAAAAGTGGCGGCGGAGGTGGCAGCCGCGGCGCAGATGACTTAAGGACAGGCCGCAGGGCGCGAGCCCACCCCCCCCCGCCGTAGACCCGCCCCCGAGCGCCAAGCCCGAGAGGCGGGCTAAGCACGTGCGCCGCCGACCGGACAAAGCGCCAGGCTTGTGCCGCCATCTTGGATGAGGGCAGACTGGACCGCCCCAGTTCTTTCTGCCTGGGCTGGCCCTCGCTGCTCCTCTGCCCCCGCCACCGGGCTTCTCTGATGTTCATTCGGACGTGAAGAAAACCGGCCTCCATGCTAACGAGAGGGAAAGGAATGCGGCCAGGCGTAAATCCACCTGAGGTTGGTGCCCAAAAGCAAAATGGAGGTTGCTGCGGCGGGCACTTGTTTCTAGTGACCTTCTGCGACCTC
Organism: Eumetopias jubatus; assembly: GCF_037043125.1. NCBI lineage: Eukaryota > Metazoa > Chordata > Mammalia > Carnivora > Otariidae > Eumetopias > Eumetopias jubatus. Next base: position 28,291,638 of record NW_028274811.1, on the reverse strand, counting down.
ATTTGTGAACTCCGGACATACGTAACTCGGGAGCGACGCTTTAGGGAGAGTTTCGTTTAGGATTTGTTCTTCACGCTGATTTCTTTTTTCTCCTCAGTCGCTTTTCTTCCATATATACACCTGGCATGTTCCAGGCCTTCTTCATGTCTTTGTTCACGGCTTTCCCAGTGAAGATTTCCCTGTCCGTTCTACCTAAATCTCCACCCTTCTCAAGACTCCATATTCTCCTTATCTGCTTTATTTTTCTTAACCGACTCGCAAGCTAAATGTACTTATTTTATTGTCTGTTTCTCCCTAGCTAGACTGTAGGCTCCAGGAGGAGTGTTTTTAACTGCAACTCCTGGAACAGCGTGAGCACTCAGCCCGGCTGACTTACAAGGCAGTGTTGAGAGCCATGATAGTATTAGGGACCCGAAGAAATGTTCTAATTTTAAATTCTTTTAAAGTCAGAAGAAACGTGTAATGATAATAATTTAACATAATAATGAATCCAGCGTGGATTGTGGTTATCCTTAACAGTCATAAAATATAATAAGAAGAATGCCTTTATGGGGGCACCTGGGTGGCTCAGTTAAGCCGCTGACCCTTGATCTCAGGTCAGGTCTTGATCTCAGGGTCCTGAGTTCAAGTTCTGAGCTGGGCTGGCACTGGGCCTGTAGCGTACTAAAAAAAAAAAAAAAACCTCTCTGGAGGAAGGGGCCCACTAAAGCAAAGTGGTAGGGTACATGAAAGTCATAAGGCAGCCCTGCATTTGCTATGCAAGTATTAGTCATAAAGACGAAGTGAATGAATAAAAGAATGAAGGAATTCAATCATCCGTCAACCCTTTGTGAGAGGGCGCAGTAAGTGCTTGACACCTGAGGCTGCAGAGGGTGAAGCAATCTAGTGGGTCTCCTGCAATGAAGCCTGCTACACAATCATGCTCAAAATCAGGGAGCAAGTGAAACCCGGCCTAAACAGAAGGTAACGAAATACTGTATTTAACTGTTAGTCCCCTTACCCTGTACAGACAGAAAAGTTTGAGGAAAAAAGTGTAAAAAAATCTAATAACAATTTATCTTTTGTCTTCAGTAACAAGAGGAGCCAAGGTATAAACACGGACTTTCTCCCTTGATTGGATAAAAGCTAAATCCCAAGGACGTGCCCTAGTTAATGACAAAGCATTAAAAGGTTGCCCTGCCTGTGTGTACAGACCTACATAGCTGTGTCTTAAAAGAAAAAACAAACTTCTAAAACTGAATAATTGTTAAGTATAATAAATGTGCAGAACTTAATGACGTATAGTTCTGATGAACCAAAACCAAATACAATTCCAGGATAAACAATATTTTTTTCATTTAAGAGAGCCTATAGAATCCAAATTTAAATTTTATCTGCTTAGGTGCATGATAGCTCCTTTAGTTTGGTAAGAATTAAAAGTGTGAAGATTTCATGTTATATGCTTACTTATCTCTGGGGAACCATTTCCCTGTGGGGTTTCTGTAGTTTATTGATTAAACTCCCTAGTACTTCTCAATAAGTGATTCTTTGGTAAATGATGTGCATACTTAAGATTATTAATTACTGTCTCTCTCGCTATGGACCTTACAAGGGCAAACCCATTCATTTTTAAAAAATTTACCACTTTGGGGCGCCTGGGTGGCTCAGATGGTTAAGTGTCTGCCTTCGGCTCAGGTCATGATCCCAGGGTCCTGGGATCGAGAGCCGCATCAGGCTCCCTGCTCAGCGGGAAGCCTGCTTCTCCCTCTCCCACTCCCCCTGCTTGTGTTCCCTCTCTTGCTGTGTCTCTGTCAAATAAATAAATAAAATCTTTAAAAAAAAGTTTATTCATTTGAGAGAGGGAGAAAGAAAGTGAGAGGGAGAGAGCGCACAAGCAAGAGGGGAGGCACAAGGAGAGAGAGAGGGAGAAGCAGACTCCTTGCTGAGCAGGGAGCCCAATGCGGGACTCGATCCCAGGACCTGGAGATCGTGACCTGAGCCGAAGGCAGACACTTAACTAACTGAGCCACCCAGGTGCCCCTGTTTTTTTAATTTTTATGTAGCATTGTTTAGGCAGGCTAGTAATAATACTTTATTGATAAAGTGTAGCTACAAAGCTGAAAAGATTGAGCCATAAGTGATGAAACTAGAATTCAATTTCTGGGGTTAAATTTAGGCAGTAAGTTCATGCTTGGACCCCTCTTTACTCCACACAGAAATAACAACAGCTAAAAATATGAAGGGAAAAAATAGCAAGACTCAAAAACAAGAGAAACATCTTAGCAGATAAAAAGTATCAGAAACAGCACTGCAGAGCTAAAGTCAGGTGCCTGTTGGGCTGCAGGTCCAGAAGCAGGTAATGATAGCACATTCTGTGGGCTAAAAAGCACTAAAAGTGAGTCGCACAATACACAGGGACACAGAGGCTACACTTACTGCATGAGGTTTTCCCTCCCTCCAAAAATATTCAAGATATCATTTGCTATTGACCCACATAGCCTTGGGCTTCAGCTCTTAAGTTGGGAGGCAGAAAGGAAGGCAGCAACTAGTCTTCCCACTGCTGGTGACTGAAATGGTGATATCCCCAAATCACTTCAGGACGGGAACCCTAAAACACCACTATGAGCCCTAGTTTTGGGGAAGGGGCTAGAAAATGCAACTAAGAACACCCATAGAGGGCGCCTGAGTGGCTCAGTTGGTTAAGTGTCTGCCTTAAGCTCAGGTCATGATCCCAGGGTCCTGGAATCGAGTCCTGCATCAGGCACCCTGCTCAGCGGGGAGCCTGCTTCTCCCTCTCACTCTGCCTGCATCTCCTCCTGCTTGTGCTTGCTCTCTGTCAAATAAATAAATAAAATCTTAAAAAATTAATAAAAAAAAAATAAATGGCGGGCATCTGGCTCAGTTGGGTGAGTGCCTTCCGCTCAGGTCATGGTCCTGGAGTCCCACGTCGGACTCCCTGCTTGGCGGGGGGAGTCTGCTTCTCCCTCTGACCCTCTCTCCCCATGCTCTCTCTCAAATAAATAAAATCTTTAAAAAAATGGCTGAGAATTTTCCATAGTTCAAGATACGCGAGGATTTTGAGATTAAAATGTGCTCTGAAAAACAAGCAAGATAAACTATAAACTCAGAATAGCCTAACTATAGAATATTAAGGATTTAAAAAAATCTTTTTTTAAAAATATTTTTATTTATTTAACAGAGAGACAGCAGGAGAGGGAATACAAGTGGGGAGTGGGAGAGGGAGAAGCAGGCTCCCCACTGGGCAGGGAGGCCGATGGGGGCTGATCCCAGGACTCTGGGATCATGACCTGAACTGAAGGCAGACGCTTAACGACTGAGCCACCCAGGCGCCCTGGATAAAAAAAATCTTGAAAGCTAACAGATAACGTTCAAAGTAACATTTAGATTGACAGTAGGCATCCTATCAATAACCATAGGGTCCAGAAGACAATGGAGTACCGTCTTAAACGTGTTAGAATTAAAAGAATTAAAAAAAAAAAAAACCTTTCAATCTAGAATTTTAAATCCAGCAGTCCTTGAGAAGTGAGCATCAGGAATTCGGTTTATGACCTCCCAGACATCAGCTTAGATGCAAAGCGCTTTCAGCCAAAGCCTTCCATTGACTTGACTTGGGTGTACAACATGGCACAATTCAGTGACTGGCAGGTTATCCATACCACTTTAAATAACAGGTCACTATATGTAAGCTCTTTCAATAACTTTATTGAATAGCCAAATTGATAAGTTAGCACAGTTCAAACGATTATTTGCATGGGTTACAAATGACTTTTTTTTACAGGAATAAAACAGTGAAAATTACAAACTGTAAAAAGGAAGACAAATCTTGTCTCTAATATTTAAGAGAAGCAAGATTTAACACAATTGAAGATCAATACATATTTGAATTTGAAACAAGAATTTAATGTTACAATATTATACACTACTTTACAAAATTAAAATTTCTATATAAGGATTATATTTGAAATAGTTAACAAAATCTTGAAATCACATTTGATGGTCCCCTAGATAACAGCTGTTATGCATCTTTGATTAGAAGAAATAAATCCTTTGTTCTAATTATTGTAAAACAGTCTGTTAGACTCAATACATTACATTAAATTAAAACAATGAAGTATATGCAAACTAAAATGGTACACAGCTTGAGTAAATATTAATGTCAGATGTACAGAAATGTTATTTTAAAAATCCTAGAAATTAGAAAAATAGAGTACTTTTTATGGTAGAATTGCCATGCTCAGATTTAAATACCAAGATTGCCCTTGTCTGTTACTTTAGTAGTTGTAGATCTGTAGAAAATTCGAGGATCGTTCATAATTTACAACTACAATAAAAAAAATATGGCATAGTGTAAATATTAGTTGCTTTACATCAAAAAGTAATACAAGATGAGATAGGTAGTGCCCTACTGCAAAAAAAAAAAAAATCAAGCTAAAAAACACATTCAGTATTGCAAAAAAAAATTGCTTAATATCAGTATCTCCAAAAGGTTCATTCATTCTCTCATTACCAGAGAACAAATATTATGAATCTTAACTAAAATAATGTTTTTTATGACCTGCCTATTATAAAATTATTCTGGATTGCACATGTTATACACTATCTAAAATAATTTTTAAAGTGAAATTTTAGAAGTAAATTTGTGAAATATACTAACAAAGCATGTGGCAATAACAAGAGTCATACCCACTTAGGGTTCTAAAGTGAGGCACAAGGAAGATCACTGTCCCTAGAAGCACAAATTTTTCCCTCTGGAAGGTTCTTCTCTATTATTAAGAAAGGACCTACAAATATCAACATTTACAATTCACATTAAGAAGAGAATTTCAGTTATTTTAATATCGTTCCAATTTTAGTATATGTGCTGCCGAAGCAAGCACAAGAATTTCAGTTATTTTAAGAAACATCAGTGCACAAGGATGACTCTGTTTCTTTAAAAGAGGGGAAAATATAAATCTTTTTAATTTGCTACAACTTGAAAATTGCTTCCTAATAATAATGAAGCAGCTTTCAAGAAAATTTCCAGTTCAATGTACCACTCGCATACTGAAGATAAACCTTAATACTGCTTAAGGGAGATGATATTCCTATAAAACCCAAACAATTAGTCTGATCCAGCAGTCAAGCAGTAGTGTATACTCTAATGGGACCTGATTCTTCCCTATCCCCAAACAACTCAGTTAAAGTCAGCTCATACTGATGTAAACCTGAAAGTTACTATTTCATTGGTGATCGTATGAGACCAAGATTGTAAACACATTTTTCTAACCCATTAAAACAAAGAAACAAAAATCTTTTCATCAAGTATTACACATGAACAACTTTTACGTTAAGAAGTTCATACAAGACAAGGTGAATCTGTGAAAAATGGGCCAAACTCTTTTAAAGATATCCTATCTCAGCACTTAAAATATACAAATGTATAATTTACCTATTTGTAAACAAAATCCACTCAATGGTTTTGACTATAATATTTCTCTGGCTCAATCAAAAAAGCAGTCTCTTGAGCATGTTCAGAAATCACATTTCTACCATAACTTCAATATATTGGATTTGTGTAATCTTAATATCCACCAAATCAAACAGCAGCATTCATGCTTTAATAAGTTTAATATCCAAGAATAAATATCTTATGAGCGGCTTCCAATTATTAAACTCCTTAGAAAAATGTTATGCATTTGAGACAGAATTTTAAAAACCTTTAATTTAATTCATCAATTCACCAATATAACACTTTTATTATACATCACAGAGCAGAAATGAACCAAAGCCCACTTCAAGGATCAAGATAACCAAAGTTTCTCATCTCCCTATTATCATTGCCAGTCCCAATGTATTTATGAAGACAGCTAATTCTTTTCACTGCAGAATATGATACTGGGTCCAACCAAGTCTTCTGCAGTCAAATCAGAAAACCACTTAATTAGTTTTCACTTTAAATCAAAGTGACTTTGTTCTTCAAGTATAGAGAATACTGACAGATTTTAAAGCTCAACTGTATTATTCATATTCTTCTCAAACTAGTCTAGAGTTAGTTTACTCTAGTTTTAGTTAACATGATGATCCTTTTTCTTCCTTAAAAAAAAACAAAAACAAACAGGTGTGGGGGATGGGTTCTAGCTTTTCTACATACTATTTACTTCTGAAATTTTTTGGATTTTAAAAAGATCATTTATCAATGGATTTGTAACATCCCTGCAACGCTTAAGTCTTGTGAGGTTGTAGATGTAGCAGCCAAAATTTCAGGAAAAAATGAGAAATATACATTTGAAACACAGAAGTCTTTATTTTACAAAATGTACTTTGCCTCTGCAATATTGTCTCATCCTATTTCAATCCATAACAATTCAAACGTTATTGGCAGCAAAGGAAAAAAGTAACCAATCAAATGTACGTAGATATATTTTGATTTGAAAAATACAGTATTTCAGAGTAGCATGTTTGATTCTCTGCTGTGGTCCTTTATTTGCTATAGTTTGTTGAAATCACAGTGAGAACATACAATCATCACATTAGTCCACAAACCTAATAGAAAAGGAAAGTATTACACATTCTCAGGTGTACTGCATAATCATGACTTTAAGTCAAATATCTTCATTTGTTCATTTGTTCACTTGTTGTTGTATATGCAAGAGGAATTCATAGTATGATAATGCAGATTCTGTTCTGTCTTCTACCATGTTTTGAAGGAAGTTTGCTTTCATTGGACTCTCATCCCTGAGGAATAAAAGACAAAAATATATACATTAGATAAAATGTAATAGTAAAATAAAGTGGATTTGTCATGAGGCTTTTAACATACTCTTTACTAGTAATTGCATATAAAGCATAATTGAGTAATATTTATTGAAACTTCATTTTTCTTTTTTTCTGAAGGGTTTGCTTAAGCAATAGTCACATATGACTCAAAATAGGTCCTTGTAAAGCTAAACAAATTATTTCACTATTAGTATATGAAAAATTCAACTTACCTTATTACATAAAGTATGGGGAAAAATGGTCTCTGCTCTCTAAGCCAAGAGATGAATGCTATTATTCTGGCAGATTCTGGTGTCTCAAGTTCTGGAAGGTCTGTCTATTAAACAAAAACCAGCAATATTCAGCTTACTTTGAATCACATATCTAAGGCATCATTTACAGTGCTTCTCAAACTTTATCATGTATATGAATCACCTAGAGATCTTAACTGACTGAGCCACCCAGGCTCCCCTACCTAATTCTAACTTTTAAAATCGAAAATTATCCAAACAAATGCTATAGAGCTAAACAAATGCTTTCTCGTGGATCATTTCAGTTACTCCCCCATAAGCAAGAACAATCTTAATTTACAAATGTGGCCGTTAGTGACTTGTCCATGGTTACAGAGCTGCTGACAGGGTTCATTATTACTTTCTTCAATAATATATATAAATCCAACTGACACCGATCACAAGTCATTTGCTTATGTGGCAATTAGATCAGTTCTTACTCCAAAGCAGCAATTAAAAGGACCCTGCCACAGGGATGCCTGGGTGGCTCAGTCGTTAAGCGTATTTCTTTGGTTCAGGTCGTGCTCCTGGGGTCCTGGGATCGAGTCCCAGATTGGGCTCCCTGCTGAGTGGGGAGTCTGCTTCTCTCTCTCCGCCTGCCACTCCCCCTACTTTGTGCTCTCTCTCTGACAAATAAATAAAAATAAAATCTTAAAAAAAAAAGGACCCTGCCATACATAGACCAATGAAATGGTCCTGTAAGTCTACCACAATCATGTTAAGACAGTCTTACCATAATCTGTGGAATTAATGCATAGTTTTGAACTCCTAGAACTTGGCTGAGAAAATTTTGTCCACAATTTTTTCCAACCCAAAGCATCAGTACCTGGGAACAGGAAGAAAATCATTTTGAGACATGAATTAACAGTGAGCTGCTGACTCACCTTTACCACTGAGTATGTTTTAAAAGATCAAAATGGTAAATTCGTTTAGTAAGATTATACAATCTTCAACTGAACTAATAATTACTTTTTACCATGATGAGACATTTATGCTTATCATGAAAAGAGGCTATGGAGGGAGAAGGTGGCTCATAATAAAATATAGATTAAATAGCATACAACTTGTTCAGGAAAAGAGATATTAAAGGGAATGAAGGTATAATAGTGTGCAGAGAAAACGATCCAGATCAGCCAGACTACTCACAGAGCCTGCATCCATGAGGAAAGCTCCATCCCTGCTCAGCTTCTCCACGGAAAGCTGAAGAATAGGTGGCTGAGGTATGGTGCGATCGTTGATGCTGAGTGCTCCCTGAGGAATTAAGCAAAAAAAATTAAACTTTTAGACTTTATTTGAGAGAGAAAGAGAGGAGGGGCAGAGGGATAGGGAGAGAGAATCTCAAGCAGACTCCCTCCCCACTGAGGGTGGAGCACAATGTGGGGCTCGATCCCATGACCGTGAGATCATGACCTGACCGAAATCAAGAGTCAGACACTTAACCAACAGAGCCACCCAGGTGCCCCCAAAAAGTTACAGCTTTTTCATACAAGTAAGAATAAAATACCCCAATAATTAGACAGCAACAGCTGACAAGATGGGTTCCTTCATGTCAAGGGAGAAAAACTAAACTTTTTATCAGACCAAATGCCCATGGGGAGCAAAACCAGGCAACACAGCCTGAGGTGGCAAGCCCACACAAAATTCAGCAAAATCTGCAGACCCCTGCCACACATCTTATCAGGCTCTGCAGCTGCTGCCAAATCCTGAAGCTGCTATGAGAAATACTGAATTGTATCCAGTTTGTCACTCTGTGCCTAAAGTTGCAGTTGGGACCTCAGGCTGAACAACCCCTAATGACACAGAACTTGCAATTTTTGCCTATTCAACCCTGAGCTGAAACCTTCCCCTTCAGAGCAGACTTCCGGTTTGCAAACTCTATAGCACTAAAGCTTTCTCTTGCTCTACCAAATCTTTGCATTCCAAGAATTTTTGTTGACATGGTAATATGTAGTCACAATTAAAAAAAATTTTTTTAATGTTACCTTTGAGACTTTGAAACTTAAGTAAATCACAGTTATTCATACTTAAATATAAATAAGATGAAGAAATATTTATCTTTCATCTAGACAAGCCCATCGTGAATCCCAATAAAGCCAAATTAACTTCTGATCTTAACCATTATTTAAAAAATACAACAAATGGGGGGCGCCTGGGTGGCTCAGTCGTTAAGCGTCTGCCTTCAGCTCAGGTGATGATCCCCGAGTTCTGGAATCGAGACCTGCATCGGGCTCCCTGCTCTGCGGGAAGCATGCTTCTTCCTCTCTCACTCCCCCTGCTTGTGTTCCCTCTCTCGCTGTGCCTCTCTCTGTCAAATAAATAAAAAATCTGTTAAAAAAAAAATCTTAAAAAAAATATAATAAATGCAACCAATACCCATGTATCCTGAACAAATAAATGACTTCAGTGAGAACCAAATTAAGTCTGGAATTTAGTTAATAATAATGGCTGATTGTGTGGCTTAGGTTATGTGTACATGTGAGGGAGGAATAAAAAGCCCAATGCAAATGAGATTTTAATAGTTCTATTCAGTTTGACATTAATTTATTAAGGCCAGAAATGTAAATTTCTCATTTATAATGGACAATAATACTGTTCTCTGAAAACACACACACACCTTTAAATATTCATAACTATTAATTTTTGACCAAAAAAATTTGGAGTACTTAAACTTAGGTGCTTGATTAAACCTTACCTAAAGGAGGAAGTAAATAAAATACTGATCTACCAAGTGGTATGCCCCCTCCAGCATGAGGCTTTAGCTTTAAGAGGGAGTATTAATCACATTACCTTGAAACCTCTCACCTTAGGGCATGTGGGGAGCAGCACAAAGAACAAGCACTGACTCAATATAGCCATTCAGAAATTTCCCCTAGAGGCGTTCTAATGTGAAAGAAAAAAAGAATCTTGTCTTTCTCTGGTGGGAAAGAAGACAAGCCATCAGTGGCTCTGTTTCCTACTCTCCTAGTGAAGATCCATATGAAAGAATGAGGAAATAAAGGGGCAAATAATGTTACAACTTAAATATTTTTTTCTTTGGGGCACCTGGGTAGCTCAGTTGTTATGCCAGGCTCCTCCCTCTGCCCACCCCCTCATCCCCATGTGTGCTCTCTCTCTCTCTCTGTAAAATGAATAAATCTTAAACAAAACTTTCCTCATTCTACAATGGACTCAGTACAATTAGGTTTATAAACCTCCAAAAAATAGCCACTGAAAAAGTAATCAATCTTACCTCATCTGAGAGATTGTCGACTCTATACAAACTGGGATGAGTTGTGAGCATAAGGTAAACCAAGGGCTGATTTTTCACTTGACACATGGCAAAAATGCGTTCATCTAGACGTGCATTTGTCCCAGTCTGAAACGATTTCTGTAACAAAACATCACGCCCCATAAAAAGGGGAGGGGTACTTAATAACAAATATAAACAAAACTTTGCAAATATCAGATGTTAAAAGAATATCTTCAGACAGAATTAGCAAATTTGTTTTTTTTTTTTAAAGATTTATTTATTTGACAGAGAGAGAGAGAGAGAGAGTGCACAAACAGGGGGAGTGGCAGGGAGAGGGAGAGGGAGAAGCAGGCTTCCTGCTGAGCAGGGAGCCGGGACTCGATCCCAGGACCCCGGGACCATGACCCGAGCCGAAGGCAGTCGCCTAACAACTGAGCCACCCAGGCGCCCCTAGCAAATTTGTTTTTAATTATTCTTTTAATTAATTCTGTTAAGTATCTCTTAAGAAGTCACACATCTGTTAAATTATGGCTATACTGCCACCTGAAAGAAGCTAATTACCATGGCAAAGTCATTAGGTCTCTGGTGTTTCCTAATCAGTGAAATAGATCTAAACATTCTATATGCCATAGAGGGATAATGATTTAAAAATCTAAGTAATACCATGAGAAGGATAAAGTTATACTGCAGATGATAAAATGAAAACACAAACGACGGACTAAAGATCTGTGTTTCATAAATGCTAGGTGATGACTAATGGTGGTTATTAACTATCCTTGTTTCTCCCATAGTTAGAGAAATTGAACACCACAATAAAGCCTAAAAATCAACCGGAAAAAAAAATACAAATGAGGATAGTTACTTAGCAGAATAAAAGTAGTAAATAATAAGTTTTACTGGTGTTTAAGTACTGAGTTTTAACTGGTATATTAGCTTATGGAGAATATTAAAAGTTTTGGGGTAGGGTTTTAAGCATTCCTGGGACTCCTGGCTGGCTCAGTTAGTAGGGCATGCAACTCTTGATCTTGAGGTTGTGAGTTCCAGCCCCACACTGGGTGTAGAGATTACTTAAAAAAATAAAATCTTAAAAAAATTGTAAACATTCCTACTGATGTAAAGTAGTAGAAACAGGCAGAGAGCTAGCAGCAATGAGATTATAAATAAAGGAAGATTGGAAAAGGCTTTTAAGATTTTTTTTTTTTAAATAATCTCTACATCCAACATGGGGCTTGAACTCATAACCCGGAGATCAAGTGTTGCATGCTCTACTGAAGGAGCCAGCCTGAGGCCCCAAGGCTCTTAAAATTTCTTTTTAAGTAAGCTCTGCACTCAACATGGGGCTCAAACCCATGACCCCGAGATAGAGTCACATGGTCTACCAACTAAGCCAAGCAGGTGCCCCACGATCTTTTAAATTAGTATGTTAATAGTCACTAAGAAAGAAGAAAGAATATTACGGGAAATGGAAGAAGGAAAGTTTATTTAGTCATTCAATAACTATTTACTGAGAGCCCATTATGTACTAAGAATTGTTCTAGGTGCTGGGACAAAGTGGTAACTCTTCAAAAAAGATAAAAATCCTTGCCCTAATGGACAAAAAAATCCTAGTAAGGGAAAAGTAAATAATAAAAAAGCAAAATATTGATATGTCAGTGTTAAATACTATGGAGAAAAATAAGAGAGGGAAGAGAAGTAAAGAATGTAGGTTAGGATGGCTAGAGAACATTGCACACTAAATGAGATCAGCAAAGGCAGGCCTCAGGGAAAGGACAGCATTTAAGGAAAGACCTAAAGAGGGAAAAGCTCAGATTTTTAAGTGTTAAAATTTAAGTATTTATATAATTTATGTGCATTTAACATTATATTCAGAAGTGGAAATACATAATTTGAGTTAAAGAAACTGGAAGTTGATCCAAAAGCCATCCTATTAGTATGAGTGGGTTGTTCTTCTCTCCTAGAAGAGATGACATACACCATACAGTCAATCCTGGAGTTCAGAAAAATATACAAATTGAAAGATCAGAGTAGTTTTCATCAATTTTGTAATCTGGGATGCTCTCCCAGGTGATTTATTGACATGAGCTTTTTAATAAAATTTAAAAAATTTATAAATTTAATAAAATTTATAATATATATTTAAAATTAATAAACTTTATACCCTAAGTATACAAGCTTGGACATTTTATTTTGGATACTAGAAAAATAAGCCTCCTCTACCTGCCAGTGGTAGGTAGGGGCAGAGGGCAGGCAGGGGAGACAAATAAGTAAAAAGTATCAAATAAAAAACTCTAAAAGACCATAGAAGGAAAGGCAACTGCCAGAGAGAAAACATTTGAGCTCAAACACAGGAATAGGAAAGTACAATGCAGGTCATGGAAATAGGTGCACAGGTATGAGATGGCATATCTAAGATTAAGTAGTAGTATGTGGCTGAAATACTGGAGAGAGCAGGAAAAAGCCAAAAGAGTTTCATGTGTGACTTCTTGCATGAGCAATAAAATATACAGCTCTTGTTCTGGAAAACTGGAAAACCGATCATCACTGACATCTCTGATAATGTCAGTGAATACCTGGTGAACATCTCTTTTACAAATAAGGCACGTGCTTTAAATCAGTATCTTGTAACTTTATTGGGTTACAAATTCGTTCAAGGTTCAAGTAAGAGTCAAAGTCACTGTCCTCAGAAAACTTAAATGGCTTTAAGTAATACATACAAGTGTTTAGTGGTTCACAGGATAAAAATTTGGCATTAAAAAACTGGCATAAAAAATTGGCATAAAAAACTGACATTTTCACTATTTTAGTTTCTGGTTTTGATTCTCTTACCTGTTTAAGGAGAGCCAACACAAAGAGTGGGAAAAGCCGCAAAGAAAAAGGAACCATGAGTCCAGGCTGTTGGTTACTTAGGACTGAAGAACGATAAGCTGAAAGAGAGTCTATGACAGCATTCACCAGGGCATCCCGAGCATCACTCAGACTGGCAGTCACTGACCTGTCAACAGCTAACAGAGATGGAGGTAAGGACAAACAAGAGAAAAGAGAGAAGTTTAGCTACTACCCCCCACTGTTAAAGATACAAGAGATGGAATTTTTTTTCTAGTATACAAATTCTCTCTCCAATTTGTTACACAGAAGGAGCAAGTGAAGCAGTTAAAAGCTTATAGTTTGAAGAATCAAATCAAACTCTCCTGAAATGGGTCTCTATTTCTTAGCTGTATGACAATATGGCAAGGAATCTAACCTTCATGAGCTTGTTTCCTTATCTGTAAAATGGGAAAACTCTATCTTGTTGGATCTAAGATGTTATTAATTATAATCCACCATCTTATGTTATATACCATAGAGAAAGAAAAAACTCTGTAACTAAACACACATGCTTTCTTCACAGAGAATTTTATATTTACTGGAAGAGCTCTAGGGTGCCTGGGTGGCTCAGTAGTTGTGCGTCTGCCTTCAGCTCAGGTCATGATCCCAGGGTCCTGGGATCGAGCCCCACATCGGGCTCCCTGCTCAGTGGACAGCCTGCTTCTCCCTCTCCCACTCTCCCCTGCTTGTGTTCCCTCTCTCGCTCTCTCTGTCAAATAAATAAGTAAAATCTTTAAAAGAAAAAAAAGGGGGTGCGCCTGGGTGGCTCAGTCGTAAACGTCTGCCTTCGGCTCAGGTCATGATCCCAGGGTCCTGGGATTGAGCCCCGCATCAGGCTCCCTGCTCGGCGGGAGGCCTGCTTCTCCCTCTCCCACTCCCCCTGCTTGTGTTCCCTCTCTCGCTGTATCTCTGTCTGTCAAATAAATGGATAAAATCTTTAAAAGAAAGAAAAGAAAAGAAAAAAAAGAAAGAGCTCCTGGACAGCTACTTAGATGATTCTTATCACCTGTCATGCCACTGTTTATGTGCATTTCTGCACACTCAAAAACCTGTGCTGAGACCAAGAGATGGATGCTTAACAGACTGACCCCCAACCAGGTGCCCCAATAGTACCACTTAAGACTTCAACTGAAGACTTCTTGATTTAAGATTTTTTTTTTAAGATTTTATTTATTTATTTGACAGAGACACAGCAAGAGAAGGAACATAAGCAGGGGGAGTGGGAGAGGGAGAAGCAGGTTTCCCGCAGATGAGGGAGCCTGATGCAGGGCTCAATCCCAGGACCCTGGGTTCATGACCTGAGCCAAAGGCAGACACTTAATGACTGAGCCATCCAGGCACCCCTTGATTTAAGATTTTGATAAAATGTGAAAAAATGTGCATACTGGAATAAATCAAGTTTAGAAACAAAATTAGTATTTGTGAGGCAAATTGTGAAAAATTTTTATTTTATTTTTTTTTAATTTTATGTGAAAAATTTTTAAATCTACAAATAATGCCTGAAATATAGTTCTTATTGATAATAAAGAATGATCATATGATTACTAAAAGTATTAGTTCAACAAAATATAAAGGTAGTGACCCTCAAATTCGTAGGTCACAATCTTTTAACTTTCAACAGCATATGAGACTAAAATAGGGTTGGATTCTTTATCAGCCTTCATTAAAGAAAAAAATTTCCCAATAGGAAATGCAAGAAAATGAGTAATTATTCCTAATATAGACAGGTCTGAGTGTGAAGCAAATGGACACAACGGCATCTTTCCTGAAGGAGAAAAAAAGCAAGAACCAAAATGATGTTAAGCTCTATGTATTTGAAAAAGGACCAAAAAAACTTCAGGAAGCAACTATATCTGATATGGAAGTAAAGAAGTGAAGGTATCAGTAAATTTCCTCCTAGCTCATGTGATCTGGCCAAGGCTGCAAACTTAATCTGTGAGAGTAAACTGGTTTTTAATCCAGAATTCCAAGACTCCAAGTCTAAAGATCTTTACAGTTCAAAGTCTGTTGTAATCCAAGTTACAGAGCTCATTAGAAAGTAGTATTGAACATTAAGTAAAATATGGTATTTAAGTCCATCATAAGCAGATTATGAGAAAGAAAGCAGTTTAGTAGCTGCCGAAAACCAGTGAGGGAAGGAGGAGAGAGTAGTGGGCAGTAACTACTGATGGGCATGAGGTTCTTTTTGGGGTGATAAAAGTTCTAAAATCAGATTGAGATGATGGCTACACAATTCTGTAAATATACTATAAATAGTAGGGTTGTATGCTTAAAATGGGTTATGCGAAGTAGTATATAAATTATATCCCAATAAAGCTCTTAAAAATTTTTTTTAAAAATCAGGTAAACTGCAACAGAGCCTTTCATTCAAGTAGTTACTTAGGAGGCATACAGATCTAAAACACTGAAACCTTTAAAGCTACTTATTTAAAGGAAAATAAAACTATGTGGATTTTTCTAATGTTATTATTTGTGAAATATTTACAATAGCTGGTAACGATTCTTACCCATATTGGCCAATAACCCTGAAATTGCTTGAACATCAGCTCCAAGAAAGACTTCATTCAGAGTTGAAACTACAGGCAAACACAAAGTATGAACACGAATTCTTCTTTCACCTTTGGGGAAAACACATAAATGATAGTAAGGCACAACTATATTAAAAAATTTATATTAAAGTCTCTTAGAAAAATCACTTTTTTTTTTAAGATTTTATTTATTTATTTGACGGAGAGAGAGACAGCGAGAGAGGGAACACCAGCAGGGGGAGTGGGAGAGGGAGAAGCAAACTCTCTGCCGAGCAGGGAGCCCAATGCGGGGCTCGATCCCAGGACCCTGGGATCATGACCTAAGCCGAAGGCAGACACTTAACGACTGGAGCCACCCAGGCACCCCAAAATCACTTCTTTTCAATTTAGAACCAAGAATGGGTTATTCAGTATGAAGAAACATCAAAACTTTAATGAATAAAATTCCTAAGTTTATCTCTTTTATTTTTATTTCTTTTTAATGATTTTATTTATTTATTAGAGAGAGAGAGAGATCACGAGCAGGAGGGAAGGGTAGAGGAAGAAGCAGACTCCTCACTTAGCAGGGAGCCCAATGTAGGACTCGATCCCAGGACCCCAGGATCATGACCTGAGCCAAAGGCAGACGCTTAATCGACTGAGCCACCCAGGTGCCCTCTTATATTTTGATTACAAAATTCTTTTTGTAGGAGTGCCTGGGTGGCTCAGTCGGTTAAGCGTCTGCCTTCAGCTCAGGTCATGATCCCGGGGTCCTGGGATCGAGCCCTGAGTCGGGCTCCCTGCTTGGCGGGATGCCTGCTTCTCCCTCTCCCACTCCCCCTGCTTGTGTTCCTTCTCTCGATGTGTCTCTCTCTGTCAAATAAAGAAATAAAATCTTTAAAAAAAAAATCTTTTTGTTTGGGGCATCTGAGTTGCTCAGTCGGTTAAGCATCTGACCTGAGATCATGAGGCTCTGGGTCATGATCCTGGGGTCCTGGGATCAAGCCTGGTTCAGGGTTCCTGCTCAGCGGGGAGTCTGTTTCTCCATCTCCCTCTGCCCCTCCCCCCTACTTGTGCTCCCTCGCGCTCTCTCTCTCTCTCACATACAATTTTTTAAAAAATTCTTTTTGTTCAAGGGGCGCCTGGGTGGCTCAGTCGTTAAGCGTCTGTCTTCGGCTCAGGTCATGGTCCCAGGGTCCTGGGATCGAGCCCCACATCGGGCTCCCTGCTCAGCGGGAAGCCTGCTTCTCCCTCTCCCACTCCCCCTGCTCATGTTCCCTTTCTCGCTGTGTCTCTCTCTTTCAAATAAATAAATAAATAAAATCTTAAAAAAAAAAATTCTTTTTGTTCAAGTTACTACTGAAAAGGGATCATGATCAAATAATGGTAACATGCTAGTTTAAAAATCTCTTTTCTGGGGGCGCCTGGGTGGCTCAGTCGTTAAGCATCTGTCTTCGCCTCAGGTCATGATCTCAGGGTCCTGGGACTGAGCCCCGCATTGGGCTCCCCGCTCAGCGGGGAGTCTGCTTCTCCCTCTCCCACTCCCTCTGCTTGTGTTCCCTCTCTCGTTGTATGTCTGTCAAATAAATAAATATAATCTTTAAAAAAATCTCTTTTCTGAACTTTTTGGTTACTTTATCTTTTTTGCTAATACAAATTTTGAATTAATATACATACATTATGACAACACTACTTCCACATGTGTTCTAGAGTGTTTTGACATTTAAAGTCCAAAGAAATTTTATACTTTCCTCTTTAATCAAAGAAAAAACTTTTAAAAGAAATCAATTAATACAATATTTTCTCTTTAGTACTCACAATAACAAAATTAATATAGAAACAAAAAAAACTTTTTGATAACCATCAAATATCAAATATTATATCAACTTTTTAAGAAGTCTTTTTTTTTTAAGATTTTATTTATTCATTTGAGACACAGAGAGAGAGAGAGAGAGAGCATGAGCAGGGAGAGAGGCAGAGGGAGAAGCAGGCTCCCTGCTGAGCCAGGAGCCTGATGTGGAGCTCAATCCCAGGACCCTGGGATCATGACCTGAGCCGAAGGCAGACGCTTAACCATCTGAGCCACCCAGGCGCCCCTCAACTTTTTAAAAATTTCTAACCAGCAAGACCTTGAATACCAATGAAAAAGAACAAGACGACCTACAGATGATATTCATACTACAACCTGTACTAATACATTAGGACTGATGAAAATGTACGTATGGGGAGCTCATACAAATTACTTTTAAAAAGAAATAATATCTGCAAAAAAGGGTAACACTTTAGACTTTCTATTCTAGACAACAGAGAGCTAAAAGAAAACATATAATGATTAGCCTATCGGCAACAACTAAACATACAGAGAGACTGAGAGAGATGCAGACACACACACACACACACAAAATCAGAGGCTAAAATGGAAAGGGCACTTGATGGGACCATGAACTCGTGAAATCTTTCTGAAAAGCAATCTGACAATACTAAGATTTTTCTAAACAGCCTGATACTAAGTAGACTCTCAGTAAATATCTGTTAAAAACAGTGGCTAAGAAAAATAAATACAACACATCTTGGTTTTACCAGGAATAGCAACAAAGCTCTTAAGATGAGAAATACTCTTTTGGTGTAATAGAAATGAGTATCTCCACAAGAGAGGACATTCATTATAAGACAAAGAATACATGACCAAATAAAAAAACTTACCTTTGCCACAACACACTGTATTTATAGTTAACAATACTGGATTGTAAACTTAAAAAATCTGTTAAAAGTGTAATCTCATGTATGTGTCTTCGCTACAATAAAAACAAACAAACAAACAAAAAACAAACACAACTTACCTTTGCTGGATGTATACAAGAGTGCAGACTGAAAGGAAACCAACTGAGTGTCCGTAAGATTCTCCTCCACAGACATCTGTACTGCATACCCAGCATCTGGGTTTACATTAGGCAAAGACAGTAAGTCTGTTGACCTAACAAAGAAGTTCCCATGGAAAGTATGAATGGAAAGACCTAGAAGAGAAAAATTATCAAAATGATTTACATACACCAATATACATACATTTACATTTTATCCTTGTCACTTATCAGACTGACAGTAAATTTAAAAGTTTAGATGTGGGGCGCCTGGTTGGCTCAGTTGATTAAGGGTCTGCCTTCAGCTGAGGTGATGATCTCAGGGTCCTGAGATCAAGACCCATGTTGGGTTCCCTGTTCAGCAGGAAGTCTGCTTCTCCCTCTCCCTCTGTGCATGTTCTTCCTCTCGCTCTTGCTCTCTCTCAAATAAAATCTTAAAAAAAAAAAAAAAGTTTAGATGTGAGGGGCACCTGGGTGGCTCGGTTAAGTATCGAACTCTTTTTTTTTTTTTAAAGATCTTATTTATTTGAGAGAGAGAGACACAGCGAGAGAAAGAACACAAGCAGGAGGAGTGGGAGAGGGAGAAGCAGGCTTCCTGTGGAGCAGGAAGCCCGATGCGGAGCTCAATCCCAGGACCCTGGGATCATGACCCGAGCCGAAGGCAGACACTTAACGAGGCGCCCAAGTATCCGACTCTTAATCTCAGCTCAGCTCTTGATCTGAGAGTTTTGAGTTCAAGCCCCTCACTGGGCCCCATGCTGGGTGTGTAGACTACTTAAAAAAAAAGTTTAGATGTGACACTGTGATTTATAATAAGAAATATGTACTTGATCTTCACTCATTTCTAGCATAGAACTCCTAAACTCTTAGGATGATCTAAGTAATGAAATTCACAAAGGTGTCTTCTACTGTTGATGGAGTGACTTTTGGTAAGCACCTATGTAACCAAAGGATGGGGGCTGATTACCAGAGGACCCAACCATGTAATTAGAAGGTTGGAAATTACAGTCCAAACTGTCCCCTACCAACATCCTTCGGGGAGGGGAGAGGAACTGGAGGTTCAGTCCATCATCAATGGCCAATAATTTAATCAGCCATGACTATGTAAAGAAGCCTTCATAAAAACCCAGTAGGATGGGCTCCTTTGGAAAGCTTCCAGATTGGTGAACACATGGAGATTTGGGGAGAGTGGAGCGCTCAGAGAGAACATGGAAGCTGCAGAAGGTCGCATACCCTCTCCCTTTCTCTATACCTTGCTCTATAGATCTCTTCCATCTGACTATTCCTGAGTTATATCCTTTTATAATAAACCACTAATCTAGAAAGTAAAATGATTCTCTGAGTTCTGTAAGCTGCTCTGGCAAATTACTTGAACCCAAAGAGAGGGTAGTAGGAACCTCCAATCTATAGCCAGCCAATCAGAGCACAAAAAGAAACAGAAACAGAAAGCTACTGTGGTAACTACTTGGTTATGAGTGACACTACTACCTGAGTTGTTTGGAGATGTGGCAACGTTATAGAAGAGTTTGATACTTTACATAAGATATTACAAAGGCATTGTCAGTTGTTTTACTCAACCATTTTTTCTTTTTATTACAGTGACAGATAATAGAGAACTTCATTTGGCACATGGTTTGACCAAAAGATTTCAACATCTATCTAGTGGACAGGTCCATGGTTCCTTATCTTTTGATATCTTATTTTTGGCTAGCTATTTCATATAATCTTTCCACTTCAAAAAATGATTGCTTCACACCTCTTAACATTATTTATTTATTTTTAAAGATTTTATTTATTTGTCAGAGAGAGAGAGCACAAACAAGGGGAACAGCAGGCAGAGGGAGAAGCTTAGCAGGGAGCCTGATGTGGGGCTCAATCCCAGGACCCTGGGATCATGACCTGAGCCGAAGGCAGATGCTTAACTGACTGAGTCACCTAGGTGTCCCAGAAAACATTATTTTAAAATCTGAATAAAAGATTAGAACCAGGTTAATAATGTGAAGGAATAAAGTATCAAGAATTATTTCCCATTTTCCTAAGAAAGTAGTATCATTTAGCAGCTACAGGCATTTATCCTGCAAAACAAATTGGATTAAAGCATTCTGAAACTGTCAGACTATTTTCAAAGCAACACTGAGGCAAGCTGTTAGTAGCAGGGCAGACTGAGAAGAGCACAAATTAAAAGACCTGCTACTTTGGGCGCCTGGGTGGCTCAGTTGGTTAAGGGACTGCCTCCGGCTCAGGTCATGATCCTGCAGTCCTGGGATCGAGTCCCGCATCGGACTCCCTGCTCAGCAGGGAGTTTGCTTTTCCCTCTGACCCTCTTCCCTCTCGGGCTCTCTATCTCTCATTCTCTCTCCCTTAAATAAATAAATAAAATCTTAAAAAAAAAAAAAAGACCTGCTACTTCTAGAAATGAATGGTGGGGATGGTTGTACAACAATGAAAATATACTTAATGCTATTCAACTGTATACTTAAAAATGGTTAAAGTGGTAAATTTTATGTTAAGTATATTTTACCACAATAAAAAAATAACTGTTTAAAAAAAAGACCTTTCATTACTACTGTCAATAAATGGAATAAAAATCCATGCTTATTTGGATGTGGGGGTGGAGGGAGATATTTTTTTTAAATGAGATATAATTCAAATACCATAAAAATCACACATACAGTGTACAATGCAGTGGTTTTCAGTACATTCAAAATAGTCCCTATTTTCTTTTATAATGTTTCTTCTTTTTTTTTTTAAGTAGGCTCCACACCTAATGTGGGATGTGAACTCCAGACCCTGAGATCAAGAGTTGCATGCTCCAGCAACTGAGCCAGCAAGATACCTCTCCTTCCCTATTTTTAATTTCATATTCCATCAGTGTAAGTAAAATATCTTAGAAGAGCAAACCTTATGAATAAGACTAGCTGAAAATGTCTATTTACTGGTATCAAAAGCAATATATCTATGTAAGTGTGAAAAGAAAAGTGCCCCCCACCTTTCGTGCACCGAATCCTCATGACTGCCTCAAAGCCAATCTTTCGAGTGAGGTATCTCTGTAGTTCCTTCTGGAATTTCTGCACTTGTACTGGATTCTGCTGATGGTGGTAAGAAGGATAGTAATACACACTACCTGCTGAATACCGAGAAATACAACCTGGAAGAAAACACACACTTTTAAAAAATTCTGCAATTAACTATTATGCATGAAAAAAACTACTGGTGTTTGAATCAATCTTGCCTTAGCCTCCCAAAGTATTATCAAAAAAAGAGTATCTCATCCCTTTAAATAGTAGTATAAAAATGTCTCTATTATAAATATTTAGAAATATATAAATAAACGTTTAGAAGACCAAAAGCTTTATAATAGACTCATTAATTCTCCCAAGGGAATAAAAATTCCTTCATTTTGTCCTTTATTTAGAATATCATCATATAAATACCATTTTCACATTCACTTCAGAAAAATAATCATGAGGAAGAACTCACCCAGAGAAGCCAAGTCAGAATACTGCCCACTGAGAAGGAATAAGTCCACAGCTACCTGCTGACCAGAACAATCCAAGGCTAATTTCTTGTAAAAGTCAGTTGATGGTGTCAAGTGAATTTCCTATTAATAATAAATTACATGAAGAAACAAATTTTTAATTATTAAATTGTCATAAAATTTTTAAAACCTATCTATATATACCAAGATGTTAACAATTATCCCTGGGCATTCTAAAAATCCTTTCTTTTCAGTTCTTCGTTTTCTCAGTAAAAAACATATACTGCTTAAGAATTTTCTATTTTCTGGGGCACCTGGGTGGCTCAGTTGTTAAGCGTCTGCCTTCGGCTCAGATCATGATCCCAGGGTCCTGGGATTGAGCCCTGCATCGGGCTCCCCGCTCCGCGGGAAGCCTGCTTCTCCCTCTCCCACTCCCCCTGCTTGTGTTCCCTCTCTCGCTGTGTCTCTCACTGTCGGATAAATAAAAATCTTTAAAAAAAAAAAGAATTTTCTATTTTCTACTTTTAAAAAGAAATACATCTATTATGCTAATTTCAATAATCTATTAAATGCTTAGAGTGCTGGAAACTATTTTAAACAATTCATGTGTACTATCTAGGTGGTCCTTTGAACTATTATAAGAAGCAGGTCCCATAATTATTTTCACTTTATAAATAAACATAAGGAAACAGAAGGGCAAAGAAATTAACTAACTCTTCAAGTTCGTACATCTAAAAAGCAGTAGAGGGATGTCTGGGTGGCTCAGTCGTTAAGCATCTGCCTTTGGCTAAGGTCATGATCCCAAGGTCCTGGGATCGAGCCCTACATTGGGCTCCCTGATCAGCAGGGAGCCTGTTTCTCCTTCTGCCTGCCGCTCCCCCTGCTTGTGCTCTCTCTCTCTGACAAATAAATAAAATCTTAAAAAAAAAAAAAAAACAGAATTTAGACAGACTGACCCCATCATCATTATAGCATACAGCAAATACAGCAACTCTCATCATCTCTTGAAAAATACACATCTCAAACCAAATTTATATACACAAAGTGCTCAAAAGCAATCCATGGCACTCAATACAGCAGACTACTTTTTAGTGGTCATCCACACTCTACTTTGTTCCTAAAAGGCATATTCTTTAGACTGCAAGACTTTCTCATCAAAGGCAGGCTGCACTGCTAATGGCCTGCTGAATATCCAAAAATAAGGTAAGAGTGAATCAGGTGGCAAGTGTAACAAAACAGAAATTTCGGCATAAAAGAGAAATGCTTTGTCTATTTCCTTATACTCCCTCCTCTCCAGAACTGAAAAATAAATGAAAAACAGATTTTGTGGTCAAAGGGACAGAGCAGAGCACCAGCATATATGGTAATATACATTTGATGACTTTCTAACCTTAGCAGATGACCTTTGGTTGGGCTCCTCTCGTGGCCTCAGGGCTCCCATTCCAAGAGTAGGAAGTTGTGTTTGAAAGACGGACATTCGACCACCAGTTGGCGACATCAGCTTAAAGGCAGCCTGAAGTGCAGGACCCAAGGCACTCTGGGTTTCCAGGGTCTTGGTGAACATTTGTGGCAATGTTTTCAGTAAATCTTGAACGAGCTTATAAAATAAAGCAAGAAAACTCAAAGATGTTAACAATTAAAAACTTCTTCCACAAAAAGTAACTAATACAGTAGACAAGACACTGAGTCATGATGATGGTCAGAGAATCTACACACAGTACAGTAAACAATGAAGTTGGTCAAATGACAAGAAAGCCATTTTAAGTCAACATTATAAATTGGCAAGCAAGACAATTCAAAATTGGGGCCTTACAGTTCTTGCACATGCAGTAGTCCAGCAAGACTATAAGTCCAAAATGTATCCAAAAGAACCATCACAGTTTAGATTTGATTTCTTTTATAATGCCATCAAACATGGCCTTCTCAATCACCTCTACACACTTTATTCTTTTCAATTCCAAAGTGATTTAACTCTTCCCTACTGAAAAGTCTAAGATAGCCAGTAAATTTTCCAACTAGTAATACTACTACAAAAGAAAAACAAAATGAAAAACTACCTATTCAGGTTAGGTTGTACAAATAAAGTTAAAGGGAAAAAAAGTACTTCACACTATGGTGAAGTCACTGTTGCCAACAGCTGAGACCATAGACTTGCTAGTTAAAATGTTACCCCTACGGCATATATGCATGTACAGGGTAGACAACATCCCCCCTTCAGACACATTCTGTTCACCTCTCACTGTATTATGTCATGGCAATTTCCAGGCAGGTAATAAGTTTCTTCTGAACTGACCCCAATGACACTCTGTGAATCAGAAAAGCAAAGGGCACTGAAAGCAGCCTAGCTAAAGTGCTTCTATGTAGTGACCAGAAGCTTATCTGAGCAACCCTCCCAATTTCCCAAATGGTGGCAAGGCAGGTTTCCTTCAGGTTTTCCTTTATGAAATAGGCTTATCTTCTACCCTATTACAAGTATCTTACTACATTAGACTTAAAAGCCATTGGTTCAAGGGTAAACTCGAGATCTATTCATCTGATGAATTTTAACTAAAAGCAAATATAAAATGTTACACATCTTAGAAATGCCTCAGAAAGAAACAAAACTTTACTTAAAGTTCATTTTGAAAACACATTCTTTCAATATTTCAAAAAAATGTGTCAGATAAGAAAATGTTAACTTACCTCTTTACTTTCATTTAAATTTACTAATAAGTTCTCTGGCATAGGTATAAAAACATCTGAAAAAATAAATAAGTATTTCTTTTAAACAAAATGTAATTGTTAAAGATGTTCTAAACACTTAACACTGATATAATTAACCACCCCCAGGGATGCCGGGGTGGCTCAGTCGGTTAAGCGTCTGTCTTCGGCTGAGGTCACGATCCCAGAATCCTGGGATCAAGTCCAGCATCGGGCTCCTTGCTCAGCAGAGAGCCTGCTTCTCCCTCTGCCTGCCTCTCCCCTGGCTTGTGCTCTCTCTCTCTCTGACAAATAAATAAATTCTTAAAAAAAAAAATTAACTACCACCATAATTTAAAGAAAAGCGACCTCCTGTATTATATATAGCACTTCTACGTATGTTCAAAAGCCACCAAAGCAGCATTGATTTAGGTATTTATTGCAACTTATCTATTACCATGTAAAAGGTAAACAGCCTCCTAATTAGAAAATATTGATCTGTAAACACTCCGTATTTAAGACAACAGTTTGGAATCCTACTTACTTTACATTCTTGCTTAGCTCTCAAAACCAGTGGTCTTGGCATTTAAAAAAAAAAAATGTTGACTAAGATGACACACAAGACTGCTATGTCTTTACAAAGAAGTAATATAGCCCGACAATACCTCTGTCATTCAAAAAGCACATACTGTCTCATAAAGAAGGTCCCCACTAGAGCCTATACTTACGGGACTACAAAATCAAGTAAATGAGAAGGTATGCTAACTGACCACTTCAGATGAGCTCCTCAGGATTCAAATTTATTTTTACTTAGGAATTAAATTCTCTTCCTTTAAAAGGAAGCAAACTGTGGGTGGTGGTGAAGGATTACAAGAAGTCTTACTTTCTACATTATGGTACTTTTTTTTTTTTTAAAGGCGTATTAATGTTTGTAAAAAATAATACCAAAAAGGGGCGCCTGGGTGGCTCAGTCGGTTAAGTGACTGCCTACAGCTCTGGTCATGATCCCAAGGTCCTGGGATCGATCCCTGCATCCAGCTCCCCGCTCCCTCTACCTGCTGCTCCCCCTGCTTGTACTCTGTCTGTCAAATAAATAAAATCTTAAAAAAAAAAAAATTATTTGTAACATTAAATGTTTACTTTAGCTGTCACATAAAAATTCTATAGTCGGGGCACCTGGATGGCTCAGTTGGTCAAGCGTCTACCTTCAGCTCCAGTCTTGATCTCTGCAGAGGTCCTGGGATTGAGCCCCACATCAGGCTTCCTGCTCAGCAGGGGGTATGCTTCTCTTTCTCTCCCCTCTCCCTTTCCTCCTCCCCACCTCTCTCTCTCTCTCTCTCTCTAATAAATTATAGCTTTTAAAAAAAATCTACAGTTGACTAGATTTTCTTTTTTTTCTTTAAAATTAAAAAACACTTTGGGGCTCCTGGGTGGCACAGTCGGTGAGGTGTCTGACTCTTGGTTTCCGCTCAGGTCATGATCTCAAGCCCCATGTTGGGCTCCACACTTAGCATGGAGGCTGCCTAAGACTCTATCTCCCTCTCCCTTTGCCCCTCCACCACCCCCCCCCCGTGCACTCTCTAGCTTTCTCTCAAAACAAATAAATCTTTTAAAAATGAAATTAAAAAAATTAAATTAAAAAAATTTTTTTAAGATTTTATTTATTTATTTGAGAGAGAAAGCATGAGTGAGAGGGGCAGAGGGAGAGGGAGAAACAGACTCCCCACTGATCAGGGGGCCTGATGCGGGGCTCGATCCCAGGACCCCAGGATCATGACCTGAGCCGAAGGCAGACAATTCAACTAAGCCACTCAGGTGCCCCTTAAAAAATGTTTAAGAGGGCGCCTGGGTGGCTCAGTTGGTATGAAGTACTTTTTCACTGGCTTCTGACACTCTGCATGATGTTTTCAAGGTTCACTCATATTGCAGTACCTATCAGTATTTTATTCTTTTTTGTTGACAAATAATATTTCATCGTATGGATATACTTTTTGTTTATCCATTCATCAAATAATAGGCATTAGGGTTGTATCCACTTTTCGGCTGTGTTGCTATTAACATCCATGTGCATATTTTCTTACTTTTCTTGAGTATATACATTTTGAGTAGAATTGTTGGGTCATATGGTTTAACTCTAAGACTTTTGGAGCAAGTGGCAGACTGTTTTCCATAGTGGCTGCAACATTTTCCATCTCAGCTAGCAGTGTATGAGGGTTCCAATTTCTCCACTTCCTTGCAAATACTTTACTTGTTACTGTCTTTTTTTTAACCTCCGCTGTGTGACATCCAGCAAGGGACACTCCATCTATCAGCTTATGTACAAAACTGAGATGCTGGACCTTATCAGTGAATTCACAATTTGGCCCATCTTCAGAATCACCTGTTCAGTGATTTTATTTCATGCAAAATAAGTATCTGGGTGAATAGGTTAGGGAATGAATGAATAACCTGGCTGGTTTGTTGTGAGATTTAGAACAACCAAGACAGAAGGGGGCTCTCCTCAACTACTGCCCTTAAAGATGTATAGTGAATCCTCACTATTTGTAGATTCTATATTTGCAAATTTGCCTACTCACTAAGAATTTTTTTAAAGATTTTATTTATTTATTTATTTGACAGAGAGAAAGAGCACAAGCAGGGGGAGCAGGAGACAGAGAAGCAGGCTCCCCTTTGAGCAGGGAGCCCGATGTGGGACTCAATGCCAGCACCCTGGGATCATGACCTGAGCTGAAGGCAGACGCCTAACCAAGTGAGCCACCGAGGCACCCCTACTCACTAAAATTTATTTGTAACCTCAAAACCAATACTCATGCTGCTTTTTTTTTTTTAAGATTTATTTATTTATTTTGAGAGAGTGAGAATGAGAGAGAACATGAGAGCGAGGAGGGTTAGAGGGAGAAGCAGACTCTCCGCTGAGCAGGGAGCCCGATGCGGGACTCGATCCCGGAACTCCAGGATCATGACCCGAGCTGAAGGCAGTCGCTTAACCAACTGAGCCACCCAAGCGCCCATGCTGCTTCTATGGACATTCATAGACATGCTCAGAGCACCAAAACAATTTGAGTTTTGATTTTGAGATTTTCTAATTAGTCTCATTGTGGTTTTCATTTGTATTTCCCTGATAACTTCTGATATAGAGCACATTTTCAAGTGCTTATCAGCCAACTGTTTATAGAAAATATTGAATACCGTGAACTGAATAGAGACACGTCTGTTCAAACCATTTACCCACTTTTTAAATTGTGTTTTTCTTGTTTAGTTGTAGAAATTCTTTATATAATCTAGATATAAATTCCTACACTTTTTAAAAAAGATTTTTATTTATTGGGGCACCTGTGTGACCTTGTTGGTTAAGTGTCTGCCTTCGGCTCAGGTTATGATCTCAGAGACTGGGGATCGAGCCCCCCATTGGGCTCCCCACTCAGTGGGGAGTCTGCTTCTCCCTCTGCCCCTAAACCTGCTTGTGCTCTCTCTCTCTTCTGTCTCTCTCTCAAATAAATAAAATAAGGATTTTATTTATTTGACAGAGAGAGAAAAATAGAAAGAGAGCGAGAGTGCGCGTGCACAAGTAGGAGGCGCAATAGACAGAGAGGGAGAAGCAGGCTCCCCACTGAGCAAGGAGCCCAATGCAGGCCTTGATCCCAGGACCCTGGGATCATGACCTGAGCCAAAGGCAGCTCAACTGATTGACCCATCCAGGTGCGATGCCCCTAGATACAAATTCATGATCAGATATATGATTTGCAAATATTTTCTCTCATTCTGTGGGTTGTCTTTTTACATACTTGATGGTGAAGCACAAAAGTTTTTAATTTGGGGGGCACCGGGGGTGGCTCAGTTGATTAAGCAGCCAACTCTTGATTTAGGCTCATGTCATGATCTAAGGGTCGTGAAATTGAGCCCCACGTCAGACTCCATGCTCAGTGGAGAGTCAGCTTGAGATTCTCTCCCTGTTCTCTGACCCTCCCCCTACTGTGTGCTCTGTCTCTAAAATAAATATTTTTAAAAATTATTTTTTAATTTTAAAGAGGCCAAATTTATCTATTCCCTCCCCCCCTTTTTTTAAAAGTAATCTCTAGGGGCGCCTGGGTGGCTCAGTTGGTTAGGCAACTGCCTTCGGCTCGGGTCATGATCCCGGAGTCCTGGGATCAAGTCCCGCATCGGGCTCCCTGCTCAGCAGGGAGTCTGCTTCTCCCTCTGACCCTCCCCCGTCTTGTGCTCTCTCTCTCTCTCTCTCTCTAAATAAATAAAATCTTAAAAAAAAAAAGAGTGTTAAAAGTTTAAAAAAAAATAATAAAAAAAATAAAAGTAATCTCTACACCCAGTGTGGGGCTCAAATTCATGACCCTGAGATCAAGAGTCAGATGCTCTACCAACTGAGCCAGCCAGGTGCAGCTATTTTTTATTTTGTTGTTTGTACTTTTGGTGTTATATCTAAGAAATCACAACCTAATCCAAGGTCACCAAGATTTACTTCTGCTTTCTTCTAACAGTTTTAATCTCACACTCCAGTCTATGATCCATTTTGAGTTAATTTTTCTTAACTGTGGTAAAGTATACATAATACAGAAAACACCTTAACCATTTTTCAGTTTGTTTGTTTTTAAGTAAGGTCTATGCCCAGTATGGGGCCTGAGCCCCAAAGGCCTCCCCTCTTTATTCTTTTTTTTAAGATTTTTAAAAAAATTTTTTTATTTGAGAGAGAGCAAGCAAACATGGGCTGGGGGCGGCAGAGGGAGAAGCAGGCTCTCTGATGTGGGGTTTGATCCTAGGACCCTGGGATCATGACCTGAGCCAAAGACACTCAACTGAATGAGCCAGCAAGGTGCCCCTTCCTCCTTTTTAATATGCTTTAAGGTAAGGAGGGTCCAACTTCATTCTTTTGCATGTTTACTTTTCCCAGAACCATTTGTTAAAAAGACTGTCTTCTCCCCATTGAATAGTCTTGGTATACTTGTCAAAAATCAATTCAGCATAGGGACTCGTGGGTGGCTCAGTCGGTTAAGCGCCCAACTCTTGATTTCAGCTCAGGTCATGATCTCAGGGTCATGGGCTTGAGCCCCATGTTGGGCCCCACACTGGGCGTGCAGCCTGCTTGAGATTCTCTCTCTCTCCCTCTGCCCCCTCCCCTGGACTTGTGCCCACATGCACCCTCTCTTCCTCTCTCAAAAAAAAAAAAAAAATTCAAGGGCGCCTGGGTGGCTCAGTCGGTTAAGGAACTGACCCTTCAACTCGGGTCATGATCCCGAGGTCCTGGGATTGAGCCCCATGTTGGGCTCTCTGCTCAGGAGGGAGCCTGCTTCTCCCTCTCCCTCCTGCTCTGCCTACCTGTGCTCTCTCTGTCAAATAAATAAATAAAATCTTAAAAAAAAATCAGTTCAGCATATATGTGAGGGTTTATTCCTGGGCCCTCTATTCTATTCCATCTCTCTTATATGTCTCTCCTCAAGTACTTTTTGAATAAATGAATGAGAAGGGAAAAAGAAACCTACATTTAATCGGAGTTTGAACATTAACTTGTTTTTGTTGCCTCAGAATTCACTTTACCTCCATTACTGTTTTCTCTTCTGTAAAATGAGGGACTGGACTAAAGGCCTCTTACAATTCCAATAAGCTTATGATTTTATACTCAAGGTCTTCTTCCTCAATATAGCACAGTCATATCATACACACCAAACATACATACATAATGTCAAATATTCATGATATATTTATAAAACTGAAAACTCCTAAGGCGTTTCAATAAGTATATACTATATACCTTCAATATCTGAAACGATTAGCATCTGAGGTTGAGCGAGACCTTCTTGAAGACTGTAGAAGTGGATTGTACTATCAAATGTAATGAAGCCAATTTTTGTCCTAGTGTTGCCAGGAAGCCTACAAACAAATTCAGAAGAGTATTGCATCAAGTTTTTCCATATACATACATATATAAAAATATCTGTGAAGAGTTAATATAAAGAACTACTTTTGTATTATGGAAATTGTCCCAAAATAAATGCTTAATCCACCCAATGTTTAATTAGCATGAAAACAGACCCTACTCAAATGAAAACATTATGCATAACCCAAACAATCAACAAAACCCTGCAATAATACAGCAATCCAAAACTCACTACACCTATATAAAGTTACATAAATCACATAGGAAATGGTATATAAAAAAATATTTGAAAGTATATACAAACCTTTTCATGTTCTTATAGTGAACTTTGTAGATGATTTTAACAAAAATAGTTCAAAAAATTACCATTTAGCAATTCTAAAATATTATATGTGTGTATGTTTATATGTGTGTGTATGTATGTACACATATGCATATACATATACACATATATGCACACATTCTGTATTTTTAAGTTGAGCATGGAGCCCAATATAGGGCTTGAACTTAAGATCCTGAGATCAACACCTGAGCTGAACTCAAGAGTTGGACGCTTAACCAACTGAGCCACCCATGAGCCCCTAAAATATAATATAAATTAATATACTGCACATCTTTTAAAAAGTTTACCCAAATTTCTTCTTACATTGTTCATCTTAAGAGCAGCAAAAGTATCTGTCTTAAATATGTGGACCTTCAGTTTCTTAGACAAGCTAGTTTTCATTCTTGTTGCTCATTAAAAATACAAATGCTGGCAAGAACAAGGAGGTTCCTTTCACCCAGGTGAGGTACTTAGTCCATTTCTGATAAGATCTGGTCCTTCACGGGGCGCCTGGATGGCTCAGTCGTTAAGCGTCTGCCTTCGGCTCAGGTCATGATCCCAGGGTCCTGGGATTGAGCCCCGCCATCGAGCTCCCTGCTCAGCAGGGAGCCTGCTTCTCCCTCTCCCACTCCCCCTGCCTGTGTTCCCTCTTGTTGTGTCTCTATCTGTCAAATAAATAAATAAAATCTTAAAAAAAAAAAAAGATCTGGTCCTTCACAATCTTCCATACCACACAAGAACACTATATTTCATTACAGTGAAAAGTCATACTAGCTTTTATAGGTTACACTAAGTATCTAAGAAACCATTTTAGAGTACAGATATTTTGGGATGCCTGGGTGGCTCAGTCGGTTAAACGTCTGCCTTTGGCTCAGGTCATGATCCCAGTATCCTGGGATCGAGTCTCGCATCGTGCTCCTTGCTCAGCCTGCCGCTCCCCCTGCTTGTGTTCTCTCGCTCTCTGACAAATTTTTAAAAATCTTAAAAAAAAAAAAAAAAGTACAGATATTTTAAGAGACTTAATAGATATGACAACTAAATGTAACATGTATACACTGTTTGGATTCTTATTTCAACAAACCTACAATAAAGGCATTTCTGACACAACCAAAACCAAAAATTGAACCACGTAGTAAATCATATTATGGATTTACTGCTAATTTTGTTTGCTGTGATACTTGTATCTTAGGGTTAAAAATAATTGCAATTGGGCACCTGGGTGACTCAGTTGGTGAAGCGACTGCCTTCGGCTCAGGTCATGATCCTGGAGTCCCAGGATCAAGTCCCATATCAGGCTCCCTGCTCAGCGGGGAGTGTGCTTCTCCCTCTGAACCCTCCCCCCTCTCGTGCTCTCTCTCTCTCTCACAAATAAAATCTTTAAAAATAATAATAATAATTGCAA
The DNA here is from genome assembly GCF_037043125.1 of Eumetopias jubatus. Taxonomy (NCBI): domain Eukaryota; kingdom Metazoa; phylum Chordata; class Mammalia; order Carnivora; family Otariidae; genus Eumetopias; species Eumetopias jubatus. The sequence goes on along the minus strand of NW_028274811.1, from coordinate 28,259,386 downwards.
TTATTTATAGGTAAGAAGATAGGCTGACAGAGATTTGAGTGAAAATACTCAAGGGGGAAAAATATGTTTGTGTATGGGAGGATTAGATAAATTTATGTTTCTCAGAGAGAGTGAGACCTGAAATTAACAAGCGAGTCTAAATGGACATTTAGAACATAATTATATATAGCATTTTTTTGCATTTTGAAACTATTCATTTTGCAAACACCGCTAGTTTCAAATTTAAGCTGAATTAAGATACTTACAAATCCAGATTGTCCAACAAACTCTGGCAAACTGAATTCAAGTATCCAGTTTCAACTGCATTGTGAGATACATCAAATACAAAGAGGTACACTGGAGGTTGAGGTGGTCGTAACTGAAGAAAAGAAAGATCTCATTAAAGACATTTAACAGGATTAAATCTAAACTTACCATCTGTCCAATCCACCTACAACAAAATAAACATTATTTACAGATTAAATGGAGACACTAATAAACAATAATGGATTAAGAAAATAATATAGAGGGACGCCTGGGTGGCTCAGTCGGTTGGGGGTCTGCCTTCGGTTCAGGTCATGATCTCAGGGGCCTGGGATCGAGTTCCGCATCGGGCTCCCTGCTCAGTGGGGAGTCTGCTTCTCCCTCTCTCCCTCCCTGTGCTCATGTTCTCTCTCGCTCTCTCTCTCAAATAATAAAATCTTTAAAAAAAAAAAAAGAATATAGAAATAACAGCAGTTTTAAAAATAGGCAAACCATATTATATTGTTTTCAGATGCAAAATTAAAAAAAGAAAAATGAAGATGTGATTGCCCTAAGAAGAGTTTTTCTCTAGGACAAGGAGAGAAAATGTAGTCAGAAGGCTTCTGGGAATATTGGCAATGTTCAATTTCTGACCTGCACGGTGCTAACACAGGTGTTTATAATTATTTGGTGACCTAAACATTTATGTTTAAAAACTTCTGAAAGAGATCTCCTCTTCCTCAATTACTTTTCCACATGTACACTATATTTCACAATTTAGGGAAATTACAATTGTGAAAGTGACAAATCAAGTTAGCCTGAGCTGGTTCCTTAACCAACACATTTTAGTCAAGATCCATAAAAATGTACAACTATATTTTAAAATTCCAAACTCAAAGATTTGTTCTCAAGTCAATAAAAAGCATCAAATAACCACAATGAGAACTGAGCATGTAGTATACTAACTTTTTTTTTTGGAGTGTACTAACTTTTATATTTTTTTGCACAGACCACTTGCCAGATTCATAGCATATGTCACCTAAGAGATAAGCGGAGAAGGAGCAAAACAGCTTGCAATAGGTAAGTTTACAAATTTTAAGGAAGTCAGTTTTGCAAATCCCGGGAGATAAAAAAACACCCCAGGAGGCCAATACAAAAGAACAGATGCTTCTTCTAATTTTTTGGCTTTAATTCAACAAAGAGACACTAGGGAAAACTATTACCAACCATTTAAGTGTCACAAAACTGTCTTCTACACTGTACTTTTCTGTGGTGAAAAGAAAATGAACTCTCATAATTTCTATTTCCCATTGCCCAGAGATTACCCCACAAAAACATAACAAGGTAAAATAAAATATAAAAAGTTAGATGTTAAGTCTTATCTTCATATTCCCTTTATTTAGAGGCAATTATGGCATGGTGAAAGAGTAACCAAATCAAAAGGCATGGATTTTTATGCAAGGTCTCCCATTTACTTAAAGGATATTTTGGCAAGTCACCTAAGTCTTTTCACATCTGTAAAACAGGATTAACAGCATTCACCTAGCTTAATTCAGACAGTTGTTTGTAATGATCAAAAATATGTAAGTGCTTTGTAAAATGTAAAGTGCTAATGAAACATTAGACATAATTATTATTTTAAAAATGCCAAGAACTCAGATTCTCATACAAGTGTGTTATAGTACTTGCAAGAGAATGTTTATCACAGCATTATTAGAAAAAAATTGGAAGTGACTTAAAAGTAAATATGATCCTGGTATTACCTTACAAATTTCTCGATTGATGCACAAGAAACATAGGTGAAATTTTACATATACTTTCACTTTTCAAATTTACTCTTATATACTAATTAACATTTATAATGAACAAGTATAACTTATAAAATTTAAAAACATAAAATTTTGTTAAAGGATGCTACAGTGTTTTACTTAAAGCCCATTGTTTAGGGGCGCCTGGGTGGCTCAGTCGTTAATCGGCTGCCTTTGGCTCAGGTCATGATCCCAGGGTCCTGGGATCGAGTCCCACGTCGGGCTCCCTGCTCAGCGGGAAGCCTGCTTCTCCCTCTCCCACTCCCCCTGCTTGTGTTCCCTCTCTCTCTGTGTCTTTCTCTATAAAATAAATAAAATCTTTAAAAAAATAAAATAAAATAAAGCCCATTGTTTAATAAATATGCTACATAAAAAATGAAAGCTTACCATGTATTCTGAAGGAGCCATAAACTCAATAGTAGCATTCTGAACTTCAGGTCTTCTGTGAGGTTCTCCATAAACTCTAGTCAAAGGGTTGTACATGAATTCCTCAGGAACTATAAGTCAACAACATACAATGATAAAACTGAAAGGATTAAGTGTGATATATCTTGCATTTAGTGGTTTTCTTATTTTGAGGATTTAGAGATAAGACGACATAGACTAAATATTAAAGGATAAATATACTTTGTTTTTGAGTTCGTTTCCCCCACACTCAAAGGCACTAAGTATGTCTTGCTTTTACAGCCACAATCACAGTGATTTTTCTCTTCCGACCTTCTAATATACTCTGTCTTAATTCTTGCTAAAATTGCTTTCCTAAAACAGCTTGAAAGATGATAAAAATTCATTAAATACCAATTATTATCTTAAATGTGACACTAAATTTTGTCTTAAATTTCATAATGGTACACAAATATTAATATTTGACACAAAATGTACAGACTCTGGCTGACCCTACAAAGCCATGGTAAAAATACTTCACAATACTATACTTATACTAGTGCTCAAAGAATATTTTCTAAATTAGCATTGCATCTGTCTTCCCATTAACTGTTTAGAAATTCAAATTCCTACATATGTTAAAGAGTAAGCCATAGTTCATAAAATGGTCTGGGCTGCATATTAAAGTGACTTCTACCTTTATTTATAACTTTATTTCACATACTGAAGCACATATAAGATTTTAAAGGCATACCAAACACTATACATACATTTTCTAAATTTTATTAGAAAGTAAAAATTATGTTCTTACTCTATGCTCACTTTACTCCTAAAAAACATAAGAATGGTTTTTAAAAAGCTCTTAAATTCCCCATTTCCCAATGCTTAATGAAATTTCCTTTCAAACAGAGACCCAGTTTTCTTTTTTCTTAATTTTATTTATTTATTTATTTTTTTAAGTAAGCTCTACGCCCAACGTGGGGCTTGAACTCACTACCCCAAAAACAAGACTCACACGCTCCACCGACCAAGCTAGCCAGGGATCCTGGAGACCTAAATTTCAATGTGGATATCAAGTATACCCTTTTTCTTCTCTAATCCTAATAAAGTGTTATTGGTTAGATGATATTCCTTATAAGTTTTGTTTGTTTGTTTGTTTGTTTTAAAGATTTTATTTATTTATTTGACAGAGAGAGGCACAGTGAGAGAGGGAACACAAGCAGTGGGAGGGGGGAGGGAGAAGCAGGCTTCCTGTGGAGCAGGGAGCCCGATGCAGGGCTCGATCCCAGGACCCTGGGATCAGGACCTGAGCCGAAGGCAGACACCTAACGACTGAGCCACCCAGGTGCCGCCCCCCCCGCCCCTTTTAAAAAATTTTATTTAGGTTAGATGATATTCCTTAAACACAGACTGTAAGCAACTTCTGAAAGAGATCTCCTCTTCCTCAATTACTGAAAAAACTACATTCAACTAATCTTCTAGCACTGCCTACCTCCCTTCATACAGCAGTGAATGTATCTAATGGCAGCTATTCTGTGGACTTATTATCTTTCACCCTAGAGAAAAGGCATGGGACAATTTCTTTTTTTTTTTTAATTTTATTTATTTATTCATGAGAGAGAGAGGCAGAGGGAGAAGCAGGCTCCCAAGGAGCAGGGAGCCCGATGCGGGCCTCGATCCCAGGACCCTGGGATCATGACCTGAGCCGAAGGCAGACGCTTAACCATCTGAGCCACCCAGGCGCCCAGGGACAATTTCTAAATAAAAATATTTCTTAAATTATAGGCTTAAATAATACCATGAAATATGCCATTTATTATATACCCAATATAATAAATGTAAAAAAGTGGTATCAGAATAATACCACATTTTCTGGGCGCCTGGGTGGCTCAGTTCGTTAAGTGACTGCCTTTGGCTTAGGTCATGATCCCAGAGTCCTGGGATTGAGTCCTGCATCAGGCTCCCGGCTCAGCGGGAAGCCTGCTTTTCCCTCTGACCCTCTCCCCTCTCATGCTGTTTCTCACTCTCTCTCTCTCTCTCTCTCTCAAATAAATAAATAAATAAGATCTTAAAAAAAAAAAGAATACCACATTTTCTGTTCAAAAAGTATATAAGTATTTATACACACACACACACACACACACACATATGTATGTATAAATGTGTAGAAAAAGTTAACAGAAGCTATCTTTGAGTAGAAGGATTATAGGTAAGTAAGACAGGGTATTGGGTTTTGTTTTTTTTTTTAAATTTCATATTATCTGCTTTCCCAACAACGTAAACTGAAATTTGTAAATGTTTAAAAAAGAAAACATACCATCATTGACTCGGTAACATAAGTTACACTTCCATCTCCTTTGATCCAGAAAGCTGACAAAAGGGTTGATGTATGTCCTGCATGAGCGGCATCTCACAATTGTACTGGAGGTAACCACAGGCAATTGCTAAAAAAAAACCAGAATTTTTTAAAGGCAATGATCATCACATCTAAAGGCCAAATACTAATTCATACCTTTCAAGTAACTTCTGGGATACTATAATTTTAGAGAAAAAAACCAAGGGTTAAAAAAGGTGTCCAAACTGTCACACAAGAATATTACATAGCTAAAATGTATTGATTTTAAAAACTACTATTTTTCTCCATGAACATTCTCATTAAATCCTGCCTTTTAAAAAGTATTTATTTTCTCATTAAACATTTATATTATAAAACCAACATGGTAAATATCCAATGTATTTTTGAGATGGATGGTAAATGGCCAATGAAATGACCGAGTAAATTAGGAATTTTCTTCATTTTACATTAAGAGCTTACTAAATTCTTTTTTTTTTTTAAGATTTTATTCATTTGACAGAGAGAGAGAGACACAGCCAGAGAGGGAATACAAGCAGAGGGAGTGGGAGAGGGAGAAGCAGGCTTCCCGCGGAGCAGGGAGCCCGATGTGGGGCTCGATCCCAGGACCCTGGGATCATGACCTGAGCCGAAGGCAGACGCTTAACAACTGAGCCACCCCAGGCGCCCCAAGAGGCTTACTAAATTCTCATGGAAAGTCATAAAATAAGGGTAAATTATATTCAAGTATTCAATTAAACTCTGCAATTATGCTCCTATTTTAAGTTTATCCTACATACTAGAAGTTCTAAAGTCTTAATATAAATTTGTTTTGGGATAGTCACTTCACTTATGTACTGATCCTCCCAAGAGTATGTCAAGGTCCCAGAGCCTTATGACAAAAGTGGAAGGGCTTCTTTGTTTTTCCCCGGAGGGAAACAGCAACAGCCTGTGAAAGCAACAAATTTACTCCAAGAATGGCAGAACTGGGAGACTGGGTATTTTATTTATTTATTTATTTATTTATTTATTTAAATTTATTTATTTATTCATTTAAATTTACTTATTTATTTATTTATTTGAGAGAGAGAGAATGAGAGGGGGGAGGGTCAGAGGGAGAAGCAGACTCCCTGCTGAGCAGGGAGCCCAACGTGGGACTCGATCCCAGGACTCCAGGATCATGACCTGAGCCGAAGGCAGTCGCTTAACCAACTGAGCCACCCAGGCACCCTGAGACTGGGTATTTTATTTTATTTATTTTTTTTTTTTTAAAGATTTTATTTATTTATTTGAGAGAGAGAGAGAATGAGAGATAGAGAGCACGAGAGGGAAGAGGGTCAGAGGGAGAAGCAGACTCCCCGCTGAGCAGGGAGCCCGATGCGGGACTCGATCCTGGGACTCCAGGATCATGACCTGAGCCGAAGGCAGTCGCTCAACCGACTGAGCCACCCAGGCGCCCGAGACTGGGTATTTTAAATGGGCAAATGATTTACAACTTTTAAAATAGCATGGTTCATTTATTTATTTCCTTTCAGTATCTCTTGAATTTTTCAAAAATTGGCTTATTTTACCTCATTTTGAAGTGTTTGGTAATAAAAACGATGGCTGAATTACAAATAAAGGAACCTGTCAATGGTCAAATTCCTAAAGATGGCTCAGATAAATTCCACATGTGATTCTTGCACTACTGTAGAAAATTCCTCATCACCAAGATAATTTTCCATTAGACATTTACTTTCATTAGTGAAACATACCACTAGGTCTTTGAAAGGATGAAGCAGCAGTCCCAAAGGAAGTTTGGCTTTATTCAGTAAGGCCTGAGTCTGAGGAATGCTAGTCAGTGTGCATCTAAATAACCTACAACAAAGTAAAAACCATGTATCATAAAAAAAGAATCATGTGTCAGTTGTTGCTATGATTATTTTTGAGCAAAAAAAAAAAATTTGAAAGGTACACATTTTAACAGTGGATGAAATTACAAAAACTTTTCAATAGGCCCTCTCAAATTTTATCCCATTAAATATTTAAGTCCTATTCAGAAAGAGAGGTTGGAGAGTTACAACCCAGTATTATATAACTAAAATAGTCTCTTCTTGGCTTGGCTTGTGCATAAGCAGCCCAGACTAACAAATGACTTATTTTTCTTTTCTTTTAAAGATTTTATTTATTTATTTATTTATTTATTTATTTATTTATTTTTAAGAATTTTATTTATTTGATAGAGAGAGACACAGCAAGAGAGGGAACACAAGCAGGGGGAGTGGGAGAGGGAGAAGCAGGCTTCCCATGGAGCAGGGAGCCCGATACGGGGCTCAATCCCAGGACCCTGGGATCATGACCTGAGCCGAAGGCAGACGCCTAACGACTGAGCCACCCAGGTGCCCCTTATTTTTCTTTATATAAATTTAGATTACAATGGAATTAAAAGGTGATGACACAAATGTACAAATGCAAGCTTAAGTTTATTAATGAAAAGATCAGTTTTGTTGAAGGTTCTAAAAATAACAAAATTCAATTTATCAGAAAGTCATCACCACATACATTTAAACTAATGATCCATTTTAAGGGACAAAAGAGTATTACGTTTGTTATGAAAAATAATTTAAAATGAGAGCAAATAAAGGATTATGTAGAATCAAATCCCCGTATGTTGGACTTTAAAAAAAAAAAAATGTATTCACCACAATGATATTGAGTGTCATAGTTCCATTAGAGCTGCTAAGAGCAGTCATCAGCCTAGAAGTTACAACCCTATTTCTTGAGTTAGAATATTTCAAATATCAAGTAAGCAATTAACAAAGATCTTTTTCCTGCATGCAAAACTATTTTCATAAATTAATGTTTGTACTGCTTGTTCATAATAGCATGGTTCCCCAAAAAATCCAAAACTTCTAGAATAAAATGTCATAGTGAATAAGAAATGCTATTTGAATCCTTACTCTGGGTTACAATTGAGTTTCTGGATATCTTCATGCAAATTTGGAACAGAAGGCTGCAAAGGTGTTGCTGGAAGCATATTTCTTTCTTGAAGAAGATTGATAACTCTTAGCCCCTCTGGATGTAGACTTAATCCACTCATGCTCGCAGTTAAATGATTAGCACCTAAGGGAGTCTAGAGATAAATAATTTCAAAGTAAGTAGCCTTTATATTTTCAGTTGAAAACAGAAGTATATAAGGACTTGGTTACTTAATTTTTCTCTAAATAACAAAACTAATCTAGATTTCCTGGTCAATTTTTTTTGGTTCTGGGGATATATAATAAAACGAGTCTTATGAAATACTCATTATTTTAATTGGTTAAAAGTATTCATTACACCTTCCTAAAACTTTTATGTCTACACAGTTTAAATCAAAAGATGGAAAATTGGTTAAAAAAAAAAGTTTACCTGAGTAAAGCCCTGTGGCCCACTTGAGTAATTCAAGGAAGAGGGTGGCATTCCAGTTGTACTAGGTGGTGCTGTGTTCTGATAACCAGGTGGTAAGGAGGGATATGAATACCCAACACTCATAGTGGGATTCTTGTTAGCATGCTGTGGTGTTGCTAGAAACAAGGTAACTTTTAAGTTCTATTTTATATTCCAGAATCCTTTAAATAAACATATACATCCATTGAATTATAACGCTAAAATCCCTTGGGTAATTTAATACTTTCATTTATCAAATTTGCAACGTCAGACAAACACTACTAACAAAGAGCAATGATTAAAATCTAGTTAATGTAGACTATAACCAAAAACACATAAAAATAAGCTTGTATGAACAAAAATAAGCTTGTATGGTTAATTTACTTTTGTGTCATTTACTAAACTTTATATTCAGACTAAAATTCTAATTCAAAACGTCAATGAAAGCATATTAATGTTCAACTGGTTAAATACACTTAAATAGATTTAATTCATAAAAATACTCTATAAGCCAGAACATAATAATAAAGCCCATGATCCCAATTAAAGGAAAAAAAAAACTAACAAAAAATCTAAAGGTATGGAGATAAAAAATGCTACCATGACTTATTGCTGTGTGACATGATTATGAAGTTTTCTTCACTGTTTCCTATAACGAACACATACTAAAACAAAACACACACACACACACACACACACACACAAACAAAAAACAACTTTCATAGCATCTCACCCAAGAAGCCACCGCCTTCAATTTCATCATAACTATTGTGAACCACATTAGATCCATTATTGGTATTTGATGTAATACCTAAAAAAGAAGTTTATCACAATATAAACTAGAACAATTATTACAATTTCTGAAAGATTTGAGCGCTAATGTCTAAAATTTAAGATAACTTTCCAAATACTTTAACCCACAGCCCAGGTAAAATGTCAAATGTTGAAATAAAAATTTCAAATAATGCATGTTTTTAAATATACAAAATATATAAAAGTTTTAAATAATTTTACAAACTTCTAAAACAGATGGTCCTTTGTGCAGTTTATAAAATTACATACTATCTGAAAGATTTCAGCAGTTGAGAGCAGCATTAAAAACCTCTAAAGAACAGTACACATTGAAAAAAAAGTCATCAAAATCAGTACTATTTAAAGAGAAAATAAATTATGAGGATAAAAACACTTTTTTTTTCAAAACAAGGAAAAGAGTGGAATCTAGAATTAATTTGAAGGTGATATAAGTTAACAGAATGATTGCTTTATTCTAGGGAACAACTATTAAAATAAAATAAAAATCTTAACTTATTTTCCCCCCAATTTAAAGATTTAAAGATAAATGCCAGGGACATCTGCTTATGAATTAAAATCTATTTCTAGGTACCTTTACTATTTATGAGCTCTAAGTCAGGTATAGAAGAAACTAAAATTAGTGAATAGCATCAACCTCTTAGCTTCTAAGTACCAAGGTGCTAACTTTAATAGTCATTTTAACACCAAATAGGTAAGTTTAATAGTTGATAAAATCAGTTAATTTCTTTCCAGTTCTCAAGACCACCATGACTTTAACCATGAGTTGATACAGAAAACCTTAATAAAACTGTTTTTATTTTATTTTTTTAAGATTTTCTTTATTTGACAGAGAGAGAGACAGCAAGAAAGTAAACAAAAACACTGGGCATATTTTTAGTTGGTTAAAAATGCAAGTATTTATTGTAGCTTGATTTTCAAAGTTATTATGTGGCCAACAGTGGGACATTACCATTTTGTTACTCATTGTTAACACCATTCTTTTCAAAATATTCACGGGTCACTCTTTTCCCTACTTATATAATACTAAAAAAAGGAAATGATAGAAGAAAAAACAAAAATAATATTGACTGTATTCAGTAGTAGGATATGGAGAGCGGTTTTTCCCTCCTCTGTTTTCCTATTTCCACATTTTGCTGCATTTGCTGCATTTGCTGCATAACCCAGCATTAAGGTTATTGCTAAAATCAATTTCCTACTTGACAAAATACAGTGTTGAAACTAATAAACTTATATTTTAAAGTTGTATCTGAAGACAATGCTTTAAAACATTTTACTGTTTAGGGGTGCCTAGGTGGCTCGGTCGTTAAGTGTCTGCCTTCGGCTCAGGTCATGATCCCAGGGTCCTGGGATTGAGCCCCGCATCAGGTTCCCCGCTCAGCAGGAAGCCTGCTTCTCCCTTTCCCACTCCCCATGCTGTGTTCCCTCTCTCGCTCTCTCTCTGTCAAATAAATAAAATCTTAAAATATATATATATATATTGTTTATATACAACTTCAAAATGCTTGCATAGTTTACTTTTTATTTAGGCTGATAAATATTTGTTAATATTTACAATAATAGCAGAAAACAAAATACTGCTTCCATGGAAAAGAGCCAATGTATTAAAAGGACAGTTCTAACACAGAACAAAAGGAGAGTTCTAAAGCAGAAATTCTCCTCTCACCTTCCTCTGCCAAAAGGCACCTAACTTTAGAGCCATGATGGTTAAAATCTGCCCAGCAACAAAAAAAGATAACAGCAGTAGTTCCCCAATGCTAGGCCCAATACAGGGTATTAGAATTCTAAGGAGCTTTTTTTAAACTCTGAATTCCTGAAGGCCTTAACTGGATGAATTCCTGAAGGCCTTAACTGGAACAACTAAATTTCTGGAAAAAATATTATCTGAATGCAAAGAATTCAAATAATATTCATCCTTCCACCCTGAGTCAAAACTTTAGATTTGACTTGGTTTTGCCTTGCTTACCTTCTTGGTTGACAGCTGAATTATATGAGGGCTGGGGCACAGCTCTATGTGATGATTTCTGAGGCGTGAGTGCCCTCACTGGAGGTGGTCCTCCAGTTGGAGGGGGCCCAATAGGAGCTCCTGGTTGGAAAGTGGTAGGCAGAGGTGGGTTCACTAAGGGGGGTGCAGAACCTATAGAAATATCAGTTTTTCACAAGTCACTTAAGAACTAAGAAAAAGGACAAAACAGCCTTTTACCAAATATGAGTAACTTCCAAATTTACATTTTAATTAAAATCACTAACAAATTACCAGAAATATGTTACCTGCTCAGGTTTATGACTTTTTCATTTATATGCATGCTTTACACATTTACAATCTATTTTACATGCTTCTTGTCAATTATTAAAGCAGCATCAAATCACTTATAGGGTAGATACAATGCCCTGGTTATTGATTCATTTTTATTAACTGGTCACAGAGGTTCAACAAGGCCATGTCAAATATTCCAATAGAAATTAACATGAAAAAAATGTTATTAATGTCCTATTAATGTAGTCCATTCAATTAACATTAATTAGGTTGACAGCTTTCTAAAGTTACAAACTAGGGGCTCCTGGGTGGCTCAGTCAGTTGAGTGACTGACTCTTGATTTCAGCTTGGGTCATAATCTCAGGGTCTTGGAATCGGGCCCCATGTGGGGGGTCTACAATGAGCTTTGGAGCCTGCTTAAGGTTCTCTCTCTCCCTCTTCCTCTGTCCCTCTCCCCTGCTCACAATTATTAATCTCACAAAAATTAATCAAAAAAAAAAAGGAAGGAAGGAAGGAAAGAAGGAAAAGAACACTCCCTAGGCTTAAAAATCAGGAAATGATACAAAGTTAATGTATATACTTTATAAAACACTGATATCTGAGAAGTTTAACACTACACATCAAACCAAACTAAGAATGACACAGTATTTATACTTCTATCTACCAGTATCTCGCTGCCTTGATTTCACCCATTTTCTATCAGGACAGTAAGTGCTGATGAGTGTAAAAACATTATGTTACTTTTGGGGAAATTCCTCTCTGTGATATCAAAAGTTCCAAAACCCACACCACCTGCTCATTCAAGTCAACAACATTGTTCCCACCTTCTCATTTGTCAAAGAGAAGGAACAAAGTCTACAAAGTAGATAAAATACTACTGATAAGAATGTGATTTAATTTTTCATTCCAGGACTTTTCTTAATCCTCTGAATTTTTAAGTGAAACAGATAATAAATGAATTTTATTTATATTCTACCTGTATTTGTAAAACCTTGTGATTTTTAAAAGTAAGGGGATAAAGATACCGAGATATGAAAATTTTCAATGTTTTTTCAATACTGTTCAATTCTCCAGGGTCAAAATGAAAAATGATCGTTATTACTGAACCTTACAGTTCCCAACAAGACAAATCAGTGCCCTATTGACAACTGAAGACAAAGATTACTGCCATATAACTCCCTTATCAAGGAAGCACTGACACATATCCACGGCAATACAGACAAGTCAAAAGTACAAAAGGACAAGGTACACTACCAACTCAGCATGAGCAAGAATGTATGATACATCTGGCCACAAAGGTGTAACAACCTAATGTTTAACAAAATACAAGTGAGCTTATAGAGATTTTTCACAGGTTTAAGAAAAAAAAATTTGAAACCACAACATGCTACATTTCATAGACATTTTTTCAAGCTGAATAATTTTTTTTCCTTTTTAAGTAGGCTACAAACCCAGTGTGAAGCCTAACAGAGCTTGAACTCATGATTGTGAGATCAAGACCTAAGCTCAGACCAAGTCAGACGCTTAACCAACTGAGCCACCGAGGCACCCCTCAAGTTGCATAATTCTTATTTGTAACATTAATAGCTAGAGTTTTAGAACTTGCCCTTCAGATCCCTAAAGCTAATGTAAGGATGTTAAAAGATTGCTTATTAGGAAAAAAAAAAAGATCGGGAGCCTGGGTGGCTCAGTCGGTCAAGAGTCTGCCTTTGGCTCAGGTCCTGATCCCAGGGTCCTGAGATCGAGCCCCAGCATCTGGCTCTCGGATCAGCGGGGAGTCTGCTTTTCCCTTCGACGCCCTCCCCCACTGCTCATGCTTCCATGTTCTCTCTCTCTCTGAAATAAACAAAATCTTAAAAAAAAAAAAGGAAAAAAGTAAGAGACATTTAATATGTGGACTCGAGACTTAGTTTAACATAGATACAGTTGTGAGATCAGATAATCAGGCACCAACTACCAATGAAGTGTTAAAAAATGAGAAATTTTTTTTAGAAGTATCTAAGAAAAAAGCAGGGTAGTCACATATTTATTTAAGGTTCATTTTCTTAGGTTTATGTATCTTTCTTCCCCCTTCTTTTATATAAGAAACTTCCTAAGTTTTGTCACTCGCTTATGTCTCTTTCACCACATCTGTGGTGTAGCCCTGTACCTGAGGGCTTGTGACAGCCAAAAACATTTCAGATTATTGATGATGTGCTTTTTAATGAGAAGCTACACCTACTCTTAAATAGTTTTTAAATAGTAGCTTTTCCCAAACTATTTTCTTGTGGCTGTGGGCAAAGTATTCAAGCCTCATTTCTTATCTGTAAAAGAAACTGCTGTGAAGATTAAATAACATACCACATATAAAAGTTCGGCAAAGTGCTGGAAAATAAAAACATTCAGTAAATGTTACCTATAATTATCAATAATGAGAAGAAAATTCATTAATTTCAAGTGATTGATGCTCACTCATGGTGCCGAATGAATAAGAATAAAAGTAACCAGATGGATTTCAGTTTGAACAATTGCAGTTCAGAAGATTTCTACAAAGAAACCAATTTTCTAGAAGCAACTATAACCTTTATAGGCCAAAATGCCAGATGTATTCACTGGAGCCAGTCACTGATCAGAGGCTAAGAAAAATAGTTTCAGCAGTTGAAATACATGCAGTACACAGGAATACAGATACAAGGTAATTATTGATACTACTATTTCATTTGAAAGTTTTTACTAGTTCATTTCCTTGAGGATGTTGGCACAACAGAATCAACATGCAGATCTCAATACAGAATTTTAAATGCTTTTCAAAGTAACACTATTAATTTTGTTAGGTGTACAAAATACCAATTTTAAGAGCTAAATAGGAACAGTGAAATGGTTAAATGAACTTACTTGTGAACCAGATATAACCAAACTTTGATATACAAACTGATGTACAAAATCCACACAATCCCAATCAAAATCCCAGGTCCCTTCTTTGCAAAAACTGACAAGCTAATCCTAAAATTTTATGGAAATGCCAAGGGACCCAGAACAGCCACAACAAACTTGCAAAAGAAAAACAAAGTTGAAGGGGCACCTGGGTGGCTTAGTCTGTTAAGCATCTGACTTCAGCTCAGGTCATGATCTCAGGGTCCTGGGATGAGCCCTGCAATGGGGATCCCTGCTCAGTGGGGAGTCTGCTTCTCACTCTCCCACTGCCCCTCCCCCTGCTCATGCTCTCTCTCTCTCTCTCTCAAATAAATAAAATCTTCAAAAAAAAAAAAAGTTGGAGGAGTCATACTTCCCAAATTCAAGGCTTACTACAAACCTACAGTAATCAAGTTGTTTGGTACTGGTATAAAGATCGTTATAGATCAATAGAAAAGAATTCAGAGTCCCGAAATAAACCCCTACATTTATGATCAATTGATTTTCAATAAAGGGTGCCAACACCATTCAATAAAAGAAAGAACAGTCTTTCCATCAAATAGTCCTGGAACAAATGTATACCCACATGCACAAGAATGAAGTTTAACCCCTACCTCACACTATACACAAAAATTAATTCCAAATTGATCAAAGACCTAAATAGGAGAGCTAAAACTATAAAACTCTTACAAGAAAAAATAAATATAAATCTCTGCCCACTGCTTTCTGACTGAGGTTCTGCTAATAACACTCCTCACTACAAAAGTTATTGTCTGCTCTGACCTGCCCCTCCAGGATCCTACAGTTTCTGGGGACAAAAACAGTCTAAGCTGTAACAAAAAGATAACCAAGCCTCAGATCAAGACCAAAAAAAGAGACCATAGGGATTGAGCTTAAGATGGAACCCAGTTAATAAAAGTAATGGCAAGTCCTTAAGGAAGTGGTTCTGCATGCATACCTAATTCCCTGAAATATCATGGGTGACTCAAAGAAACACAGAGGATACCTTCAAAGGTAAGAAGCAAACCCATGATTTTAAGTTAACTCAAGGTTAGAGAAGTAATTTATTTAAAGATTAACAATGATTTAGAAAACCAATAGTCCTCCATTTGGTTTTAAGTCTTGAAATATTAATTACAACATCTAAACAGGCAAAATTTTCCCATTTCTACATAGCAAGCACTCCTATTATGAACTCTACCTGATTTTATGAAGTTGTTTTGAAGTGAAGGATCTCCAGAAGAAACATATTGATGACTTGTCAAATTTGTATTCCCAGATACAGCTGGTTGGGATGATGCACGAGGACAATGGTTTGTCTGTGATCCTGTGGATGGATAGTTATACTGCCAATTCAAAGGTGGTTGTACAATGGCTCCAGGAAGAAAGCTACCAGAAGGCATTGGTGTAGCAGCTGGGTTCTGAGAAGTAGGTAGTGGCATTCGGGGAACAGGACCACTGTGAAGTGAAGGTGTCACTGGATTAGAAGCCACAGGTGGTCTATAAAGAGTCTGCCCAGGTCCCTGATAAATACTTAACGGAGAAACATTCTGAGAACCACCATAGTTAGACTGTCCAGAGACTGGATTCAATGTCTTTGCTGGTATTAGATGAGGGTAGGATCCTGGAAGCTGAGAATTATATCCTTCGTTCACTGACACTTGTGAAGACATCAGTGCATTTTGGACAGGACCTTCCAATAAGAGGAGGAAAAATTAGTCTTCCAACCAAAGTAATAAAAATACTTTAAGAAATACAGTAAAACATATGGTACTCTTACAATTAAACAATAAAAAGACAAATGGCCCAATTTAAAAATGAACAAAAGATTCATTCAAATATATTTCCAAAGAGATATACAAATGGCCAATAAGCACATGCAAAAACACTCAACATTATTAGTCATTAGAGAAATACAAATCAAAACCACAGTGAGGTGGCACTCACACCAAGTAGGATGACTAAAATGTAAAAGTCAATAAACATTTTAGTGTTAACAAGAATGTGGATGGGGCAACTGGGTGGCTCAGTCGGTTGGGCATCTGCCTTCAGCTCAGGTCATGATCTTGGGGTCCTGGGATAGAGCCCCATGTCGGGCTCCCGGCTCAGTCGGGAGTCTGCTTCTCCCTCTCCCTCTGCCCCTCCCGCCCCCCACTTGCGCTCTCTCTCTAATAAATAGGTAAAATCTTTAAAAAAAAAAAAAAAAGAATGTGGAGAAACTGGAACCCTCACACATTGCTAATAAAAGTGTAAAATGGTGCAACTACAGTGGAAAACAGTTTGGCAGTTCCTCAAAGTATTAAACATAGTTATCATAAAATTCAGTAATTCCACTCTTACCCTGCATAAAAAGTCGTGCACAAATGTTCATAATATCATTATTCGTAATTGCCAAAAATTACAAACAACTGAAATGTCCATCAACTGATGAACAGAGATAAACAAAAGGGTATATCTATACAATGGGATATTATTTGGTCATAAAAAGGAATGAAATATTGACGACATTTTACAACATAGATAAACCTTGAAAACATTATGCTGAGTGAAAGATGCTGGTCACAAAAGAGCATACACTGTATGATTCATTTATATGAAACATCCAGAACAGCAAAATCTACAAACACAGAGGTAGATCTGTGGTTGCAGGGGCTGGGACGAGGAGGGAATGGGGAGTAACTGCCAATGGGAATAGGGTTTCTTTTGGGGATTATAAAAATATTATAAAATTGATAGTAGTGATGGTTGCAAAACTCTGTGAATACACTAAAAATCACTGAATTGTACATTTTAAAGCTGTTATTAAAAAAAAAATCCCTAGAACTACCACTTCTACTCAGGAATATACTATTATTTCTGTTGCTAAAATTAGACAATAAAAGGAAATAGATACTTTTTTTAAAGATTTTATTTGAGAGAGAGCAAGCGCAAGCACAAGCAGGCGGAGAGCGGTAGAGGGAGAAGGAGAAGCAGACTCGCTACTTAGCAGGGAGCCCCATGTGGGGCTCAAGCCAGGACCCAGGACCTTGAGATCATGACCTGAGCCAAAGGCAAATGCTTAACAGACTGAGCCAGGCAGACGACCCAAAATAAATATTTTTTAAAAAGATAGCACTCCGGGGGCACCTGGGTGGCTCAGTTGAAGCGTCTGCCTTCGGCTCAGGTCATGATCCCAGGGTCCTGGGATGGAGCCCTGCATCGGGCTCCCTGCTCCACAGGAAGCCTGCTTCTACCTCTCTCACTCCCCCGCTTGTGTTCCCTCTCTCGCTCTCTGTCAAAGAAATAAATAAAATCTTAAAAAAAAGATAGCACTCAGGGGCACCTGGGTGGCTCAGTTGGTAGAGTGTGCAACTATTTTTTTTTAAAGATTTTATTTATTTATTTGAGAGAGAGAGAGAATGAGAGACAGAGAGCATGAGAGGGAAGAGGGTCAGAGGGAGAAGCAGACTCCCTGCTGAGCAGGGAACCCAATGCGGGACTTGATCCCAGGACTCCAGGATCATGACCTGAGCCAAAGGCAGTCGCTTAACCAACTGAGCCACCCAGGCGCCCTACTTTTTTTTTTTAAAGATTTTATTTATTTGAGAGAGAATGGAGAGAGAGCACATGAGAGGGGAGAGGGTCAGAGGGAGAAGCAGACTCCCCGCTGAGCAGGGAGCCCGATGTGGGACTCGATCCCAGGACTCCAGGATCATGACCTGAGCCGAAGGCAGTCGCCCAACCAACTGAGCCACCCAGGGTCCCTATTTTTTTTTTTTAGATTTTATTTATTTATTTACCTGAGAGAGAGAGAGAGAGAGAGAAAGAGAGAGGGAGAACAAGGAAGAGCTGACAGAGAAGGACAGATTCCATGCTGAGCTTGGAGCCGTACTTGAGCCCGATCTCATGACCCTGAGATCATGACCTGAGCAGAAATCAAAGAGTTGGATGCTTAACTGACTAAGCCACCCAGGCGCCCCAGCCCCTCTTTAAATATTTATGTATAATGAAGACCCTTGAGTTTAATAAATGCGTATGGTAAAGTCACTGTCAACTGACATCAGTTATTCCATTTAATGGCCAAAGACCTTCATAAACAAGCTATTCAATTTCCTACTCCTTTTCCTCTCTGCTCAGCTCCAGTCCCACCCACCTGAATGTTTCTTCCACAAGCTTAAATATGCTCCTACCATAGGGTTCTACACTTTTATTCTGCCAAGAATGCTCTTCCCCCAGATATTCTCATTCAATGTCTTTACTCAGGTCTCTCTTCGAATAATCTCAAAGAAGCACTACCTGAACACTGTAATTCAAATACCACCTCTTTCATTCTCTTCACCTCTGACCCTACTTTATTTTTCTTTCTAGTGTTAAAATGACACTACGTGGGATGCCTAGGTGGCTCAGTTGTTAAGCGTCTGCCTTCAGCTCAGGTCTTGATCTCAGGGTCCTGGGATGAGTCCTGCATCAGCAGGGAGCCTGCTTTTCCCTCTCCCACTCCCCCTGCTTGTGTTTCCTCTCTCGCCATGACCCTGAGGTCAAGGGACCCATGACTTCAGGGTCATGAGAATGAGCGGGCTCTACACTCAGGGCCTGCTTAAGATTCTCTCTCTCTCCTTCTGCCCCTCCCCTTGCTCGCACTCTAAATAAATTAATAAATAAAAGCTAAATAAATAAGCTAAAAAGCAAAGTAGTCCCTTTCCTGAAAAATTTAGCCCTAAAGACATGGAGGTGGGGAGGAGGTATAAAGCATCCACACCAGAGGGAAGCTGGGATAGAATGAGAAGGCAGCACCAGCAATGGAAGAATGGTTACACACAGGAGAACCGATCAAATAAATACATACAGGATGAGTGAGAAGCAAGATCTCTCACTCTCTGAGAAGGGAGTCACAGACATGGAAAGGGGAAAACTAGAATGAACCTAGTGATGGTGGGTCTGCATTGGAAGTTACAACTGAAATTCATGGATTTCAATATATATAGATAGATAGTTTCCCTAATTCTGTCTGCTGAGACAAGTAGCAGAGACATTCCAATAGCTCCGATCACATCTAGTACAATATCTTGGTTTCTAAATATTTTTCTCTCCACTAAAAGGAATCATGGATGATCTCTGAGCTTAGAAAGTACAAGATGAGCCTGCAATATCCTATTGTGCCAGAAGTCAAAGAAGTGCCCAGGGACGATAATACAAGAAAACAGAGAAGACAGCTTAAAGGGCTCCCAAAAGCCAAATCTGAGATAACATAAACGCAAAATAAATAGTAATAATAGTGGATTATAATTCACTGAATAAACAGTCCATACCAGGGTGCCTGGGTGGCTCAGTTGGTTAAGCGACTGCCTTAGGCTCAGGTCATGATCCTGGAGTCCCGGGATCAAGTCCCACATCGGGCTCCCTGCTCAGCAGGGAGTCTGCTTCTCCCTCTGACTCTCTTCCCTCTCATGCTCTCTCTCAAATAAATAAATAAAATATTAAAAAAAACCCAGTCCATACCAATATAAATAAATGAATAAATTAAAAGTCTAACAAGGAATGAAATATTTATATAATCTCTATCAGTGATTTTTTTTTTTTTTTGAAAGTAGGCTCCATGCCCAGCGTGGAGACCAACACAGGGCTCATATTCACAACCCTGAGATCAAGACCTGAGCTGAGAGATGCCTGGGTGGCTCAGCTAGTTAGGTGTCTGCCTTAGGATCAGGTCACGATCCCAGGATCCTGGAATCGACTCCCACATCAGGCTCCTTGCTCGGTGTGGAGCCTGCTTCTCCCTCTGCCTGCTGCTCCCCCTGCTGTGCTCTCTCTCTCTCTCTCTCCGATGAACAAATAAATAGGGGCGCCTGGGTGGCTCAGTTGTTAAGCATCTGCCTTCAGCTCGGGTCATGATCCCAGGATCCTGGGATCAAGCCCCACATCGGGCTCCCTGCTCGGCGGGAAGCCTGCTTCTCCTTCTCCCACTCCCCCTGCTTGTGTTCCCTCTCTCACTGTGTCTCTGTCAAATAAATAAAGTCTTTAAAAAAATAAAATAATAAAATAAAAATTAAAAGTTAAAAAAAGACCTGAGCTAAGATCAAGAGTCGGACGCCTGGGGCGCCTGGGTGGCTGAGTTGGTTAAATGTCTACCTTCAGCTCAGGTCATGATCCCAGGGTCCTGGGATCGAGCCCCACATCGGACTCCCTGGTCAGTGAGAAGTCTGCTTGTCCCTCTCCCTACATCTACCCCACTTGTGCTCTCTTTCTCAAATAAATAAATAAAATTAAAAAAAAAAGTCAGATGCTTAACTGACTGAGCCACCCAAATGCCTCTAAATAGTCTCAAAGTAAATCTCCACATAATATTTAACTAATTACCAAATGAAAAAGAGCACCTTCACTATGGAGAAGCTTGACAGACACCACCTTAATCAAGTGATCAAAGTGAACATCAATAATGAGAAAAAATGAAATCGTGTACCACATGATAGGATGCAATGAGAATACATCATCTCTACTTTTTTTTTTAAAGATTTTATTTATTTATTCATGAGAGAGAGAGAGGGAGAGAGAGAGAGAGAAGCAGGCTCCCAAGGAGCAGGGAGCCCGACGCGGGACTCGATCCCAGGACCCTGGGATCATGACCTGAGCCGAAGGCAGACGCTTAACCATCTGAGCCACCCAGGCGCCCTACATCATCTCTACTTTAATACTCCTGCTACAGTGCATAATCTGAATCTAATCATGATGAAATAGCAGACAAACCTAAACTGAGTGACATTCTACAAAATAACTGGTTTGTAATTTTCGAAAGCATCTGGGTCATGAAAAGTCAATGAAAGACTGAGGAACTGTTCCAAACTGAAGAGCACTAATGAGGCACAACAATTAAATGCTAAATGTGATTCTGGATGGATTCTTTTGCTAGAAAGCGTTTTACTGGGACAACTGGTGAAACTTGAATGGGGTCTGAGGATTAATAACAATGTATTAATGTTAATTTCCTAATTGTGATAGTTCTGTTATGGTTATTTAGGAAAACTTTATTATATGTAGGAAATATTTTACTAAAATATCTGGAAGTGATGGGACATCAGGCCAGCAACTCACTCCCAAACAGTTCAGGAAAAAAAGTTTATTGTAACCTTGTCTATGAATTTACTGTTCCAAAATAAAATGTTTAAAGCAACACTAAGTAGTTAGTTATATTGTGGAGATTACAAAAAGCACGCACCTCCTCAATAAATGAGAAAGGCTAGTAAGAACTTAGTGGCTTAGGGTAAAATTTCCAATGACAGCATCTTACCCAGACTCAAAGTGTGGTATATCAAAGAACTTAAAAACAAAACAAGTAAAATTTACTTGTTTTTCTGGAAAGCTGTTGTAATAATGTTAACAACACTGATGTCCAAGGTGAATGTGAAAAACCATAATTTCAAACCTACTAGAATGACTGTATCTAATCAAAGACTGACAACAACAAGGGTTGACAAAGGTGTGGAGAAATTGGAAACTCTAATACATTGCTAGTGGGGATGTAAAATGCTGCAGTCACTTTGAAAAAGCTTAACCGTTTCTCAAAATATTAAACATTGATGGGGTGCCTGGGTGGCACAGTGGCTTGAGCATCCAACTCTTGGCTTCTGCTCAGGTCATGATCTCAGGATGGTGAGACGGAGTCCTGCGTCTCGCTCCACGCTCACCATGGTCGGCTTGGGTTTCTCTCTCCCTCACCCTCTGCCCCTCCACCCACCTCAAGTGCACTAAGGTAAATACATAAATCTTTAAAAAAAAAAAAGAAATTAAATAGAGATACCTTATAATCCATCAATTCCACTCCGAAGTTTATACACAAGAAAACTGAAAACACATGTCTGTACAGAAACTTGCACATGAAAATTCACAGCATGATTCATGATAGCCAAAAAGTGGAAACAACCCAAATGTCTATCAACTCATTAATGGATAAACAAAATGGCATGTATCCACACAATGGAATATTATTTGGTCATAAAAGAAATGAAATAACTGATATATGCTACATGGATGAACCTTGAAGATAATACGTTAAAGAATCCATCACAAAAGAACACATAGTGTATGATTCCATTTATATGAAATGTCCAATACAGGCATATCTATGGAGATAGAAAGTAGATTAGTGGTTGCCTAGTGTAGGGGCAAATACCATGCTGATGATTTCAAATTAAAGCTACTTAAAAAACAGCCTGCACAAGGACACTCAGGACCTCTTCTGTCCCCCTGAAAGCAGAAAATAAATCTCCCATGTGAAAGGTACCCTCCCTGTACCAGGGGGTCAAAAGACATCCTATCACCAGAGAAAGGGAATTTAGAGCCAAGAAGCCTTTATAAACAAACCTTGTTATTTTTTATTAATTTACTTCCCCAGCCCAAATTCCATTTAGAATTCCTTGCTAATTGAAGCTCTCAAAGTTAAGTTTTGTCTGGTCAATTTCTCACAGATTTACTGTCTGTCTAAAGAGTATAAAAGTACCTGCCTTGGGGCACCTGGGTGGCTCAGTCGTTAAGCGTCTGCCTTCAGCTCAGGTCATGATCCCAGGGTC
The DNA here is from genome assembly GCF_037043125.1 of Eumetopias jubatus. NCBI lineage: Eukaryota > Metazoa > Chordata > Mammalia > Carnivora > Otariidae > Eumetopias > Eumetopias jubatus. The sequence continues at coordinate 28,236,733 of NW_028274811.1, read as the reverse complement.
CTGGGATCAAGCCCCGCATTGGGCTCCCTGCTCGGCAGGAAGCCTGCTTCTCCCTCTCCCACTCCCTCTGCTTGTGTACCCTCTCTCTCTGTCTCTCTCTCAAATAAATAAAATCTAAAAAAAAAAAAGTACCTGCCTTGGTCATTTCTTTAAGTCTCAATTTCATTATTGGGCCTCCCTGCATACGTAATTAAACTTTGCTTTTTTCTATTAATCTGTCTCACGTAAATTTAATTCTTAGTCCAGAGAGAGAAAAATTTCTACCTCCTCCTCACAGGGACAAATGGAGAGCGACTGCTAATGGGTTCAGGGTTGGGGGGGGATGAAAATGTTTTAAAATCGATTGTGGGGGCTCCTGGGTGGTTCAGGCAGTTAGGCATCCCATTCTTTTTTACTTATTTGACATACCGAGAGACAACAAGCAGGGGGAGTGACAAGCAGAGGGAGAGGGAGAAGAAGGCTCCAGCTGAGCAAGGAGCCCCATGCAGGGCTAGATCCCAGGACCCTGAGATCATGACCTGAGCTGAAGGCAGCGGCTTAACCAACTAACCAACTAAGCCACCAGGCGCCCCCAGGTGTCGAACTCTTGATCTCAGCTCAGGTCTTGATCTGAGGGTTTTGAGTTCAAACCTGCCGTTGGACTCCACAATAGGCACCAGGCGGGGAGCTTACTTAAAAATAAATCAAATCAAGTCAAATAGGGTGTGATGATGAATATACTGAAAACTACTGACTTGTATACTTTAAAATGGGTGAATTGTAGAGTGTGTGAATTATATCTTAATAATCCTGTTTTTTTAAATGATCTTTATTTGTCAGAGAGAGTGAGCAAGAGAGAGTAAGCACAAGCAGGGGGAGTGGCAGGCAGAGAAGCAGGCTCCCTGCTGAGCAAGGAGCCGGATGTGGTGACTCGATCCCAGGACCCTGGGATCATGATCTGAACCAAAGGCAGACACTTCACTGACTGAGTCACCCAGGCATCCCTCAATAAACCTGTTTTTAAAAATGGCTTTAAACAAGAAAAAAAAAGGTAGACACATTCCAGATGTCTATCAACGAATGAATAAATAACGTGATGTATTCATGAAGTATTTTTGGCAATAAAGTACTGATGCATGCTACATCATAGATGAACCTTTAAAATATTATGCTAAGAGCAAGGCAAAAAAATTAATTAAAAATAAAATTTAAAAATAAATAAAAAGAGAAAGCAGTCAAAAAGACCATATACTATATGATTCCACCAATAAGAAATGTCCAAAGTAGGCAAATCTATAAAGATACAAAGTAGGTAAGTAGCTGTTTACTGCTAGTGGATACAGGGATGGGGGACAGGGACTCACTGCTAATGGGGTTGGGATTTCTTCTAGGGGTGATAAAAATGTTCTAAAACTAACTGTGGCAATGGTGGCACAACTTTGTGAATATACTAAACAATACTCAATTGTAAACTTTAAATGGGTAAATTGTATGATAGATTAATTATACCCAAAAATCTGTTTTTAAAAATAGGAAATAATTTATACAATTCATGTAATAGTTACCTCTGGTTGAGAGAAAGGAGATATGACAAGAGACATAATGGTTTCAAAGGTACCGGTTACACTCTGTTAAACTAGTGGTGAGCACACAGGAGTTCATTTTATTATTTCTCTTTAAACTGTACATATGCAGGGCACCCGGCTGGCTTAGTCAGTAGAACATGTGACTCCTGGATCTCGGGGTCGTGAGTATGAGCCCCACATTGGGTGTAGAGATTACTTTAAAAATAAATAAGCTGTACATGTGTTTTATATAAATTTTATGTGTTTCACAATAAACATTTAAAATAAAAAAGTACAGGGGCGCCTGGGTGGCTCAGTCGTTAAGTGCCTGCCTTCAGCTCAGGTCATGATCCCAGGGTCCTGGGATCGAGCCCCACATTGGGCTCCCTGCTCAGCGGAAAGCCTGCTTCTCCCTCACCCACTCCCCCTGCTTGTGTTCCCTCTCTCGCTGTGTCTCTCTCTCTCAAATAAATAAATTTAAAAATAAAATAAAATTGGGGTGCCTGGGTGGCTCAGTTGTTAAGCGTCTGCCTTCGGCTCAGGTCATGATCCCGGGGTCCTGGGATTGAGCCCCGCATCAGGCTCCCTGCTCGGTGGGGAGCCTGCTTCTCCCTCTCCCACTCCCCCTGCTTGTGTTCCCTCTCTCGCTGTAGTCCCTCTATGTCAAATAAATAAAGAAAATCTTTTTAAAAAATAAAATAAAATAAAAAAGTATATTAAAGAGTTTATTTTTTTTATTTTTATATTTTATTTATTTGACAGAGATAGAGAACAAACACAAGTAGGCAGAGCGTCAGGCAGAGTGAGAGGGAGAAGGAGGCTCCCTGCTGAGGAAGGAGCCTGACATGGGGCTCGATCCCAGCACCCTGGGATCATGACCTGAGCCGAAGGCAGCTGCTTAAGTGACTGAGCCACCCAGGCGCCCCCATTAAAGAGTTTAAATAAAATGATTTCATAAGTACAAAAGTAGAAAATTAATGTTTCTAATATATAGTATTTAATTTTTCCTCACATATATCTTTTAAATACAAAGTTTAAAGATCCACATGTTAGTAAAATAGAACACTACATACTACACATCTCTAAAATTTCATACTTTCAAGTAGCTGGAAAGAAATGGAGAAGGGAAAATCTTTTCACTGGGAAATGGAGAAATGACTTGGGGGGGTCACTTTATATTTAAGCATATATAGTATTTCATCCCACAGGACACCAAAATATCATCTTAACTTCTTTGGGCACAAAACAAAATTTGTCTCCCCCACAGAGTCTGACACCATTCTGGCTCAAATATTTGATTTGGTTCCTTCTTACTTAACTGCCAAATTTAAAAATTAGGGCATTACAGGTCAAAAAATAAGAAACTGCCACAATCATACGTATCTTTTCAAAACAAGAAAATAAAACAAAAATACTGGGACCAGAAGAACAGTTAAATAAATCCATTCAGTTCTGGCTCTTACCAAGTGCACTGTCTCCACTGAGAACATTTTGGGTTAATTTCTGGACCTTTCTATTTTCATTTAGGGTTTTTTTTTTTTTAACTGATCTCTATCTAAAGACACCGAAAAAAGCAATCCATTTATAAATGTTTATATGCCAGGGTAATCCAATGGAAAAGTATTTAAAGTATTCAAATTGTGACCTTTAGACGTAGAATTATTTTAAGATAAGTAAAAAAAAAAAAACAACAACAAAAACTGGCCAGAGGAGAAAGTCCACACTATTCAATGGCACCACCAATGAGAAGTCACCACTGGGAATGCTAAATATACATGGAAAGCAGCTAAACAGGGTGACTATCTGACAACATACACAGGTTTCAAAAGGTTTCACTTTTTCTAAATGTTATCCCCTCGATGTTCATATAACCCATTTATATAGCCATCTTGAATGCTTCTTGAACAACTCATGGGGTAAGGGAGGAGAGAAAAGCATAAATAAGGAACTCAAATTATCTCTGGCTGATCTCCAAAATATCAAATCAGAGAGATATGTTCTGGGAAAGTAAGAATACTTTGCTTATGTATGCATGATTTATCAAACACTAATAGATGAATTTCTGAATGTGCATATTCCAAAGGACTCTCAAGATTCTGGTACCCTAAAAAACTTCAGGCCTAGAGCAGCTAAGCAACTTGTCCCAAATAGCACCAAAGTCAACATAATTCAGTCAATCCCTAGTCATTCTCTATATAGTCTACTATTCCAGAGTGTATATTCAATCTGAGATATGAAAACTATCGAAAGAAATGTTGTAACTCCTATACAATCACCTTCCTGATAGTACAAGGTCACTCCACAGGAAGTGTATATGGAAACAAGCATTACATAATAGTAACTAAGAGCACAGACTAGAACAACTATTCGAAATCAAATTCTGGCCTTGACTTTTAGGAACTGTCCTTGAGCAAGATATTTAACCTAGTTTCCTCATCTATAAAACAGGTATAGTAAAAGTACCTAAATTACAGCATTAATGTGTATGGTAGGGAGAAAAAAGACCCCCCAAATATGTCCATATCCTAATCCCTAAGACATGTAAATACATTAGGTTTCATAGCAAAAAAGTATTTAAGGTAGCAAATGGAATTTAAGGTTGCTAATCAAGTGACCTTGAGATAGGATGATTATTTTAGACTATTAGGGTGGGCCCAATGTAATCACAAAGGTGAAAGAGGGAGGAGGCAGGAGGCAGGGTCAGAATGATACTATGTGAGAAAGACTTGACGGGACATTTGTGGCTTTGAAGATGATAGGGGCCATGAGTCAAGGAACAAGGCTAGCCTCCAAAAGCTGGAAAAGGCAAAACATTCTTTGCTGGAGCTTCGGATAAGGAATGCAGCCCCGATGACCTATCTCAGACTTCTGACCTCCCCAACTTTTAAAAAATGACAATTTTGGGCACCTGGGTGGCTCAGTTGGTTGAGCAACTGCCTTCGGCTCAGGTCATGATCCTGGAGTCCCGGGATCGAGTCCCACATCGGGCTCCCCGCTCAGCGGGGGGTCTGCTTCTCCCTCTGACCCTCTTCCCTCTCATGCTATCTCTCATTCTCTCTCCAATAAATAAATAAAATCTAAAAAAAAATTTTTTTTTTAAATGACAATTTTGTGTTGTTTTAAGCTACCAAATTTGTGGTAATTTAGTACAGCAGCAATAAAAACTAGTAAATTTTAAGAATGAGATTTATAGGGGGGTGCCTGGGTGGCTCAGTCATTAAGCGTCTGCCTTCGGCTCAGGTCATGATCCCAGGGTCCTAGGATGATCCCCACATCAGGCTCCCTGCTCAGCAGGAAGCCTGCTTCTCCCTCTCCCACTCCCCCTGCTTGTGTTCCCTCTCTTGCTGTCAAATAAATAAATAAAATCTTTAAAAAAAAAGGGGGCAATGAGATTTGTATGAAACACTTACAGTGATGTTTCTCATAGTACTCAATAAATGTTTGCTGTCTTCACCTAAGAAACATGTATTTGTGCCCTTAACACTGCAGCACTCACCTAAGTCTATTTATCGGTAAACCAAATAATTTCATCTGAACTAGTCTTTTTCTTTCTAGTCTTTCATTTAGTTAAAGACTAATCCTGTATTTAGCCTAAGTATTCTTTTTTTTTAATGATTTTATTTATTTAATTGACAGAGAGAGAGAGAGACAGCACGAGAAGGAACACAAGGTTTCACTTTGTGTGAAGCAGGCTTCTAGCTGAGCAGGGAGCCCAATGTGAGGCTCGATCCCAGGACCCTGGGATCATGACCTGAGCCGAAGGCAGTCGCTTAACCAACTGAGCCACCCAGGTACCCCTGTTCATTTTATTCCAAATGGATAAGAACATTCTATTCATTCCCTCATTGAAAGACGCATTTACCAAATATCATCAGAGGAAACAAAGGTAAGGTCCACTCCAACATTGCCCTCAAGTAGCTCACAGTCCAGATTGGAAGACAAAGAACCAGGCAGGACAACAGAGAGTGATATGACAGTGGCAACTCAGGGCACTATGAGAGCACCAAGAAAGTAACACTTAGGCTAAAGGGAAGGCAGAAAGGTAGTAAAGATGGTTTCCTGAGAAAGGGAAGTTTCAACTAAGATCTTAAGAGATAATCGTAGTTAGGGCGCCTGGGTGGCTCAGTTGGTTAAGCAACTGCCTTCGGCTCAGGTCATGATCCTGGAGTCCCGGGATCGAGTCCCACATCAGGCTCCCTGCTCGGCAGGGAGTCTGCTTCTCCCTCTGACCCTCTTCCCACTCGTGCTCTCTATCTCTCATTCTCTCTTTCTCTCTCAAATAAATAAATAAAATCTTTAAAAAAAAAAAAAAAAGAGATAATCGTAGTTAGTTCCAGGAAAGGAGTATCAAGACTGTTTCCAGAAAAGGGAGCAACATGTAAAACAGCCTGTGGTTATAAAAAGGTATTGTGAGAAAAGTTCAAAAAAGACAAAAGTCAAGTGACTGATCAAATGTCTGAAGTGCAACACAAGTTCAGAATTATTCGCTTAAAGAGTCTGGATTTCAGGGGCGCCTGGGTGGCTCTGTCGCTTCAGCATCCAACTCTTGATTCTGGCTTGGGTTGTGATCTCAAGGTCCTGGGATGGAGCCCTGAGTCCAGCTCCACGCTCAGCGCAGAGTCTCCTTGTTCCTCAACTTCTGCTCTTCCCCCTGACTGTGTGCTGGCAACTCTCTTTCTCTCTTTCTTTCTCTTTCTCTCTTTCTCTCTCTCTCTCTCTCTCTCTCTCTCTCGTTAAAAAAAAAGTCTGGATTTCATCCTAAAAACAAGGGGAGGCTTGGAAAGGCTACCTGTGAGACATCTTAAATTTGCACATAAAAGAACCTCTTGGGGATCAGAGGAAAGACTAGAGACTGAAAGAAGTCTACAGCTGTAGTTCAGTCAAGAAACCACTGACTAGGGCGCCTGGGTGGCTCAGTCGTTAAGCGTCTGCCTTCGGCTCAGGTCATGATCCCAGGGTCCTGGGATCGAGTCCCACATCAGGCTCCCTGCTCAGCAGGAAGCCTGCTTCTCCCTCTCCCACTCCCCCTGCTTGTGTTCCTGCTCTCGCTGTCTCTCTCTGTCCAATAAATAAATAAAATCTTAAAAAAAAAAAAAAAAGAAACCACTGACTAAATAGCAGCAGTGGAAATAGAGATGTTTGAATCAATAAAAACATTTGTCAAAAATAAAAAAATTAAAACATTTATCAAAAGTTAATTCATAAGCATATTGTGGGTCATGTGGATAAAAACAGACATCTCACGGCCTAGTCTTATTACAAGATTTGAGGCACGCTTGTATTTTTATTTATGTTTTATAATAGGCTAAATGCAAAAAGGTCTTCAAGCCAGGTGCAGCCAAATGAAAGCCAAGCATCATCAAAATGCACAAAATAGGGGTACCTGGGTGACACAATAGGTTAATCCAATTCTTGGTTTCTGCTCAGGTCATGATCTCAGGGTCCTGGGACTGAACCCCACATCACGCTCCATGCTCAGCACAAAGTCTGCTTAAGATTTTCTCTCCCTTTCGCTCTCCCCCTCCCCAACACGCACTCTCTCAAATAAATAATATCTTTTTTAAAAAATGCACAAAATAAGGGGGCACCTGGCTGGCTCTGTCAGTAGAGCATGTGACTTTTTAAAAAAATATATATTTTATTTATTTGAGAGAGAAAGTGAGCGTGCACACGTGAGTGGGGGGGAGGGGAAGAGGGAGAGGGACAATCAGACTCCCCGAGGAGATTCCCCAATGAGTAGGGAGCCCAACACGGGGCTCAATCCCAGGACCCTGAGATCATGACCTGAGCTGAAGTCAGACGCTTAAACTAACTGAGCATGTGACTCTTGATCTCAGGATCATGAGTTCAAGCCCCATGCTGGGCTTAGAGCTTATTTAAAATGATTTTAATATTTTTTATTTTGAAGTCATTAGTAAGTTAAGTAGCTCATCAAAATTATAGATTAGAAATTATAGTGGGTCCAGAACACACCACTGTGGCATACAAGTTATTTTGAGCACAGGGCATGAGTTCCTGAAATCTCTTACCTACCCAAAGCAGAGCCTCCCAAAAGAATGCCAAAAAATTCAATTATCATAAATCTCCAGCCCAGGAACAACCAGAAATAACTGACTCCTATCACCTGAGATGAGAAGTCTCCACACCACACCTAAACATACATTGCCACAAACTTTCAAATCTCCCATCTATTCTATTAAGGGCCCGTTTATTTTTCCTAAAAATCATTTTGTTTTCCCTAAGTGCCCTTCTCTCTCTCCCCTTCCCCTATTAAGATGGTACCTAAGGGGTGCCTGGCAGCTCAGTCAGTTAAGTGTCTGCCTTCGGCTCAGGTCATGATCCCAGGGTCCTGGGATTGAGCCCCACATCGGCTCCCTGCTCAGCAAGGAACCCGCTTCTCCTGCTCCCCCTGCTTGTGCTCTCGCTCTCTGTCAAATAAATAAATAAAATCCTAAAAAAAAAAAAAAGATGGTACCCAAGTCCCAAATTCTATCTGCCTCTTTGAGTCACGTTTTTTTAAACTCTTATACTACTTAAAAAAAAATATATCTTCTCTCTTACTGATCTGTCTCTTGCCAGTTTAATTCACAGGCCCCCAAACACCAAACTAAGTGTAGAAAAAGTTCTTCCCCAACAACTGAAAAGAAGTTTCATCTTTATTTTTTTCAATTTTTTAAAAGATTTTATTTGAGAGAGAGAGAGAGTGAGAGAGAGAGGAAGAATGAGTGGGGATAGGGGCAGAGGGAGAGGAAGAAACAGACTCCCACTGAGTGCGGAGCTCGATGCAGGGCTCCATCCCAGGACCAGAGACCACGACCTGAGCCAAAGTCAGACGCTTTACCAACTGAGCCACCCAGGTACCCCCCATTTTTTAAGGAGGCTCCATGAGCAGCGTGGAGCCCAACATGGGGCTCAAACTCACAGCCTTGAGATCAAGACCTGAGCTGAGATCGAGTCAGACGCTCAACCCACTGAGCCAGCCCAGGCAAACCTTGTCTTTAAAAAAAGAACAATGACCATGATAATCCCCCAAATGATGTTCCAACATGTTCAAAATTAAAACAATCCAATCAATTTTGGCTTCAGCCAAACATAATCCATCACATTATTTAATGTTTTAACTTTGAACTGTACTACTTTTATAGATGTTTTTATTTTAATCTGTTTGTTTTACATTGTACGGAAGCTATAAACAGATGAAGTTTATGCCTAGCTTTGTGTTTGCGTATACATTTTATAAAAAATAATTTAACATTGGGGTTGCAAAGAAATATAACACCCATACATTACTTAAGTTTAAAAAACTGACTGAAGAGGGGTGCCTGGGTGGCTCAGTCGTTGGGCGTCTGCCTTCGGCTCAGGTCATGATCCCGGGGTCCTGGGATCGAGCCCCACATCGGGCTCCCAGCTCTGTGGCAGGCCTGCTTCTCCCTCTCTCACTCCCCCTGCTTGTGTTCCCTCTCTCGCTGTCTCTCTCTGTCAAAAAAAAAAAAAAACCTGACTGAAGAAATACAACTGATGGGACTTGATATGGAACTGAATATGTGAATTCATGTGGAAGTGAATAGAGGAAGCAATCAGGGATAACTCCCCAGATTCTGACCTGAACAACTCAGTGGATAGCAGTGCCATTCACTGGATAGAAGGAGAAAGAACTGGGGAAGGCAGAGAATAGCAAAGGGAGGAGGGAATGAAGAATTATTTTAAACATACTTTCAGGTGCCACCAAGAAATCCAAGTACAGGTGTACAACAGAAAGACATTTATCTGCAGCCAAAGAGATGGGTTTCAGCTTATGATATAACTTTGGGAATCACTGGCATATGTACAACATTTGATACCATGGGGATTAATGATACCCAGGGAGTAAGTATAGAGTAAGAAAAGAAGAAACCCAGCCACAGAAATGATGTGAAAAAATATTTATTGCCTTTTTTTTTTTGAAGTTTTTTTGTTTTTTTTTTTTTAGTACGATCTCTGTAGCCAATGTGAGGCTCGAACTCACAAGAGCCCATGCTCTACTGACCGAGCCCGCTAGGAAACCCTAAAGATTTTATTTTTAAGTAATCTCTACACCCAACATGGGGCTCAAACTCACAACCCTGAGACCAAGAGTCACATGCTGTACTGACAGAGCCAGCTAGGCACCCCTATTGTTATTACTTTTTTTTTTTTAAAGAAAGAAAGAAAAAGAAGAGAACCAGGTCAGAACCTGAGAAACACCAACATTTAAGAAAAAGAAGGGACACCTGGGTGGCTCAGTTAAGTGTCTGCCTTCAGCTCAGGTCATGATCCCAGGGTCCTAAGATCGAGTCCCTGCTCAGCGGGGAGCTTCCTTCTCCCTCTGCCTCTGCCCCTCCTCCCTGCTCATGCTCTCTCTCTCTCTGACAAATAAATAAATAAAATAAAATACAATAAAAAAAGAGAGAGAGAAGAAAAAAGGCAATCAAAAAAAGGTAGAAATATTGAGAATACTGCTGTTGAGAAATAGCAACCAAACCAGAAGGGTCTTAAACCAAAACAAGTAGTGGTAAAGGACATCAGATGCTGCTTGAAAAATATGAGAAATGAAAAATATTTTTTTATTTAATAACTAAAAAGTCATCTGTGGCCTTATTTAGGGCTGTTTTGGGGGATGTGTGGAAATAGAAACCAAATTTAGAGAGAGTAAAGAGGCAAAGAAGCAACCAAGAGATTAAAATAAAAGCAGATGGCGGCACCTGGGTGGTTCAGTAGGTTGAGAGTCTGACTTGATTTCAGCTCAGGTCTCAAGTCTTGGGATCATGAGATCAAGCCCTGCGACTGGCTCTGCACTCTGCTTCTCCCTCTCCCTCTGCTCCTCCCCCCTCCCCCTCTCTCTTTCTCAAAATAAATAAATAAAATCTTTAAAATAAAAGTGGATGATAGCTACTCAATTACTCAAAGAGCAGCTTCAGAATCAAAGAGATACAGGTTCTACCTTTGTAAATTCCTATTCTATAGCACTCAATGGGATCCCAGAATCTCCATTTGTAAAACTGTCATATACTAGGGGTTCTCATGTACATCAGAAGAAACTTTACCAAGAAACCACTGATGTGTCAAAATGATTGATGTATGATGATATCTAGCAAGCAAAAATTAAAAAATACTTCTGTATACCATCCCAATGAATAAAAAATAAATTTTAATTTTTTAAAAGATTTTATTTATTCATTTGAGAGAGAGCGACAGAGAGCACAAGCAGGGGGAGAGGGAGAGGGAGAAGCAGACTCCCCGCTGAGCTGGGACCCTGATGCCGGGCTTGATCCCAGGACCTGGAGATGATGACCTGAGCTGAAGGCAGACACTTAACCATCTAAGCCACCCAGGTGCCCCCAAAATAAATTTTAATTTTACAAGTTTCTTCAAGAAAGCCTACTGAACAGTCACAAAAGCATTAACTACCCCCTTCATGCAAATTTAACACTAAGGGGAAAAGATGTCGCCCAGAATGGTTTCCCCTAAAATTTCCAGCAAGAAAAAGACCTATGATCTTTGTATTCTTAAGCAATTCATTCATTAATCCATTCAGTAAATACATAATGAGCTACTATTTGCCAGGGACAGTTTACATTTCCCATCTATCATACATGAATCCAACTGAATAACCAATTTAAATTAATTCAAGGCTCTCCAGAGTATGGTTCTATTAATTATAGTGTCATACATGGAAGTATAAATAAAAGAGAAAATTAACCAAGTATTCAAAAATATCACATTTGAGACAGCAGTATGTTCCTTAAACTTTGAAAAGTTCCTTCTTTTTGTGTATGTGTTTTTAAATACAACAGGTCTGAAGAATAAATTAACTACTGGGAAAAATTTTTTTTGATTCAGCACCTCACCCCACACATTAAATACATTCTGATCACTAAGAGAGTTGACCAAATGAAACTTTAAGTACAAAAAATGGATGCCACTGTATGAGTACAACTTGTGGGTCAGTCACTAAAAAATAACGGCTTTCAGAAAGCAATGCAAGAGAAAAGCAAATGCAAGGAATCTTGGGGCAGGGGCAATTACAGGATCTGGAAGATGTTCATGAAATGTGATGTGGAAATAGCAAAGAAATTGACTAAATACTAAAAAAAGTGAGGGTCAGGTCATATATTAATTATAATCCAAAAGAGAATAAGCCAGGAGGCAGTTTTGAAAAATGTAAGCTTACTATAATTATTTGCATCCACCTACACAAAGAAACCAAAGAGAAGGTTCTGATCCTTGATTCAGGGTCTAATTCAAGGTGCTAGGTCCTGAGATTCAGAGATAACAACCAGATAAACTAAGTATCGGTGGTTAAGACTGCCTAGGTTTGAATCTAAGTTCCACAACTTATTAGCTGTGTGACCTTGAACTAGTTCCTTGTCCACTCATCAGTTTCCTTATCAGTACTTAACAGCTCTTACCCCACAGTCTTGTTGTGAGGATTAAATGAGATGATGCATATAATGCAACCTAGCACTGGGCATGGAATATGTAAACAATAAATGTTAGTTCTTACGGTTACTCTATCTGTCTTTCAGGAACTTCCAGTCTATCAGCAGAGACAAACAAGAAGCTCAACACCCTAAGTTCTCATAGACATACACAAAGAGTTTATGGAAGTCCAAAGTTACTGCCCCTACTGAAAACATTGAAAGACCACAACAGGGCGCCTGCGTGGCTCAGTCGTTAAGCGTCTGCCTTCGGCTCAGGTCATGATCCCAGGGTCCTGGGATCGAGTCCCACCTCGGGCTCCCTGCTCCATGGGAAGCCTGCTTCTTCCTCTCCCACTCCCCCTGCTTGTGTTCCTGCTCTCGCTGTCTCTCTGTCAAATAAATAAATAAAATCTTAATAAATAAATAAATAAATAAATAAATAAAAGACCACAACAACCATTACTATAGACCCATGCCAATTTTATTCACAGCATGCTTTGATCATGACTAGAGAGACTTCCTATATCAAATACACAATCATAAACATAGTTTACATCATAGTGAAAATAAAAAAGACCTACATTTCTGTCATGCCTACAATAGATCGCACAAGTCTAGCTTTTTTTTTTTTTTTTAAAGGTTTTATCTACTTGACAGAAAGACACACAGCGAGAGAGGGAACACAAGCAAGGGGAGTGGGAGAGGGAGAAACAGGCTTCCCGCTGAGCAGGGAGCCCAACATGGGGCTCAATCCCAGGACCCTGGGTTCATGACCTGAGCTGAAGGCAGACATTTAACGACTGAGCCACCCAGGCGCCCCACAAGTCTAGCATTTAAATTGATAACCAAATAACACCCCCCAAGATATTCTATTGTTTTAGCTAATATTGTAAAAAAAAAAAAAAAAAACCACACTGAAAAATTCATCAGAAAAAAAAGGAGTTGGAAATGAGCTCTAATCTTGTATTAAGTGAATACATGTTTAGTGACTTAAATTGCAAAACACCCAATTCTAAAACTTCCATGAAACTGGTAACTCCTAAAATGTGCCTAACACCACGTGGAAAGTTGGAGAGAGGATGATGTGCAAAAGCAGACATCCTTGCTCTTACAGGATTTACAGTATAGAGGGCAGAAAGATATTATTTTATAAAATTACATACATTAGGGGCACTTGGGTGGCTCAGCTAACGGTTAAGTGTCTGCCTTCAGCTCAGGTCACAATCCCAGAGTCCTGGGATTAAGCCCCACGTCGGTCTCCCTGCTCAGCGAGGAGTCTGCTTCACCCTCTCCCTCTGCCCCTCCACCTGCTCGTGTGCTCACTCTCTCAAATAAATAAAATCTTAAAAAAATAAAAAATAAAAATTTAAAAATTACATATATTAAACCAGGGATATCTGGGTGGGAGAGAGGGTGACAAATATCCTTCTGACCTCTACTCTATTTGGGAAAAAGTGAACATTACATAAATATTACCAAAAATAAAATTAGTAAGGGGCAGGGCGCTCGCGTGGCTCAGTCGTTAAGCATCTGCCTTCGGCTCAGGTCATGATCCCAGGGTCCTGGGATCGAGCCCCACATCGGGCTCCCTGCTCCGCAGGAAGCCTGCTTCTCCCTCTCCCACTCACCCTGCTTGTGTTCCCTCTCTCGCTGTGTCTCTCTCTGTCAAATAAATAAATAAAATCTTAAAAAAATAAAATAAAATCACTTGAAAAAAAAAAATTAGTAAGGGGCGCCCGGGTGGCTCACTTGGTTGGGCGACTGCCTTCAGCTCAGGTCATGATCCTGGAGTCCCGGGATCGAGTCCCGCATCAGGCTCCCTGCTCAGCAGGGAGTCTGCTTCTCCCTCTGACCCTCTTCCCTCTCGTGCTCTCTCTCTCTGTCATTCTCTCTCTCTCAAATAAATAAATAAATCTTTAAAAATAAAATAAAATTATATAAAAATAAAATTAGTAAAACTACAGTTTCTAAATGCCTTGGCAAACTGATCCAAGTAGTCAAAAAACACAACTAATTAAAAGTGGGAGTCATGGTGGCTCAGCTGGTTAAACAGCCAACTTTCGGCTCAGGTCATGATCTCAGGGTCGTGGGATGGAGTCCCATGTTAGGCTCTGCCCTCAGTGTGGAGTCTGCTTCTCCTTCTCCCTTGGCCCCCTGCCAGAGCATGTGCACACACATGCTCTCTCTCTCAAATAAGTAAAATTTTTTGAAAAAGTGGCAGTCATGAGGAGCACCAGGCTAGCTCAGTCAGTAGAGCATGGGACTTTTAATCTTGGGGTTGTGAATTTGAGCCCCACACTGGGTACAGAGACTAAAAAAAAAAAAAAAAAAAATTGAATCTTTAACAAAAAAAAAGTGGGAGTCATGATTTGCCTTTAGCCTTATTACATACTAATGAGATGAAGATATGCCAGTTTATTTTTTTTAAGATTTTATTTATTTATTTGAGAGAAGAGAGAATGAGAGACAGCATGGGGGGGGAGGGTCAGAGGGAGAAGCAGACTCCCCACTGATGCGGAACTCGATCCCAGGACTCCAGGATCATGACCCGAGCCAAAGGCAGTCGCCCAACCAACTGAGCCACCCAGGCACCCAAGATATGCCAGTTTAAATAGTCTTGCAGTTTCTCTGTCAACTTTTGCAAAGAAATATGTGTACACAAATCTATACAGACTTAGAAAAACCTGTCTAGACAACCTTTAGATTGTAATGCAATATAACAATCTACCACAGAAAAATATGTCTTGGTGTGTCAGAAATTACATAATATAATGACACCATAAAATACCATAGGAAGTTACAGAAAAATGGAAAAGGTAACTATTCAGTCTTTTGATTACCTAAAAAATATCTGAATATTCAACTGAACTGTAATATGTAATTTAAGAATGCTACATTGGAAGGTACAGGCTTCCAGTTATGGAATGAGTAAGTCATGAAAATGAAAGGTACAGCCTAGGAAATATAGTCAATGGTGTTGTAATAGGGTTGTACGGTGACAGATGGTAGCTATACTTGCAGTAAGCACAGGACGTAGAGAAGTCCAATCAGTACTGTTGTATACCCGAAATTAATTTAACATTATGTGTCAACTACAATTTTAAAAAGCTACATAAACAAGTGCCTGCGTGTCTCAGTCAGTTAAGCATCTACTCTTGATTTCAGCTCCAGTCATGATCTCAGGGTTCTGAAATGGAGCCCCTCACAGGACTCTGTGTTCACCAGGAAGTCTGCTGGAGATTCTCTCTACTCCTCTTCCCCTGCCCTTCCCCTGGCTCACACTCAGGTGCGCTTGTGCAAGCTCACTCACTCACTCTCTCCCTCCCTCCCCAAAATAAATAAATAAATATTTTAAAAATAATAATAATAAAAAGCTACATTAAATCTACAGTATGAGTACTTAAGGAGCAATAACTGCCCTGAAAGAGTTAACCAATAAAATCAGATTTCAGCACTGAACTTTTTTCACCTTCTAGAAAAATACCCTCTCCAATTTTCCACTGCATCCCTACTGTTTTTATTATTAGTGGGATGAACAACAAAGAAACCCAGTACAGGACATCAGCCATTTTACTGAGACTAATTCTATAAAAGCTTTAGAAATGGGGATTATAAAGACTTTCAAAATTGTATCTTCAAAAGGCTATTTGTAGCCTTAGGATTTCCTTTTCTAAGTGAATCCTCAATTGGGTCTGGGTGTGCATACAAAGACTGTTTTCTTTTACATCCCCAAGGACACAACCTAGAAAGTGTGCAACAAATGTCTGTTGGACAGGATCAAATCAACAGAGTGACAAAATTTTTTATACTACATAGCAGTGGCTAACTTCCTTTAGTATTTCAAAATTATCACAACTACACTTATATATAAACTTACAAGCATATTTGCAGGATTTGCCATTTAAAGCTCATGTAAAATTGCAATTTATAGATTATAAGAAAAAGCCATAGCCATATGACATTTTTTTCCCCCTAAGGATACAGAAGTTTATTGAATACACTGCAAGAGAGCAGCAGGCAGGACAGGAGAGGAGAGGCTGTCTGCAACCATATGACATCTTAAGGGGTTTTTTCTGCCTTAAAGTGAAAGTCTTAAAATCATTTCATCCTCAGTGTAAATGTTACTAAATAGCCTAGAATCAAATAAAGTTTACATAATATGTTACCACAAATATGAGAAAGAACAATTCATTCGACTTAACACCATTACTGTGCTGACACTTATTCTTGCTTCTGCCTACATACCTGCCTACTCACAGACATTTTTTAAAGTCTTTTAGAGCCTTCTTTCTAAAGAAAACACTAGTCTTCTCTAAAAACAATGTAAATTAGGTATTTTAGTCACTGGCTAGTTTCCCGAACTTCACAAAAACCTTAGATTACAATGGGCAATTTAAGTATATTAGTTTTACTCTACTAGTTTTGTTTCGATGAGCCAAAGATTTATTGGTAAATCAGTAATCTGGCAAGATACTGGGAAAAATCTTTCTTTCTCTAATATAACAATTATAGTAAGTTTAGCAAATCGCAACGTAGGACAATTTAAAGAATCCTAGAAGAGGCATAAAACTCTCACACCAAGTGAGAAAGTGTAGTGCCACATGTACACTCTCGACGGAGGTTCAGAGCTGTATCCAACCACTTTTCCGAGTGAGTGAGTAAAGACCTCTGGAAATCAAACAGGAGATCGTCCCCTATTATTTGGTTCTTCAAAGCTGAAAAACTGAACAGGTGGCCTAAGTACAATTCGCGTAAGGTTCTGGGAGACACGGGCAGGCCTTAAAGGGGACTGCCAAAAGCACAATCATTCATTTATCTCCACAAATTCAGACTGGGTACGCCCCCACCCCACCCCACCCCACCTCAGGCCCTGTGGAACTGAAATCAATCAGTCCCTGAGCTCTGCCCTCCGCAAGACAGGGAGAAGTGGCAAGGAGAACAGGCACTATGAGTCTGGCATGCGAGTACTGAGGTATGCACCGAATCTGTGTCTTTCACCCATGTATACCCAGCGTGTCATATTCAGCAAGCGCTCATTAATTGTTCACTGAACCCATGAATAAATAAATATGAGACACTCAAGACGCGCTCGGAGTCGCGGCTGCATATTCGCGGCGGTCTCCTTGGCCCAGGCGCCCACCACCACCCGCTCATTTGCCCGGCCGGGAGTTCACCCTCTCCTGTCGCCAGAGGCAACGGCAATAACCAAAGGTCAGCTCGAGCCCGGGCCCAGGCCACGCCAGCCGCCCTCCCCCGGGCGGTACTTACCGTTGGTGTAGAGAGACCCCGAGGCCGAGGAGGCCCTGCTCTGGGCCGGCAGGCCGGTTGGGGCGCCGCCGGAGGCCGGTATCCCCGGCTGGGACATGACGACGGTGCGCGTCGGGGTTGGAAGGGGATGGTCGGGGTCTGCGACGGCGCCAAACGAAGAGCTGAGAAACGACTGCTAGAAGCGGAGGGAAGGAACCACCGACTCAGGACTGAGGCGAGGAGGAGAGAGGGCGGCGCATCATGCCCTAGGCATGGCGCGGCATTCTTCCCAGCCCGCGAGCGGCCGCGGCTTGGCCTGGGAGCTGAGGCTTGGGAGTCGGACCGGTAGGGCCGAGAACGCCGGGCTGGAAGGCGGCAGCCTAGCGATAGAGGAGAGAGGCCCCGGCCGGAAGTGCCTGTCAGCCGCTAGCCGCGCAGGCGCAATCGGGACACGTGGCACTTCCGGCTCCGGGCTCGCCACCGCTACCGCGGCCGCGACGCTCTCTTCTCTTCTCGGGGCGGCCCAGAGGCCACCTGACAGCTCCGGGTGTCCCAGCCCGAAGGACCGTGCTCGACCTCGTCAGCCACGTCATTGAGTCTTACCGTCGGCCGGAAGTGGCGTGTGTCACTGCTACGGAAATCCCCGTTGTAGTGAACGTCATCTCGCGGGCAGGGCCAGGATCTGAGGGCAGGCCGGGCTTCAGTAGCCACTTTCGAGGGGTGGGACTGACAGTTCCTCTCCTGGCGTTTGTGAAGATTACCTGAGACAACAAGACGTCATCGTCCTCTCTTGAGATTCTACCTCTGGTAGCCGAACTCATGAATATTCATCGCAGTATTTCATTTCACATTTCATCATATTCCAGGTGTAAATTGTAGGGTTTTTTTTTTTAAGGGGTTATTACGTACGTGTGTTAAAAGTGTAATCAAATCGAGGAGGAAGCCTTTGATTTTTGACTGGACGACTCAGAACTAATTTTAATTTTGAAACTCGCTGATTCATAGCATAGTCACGCGAAAGTTCATTAACATCACATTAGAACCCCAGCAGGTTTAAATGGCAATTTTAGTTCCTCTTCTAAGAGTTTAAGGTAAAACATTCAAACTTCCTTTCTGGGCAAGTAGACTTTTTTTTTTCCCAAGTAGACTTTTTTTTACTTTTGAGGCCAAGGGGAGGTAGAAACCGGAGTGATAAGATAATACAGTTAATTGATGATCTCCTTAACCATTTTAGCTATCTTCATTCTACTTAGGTTTTTCCTGCCCTGAGCTGATGACAAAGCTCTTCTTTAAACTACAGATTTGTTCTGTTGATTAAAACGTCATGCCAAGGGTGCCTGGGTTGCTCAGTTGGTTAAGTGTCGGCCTTTGGCTCAAGTCATGATCCCAAGGTCCTAGGATTGAGCCCCATGTCGGACTCCCTGCTCAAGGGGGAGTCGGCTTCTCCCTCTCCCTCTGCCTGTCCTCCCTATTTGTGTTCTCTCTCTCTCTCTCTCTCAAGTAAACAAATCTTTTTTTAAAAAAAATGTCATGGGAAAGGTTTTGCAACTAGTGAAGCGTGAAGTAGATCTTAATTCATTTAATAACAAATACCTGCTATGAAATATTGTATTTATACTGTATGTTATATTACATAATCTTTAGAGCAAGAGTTAAACCACTGTGTCAGACCTGAAAAGCAAACAGTAAGAATTCAGATAACTAAGGGTTAAATTTTATCCTAACCCTGTTTTTATCATTTGCCTCAGAACCTTACTAAAAATGTATTTGCCCTTTTGGTGTTAAACAATTAAACTCCTTTGCACAAGATAGAAGTACGAAGGTTTCTTTAGGATGAAGATGATACTTTTTTTTAAAGATTTTATTTATTTATTTGACAGAGAGAGACACAGCGAGAGAAGGAACACAAGCAGGGGGAGAGGGAGAAGCAGGCTTCCCGCTGAGCAGGGAGCCCGATGTGGGGCTCGATCCCAGGACCCTGGGATCATGACCTGAGCCGAAGGCAAACACTTAACAACTGAGCCACCCA
The DNA here is from genome assembly GCF_037043125.1 of Eumetopias jubatus. Taxonomy (NCBI): domain Eukaryota; kingdom Metazoa; phylum Chordata; class Mammalia; order Carnivora; family Otariidae; genus Eumetopias; species Eumetopias jubatus. The sequence goes on along the minus strand of NW_028274811.1, from coordinate 28,217,474 downwards.
GGTGATCCTGAAAGATGATACTTTTAGTCAAACTGTTTCCCTATAACAAAATCCCAAATCATATATCCCAAGAACACTTAAAAACATAAGCAACACAAGCCTCTAAATGTTTTAAAAGAAAACACTCTGAGAGAAACTACCTTCCTGAGGTCAGACAGAAAATCACTGTCACTCTTCAAAGGGGCAAATGCTTAGACCTGGTCTCAAATTTGCTGTAGTTTAATTTTTTCTTTTTCTTTTTTTTTTAAGATTTTACTTATTTGACAGAGAGAGAGACAGCGAGAGAGGGAACACAAGCAGGGTGAGTGGGAGAGGGAGAAGCAGGCTTCCCGCCGAGCAGGGAGCCAGATGTGGGGCTCGATCCCAGGACGCTGAGATCATGACCCGAGCCGAAGGCAATCGCTCAACCAACTGAGCCACCCAGGCACCCCTTTCTTTTTCTTTTTAATGCAACTCCTTAATTGGTTTATTGACCTTGGCACAGGAGTTTGATTTGGTTAAATCAAGCTTTCTTTGGACTTTGTTCTGTTTAAGCAATATCTGTGTGTTCAAAGGTAAAAAAAAAAACTAATAGGATTAGCCATTTTAAAATATAAATCACGGGGTGCCTGGGTGGCTCAGATGGTTAAGCATCTGCCTTTGGCTCAGGTCATGATCCTAGGGTCCTGGGATCGAGTCCCGCATCGGGCTCCCTGCTCAGCGGGGAGCCTGCTTCTCCCTCTGCCCCTCTCTCTCTCTCTGTCTCTTATGAATAAATAAATTAAATCTTTAAAAAAAAAACATAAATCATGGTTGGTTAAATAAGGTTAAATAGGGGTGCCTGGGTGGCTCAGATGGTTAAGCGCCTGCCTTCGGCTCAGGTCATGATCCTGATTCCGTGGTCCTGGCTGGGATGGAGCCCCATGTCCAGCTCCCTGCTCTTCAGAAAGCCTACTTCTCCCTCTCTTGCTCCCCCTGCTTGTGTTCTCTCTCTGGCTGTCTCTCTCTCTCTGTCAAATAAATAAAATCTTTAAAAAGAAAACAAAAACTTTCTTTAAAAAATAAATAAGGTTAATAAACATAATATGCTAGTAAGTAAATACTGCTTTTTATAAAATTTGTCCCCCTCCCCACTCCCCCCATGCCGGGTGTTGTTATTATTCCCCAAAAAACTATGGTTAAGTCTTTTCAGGTGTTTTTTACATTTTTAACATAGTTTTAAAATATTGAGGAGAAAAGCAGCATTTGTCATCTGCCCACCCTCAGAGATAATAGGAAATTAAGTTTAAGGAATTGAGGTGAGACAGCATAGTTAAAAAGGTAATTTTCTTTTTAAGTGTCATCCACACATTGTCAAATCCTTCTCTGACTTCTTAAAGTGTGACTGCCTATCAAGGAAAAATTATTAGTGCTATTACCAATTGTTAAGGGTTGATCTTTTTTAGTTAACTACCTGTATCTATCCTACAGTACCATACATTTTTCTAAACTAATGTCAATAATATATTCTGCCTTTTTATCCTTGTTTTCCAGAACAATAGGACCCTTCTGCCACAGATACACCCTTCATATGTGTATGTATCAGATTTTCTGTACATTATTTTCAAAGCCTTCAACCCTACTTAAGATGATAAACAAACAAAAAAACAGGTGACACTCCAGAGTCTCAGCAAGGAGACAGCACTATACAAAGAATGGTCCATTAAAGTTGATTATTTATTTTAGACCCAAAGAGGTAGACAGGCATTCCTAATAATATTTGCTGACATGCAGAAGTAGACTCAGGCTCACACACTAGGGCCCCTTTGCCTGCCTGCTCATCACTGTTGAATTGTCAGCTGATAAACTGGAACAATTCTGTTTACTTTTTAGAATAGGAGGAACTATTTTAGGTCCTTTAATCATTTAAAAATGTGTTCTAGGCCACCTGGGTGGCTCAGTTGGTTAAGCGAATGCCTTCGGCTCAGGTCATGATCCTGGAGTCCCGGGATCGAGTCCTGCATCGGGCTCCCTGCTCAGCAGGGAGTCTGCTTCTCCCTCTGACCCTCTTCCCTCTCGTGCTCTCTCTCTCTCAAATAAATAAATAAAATCTTTAAAAAACAAAAAAAAAATAAATAAAATAAATAAATAAAAATGTGTTCTAGGGGCGCCTGGGTGGCTCAGTCATTAGGTGTCTGCCTTCGGCTCAGGTCATGATCCCAGGGTCCTGGGATCGAGCCCCGCATCGGGCTCCCTGCTCGGCGGGAAGCCTACTTCTCCCTCTCCCACTCTCCCTGCTTGTGTTCCCTCTCTCGCTGTGTCTCTGTCAAATAAATAAATAAAATCTTTAAAAAAAATAAAAGAATAAAAATAAAAATGTGTTCTATTTCAAACAAACAAAAAAAATGGTTTCAATTACAAACAACAGGTTCTGAAACTCCTGTGACTCCATTTTAAGAACAGTTCCTTTGGCCTCATTTGCCTCTGGCAGGACATCTGTTTGTATCTCTAAAGTCAGTAGCTCCAAAGCTCCATCACAAGAACACTCATCTCACATCAAGCCAGCAAATCCCATGTTTTCTCTGAAAACTTTTCATCTTTATGTAGTTCTTGCCATTCTCACCGCCCACTGGTTAATTTTCATCATCTTGCAGGGGAACTCCTGGGATAACCTTTCTGATTTGCCTCTCTCCAATCCATCCTACATGTTGAACTGAGCTCCTAAATACTTATTCTCTCTTTATTTTCCTTTACCCCAACACCTGTAATTGCTCCCCGTGCCTGTTCCATCAAGTTTCTCTGCATGGCTTTTCTCATCTCGCACTGAGTAAAATCCAAAGTCCTACCCAACCTTTGAAGTCCCACGTGACCTAGCCCTGCTCCCTCTCTTCATCTTCCACACTCTCTCATTCACTCCACTGCACACACACTTGCTATTTCTCTACCTACCCAACCACAAGCCTGCCGTTTACGCTTGCTTACTTCTTATCCCTCAGTGCTCTTCCGCAAGATACACAGGTGGCTCAATCTCTCACCCCTTCAGCCTTTATTCAGGTTAACTTATTGTTTACCCCTTCTCTGAACACCCCATACAATAGCATACCCTCCCTGCTCACTCTAACCCTCTTATCTTGCTTATTATTTTCTTTCATAGCAGTTCTCATCATTGTTAAAAGCTTAGGGCTATGTTTACCTTTCTTCAATGGGATAAAATTCTATACATATCCTGCCCATTCTAAGGTATTTTTTTTTATTTCATATGTGTCTCATTGTTTAGACTGTCAGAGAGTAGAGCCCAAGGATGTGTCCTTTTCACATCTGTATTCTCAGCACTTGACTTGGGGCCGCACCTTTAACAGGTGTTCGTTAAATGTTTTTGAATGAATGAATTTAAAGTGTCATCTTTTCCCATCTTCTGAATATTTTTTTTAAAGATTTTATTTATTTGAGAGAGAGAGAATGAGAGACAGAGAGCACGAGAGGGAAGAGGGTCAGAGGGAGAAGCAGACTCCCTGCTGAGCAGGGAGCCCAATACGGGACTCGATCCCGGGACTCCAGGATCATGACCTGAGCCGAAGGCAGTCGCTTAACCAACTGAGCCACCCAGGCGCCCCCCATCTTCTGAATATTTTGCCTCTCATCAATTCACTACTACAAGTTCATATTTCAAGTATAGCCTAAACCACATTACTAGCACTTGTTTCTAAGTTATGTCTTTAATTCTTTTAGGTTTTGGGCGCCTGGGTGGCTCAGTTGGTTAACCAACTGCCTTCGGCTCAGGTCATGATCCTGGAGTCCCGGGATCGAGTCCTGCATCGGGCTCCCTGCTCGGCAAGGAGCCTGCTTCTCCCTCTGACTCTCTCTCTCTCATTCTCGCTCTCTCAAATAAATAAATCTTTAAAAAAAATTCTTTTAGGTTTTTTTTTTTTAAGATTTTTTTAGGGATGCCTGGGTGGCTCAGTTGTTAAGTGTCTGCCTTCGGCTCAGGTCATGATTCCAGGACCCTGGGATCAAGCCCAGCATCAGGCTCCCCGCTCTGAGGGGAGTCTGCTTCTCCCTCTTCTGCTCCCCCTGCTTGTGTTCCCTCTCTTGCTGTGTCTCTCTCTGTCAAATAAATAAATAAATCTTAAAAAAAAAAGATTTTTTAAAACTTATTTGATAGAGCAAGCACAAGAGGGGGGAGGGGAGGGGAATAGCAGAGGGAGAGGGAGAAGCAGGCTCCCCACTGAGCAGGGAGCTCCATCCTAGGACCCTGGGATCATGACCTGAGCTGACGGCCGATGCTTAATCAACTGAGCCATCCAGGCGCCCCTAATTCTTTTTTTTTTTTTTAAGATTTTATTTATTTATTTGACAGAGAGAGACACAGCGAGAGAGGGAACACAAACAGGGGGAGCAGGAGAGGGAGAAGCAGGCCTCCTGCGGAGCAAGGAGCCCGACATGGGGCTCCATCCCAGGACTCTAGGACCACGACCCGAGCCAAAGGCAGACACTTAATGACTGACCCACCCAGATGCCCCCAGGTGTCCCTAATTCTTTTAGGTTCTTAACTATTATGCTACATTGTATCCCATCTGATATAGACCTAATAGTGTAATAGTGTAATTTGTCAGGCCCCATCTGCCTGAAATATCAAATGCCAATTCATTTTCCTTTCCTAACCCCAAATACCTCCCTCTGTCCCTATACCCTCTACAAACACCCTAGCATCACAGTATCAGAGATGCACCTTCTACTCTAAAACCCATCTTTTCATTATATTTTCTGCTGAATGACCTCACCAATTCTTTCATTTGTTGATTAATTAATTTATTCAACAAATATCAAGTGGCTTCCCTATGCCAGGTACTTGCTAAGCACCAAGCAAAAACAGAACAGGACAGACAAGTTCTCTTCCTACTGTGAATTTTACAGTGGAGGAAACAGAAAAGAAAAATGTATATAAATATATAGTTTTAAGTTTAAAATTTGGTCAGTGCTATTGAAGTATTGGTACTGAGACAGAGAATAGCAAGTAAGAGCCTGATTTGGTTAAGATGGTCAGGACAAGAGGTGACATTTAAGTTGTGATCCAAAGGATGAGAAAGCTGCTATACAGAGAGAGAAAATGGGAAGAAGAAGGGCTCTGGCCAAAGGGAACAGCACCTACAAAATGCAGAGGCAGGAATGAACTTGCTATGGTGAGCAAGGCAGAATGGCAAGAGATAAGATTGGAGAATTGGAGGGGGCCAGAGCAATAAGAGTCTTGTATGGCATTGTAAGGAGTTAGGCCTTGGGAAGCAGTTGAAGAGTTGTAAAGAGGGGAGTGATTTGATCCAATTCATGCTTTAAGATGAATGCATGTTAAAAAAAATCTGGGGGGGCCACCTAGGTGGCTCAGTTGGTTAAGTGTCTGTCTTCGACTCGACTCAAGTCATGATCCCAGGAGCTCCCTGCTCAGTGGGGAGTCTGCTTCTCCCTCCCTCTGCCTCTTCCCTAGCTTGTGTGTGCTCTTGCTCGCTCGCTCTCTCTCACATAGATAAATAAAATCTTTAAAGAAAATTAAAAAAATCTGGGGTGCCTGGCTGGCTCAGTGGGTGGAGCATGCAACTCTTGATCTTGGGGTGGTGACTTTGAGCCCCACGTTGGGCCTAAAGCTTACTTAAAAAAAAAAAATAATCCAACAGCTGTGATGATAATTGATTGCAGGGAGAAGAATGGAGTTGCAGTAAACCAGGCCAGCAATGCCAGTAATCTGCAGTGAGGTTGTTATAGTGGAAATAAAAGTAATCCAAGTTAAAATTCTGGACTTTGATATCTCCTTTATTTTTGCTACTAACATACTATCAATCATGACATCTTATAGGTTACAATGTTTATAGTTTCTCACACACAACTCCCTATTTTCCTGTTCCAACTGACCCAATCCAGGCCTTTGTTACCATTCACCTGCATGATTGGAGCAGCTTCATTCCTGATCTTGATTTTCAGTCAAGCTGTTCCAATACAATCCTCACAGTGTGGCCAGAGCAAACTTTCAAAAACTACACTGAACATGTTCCAGCTTTACTTGAAACCCTCAAGAGGCTCTATAGTTTAGGAGCCAAGGTCCCCAGTAGTCCAGCCCAAATCTACCCAGTCAAATAATACTTGCATAGTGCTTTTCCCATCTCTCTCCCTTTGTGTATATTATTCTCTCTTATACCATCCCTACTGGATATTAATCCCCATTTAACCTATACAGGAACTCTAAGTGGCTAGTGATATTAGAAGCATAGTCTGTGGGGGCGCCTGGGTGGCTCAGTTGTTAGGCGTCTGCCTTCGGCTCAGCTCATGATCCCAGGGTCCTGGGATCGAGCTCTGTATAGGGCTCCCTGCTCGGCGGGGAGCCTGCTTCTCCCTCTCCCACTCCCCCTGCTTGTGTTCCCTCTCTTGCTGTGTGTCTCTCTGTCAAATAAATAAATCTTAAAAAAAAAAAAAGGGGGCGCCTGGGTGGCTCAGTTGGTTAAGCGACTGCCTTCAGCTCAGGTCATGATCCCAGGGTCCTGGGATCGAGCCCCGCATCGGGCTTCCCGTTCTGCGGGAAGCCTGCTTCTTCCTCTCCCACTCCCCCTGCTTGTGTTCCCTCTCTCGCTGTCTCTCTCTCTGTCAGTTAAATAAACAAATAAAATCTTTAAAAAAAAAAAAAAAGAAGTATAGTCTGGCTGGAGGTTGTGCTCTTATCTATTATATTTTAGTAAAAATGCATCCATTAAAATTCAGAATTTAGAATACTTAATTACATGGTAAAGCATCTATGACAAATGTTTTGAATTTTAAATGTTTTATAAAACCGTGTATAGTATGATTATAATCTAATAAAAGTGGTTTTATCTGTAAGGTGAGACTGGGGGTGATTTTTGTTTGCATGAGGTATTTTTCTGGATTTCCCAAACTTTTTACAATTAGTATGTATTACTTTTATAACAACAATCACCAAAAAGAATGGGGGGAAATATGCTATGTAGCCTTTAAGACTCTCCTCAAACACTGGCATCACCAGCCCCTTCACTCCCTCACCACCACCACCACCATTTTGTACATTATTATCCTCTCTCCCCCTACCTTCTTTGAGAGTTAGGTGTGACTTAACACATTTCCCGGCCAAACTGAAAGGTCCTTGAATAAAGATGCTATGTCTTGCTTATTGTCACAACCCTCCATTCCTAGCCATTTTACCATTTCTTGCTGAAGCCAGGAGTTTAGATTTTTTAAGGCTGACTAAAATGCCAGCAATATCAGGGAAAAAAAGCCTATCCAGGATAAGAGCTATAATTTTGAGGAGTCCAGTGAAGTAGTCCTTTCACTACTTAAAAGCAATGGTTAAATCTGTTAACCTCAGGGGTGCCTGGGCGGTTCAGTGGGTTGAGCAACAGACTCTTGATTTCAGGGTCATGGGATCAAGCCCCATGTTGGGCTGCGCACTCGAGCGTGGAGCCTGCTTGGAATTCTCCCTCCTCCCTTTGCCCCTCCCCGCTTGCATGCTCCCTTTTTCTCTCTACAACTAAAAAAAATAATATATATATATTTTTAAACCTGTTAACCTTCAAAATAAAACTGTCCATTATCTTACTACCAAAAAAAAAAAGTCTATTCTGAAATAGCAGAGAATTGCATTTCCAGACACACAAGCTAGGGCTCTGCAAGTCTAGAGAACAAAGGTGAGGACCACCCTTTATAGAGGAACGGCTAAATTGAGAGGACTTTGTTATAAACAAAACGCCCATTGGAATAAACTGGGAGTTCTTTTTTTTTTTAAGATTTATTTATTTATTTGAGAGAGCGAGAATGAGAGAGAGAGTACATGAGAGGGGTGAGGGCCAGAGGGAGAAGCAGGCTCCTCGCCGAGCAGGGAGCCCGATGTGGGACTCGATCCCGGAACTCCGGGATCATGACCTGAGCGGAAGGCAGTTGCTTAACCAACTGAGCCACCCAGGCGCCCTAAACTGGGAGTTCTAAGTGTAGTTGCTTTTCACTGCCTGAGTTGTGACAGTCTCTAATTGGCTGGGCTGCTGCTGGACAAAGAAATTCTTTCCTCCTGCTATGGTAGTAAAATAGTCTTTTTCCTATGGGGAATGCAAGGTAAGTCTCTTCCTGTTGGGGTCTGCAATGAAGGAAGAGTGGTAGCGTATAAGAGCTCCCACATCTGGCTCCTGACTCCATTTTACTATATACATACGTACATATATATATATATATATTTTTTTTTTAAAGTAAATTCTGTACCCAACATTGGGCTCTAACTCATGATCCCAAGAACAAGAGTCCCATCCTCCATGGACTGAGCCAGCCAGGCACCCCTCCTGACTCCATTTTAAATGAGATTTCCTTTTATTAATTTTAAGAAATCAAACCGGATTCAAGAGTAGGTAAGTGGGAAAGAGAGTAGAGGGGAACCCAGACTGGAAAAACAAGTTCCTCTAACTCAGATCAATGGACTCTAGTGAAATTCTTCAATCCCTTTAGGACAAAAATGTATCTAGGAGGGGTGCCTGGGTGGCTCAGTCGGTTAAGTGTCTGCCTTCGGTTCAGGTCATGATCCCAGGGTCCTGGGATTGAGCCCCACATCAGGCTCCCTGCTTGTGCTGTCTCGCTGTCAAATAATGAAATCTTTTATAAAAACGTACGTAGGAGGGGCACCTGGGTGGCTCAGTTGGTTAAGCATCAGCCTTTGGCTCAGGTCATGATCCCAGGGTCCTGGGATCGAGTCCCACATTGGGCTCCTTGCTCAGCACAGAGCCTGCTTCTCCCTTTGCCTGCTGCTCCCCCTGCTTGTGCTCTCTCTCTCTGACAAATACATAAAATATTTTTAAAAATACATAGGAGTCCTTCATTTATGAATGGATCACTTGCTCATATGTATTGAGCACCTATTATATGCCAAGCACTGAAAATACGTTCAAGAGAAGAAAAGACAGATATGGTTCCTGACCTCAGGAGGCTTACAGAATGTCTATTGGGAGAGACTCTACACAAATAATCACATAGTTACTTGGACAATTATAAGGTAAGTTGAATGATAATAGGCTAATTGTACAGTTGCTGGGGAAACCCAAGTTTGGGAGGCAGTTTTGTTTATGTTTTATTTTTTTAAAGATTTTTTTATTTCAGAGAGAGGGAGGGGGGAAGGAGGGGGAGAGGGGGAGGGGGAGGGAGAGAATCTCAAGCAGACTCCCCACTAAGCATGGAACTCTACGTGGGGCTGGATCTCAAAACCCTGAGATTTTTTTTTTTTTAAGATTTTATTTCTTTAACAGAGAGACACAGCAAGAGGGAACACAAGCAGGGGGAGTGGGAGAGAGAGAAGCAGGCTTCCCGCGGAGCAGGGAGCCTGATGCGGGGCTCGATCCCAGGACCCTGGGACCACGGCCCGACCCGAAGGCAGACACCCAACGACTGAGCCACCCAGGTGCCCTCAAACCCTGAGATTTTGAGCTGAGCTGAAATCAAGAGTGGGAAGCTTAAAGGACTGAGGTTTTAATGAAAGAGGGCTATCTGTGCTGAGACCTGAAGAGTGTATATTTATGACATAGGGAGGTGGAGAGGAGAGGTTTAGAAAATTTGTTCTGGCAGAAGAAATGGCAAATATGAAGGGAAGACACATGGGCTAAGGCATTTCCTGAGACTGCAGCAGAAGGAGGGAGATCCAGCAGAGCAAGTTATAGGTTTTTCTTCTGTTGAATAATCAATTCTTTAACCCCCAAACAGCTCCTCCTTCTGTCCCTCTGACCTAGAAACCTGGCTTGAGAGCAATCTTGACAGCATCACACTTCCATTCAAGGCACCCAAATATTCTTATTTAAACACATTGAAAGGGAGCGCCTGGGTGGCCCAGTCGGTTAAACATCTGCCTGTGGCTCAGGTCATGATCCCAGGGTCCTGGGATTGAGCCCCACATCAGGCTCTCTCCTTAGCAGGAAGCCTGCTTCTCCCTCTCCCACTCCCCCTGTTTGTGTTCTCTCTCTTGCTGTCTCTCTCTCTGTCAAATAAATAAATAATCTTTAAAAAACAAAAAATAAAGCTCAAAACCTAGCATCCAACCCATTATCTGGCACATAATTATGTTTTGTAAATTACTTAAGAATTCAAGAAACAGGTGTACTTTGAAAATATATTTTTTTAAATACATTTTTAGGGGCGCCTGGGTGGCTCAGTCATTAAGCGTCTGCCTTCGGCTCAGGTCATGATCCCAGGGTCCTGGGATTGAGCCCCGCTTCGGGCTCCCTGCTCAGCTGGGAACCTCCTTCTCCCTCTCCCACTCCCCCTGCTGTGTTCCCTCTCTCGCTGTGTCTCTCTCTGTCAAATAAATAAAATCTTTAAAAAAATAAAATAAAATAAATGCATTTTTAGGGCGCCTAGGTGGCTCAGTTGGTTAAGCGACTGCCTTCGGCTCAGGTAATGATCTTGGAGTTCCAGTATGGAGTCCCGCACTGGGCTCCCTACTCTGCGGGGAGTTGGCTTCTCCCTCTGGCCCTCCCCACTTCATGTGCTCTCCCTCTCTCTCAAATAAATAAAATCTTAAAAAAAAATAAAGTGCATTTTTTAAAAAACGGATGTCATAGATAATTTTCCCAAGCTACAGACTCGCGTTTCCTTCTCTGCCTAGGCCCTCGGGTCCCTGAAGCCCCTTCCCGCGGACGTGGGGAGACCAGGTTGCTGAAAGGCTGGCTCCAGCCAGCAAGCGCGCTGAGCCTGGGGTTTGGCGGCGGAACCGCGGGGAGGCGGAACTTTGGGCTCGTGGAACTGTGGCCCTGCGGACCGCCAGGAGGGAAGCATCCCCCCGCCCCCGCCCCCGGCCCGGAAGGAGCTGATGGGAGCTGGGACATCGGCAGCCATAGCGCTTTGCAGTTCGAACTAGACGGGTGTAGGGCGGTCGCCAGGTGAGGAACTGCGATCTCTCCATTCGCAGGTGAGTGGAGGTCTCTTCTCCCAGTAGAACTGGCAGGCGGCAGCTGTGGATCCCAGGGAAGGTGCACTTTTCGGGCCTGAGCCCACCGGGGCCCCTGCTTGTGGCCAGGCGAGGAAGGGGTCCCTGTTTTCCTCTCCGGAGTCAGGCGGCACTAAGAGGAACGGGTTCGTTTCCTGCTCTGCGGTGGTCGCCGTGAGAGTCCTCTGGATAGTACACCTGCTGCTGTCAAACGGTGTCATTTCAGAAAAGAATGAGCTGACTATAAGCCGCAGATAAGCCCTTCCTTCCCCTCAGCCTCAGTTCCCTCACCTGATCAGGTGAAGGCGGCGGGGATCATTGACAGCTCAAGACCCTGTGACGCGGTGTTTTCAGTTCTCCCAATTAGTGTGGCGGCAAAGTGAGCTTCCTTACTAGTAGAAGTTAACGTTTGGCCATAGCCCAAGTCCCAGCTGAGTGGGAGAAAAGATAAACTGGTTGGGGGAAAACTAATGATTTATAAATTGTTCCAAGATTTTTGAACAACATAGAAATTTGTTTTGACAGCAGCTGAAACTCTGACCTCATTGGCCCGAAGAACCAAACTCATTAGGAATGTATTTGGTACATTGGGCAAAACGAGGTGAGGGAATCCTTTTAACTTGAAAAATTAAACCTAGTATTATTTGCATATTTACCTGTCAAGCTCACTATTACCACGTGTCTTACTCTGAAGAATATCCTAAGTTCAGTGTTAAAATACCAGCTAAGGGTATGAAAGAAGGGGCGCCTGGGTGTCTCAGTCGGTTAAGCGTCGGCCTTTGGCTCAGGTCATGATCCCAGAGTCCTGGGATTGAGTCCCGCGTGGGCTCCCTGCTCAGCGGGGAGTCTGCTTTTCCCTCTGCCTCTTCCCCTGGCTTGTGCGTGCTCTCCCTCAAATAAATAAAATCTTAAAGAAAAAAAGTATGAAAGAAAAGGAAACATTTACTGTCTCCTGTTTGTGAGGTGCTAGCCATTCGCACAACAATTCATTAAGGAAGGTAATGGTATCTCTATTTTACAGATGGGGAATAAGGGGAGACTTACAATTTGTCAATAATTAGTGGTGCTGACATAGCAAAGCAATGTGTATATCTAATACTGTTTTGAGGATTTACATTCATTACCAAAATATTTGGAACTTTAAAAACTAATCTTATAGTTTAGTGGCATTTTCTGAGTTTGCAGAAAAGGAATGTTTTGCCTTTATTTTAGAAATGTTAGAGAAGCATTATTAATCATTACAAAGATGAGCAGTTGAAAAAAGTACATTTTAATCATCCTTTCCTTGCACTTCAAGCAGGAATTGAGACAAAAGATTAGGCTATCAGAAATGAAAATCACTGCCACATTATTTGAAGTTTATAAATCATAATTCTGTATAATGATTATTTCTCCACCCTCTTCTTTGAGTATACTTGGTTGATACTCATTTAAATTATTTCTCTGTGGGCGCCTGGGTGGCTCAGTCGGTTAAGCGACTGCCTTCCGCTCAGGTCATGATCCTGGAGTCCCGGGATCGAGTCCTGCATCGGGCTCCCTGCTCGGCGGGGAGTCTGCTTCTCCCTCTGGCCCTCTTCCCTCTCGTGCTCTCTATCTCTCATTCTCTCTCTCAAATAAATAAATAAATAAAATCTTTAAAAAAAATAAATGATTTCTCTGCAAAACATAACTAAGCAAACACCTTTAAAATCATGCATTTGAAAAATTTCTCTTGTAAGTGATGAACCACTGAATTCTTCTCCTGAAACCAATATGCACTGTATGTTAACTAACTAGAATTTAAATAAAAATTTAAAAAAAAACTTTCTCTTTGTTCTGTGTAGCTTTTAAAATAATTTCAATTAAGAGTATTTTAAGGGGGAGGGGGCACCTGGGTGGCTCAGTCCTTAAGCGTCTGCCTTCAGCTCAGGTCATGATCTCAGGGTCCTGGGATTGAGCCCCGCTTCGGGCTCCCTGCTCAGCGGGGAGTCTGTTTCTCCCCCTCCCCCTGCTTGTGTTCCCTCTCTCACTGTGTCTCTCTCTGTCAAATAAATAAATAAAATCTTAAAAAAAAAGAGCATTTTAAGGGGGCTTCTGGCTTGCTCAGTCAGGGGGGAATGCTACTCTTGATCTTGGGGTCATGAGTTCAAGCCCCATGTTGGGCCTAGAGCTTTTTAAAAAAAAGTATTTTAAGGATTGAATTTGTCACTGTTTATATCAATTCTCATTTTCCTTTTTTTTTTAGATTTTATTTATTTATTTGACAGAGAGAAACAGCGAGAACAGGAACACAAGCAGGGGGAGTGGGAGAGGGAGAAGCAGGCCCCCTGCTGAGCAGGAAGCCTGATGTGGGGCTCGATCCCAGGACTCTGGGATCATGACCTGAGCCGAAGGCAGACGCTTAAAGACTGAGCCACCCAGGCGCCCCTCGGTTTTCACTTTCTTAATTCAGTACAGGCAAGTTCAGTACTTAGACTCACAACAACCTTATTCATAATATAGCGTTCTTTCCCCCTTCTCTTACTCTTAAAAAAATCCTATTTATATTTGTCACAGATTTAACCTTTCAATTGAGTGTCATTTTTGCCTAAAGGAAACTTGAGTTTGTACTTTTGGTTGATTACATGAACCCAAAGGTCTAATTCCATTACTATGATTGCTATGCATTCAATCATAAAATGTTTTTTTTTTTAAAGATTTTATTTATTTATTTGAGAGAGAGAGAGAATGAGAGATAGAGAGCATGAGAGGCAAGAGGTTCAGAGGGAGAAGCAGACTCCCTGCTCAGCAGGGAGCCCGATGTGGGACTCGATCCCGGGACTCCAGGATCATGACCTGAGCCGAAGGCAGTCGATTAACCAACTGAGCCACCCAGGCGCCCCATAAAATGTTTTTTTGAGTTTTGTATTTGCATCATTATTTCAAAACTCTAAAGGCTATAGAAAGAAAATCTAAGAAATTTAGGGGAAAATATTTATAAAGTCAGCACTGTCTTGAAACATTTAACATTATTACTTTCCATCCTTGGTAATACACATGGCCTTGCTGAAATTCTATAAAACATGGTTTTATAGAATTTAAGAGATTACTTAAAAACATGGTTTTATAGAATTTAAGAGATTACTTAAAAACATGGTCAAGCAGAGTTTGGTCTCATATTTCTAGTACTATTTGAATTTGTTTTTTTTTTTTTAAAGATTTTGTTTATTTATTTGAGAGAGAGAATGAGAGAGAGAGTACATGAGGGGGGGGAAGGTCAGAGGGAGAAGCAGACTCCCCACTGAGCAGGGAGTCCGATGCGGGACTTGATCCTGGGACTCCAGGATCATGACCTGAGCCGAAGGCAGTCGCTTAACCAACTGAGCCACCCAGGCGCCCCTAGTACTATTTGAATTTGAAAGAGAAGTGTGCATAATTTCTAAATGAGCATAATTTCTAAATAAGGTAGCTTACTGATCTTATGGAATTATACACATTTTTATCATAAACCTGATGAAGATGGGTAGAAAATTATGATTAATCTTTTCTAGTAAATATCTTTACCTAGAGTTGAAGGAAACTATTCTAGTACCTATTCTGGTGACAGTCAATGACAATGTTGTTAATATTTAAAGTAAAGACATTCATGGGACCCCTGGGTGGCTCAGTCGGTTGGGCGTCTGCCTTCAGCTCAGGTCATGATCCCAGGGTGCTGGGATCGAGTCCCACATCGGGCTCCGTGCTCCCTTCTCCCTCTCCCCCTGCTGCTCCCCCTGCTTGTGCTCGCTCGCTCTTTCTGATAAATAAATAAAATATTAAAAAAATAATTTTTTTTTTTTTTTTTTTTTGGCCTGGGTGGCTCAGTCGTTAAGCATCTGCCTTCGACTCAGGTCATGATCCCAGGGTCCTGGGATCAAGCCCCGCATCAGGCTCCCTGCAACGCGGGAGGCCTGCTTCTCCCTCTCCCACTCCCCCTGCTTGTGTTCCCTCTCTCGCTGTGTCTCGCTGTCAAATAAATAAATAAAATCTTTAAAAATAAATAAATAAAGACATTCATGAAAAATATTAAAAACTTCTTGGGGCTCCTGGGTGGCTCAGTTGTTAAGCGTCTGCCTTCGGCTCAAGTCATGATCCCAGGGTCCTGGGATCGAGCCCCGCATTGGGCTCCCTGCTCCTCGGGAAGCCTGCTTCTCCCTCTCCCACTCCCCCTGCTTGTGTTCCCTCTCTCGCTGTGTCTCTCTCTGTCAAATAAATAAGTAAAATCTTTAAAAACAAACAAATAAATAAATAAAATCTTAAAAAAAAAATTCTTCATATTGGGGCGCCAGGGTGGCTCAGTCGGTTAAGCGTCTGACTGTTGATTTCGGCTTGGGTTGTGAAATCGAGCCCCGAGTTGGGCTCAGCTCTGGGTATGGAGCCTGCTTAAGATTCTTTCTCCCTCTCCCCATCCCTCTTTCTCTCTCTCCCCATCTCTCAAAAATTTTTTTTTCATATTAGAATACTGAAATCTTTCAGTTTTTTTTTTAAGATTGTATTTATTTGACAGAGACAGAGAGAGAGAGACAGCGAGAGAGGGAACACAAGCCAGGGGAGTGGGAGAGGGAGAAGCAGGCTTCCCGCTGAGCAGGGAGCCCGATGCGGGGCTCGATCCCAGGACCCTGGGATCATGCCCTGAGCTGAAGGCAGACGCTTCACAACTGAGCCACCCAGGCACCTCTTTCAATATTCTTGTTAATATTGAAGTTAACTTGAAAATTGGCATTTAGAGTTTGTACTTTTGAGGAGGCACCTGGTTCAGTTGGTAGGGTGTACAACTCTTGATCTCAGGGTTGTAAGTTCAAACCCAATGCTGGGTGTAGAGATTACTTAAAAAATAGTTAAAAATAAAATTTGTGTTTTGAATTTCAGTTAATTTAGTTGGAATGAGTTAATGCCACTTTACGTTGTGTAGTATACAAAATATTTTCAGGTACACTATCATAATTAATCTTTTTTTTTAACACTTTATTTGAGAAAGAGAGAGCACGAGAAGTGGGGAGGGCAAAAGGAGAGAGAGAAGCAGGCTCCCGCTGAGCAAGGAGCCTGCTGCAGGGCTCCATCCCAGGACCCTGCCTGGGAGCATGACCTGAGCCAAAGGCAGATGCCCAACTGACTGAGCCACCCAGGCGCCCCACATAATTAATCATTCTTAAAACTCTGTGAGACAGATAGTATTCCTATTATAGGTAAGAAGAAATTGGAGCTCAGAAAGATTGGCTTTCCCAGAATGAAATAATAGTATTTCAAAAGATGCATATTAAATCCTGATTTTTAAAATTCTAGGATAGGGGCACCTGGGTGGCTCAGTCGTTGAGCGTTTGCCTTCGGCTCAGGTCATGATTCCAGGGTCCTGGGATCGAGCCCCGCATCGGGCTCCCTGCTCTGCAGGAAGCCTGCTTCTCCCTCTCCCACTCCCTCTGCTTGTGTTCCCTCTTTCGCTGTGTCTCCCTCTCTGTCAAATAAATAAATAAATAAATAAATAAAATCTTAAAAAAATAAAATAAAATTCTAGGAAAGTTACTCACTTTCACCATGGCCCTACCATCCTTTGCTTCCCAAACTTAATAATGTATTGTTTCTATAATGCTACTCTGGTGTTATATTTGCCTTTTTAGACCATTGGAGCTTTTATTTTTATTTATTTTTTAATAGCTTTATTGAAATATAGTTCACATACCATAAAATTTATCCTATTAAAGTATACAATTCAGTGTTTTTAGTATATTCACAGTGTTATGCAGCCATCACCACTATCTATTCCAGAACATTTTCATCACCCAAAAAGAAACCCAGTACCTATGAGCAGTCACTCCCAGTTTCCCCTTACCTCCCTCATCTGACAACCACTAACTTACTCTGAGAACTTACATGTTCAGGACATTTCATGTAAATGGAATCATTCATGTAAGTTTAATGGGAGAAGGCTTTAAGCAGTTATTTGTAATCTGAGAGGTTCTGCTCCATTCTACTTTTGTACTGATTTTCATGTTACTGGAGTAGATCACTTTTCTAATCTGCATAGGCACTTTTCCTGTTTGTTGTTCATGCAATAAATAAATCTGCTGACGTGTATATGTTTCCTTATTCTTGACCTTTGCTCTTCACATGTCTAATAGTGTGTTCATGGTGTTGTGTAACCTGTTCTCAGGGCTCAGGTATCTGTTTGTGGCTAAGTAACATTTATTCTTAGTTGGGCATTTTTATTTCTACTTTAAAATGACTAATGCTTCCTACCTTGTTTTAAGGTTCTTAGAAACCACAACTTTATTGAAATATAAATATCTCATTATCTTCTAAAGCAGAGTTTCCCATATATGTTAATAAATTATTTCTCTAGGGACAAATTTTACAACAGCAAATTTGGACCATCTTTATGCAAAAAATCGTTTTTCCTTCAAGTCTTACCCCATTCTACTCTCTGTCAGTTTCATGGCTTTCGCCTACTAACAGTCATCTTCAGTGAAGACTTCTTTTTTTTAGTAAACTCTGTCCTCAATGTGGGGTTCGAACTCATGACCCCGAGATCAAGAGTCACATGCTCCACTGACAGCCAGCCAGGCACCCCTTCAATGAGGACTTTGTCACTTGATTCATAGTCTTGCTCTCTCTAGCCCCGCGTTCTTCCTGGTGATTGTGCTGTCGGCGTGGACAGTATACCATGTAGCCTGGCTTCCCCTTTCTTTCACTCCAGCTTTCTTCATCTGTCTGTGCCAGAGATGGGCCTTGGAATTTGCCACCACCCAGACCCGATCCTCTGGAAATTTTGAACCCCACACTCTCCTCCAGTTTGCTGACACAATTCTGCTCCACCTTTCACTTTTCTTGCCCTTTTACTATGCCTATGTGTGTCTACAGTTGCTTTTCGACCAGAGATTTTCCCCCTGTTCTCTTAGTTCTCTTCTGTGAGAAGCCTGCCTTTGCTGCCCAGTTTATCCCCAGGTACTAGCTGCCTTTATACCTTTATTCACACAGCCTGAACTTTTGATCATATCACTTCAGCCTCTCACTAGTACTCTCAAATTCCTGTTCCCCTTGTCTTTTTTCAGTTCCTAATCCCTGTTCACTCCATTTCTGTAAAGCTGATCCTCGCTGGGAGGGAGTGGCCGGGAGAGGGGGAGGTTGGAAATCCATGCAGATGGATGGTGCTGTGAATGTTTTTCAGCCCCAGCCAAGCACTTGGCCCTTTTTAGCAGTCTTTTAACTTGATCTTTTCCCCACAGTAGCTATTCGAATCCTCACTCTGCTCCTCAGAAAATTCTCAGTACCCCTTCTCCACTTTTGGAGTCTGATTCCTGCTGCCTCCACTGTATGTTCCCTGGCCCTGCTTCCTTCTACTCTTAGAGGAGATGTGCTCTCAGCCCTGGCTCCTCTTATGAGACTGTGCCCCTTTTTGCAATTCCTTCCTTCCCTTTCTCGCTCATCTTTAACCTCTCCCTTTCTGCTAGCTCCTTCTTACCAACAAACTTACCCTTCCTTAAGAAGAAAATCCCACTTCTGTCCTTCCATTTCAGACTCTTTGAAAGAGGACTCTTCCCTTACTGCCTCCAGCTACTGACCGTCTGTCCTACTACTTCTCCATACTGACAGCAACCAGGTATGAAGTACTTATTTTGTGCATTTTATCTCAGCTTGATCTTTACAGCACCCTGAGAGAGTTTTGCAAAAGAAACTGTAGCTTGTTCTAAGGTCACACAGTTAATGACTCTTGGAGACCCAGCCCTGCTGTGCTCTAAGTACTGGCCTTGGGCTCTCCTGGACTTCCACTCTGCTGTGGGTGACTCAGGCTCTCAGCGGTGGTCTCCTGTCACAAAGCAAGCTGTGACATCTCTGCAGCGGTACTAATGGGGCTAACTTCTTTCCACCTTTGCCACCGTCTCTTCTTGTTGTTTTGTTTTGTTTTGTTTCTTTAAGATTTTATTTATTTGAGGGGCATCTGGGTGAGTGGCTCAGGTCATGATCCCAGGGTCGTGGGATCGAGCCCCGCATCGGGCTCCCTGCTCAGCCAGAGGCCTGCTTCTCCCTCTCCCTCTCCCCCTGCTTGTGTTCCCTCTCTCTCTGTGTCTCTCTCTGTCAAATAAATAAATAAAATCTCTAAAAAAGATTTTATTTCTTTGAGAGAGTGAACAAGAGAGAGAGCACAAGCGGGTGGAAGGGCAGAGGGAGAGGGAGAAGCAGACTCCCCTCAGAGCAGGGAGCCTGATGTGGGGCTCGATCCCAGGACCCCCCGCTCATGACCTGAGCAGAAGGCAGATGCTTAACTGACTGAGCCCACCCAGGCGCCCCTCTTCTCGTTCTATGCTTGCTGGGTTCTGTTGGTTCTTCCACTCCTCTGTCCCTTAAAGATCATCTCAAGTGAAAACTCATTTCTTCCATAGCATTTGGCTGGTGCTTGAGGCAGGAGGCCTTTAGGTAGAATTGGTGGGAGAAATTCATTTGTTGGTTGGGATGGAGAATGGGCAGAGGTTTTAAGGTGGTAAAGTATAGGTCACCGGCAGTGAATGGCAAGTGGTTTACTTTGGCCCAGGGAAGGCTACAAGTAGGGAAGATTTAAGCTTGTAAAGGTGACCAAAAGATAGATAGTGGAAGTTCTGGAATATTGGACGAGGAGTTTGAATCATTTCTCAGCCCACAGACCTCCAGTGGCTCTCTATGCATAGGTATAGGGTGGCTATATAATTTCACACCTAATCAGGATGCTTTTGAGAGTGAAAGGAAGCACTATGAATAATTGTACTGAGCTAACTTTGCTGAGACTGTCCCCAGCAAGCTGGGAGTTATAGTCACCCTAACCATGCAGTAAATCAAGTCTAAGATGGTATTTTGATGAAGCCACTCTGGAGGGTGTGTACAGAGTGGTACAAACAAAATTTGAAGTTAAGATGGTAGTTTGGGAATGTGATTTAAGGTCTTCACTAACTGGTTCCTATAGGAATCGAAGAAAGCTTGAGACTGCAGAAATTGATAGAGCTGGGGAATAACTAACTGGATGTGTGATGTGAGGGAGGAGGAATTACGTGTCAGAGTCATAAGCTGGAGTGATTAAAAAAATGGTATGTAACCATTTAAACAAATATAGCCTTTGTTATAAAGCCACTGCAGTGTAAGAGAAAGGGAACGGACTTAGAAGTCAGAAAGACCCGTGTTTAGAACTTGGATGTGCCAATCCCCAATACTTGAGTTTTAGCTATTGTAACTTCAGTTTCTTCTTCTGTAAAATGGGAACAGTAATGTATTTACTTGGGGGCCCAGTCGGTAGAGCATGCGTGACTCTTGATCTTGGGGTCCTCATTTCAAGCCCCACATTGGGCATGGAGCCTACTCAAAAAATATATATATATATTTACTTTGAAAGGTTGTTGGGGTGTTTTAGTGGTGACATTCACAAAGTGCCTAGTCCTGTGGGCCACATGGTAGAAGAAATAAGAGCAGCTAATGCTGAATGCTTCCTCCATGCCAGATGCTAAGTGGTTTGTGTATAGTAATGGATTTAATCTTCACAACCATCTCAGGTAGCTACTGTTATTCCCAGTTTACAGGTAAGGAAATTGAAGTAACTTGCCTAAGGTCGGTGGTAAAATCCTGGCTCCGTAGTTCTTGTTCTTTTTTTTTTTTTAAAGTATTTATTTTTTGACAGAAAGAGAGAGAGCAAGAGAGGGAACACAAGCAGGGGGAGTGGGAGAGGGAGAAGCGGGCTTCCCACTGAGCAGGGAGCCAGACGTGGGGCTTGATCCCAGGACCCTGGGATCATGACCTGAGCCGAAGGCAGATGCTTAATGACTGAGCCACCCAGGCGCCCGCGTAGTTCTTGTTCTTAACCTTTCAACAAATCATAAAGCTTATGGGGGTAGCTGCTATTTCTTGTTAGCTTTGCTTTATTAAATTGAAAGACTGATTCAATATTGTTTCTTATATCAATATGTTATGGGTAGCAAGCATGAAGACCAAATGCCTAAATTTAGTCTCAGATTTGTTTCTCATTCTGACTTACGCCTCCCTTGTGAGCACCTGTTGACTGATGCTAAGTTTGCAGCCCCCTAACCTGTCCCATCATTTCACAGTACCTGACTTTTTGCTGTCCCCACTTAGTTTCACACCGCTGCACATAGTATAACAACCACTTAGCAAACTCTTATTTAATCTTCAAGATTCAGGCTGAACATCATCCAAGAAACCTTTCCTTAGGGACACCTGAATGGCTTAGTCGTTAAGGGTCAGCCTTCGGCTCAGGTCATGATTCAAGCCCTGCATCGCATCAGGCTCCCTGCTCAGCCCGAAGCCTGCTTCTCCCTCTCATACTCCCCCGTTTGTGTTCCCTCTCTTGCTGTCTCTCTCTGTCAAATAAATAAATCTTAAAAAAACAAACAAACAAAACAAACCTTTCCTTAGCTACAACTTGTTGTCTCTGTAGAACTGTGTAGAGACAAGGAGGACTGATTTTCTCTTTTTCTGTACAGAGCATAAAGTACATTTGTGAGCATACCATACCCCTTCCTACTGCATTACTTCTTTTTATTCTGATTTTACACTGTTATGATCATTCATCCCCTAATAGCTTATGATTTACAATATGGGCAGTCTTTTTCTTTGTGTTTGTATAAGTTTTGAAATTCTATAGGGTAAGTTGTTAACCATCCTAGATAATATCCTATTCAGTTTTAACATTTTTCAGTTGAATTACATTTGTGTAGCTAACTTACCTCTCTAGCTAGACTTTAATCTTTTCAAGAGAAAGAGCCATGTTTATCATCAGTATTTGTATCCCCCAGGGTGTCTAGCTTAGGACCTTGGACATGATATGAACTTGGTAATCACTATTGAATTAAATAAAATGTTTCAATACGCCACTGCTTTATTTGATTCCCTAGAGTAAAAATTATGATTCTATTTGAAAAACACACATCTTACCTAAAAATCTTCAGAAAAGATAAGCCACTGTATACATTTTCTGTGACTACAAGTTTCAGTTTCTACATCACCTAGAATAATAATAGAATGAGATATAATTTTCAACTTGAGTAAAATAAGAACTTCTGAGGTACTGGATTTTTTTTTTTTTAAGATTTATTTTAGAGAGAGAGAGTGAGCAGTGGTGAGGGGCAGAGGGGAGAGTCTTTTTTAAAGATTTTATTTATTTGTTATGTCAGAGAGAGAGCGCGCGCACAAGCAGGGGGAGGGGCAGAGGGAGAGGGAGAAGCAGACTCCCCACTGAGCAAGGAGCCCGATGTGGGACTTGATCCCAGGACTCTGGGATCATGACCTGAGCTGAAGGCAGATGCTTAACCAACTGAACCACCCAGGCGTCCCTGGATTTTTCTATATATGGCTCTTCTAGTTCTCATTCTTGTGCTACTGACATACGAAACTTTATAATTTGTGAGTCATTCTCAGTCAGGAATGGACTGGTTGCAAGAGCAAAATTTTGCTCTGGCGAGTTCAAGTCAGGGGATGGAAGAGGGGAGAGGCTATTGCCTGGATCCAGGGAATCTCCTAGTAAATACTGCTAGGCCTTCTAAACTGGAGGTAGGTGTCTCTTTTTTGTCTCTCATTTTCAGGGCAATGTAATCTCTTAACACCTTATCCTCTAGCAATTCTGAGTTTGGTGGGCCTGTCTGGATCAGGTTGGCAGCCCACTGACTGAGAGGTGGTTAAAGAAAGCAGTGTTGTGTGTCACACTTTGTTTAAAGAATGTCAAAGATAGCAGAACCTTTCAAATTGTTTGGACTTGGCCCAAGTTTTGGGCCTGGGTTTTGTTTAGCTCTAGAAAATGAACTTTGTTGATCTGAAAGTGTATTTTTGTATATGTGATCTTTCATTTCTCCAGGATTTTTTTTGTCTTCTTTCCATATTAGCTTTATTAGTTATCAAGCCCCTGTCAAGTAAATGCTAAACGGAACTATACTCTGCATTTTCTACTGTAATTTAAGAAAATGTTTTTTACAAACTGAGGGTTCTAGAGGGGAGGGGCTGGGGGGATGGGTTAGCCTGGTGATGGGTATTAAAGAGGGCACGTTCTGCGTGGAGCACTGGGTGTTATGCACAAACAATGAATCATGGAACACTACATCAAAAACTAATGATGTAATGTATGGTGATTAACATAATAAAAAAGTTAAAGAAATAAAAAATGTTTTTTAACATTCAGTAACATGATTAAAATTTGCAAAATGCAGAAAGATGACAGACCCAGAAATTTACCACCTGTTACCATTTACTACAAAAGACCAAAAGTAAGGGTTTTTACTCCACAAAGGTATAATCAGACTTGGAAACTTACTATCATAAATTTCCTTTTTTCATCTCTTTCTCTTTGCTCTTCCTTCCCCTACTCTAAGGTTTTGGTACCTATTTCATAGACCATATATACTTCATTTAACTTACTGTTGAATATAGATTATTTCCAAAATTTTTCTTACATAATGCTTTGATGCACATCTGAATATATGATTGTCCGTATTTCGGACAATTTCTAAAAGTAGAATTCTTGGGGGGCACTTGGGTGGTCACTTGGTTAAGCATCTGACTCTTCATCTCAGCTCAGGTCTTGATCTCAGGGTTGTGAGTTAAAGCATACCTTAAATAAGTAAGTAGAATTCTTGGGTCAAACAGTATAACATATATTACTGGCAAATTAGTTATTAAAAAGATTTGCATCAATTTATATTGCTATTAACTGCCTCTCTTACGACATCTTTTCCAGTTCTGGCTGTTAAAGTTCATTTTCGTGTTTGCCACTCTGATTGGCAAATAATGGTCTCTAGTTTGTTTTTTAATTAAAAATTTTTTTTGGTTTTTTAAAAATAGAGGGCTTTTACTTTTTTCTTTCCTTTTTTTTAAGATTTTATTTATTTATTTTACAGAGAGAGAGTTAGAACAAAAACACCAAGCAGGGAGAGTGGGAGAGGGAGAAGCAGACTCCCCGCTGAGCAGGGGGCCGATGCGGGGCTCGATCCCAGGACCCTGGGACCATGACCTGAGCCGAAGGCAGTCGCTTAACCGACTGAGCCACCCAGGCACACCCCCCCGCCCCCCCGCTGCCGCCTTTTTTTAAAGTAAGCTGTACACCCAGCATGGGGCTTGAACTCCCTACCCTGAGATCAAGAGTTGAATGTTCTACCAGTTAAGCCAGCCAGGCACCCCACTAGTTTGTATTTTAATGGCATTTTGGTTTCTATGCATCAGTATAGATCAGATTAGATCACCCTGGGTAAGAAGGGCTAACTCCTTATAGTAAGGTTGTTGTAGGATTATTTACTCAGAGTTCCTCTTTAATGTTGTTGTTAAATGTTGACTACTGAATTCAAAACACTTTCTTTTTCAGACTCTATAAGATTTGGATATGTCCTTCATATTTGACTGGATTTACAGTGGTTTCAGCAGTGTGCTACAGTTTTTAGGTATGTTGGCTCTTTGTTCTCTATGGTTATCCCATTTAATCCTACTTAAATAAAAGTGCTTATTTGTCTAGAACCTCTTTATATATAACCCAGTAGTTGCGAATGTGGGCTTTGAAATCATACAAACATGTACAGTTACTCATTGTATCTCTTATAAATTATGTAGTCTTGGGCAAATTACTTTCTCCACCTTAACCTTAGTTTCCTTATCTGTAAATTAAAAATAATTCCTACCCCTTAAGATTGTTGATAGGAATATTATTTACAGGAATAGCTACCTTTGATTAGCCAGTTTACCTAAGTGCTTTAGATACTTTATCTCATTTAATCCTCACAGGAATTCTCTGCATTATTTTTGTTACTATAAAATGCACATTCCATAAAGTGCCTTGTATATCATAACTGGTAGCATATAGTCTGCTAAATGAGACTTGTTTACCCAGCAAATCTGGCTAGTGATTTTCCTCTCTTCTGTAGATTTTAAAGAGGGAAAATTTTAGCATCTCATTCTCTTATTGACACTCTTAACTTCTCATATTTTCCAGCGAAACAAGCTTTTGATTAACTTTTATATTACGACATAGACAATTTTATTATAGTAATTAATGAAGATATTTCTGGTCTCCTATTTTCAAATCATGCTCTAAGTTTAGTCTCCATGTAATCATCATCTTGAACTGGAACAAAGAGAAACATTTCATGTAATTACAGAGTTGTCAACATAATTCCTGACTGGCCACAACCGTACTTATGAATTATAATCTCCTGTATAAATGGCTCTTTTTCCACAAACATAATTTTAACAAAGGAAATAAATTTTGTTTGGAAAATACACATTTTGTTTGACTATTATATATAAAAGGATAATGTAAGATCAAATTTTGTCAATCTATTTTTTTTAAAGATTTTATTTATTTATTTGACACACAGAGAGAGCGAGAGAGAGAGGGAGAGGGAGAAGGCACAAGCAGGGGGAGCGGCAGGCAGAGGGAGAAGCCAGGAAGCCCAGTGTGGGGCTCGATTCCAGGACCCTGGGATCATGACCTGGGCTGAAGGCAGCAGTTTAACCAACTGAGCCACCCAGGCAACCCTTGTCAATCTATTTTTATTTCTTATTTGAACCTCAATGTTTGCACATTTTTAAAAATCAAGGTTTTCTTTTTCCTTTTTAAACTAAAATTCCTCACATTTTATACTGTCACTCTACTACAGGTCAAATATCAGATCTCTCTATATTACCTCCTCAAGAATTCTTAAATATTTTTATCAGACTGAAATATTTTATTACGTATTTTTAACAACTGGGTCAGAAATAAACATTTTAAACTTCATTAGACTGGGATAACCCGGGTTGTAACAGGTTGGTATCTGTATCTCAGTTTATAGAAAAATTAATCTATGCTGAACTATGTTGAAAAAGCAAAATAGGGTGCCTGGGTGGCTCAGTTGGTTAAGCGACTGCCTTCGGCTCAGGTCATGACCCTGGAGTCCAGGATCGAGTCCCGTATCGGACTCCCTGCTCAGCGGGGAGTCTGCTTCTCCCTCTGACCCTCCCCCCTCTCGTGTGCTCGCTCTGTCTCTCATTCTCTCAAATAAATAAATAAAATCTTTAAAAAAAAAAAGCAAAATAAATTGCCTCATAAGCAGAAGCAAGAGGTTAATAGGGCTAACAGTAGGAGGCAGTGTAGAGAAATGAAATGAACCAAAGCTTTGGCATCAGGCATGGTTTCAAATCTCCTATCTGACTTCGGCATTTGAGCAAGTTAACTTTGAGCCTTTGTTCCCCTCTGTAAAAAAAGAGGATAATAATGTTTACTTCAAAGAGTTATTTTGTTTTGTTTTGTTTTTTTAATTTTATTTGAGAGAGAGAGTGAGAGAGAGCGAGTACAAGAGGGGGTAGGGTCAGAGGGAGAAGCAGACTCCCCGCTGAGCAGGGAGCTTGAGCGGGACTCGATCCTGGGACTCCGGGATCATGACCTGAGCCGAAGGCAGTCGCTTAACCAACTGAGCCACCCAGGCACCCTTCAAGAGTTACTTTGAAGATTAAATAATGTGTAACAGTTTGCTTAATAGTGTCTATCACAAAATAAGGATTTAGTTGGGCGCCTGGGTGGCTCAGTCCTTAAGCATCTGCCTTCGGCTCAGGTCATGATCCCAGGGTCATGGGATCGAGCCCCGCATCGGGTTTCCTGCTCAGTGGGAAGCCTGCTTCTCCCTCTACCACTCTCCCTGCTTGTGTTCCCTCTCTGTCAAATAAATAAATAAAATCTTTAAAAAAATTAAAAAAATAAGGATTTAGTCCAACCCACTTTAAAGGTTAAAGTTTAAACGTCGTAGGTGTTCCCTTTTGGAATCTTATCCAGTGCACTTTTACTACTTAAAAGGATGGTAAGATTGATTGTGATTGCACTGGTTAGAAACATTCGATGTAGAAATGTTTTAAGAAATAGGAATGTGGATCACCTGGGTGGCTCAGTTGTTAGGCGTCTGCCTTTGGCTCGGGTCATGATCCCAGGGTCCTGGGATCGAGCCCTGCATCAGGGAGCCTGCTTCTCCCTCTCCCACTTCCCCTGCTTGTGTTCCCTCTCTCACTGTGTCTCTCTCTCTGCCAAATAAATAAATAAAATCTTTAAAAAAAAAAAAGAAAAAGAAAAGAAATAGAAATGTAGGGGCGCCTGGGTAGCTCAGTCTGTTAAGCGTCTGCCTTCGGCTCAGGTCATGATCTCGGTCCTGGGATCGAGCCCCACATCGGGCTCCCTGCTCATTTTGGAGTCTGCTTCTCCCTCTCCGCTTTTGCTTTCTCTCTAATAAATAAAATCTTTAAAAAAAAAAAAAAAGAAATACAAATGTATAAAAAATTATTAGTCACAATTCATGATTAAGTGAGAAATGTAGTATCCCAGCTCAAGTAAATATGGAAGACAGTCTTCCCCTTAGGATCAGAATTGTTGGTCACTGGGTTATCAAAAGTTTAGGACTTGAAACAATTTACTCCTTAAGCTTCAATGTGGATAAAGAATTGGGTGTTATTTTGGCATGAACTTATTAAATGGGTAGCCTGAATTACAATGCCTAATATCTTTAAAGTTCATTTATTGATTGAGTAAATATTTTTGGGATGGCTACTATGTCCCCGGGTCCTCATGTAATTCCATGGGTGTCAAACACATGAAACATAAAGTTCAATATTACTACATAACCTATTAGAATGTTCAAAAGCTGGACATTGACAACACCAGATGCTGACAAGGATGTAGAGCAGCAAGAACTTTCATTCACTCCTGGGAATGCAAAATGGTACAGATGATTTGGAAGATTGGGTGATTTCTTACAAAACTAGACATACTCTTACCATACAATCCAGCAGTTGTGCTCTTTGGTATTTACCCAAAGGAGTTGAAAACGGCGTGAACCTGCACACTGATGTTTTATAGCAACTTCATTTATAATTGCCAAAACTTGGAAGCAACCAAGATACCCTTCAGTAGGTGAATGGAGAAATAAACTGGTTCATCTAGACAAAGGAGTATTCAGCACTAAAAAGCCATGAAAAGATATGGAGGAAGCTGAAATGTATATTCCTAAGTGGAAGAAGCCAATCTCAGAAGGCTACATACTGTCTGATTACAACTATATGACATTCTGGCAAGGTAAAAAGGCAGAAATATGGAGACAGTAAAAAGATGAGTGGTTGCCAGGCGGGGGGGGTAAGGTGGGATGAACAGGCAGAGCTTATAGGATTTTTAGGGCAGTGAAAACACTTTGTATGATATTATAATGATGGATATATGTTCTTATATGTTTGTCAAAATACAGAATATACAATACTAAAAGTGAGCCCTAAGGTAACTCTGGGTGATTATGATGTATCAGTGTAGATTCATTGTTGGTTAAAAATGTACCATTTTGGGGCGCCTGGGTGGCTCAGTCATTAAGCGTCTGCCTTCGGCTCAGGTCATGATCCTAGGGTCCTGGGATCGAACCCCACATCGGGCTCCCTGCTCAGCGGGAAGCCTGCTTCTCCCTCTCCCACTCCCCCTGCTTGTGTTCCCTCTCTTGCTGTGTCTCTCTCTGTCAAAAAAAAAAAAAATCTTTAAAAATGTACCATTTTTGTGAGTGATGTTGATAATGGGGAAGGCTGTATATGTGTGGGGACAGGTGTTTTGTCAGTTTATTTTAAAACTCAGTTTTGTTGTAAACCTAAAACTGCTCTGAAAAAAGGCCTTTTAAAAAAATAAAGCTCAATTTTTAATTTCGCAGTAAATGCCAATCTCTTCTAAATTGGTCAGTGCTCTTTTTTCTCTCACTTCTTCTACCAGTATTAGTTGATACATGTAAATTATGTGCTTGGTTTTTTGTTTTGCTTTAGTTTTATGCAAACCTGTGAATAGTTTAACCGTATTCTCAGGGAAATTTGACAGTGACCTAAACTTTTTATTGAAAAAATTCACTATGATTTTTATTGTCAAAAGCGCTTAAACTTATTTTCATCCATGAAAAATCTAATTTTCCTTTTTTTTTAAGATTTTATTTATTTATTTGAGAGAGAGAGACACAGTGAGAGAGGGAACACAAGCAGGGGGAGTGGGAAAGGGAAAAGCAGGCTTCCCGAGGAGCAGGGAGCCCGATGCGGGGCTCCATCCCAGGGCCCCAGGATTATGACCCGAATCGAAGGCAGACGCTCAATGACTAAGCCACCCAGGCGCCCCTCCTTTTTTTTTTTTTTTTTAAGATTTTTATTTATTCATTTGACAGAGAGACACAGCAAGAGAGGGAACACAAGCAGGGAGACGGGGAGAGGGAGAAGCAGGCCTCCCGCAGAGCAGGGAGCCCGATGTGGGGTTTGATCCCAGGACCCTGGGATCATGACCTGAGCCAAAGGCAGACGCTTAATGACTGAGCCACCCAGGCGCCCCTTTAATTTTCCTTTTGGTCCAGCTTTACAAATACATGATGTCAAGTGTGTTATGTGTGTTTCTCTAGTAGATGACATTGATATTTATCCCTAAATTGTCAAGGGGATCAGCTTTGTGGTATTGAGACAGGTTTAGGTAACACATTTCAATGACTGGGACAGAGTTTAGTTTTAAAATGATTTGAGGGGCGCCTGGGTGGCTCAGTCCGTTGAGCATCTGCCTTCAGCTCAGGTCGTGATCCTGGTCAGATCCCTCTGCCTGCTATTCCCCCACTTGTGCTCTCTCTTGCTCTCTCTCTGTCAAATGAATGAATAAAATCTTAAAAAAAAGAAAAATAACTTGAATTTACAAATCAAAACTAAAAATAGACTAGAAATTCAAGCTTATTCAAGCCAGTTTATAAAATCTTACAAGTTCAGGGCGCCTGGGTGGCTCAGTTGGTTAAGCGACTGCCTTCGGCTCAGGTCGTGGTCCTGGAGTCCCGGGATCGAGTCCCACATCGGGCTCCCTGCTCAGCAGGGAGTCTGCTTCTCCCTCTGACCCTCTTCCCTCTCGTGCTCTCTGTCTCTCATTCTCTCTCTCTCAAATAAATAAATAAAATCTTTAAAAAAAAAAATAAAAAATAAAATCTTACAAGTTCAAAAGGTTAATAGGTGTTTCTTTATAAAAAAATCTAATTAGGAAAAGTATACAAATAACTAAAGTGCAAATGTTATAGTTTTATTTAAAATAATAAGTCTTTTGTTTGTATAATCTATGTCAGATAGAATTTTGACTAATCATAGCTCTTACTCTGCAGGATTATATAAGAAAACCGGTAAATTGGTATTTCTTGGATTGGATAATGCAGGAAAAACAACATTGCTACACATGCTAAAAGATGACAGGCTTGGACAACATGTCCCAACGTTACATCCCAGTAAGTATATTCCCATATACAACATGTTACTTTATCAAGTGATACCAATTCATAGGTACTAACCAAAAATTTTTTTGTCTTTTGGTGTTTTTTTGGTTTTTTTTTAAGATTTTTATTTATTTATTTGACAGAGAGAGACACAGTGAGAGAGAGAACACAAGAAGAGGGAGTGGGAGAGGGAGAAGCAGGCCTCCTGTGGAGCAGGGAGCCCGGTGTGGGGCTCGATCCCAGGACCCTGGGATCATGACCTGAGCCGAAGTCAGTCGCTTAACCAACTGAGCCACCCAGGCACCCCTTTTGGTGTTTTTTTGGTGGATAAATTATCATCAGGTGATATGACCTAGTCTTAAAATAGTATAATAAATCACAGCTAACCCACTCCACTCCCAAGAAGTATATTTAAATCTTAAAATAATACACATATCTTCTTTTCAGTTAGTACACCCTTCTCCAGCTAGAGGAATTAAAGTTACTGTCTCAGGGATTATAATATGATTGAGGTCTATCCAACCAAATACTGCTTAGACTATAAATAGTCACCATTACCTTATTTAGATAACTTAAATTTCTTTCAAGTTTTAAAACTGTACTTTTAATCATTATTCAGTGGACAGCTTATAGTCTTACACTTTGCTAGTGACTCTCAATTTATTAACCAGTTATTTTTCTACTCTGAGAAACCTCAACAGTATCTAATATAAAAACCATAGAATTATTCCAAGAAACAGGGCACGTATGGATACATTTACAGAAAGTTTTAGAACAATTTGAAAGATAATTTACTGTGGTTTCTTTAAGAAAGACTGCTAAAGACATTAACAGTGACTCTGTAAATCACTAATACATATCATCCAGCATATAAGGTTATGTCATGATACTATTTGAGAAAGTAAAATTAATGTTAAAGTGACAAAATTATTAGAACAGAAGCCTAACTTATAAATACCTGTGACCTTACTGTCACTTGAAAAGACTATAAATCAAAAAGACAAAGTTTTATTTTCTTTTTCAATTTCATTTTTTTTAGACACAGAGTTTAAAAACAAGCTAATCCACAGGGCGCCTGGGTGGCTCAGTTGGTTAAGCGACTGCCTTCGGCTCAGGTCATGATCCTGGGGTCCCGGGATCGAGTCCCACATCGGGCTCCCTGCTCAGCAGGGAGTCTGCTTCTCCCTCTGACCCTCTTCCCTCTCGTGCTTTCTATCTCTCATTCTCTCTCTCTCTCTCAAATAAATAAATAAAATCTTTAAAAAAAAAAAAACAAGCTAATCCACAGATTAATTATGAAATAATGAGTGTGGACTTAATAATGAGTATAAAATGGAGCACTGGACCAGAAAGTAGATAATAATATGATAGTTATTTAATTCAGTAAATATTCAGAGAACAAGGAAGGAGAACAACAAAAACAAAGTACTGTTTTATCAGTAAAACTCTTAGTGAAGTTGGAAAAGGAAGATTTTATAAAATTGATAAATCTTTTTTTTATATTAGGACAAGAGTGGGGCTTGGCAAATAAGATTCTGATACAAGAACAATACCATTAAAAAATGATCATTGTGAAATTGAGTATATAAATTGTATGCAAAAACAGTTGAAAGAGACTACAGAGTGGTGTGGTATTATATTAGGTGTAAGTCAATTTAAAAAAATTTTTTTTTTAAGATTTTATTTTTAAGTAATCTCTACATCCAACATGGGGCTCCATTGTATAACCCTGAGATCAAGAGTTGCATGCTCTACCAACTGAGCCATCCAGGCACCCACATTTTCATATATTTTTTTAAGATTTTATTTATTTGAGAGAGAGAATGAGAGAGAGAGAGCACATAAGAGGGGGAGGGTTAGAGGGAGAAGCAGACTCCCTGCTGAGCAGGGAGCCCGATGCGGGTTTCGATCCTGGGACTCCAGGATCATGACCTGAGCCGAAGGCAGTCACCCAACCAACTGAGCCACCCAGGTGCCCCACCCATTTTCATATTTTTGTTGTTGCTCTCTTTTATTTATTCATCACATATTTATTGAGCACCTACTTTATGTCACACCTTGTCCTAAGTACGAGGAGTAAAAGGCACAAAACAATTGCCATCTCAGCTCTCCTGCAGCTCGCGTTCATTTTGTCTTACATTTTTCATTAATTAAGAGCATATGTGGGGCACCCGGCTGGCTCAGTTAGTTAAGCGACTGCCTTCAGCTCAGGTCATGATCCTGGAGTCCCAGGATCAAGTCCTGCATCGGGCTCCCTGCTCAGCGGGGAGTCTGCTTCTCCCTCTGACCCTCCTCCCTCTCTCTCTCCCAAATAAAAAAAATAATTTAAAAAAAGAGCATATGTGGAAAAGGTAATATATATCTACCCTATGATCTGACAATTCCATTGCTAAGTATTTATCAAGGAGAAATGAAGACATGTTCACTAAAATCCTTGTACAAGAATGTTTATAACAGCCTTCTTTGTAATAGCCCCAAACTGGAAACAGCTCAGATACCCATCCAAAAAAAAGAAAAGAAAAGATAAACAATGAAATTCTTTTCAATAAGAAAGAGGAATAACTTACATACAAAATATATATTATGATGTTTGGAAGAAACTGGTCACAAAAAGTTTCATACTGTATGGTATCATTTATATGACATTCTAGAACAGGCACAACAAACCTGTAGTGATAGAATTCAGATTACTTCTGGGAGTGGACAGTGACTGGGAAGGGGCAAACTCCCTGGGATATTGACAGTTTTCTGTGTCTTAATCAAACTGGGACTTTTTATAGTGTACTAGGGATTGTAACCATAAAGGTAGTATCCCAACCACATCCAAGCATTATATTTTCCTTATGGAAAGGAACACACTTTGAACACAAATTGTATTGGTTCATTCAGTTGGGAGTCTATATAAATAATTTTTTAACAAGAAACTACTCTGGGGCCTCAGCAATTGTAATGAATAGTTAAAATTACACCGAACCTTTCATTATAATTGTAGGGGACTTCTGCTTTTGCTATGGGGCAGTAAGAGCATCTGGAATTATCCTCCCACTGTAAGCAGCTAGAAAACTGGACAACCATATATACTACAACTGTTTTCAGAACTGGACAATATTTAGCACAGGACTGTGATTCCTGAGAGAAGGAAAACAAACTTTTCTTTATTCAGGCTTTATCACAGAGATAATCTTCAGACCATGGTGCAAGGAGAAGAAACCCAAACATGACCCAGTAGTCCTGCTGAGTTGAGGAGAGAGAGA
This sequence comes from Eumetopias jubatus, assembly GCF_037043125.1. NCBI lineage: Eukaryota > Metazoa > Chordata > Mammalia > Carnivora > Otariidae > Eumetopias > Eumetopias jubatus. The sequence continues at coordinate 28,184,103 of NW_028274811.1, read as the reverse complement.
CTAGAATATGGGGAAACTGAGGTGACGAGAATTTGCTTGGCACAGTACCAGAGAAGGAGCTCTGCAGACAAAGAACTGCAGAAATGTTCATGGCTAAATACCAATCTGTGTGCATAGGGTAAATCTCCCCATGGCCAAACAAAGAACAATTTCTGCAGAAAGAATAATTGTAGCAGAGCTGTTAACCAAATAATTCTCAGAGCTCACATGGGCCCAGGAATCATTCATGTTCTCCCACCAGCCAGAAGGGTGAGACCAGGCATTCAGTAGAGACTCCAGAAGGATCATACCTTATTTTTTTTTAAATTTTTTAAATATTTTATTTACTTGAGAGAGAGAATGAGATAGAGAGCATGAGAGGGGGGAGGGTCTGAGGGAGAAGCAGACTCCCCGCTGAGCAGGGAGCCCGATGCAGGACTCGATCCCGGGACTCCAGGATCATGACCTGAGCCGAAGGCAGTCGCCCAACCAACTGAGCCACTCAGGTGCCCAGGATCATACCTTGTTAATGGGGCTGAAGTACCTGTAAAGATTATGATAACCCAACAAAACTTAAAAACTGATCTACAGTGTGCCTGGGTGGCTCAGTCGTTAAGCATCTGCCTTCGGCTCAGGTCATGATCCCAGGGTCCTGGGATCGAGCCCCACATCGGGCTCCCTGCTCGGCGGGAAGCCTGCTTCTCCCTCTCCCACTCCCCTTGCTTGTGTTCCCTCTCTCACTGTGTCTCTCTCTGTCAAATAAATAAATGAAATCTTAAAAAAAAAAACAAAAACTGATCTGCAAGCAGTTTAACTGTCTGCCAGAACAAAGTCCACCTTACTTCAAAAGAATAAAACGAAATCCAGCATCCCGTGAAAAATGACTAGACATGCAAAGAAGCTGGAAAGTGTGACCCACAACCAGGAGAAAAATCAATCAGTAGTGACAGGCCCAGAAGTGACTAAGATGATGGAATTAGCAGATGAGGATCCCAAAAGAGCTGTAATGAATGTGCTCAAGGACTGAAGGAAAACATGAAAAGAATGAGGAAAGAAATGAAAGATACAAGACAGAACCAAGTGGAACTCCTAGAATTGAAAAATACAATAACTGAAATTTTCACTACATAGGATTAACAACAAAATAGTGCCAGTACTGCAGAAGCAAAGACCAGTGAACTTAAGTCAGCATACTAGAAACCATATAAAATGAAGCACAGAGAGAAAAATGAAAAGAAAATGAACAGATACTCAGTGACCTGTGGGATAATACGAAGCAGTCTAGCCAACCTATACTTGAAGTCCTAGAAGAAGGGAGGGAGCAGAAAAAAATTTGAAGACATCCTGGCAAAAATATTTATTGCAACTGTGTTTATCATTAAAGACTGTCACTTGCTAATATGAGAGCCATGAGAGAAAATTATTTCCCTGGTGTCATCTAAGATGAATTATAGGAAAAATTATAAGGTTGGAGCAGTTACCTGAATTCACAGCAGATAATTATCTGAATAGTTAATATTTTCAGCAGGAGAAAGAAAGAAGGAAAAAAAATGTTGGATTTGTGAAAGGTAGTGAATACTAGAATATTACCATTACTTGTGTTATGTTGTCAATATAAACTGAAGTATATCTAATTACAACAGATTCTTTTACTAGTTACTAAATGTCTGATTTGAACTTATTTGCTTGCAGTTAATCAAACATTAAATAGCAATATATACCATGAATGGATATCTGATTTTCTTGTTGTAAAAATATTTTATATTATTATTTAGCTTCAGAAGAACTAACCATTGCTGGCATGACCTTTACAACTTTTGATTTGGGTGGACATGTTCAAGGTAAGATTCTATTACTCTTATAGTTGCTTTATTTTAATAAAAATGTGGCCATTATTTCCTAGTGCATGAAATCTCGTTCTGTTCAAGGAAGGCCAGAGTAGACTTAAAATTTAAGAATTATTACCACCAGATAAGCTTTAAACCAAAGTGATTTTCATAATACTCCTGGTCAATTTAAGTCTGAATTGCTTTAGGTGTAAAGCATGAACCTAAATTTAGCCTCTTATCCTCTGCTCCAATTCACATCTCACTGATGGTCATAATCATGTTATGATGTCACTCTCTGTATTAAAAACCTTCAACGGCTGACCTACAAAATGGAAGCCAAACTCATTGACCTGGCATTTGGGATCTCTGTAATCTGATCCCAGCTTATTTTTTGAGTCTTTATTTTCCTCTATTCCCTTTCCTATTCTCTGTACTCCAACTAAACAAAACCCTCTTGATGTTCTCCCCCTCTGTACTTTTGCTCATGCCATCCTCATCTGCACACAAGTAACCCACCTTCAGGGACCAGTCAGTGTAAGTATGGCTACCTCCCCTGAGAAGCCACTCTCACCTGGGAGTGCTATTAATTATACTTCCATAGTGCTTAGTGCGTTTGTGTAAGTGTCTACAAGTTTGGAAAAGACTGTGTTATCTCCTCTACTAAACTTTCTGGAATTAAAGTCTATTTCTTATGTCCCCCTAAAGACATGGCAGTGCCCAGCACATGGTAATTCATAAATAGTGAATATTACAAAGTTGGTGGGCATTCTGAAAGCTCCTAAGACAAATAGTTGAAAAGATTTTGATTGGTTGTGGCTAGTGAATGCACATTTGAGACATAATAATTATTTGAAATATATATGAAGTATTTTCCAGAATATAATGGTTAGAGAGAATTGGAACCTAATGGAGTTTGTCTGAGACTTAATTTCTGTGCTGTTTTTAAGATATATCATAAAACTGAAGTCAGAAAAAAGTTGCTTACCCCTAAGGCACCCCTAAAACTTTTCTAAAAATAATGTCATAGAAAAAAATTACCCTAAAGGTTTCATCAACTTTAGTTAATTTCTAACAGTTTGCTTTTATTATTTTTTTATTGCAACTGTGTTTATTTTTATTAACTTAACAAATCTGTACCCACAAATTTCCTTCTTTCACTGACTCCGAATTTATCAGTGGCAAAAAAACTGATAAAATGTCAAAAAATGAATACTGCATATAAATAAAATTTAAAAATAGTGGCAGTCATCCAATGAACTTAATGTGCATCATTGTCCATTGGTAGCAAATAATAATTCCACTTCTGACTTGGGAGAATTGGGGCAGAGTAAAATATTTGACTTGCTCACATCAAGGAAAGCCTTCCTTGGTCCTCTGGAAAGATTTGGCAACCCTGGGTTAAAGATTAACTTGAGTATATAGTGAAGTGATAGCAGCTAAGGGATAATTATACTTGATATCTTGTTGGACTCTTCCATCAAACCATCTGCTAGGTCTGACCAGCAAATAAAATCTAACTCCTGATTGTTTTTGTTAGCTCGAAGAGTGTGGAAAAACTACCTTCCTGCTATCAATGGCATTGTATTTCTGGTGGATTGTGCAGACCATGAAAGGCTGTTAGAATCAAAAGAAGAACTTGATGTAAGTTAACTAAAACTAAACATAGCTGAATCACTCTGGTAAGCTTGAGGAAATAGGTTGGAGATCTAGGTATCAGAGTGTAGCTTTTCTGCAGTCTCTGATATAACTCCTGGCAATTTATGGAGCTCAGTGGTTACTCCACTTAGAATGCAGAGACAGTAGCTTGGAGTAATTGTAGCTATTGAGGACATACTAACACAGACTTTCTTCCTGAAGACCTAAGCTCACTCTGCAGCATGCCTTTCTAGTATATTTCATGTCTGCAGCATACCTGGAGTGGCTTGGTCTTGAGTCCCTGGTCATCCTAGATGCCATTTTCTTCAGGAGTTGGCCGGAACCTGGAAATGGTATAACATAGTATCTTAGTCACCACTTCCAGGAGTGAGTAGGGGCATTTGTAGCCACTTCTCCTCCCCCTCTTCCAGGTCAGATGCTTTGTAAAGTGGCTCAGGATCAGCTGGGAAGGCAGGGCTAGATCTGGGACCACAGAGAAAGCAGTGATTTGACCTTGACCGTGCCTCTTCCCAGAGCAGGCAAATAACTGTTCATGTGGCAAAGTCCAGGTAGGTTCTGTGGTCATGGAACAGGGTCAGGGAATTCCTAACTACCTGCTTTGTGCCAGGCACGTGTATATTAACTCATTTAATTCTCAAATCAACACCATAAGGTAGGTGCTACTATTCCAAATTCTCTTTGAACTTCATTGAGGCTTATTTGTCCAAGATCTCATAATTCATAAACAGTAGAACTAGAACTGAAACCAGGTCTGCTCACCTTCAAGGTATTTGTTTTAGAGTCCCTTAGTGATTCACAGAGTGAGCAGAGTTGAGCTATAGGGAAACAGAAGAATTGAGCTTAGTTTCTTTGAGCTCACTTTGTTTTGTTTTTGTTTTTAAGATTTTTTTTTTTTTAACTCCTCTCTCCACCCAGCTTGGAGCTCAAACTTAACAACCCCCAGATCAAGGATTGCATGTTCTACTGACTGAGCCAGCCAGGTGCCCCAGAGCTTGCTTTAAAATGTACGAAAAGTTTGTCAAAGAAATTTGGCAATATTGACATGCTATGATAGAGAATGAGTCCTTGATACTCATTGGTATCTTATCATAAGGAGCTCTTCAGATAGTTTATCAACATCTTGTCTTTCATTTTGTTTTGTTTCAGTCACTAATGACAGATGAAACCATTGCTAATGTGCCTATACTAATTCTTGGGAATAAGATTGACAGACCTGAAGCCATCAGTGAAGAGAGGTTACGAGAGATGTTTGGTTTATATGGTCAGACAACAGGAAAGGTAAATAAAACAATTTTTTTTTTTTTACTAGTGTGAATATTTCATTTGACAGTGTAAGGGTCTTTTAATTTAATACCTTATTTGTTTTTATCTTCTGAAATAGTTTATTCCAATACTAGCACTAACAGTAATCATGGTGATTAGTCCAGTTGGCGGTCTGCCTTTTTTTTAATCGAGGTATAACTGACATGTAACATTAGTTTCAAGTGTACAACCAAATGTCTTTTTAAATTACTATTGTCCAATTGCTTCAAATTACTATTGTCCAACTACTATGCCCATTATTACTATTTTTTTCTTAAAAACTGTTATTTGTACATTTGGGTCTTTTTAAATGTCTTCATGTGTTTTCTTTCTACCACTGCATGAAACCTTTTTTTAGGGATAACAAAAATGTCAAAGCTCATGCTTGTGGGAAACTGAATGAAAGCTTTCAAAGTTTATTCTTCTTAGTTTTTCAGAATAGCCACCAAGTAATATACTTAAAGGTTTAAGCATTCCAGTAATGTATTTAGGCCCTAAGTTCCTCAGAGATAAAAATAAAATGTAAATTTGTACAGTGTTTGGGGATTTTCTGAACATAATACTTTTTTTAACGTTTTATATGAGATAAAGAGAGTGAGCATGAGGGGTAGGGGGAGCGAGAGGGAGAAGCAGACTCCCCACTGAGGAGGGAGCCTGAAGCAGGGCTGGATCCCAGGACCCTGAGATCATGACCTGAGCTTAAAGCAAATGCTTAACCGACTGAGCCACCCAGGCATCCCTGAACATAATACTTTATTTTTTTAAGATTTTATTTATTTATTTGAGAAAGAGAGAATGAGAGACAGAGAGCACGAGAGGGAAGAGGGTCAGAGAGAGAAGCAGACTCCCTGCTGAGCAGGGAGCCCGATGTGGGACTCGATCCTGGGACTCCAGGATCATGACCTAAGCAGCCGAAGGCAGTTGCTTAACCAACTGAGCCCCCCAGGCGCCCTGAACATATTTTATAATAAGCTTCAAAATGCATTATTTTTGCAATCATTTTTACTAGTATTTGTTTGAGGAAGGGACCTTGGTATAGAAAAATATCAGAGTTTACAAACAAAATTTCTTCGGTGTGTATGTGTGTGTGTGTGTGTGTGTGTGTGTGTGTATACATACATACATATATTTTCAGAATAGAGAAATACTGCATTCTTTGGAAGGAGGCTCTGATGTTAGGGTAGACTTTAGTCTGTTTTCTGTGTCTTTTCAGTAAGTCAACTCCCCATTTTTAGAAATGCCTTGTTTAGTCATAAACCTACTCAAAAAGGTTTGTCTTTAATATTAGTGAAGCTGGCTTGGGTAACTTAAATTTTTCCAAGTCAAAGATTATTTTCATTCTTTTGTGCCTCAGAAACTCCCCTCTTTCCCACTGAGAGAAGGAGGTTTCCTGTGTGTCTAAGGGACTTGTCCACCCAACAACCAAGGCTTAGCACAGTCACCCTTTGTTCTGAGATGCAGAAGCTGCAAGTCAGCTGTAAAGTGGAGCTTTTATTTCATAAAGGGGTCATCCATCATAATATAATGTCTGTCTTCCCTTCTAGGGCAGTGTATCTCTGAAAGAACTGAATGCCCGACCCTTAGAAGTGTTCATGTGCAGTGTGCTCAAAAGGCAAGGCTACGGAGAAGGTTTCCGTTGGATGGCACAATACATTGATTAACAACCACCTGCATCGGTTCCAGGTCTCACCATTCAGGCCTACTCAGAGATTTGATCTACTCAACATGCATAACTTGAATTCAATAGACTTTTGTTGGTTAGAAAACATGTTTTTTAGATTATTAATATTATATCAACTTAATTTGAGTGCAAATTGAAAACTGATTTAAGTAAGTTTATCACAATGTTAGCTTTCTAATTCCATAAAAATAGTTTATACAGTTTATAATCTGACATTATCCCCAGCGCCATTTATAAAGAACAACTTTCCAGCAGTACATTTGAAGCACTTTTTAACAACATGAAACTACAAATATAAACCATGTTTAAAAGCTCACCGTGTTAAATTTTTATGTACTATTTTGGAACTAGTTTTTAAATTTTAGATTATATGTCCACCTATCTTAAGTGTACAGTTAATAATTAGCTTATTGATGATTGCATGATGCCTTACAGTTTTCAATAATATTTTTTCTTATGCAAACGTCATGCAATAAAACACACCCTGATGTTTGGCATTTTTGTTGGACAGATGTTTCATTTTAATGTGTCTTATCTAGCTAGTATGCTCTGACATTTTGAGTATTTAATAACATACGTATGAGGGGGTTGTGGGGAAAGGAGACCACTTCAGAATTTTTAGGATAATGTATAAGTCTCTAGAGGTTTTTGCATTTACCAGGAGACAAGTTGTGTTTAGTTCCACCTTACACCACATTTATCTCTGAATCACTTGTGTTTGTAACAGTAATGCTACCATTATTAGGTGCTGATGGGGTCCACCTCCTAGTTTCCATGGGATCGGTCTTTTGAAGAAAAGCACATCTGGTACAACACAAGGGCTTGATAGGCCCTATAGCTCCATCCCAGTTGTCTGATTCTGAAGTGTTCCAAACTTACTGGTGTCCAGTTCGGTTATTTGTGCCTTTTCACCAAAAGTAGTGACAGGCACCAGTCTCCCCACATTTAGAGGTACTCCCCACTCCCTTTTACATAATGGTACTGCCAGGGCAAGCAACAAGTAGCACCTTGTGCGTAGTTTCATTGTGGAGGCCTGTGTGTGTGAGAGAGGAAGCCTGTTCTGCCTTGTGAGCTGCACGGGGATTCTGGTCCTGTCCTATAGCTTTTTTGCATTGTTTGGCATATTTTATTTCTCAGTAGAAATAAATGAATGCTTGTGTTTGATTTTCCTTTTTCTTAATTGCTCTCAGCTCTTACTTTTATAGCACAAAGGCTTTTGTTTTTAGAAGTAATGCCTTCCAAGTGATAGTGTCTGCAAGCCTCACTGATAGACTAACATTTTAGGTAGGTTTTAAAGCACTTTAATTTTCTAAGAAATTGAGTTTGTTTGTTTTTTTCCATGAGGTTCTGAGATTCCCATAATTACTGAAATAAGCTGAAAGGTAAGTGCCAAATATGTATTTTTAAAGACTCAAACTTAAGAGAGTTCTCTCTTGGTTATAAATGAGGATTTTATAGTATATTTCACCAATTCCATTGAGAGTAGATTGCTCCAATTCCCTCAAGAATAATTTTAATAACAGAATTAGTGTTTTCTTTAGCTTTTTTCCAAATCAGTTATAGTTCTGTCATTAATACTGGAACATCTGAGACAGATAAGGATCTTAGGGATATGACTGAAAGGAAATACCAGTTAGCTAAACCAACAAGGTCATTGCAACATGACCTCCGGTTTTAGTAATAACAGCTTTTCTGTTTCACTTTAACCTTCCTTTCAAAAAAAGAGCTTCTTCCCTGTTTAGAATCATCAGTAGCATCATGGGAAAAGGAGGGAATGACATACCAACCTGTTGGTTTATCCTGCCACGTGTAATTCAAGTACTCACTATTCTAGGGGCACCTGACTGGCTCATTTTGTGGAACATGTGACTCTTGATCTTGGGGTTGTGAGTTCAAGCCCCACACTGGGTGTAGAGATTACTTAAATAAATAAAACTAAAACAAGTACTTCCAATATCCTGACAACAGAACTGCGCCTTATTAAAAGTAACTGCCTCTCATTGATACCTGTCTTGAATACCTACAGGGACATGCATTTTCTTTCAAGTATTTCCTTATATTGTGATATTGAGAAGTTAATTATTTGTATCATAAATTGGTGTAAAGGAAAAACCTTACTAGTTTCTCTAAAGGGGAGAAATGCTTTCTGGTACAAAATAAATCATTCCAAAATTCTCATTTTAGTTCTGACCCTGGATCAAAGAAACAAAGTCAGTTGTGGAGCACAACTAAACTGTGGCTATTTTCCCAATGATACAGGATTCTTACGGCCTGAACATTCAGAAATGAAGCTGCGCATAGCAGCAACTGGCTTTCCCCCCAGCTCCGGGGAGATGGACCCTAGTCATCGGGTTTCCCACCTCACTCTTCCAGCTCCTCGGAACACATCCACTGAGTCACTGCTCCCCTTCAAGAGAAGCATATTAAGAGAATGGCAAGAGACAGAAGCACGTGGGGAAAACGTGCTCTCTATGCGCTTGTGCAAGTGTGTGCGCCTGTGCAGTATTTTGGGGGTAAATGGTAGCACTGGGGACATAGGTTAATTATGTACCTTTTACCATAAGTTGTGAAAATGTATACAAGTTAAAACTGGATTCCATATAAATCAGGCACTGCTCAAAAGATGTGTTAAAATCTTTAGTCTAAAGCTCTAAAAGACAAGGTCTCAGCCTACATTTCTCATTTTAATGAAACCCTTAACCCCACACCTCTTTTCAAGGACTGCTGTTAATTATATTTCCAGGTAACTTTTTAGATTGATTCCAGTTTGTCTTTATCAGTGAATTTTTTAGAATGGAGATCATAGCATTTTTTTTAAATTGGGGCAAGACATTTCCTAAAATATATGAAAATAATTCTTCACTATTGGCTTGGTTGACCCAGTATCTCTGAATGCCAAAGATGTATGAAATCCAGATGTTGCCTGCATAGATGTAATGTTTAGTTTTGTGTGCCTGTGTTTATATATACATTTACTGTGGTTTACAGTGTTGTTTCTTTTCCTTAGTTTTGAACCAACTCACACTTCTTCCTAGTGCTTTCCAGCACATAAACTACTTGTAAAATCATTAAAATAGGGTAATAGCTGTGATAATCCGCTTCTAGCCTTCTGCAAAATGACTTGATCAGCCACATTCAAAACACAGCATTTTCACAAGTTCCATCATTAAAAGCAGTGTAATTCTAGTTGACATGATTTGAGAGTTGCAGGAGAAAGGTTTACATGTTCTGAAACTGCACTGGTTGTGACTCAGTGTGGCATTTGTCTTGATAGTCATGTGATTCAAGTTTGCAAGGATTTATTGCCAAACTTTGACCAGAGTACAATGAGAATAGCTAATATGAAGGGAATGCTCTCAAAATATCTTGTGTTCATTTTACTTAGAGTATATTGTTTGGATCATTTTAAACCTATGTAAAAGTTGGTGAAGCTTCAAAAAAATCTCCAAGAAACCATGAAAAAAAAAAAAAAGATTAGCAAATAAAAATTCCTTAATGCAAAATTAATGGTGAATTGAGGTTTTCTGTAAACCTTTCATATTTTTTTGCTGTAAATCTAAGAGTTCAGAACAGTGTATCTTCAATTAAGGTCTAAATTCTCAAAGCTACATGGTGATGCTTCTGATGGCTTCCATCACTGTTCTTTGGAAATGCAAATTAGTGCTTTTTAATCCCCGCCCCCCCCCCCCCCCCCCCCCGGCCAAGGAACAATCGAACAGTCTAGGAATATGGGACTGTGCCTCTGTGCAAAGTGATTGGGATTTTGTTAAAACCGTGTTTCCACTCCTGATCCCTGAACCATCCCCCCTCACACACTCCCTCACCACAGCTAGATAAAAAGTATGAAGGGAATCTACAGAGTCTATTGAAGATGTAGCTCTGAACCAACACATTTTTGTTCTCATAATTCAGATTAAGTAACTAAATGCACTTAATACCACTGATTGATTGTTCAGGGATTTGACCACACTTTTAAATAGAATCAAAAGTAATTACAGTAAGCAAATTTATCCAAAGTAAACTTTGTTTCAGGAGCATCCTTGCCCCAAATAGATTTTAGGGCAGAAATGGGAAGAAAACCTTTTGAGTAATTTCACACCGAGTTATTGTTGCAAAAGCTGCAGTGGACTGGATGAATTCTTCTTCAGCATGCATTTTAAATGGGGAAGGGAGAATTCGAATTAATTTCAGTTTTAAGTATTTTGGGGAAAGAGGGGGTGATAGTTCTACAGCTTTTGACATACAAGTGGTCTTTGGAATTGTTTTCATTATCAAGTATAAAGATTCACATCAGAATGGCAAACTTCACGTGGGTTTCTCTATTCCCTGGTGCTGCTTCTAACCTGAACTCATCATCAGTTGACATACTGAGGTGATAGCACTCAGGGTGAATGTAGACATGTTACTTTGAAAGTGATCAAAGTGTTTTTCTGTGGTGAGGCCTTCAGTATTTGACTGAATGAGGGGTATGTTGAAGTGGTTAAGTCAGGGTAAGTTTTTCATCACTAACCTTGTTTGCACTTTTGTACACCACTGCTTGCACTAGCATCTCAGTGTGAATTTTAACAATGGTTTTACAGTGTATACAGATTAAGCATAATTTATATAAAGATGTTTCTGTTTACCTTTATTTTACAAAGAACAGCTACAATAGATGGTTAAATGTTCTTGAATTGTGTTTGTATGTGATTTTGATTATGTTCTATTATCATTCACCCCCTATGAATTCGAGTGTCAGGAATAGAAAAATAAAATGCTAACATGGTCTTTGAAAAACTAGTGTCAAGTTCCATTTTTATCATCCAACTATAATTTTCATTTTGCTCACTGGAAATTTCTTGGACTTTGAAATTATGAAGATAATATAACTTTCCCTTTGTACAAAGATTCTGAAGAATCTTTGCTTAAGTACCAAGGCCTAATTTGCCTGAAGACAACTTAAGGGCAAACTGAAGTAGAAGTGACAACAGTGTTGACTCTGCTGAAATGTGAAAAATAAGGCAATCAGTTGGTTTTATCTACATCAAAGTTCTCTAGTGTTTGTCTGCATCAGAATCTCCTGGGAAGATCTTATTTATTTTATGTAAACTCTGTGCCCAATGTGGGGTTTGAAATCACAATCCCCCAGGATCAAGAGTCCCATGCTCTACTGACAGAGCCAGCCAGGTGCCCTTCCTGGGAAGATTTTTTAAAAAAACACAAAAGAAAAAATAATCCAACCGCAGGTTGTGATTCAGTAGACCTGGAGTGGGGGTGGAGGGCAGGAATCTGAATCATTTACAAGCTTCTCAGGTTTTTCTGATGCCAGAGTACACAGATTTTTCATTTAGCAGAAACAGTGATGTAACAATACTAAATATTAATATTGATGTAGGAAAGATGTTATTAGGGTTCGAAGCCGACAGCCAAAAAAGAATTCTTGAGATGTCTTTGATGCAAAAGGGTGGTTTTATTAAAGCACTTGGACAAGACCCATGGGCAGAAAGAGCTGCACCAGGTTCGTGAGGAGTGGCCCATTATATACTTTCAAGTTGGGAGGGGATTAGGGGAAGCGTAAATCTCTAAGGAATTTTGGAAGCAAAGTTTCCAGGACCTTGAGAGGGCTAGCTATTGTTGGGAAAAGGTCATTTATTACCGTCTAATAAAACCTTAGTCATGCGACCCTTCAGATGTATATCGGTGGGTCATATGCTTGGCGGGGGGGGGGGGGGGGGGGGGCGATTGTCAACACGCATCTTGGGGTGGGGGTTAGAGATAAAGGAAGTTTCCAAAGGAATTTTTATATGTTCAAGTAGACTTACAGGATCCTGGGTGGGGAGAGGGGGGTTCGGGCTAGGATTGCCTTTTGCCCTTTGCAAAGTATTAACATTGAGGCAGTTGAGTCCCTAGAGGAATGTCACTCTGCCTGTTTCAAGGACTTGTCAGTGGGCTCTAGGTAGTAAGGAAATTTAATAATTTTTCTTCTGCCTTTGTTTCCCACATCAGTATCACTAAATGATCATTGGTTCATCAGTGAAGAAAAACATTAATCATTTTGGTAAGGATTATCGAGCTGCTTTTGAGACTTAAATCCTTCCTTCCTTTAAACCTTTCCCACAACAATGTACAGAATGGAGACAAGCTTTGGGTTAGCTCTTTTAACATAAGCAATCACGATTCTATTACTGTTGTGTCCATCAAACAGATTTACCTCTGGACTCACATTATTTGTTGAGTTGAAACTAACAAGAAGATAAAAATAGTGCAATGAAGGAACAAATAATGTGAAATAAATGATCTCCAGTTTATTTAGCTCATTTTCCTGAATTTAGCTATGTAATTTTCAAAGGTACAAGTAATACAAGAGTCAGAGACCCCTGCAGAATGTGAAAGACACTTTGTTCGGAATAGGGAAACTTCCTAAGAAACAATGTAAATGTAAATGAAGCCCTTTGGGTGGTGGCCACTGTCCTCCTCATTGAAAGGAAAGGCATTGCTTAAAAACTTAACTAGAAAGTCCTAAAACAAAACAAAGGTCCTAAAAAAGGCCCTGTTTCTGTGGCATCCCTTATATAGGGTTCAGCAGCTGGGAATGCAGTTCACTGACAAAAGTCAGGACCTCTATTTACAAAGACTCTTAACCTTGACTTATTTAGACATTAAGGGGGGTGCCTGGCTGGCTTAGTTAGAAGAGCATGCAACTGTTGATCTTGGTGGTCGTGAGTTCAAGCCCCACGTTGGGTAGACCTTACTTAAATAATCTTAAAAAAATAAATAAAAATTAGGGGTGCCTGGGTGGCCCAGCCCAGTCAAACATCTGACTTCGGCTCTGGTCATGATCTCAGGGTGCTGGGATGGAGCCCCAAGTCAGGCTCCACACTTAGCGTGGAGTCAGTTTCTCCCTTTCACTCTCCCTCTCCTTCTGCCCTTCCCGTCAGGGGCTCTCTCTCAAATAAATAAAAATATTTTTTTTAAAGATTTTATTTATTTATTTGAGAGAGAGAATGAGATAGTGAGAGCATGAGCGGGGGAGGGTCAGAGGGAGAAGCAGACTCCCCGCCGAGCAGGGAGCCCGATACAGGACTCGATCCCGGGACTCCAGGATCATGACCCGAGCTGAAGGCAGTCGCCCAACCAACTGAGCCACCCAGGTGCCCCTAAAAATCTTTAAATAAATGAATGAAAATTTAAAAATAAAGTTTGACATCAAGGCTGAATAATTTTCTGGCTATTACTTAGAATATAAAGTAAGTCTTGCTTTGGAATGTGGGTTTTGATTTGGGGCGTGGTAACAAGTAATTTAAGATGTTTATTAAAGTCACTAACTTCAGTGATGGCAATATGCCACTACAAACAAGCTCTTTATGTTGCAAAAATAAAAAGAGCTTTCTTTCTTGATTGTATCTAAAGGGCTTGGGTTAATGGGTAACACATTCCTCCAATCAAAGGGTTTTGCATGGAACAGGTTTCAAGGCTGTTAAAAGAAAAAAAGAAGAAATAATTGGAGGCGAGGTACAGGTGGTACAGGGGTCAAAATGGAGATTTTTGTTCACTGCTTTCTTGAGCAAAAGGCAACTAAAGGTGAAATTCAGTATTGGAATTGTAGTTCCATTTGATCTGGGATTAGCAAAATTTCACAAACTAAAGAGATTACAAACAATACCAAGTTACAGCACCACTTTTATGGTTCTCCTAGCACTTGGGTTTGGGTTCAAGTCTGTCTAGACCTATCTCTGGACTGGGAAGCCCTACCAGACTGAATGCAGTCTGAAGAAAATCAAGTTGACTTTTGTCTATTCTAGAGACTTCACTTAAAAAAAAAAAAAAGTTGGGGCGCCTAGGTGGCTCAGTTGGTGAAAAAACTGACTCTTGATTTCAGCTCAGGTTATGATCTCGGGCTCCTTAACTGGAGCCCAATAGAGGGCTCCGCAATCGGCGGGGTGTGTGCTTCAGGATTCTCTCTCCCTCTCCCTCTGCTCCTCCCCCTGCTTGCACACACACGCGCGTGCCGCGTGCTCTTTCTCTAAAGTAGATAAATATAAATAAATGAGTAAATAAAATTAAAAAAAATTTTCAAAGTGAAGTATAGTTGACATACCATGTTATATTAGTTTCAGGTGTAGAACACACTGATTTGACAATTCTATACTTAATGCTCAACACAGTAAGTGTAGTCACCATACAATGTTATTACAATATTAATGACTATATTCCCCATGCAGTACTTTTCATCTCTGTGACTTATTTATTTTATAACTGGAAGTTTGTACCTCCTTATCCACTTTATGCCCTGGTTCTGGCCCACTACAAGAGCCCTCTTGCATACATTTCTCTCACCTGGCACGCCCCACTTGCCTTATCCAAATTTTTCACCTTCAAGGTCCAAATCAAGTTCTGCCACCTCAGAGACACATCTGTGACACCTCTGTAAAAACAAATTACTGGACTCAGAAGGCATTGCCTCTAGCCAACTGTTTTGCTGTAAGGATTCTCTAGAATAAGTAAATTAGTATAATTTCCAGGAAAACAGAAAACACTTAACTTTAGCCAAAGCATCATTTTGTTAAGACAGTTTAGCACAGGAAGGGGTTTGGCCATCACAATGGGGTAAGAGGATCAGTTCAACTACACTAGTGCCCTACTTATGAATAACTGCGTGATTGGGGCGCTTGGGTGGCCCAGCTGGTGAAGCCTCTGACTCTTGGTTTTGGCTCAGGTCATGATCTCAGGGTCGTGGGATCCTGAGCGTGGATCAGGCTCTGCCCTCAGCAGGGAGTCGGCTTCTCTCTCCCTTGCCCTCTGCTTCTGCCCCTGTGCTTCCCCTCTCTCTTGCATGAGAAATAAATAAAATCTTTGACTAAAATAAATAAAATACTGGGATGCCTGGGTGGCTCAGTCAGTTAAGTGTCTGCCTTCGGCTCAGGTCATGATCCCAGGGTCCTGGGATTGACTCCCAGCTGAGCAAGGAGCCTGCTTCTCCCTCTGCCGCTCCCTCTGCTTGGGCCCTCTCTCTCTGACAAATAAAGAAATAAAATCTTTTTAAAAAATAATAAAATAAAATCCTTTTAACAATTTAAAAAAATTAAAAAGTAACAGCATGATGAACCACTGTTAGCTTTGGGAGTGAGTGGGTCCTGTTCTTCAAATGGATTAAGCATAGTTGACGCACAATGCTACATTAGTTTCAGGTGTACAAAACACAGATTCAACAACTCTAGACCCACAATTATAGCTACCATCTGATACTCTTCAGTCTTATTGCAGCAGAAAAAGGATGGTCAAACCCTGGTCCTCTCAATTTGGGAGGAATAAAGAAAGGCCTAAATTTTATTCATGGGGTCTGACTTTTAATTCCTTTAGCCCTTTTTTCAGCAATGACAAATGACTTAACCTTTTTAAACCTAGGTGAAGATTAGAATTCTTACCTCCAAGGATTGTTGAAAGGATAAAATAAGAAAATGTACCGCAAAAATGTACTAAGCACTCAACAAATGGTAGTCATATATATATAAAACAATGTACATTTATGTACAAAATACAGCCCCTGGTTTATGCCCGAATAGGCAAAAGTGTTGAGGGCAGGCTAGGTCTTAACATGGGCTCCCTGACTTGTCCGAACGTCCTGAAACTCTTAAAATTTGATGCAGAACTTTGTGCTCTGTTGTGTTGGTAAATTCTACTGCGAAAACGATTCAGTTGGCACAAGGGTCTCAAATAAGTTCAAAATAGGCGGGGAGCCGGGAAGGCTTTGATTTAGGTACAAGGAATTGGGGGTGACCTAAGGAAACGCCTCAGGTCACCTGAGGGGAAGTAAAGATCAGCAGTGCGGGTCTCGGCCTGCTGCCCTTCCTCCTGGAGGTCTCACTAGGGGGCAGGCCCACCCTTGCCCCCCTTTTCTCTGCCCCTTGAGCCCGGCGCGGCCTCCAGGTCTTCCTCCCATTACCTCCAGAACGCCGCGCGGGGGGAGGAATCGCGTGGAGCCTCAGCCGCCAGCTGGAAGCACCACTTGCCACCTTGCCCCGAACATTCTTCAAACTGGGCGCGAGGGCGGGGCCAAAGCGCGGGGCAGAGCGCCGAGGTAGCGCTCCGGCCTATGAGGGACTGGCGTTCGGGCGGCGGGGGCGGGACGACGGGGAGGGCTCCGGCCTATGAGGGACTGGCGTTCGGGCCCCGGGGGCGGAGCGGCGGGGAGCGCGCAGAGAGCGGGGACGTCACTTTTGAGAACGTCGGCTAGCCGGACTGGGTTGGCGGTCGAGCTGAAGAGCTTCGGCGCTGGAGAAGCAAAGTGGGTGGGAGCTTGTGTGTAACTAAGGGCTCCATTGCCCAGCAACACAGCTCTGACGGCTCCTGAAGGAAACTCTGCAATGCTGCCTTCTTTCCTGACTGCCTGGCAGCAGATGGCAGGGGCGCGAAGCTATCTAGAGAACAACCTGAGTTTTCCTCCACCCCAGCTTCTATATAGCGCCAGGCTCAGAATCATCAGTCCTCTGGTAGTTGGGTGGCGGTGGGGCCCCTCTTGGACTTTCTGGAGGCTCATCCTGCCTTCCTCCTCGGAGAAGCAGTGCTCCGACCGTTCTACGTGATGACTGGACAGCCTTTGCCTACCACCCCAAGTGTCAGGGCTGGGCTGGGCAAAATAGGGAGGAGGGTCCCTACCAGGGATCTCTCTTTTTTCCCCTCTCTCACACACAAAGTTTTACATATGGGGAACTACTACTTGTCACCAGGCACTTGCCAAGTATTGTGCTGGTGTTCGATTCAGTTTTGGATGCTTGGCTCCCTTTCTGTCTACTTTTCCTTTAGTCAATAGGCATTTCCTGAACACCTGCTGGCAACTGGCATCACATACAGAAAAATGGGTAAAGGGGCGCCTGGCTGGCTCAGTTGGTTAAGCGACTGCCTTCAGCTCAGGTGATGATCCTGGAGTCCCGGGATCGAGTCCCGCATCGGGCTCCCTGCTCGGCGGGGAGGCTGCTTCTCCCTCTGACCCTCTCCCCTCTCATGCTCTTTCTCTATCTCATTCTCTCTCTCAAATAAATAAATAAAATCTTTAAAAAAAAAATGGGTAAAGATCTGCCCAAGGCACCATGAGAGGCGAAAGGAAAAAGCGCCCAAACATTACCAAGGAGGTTTCTTTTTTTTTTTTTTTTAAAGATTTTATTTATTTATTTGACAGAGAGAGACACAGCGAGAGCAGGAACACAAGCAGGGGCAGTGGGAGAGGGAGAAGCAGGCTTCCCGCCGAGCAGGGAGCCCGATGTGGGGTTCGATCCCAGGAGCCCGGGATCATGACCTGAGCCGAAGGCAGACACTCAAGGACTGAGCCACCCAGGCGCCCCACCAAGGAGGTTTCTAGAAAGCAGGCACCAGGAGTACAGACTGGTTAGAAGGAGGAGTGAGAGAGGATGTGCCAGTTAGGTAGCCCAGCAAAGACAAAGGCCTGGCAATAAAGGCCACGTTGTAATTTGAGGACTGGTAGAGTTCAGTGCCTGAAGAGGACTATGGGGAGAATGTACTAGGAGAAGGCAAGAGTGGAGGGAAAGACTGGAGAGCATGAAGCCTGACCTGAGGAGGAAGCAGGAGAATAGGGCTGTTTTGTTTTGTTTTTCCCCATCCTCCTACCTGTTTCTCACCTGTAATGATACGTATGTTATTTCTTTTTTTTTTTTTAAGATTTTATTTATTTATTTGAGAGAAAGAATGAGAGAGAGAGAGCACATGAGAGGGGAGAGGGTCAGAGGGAGAAGCAGACTCCCTGCCGAGCAGGGAGCCCGATGCGGGACTCGATCCCGGGACTCCAGGATCATGACCTGAGCCGAAGGCAGTGGCTTAACCAACTGAGCCACCCAGGCGCCCCACGTATGTTATTTCTAACACCGGTTCTAAAACCAGCATTGTATGATGTATGACCATGTTCACCAGCCCACGGTAGGAGCTAGTGATCCACCAGGATATTCTGCTCTTGGGACCATCAAATCAGAAACTGGACGTGCTATTTGAAGTTGGGACCGTCTGGATAGACGTGTCCTTAAAATGCCACTGACTGTTGAGCATGTGCACCAGAATGTGTGGCGCTGACAACGGGGAAGATCCTGATAGGGGGTAAAACTAAATGACAAGCTTGAAGCTGTTGAAACAGCGGGGATTGCCAACCTATAAAACACTTGGCTGAGCCCTGGGGTCAGTAGCGGCTGGGTGCTCACTAAGGATACTGCTGGGAGAGTGGGGAGCTGAGACAGCATCTGTCCCATCTGGCCCCTCTCTCTGCAAACCTCTGACCTGGGACTGGCTTGCCTGAAAAGTGTGGGGATCTGGTGGTTCCATCAATCAAACAATTCAAGTGTAATTGTAGGGATAAGCGGTGTGGGGGGGCATACCCTGCATTCTAATCCCCTAGGAAAGTACCCAGCTTGAAGAGTCGAATGGGCATATCTTAACTCATCAAATAGCCCAAGGGCTGTCCATTGAACACTGGACTGGACATGATCTCTGTGGCTCTAGGGCTCAGGAAGACCTGTGAATAGAAACATCAAGTTTCAAGGAGATAATTATAGTTGAATTTAAAGAAGATTTTTTTTTTTTTTAAGTACAGATGACTTAGCACTGGATTGCTTTTAAAATGACAGTCTCTCTGTCATCAAAAATCAGAGGTTGTTCTAAAGAAGTTGTTTTGTAAGATTGAGTAAGGGACAGGCGAGGCTAGGTAGGGAGAGACAGATAGGGGACCAGTAACCAGGCTCACAGATATCCCAGATGTGCAGAAGTGTTATAGACAAGATAGTAACCAGAGAGAAGGGACCGGAACAGATCCACCTTGTTTGTCTTAAATGTTATAGATGAGATATTAACAAGTTCCCTGGTCAATTTTCTAGAAAAAACGACCATAAAAGCCCTCAGTGGCAACCCATACAGGACCCCTCTCACCCTACAGAGCTTTTTTTTCTTTCCTTTCTGTTCTCACCTTCACTTAATACATTTTCACCTCACTTCACCTGTTTGTCTGCGAGATTCATTCTTTGATTCTGAGACAAGAACCCAGCAACAAGATGAGGTTTCACAACCCCCTACCCCCCAAACTCTGGAGGTGCTATCATCCAGATGCAGCTCCTCAGATGAGAGCCAAGCAGGAACCAGGATTAATGGTGCAAGTTGGTGCCAGTCCCACACACTTTCTTAACTAGAAGGAAGTGCTCCTGTTTGGGGGGGGGGGGTTTCCCAGAGATTTGAGCATCCCTTCTGATTCCTGATGCCTCTTCAGGGCCCATTGCTCTTTCTTTGACATTAACCCATTATCAAGTCTTAACATTGGATGAGGCAGTGATTAGGCCCACCTGGCCTCCTTGCCAAACTTCCTGCTGTAAGCTAATGGGCATAAATGTTATGGCTGGCATGTGGGAAGCCAGGCTATGAAACTAAGCACCTGTGACCAGAACCAGGCAGTGATGACCCACAGCCCCAAAATGGGAGTTCGGAACATCCACAGGTGAAGGTTTATTTTGCTGAGTCACTTTTCTGCCTTGGCTTCTCTTATGCTCTTCTGAGTTTCATGTTGCTCACAACATTCAGTCCCTAGCCATGGAACATTCCTTCTTTGCAAAAAGGGGCGGGGCTGAGGGGGCAGGAGGGATGTCCTATTCAGCTACCCTCTAGCTCTTGGGTTACAAGGTTTCAAGTGTACAGGAAGGCCACCAAGGAGCTCAGAACATTGGTAAGCTGGGGGTTTCTCAGGCCCAGGCAGCTGACTGTCACAGGTATCACATGAGCTGGTCCCTGATGACCCCCAGAGGTGTACAACCAGCCTCTATTTCAGCCCTCACCCCGCACTACAGTTGTCCCGGTTGAGGGTAGGGAGGCCCATGAGAACTTGTAAACAACCAGGCTTTGCCAGCTCAGATTCCAGGAAGTGAGAGTTAGTAAACAAATCCCTCTGGCCTCCTCCCCTCAGCCTAGAGCGGTCTCCGCCCAAACCTCCCCTTCCCTCATCTTCCACCTTCACTGAGTCCTCATTTTGCCCACCTCATGTCTACGTCCCCTTAGCACCTCTCAGCCGCCCTGCATGGGGGGCCCAGCAGGAACTGTCATCCTCATTTAACAAATGAAGAAATTGAGGCCCAAATACCAAAATACAAGCCCTTAATTCTCAATCATCTCATTTCTGCAGCAAGAAGCCTTGAGTTTAAGCTTTGAGTTGGGGGACATATGGGAGTCATGGGTGCCCCAGGAAAGGCAGAGGCCCAATACAAACTTTTTTTT
The DNA here is from genome assembly GCF_037043125.1 of Eumetopias jubatus. Classification (NCBI taxonomy): domain Eukaryota; kingdom Metazoa; phylum Chordata; class Mammalia; order Carnivora; family Otariidae; genus Eumetopias; species Eumetopias jubatus. Next base: position 28,163,424 of record NW_028274811.1, on the reverse strand, counting down.
GAAAGTTTTTTAGAATGGCTTCTTTTTGCTTAATGTTACGTTTGTTCTTGCAAGAAAGCAGTTGTACCTTACGGACTGTGGCAGGGATTCCAGACCCCGCCCCCCATAGTATTCTTTTTTTTTTTTTAAACTAGGGTGATAAAACACATAGCATAAAATACACATAGCAACTTCTTTTATGTATGTATGTATCTATTTATTTTGAGAGTGTGAGGGAGAGAACACCAGCGCCAGCGGGGGAGGGGCACAGGGAGAGGGCGAAGCTGACTCCCAGCTGAGCAGGGAGCCCAACAATGTGAGGCCGGATCCCAGGACCCCAGGATCATGACCTCAGCCGAAGTCAGACACTTAACCGACTGAGCCACCTAGGCGCCCCCACATACCAACTTCTAAGTGTAAAATACGGTGCTGTCAACCATATGCTCACTGCTGTGCACCAGATCCCCAGAATCTTCTATCCTGCCTCTGCACCTGCAACTGAACTCAGGGGCTCTGCTGCTTGGGGTGCTTCAAATTGAACACCACCCAAGGAAGTGTTGAAAGCAAAGAGTTTTTATTACTTGTCACAAGTAAGGAGACAAGGAGATAGCTCTCAAACCATTGCCTCCTCTTAGGGTTAGTACAGGGGCTTTTATTCGGTAAGCTTCAGAACGGGGGCAGAGCGCCAGGTCCATTAAGGAACTTACCTGTATTTTGTTACTTAAGCACTTCGGGTCAACTGCACATGTTCAGTATGTCAAGGTGCTAGCGCACACATTGTTATGTTAAAAAATGGCTGACCCCCACCCCCCCATAGGAGATCTTAGAATTATAATGAGCTAAAGGTAACTTCAGGGCAATTTAGGGGGCTTCTCTGCAAGACCTCAGCAACAGTCCGGCTTAAGCTGGCTCCCGCTGTGGGGTAGCCCATGGTGTACCTGGCCCTCCGTCTCCTGGGTGGGAGCAGCTTGTTCTACAAAACAGACACATTCTTTCCCTGCTGTCGTCCCTTCCCCCTCCTCCTTTCCACTGAGCGCTTGCAGCCCTCTGATCCAAGCAACTCCCCTTGGCGTCCTAGTTCACACACCTGCTGAACAGCTCGCACCCCCTCGGCCCCCAGCCCCTGGCAACCCCTCTCTACGTCCTGTTTCCACCAGTCCGACTACTTTAGATACCTCCTACAAGCGCTGTGGTGTAGGATGTGTCTTTTTGCCATTGCTTATTTCACTTAGCAAAATGTGTTTGATGTTCGTAGGTCAGAATTTGCTTCCTTTTCAACCGGGTAATATTCCGTTGCCTGGATCTGCCACCATTTCCTTATCCATTCATCCACTGATGGACACATGGGTTGCTTCCACTTCTTGGCTATGGTGAATAGTATTACAACCAATAGCAGTGTTTTAGACACTCACCTGAGTCAGTAAATAAATGGCCCGTGGGCCTCAGACAGCTCTAAGGGAGAAGGGTCCCTTCCAGGCCGGAGTTCCGTTCAGCCTTAGCTTGGGATGTGAGATGAAATGGGGACAGGCGCAGCCTGGGTTCCATGTGTCCTGGCTACTGGCAGCAGCTCCCTTTCCATTGCTCTTGAACTTCAGGGGTGAGCATTTTGGGGTTGTGGGGACAGTCTGGGATCTGCTCCAGTTTTTATACACCATGGGAAATCACTCTCTAGCGCCACCCCGCGGCATGAGCCACGATACAGTGGAGGACACGAGGCTCCCTCTAGGATTGCCAGGTTGAAATCCAGGATGCAATATTTGGAACATACTTGTACTAAAGAATTATTCAGTATTTGTCTGAAGTACTACTTTCACTGTGGGTCCAGTACTGTTATTTGCTAAATCTGGCATCCCTACCTCCTAACCCACCGAGGGGCTCCCTCACAAGCCAGGACAAGGACCTTTGTATCCTGACCCAGGTTCCCTGAGAATGGATGGTATGGATGCTTCTGAACTCCAGGCCTGGCTTGGAGCACAGGGTGTCGAGCCCCATCCTGCTGCACTAAGCTTGCCCCTAAGTCACCTGCTTGACTGAGCCCCCATCCTTACCTTGCTCTCTTTGACTCTAGGCAATGAGTCCGCCTGAACCCCAGAAGGCGGCCCTGAAATCCATTTTTCATGATCTCTTTTTTTTTTTTATCAGGCAACCCCCCAGTGGTGATCATGAAGCCTCATGTCCTGCCTGTGCTTCTCATCAGGGGAATGAAGAGTGGGTGGCTGGGGCAGATGCAGACAGGGGCAGCCGCGGCTTGGCCTTCGGAGTGTGAAGGAGTCAGCCCTTTTGTGGATGCCCTCAAGAGCCTGGCCAGGCGACGCTGCAGTGTGGGGCTCTCTCCTGTGAAGGGGAGCGGTGCAGGAGACCACTTTGAGCAACCTGCTGGCATGGGTCCACAGTGTCTCTGAGTCCCGAAACCCTCCTCTCCCAGAAAAAGGGCCTTTGCTGCCTCGGCACAGACAGAGGTGCGATGAGAGGGACTGAGGCCATCTCTGGGAGCATGGAGTGTTCCCTCTCCGACCCGCCATTGATCGCCTCCCTTGCTTTAGCAGTTACGAGACAGCAGGGCCTGGAAATCCTCAGCCCACCCACCCTACCCAGGGTGGGCACCCCACAGGCCTAAACCAATGCCTTATGCTCTCAGGAGGCCTCTTGTCCCTTATCCTGAAGGCTGATAAAGAAGCTCCTTCTCGGGCGCCTGGGTGGCTCAGTTGGTTGGGCGACTGCCTTCGGCTCAGGTCATGATCCTGGAGTCCCGGGATCGAGTCCCGCATCGGCCTCCCTGCTCAGCAGGGAGTCTGCTTCTCCCTCTGACCCTCCCCCTCTCATGCTCTCTATCTCATTCTCTCTCTCTCAAATGAATAAATAAGATCTTAAAAAAAAAAAGCAGCTCCTTCTCTGTGCTGGCTCATGAAGGGCTGAAGGGTCATGGATAGGGGTCGTGGGAGGAGGAGGTCTGGAGTTCTGAGACTAGGGACTGCATGGTTGGCCCTGGCCCTGTGGGCCTTGAGACTTGTTGCCGGAGCCATGTAGGCTGGGGCCCGACGGGCAGCAGATGGCGCCCCATAGCCTACCGTTGCAGAAATTTGGTGAGAACAAGGGAAGTTCTCAGAGACCTGCTGCCACCCAGCTTTATACTTACGGTATGGTCTTAGTGAGGAATGGACGCTGCTCTGGGATTACATGATTAAAGTGTGTCTCCCACACTGGCCTGGTCTCTCCCTAGGGGCATGTGGTCATCCTAATGTCCTCAGGGCCCAAGAGCAGGTGCTCAGTGAGCGTGGAATCAATGCAGGCAAGATGGAAGGGTGGATGAATGCCACACCCGTCCTGGGAGATCCTGGGAGAGAACTGGCCCGGCACGAGGGAGCTGGGAACACTTCAGTCCACATTCGTCCTGTCCTGCCCTCGGGGGAGAGACAGCGGGGGCAGCCACAGGGGCAAAGGCCTAGGAGCCCCAACCAGCTGTGAGCCCCCTGCCGTGAAGCAGTCATGTGGACTTACTTGAATGGGTGCCGAGAGGGACCCCAGAGGGACTTGCTGGGAACTAGGGCCAGGTCTACTCCTCTGCCTTCCCCCATGGAAGAGGGCCAAGGACTCCTCATGGTTGTTTGTCCCTCACCCCTCACAAGCCTGAGTCAATCCAAAGCAACCCGGGAGACACCCGATGGCTTCTAGGGCTACGGTGCCCGATAGAATAGGTACTAGTCACCTGGCTCTTGAGCTCAAAAGGTGGCTAGTCCAAACTGAGATGTGCTATAAATATAAAATACACACTGGATTGCGAGGACTTAGTACAAAAGAATGTAAAATCTCTCATTAGTAATTGTTTTATATGAATTACATGTTTAAGTGGTTGTATTTGGATCTACTAGGTTAGATAAAATTATTAAAGTTCCATTTTACGTGTTTATTTTTACTCTTAAAACCTGCAGCTACCGACTTACATGTGTGATCGCACCTGATGTCTACCGAACACTGCTGCTTTAGACCCACAGGTGTCTCGACCTCTCCGGCCCCACGGGTCACAGCCGGGTCAGCTTTCAGGTGTGGGTCTGGCAGCAGGGCGCCTGCCTCACTCTTCTGGACCAAGGTGGCCAAGTGCGCGTGGCGTGGTGCTGGCGGAGGGAGGACCAAGAGGCTGGGGTGCTGGGGTGCGAGCCCAGGGCAGCTGGCCCCTGTGACAGGTGGGCTGGCCAATCCGGAGCCCCAGGTTCCCTGCCCATGCCTTCCGCATTGTGGTCGCAGAACCTTGGATCTGGAGGTAGCCTTGGGGGCTACCGCCTATTGCAGTGACAAAACGGGGCAATTCTCGATGGCAAACAACTAAGTCGGTGGCTCCAGAAGCTAGGTTCCTTGAGTCCCAATTCCACCCTCTTCCCAAACTGCCCGCCTGGGGCTCTCAGAGGGGGTTCAAGACCCCTTCCTACTCCGCATAGTTTGATACATCTTTGCACATGCCCAAGCTGTTTCAGGAATGCTTGTTGGCCTTTCCTTCCATCCAGCTGCCCTTGACCGAGCAACCGTTTATTCTTCAGGTCTCCGTTGCCTGGAAGCTCTGGGATGGCAGGATCCTGGTGACGTTTGGTATACAACCCAGCACGCTGGCAGGATGAGGTATATGGCCGAGATTCATTGGTGAATGGATGAATGAATGGTCTCCATTCCTTAAGGAAACCCATCCTGAATGCCTCCCATCCCCAAACCAGCCTAGGCCTCCATAACTCCCTGTCCCCTCATCATCTGAGTCCCTGCTGGACAGTGAGCTGCGGGGCAGGGATGGTGGCTACACTTACCTAACAGCTTCCAGAGCCCAGCACTGAGCAGGCGCTCAGGCAATTGGGAATGAAAAACAAACCCGGGCCAGCACCTTCCCTGATGGAGGGACAGATGCCCAAGGTTGTCCGCAAACCTTCCCACTGTCCCAGGAGGGTGGCTCACGGCGGGGTGGGCCGAGCGCAGCACTCCTGCTGGTGATGCGGAACCCCTCCTCTCATCACAGCTGTGGCTCTGGGCACCTCCCTCATCCGCTCTGAATCCTGGTGGATGCGGACAGCGAGGAGCAAACAAAATGCTGCCCCCGAGCACAGCCCCCAGTGCCTTCTGGGCACTGACAAGGAGCATCGCTAGAGGACTCCTCTGCAGGAAGCACGAGGTCCCGCGGGACACGCAGAGAGCCCTCGCTGGTTCTCCAGGCCTCCTGCTGGCTGTGGGGTGTGGACCCTCTCCCCCCGCCCAGTGCAACAGAGCCTCACACCACAGCCGGCACGGAAAACATTGCTTTATTCACTGCGTTTGCCAACACACGAGGAGTGCAAAGGGCTCCTTGAGACACAGGCCCTGGTGGGGGCCGGGGTCCGGAAACCCCCATGAGTGAGCAGGACAGGATGGGAGGTGGGAGCTACGCGGCAGCGGCAACACAGAATCATGCAGGGCGCGCGGGCTCCGGCCGCAGCAAGGCGGCCGTACATTCTATTGCTCGTTAAGGGGAGCGAACGTGGACAATGTACAAAAAGGAGAAATAGGTCTTTGCGTTAATGAAAAATACATTTTTTCTCTACAAAGGAATCTTTTCTAATACAAGAAAATAAATATTGCAACATAAGCCAAAAATAATTTAAAATTGCTCTTTTCAATATATTTTCAGTATTTCTCTTGTATATTAACAAATGGCACATCACTTTCTTTGAAACAAGGACAGAAGGTGTCGCCTCCTGTGACATTCATATCATCCCCCCACCCCAAGTCGTTTGTGGAGCACAGAGTGTTGGTGCGTCTGAGGGACAAGGTGGCAGGAAGTGCCTTAAAGAACGGACTCCAGCCCTGGCTCCTTGGCCAATGTGGCCAGCTGGGCCAGGGGAGTGGGGAGTGGCCTCCCCCAGGGCCTTGCTACAGGCATCCAGACCATTCTGCAGAGCTCCGGGAATGGGCAGAGGCTGGCCACATCTGGCAGTGAGCAAGGAAATGCCCAGTCCAGCTGCCGCCAAGGTCTGTTAGTAGTGGGCAGTTGATTCCCTAGAAATTGCCCCAGCCAGGCCCACAATGTGCCCATACACAACACACAGACATGCATGCGCAAGGACACAGGGGATGCACCCTGGCCCAGGCGCACACACCTACAGTCCGACACCCACGTCTGGAACCTCGGTGGCTTCTCGAAGGAAATCGAGACCCTGACATTACAAACGCTCACACACTGTCACAAAGTCAGAGAGCTCATTTAATAAAATAAAGCCTTCTACCTTTCTTCTCCTTACTCACGTTAAAATACATTTATGATCCATAAAAATACTTTCCATGCACCGTATCCTTTTCTTGCTGTGATGAGGGGGAGGGAGGAGCTGTGCAGCCAGGACTGGGGGAATGGGGAATGACAGAATGAGTAACAGAGCAGCTTCTCCCTCCCAGAAGAGGGCCAGTGAGTGGGGGCAAGATGTGGTCAAGCAGGAGCTCTGCCTCAGCCTCGGGCCTGCAAAAGGCCTCCTGCCTTCTTCCCTGTTTCCAACCTCAACGCCAGGGGTGGCAAAGCTGTCTACACGGTGGGCAGTAGACCAGAGAGGGAAGGGGCTGTGGCTAATGGAGGAAATGACAGTGGTGGGGACCAGCATCCCTGACCTCTGTGTAGCCTTGCGGGGCGTCCCAGAGGTGGACAGCTGCCCGGCAAGAACAGCCCTAGGGCTGGCCTGGGAGTGAAGGCCCCCCCACATCCCTCACCAGCTGGCTGAACAGATCCCTGGGCCCTATGCAGGACGCAGCCCCAGGGAGAGTCCACTCCAAAGCCAAGAGCCAACCAGAAAAGAATCCAGAGGCCAACTTGGGCAGAGGCTCCCTGAAGAGAGCTGGCTGCCCAGCCTGGCCGACCCGGACCAGACCCTGGCCAGCCAGGCTGCATTCTCTCCTGCCCCCGGGGAGCCCAGACTCTGCCTCGGGACGCACGAAGGGGTGAGGGGGTAACGGCTGAGTCTATTGGGCCTGAGCCATTCCCGGCACCCCACCCCCACCCCCAGCAGAGTCGGTTGCTCTTTAAGCTCGTCCCCTGGCTTCCTGCGAGGTCAGACTGGGCAATCCAGCACAGACAAGATTGTGACCCAAAGCACGGGGAAGGAAGGAGGACTGTTCAAAGGCAGTAAACAGAGAACGGGGGTTGGGCCGCTGGTGCGGACGCTGTGCTGGCCGTGACTCCCAAGGAGGCAGGCGGACTGAACTCTCCACGGTGCCTTGTGCCATCCCAATGCCCGGAATCCTGGAAGCCCACCCTGAGTCCACTCCACCCAGACCGATTTGCCCAATCTTCTGAACGGAGTCCTGTCTTTGCTTCCTGTTTTGCTAAAATTCACACGAAACTGAGTGTCGATGACAATGCCACTGTCGTACCTTGAAAGTTCTGCAGTCGGGGGGTGGGTGGTCACGTTGCTCCCCATCCCGCTGATCTGCGTTGTGTATTTATGTTGGGGGGAACCACATGGTGAAGACTTTTGCCATGCTGGTTTTGCGGTCGGTATTCTACCCCCCCACCCCCGGTTGAGTCTCAGAGTTTGGGAAAGCTCACAGTGGGCCCAGCCCAGGATCTGAAATCCAGTGCTGGTTCCCGCTTCCCGATTCTAACAGTTCAGCAGCAGACCACCCTCTTCCAAGAGCTTGGGCTCGCCTCCTTGGGTGTGTGCAATGAACATGTCTCTACGCTTTGTTGCTAAAGAACTCCATTAAAAAAAAAAAAAAGTCCAAGTGACAAGTTGTCAGGTCCAGGCTGTGCTGTATTATGGTCAAAATATTCTTTGGCATCCATAGAATGATTCGACTGATTCATTGGACTTTTGCAAGGTTCTTGTTGGAGAAGTTCTGGCTTCACCAGTGGCGGAAGTGACCCAGGAGTAATTCATGAAAGAAAAAAAACCATGTTTTCACTGAATTCCTTTTGTGTTTGTTCCCTGAGCTATCACCCTGGGGCCACTCCACTGAAACTCTTCAGAGCAACTACGTGGGACCGAGAGGGAGGGACGGAAAAGGCGGCAGGTGGGTCGGTGGTGGGGAGGGAGGGCATAGCCAGGAGAGGGGGTAACGGCTCACGGGGACAGAGGAACCAGGAACACCCAGCAAGACTTGAAACCTGCCCCAGGCCCCGGGATCCCACTGCTTGTTGGAAGGAGGAGTTTCCAAAAGGAAACCGAGGAAGAAGCTCGTCTCTTAGCAGGACTGGAAAACTTGGAAAGGCAAACGGTCTGGTCTGGTCAGGTCAGCTGTCTGGGAGTGACCAGACTTCGGCCGAGACTGGCCCCGAAGGAAGGAAGGAAGTTGGAGCCCCAGAGCAATTCTCTAAGTGGGTGAGTCTGAGCCCCACGCCCCTGTCTGGGCACTGGCCCTCCCTTGCAGCTCCCACCGGCACTGGCGGCTGGCTGTTTGGGAGTCCCCTGAGTAAATGGCACAGCTCAGGAAGGATTCTAGGAACCCTTTCTCAGAGCCGCCGGGCTGGGCACTGGCAGGGGTGGAGCAGCAAGGGAGTGGGGGGTCCCGGGGTGGGCGGGCGGGCCTCAGATGATGTGGGTTGATCAGGAACAGCTGTGGTTCCCCTGGAACCAGCGGGCCCTCTGCGCCCCCTCAGTGCTTTCTTGTATAAGCTCGTTGTGCTTGTGACAGTGAGTAGACTCTGGCTGGGTATCACTTATCATACTTCCTTGGGGATCAGTGGAGTGCAGCAGGACCCCCCAAATGGACCCCAATGGGATTTGGGGGCAAGGCGGGGCAGGCCCCGGGCTGGCCCATCTGCCATGAAATAATGCCCATACGACGGTCTGTGTCACCCAGTGGCAGCGGGCTGGAGTCCTGAGCTCTTCTTCACCTTGCCTACATCTAGCCAGGAGTTCAGCGACGCTGCGCGGGCCAGGGCAGGGCACTGCCCAGGCAGGGATGGTGCACAGGACCTGCGACGGTCCCTGCGGCCAGAGCCGTGGAAGGAATCCTACTGTCCTAGGCCAGCACAGAGAAAAGACAACAGTGTGGAATTCAAAACTCTCTCTATATTAAAAATAAAACCACAACAGAGTGGCAGTCTCAAGGGTCTGAGACACTCAGCAGAGATTGAAAATGGCAGTTGTGACTGGGCTGAGGCCTCACGGGAGGACCAGGGCAGGGCCTGGGACGGGGTAGGGGGTGACTTAGGAGGCCAGCACCCCCATGCGGACCACCTCCTCAGCCCCTGCTTCCCGGGGAGCCCGCTGCACCCCACTGTCCTCAGCTTCCACATCTGAGTCGCTCATCTCCCCATCAGAGAAGTAACCATCGGTCTCAGTGTCAAAGTGTAGGCTGACCTTGGGCCTCTCGGCCACAGCAGAGGGCGGTCCTGTCCCAGCATCAGGCCTGGCACCTGGCGATCTCCGGGTTCCCTTGTTTTCGCGGGGCAGCCGGAGCCGGCCCAAGGGCTTGGGGCTCGCTGTAGGGCCAGGCACTTGGACATTCGAGTCGGCAGCCATTGGGGCTGCCTCGTCCGGGACCTCGGGGGCCAGAGGAGGGGGGCTCTCGGGGGCTGCCGGGATGGGACAGTCCCCAGCTGCAGGGCTAGACGGCAGGTGGGAAGGCGTTCGCCGCGTTGGTTTCCGGGCCACTGGCCCCTGCCCCCCCTTGCCGCTGCCTGCATCCTGGCCCCAGGGCTTCTTGGGGGATCTGTCTGGAGTCGTCCGTGAGCCAGGCCCATCCTGTGGTGGCTTCTTCTTGGCAGGCAGGCGGGTGCGGCCCCGGGCCTTCCTGGCAGGGTCCCCGGGTCGCAGCGAGGGGTCCCGCATGAAGCTCAGCAGCGTCTCCTCGTCTTGCAACAGCTCCTCTGACAGCAGCCCCGGAGCGGGGTCTTCGCGGTGCCCGTTGTTCAGTGACCACTCACTCATGGCCATGTTCTCTGCTGTGATCTGCACTGACTGAGCCAGCCAGCTGTTGAAGAAGGTGCCATCAATGGGGAAGGAGGTGGACAGGCCTGGCCGAGGGGAGAGAAGACGCAATTGAGATGCTCGCAGGTGTGGGTCTCACCCTCTCTCAGGAAGCCCTCTCAGACCCTCCCCAGCAGGCCACGGTGCACCTCCCTCCCTCCCTCCCTCTGTGCCAGACCCCACGGAGCCATCTTGATTTGCTGATCCCTCCCGCCAACACCACCGAAGAGGGGGGTCCACACCGTATTCCCCTTTTCCCCAGATCCACCTACTCCCAGAACTAGTTTCATGATTTGTGGTGCAGAATGCAAAGTGAAAATGTGGGCTCCCTGTTCAAAAATTATTAAGATGTCTCAAGGCAACAAAGTAGAACACTAAACCAAGCAAGAGCCCTTTGAGATGGCACAAGTACACACTCGTGAGGCCAGCTCTGCCCATCACCCCCTTCCCGGCGATGCAGGGGATGGAGGAATGAAAGGCCTCCTCACGCCATCAGGGGGCACTGGGTTTTTATAAGCGCTACTTCCAAAGCAGAGAAGCTGGATCAGTGGGTCAGGTGTGAACAGGGTAGTGAAGGACTTCTAGGTAGAAATTCCCTCTTGGGGGCCTGGGCCAGCAGGTGATCCTGGGCTTTTCTTTTGATACCCAAGTGGTCCCCTTCTTGAGACTGATGGAAATACAAGATAACCTGAGGCTTCCTTGCTGGAGGTGAGGTCTGGAGCATGCCACAGTCATCCCTGAGAAGTGTTCTAGGGGAAGCATGTGACACCTTGGGAGACAGAGCCCAAAGCCAGGGGACCCCCAAGGGCTGTTCTGCTTAATGCAGCAGCAGTAACGATTCTGTGAGTGAGGATGGGCTGGGCCAGTCCTGTGGCCACTCCTTTGGGTCTCTCGGGGTGGCTCCAGGAAGGCTCCCTGGTGCTGAAGGGAGGGCTCGCTGGAGAAATTCCAGCAGGGCGGGACCAGGACGGAGAATTCCGGCAGACCCTTATCTCCCAGCAGAGGGCTTCCTTCTGGAAGGGCCTAGATGGCCTACAGGTCCCTTGAGGGCCTCCAGAAAAATCTGGCATCCAGGACTCTGGCTAGGGGAATGTGCGTGCAGGCTCCTGAGCCCCTGGCCCAGTCTCCAGGTCTAGACAAGGGGAATTTCTTGGGATGCAGAGAGGACTCTGAGACCCTACCTTGTTTCCTTTATGGCTAAAAGGTGTGAGCACCTGGGCATGGAAGGGCTTGCTTAGCCCTTTGGGCTTCCTACTCTGTGCAATGGAGGTACTGGTATAGACCCTGCTGGCCTTAGGTTGGGGGCGGCAAATGGAGCGATGGTGTGATCCTGGCCATGTCTGCCAGGTCAGTGTGGCCACTCACTCACCCAGCTGCCCCAGGACTGAGTCGGGCCCCGCCTTCACTTTCTCCTTCTTCTCGGGGCTGCCCTTCGGGCCCTCGCGGCCTTTCCTTGTTGAGTCGCTCTTCTTGCCCTTTGCTCTCCTCCCAGACCCCTCTGTGCCAGGGAAGAGAGAGCAGGAGGGAGGTGGTTACGCCGAGCGGCTCAGCCAAAACCAAGATCACTGCCGACCAGCCTAAGAGTCCTCGCTCACCTGCACCTCACCTTCCAGGTCACCTTGCCCTGCTGACGGGCCCCAGGCTCAGAGCCACGGGCGGCTGGGTAACTGGGGCTCCTGTGAGTCAGGGACAGCTGGTGGGGAAGGGGGGGGTCACTGTCTACTGCTGCCCTTGAGTGGCTTGGGGAGGGCAGAGGGCCACGAAGAGGGTGAAGGACACCCTGTAGGACCTGGAATGCAGGCTGAGCTACATGCCTATAGATATGGAGGGAATCCTGGTGGGTGGGGAGGGTGGCGGAGGTGAGTGGCCAGCACAGGGCCTTCCATGCCAGGCTGAGGAGCCAGGCAGGAGGAGGTGGAGAACACCCTGAGGAGTCGAGAGACATGGGTTCCAGTCAGGCCCTTGAGCAAGTCTCCTGCCTGGTCTCCTGATCTGTTCTTGAGGTCACGCCGTAGACGGCAGACTTGGGGTGCATACCGGGCCCTCATACCCTTTTGGTCCCTGACCATACAGGTCTAGGGAGCCCCCGAGAACGCTGGAGCAGGGGAGGACATCTGCAGGGAGAGGCCCAGCTGCCAGAAATCTCCTAGCTTTTCAGCCAGAGGCTGGCGTGCTTCCCAGACAAAGCTTTACGAGAAGGCTGAGGGATATGCAGTCGCCCCGGCTCTGCCGCTAATCCCCGGCGCAACCTCAGGCCGGGCCTCAGGAGCCTCATCTCTGACGTGGGACCTGTGCCCACATACTTCGGAGGGACACTTCGAAGTTTCCCCCGCTGCCCTCAGGAAAGTCTGAGCTCTTTGAGGCCATAAAACCTTGCGTGTCCGACCCCATCAACCCCCAAACCTCATTTGAGACAACCTCCTTTCGCCCCACTGGCTGCTAGGCCAGCCTCCTTCCAGTTTCTCTAAAAAGACAGGCTCTGGCTTCTAGGATTCCGAACTGTCCTGCCCCCGACCTGGTTTAGCTCACAGCATAAATGTCACTGCCATGGGAAGCCTTCTCCAGCCCTGTGGCCACACAGACCTCGACAATCTGCTGGTGGCCACGTCCTGTCCCAGGGGCCGAATGTCACAACCCCGAGGGCTCAGCACAGGCAAACCAGTCCCCCCTCCAAATGGCCTGCTCTGAACAAAGGGCTGCCTGTTGCTGCCACTTAGGTTGAAGAGCTGCAAAAGTCCCCATGCTCCACATGGGGATCGGGCCCTGGCTCTTGACCAGGTTTCTGGAATCCTGTACCTGAGACTACTACACGCCTTGCCACTTTCTGTCGCCCTGATGGTGGGGCTCTCCTGCAGCCGGACGTGCGGCCACAGTGAGGTCCCAGGGAGCCCGATGTGTTTCCAGAATCACCACTGCTGCAAAGCCATCTCTGATACTCTGTCCCTGCACTGGTGCTGACCACAGCCCCTTGGGCACCCTCTCCTTCATCGTTCCAGATGGTGAGCTCCACAAGGACAGGAACTCTATCCATTCAGTCCATGGCAGTGTGCCCCGTGGTGCCCGGCACAGAGCCTGGCATGCTGTCTACACTGTTAATGCTTGCTGCAAAAACCAACAAATAAGAGGGAGCCTGGAACGCTCGGGTGGCCAGGAAGCTGCCAGTCATGGGGAGGCATGGTAAGCTCTGACCTCTGCGTGGACACGACCCGGCCTGAACCAACACCTGTATTGGGTAGGGCTGGTTTCTTAGGACAGAGTAGGTCGTGATCCCAGCCGCTCAGTCCTTCGTTCTGGGGGTGGCCCAGCAGCTCCAGTTCCTCTCCACTCCAGCCCCAGCCTGACCTGGAGGCTGAACTGGCTGTGGCAGCTCCTGGCTCAAAATCTCTCTCCATCCAGCTACGTGTCACCCAACACAAGAGCGCCATTTTTTGAGTGAAGCAGTGCCCTCCTTAACATGCACCCACTCTGGGAAGGGCCTGGTGTTGGGCAGTATCCACACAAGCAACAGACAAGAGCCATGTTGAAGCTTCTTTGCCCTTGATATCCAGATCTGTTAAGTGCATGTGACATCAAGAGTTTAAGAAAACAGAGAAAAAAGCTGCTGGTACAGCATCTAAATTCTCAGTTGAGGTCAGAGGGAAAGAACACACAGGTCCTCTTCCCTCTCTGGGGCAGCTGCCTGGTTCAGGATCCACATGGAGGCACATGGGTTCTGGGAAGCTCACCAGCTTCCGGCCCTTCCCGCCCCAACACCAGCCTAGAGCCACTGTTCCCATACCATCCACTCCTGAACCACGATGGCCCTGCAACTACGTAGGTGTTCCCAGTGGACCAGAAAGCTCCCTCAGGACAGGCCCGATGCCCACATTCCTATCCCTGGCTCCTTGTCAGCCAACACACAACTAGGGCCCCGGGAATCCCATCTTGGTCTACTAGTGGGTTACGAAGGGTCCGTGTACCGGCCAGTGGCCCCTGGCTCCGTGCACATGCCCTCACCAGGCCCTAAACACACCCCCTCCTTGGGCCCCGGCCCCTTGACAGCATGCACACTGAGCGGGGGCTGGTGATGCACAGGGAAGGTGCCTACCTCGACACAGGTCCTGTTCAATCAGTTTCATCTGCAGGTGGAATATCTGCTCCTGCAGTTTGCAGATGGCGTGCTTCGTTCTCTCGCGCCTTGTCACCATGTAGCACAGATTTCTAACCTGAGGAGACGAAGGAGAGGTATTCCACTTTATTCATGGGCGGTCACCCCCTGACCTCCCAGCTCCGGGGGGCCACCACTGCCTAACCTGCCAAGGACATCTGGGAATCAATTCCCAAGCCCCACCCAAGTGAGTCCTCAGCCCAGAGCCACAGTTCTCCGGTCCAAAACACAGGCCAAGCACAGCCTTGATCCTGCAGCCCCCACTGAACCAGAGTGGGCAGGGAGAGCGTCTGGTGAGCTCAGGCTGGTGACTCCACCCGCCTCCTCTTGGCCTTCACTGCCGGGCCCAGTCTGCCATGCTGCCCCTCCAGGCCCTAACAGTGTGGCTGCCCTCCCCTACATACACAGTGCCCCCAGGTCACTGGGGCCTGGCAAGGTCACCAAGTCCATCCCTCTGCCTCCTGTCCAAGGTCTCTTTTTCAAAGACATTCCTCAGCCATAAGCACCATGGCAAACCCAACTCCTGTCCTGAGACACAAATGGCCATGGGACACAGAACAGGGAGGCCTCCAACAAAACAGCTTCTGACCCAGCCGGGTCCTGCTAGGGCCGAGCCCTGTCCACTTGCTGCACTAGGACCCGAGCCAAGCCCACACCTACTCTGGCCAAGGCCCCTAGTCCACATGGCTATGTCCCTATAGGAGACAGAAGTCCGCAGGGGGAAGGGCAGGGGCCTCCCTGACTCCTTTCGGTCAGCTAGGAAGAGTGTCTAGTGCCTGGGAGACAGCTTGCTTAGCTCATGGGGACACAGACCCACTCTGTCGCTCTTCCAGAAGCACCTGAAACCCGGGCCACGTTCTCCCTGTCCCCCTTGCACCTTTCCCCAGCCATCCCTTCACCGCTGCTCTCAGGATGCAGCACACTTCTGGGGCCAAGACCAGGCCTCCCCCCTCAAGACATTTCCTTGTTCTGGCATCGTCTTCAGCTCAGGCTGGAGCCTCAAAGCAGGGACAGCTGGCCAGAAGCTGTGAGCTGGAAATCTGGGTCCCACCAGGCTAGTCCCTGTCTGCAGCTGGGTTCTGCCTTCAAAGCCGAGTTCAGGCTTCATGTCCTTAAGCTGCCTAGGGGAGACCAATGGGTTCCAAAGCCCCTGCCTATTGTCATGACCTCCCTTTTTCCTGACCTGGGGGGTAGCTGTGATCACACCTCTCTGCAGACATGGGCATCCTCCCCTTCCTTCCTGAGCCTAGTAGTCAAAGGGATCTCAGAATGCCAGGCTCTGCAGGAACTCTAAGCACACACCACACTCCCGTGTGCACCAGCCTAGACCATGGACACAGGCCATCCGAGGCCCACACCTCCCTAAGGGGCAGCTGCCTGGCCCAGCCTAAGAGCCCTTGCTTCCTCTCAAATCCTGGACTTCCTCAGGACCTCCTCGCAACCACACATCCCTGAACACCAGCTGTGGCTCTGGGAACTCATGTGGTGTTGGGCCCTGGGTTCAGTGGCATGCGGTGCCATCGGGGAGATCCCTTTCTTCTGAGGGCTTCTTGCGTAGCAGGGCAGAGGGATGCAGGACCAGGCAGCCCTGACCCACACTTGGGGTGGTGAGAAGGCTTCCTGCACAGAGGGGCAGCCAGGCCGAGTGGGAGAGGCAGAGCGAGGCCTTGTGGCTTGTGTGCCAGGCTTGGCCTGACTGAGCCAGGCCGAGGCGATCTGGGGAGGGATTTTGCTGGGGGAGGGGCAGGATGGGGTGTAAGTGCTGAGACCCTGGAGTCACCCTTCAGGACCGAGCTCCTCCTCACTCGCCTCCAGAGCCAGTCCCTCAGCATGCCCCATCAGTCCCTGCTGAACGTACATCGTTCCTACCAGCTCCCTCCACTTCTAGTCACATCGGCTCCACCCAGACAGGCAGGCATCCTGACCCCTCTGCTATCTCAGACAGTCTTCTTGAAATGTAAATCCCCCTGCCCTTAACACCTCTGCTGCTTTCCCTACTGGGATGAACAGTGCCCCCCACCAAATTGCACGTCCACATGGAACCTCAGATATAATCAGTTAAGATGAGGTCATACCAGATATGAATGAGCCCAAATCCAATGACTGGTATCCCTATAAAAGGCCACGTGAAGACATATAGGAAGAATGCCACATGACAACAGAGGCAGAGATGGCATCAGGGGTCTACAAGTCAAGAAATGTTAAGCATTGCTGCGAATCAGAAGCCAGAAGAGAGGCCTGGAACAGACACTCCCTCAGAGCCTTCAGACAGAATCAACCTTGCCAACACCTTGATCCTGGATTTGTAGCCTCTAGCACTGTAAGAAAACACTTTTCTGTTGTTTAAGACTTGGAGTTTATAATGCTTTGTTACAGAAGGTCTAGGAAACGAACACAGCTTCCTTCCTATGACACTTAAAAAAAAAAAAAAAGATCAGAGCCAAGTCCAAAGCCTTGCCCAATCTGACCTCCCACTGGCACCTCACAGCCCGTGTCTCACAGCCCTCCAGGCTCCGGCTACTCTGCCCTCCAGTCCTGTCCTGTGTCCAACCTATGTCTGCCTTGGGGCCTTGGTATATATTTAAAGCTCTTCCCAAGGCTGGACCTTGTCCTTTAGGTCTTGGCTCAAGTGTCACCTCCCAAAGGCCTTCCCTGTCCACTGCATCTAAGCGGCCCGACGTTATTCTCCCTGCACCCTAGTCCGCTTCCCTCCTGGCAGTCACGTGGCCTCGTGTACACAGGGATGGCTGGGATGAAGAGAGGTAGACAGATTCAGGGATACCCTGGAGGCCTCAAAGCAAACCAGTCAACACGGTCCAGCCTGAAAAACAGATCAGTCGAGGTCTGGCTTTTAAAAAAATTTCCCAAACATGTCATTCTCAGACTTAACTCTTAACACTAACCTCGAAAGATGACCTGAGGCTCAGGGTTGCAAATGTCCCTCTCGAAGAAACCAATACTTAATCACTTCCTATTAAAATACAGACTTTTTTTGGTCTTTTATCTGAAACTTTACAAAAAGGCAAACCCAAATGAATTACTGGCATCAAGATCCCTTGGGTAGCTGGTTAAAACCACGGATTCCCAGGGCGCCTGGGTGGCTCAGTCGGTTAAGCATCTACCTTCAGCTCAGGTCGTGATCCCGGGGTCCTGCAATTGAGCCCCATGTCAGGCTCCCTGCTCAGCTGGGAGCCTGCTTCTCCCTCTCTCTCTCTCTCTCTCTCTCTCTCTCTCTCTGCCTGCCGCTCTCCCTGCTTGTGCTGTCTCTCTCTCTCTGTCAAGTGGATAAATAAAATCTTTAAAAACAAACAAAACCCCACAGACTCCCAGCGGCGAGCCGTGGATCCCAAGGGCCCCAGCTTGATCTCAGCTCAGGTGTTGGTCTCAGGGTCGTGAGTTCAAGCCCCGCGTCAGGCTCCGTGCTGGGTGTGGAGCCTACTTTAAAACCAACCAACAAAAGACCTACACAGATTCCCAGGCTTGGGAGAACAGCAAAGTCTCTGGGGGTTGGGTCCTCAAATATACATTTAATCTGAGAATTACTGCTCTCGGCCAGGGGTCTCCAAAGTGAGTTGCATAGGCTACTGAGTTAGTTCATCGCAGTATAGGAAAAAGACATTACGATATCTACCGGTGCGTGTATGTAGTTTTATCTTAAGATTTTATTTTTAAGTGACCTCCACCCCCAACGTGGGGCTCGAACTCACAACCCCGAGATCAAGAGTCACATGCTCTACCGACTGAGCCAGCCAGGCACCCCTCTACTGGCTTATTTTTTGATCCTGTTAGAAATTCTGATTGTCTGTTTCATAATATGCAGTGACAGATATGAACGCGAGATGAAAAATACAATATACTGCAGGTAAATGCTCAATTTTTCTCCTGATAAGGTACACTACACAATGGGTGGTATCGGAGGCTCTTGCTATGGAAGACAGGAATGCTTCTTCCTTTGAGAATCCCAACAATGCCAACATACTGTGGTTGGTACACTGGTCAGGATGTCACCCCATGCTCCCCCCGTCACCCTGGAATCATCAACTAATTCTCTAATTTCTCTCAAGACTGTTGGTTCAAAAAAAAAAAGACTGTTGGTTCCATAGTCACGTGTTTCTAAATGTTGTAGCATTCCTCTTCTGTGACGGCTTTTGGGGACCGAATATTGATACCACCGTAGAAACTCATCCAGCCTATCAGGTTTCTTATGCTGTCGTTATTGTTTTTTTCTGATTATAAACATAAAAAGTTCTCTTAAAAAAAATCGGAGGGCGGGGCACCTGGGTGGCTCAGCTGGTTAAGCATCTGCCTTCAGCTCAGGTCATGATCCCAGGGTCCTGGGATCGAGCCCCATGTGAGGCTCCCTGCTCAGCGGGGAGTCTGTTCTCCCTCTGCCCTTGCCCCCACTACCTGTTCTCTCTCTTAAATAAATAAATAAATAAAAATCTTTAAAAAAAAAATTGGGAGTGAAAAAAAATGAATCAAGTAGCAAAGTCCCCCCAAACTGGGGATTGGTCACAAAAGCAGACTTTCTGTTTTGATGACGTTGTTCTGGTATCAGTAAGTTTTACAGCGTGAATCTGAATGGGGGTGAGGAGAGCAGAGGGGCAGGTTGGGCTCCCAGCTAGTTATCTTGAGCTAGACTGGACTAGTGTTGAGGCTTCTGTGCAGACTAGGGAGGTTGTGAGGGGAGCAGGCTTGGACCTGGGTGTGCTGGGCATGAGATACTGGAGCTCAGAAGGGAGATGTGGGCTGGACCAGCCTCCTGATGGGGAGCAGAGCCGTGGAGCAGAGTACTGAGAGGTCAGCCCAAGTGTGCTGAACTGATGACCCTGGGGCCAAGGAGTACTCACAGAGGGAGCGGGAGAACTGGGGTACTAAGGGAGGATGTGGTCAGTGTCCACAAGAAACATATTTTAAGACCAAAGGTATGTTTGGGGCACCTGGGTGGCTCAGTTGGTTAAGCGACTGCCTTCGGCTCAGGTCATGATCCTGGAGTCCCGGGATCGAGTCCCACATTGGGCTTCCTGCTCAGCAGGGAGTCTGCTTCTCCCTCTGACCCTCTTCCCTCTCGTGCTCTCTATCTCTCATTCTCTCTCTCTCTGAAGTAAATAAATAAAATCTTTAAAAAAAAAAAAAAAGACCAAAGGTATGTTTGACAGTGGCCACCATGGCTGAGAAAGCTAGAGGATGAAGATGGAGAAGTGGCCACTAGACGTAGGGAGATGGAAGCTGTTGGTGGCCCTGGTGGACGGTTCTGGAATATGGTGGTGGCAGGAGCCTTGCCAGAGTAGGAAGCAAGGAAGAGCAAGCAGCGAGGGAGGACAGGAAAGGAGATAGGGATGGGGGTGGTAGAGGGTCCCAGGACTAGAGGAACATGGGGAGGGAGGATATGTTTTCAGAGATGAGAGAAGGAGACACAGACTCGAATCCTGGAGACTGAGCGGGCCTGAAGGGAAGGATGACTTCCACGCTCATGCAGGGTGCGTGCTGGCGGGAGGGGGACGGGGAGAAAGGGCAGAGAGCCGATACAGAGGGCTCTAGGGCCCCGAAGTTGGAGGGGTCTGGTCTGAGGCACAGGAAGTGAGGTTGAGGGCTGAGAAGGGGGAGCCCTGAGTGAGCTGACGCAGGGGTGCAGACAGGCAGTGGGCTGGGGTGCCCCGAACATCCCAGAACAAGGCTGGCTGACAAGAACCTTGGTGGGGCTTACCTGCTGCTCAGCACAATGGGATTGCTACCGGGTGAGGCTCTACTAGGTACATGGCCTTCACACAAGGGCAAGGGCTCAGGCAGCAAGCCACACGCGGTGGGGCTGAAGAAAACGGGACAGTGAAGGGTGGGGAGCAGGGGGAACGGAGCAGGGAGACAGGAGGCTGTGAGCAAGCAGGGGGATTTGAGGGTGCAGGGTTACTGACGAGGCAGCAGGGTGAGGTGGTGACCAGGTTTCAGTGGGGTGAGGACACGGATGGGTTGGCAATGTCCTAGAGATGGGAGATAGAGGGGTGGACGGGCTGCAGTTCTAGAGGCCAAGGCAGGCTTTGGTGGGAGGCCAACGGGAACGCAATCCAGGCACTGAGGACAGAGGAAATGGGGTATGACCCACTTGACAAGGAAGCGGGTGGGTGGCGAGTGTGGGGGAGGGCAGGCTCTTCTCCATGGGAGAGAATCAGAAATGTGGCCTCGGGGTGATCCCACAGATCTATGCTCAGGGAGGGGTGTGTATGTCTGAGAGCTGCTCCCACCCTCCCCAGCCAGGTCATGCTCTTGAGTAAACTCCGGGTAACCAGATCCAGAGGAACCACAGGCATCGAGCCCCGCGCAGCCCAAGCCTCCAGCACGGTTGCTAGGGGACACCAGCTCGGCGTTGGCAGGCTGCTCATCAGCGCTGCAATTTTTGTGTCAGCTGTGAATAACTCTGGGAGCCGGCGGTGGCCGTGCCTTCCTGAGCAGCCCGCTGGGGCCAAGGCCTGCGGCTGAAATTTTAGGAAAACACATCTTCCAGGCTGACCATGAAATGGGACTTGAGGCTAGTGGCGGCAGCCTGGCCCTGGCTTCTGCTTCTCTCAGCAAAACCCCTGCCTGGCCCCGGAGGACACGGCAGTGAGGGAGGGTGCCCTGTGATTCCTCCCCAGGGCCTTGCCCTGGGCCTGCGCGCTCAGTCCTCCATGGAGCCCCTCTCCAAGCGGTCCACTCAGAGTTGTTAAGAGCCAAGCAGCAACAGTAACCATGACGAAGGGCAGAGGTTGCTGTACTCCCACCTTCGCGGCGACGCCAAGGTCAGTTGGCTCCTTATTCCCATTTTACAGAAAGGAAACTGAAACTCAGAAGGCACAGAGCTGGGAAATGCTGGAACTGGATGCAAACCCAGGCTGCCCAAGGCTTCTGTCTCAACCCCGACCCTGCCTCCCGGATGGATTTGGCCCAAGCTGGCCGGATGCCCAGGCAGAGGCTGGGTCCTTTCGGCCATTGGCACTGGGCCACGGCCGGGCCACCAACAGCCATGGGTCTTTGCAGAAAGCCTCCCCTGTGGCAGACCTCTCAGCCCTGCTCCCTCCTGCAAGCCACCAACTCAGGGCTGTGAAAGGCCCTGAGGCGAGACCCAGAGGGCGTCAGGCTGGCTTCTCCTCTCCTCTGCCTGCCAGGGCCACGCACTCACTGCACTCCCTCGCCTTGCTCTCGGCTCATGCCCGCCAGTCCAGCTCGGGGGCTGCTGGAGGACGAGTGGGCTGGTTCACACCTGACTTTGGAGGGCTCTGTCCCCTTCCCAGAGGCATCTGCATGGCAGCTCTGGCTGCCTGGGAACCTGCTTGCATCCTAGCTTTTGCCCTTGGCTCCCTGCTACAGCTGTACCAGCTGACAGTGAGGTCGAGAGGCTGGGGAGACTGACGAAGGGATGCTTTTGCTCAGAGAGTGTACAGAACAGGAGGTTAAGCCAACAACTCTCCTTATGACAAACCCTGCCCCCCCCACCCCCATTCAGGTCCAAATTCAAGTCAAACCCTAGAAAACACACATTTCCCTAGGACTCCCTGTCATTCATCTTCCCGAGCCCTAGTTTTCTCATCTGCTCATTAAGGCCAGGAGGAACTACTTTGTCTCTTTTTGCAGGATGATGATTAAATAAGTCACCCCACCCCCTGGCCTCCCTACACTGCCTAGCTGGAGCCAGACCAGCACAGACCCTAGGGAGGTCAGACCTGAGGGATCATTTGGGAAAGGAGCAGGAGTAAAAGCAGGGTGTTTGCGCTGGAGATCTGGAGGGTGCAGACTCAGGGTGGCCTGAGGACAACTGTGGAGGCAGCTCTGGTGTCTGAAAGTACTCCATGTTCTCACGTACCTGATGCCACTGCCACGAGACAGGACGCTGGGCTGCCCAGGAAGTGATGGCTACAATGTAGATGGGCCTTGCCCTCTGGCCTGGCTGGAGCCAGGGACATCTGCCGTCCCCACTCTCCACCTCCCCCTTCTGACCTACTGGCAGGCCAGCTGCCAGGCTGTAAGCTCCCTCCCAGGCTGGTGGGGTCATTTCCCCTTGACCGGGGCTCAGAGTAGAGGAGTTCGGGCAAGCTGGGTCCAGATTCAGTGCCTCCACCTTTTGTTCCTCCCAACACAGCACAACACCTGCCAAGCTCTTCTACCCATTTTACAGACTTGCCAACAGAGATGGACCTAAGCCAAGCAGCTGCCTCAGGTCACACAAAGCCCCCTGAACGTGTCCACGCAGGGTTGCCTCCTAACAAGGCCTGGGGTAAGGGCAGGCAAGGGTGTCTGTGCCATGCACAGAGGACACTATGACGTGATCCCATGTGCTCTGGAACCCTGGGACTGAATGCCCCGAAGAGGAGAGGCCAGAACAGCACCTGCGGTTCAGAGACCATCCCGTTTCATCCTTGGGTTGCCTCCAACTTTCGCTAGAGGTAACACAGTGGGAAAGAAGAATCAAGTTCGAGGGCATACCCCACAGAAGGTGGAACCACCTCACCTCTTTTCTGGACGAGTAGGAGGGACTGGAAGCTTTGGGGGGGCCTCCATGGTCCAGGAAAGCAACTCTCATTATCCCTCAACCATCACAGCTCACCCCAAGGCCATGGCATCTCCTCATCTGACTCAGCTCCCAGAACTACCCTCTTGCACCAAGCCAAGATGGCTTGGTCTCCTAGCACACAGCTGGGGGGTTTGGGTCACCCATCCACTGTAGGCCCCGTGATTCCTTCCCCAGGGTGAGTGTCTGGAAGTTGCAGCCACAGAGGAACAGTCCCTGCTTAAAACATTCCGCAGTCTCCACACACATCACGGCCCACCCACTGACCTTTCTCCTTCTACTCCACACAGGCCACTGTGACTCCGGCCCGCCTGTATTGCCTCCACGCCCCTTAACACCGGTCTTCCCTGCCCTGGCCCAGCACACGCTTGTTGGGTTGATTCAACTTGCTGTGATTCCCAGTTCCTCCTCGGCCTCTGACTCCAAGCAGAAGCTCATGTGCTGGGAACAGGCATGGCCCACGGAGGCCACAAATGGGGAGAGAGGCCAGTAGACACTGGAAGCCTGGGTCGTGCCCCAGCTCTGATGCCCTCCAGCCTCAGGACCCTGGCAGGGGCCCCCCACTCTTCAGGCCCACAAAAGAGTAGGGACAAGAGGCGCTCGGAGACCCCAGGGCTAGATGCTTCCCTGTTCTGCACAGTATCAGATACCGCCACCCTGTCAGAGACCGGGAGGCCCTCAGCCCCCGGGCCAGAGCGCACGCGAGGCGGAGAGGCGCCCGGAGGCGGTGGCGGGGGCACTCACCCTCTCCAAGTCCTGCCGCAAGTGTGTGAAGAGCTTGAGGCGGCGGTACAGGACATCCTGCTCCTGCTGGGCTAGGTTGTCCACCTCGTCGGTCTTGGGGGTCAGCAGTGGCTGGTTGGCATTGGCTTTCCTCTTCAGCTTCCAGTACTGGTAGATGAAGTCAACCAGCGCCTCGGCCAGCTCCAGCCGCTCGGCCACCTCGGCCGGCTCCACCAGCTCGTAAAAGTCCTCCTCCAGCTGCTGCAGCCGCTGCTTGCGCACAGTCACCTTCTCCAGGTCCTCGCCGGCAGGGGTCGGCTCTGCGGGGTCGGAAGTGGGCTCCCCCCGAGGGCCCCCGTCACTGTGCTCCTGGCAGAACGACTTGAACTTGACCTCGTCGTTGTCTGCTAAGATAGTCCGCATTTCCAGGCCATGGTCAAAGGCGCACGTGACGTGGAACGCTGTGACGCAGGAAGGCATGGAACACTGGAGGGAAAGGAGGGAAGGGTCAGGCATGAGGGGAGTCCTGCTAGGAGGGAAGAGGTTCCACCGAGAATCGAGGCTGCTGGTGAGACCCGACCCACAATGGTACGGACTGGCAACATCCTGTGGGTATGGAGGGAGCTCTGGGTAAGTGGGAAGGGGGAACTGTGGGGGAGCCTGAAAGGAAATGGGGCTCAGCACCATATACATCCTGGGGAAAACGAGCAGTCAGGAGATTTTGACAACCCTTGGGGATAAGCTGCATTACTGTGTGGGCAAAATGACTCTGCAACAACAGGCATCAAAAGAGGCTGGTGATGGGTCACTGCCTCCCTTCTGCAACGTGATCTAAGATGGGGAGTTGTGCGCCACCTCTATCCTCTAGGAAGAGGGGCTGGAAGGGGACCCCCTTCCTTCTCTTGCCCAGGCAGCTGGGGCCGACTCAGGGCTGGCTCCTCTCTCCCAGCCTTGGATGATGACTGTGGGCAGCTGATAAATGTTTCAGCAATACCCCACCCAACTATTAATCAACATTTAGACTGCACTCACAAGTCATTTTGAAAGTCTTGAGGAAGACAAAGAATGACCCCCCACTTCCCAACCCAAAGACCAGTAGCATCACATCATCGGGGAACCTGCTGATAAAGCAAATTCTCAGCCCATTCCAGATCTACTGAGTCAGGACCTCTGGGGATAGGCCCAGCAATCTGTTTTAACAAGCCCTCCAGGTGCTACTGCCGCACACCAGAATCTGGGAACCACTGCTGTGGACAGACTGCTAGAGCCCTGCCCGGTATGGGCTCAGCTGGAGTAGAAGTGTTTCCTGCCCCTCCCACATGTTATGTCTGATGTCAGAAGTGAGGTCCATGTGTTTATTAACCCCAAAGATAGTCGCTCTTGGGGAAAGCCAGGGCATGGTGGCACGGTGAGCCTTTGCTCCCAGGGCATATACCCTGTGCCTGGAGGGGCTGGGGATGGAAGAATGTCCCTCGGTGGGGGTCCTGAGTCTGGCTACGGTACCAGGCCTCCACGGTGCCTCTGTCTGCAGCACCATGGGGACAGGGGGAGTGGGGTGGCAGCTGCCTGTTTTCCACAGCATCCCAGATGCACCCCTCTCTGTGGCTGAGCCTGGCATGAGTCCCCGGGCAGCCGCAAGGTGAAGGGCCTTGTACCTGGATGCAGGTGCCTGTGCACTCCTTGCAGAGGTTGCAGGACAGAGCCCAGCGGCTGGCTGGGATATGCGAGATCTTGGTGATGGGCTCCATCTTCTCTGGACACCCAATGCTGACCTGGGCAGGAGACAGGGAGCAGCTGCGTCAGACCTCTCCTCCCCCGCTCGCTTCTAGGGATCCCCCAAATGGGAGCTGTCTGCCGAAACCAGGTAGGGGGCACACAGGGCCATGGGAGAGGCCCTGCATCCCAAGACCTTCCTGACTCTCCCAAGCTGACAGGAAGTGAGTGCGTTGGTGTTCGCTCACCTGTGACTAGTTTTGTTTGTGACTGTGTAACAGAGTGTGCATCAGGCCATGTAACTGTGTGTGTGTGTGTCCGCATGCCGTGGTGGTGTGGGCCTTGAGGCAGCGAGGCCTCAGTGTGTGTGTGGGTTAGGTGTGTATGCATGCAGACGCACACACAGATGAGTACATGCAGCATCCCCATGTCTTCTATACCTCACGCCTTCGTTACTAGAACCTTTGGAGTTCTTATTAGAACATGAGTTTATTTAGTTTATGTTTCTGGGCAGCAAGTAAAGGCCCCAAGGCAGCATCTCTTCTCCTCCAGGGCCTGCCTGGCCAGTGGGGATGTGCCTTTGTTCAGCCCTGCCCGTCCCTCCTACGGGGACGAGCCAACAACCATACTTAAGTCTCCTGGGCACACAGCCCACCCCTCAGCCCGAGGATACATCTGCCTCCCCACTGCCCATGCCTGAAAATGGAAGAAGGGCTCCTGTTCAGAGGTCCTAAGCCAAAGGGCCCCCATGGTGGGGCAGGGTCCTTACTGGTTCTGTCTCTGAGGTGCCCAGTCCAGGGAACACCCAGAGGTAGTCCCAGCTTTCAAGAGGCTGCTCTGGGAGCAAGAAACCACTGTCAACGCAACCATGATGACCACAGAAGCCTACAATGGCGGGGGGGGTTCCCTGCAAGAACCTTCAGACTGGAAGCCCATGAAAGGGAGGGGCCCCTGCTGACAGGGCCACCTGGCTTGCTTGCAGGCACAGGCGGCATCGGAGGGGGGCCACGTTCCCAGTTGGGGCACACAGCGGGCCTGGGGCAGAAACTCTGGTGAACGACAGCATTTCCTATTTCAAATAGAACACGATGACCTTCCAGGAGCCCAGCGCCCTGGTGACTTAACTCACAGGGGGTGGGCCTAGCATGTTACCCATGGGCCCCCTCCACGTAGACTCAGACCCAGGCCAACCCCTCCATCCCAGCCACAGCCATGGTAGCAGACCCACCACCCACTTCTAATTAGCTCTCTGCCTGAACGCCTGATTTCCTTTTCAGTCAATGGCTTATTTTTGTTTTAAGCAAGGAGCCTGACGTTGGTTGGAACCACTGCCTGGATTTGGAAGGACCCACAGCATGCTTCCCTCTCTGCTCTGCTGCCTGACTTCTGCTCAGCTCTCAGACTTAACCACCTGGATCCCCCAGGAGCGCAGAATCCCACCTACCCATGGAAACCACCACCTGAGTTCTAGCCAAGACCACAGGCACAGCTCTTTGCGCGTCGCTGCCCCAGTTCTTCTCAGGTGCCACGCGTGAGATATCCCTTTTTATGGGGGTCTGTCACCTTCTTCCCCAGTGCTCTACTCCCTGAGTTCTGGGCTCCATGGAGACCCACTTCCCCAGGGCCGCCCCCTGCCTCAATCTGCCCACCTCAGGAATCCACAGAGCGCAGCTGACGTGCACCCACTTGGTCCCGCTTCTGGTGGGCTTCAAGGCTCCTCCTCGTTTGGGGCAGAGCAGGCACTTTGGCTGGACACCCAGGGCACACGTCCGGCACAGCCAGCTGCCCGTGGGCACCTTGAGGATCCCGTAGCATGCCTGGGGA
Organism: Eumetopias jubatus; assembly: GCF_037043125.1. NCBI lineage: Eukaryota > Metazoa > Chordata > Mammalia > Carnivora > Otariidae > Eumetopias > Eumetopias jubatus. The sequence goes on along the minus strand of NW_028274811.1, from coordinate 28,136,591 downwards.
GAGAGCAGGGCAGTCACCATCGACATCCAGTCAGGAGTCAGCTGCACACAGCCCCGGCCCCAGCCCGAGCGAGGAGCTACAGATCCCCACTGCGAGCAGGCTCTGGCAAGGAGGCCTCCACAGGGATTCTAAGGCAAAGACTCCAGTCCTCTGCCGAAGGGCTCAGCTCTGCCCTCTGTTGGGAGGGAAGTCACTTTGGCCAGAGGTTCCTAATAAGTGCTGGACTTCAGAAGTGTCCATGAACTCCCAGAAGTTGGACACAAATTTGGGTTTGTATGCTGCTTGAGGACAAGGGCCTGAGCGTTTCTTTTTTCACAGGGATTTGTGAAGGAGGCTCCTCCTAGTCATGCCTAAGGCTTATGGACCTACGAGCTACTGGGTATAAGGGATATGAATGAATGAGGGGTCCATGGTCTCTGAGCTCCCCGGAAGCTATTCCAGCAGCAGTGGCTAAGAAGTTGTGTGTGTGCTCAAAGTCAGGGCTAGAGTGGGTCCACTGGGTTCCAGTGAAGTCCTCTGCAAACAACGCCCAGTGATGCCCAAAACCTGGGAGGTTTGGGGCCCAAGATCAAGAGAAGGGGGCATGCCAGGCAATATGCCTGGTAGATAAGATCATTAGTGGTAAATACTTACAGTCTGTACTATACTGTGCTAAGCAAAGAACTCCTAGGAAGTAAGTGAAACCTCCCAACAACTTATTTTTATTTAGAGCTGAGGAAATAGAGGCCCAGAGAGCTTAAGAAATTACCCAGTTTCTTATTGAGTAATTCTTATTCAAACTGTGCCCTGCCGCAGTTTGAAATCAGGCAGCCTGGCTCCAGGCTTTGCTCTCCATCCCGGCATGGTGTGGCCTCTTTCTAAGTTCAGGTCGGAGAGGAGGGGCAGGGGAGCAGGGTGTTCAGCGGGGAGCCTCAGAGGGAAGCCCCCAGGACAAGGATGGAAAGACCACCCAAGGGATATTTACTCAAGTCTGGCGGACAGCGCTGAGCCCTGGGGCACTCGCTCCATTCCCTTCCTCCTCCCTTGCCCTGCTTCTCAGGGGCCTGTGGCCGCACGGCTGGGGCCTTCCTATAGCCGGGATGACCAGCAGCCAGCAGCAGCCTGGCAGGGCAGCAGGTGAGGGTGGGGTGGGGCTGCGGGGCCGCCCACCTGGTGCACGCAGACGTTGCATTTGTCACAGAAGACCATCTCATTGCCATCTTCACCCTCGGGAGAGCGACACACATCACAGACGACGTCCTCATCATACTCGATGCCCAAGCCCTCCTGAGTCTCGATGGCCCGTACCATATTCTGGTGGCACAGGGTCTCTAGCTCCTCCAGCACACGCTCCAGTGTCAGCTCGTCTAGCTCGGGCCTCTCTGCGAGGACAGCAGGGGAGAGTGTTAGGAGCCTGGCTTGTCAGGACAGGTGTATGGCGGGGGCGGTCTCCACTCACGCACCGTGTGACCTGGGAAAATGCACCCACGGTCATGGGCCTCAGCGCCATCATCTGGAAACAGGATGGGCTGGACCGTTCAATCTCAGAGACCCCTGGGGGCTGGTCCCGGGGCTCTGACTTTAGATGGCCTGCTTATGACCACACACGTGTGTACATGCAGATAACATGATAGGATCTCTGGGATGCAGCTGTATGCACGGGGAATTCACTGCCTGAGCTGCGTGTATGGGGTGTGGGGGACCTTCCTAGGACATGTTGATGGGCTCCAGCCAGGAGGACCCTGCTAACTGACCCCGCACCCCATTTGTCATCCTAACTTCACTTATGTGTTCACCTATTCTTCGTGTAATACTCAGGCTTACTAACAATATCCTCAAGAACTCTGCAAATGACAGGTTATTGTTGCCCCGACCTGATAGCTACAGAACATGAGGCACAGAGACATCAAAGAAGTTCTCTGATCAGTAGTGCAGTAGGGACTTTGTCTCATACCCATGCGGTGCCAAAGCCTCGTCGCGGCCACTGCCCTTCTGAGGGTGAGGATGCTGGCATTTGGAAGAAAACCCTGCCTGGCCTGCCCCCATCCCACTCTCAGCCTGGCAGGTCACCTACCCATCTCCTTGAGCTCCGAGTTGATGAGCTCCAGCCAGTAGGCATCAATCTCGTCCAGGTCATAGCGGCTGCCCCCAGGCCAATCGGGCTGGGAGCCCTCACCAAGTTCAGAGCTGCTAGGGGACACCTGGGTAGGGGGGCCTTCCAGCGGTGGGAGGATCCTAGGAAATCAAGAGAGAGTATCATGAGGGGAGGGACCCTCAGCCTGCCACCTTCACTGGGTCTGGGGGCCACCAGTGAGCTGGCCAGCTCAGCTGAGGAGCTGGTGGGCAAGTGAGATGTGAGACTTTGAGGTCACCTCCTTACACTACCTCGTCCTGCCTGCCCACCCTGCAGAGACTCAAAGGACTATGGGAGAGGAGACCAAAGGGCAGAATGTGGGTTGGGGGTGGGTGCTGACCCATTATCCTACACATCCCATAAACATCCATCCTGCCCAGAGGACACCTCTACTGGTCCTCCCATGAGGGCATCTGGGCTTAGCTAATGCTCCAGGATCCAGATCTGCCCTGCCCGGGGCTGTATCAGAGGCAGTCCACGTGCTCTCCTGGGCAATGCTCAGTTGAGATAGAGTCAGCAAGACTTCAGGTCCTTCAGCATTCCCCTCAAGGTCAGGGGGACGCCAGGGATTGTCCCTACGTGCCCGCAAGGTGGGGAATTAGAAGGGGTCTTACCTGGGGACAGTGTTGCAGCCCAGGGTGGCCCTTTCCACATTCTCTGTGGTCTCCCTCCCCAGAGGACATCGTGTCTCCTACACATCTCATCATTCCCTCCAGATACGATGTAACCTGAGCAGTCAGGTCTCTCACTGTGGTGCCCCCACCCTCAGTGTAAGATGGAGGCCTCCTACCCTGGATATAAGGATGTACATGCCTACTACAGCCCTAGGATCATACTCCAGCTCAGCCCTCCCTTGGGCCACGGCTCTCCCTGGGGCAGCTCGGAAGGGTCCTGGCTGCAAAATGTGGACTCAAAGTCCTGATCCACTATTTTCTTTTTAAGTAAACTCTACCCCCAACGTGGGGCTCAAACTCGTGACCCCAAGATCAAGAGTCACATACTCTACCGACTGAGCCAGCCAGGCGCCTGCCCCCCTGACCTACCTCTCAGTGTGCGATCTGAACAAGCTGCTGTAACTTCTCTGTGCCCTGGGACCTCATTCAAAAAAATAAGCTAGCAATAATAGTACTTACCTTCTATGGCAGGTAAGGGTTAAATGGACGAATACGCGTAAACTCTGACAACAGTGCCTGCCACACAGTAAGCACTGTAGGTGTCTGAGTGCGTATTTTAAGTCCTCTGGATCTCACTCTACTCCTTCTGAAATGGAATAGGAGGGCTTTTTGCCTTGGGAGGGCAGTTTCCCCTCTTGGCTCAGCTGTGTGCTGCCCTTGAGTTCCCGATGCCAGCTTTTCCCACCCCCCACCGGTTGCCATGGTTATTGCTGCGGAGCCTGGCTTCCATCTGGCCAGCCCTGCCAGGCCTGAGAGGCCCCTCACTTGCCCGAGAGGCCTCCTGGGGTCAAAGGCAGGGCTGCCGGGGGTTGTGACTCAGCGCAGACTGGGGAGGGGAAGGCAGGGTGGCCCAAAGACATGGCTGAGCTATGGGAGGACTCCGGGCTCCAGGGTGGGCCCCGCGTGTCAGCCAGAGGGGCAGGAAGGATGGAGGAGACAGGGAGGCAAAAATGGCCTCCAGACCAGGAGGGGAGGGTCGGAGGGAGGTTGAGGGGCGCAAGGAGTGAGGGAAAGTGCTTGGTGCCACGTGGGAGGCCCAGATCAAGGAAGACCTCAGGTAAGGACAAATGGTGTGACTCCCTCCTGTAAAATAGGTCATTCCAAATGGATGCAGTACTCTTAGTCCTACAAAATCCCCTGAGGGTCTTATTGGAATTAACACATTCTTTTAAAAACATAGATTAATTTTGTCTTGACTCTGCTTTGTTTGTGCCCCCAGCGTAGGCTCAGTCAGGTTTTGGATATAAGCTTTGTCCTACCACCTACCGGCCTCACTGCCTACACCTGTATGGTCAGTCAGCTGCCCCCTGGCCAGACCTCTTGGGGCCAAGATCACGTTCCTTTCTTTCTCAGAGACTCTAGGGTTCAGGGGCTTACACCAGAAAAGGTATTCCCTGTGCTTCCTGGGGCCCTCATCTTCATCTGTGACACCGCTTCTGGCCCTGGCTCTGGCAGAAGCTATCCTACCAGGCGTGCGCTGACCTGACCCTAGGCCAAGGACTCCGTCTCAACTGTAGCCAGCAGGACAGAGGTCAGCTGGAGGAAGTGGATGGCTCGGCTGGCACCTGGGGGAGGGTCTCTACTCCAAAAGATGACACCTACACCAGAGGTTGGTTTTGCCTTGGGTTGAGTCTTTTGGCCACACAGAGAGGGAGCAGCATAGACCATCACTCAATTCACAATCAGGGGGTGAGACAGGTTCTCATTACCCAGATAAATTTCAGACCATGAGGTGGGCAGACCTGCCCACGGGCCAGGAAAGACTGGAGGAAAAGGGGGAGGCGGAGGGGGCCGGGGTGGCAGCGGGGGGAGGGCGTCAGAGCCAGCATGCCGGTGTGATCGGGGCACGGGCTCTCTCTGGGCCTCACAGGGGCAACCTGGGCTTGTTCTCGTGGCTTGTGACTTCCTGGCCCAGCCCCCTAGGCCCTGGCGGTCATGCAGGGAATTCCCCAGCTTCCTCATCTATCATATCAGGACAGTAAGATGTACTTTTAGAGCTGGTATGCTAATTAAATGAGAAGATGAACGTAACAGGCTCAGCCTAGCAAATTCTCAGGAGAGCTGCTGTAACAATTCTGACTGGGCTGGCTGGTGCACTGGCTTGCAGTGGGAGGTGCCCAGAGAGATGGAGGGACTGGGCTGGAGGGAGACAAGGGAGCCTTCTCCAAGAGACAGCCGTCCCTGCCTCTAGTCTGTCCTCTCCAGAGAGCACGGATAGGCCAGGAATGCCTGGCTCCTGTCAGCTTAGAGCAGCCGTGCATATGCGGGGAATGCACCTCGTTGAGCTCAACGCGTGCTCTCCTCTTGATGTCAACAGATAAAGCACTGCGCCGGCAGACAGAAGCCACGCTACTGGTGTGGAAGCATCTGCAATTAATTACCCAGGCCATTGGATATTTCCAGAACCACCTGACACTGACATCAAGGAGGGAGGACAGACAGCTGGGCCAAGCCTCATCAGGACTCACCTCTCTGCCCGGCTGCTGGCCTGTCCCGCCCCTTCGCTGCCCTGGGCCCTTGCCACGTGTATTCGCATTTAATCCCCACTACACCATTAGGCTGCTACTGTCATTAGACCCGTTTTACAGAGGAGACACCTGGCTCAAATAGGTTAGTAATTGTTCTTTAGTCTGCCTAGATGAAGGTATGAAACCGGCTAGGAGCTTAACCTACGTTTAGAGAATACATTCCCTCTGCAAACCCCACATATTCTCCCTTTCAGAGAACCCTAGAGCTCCCCTGATCCTCAGAGGGCCTGACACCAAGAGCTGGCAGGCACTCAGCCCTCCGGAGCCACAAGATGAGCCCTGCCCAGCACCCAATCCTCACAGAGCACCTAAGGAGGGTTCAAGAGTCTGATTTGCCTCTGTAATCCCATGCCCAGCACAAGCCTGGCACCAGCTGGGCACTGGGGGTCTCTGAGCCACTCACAGGTGTGGCTGCCAGCAAGCAACGGTGCCAATGTCAAGCGTGATGAAGGCTGCAATCTTTGCCCCAGACCTGGTCAAAATGCACCTAACCGAGAGCCACGGGGCTGCCAAGGCCAAGTGTGCTGCTGGGCCAGGGAGGCCAGGACATCGGGTCCCTCAGCCCAGAGACAAGATTTAGGGATTTCCCAGGGTGCAGAAAGCAGCACTTGGCTAAGCTCTGTCCCTGGAGGCAAGGGCCATGGCCAAGATGCACCAGGGGTCTCTCCAATCCGCAAGACCAGAAGGCTACAAAGCCTAGAGAGGACGCACCCTGACACAGCCCTGATCCCTGGCAGGGAACCCTCCTGAGGGTGGTCACAGCTTCTGCTTCCTGAGCATCTGCTGTGTGCCAGCATTCAACTCCCTCCCACTCAGAACTCCTTAAAAAGGTTTAAGAAGTCAACAGCATGGCTTATCCCTGTCTTAGAGACTATTTAGAAGCCTGGAGATTTCCCTGATAAGATCTGCTCATGGGAGGCAATTTGGATTGACATCAAGCTAATCCATGGCCATTTTCTACCGAGCGCTGGTGTGTGCCAGGCCCTGCACCAAGTGTCTCCCATGTGTCGCTGCCCTTGTCATCTCGACCACCATACGAAGTAGGTGGTATTGTTAACACTCTCCTTTCACAGACAAGGAAACTGAGGCCCAGGAGATTACATTTCTGGCCCAAGGTCCCAGTGAATGGGAGTGGCGATTTGAACCCAAGCCATCTGGCTCTAGAGCTGAGCCCAAGCCCAGGCCCTCAGCCTCAAAGGTAAACTGCCAGTATTTCTGGAATTTTTCAGTGGTTGATGGGACCAAAGAATCTCAGACGGAATAGAGGGAGGCTACAAAGGCCCCCTGCCCCGGCCTCCCCTGTTTAGCGCCCCCTGGCTTACCTCACCACGGGCTCTGGAATGGCCTCTGCCCCCGCGGGCACCTGCACGCCCTTCTCCCATTCCTGTCGCCATGGGTCCGCCAGGATGTAGTAGTCATCCGGGCTGAGCTGGCAGGAGTCTGGGATCTTCATGGCTGTGATCAAGTCTGTCCGGAAAACCTGTCAGGAGCAGGAGAGGAAAAGAGTGCCTCAGGGTGGTCTGCTCCACAGCCAGGGCAGGAAGACGCAAAGGCAACCTGAGTGGGCTTTCTGCCCACTTACTTGGGAGTGAGAAGCCGAAGCCAAAGGAAATCATGACAATGACACATCTTCTCTGAACTCAGCACAGGGCTCTGCACACAGGAGATGTTGGGTAAACGTGTTGAACTGAATTCACCTGTGTTCTGATCTGTTCAAGGACAGAGCTTGAAGGACGGATGGGAGTGGACCTCAGAGGGAAGGGGAAAAAGGTAGAAAGGCTTCTGTGAAGGCATTACTGCCACTAAGGGACTGACTGCTCGGGGCATTTCCACAAGTTTAGAATTATGTTCCTGCTCGAGGGGAGGTGTGAAGGAGGGCAGGCCACCAACCCCAGACGAAGGAAAGGCCAGGACCTTATGTAAACAGCTGAGGGAGAGGCCAGGCCCCCACGCAGCTTACAGACAGCTTCCCGTGGGTCAGGGTCCCCAGCGTCCCTTAAGAACAAGGATACCGTGTCCCCTGCTCAGCCGGGGCAACACAGGGCCATCTTCTACGTGTGAGAGAGTAAGAGGAGGGTAGGGCTGCATTTTTTTCTCAGTCAAGCCCATCCAAATCTTCTCAGAGCCAGGCCATGAACGTGCGCACCCTCATGCTCTGGTTTTCTCCTGGGCAACGGCTCACTGGATGTTGTCTGTCCCCACCGACCCCCTCCGTATTCCCACCCCAGAACCATCTGCAAGCCCAGCCAACACCGGCAATGCCCCTCCCTCCCCACCGCCTGACCTCACTGTGGCCTCCCACAAAGGGCTGCTGCACGTCTTGGTAGCAGCTCCAGATCACTACATGACTTGTTTAGGCACCCACTTTCCCAGGGATTATCAAACGAGAATCACAAGTGGAGAAACCACTTCCAAGAGCACTGCAGGCCTCAGACCAAACTCCAGCAAATCTCTCCCTCCCCAGAAAAACCAGCTTCACTGGCCTTCCAGAGGCCCATGACCAACCCGGTCAGTGCTAACCTCTGCCTGCCAGGGGCCCAACTCACTGGCTGTGCGTGTCTCATTTGAATTGAGGGCCACAACAATGAGGAAACAACCGAAATGGGTGCACTAAGGGGACTCAAGGCAGCATCTTCCAGAATCTAACTAACATTTGCATCTGGCTAGAGAGGGCCCCGGCTTGGAAAAGGTCAAGTTTCCTGAAGACTCTATTTGCCAACATAATTTAATTGTTAAGACTAACACCCTAACGTTTAATTAGGGTGCCAGTGTGAAAAAATTAAAATGAGATTACGATTAAATGCTAATTAAGCAGAAGATGAAATGCAGTGAAGATTTCACAGCCCCGATAATTTGCATATCTTATTAACAAGCGGTTAAGACGGCTGATACAAGAACACAAACTTGGGCAGTGGGTGCTTCTGTGCTGTTCTTCCCAAGTCTCCCTCTCCCGGCTTGGGCCTTTCCTAGCCGATGCCTCTGCAGAGCCCAGCAGGACTGGGGCTTGGTTATTTCCTTCTGGAGCTGAGGCGGGACCTGGTGGGGTGAACTGCCCCCACAGTGGCCTCAACAAGGCCTCAAGTTCTCCTGATCCCGGTAAACTAAGTGGGGTCCAGACCAAAGCCCTGTCCCTCTGATGCCACGGGAAGCCTCCCACCGGGGACAACCCGTCATCTTGCCCCGGAAATCACCCCTTCACTACCGTCACTAAGTGCCCCTCCAGAGATGCACAGGTAAGTCTGAAAGCAATTGCTATTCCCTCATCCTGGGCTACCATATAAGCACCATCTCCTTCAGGATTCCCTTCCCGATCACCCTGATTCAGGGAGTACCAAGTGTCGCACAAAGGCCCTTTCCACTCCGTCATCCCCCCTCGCTTCCCAGCACTTACACCCCAACAGTTAACTGGTGTCCACCTGTTGCTATTTTTTTTTTTTTACCACCTCCCCTCCACCCCCCTACAGCAATCCTGTTGTCTGCTACGTTCTCAGTGCCTGGCATGACCACTGCCACACAGTAAGTGCTCAGAAAATAGTGACTGAGAGAGTGAATGAATGAATGAAAGGGCCTCTCTGGGAAATTACCCGAGGAGTCGGAGGCCCCCAGCTGGCTCCTCCACAAGGAGGAGCTTTCTGAACTCCCATCAACAAGGTGAGGTACCTCGAGGATATACGTAGAGCTCCCCAAGCACAGGGACCTAACTGGAGCAACATGCAGCCTCTGGTCTGCAGGGCTCGAAGCCCAAGGACCAGTGCACTACCCAAGCTGGAGTCTGAGAGACCAGAATGTCAAGCCCCACCAGCAGCGGAGAGGTGGCCCTGAGCTAGGAACAGGTGTGGCGCTGAGAACTCAGCAGGAAGGAAGGGATCCCAGGCTCAACTGGATCAGAGAGATTTAGGAAGGAGAGGGAGAGAGGGAGGGAGGGAAGGGCAGAGAGGAGGAGAAGAAGAGAGGGGGAGAGGGAGAGGAAGGGAGAGAGAGAGAGGGGTAAGAGTCTAGCCCCAAGAGAGGTGCGTGTTTCATCCCAGGTCACTCAGGGAGCAGGTGGAAGACTGGACACAGGTGGCCCTTTGGGGCAGGGGACTGATGGAAGTGCAGGAACGGGAGCACCATCATGACGGTGGCAGCCAACAGAGAGCACCGTGTATCTGGTACCAGTCTAAGGGATGTTCTTGAATTGATTTAGTATTAGTCCCTACACCGCCTCTCTGAGGCCGATGCTGCCATCATCCCTATTCTGGGACTCTAACCTGAGGTTAGTTAAATAACCTGCACCAGGTCCTACCTGTTAAAGGGGCAAAAGATCCCAGGCCACAAACTCTGGAGCCTACCAGCTCTCCCCCACAACCGGCCTGCCCCTTTTGGCTGCGTGCTCAATGCCCATACTGAAGCCAAATCACATAGCTTCCCCAAAGGCTGGAATATGCAAATCAGATGGTGGCCTTTGCAAATTTCAAGCCCTTCGGTGGCTTTCCACCGGCTTCCCTCAGGCTGAGCTGCAGGGCCTGCCAGCCCCTGTGGCCACACAGGTACACATCAGTCTGTGGAGCACTTTTGACCCTTGGCACAGAGAAGCACCCTGCTGGGATGCTCTTCTCTCTTGCCAAAGTGGTGCCAGCCTGTTTTATCTTGGAGGGCTTGGTCCCGTCCACATCTGCTCTGGGAAACCTTCCCTGATCCCAGGCTGGGTTCTGGGCTTCCTCTGACCTCCCACCGCCCCTGTATTGGAATCGCCTGGTTTCTTACCGTGTAGCCTCCATAAGAACGAGGTAAGCTCAGCTGAGGTCTGGCTGGGCCGCAGGCTGGAGCCCAACAGTGCCCATGGGGCCTAGCACTTGGGAGGCGCTAAACAAAGGCTGAATGGCTCAAGAGCCTTCCACGGATCTGCCACCACTTTCCTGGGTCGCTGCCCAAGGCTACATATAGCTGGGTACTCTGTACCTTCCAAAGGAGCCTCTGTACATTTATATAAAACCTATCCACAAATATAGCAACCCAACTGTCACCCAAACATCCTTTTTATTTTAAACTGCCAGAGGTTAAACTTAAAAAAGGCTCAATTATTCTCCTAAAACACCTCTGAAATATTTATGAAAACTAAATAAAGAATAAAACGGACACTGATGAACCGGAGGCCTTACCATGGCTAGAAAAGTTGGAAGTTGGAAAACAAGTAATTTTCTAAGAACGTGAATGTTTACTATTTTTTCTCTCTTATGGCAGAAAATGACAAATTGTCTTTAAAGGTCTGCTGCCTAGCAATCAAGTTCTGCTGAGCTGCTTGGGAGATGTTAATTGTAGCTTCTTCAAACAGTATGAAGAATGTTGAAAGGTCTAAAACTCAGATGTAATAACCAATCTGAGTGATGGGAAGCCAGTGCAGCTCCGGAAGGAGCTGACGACGCTGCTCTGTGCAGACGTAGGGACACGCGCATGGCCCTGACCTTCAGTTCCTCTTCCCGAGACTGAAGACAACAATCACAGAACAGTCTGTCTTGTTTTCCACACCTATTTCCCCAGGAACAACCCAAAACAGGCTCTGCCAGAAACTATCAGTGGAGTCTGACATGACCTCCAAAAGCAAAGCTAATGACCACAGGCAACTTTCCCTGGGCCGTGCACCGAGTTCTCGTACGTGATCATGAGATTTGTGGATGTCACCTGAACATCTCATCCTGGGACCATGGTCTCTGCTTCCTTTTCTCAAGGGTGAATTATTGTATCACAGCGTATTTCAGACCAAGAGACACCAAGAGGAGGTTTAGTCACTTAAGGAAAGGCTCCACCGCTGACCATAATTACAAAATAGGATTATTTGTGTAATTATTTGTCGGATGTCCATCTCCTCCAGTAATTCAGCTGAGGAGAAGCGGAGCCTACACGTGTCCTGTTTATCACTGGACCTGTCCGTGGCACCGTGCCTAGCATGCAGCAGGTGCTCAGCAAATCAATGAATGAGCCCCAGGATTTGTCTGAAGTAGGACTAAACTCTGAAACTTCCTGTCCTGCCTAGTAGGGAGAGTAGAGGCAAGAGGCTGGCCCCGAAGATTCTTCCAGGTGGACTTTAGGAATTGGTCTTGGTCAGGGTCTCAAAGTCAATGAAATCAGCTTTGGCCAAGACGGCCTCTCCTTGACCTCTGTCCACACTAGGAGTCCCAACATAAAGCTAGGACTGGCATCTTCCTCCGAATCCCCCTGAGGATGTTTGGGGGGTCTGCCAAACGGAACTGCTACTGAGTATCTCATTTTAAATCACAATTGTTTTTTCTGAGCACTTCAATCTCATTAGAAACAAGCTAATTTTGAGAAGTAATTGTCCTGTTAAAACAGGTGCTATGCTAAATACTTGAAATATATATAATATACATGTATATACACACACAACCCCACCTAATCCATATTATCGCCATTTTACAGATAGAGAAACCAAGACTCAAAGAAGTAAACCACTTATTTGAGGTCTGCACTATATTTCAACCACTGCAAATTACTGCCTGGGAATCAGCCAGGTATTTCTTCTTTTTAAGAAATCTACCCTGGGGGGCACCTGGGGGGTGCCTGGGTGGCTCAGTTGCTTGGGCGACTGCCTTCAGCTCAGGTCATGATCCTGGAGTCCCGGGATCGAGTCCCACATCGGGCTCCCTGCTCAGCAGGGAGTCTGCTTCTCCCTCTGACCCTCTTCCCTCTCGTGCTCTCTGGCTCTCATTCTTTCTCTCAAATAAATAAATAAAATCTTTAAAAAAAAAAAAAGAAATCTATCCTGGGGGAGGAAGGTCACCTGGGTGGCTCAGTTGGTTAAGTGTCTGCCTTCGGCTCAGGTCATAATCCCAGGGTCCTGGGATCGAGCCCCACTTCGGGCTCCCCCTCAGTGGTAGTCTGCTTCTTCCTCTGACCCTCCACCCTCTCGTGCTCTCTCTCACTCACTCTCTCTCTCAAATAAATAAATAAAAATCTTAAAAAAAAAAAATCTCTTCTGGGCTGGAACCTGATAAAGAGTTATCTCAGCCAGGGGTGCCAGGGTGGCGCAGTCAGCTAAGACTCCGACTACTGATCTCATGGTCATGAGATCAAGCCCTGTGTTGGGCTCCGCTCAACACGGAGCCTGCTTGGGATTCTCTCTTCCTCTCCTCTCCCCTCCACCCACCCCTGCCGGCTCTCTCTCTCAAATAAATAAATAAATCTTAAAAAGAAAAAAAAAAAGAGTATCTCAGCCAAGAGCAAACTTACTTAAATTAGTCATAAAACACCAGAGAAGGGCTCTGAACATAGCCACCCTCTGCCCAGCCCCATTCAAGCTACCACTAGGCTAATTTGGTCAGACTTCTCTGTCTCTCAAACACACACCCTCTTTCTCTTTCACAAGGATAACAGCACTTCCTGCTCTTTAAAAGAATTTATTACACACATTTCTTTTGCAAGACAAGCCCCAGAGGCCAGGAGGACTTTCCAGCTGGCGGGAGCAGCAATGCTTCTAACTATACTGGAAGCGGATTCTGCCCCCCACCCCAAGGGAAGGCAGCAGGAGTCTAAGAAAGCAGGCACTTGGCCCAGTGGAAGGGCTCCCCGTCACCGCCCGCCCACCCCACAGGGCAACAGAGGCACTGTTGGCTGGAAACATGGCTTGAAATCACAGGGCAAGCATAAAACCTTTCTGGATTTCCCGTATTTTATCTCTCAAGCATTTTACCTTTTCCTACAACATATGCCATCACTGTTTTTATATAAAATGTTATTTCAAACATCTGGATAGCACTTGTGCTCCTCCAGGTAGGCATCTTCTTTATCCTGTGGTTTTGCACCCCAACACATTCTGGCCCCCCACGCCTGCACCCAGAATAGAAGGCTCCCGTTTTTTTAAAAGCAACAGGCCAAGCCAATAAGCTGCATCCTCACTCTTCACTTGCTGCCTTTTCTAGGGGGGAACTTATATAGGAACTTTCATGGACCCTGGGTCTGGGGGATACCCCAGTGGTGACAGAAACTGCTCATTCACAAGATCACCTTTTTCTCCCAGGCCCTGTCCCCAAGGTCAAGACACTGAGCATGGTGAAGGGCCCCTGTGGGAACTGCAAAAGAGGCCCTATTCTCTCATCTAGGGATATACTAATTTGTCACCAGGGCCTACGAAGGAAACGGACAGTTGGATCCCAACTCCTGCCCACCCCGTTCTGGAACTATCAAAGGCTTCGATCCCAGGGAGGCCAGCTTGCACCTCCACTCACTTCCTCCACCTCGGGCTCCACAAGCCTCAGGGACGAACAGTCACAGAGCTCCTCAGTGGCAAAGCTAGCCGCACCTCCCATAACAGACAGTTCCTTGTGTAGCACCTGCATCCTGCTACCCAAGGACCAGCTCCCTGGGGACAGGGTCTGCGTTTTCTGTGCCTTCCCCCCAACCCCCCGCACCCAGCTGGGCCTGTTAGGTGCCCTCAAGCGCTCGTTGAGTTTAATTACTGTCAGCAGCTCTTGGGTCCTGAAGACCTATGCCCTGCCCTCCGGCTGACTTCCTGAAAACCCTGCCCAGGGGAAACCCCCAACATTCCGCCTGCCCTTCTGCCCCAGGCCTGAGGAAGACACGGCCTCAAACAAACAGCAACCTCCAACCCACGGGGCCGGCCTCAGGTCTCCTCCTGAACTGTCCTTCACACCCTGGCCAGGCCGATGGTTTGGAAGAAACCGGTCAGTTCCTTGGCCACAGTGGGGGGGTAGAGGGGGAACAGCTGGGGGATCGTCCTCACCCACACTCCCTGCCTTTGCTTAGGTCACTGCACCAGGCTGGAAAGCTCCCCTTTGTCCTTCAACCTCGGGGTCCTTCCAGGGAGGATCAAGTCAGGAGCTCCTGTCTCAGCAAATTAAGGAGAAAGCTCTGTGGCCACAGTTCTTAAACCTGGCTTCCAAAAAAGGGGCTTTAAAAAAAGTACAGATACCTGGGGTCCCACTCCAGACCATTTAAGTCAGAATTTCTGGGGGTGAGGTAGGATGGGGGCCTGGTATTAGTATTTAGAAGAATAACCTTCGTGATTCCATCAGATTCTCAGAGATAGGACCCACAAAGTGGTAAGCACCAATAATGGTTATGCCATCTGGTCAGACAAGCCAGGCCAGAAACCCAAGGCCTCGGCATGGTTTATATAGGAGTACCACCTTCCCGGGGCAGGCGAATCCCTTTCCTGCCTGCCGATTCAAGCCCTAAGGGACACATCTCAGCTTTGTTGGGATCCCACAGGCAGGCAGAGCAGGGGAAGGGAGCAGCACGTGTCCTTGGGGTCAACGCTATCTTTTTCCTCTACTGCCAAAGGGGATCCTGCGGCCGACTTCGGACTTGGTGCACTTCTACCAAAAACTCAGCCTCCCAGAAATCCCTGGGCCTGTCCCTTCAGCTCCAGTACTGAGGCCTGGATTCCCCCACCGCCTTTCACAATGGCTGAGGGAGGCCACCCACTGGTTAAAGGCCAGAAGGGAAGCTGGGCCTCATGGCCTGGGCCCTGTCCAGGGTCCTGACTCCTGGTCAGAGCACTTTTTTTCCGGCCCTATAGCACCTTACTCCGGGTATAGAGGGAGCCCCTAGATCTATACCCTCAGGTGCACTCAGAAGGGTGGCCCCTGGCAGGTCATCACGGGCGGTCGCTGGTCTGGCGTAAACCCAAGCCCAGCCCTTACTGTGGCTTTTGGCTCCACTAGGTGCTGGTGCTGCCGCTATGCTAAGGCCTCCAGGCCATCAAATCCCCCAGGCCATCACTGTCCACGGTGAGAAATGAAGAGACAAAGGGAACCATGGGCTTCCCACCAGGAAGGGGACTGCACCATGCTCATCAATTTACAGGCATTCTGGCTGGGACCTTGGGTCAGACTAGAAGCACGCTGTGTGACCAGCCTGACAGCCACCCCACAGAGGTCTTACTCCAGGGACTGGATAGATGGGACTCACAGATCCCCTTCCACCACGGTGACCAAAGCCCTCTGCCCTCAGGCCCAGCAGACTATAAAGGCCCTCCTCCCCAACCCTTTCACAGTAAGAGAGGGGAACCGCCCAGCGAGGAGATTTAGTGCAAACATTATCTGCCGCCAAATCCTTGCTTTTCATCTCCGCCTTCTCATGAGCCAAATAATTTGGAAGCTTTCATTGATGGTTTCCTCTCGGCCCCACGATCGCTTGGAATTTATGCCGGCTATGGCTCAGCCTCCTCACTTAGGGGACGAGGGAAACCTCGTAGGCTACACTCCAGCCTGCTGTGGGAGGAAAAGCTTGTCCTTGGCGACAGTTCAAGATAGGGAGGGCTTCCTCAGCCCTCCTGGAGCCCAGGACTTGAGGGCGGATGTCTTCAGGCAGGCCTCAGAGCTGCCTGCAGAGGCCCCTGGGCTCGAACCCAGGGCCACGTACAACCAGTCCCCAGCAGGGCTGGGCATTGGCACCCCTACAATGATGTGAGTCTATTTTTAGGTGGAGATAGGTTCAAAGGCTCTGTGCTGGAAAACCCAAGAGGTAGGGGAATTTTCAGCCCCATGCAAATCACTCTTTCCCTTTGGCCTTCACTTACACCTGTTTCCTCCCAGCCCCTGGCCTATCCAGGGTACAGATGGCAGCCCTGCCCCTGGGATCTCTGCCTTGAGAAATGGCCCCACCTCCTCCTGGTGTTCAGAGAAAGCAGGGCAGGCAGAGTGGGGTGAACCAGCCAGCCCCAGCAGTTCCCCAGAACTTCCCCAACCTGCCATTGAGAGCAGGGGCAGGTTGAATTCTGAGACAGGTTCCTCATCTCCAAAATGGGCAGAGAATTCCTCCCTCCTAGGTACAGGGAAGGCACATAAAAGTGGCTATTGTTTTACTAATGCAACCACAGTAACTGGGGAGCCTCAGTGGCTCTCAAGATGAGGGTAGGAAGGCAAGGTGGAGTGAGGGTGGAGGAGCAGAGAGGTGGTCCCAGAGGCTCCCAGAGCCCTACAGCACACTCTGCCTCCTGCATCCCAGCGCCCTTGAGCATATCCATCTACCTACTGAGCAGGGCTAGTCCAAGAGGGTGCTTAGAACCTCAAAACAGCAACCCACATGCCCGCCTAATTCCCAGCTTTTGTCCCAGTCCTTACTGCATTCCCGGACGTATCTCCTTCCATCTCCACCCCTCCCCCATGGGGCCAAAGGAGGACACTAGGTTGGGGGATGGGGATGGGAGGCATCAGGTCTCAACCACCCCACCCCACCCCACACACAAAAGGAGAGTCCCGGGGTAGGCCACCTCAAGGGAGGATGTGGGGAGTTCTTTTTCAAATGCAAGGTTCTGCGGAAGATGCCCCCACTGCCCCCAAGGGGCTGGCTAACTACTGCTGCTCAGGATTGCCCCCGAGCCATGACTGTGGTTAGCAGCCATGACTGTGGTTGGGGCGGGGGGCGGGGGGGGGGGGGGAGAGGGCTCCAGGCTCAGAACAAAGATACCCTCCCCCACTCCGTGTCAAGGACTCTGCCCCAAGACTCTGCGCCCTCCCACCCTTCGCAATTTTGGCCTCAAGAGCTTCAGGTCTTGGCTCTATAACCCTGGGATCCTCAATTTCCTTATTGTAAGAGATGGACTGAGAAGGACTAAAAAAGTGAAGTGTCCAGCCCAACTCCTGGCTAGGCTGAACAACGTCTCCTTTAAAGGCCAGATTCAAACCCCCTGCTTCTTGGGGGCTCAATGCTCTTGCAGCTGCATCTGTGCAAAGGGCCTCTTCTGTGCCCAGTGCAATGCACTGAGGACCTGAGAGAGAGTGATGTGGCCCTAGGATGTGATTTTTCAGGCGCCACAACGAGCAGGATCACGATGTCCTTTCATGTCCAACACTACCCACCCCCCACGCTCTTCTCCACAGCTCGAGAAGTCAGGAACACCTACCTCTACATGCCCCAAGAAATGTCCCGGGTCCAAGGAAGGCAGGCTTGGGATGCAGATGCACAGGACACGGGCAGAAGGAGCAGATGACTTAACTGGATGATCCTGAGGACCGTAGCCCTCACCCCTGTATCAGCACATCCTGGCGCCCTTGGCTTGGCCTCCAGAACATGCTAAATCCAACCACTTCTTCCTCCACTGCCACTACCTGGCTCTCAGCCACCGTGGCTTCTCTCCTGGACAACTGTAGACGAGTCCCCCTGGCTCCCGCCCTTGCCCGCATATTTCTTCTTCTTCTTCTCCTCAGAGCAGCCAGTGGGGCCTTTTGTTAATGCGTCAGACTCTGTCGTTACCCGCTTACAATCCTGGAAAGCTCCTCCTCGTGCTCAGCTGAACTGGAACGTCTTTACAACAACCTACACAGTTTTCACTGGCATGCGCGCCCCCTCCTCCCATTCACTGCACTTAGCCACGCTGGCCTGGCTCTGCAGGGCCCGTCCCCTCTGCTGGGAAGGCTCTTTCCCCAGGCACCTGCAGCGTCCCCTCCCTTCCTCTCCACAGCTCTCCGCTCCTGTCACTTCCTTCCCCACCACCACTTCCTCTTTGTCCAGACACTAGGCACTACCCACCTCTGAGGGCTTCTTTTCGTTCTGCCGGGGCCAGCCCGACTTGGTGCTGCTGGGCAGTTTGGAGCATCGTGATGCAGTTGTAGCGTGACCTGCAGAAAGAGCACAGCCCATTAGGGGCCCCTGAAAGGCCAGGGACACCACCCACCCACCCATCCCCATCCAAGGACAGGAAGCCTGTAAGGAAGGCTCTGGCTTGAATGTTCAGGAGGTGGAAACCTCTGTGAGCACCTGTCCCTGCTCTGGACCTCTCCAGGGAGAAGTGGGGACATGAATGCTTCCCCTGCTCACCAAGCACAGGGGTTTCGGAAATAAAAGGCAGTGACCTGGACTCACGAGTAGCTTACTGTGTGACCCATGACAAGTCCCTTGCCCTCTTTGTTCCCCTGCGTCTTCCTTGGAGAAGGAGGCCTTCTGTGGCCACGCTTCACTCCTGCCCCAGGTAGAGACACTCTGGGATGATGCCCAGTGGATATGCAGAGGCACAAAAGGGCAGTGGGATGAATGCTGCTCTAAAGTAAACCCATTTACCAGCTTGTCACCCTGGGCAAATGACTTTAGCTCTCTGGGGGCAAAGAGCTGTGAGAATTCAGTGACGCCATGCCTGTTAAGGCTTAGCAGAGTCCCCGGACCAAAGCACGGCCTCCATAAACATGAGCTATCACTGCTAGAGTCTGAGGCCCTGGCTGGACTGCAGGACTGCAGCCTCCACCCCGTGGGTCCAAGCAGTGGTAGCCACGGGTAGCTACAGTGGTGGGGGCTGGTGGGAAGGGAGTATGCCGCAGCCCGGCCCAACTCTGCTGCAGCGGCCCAGACACCGGCTCTTGCAGGTGCCTGGCCCTCAGGGGTTCCTGTCCTGAGTGAAGTTAGAAGCAGAGGATGCGGTTGTTCTTGGCTCTGTTGAGACAAGCCACAGGCAGTGCGGTTGTGGCCACAGAGGGCCGGACGCTGTGATCTCCTGCCACAGGGAGGAAGGACTGGCCAGGTTAGACACCAGAGCCAAGCTGAGCAAACAGACCCTAAAGGGCAGTGAATGAGACCTGGAGGTAGGAAAGCGGCTGGGACTGACTGGCCGTCTTGGTGCATCGGTCGTCAGGCTCTTGGGGGGCTCTCCGCAGCTGCTCACCACAGACGTGAACAAACTGAGGTGCAGAGCTGCAGGGCTCCAGGCCCAGCCTTCCTGGCAATGAGTTCAGCCTCTTCCTCAGTGCGGGCTCCCCCCAGGGGGCACCGCTAGGCGGAATCCTGGCAGCGCACCTCTCCTATGTAGGGCAGAACGGAACTCCTTACCGGACCAGCTCACGCAGGCCCAGGTTCCTGCGGCATCTGGGAAGAGCTGCCTTCTGGTACTAGAGAAAAGCTCTCGTCTTCTGCAAACCTCTCTTATCTCCCCCCACATTTGAGAAGAGGCTCCCTAAGCCCCCTTTTCTCCTTGACAATCCCTGTGACCCCCAAGACATCCAGCTGCCACAACCAGCCCATACACAAGTCTACCTCTGGGATTCTCCTGCCAAGATCCCTTGTTAATTCCTTTGACAAACATTTACTGACCATCTATTATGTACCTGATCTAGCTGGGGATACAGCAACCAGCCAGACATGACCCCTCTTCCTCTTATCAAGGAGTTTACCGCTAATTAGGAAATGATATTTATATCAGGTAATTATCATAAAACTTAACAGGTTTTCTATCTGTTTCTACACAGCCCTGATTTAACATAAGGGCCAGAGAGAGAGGGATGTGTTCCAAGCAGCCAGGAGCAGCAAATGCAAAGATCCAGAGAGGATGTGATCTTTTCTAACCAGAGCAAAACATGTGGGATTGAGACCTAGGGGGGAAAGGGGAGCAGGGTGAAGACACCAAGGCTCAAAAGGCCACAGAGGTGTGGAGACTTTCTTAGGAGTACAAGGAACTGGCCTGATTTATGCTTTCATCAACTTTTGAGACCATGGGGCAGCCTCCCCCGATTTGGGCCTGTGGGCCTGATAATTATTCCAATGCTTTCCTTGCAGGAGCCCCAAATGGAAGGCCTTACTGTCAGTGGTGTCAGAGTTGTCGCTGCTGATGGAGTATTTTCGCCTCTTCTCTTCCATCTGCAACAAAAGGCAGGCCCCGTTATACTTACAGGAGGCTTGGGAAATCCTCAGTCTCTTAGAAAACTGCCCGATAACCTACCTCCCCATACTCACCCTGCTGCAGTGGAAGAATAACAAGGCCCTGCCCTAGCCTTCTCCCCAGCCAGCTTCACCCTCTCTCCCCACCCACCCACGGGAGCCCTGGGGGTGGGGCAGGGGGCTGCATCTCCCACCTCCTGACCCCAGAGCCTCAAGATGAACAGGAGTCTGGCCAAAGATGTCAGAGGGAGGGCAAGGGGGTCAGTAGCCCCAAACAATTAGGGCCTGCTCAGCCCTAGTTTCCACTCAAGGCAACTCAGGTCCTCCAGAGAATCCACTCCCACCCCGGAGGAGGAGCAGAAAGGTGAAACAAGACTGACTGTTCCAGAGGGACCATGCCATCTGAGTTTAGAAACAAGCCAGCTCAGACAGCACTAAGGGCACATCCTGAGGGTGGTGGCCAGAGGAGTGTGGAAAAGAACTAGGAGCAGGGAGGCTCTGAGCTGGGTCCCTGAGCTGCGCCCAGCCCAGGGTGACTGGTCCTAGGCTGGGCTGCCCTCCCTCCTGCAATGTCCTTCTCCAGGTAAGAGCATAAACCAACTTTATCTCAACTACAGTATTTTACTTCAAGGTAAGATGGCCAGCTCCCCACACGGAGCTCCTTCCTCTACCAACACTGGCTCGGCTCACGTTCCTAACACCCCGGGAAGCTCCGAGTTATTGGCTTCCTTACTACAGAGGCACAGGGCCTTGTCCTGCTGTAACTGGCTGAACTGGGATTTGAATCCACGTGGTCTTATCCCTGAGCCCACACTGAGCTGCCTCTGGGCCTGGGTGAGCTCTTGCCTGAGGACAGTGCTTTCCCACCATTTCCTGGGATCCTGCAGACTCCAGGGTGGCAGAGCTTGCTCCAGTCTCCTCTTGGAGGGGAGGACCCCAAGGGGCTTGTTCACCTGCCTTGGGTCTCACAGCTAGTCAGGGGCCGAGTCCTAATGTGAGAACAGATCTGGGATTCGGGACCCAAAGCATTTTCCACCACATCCCTTGTTAGTCTGGAACCTGGGCCGCCTCACTGCCCGAGGCGAAGGGCAAGGAGCCAATGTCAGTCGAGAGAAAGTCCCGCTTCCCAGCCCAGCTGCAGGCCAACCAGGGTCCCCACCTCTGCTTGGGATCCTATGGGCCACCTGCCACTGCCACCCACTCCAAGTCTGTTTACGCCGAGCCCTGGGTTTCCCCTTATCTCACGGTGGCCCTGGAGAGACAAGGGAACATGAGCTCTCTAAGGTGGGGCATGACCATCCAGACCTCTGAGCCAACCAGGACCCTCCTGCCTCAGACTTGATCTCAGCCAGGACCTTCTCCTCACTCCAGTGTCTTCTAACAGCAGGAACAGGATGACGGAAAGATTCACTGGGGCTGCTTGCTGCGAGCTCCAAAGGGACAGGCAAAGTTCTGTCCAGAGGGTGCAGAGGTTCTGGAGGGAGCCTGAGGACACCAGCAGCACAGGTGCCCAGATGTCAATTGCTAAACACTCATTGTGGCAGGAGGAGGATGCCTCGGTACACAGGGACCTCATGAAGCTCTCAGAGCAGCCCTTCTAAGCCAGCGGGCACGATGGCTACTTCCCTTTTGCAGATGAAGAAAAGGAAGCACAGAGGTTAAGTGACTTGCTCAAGATCGCAGTGCTTGTAAGAAGTTTATCTGGTCCAGGAGCGCATGCCCTTGACCTTCAGACTTCTCTGCCTCTGTGCAGCAGAGTACTAGCAGGTCGTGGACTGAATGGGGCAATAATGCTCTGCCACCCACAGCTGCCATCCTTGCTGTCCGCCAGCGTCTGAGTGTGACAGAGAGGACTCCGACAGGGCCCTGACCCCAGCCTGCATCTTACCAGCCCGGTGCTCTAACAGGTGGGGGCGGCAGCAGGAGGAGAAGTGCTATAAATGCAATCCTGCCCGTGATCCCGTGTGTCTCCACTTCCAAGCCTGCATCTCCCAAAGGAGAAAAGCAGGAGCTCTGGATTCGGGGGATGTCGAGTTCAAATCCTAGCTCTACCCCTCTGCAGACCAGGGATCTTGGGAAAGACATACCTCCCCGAGGACAAGGACTCGATCTGGATTTGTACGTAAGTCTCCTCAACTTCCAATGTTGGCAACTGCTTCAGAATTTTTTAAAAACACTTTGAAAGGGCCAAACCAAACACATCTGTGGGCCAGAATCGGCTGGTGAGAATAAACGAGAGCAGCGTCAAGCCCTAAGCACGGCGGCTGGCTCTCCACATAGGTGCTAGTCACTCTGTGAAAATCTGGGGCCAGGTGAGGAGTCCTCCTCGCTGCGCCCACCCAAGCGGCTCCTGTACAGTAAGTCAGCCTGCCCGGAACAGCACCCCTTGACTGCCAGTGCCCTTCTCATAATGCTGTTTCCTGCTGCCCAGGGACCTGTCACAGGTGACCTGCCCGCATGCAGACCTGCACCCCACCCTCAGCCACCCTCCCCGTCCAACCTGCCCTCCGCGAAAACGCCCCAGAGTTCTCCTGGGTAGGGTGTTATTAAGGGAGCAGATTTTGTGTGGCTTAATTGGAATAATAACTAGGCTTCAGAGGGAAGCTGCTGTTTTGCGAGTGAAGCTTCTTTCCTTTGAACCAAGTCCGTTCCAAAGGCTTCCCCGCCTCAGGTGAGGCTCCACTGTCAGTGGCTAATGAAGCTCCGAAGGAGGCCTGGGCTCTCCTGTGGGACAGCGCTTCATCCCTGGAACCCCCCTTCCAACTCAACTAGGAGACAGGGAGGACTCCTTCACCAAAGCGGAAATCTAGGTCGTGGTGGTGGGTGCTGACACTTGGGTCTTAGCCTCCGGTTTTCTCTCTCCACTGGCCCCTCCAATCTCTCCCAAAGCAAGGTCTGCTCTGGGAGAACGCCCCAGTGTCCTAAGGCACTTACTTGCGGGGATAAAAGTGTTTCTGAAGCCCTACCTATAAAAGAGAGTCTAGGAAAAGAAAAGGTCCCCTTTTCCTTCCTTGGCACCTCCTACACCACCCCAGCACAGAGACAGAGAGAAGGAGCTCTCCTTCAGGAGTGTGGGTGTCCTACTGTTCCTTCGGGGGAGAGCCCACAGCCTCTGTGCAATCTCTGCCCCACAGCCAACCCCTGGCAAGTCCAGTGGGCTCTCTCTCCAGAACATACGCTGAATGCATCCACTTTCCCTGCCTCTCTCCTGCTGCCACCCTGGCCCACCCCGGGCCCAAACCAGTCCCATCTCTTGCCTGGACTTCACACTCATCTCCCAGCTCCCGCTATGGCTCCTCCCCAATCTAGAATCCACACAGCAGCCAGAGTGACCTTTAAAGAAAACATAAATCAGATCAAGTCATACCCCCTTTTTAAAATCTTTCAAAGGCTTCCTGCTGATCAAAGGACAAAACTCAAGCCCTTGACCACAATATCCTACATGATCCGGTCCCTCCCTACCTCAGCAAGTTCACAGGGACCACTATCCCCTTCCTCAATGCTTTCTGGCTACACTGGTCTCCTTTCATCTCCTGAAATAAGCCAAATATTCGCTTCGGGACCTGTGCACAGGATGTGCTCTCTGCCTGGAAGGTTCTATGTAGTCTATGCATGTCTGACTTTTTATCCTTCACATTTCAGCTTAAATGTCAAGGAGGTCTATGCCAGTTACTTTATCTAAAGAGAGCCCACAACGCCGTTAGTCAACATCTGCAGAGCATCCACCACAGTTACTGTCTGTCGATCTACTTGTTGAATGTCTTCCTCCTTGGAGAGGGGAGTAAAGGGCACGTCTGTCTGATCTCTGTGGGAGCCCCACGGCCCCTCGAGTTATCCCCAGCACACAATAGGATAGGGGCTTGGTACCCAGGGAGTGCTGAGTTAAGTTCTTGTCCCCTCCCTGTACAAGTGTGGGGAGCACACAGCCCAGCTGGCCGGCCTGCAGCTTGCAGGAACAAACACCCCAGGCCAAGATTTCACCCTGTTTTCACAGCCTGCCTTCCCCATCTTAACCTCACACATTTTCCAGGAGGCTTTATTTGGTTGGGCTCCTGGCTAATGATCAATGTCAACTCAGTAATAGGGCAGCAATTTGGTGGCAGATGTTTTCTTGGCAGCACTAGCCATTGGTCTTAGTGGGGGCCTTGGGTCTGGACTTGAAACACCAATGCCCAATGCCAGCCCCCTTTAAAGACCTCTCTGCAAATAAACTCAAATAAACACCCTGGGCCTCCATTAACGCTCTTCCAGCTGACCCTGGGAACAGTGGCCCTTTCAGCTCTGCTAGTGCAGCCGCTCCCTGGGCAGTTAAAACACCCCAACCTGGCCTCCGGCCTCTCCTCTCTGGGGGCCACCAGACCTGCCCTGCCCGCCACCACACACAGCAGGACTTCGTCTTCCTCCTTAAAAAGGGGGGGGGTTGGCTTTCAAGCAGGCAATTTACCATTCCAGACACAATCTTTCAAAGAGAAACAAAAACTTTCCCTGTCTGAGGCAGACCGCTTAGGCGTGTGTGTAATAAGATGCTAATACAATTTAATGATATTTCGGCTGGAAAACCTGTCCTCAGAGCCTCCTTGTGTCGGGAAGGCCAGACGTTCAGAAAACAAGAACTGCATGCTCTTAAACCGCTGTAAGTGGGGGTCAGAGCCCCGCTCTTTCCTATCTCTCATTAACTTTAATGCCTTCTTGGGGACAGTAATCACGATTACAGAAATGACTTTGTACACACGGATCCTCAAACGTGCTTCTCTGAGCATGGGGGCTCCTGAGCCCTCCTCCGACACTTATCATGGCCCACCTGCAATTCCAAGTGTCCCAGAGGGTACCCAGCTCCCTTGGAACACGCTGCCCACACCCGCCCCCCAAACCCAGTTCTGGGGACATACCTAGGGGGTCCTGGAAGAATGAAAGGGGTTTTGTCTACTTTGTCCTTCGGCACCTTCTCACCCTACCCTCCACCTCAGAGAGGGCAAAGCTCAGTCCGCTCGCTCCCACAGATGGCTGCCCATTGGCAACTGCAGGGTTCTTCCGATCCCTTCTTCAGAGAAGGGAGCTGGCTCTCTGGCCTAGCCTAAAGGGGAGAGATCAAAGGTCAAAGCTGCATTTGGGCCCTCTGTAGATCATCAGTAATAGTAAAAATGGCCAATACTAATCAAATGCTTACCACATGCCTGGCTTTGGGTTTAATCTTCTTTATGCAATATACTGCTCAATCCATACACCAATCATGGGGTAGGGACTGTTATTAACCCCACTTGCAGATGAAGAAAAGTGAGGCACAAAGCAACTGTCACAGCTGGTAACTGCATATAGCTATAGCACTCAAACCCAGGCTATGTGACTCCAGGTGGTGCGCCCCACCCCGCACGCTGGCTACCATGCACAGGCCTACAACCCCAGAGTGTGGCTAGGGTACTCCAGATTCCTATGGGTTATCTGAGAACCTCCCTGGGTTCCTAAACTTCGAGCCACACAGTCAGGGTCCTATGTGGATGGAGGACAAAGCAGGCCAATCCTGGCCTTCCCCTAAAGCACCTAAAGGCAGAACTAACTGTGAGGTCTGTGAAGAGCCTGCTGGATGGGGTTGTGAAGAATGTGGACTGGAAGTCACTGAACCCAGTCTTGGGTATAAGAAAAACTACCTCCCCGTTACTCGGAAGTCCAGTTAACCAGAACAGCCTGCACCCCCCCCCCAAGGGGCTCAAGGATGTGACAGTAGTCAGTGTCAAAGGCCTACCCTCAAGACTCTGGGGTGCACCTTGAGGACTGAGACCAGCAGTCCCACCTCACCCGCCAATGAAAGCCAAGTGGAAGCTCTCTTGGATTAGTGTTACTGGCCATTTAGCCATGCAATTTAGGCAAAGGAAAAGCATGCTGGATGGGAAATGTTCTGGAAACATTTGCTGCATCCCAAGTCCAAACAACTTTGTCCTTAAACACTTCATCTCCAAAAGTGCTGGGGAGACCTTTGGCCAAACAATTTCAAAACCAACACTCACTACAAGTCCTGCTGCCTGGGGCGAGGACTTCCCTCTGCGAGGGATTTGCTGTAGAACCAAATGCTTTTCCACTCCAAACAACAACCAACAGCACTTGGGACAACTGAGAGGACTCCAGATCAAACAAACATCCCTTTTTTCCCCCTACCATGCAAACTTTCTCAATAAATTATTCGCCCACTTCGGATCAAAGCCTGTTTTGCAGCCTGTGACCTAAAAAGCAAATAGCGTCTCTTAAACATGAAAGCCCTCCTCCCTGCCTGGGTCGGCTTTATTACTCATTCCTTCCCCTTACAGTTATTCTGTTGTTATTTTCCTCCTCTGCTTGTTAGATCGCTCTGCAAGTCCCAACCCGCCTGAGGAAGAAGAGACGGGAGGAATGGTGCGTTCACTTGGGGCCCTAAGGTGAGAGAGGAAGTCAGGGTAGGGGAGAAGCCAGCACCCTGGGAACCCAGGAAACAGGGCCAGGCCCGGTTGGCAGCTCCTTGCACGGCCCTTTTGCCAAATGTCCTACTGGGAATTTTACCAGTGAAGGGAGGGAATTAATGCCACGGTGGGAGGAGGGGCCAGGCGGCCGTACCACCACCTAGGCCCCTGATTCGGTCTGCAAACAGAAATGTTAAGGGGACGTCCTGATAGCCAGCCTAGGCTGAAAGCTTGGGGCTCCTCCCCTTTCCAACAAAGGCAAGGCGGCAGGCCAGTCCTGCCCTCTCAGACCCTCCCCAATCCTCTTTAGAGCCGCTCTGGGTGCAGACACGAAGACTCCCGATGACCCCCTACAAACTCAGCCTCTGGGTAAAACTTTGTGTCCCGCAGTGGATGAGCAAGGGGTGCTGAGCGCGGGAGCACGGTCTGGAAATCTGCAGAGAGCAGAGTCGCCCGGTGCAGCGTGCCCTTGGCTCAGGGCAAAGGGAAACACGGCCCCTCCCGCCCCCACCAGCCCCGGGCACTAGACCTGCAGCCAAGGTGGTTTAAAAAAAAAAAAAAAAAAAAAAAAGCGTCCCGGCCCGCGGCGGAGGCTAAGGGGATTGGGAGGGGGTGGCGCGCGCCTCCAGCCCGCCCCTGCAGGCAGTTCGCGGGACCGCAGGCTGGAGGCGCGCCGGCGTGATTCCGACCGCGGGAGCCGGGAGGAGGAGCCGGAGGTGGCTGCGGGGGGCTCCGGCCCAGGCGAAGGAAGGGCAAGAGGCGGTTCGGGCCGGGGGTGGCGGACTTAACGCTAGGGGCGGGGGGAGGGCTTTAGGTGAAGCGGGTAAGAGGAGCCGAGCCTCTTGGGAAGTGGGTAGCTACGTGTGGCGGGGGACTGGGTGTGTGGGGGATGTCCTGGGCCTCTGGAAGCCACAGCGAAGCCTTCCTGCCTGTCTCGCAGACATCCTCGTCTTCTGATGTAACAGCTACGAATCGCCAAGCTGACCCCTTCTCATCCCTTGGCCTGGAGAATAGAGTGGCTCAGGGATAGGCGGGAAGGGACCGGAGGGAGCCACAAGTCTGCACCCAGGCGGGGAGGAAGCGGGCGGGTGCCGCTCCGCAGGCGCAGGCGAGTGGGTGGGAAGGAAGGAGGGAGAGAGGGAGGAAGGAGGTGAGGCCGGGAAGATGCCACTGCCGGGGGCGGGGCGCGGCCGGGGATCCGGGAGAGGGACTGCAGCGGTGCTTGGTGGGGGCTGGGGCTGCAATGTCACTTATTTGAGGGTCAGGTGAGCATGTCCCAGGCTCAGACTGCCACTTGCCTACATCTTCCCGCTACCACCCAGGCCGCAGGGGCGGAAGCGGAGGGCAGGGGACTGCATTACCGTCCTCGAAGCGGGACGCGAACCAGGAGAGTTGGGAGAAGGTAAACAAGGGCCACGCCCCCTGCCGTCGCCCCGCGGGCGCGCACCCGCCACTCCGGCCGCAGCCGGTACATTTCCACTCTCCCAGCGCTTCTCCCCCGCCGGACTCCCGCGCAGCCCCGGAGGGGGGCTACCCCTAACCCCAGCCCCCGCCCCGTACGCCGGGGCTGCACACCCGGCATACTCACCTGGAAAGGGTGTCCCCCGCCCCTCCAAAACACTGTGTTTAATTTGTGCAGAGCCTCCGAGCCGGGGAGCTGAGCATGCTGCCCCCGCGTGCAGCGCCCGCGTGCACCCAGCCCAGAGAGGGGGCGACAGGGCGGAGGCGGTGGCCCCCGGAAGGTGTCTGGGACCGGACCGGCTGCACGTGAGCCCAGCGCGGAGTCATGTGCACCGGCTCAGCCCGGTTCGGCGGCCGGACGTGCTGCGTATCAACAAAATGAAACTCAGGGCGACAGGAGGGCAGACAGGTCCAGGTCCTCTGAACCCCCATCCCCGGCAGAACGACCTCCCCACCACTGCTGTCTCCCGCCGCAGCCCCTCCGCGCGGCCGGAGCCCGCGGGGCAAGTTGCAGCCCTAGCGCGCCCCCGCCCGCCCGCGCCCCCTCACCGGCCCGGGGGCGCTTTGCCGCAGTCATTAATAAAGAAGGTCGCCAAGCTCACCCTTCCAAAAGTTGTTGTTGCATGCGCCC
The DNA here is from genome assembly GCF_037043125.1 of Eumetopias jubatus. Lineage (NCBI taxonomy): Eukaryota > Metazoa > Chordata > Mammalia > Carnivora > Otariidae > Eumetopias > Eumetopias jubatus. The sequence goes on along the minus strand of NW_028274811.1, from coordinate 28,108,155 downwards.
CTCTCAGCCTCCCCGCAATGTACTCTTTAAAAACACGACTGACCAACATGCGCAATCTCTCTCCCCTGTGCTGTGCATCCCCCCCCCCCCGCGCCCTGGCTTCCTAGAACAGGCAGCCAGCAGGAGAGAGAGGGAGCGAGCGAGCAAGAGAGAGAGCGAGAGAGCGAGGAGCGCTGGCAGATCTGTTGCAAAAACACAAAATAACGCCGCGGAGATGCGCAGGGCCCATCGCTGGGGGCTGGATCTTACCTTCCTCCGCGGTGCCCTTCCGAGGGGCGCTGCCCTGGACTACGCGCCGCGGCGGGGGCCGGCGCGGGAAGGATGCTCCCGAAACCCGGAGCTCCTGGGGCCGGCGCGGGCGGGCGGGGGGCGCGCATCCATCCGGGGTCGCAGCGAGGGAGGCGGCCGGGCCTGCGGCGTCCCCGGCCCCGCACCCCTGCTGGGGACGGTCAGCCCGCTGGACCTAAGCCCTTGCCGCTAGGAATGGGCGCAAAGTAACTCCATGGACGCTACTCACCCCCCCCCCAAAATAGCCTCCAACTGCGATGGCCGCGGTCGGCACCATTCACCAATCCCCCTGTGTATGTTTCTGTTTCTTTTTAAACCAAGACTTCCTTGTGATCTCTTTAGAAAAAAAAAATGTGTTGGGGTGGGGGTGGGGTGGGGGCGGGCGGGAGGAGCGAGGGAGGGGGAGTAGCCACTTTTTTCTTATTCACTCGGATCTCCACTCCTGACACCCCCCGCCGCCCGCCCCACCCCCCCCCCGCCCAGTTGTTTGGCTTCGGCAGCGGGTCCAGGTAGCGTTGCAGGCCTCGGGGGGAGGGTGCTCTGCCGGGCCGTCCGTGTGCCTGCACCTCGGGCCCAGACTCCCCATGGGCTCTGGGGCGCCCCCAGCCCGCCCTGTCCCCAGGGCCGGGCCGAGCGGCGGCTGCGCCCGTGCAAGTCCCATCAGGTCTGCTCACACTTCACACACTCACACACACACCCCGCCCCTCCACTCTCTCACTCACACTTTCTGCTCACACTCCGCCCCCTTCGCGCCCCAGACCCGGGCGGCGCCCCCCGCAACCTTAAAAAAAAAAAAAAAAGCAAGCTTATACTTAAAAAAATCTTTTGGCGCCATATTAATGACGTACTTAAAATTTGCCATTTCTCCCTGCGTCAAAAAGACGTTTCTTTGCAAATAACAGCCTGAAGGCGACACTCGCGGAGGGAACGAGGTTTGCACTGAGCACCCCGCCTTCCGGGGCTCCAGCACTGGAAGACCCTCGCCCTAGGCCCTGCTCCCGAATCGCTGGTTTAAAAATGCGAATCGAATAAATCGCGTGGCGCTTTGCAGCGCCAGAAGTGAGCAGAAAGTGCTGGCCAGAGCGGAGGGGAGGGGCGCGCGCGCGAGTCTGGGGGAGGGGGCGCGGCCCTCCTCCCCCACCCACAGCAGATGGAAACTAACATCCCGGGCGGGGGAAACTTGAAATTGTGGGCGACCTCAAGAAAGGAGGGGCGGTCCGTAGAAAGGGTCCCTCTCGGGTTCGTCGCCCCCTCCCCCGCCCGGGTGCCTCCGGGTTCCCAGCTCTGCCCCGCATTTCCGGGGGGTGGGGAACGCAGTGATGGGTGGGTGGGTAGCTGCTCGTCCCGGTCCCAGTTGGAGTTTGCCCCGCGGTGTCCCCTTCCCCCCCCAGCTCGTCCTTCCCATTACCCCTAAAGGGTTAAAAACCGAGGGGGCAACTTCCAAAGGTTGGCACTTGGCGAGGAAGCGGGGCGCCCCTCTCCCCACCCTTCGCCTCCTCGCCCCTCCTCCTCCGGCTCCACTTCCCGACTTGACCTTGTGGTGCACAAACAGTGCGCTCGGATCCTCGCAGTTTCTGGAAGAAGCGCTTGCGCTCGCCAGGCAGGCGGGCTGTCGGGCGGCTAGCAGGCGGTGGCGGGGCCTTGGGTCCGTTCCCGGAGCCGCGGGCCACACCCACCCAACCCGCTGCGCCCGCCACGCTCACCTTCTCTCGAGGAAGGAGCTGGGCTGGCCTCCTGGGTGGGGAGGTGTGGGGGGCAAGCTGCAGCCTTTCCGGATGCTCCCAGCTGGGGAGGGGCTGGTCTCAGGCTGGGGAGACCTGGGAGCCTGGGTCAACATCCCCAAAGCATCGCTGCCAACTTTTCCTATCCTCTCCCTTTGGCTGCCCCTCAGAGATAATCCAAATAATTTTTTTGAACTCACCTTTGGCTTTGAAGGCATGTGGGTGAGTTGTGAACGGGGACAGCAACCGCCTTCCCTCTCCAAGACTGAAGGTTGTTTATTCTTTCTTTCTTTCCCTTCCAGCCCCCTTCTATGGAAAGATAAATATACAATTTACATAAGATGACATTTATGTGACAATTAAAAAGATCCCCCGATGGAATGTTGTGAACACGTTTGCTTATAGGAGAAATAAATCTAATAATAAACAAACTCATAATAAAAGCACAAATCCTCTGACAGGGTAGATTGTCTACACAACAAAGAGGGAGATGATGAATGCAGAAATAAGCACTTTTTGCAACAAGAAAGAAATATGAGCTCAAAGGGAGTCACTGCAACATTTTCTTCCTTGGCCTTCATTCACAATGTCTGGGGAGGCTTGTCTGGCAAGATTGAGGCACTGGGGTACCACCTCCTGGTTAGACCTGACTCCAGCTCTGAGTGGTCATTTGTTAGGATTTTCTCAAACCCAAGCTCAATGCCAGAAAACAGATGACACAGGCTGTTCGCATGAAGCAAAATGGTTAAATACCTGGATTCTAATCCTGGCTTTGCAATTGAGAAGCTACTTGATGTGGACAAGTGCATTCATCTCTCTGGGTCTCTTCTTCTGTAGAACAGGATGGCTGGAGGGGTCCTGAAGCGGTGTGTGTGTGTACATGCTGTTTGTGTAAACACAAACACTCCTGGCTCAGAGTGCACAGTGCACATTAGCACTTTCCCTGGTGCTTAAGTTTTGGAAGGGGGACCGTGCTCCCTGAAAGTTCTTAACACTGAAAAACTGGAGAACAATGATTTTTGTCTTGCTCTCCATGAGGACCTAGACAAGATCTCCCAGTTGGGGCAAAAAGGAAGGCGAGGAGAAAAAACTGATACGTGGTGGGCTTCATGGTCAAGGTCCAGATGGCAGTCTCAACCACACATCTGAAGTGGGAATGGGGGTACCAATTGACAGTGGCACAGTCTAAAGAAACCGCTCTGATTGGGTCTGGTTGCAGAGGACTTACATGCACCAAAGGACGGGACAGGCTCCTCCTCTTAAGCCATCAGGATCCTGTGAACCTTGGCAAGCAGTTATAAAATGACCTAGAGTGAAGGAAGAGGGAGAAGATGACCATTTATAGAGCACCTGCTCTGTGCTGTGCACTATGCAAGTTGTTCCATTTCATCCTCACAAAAATCCCATTTTACCTATTGAGAAAGATTTAGTGACTTACTAACAGTCACACAAGCTGGCAAGTGGTGGTAGAATTGGCACCTAGTCCACACGACCCCAAAGACTACATTTTTTCCATTTTACCCCACTGCCAGAAATAAAAAGTAATAGCATTATTGGTTTGATTGAGGATGGGGGCCTGATTGATATAATAGCAAGAAAGAATTTGCCTCTAAGGTGGTTCACTGAATTTGGGTGAGACCCAGGTCATCTAAGGAGTCCTTGGAAGGCACTTCTTGTTTAGGACAGGAAGCTCCATCAGAATTCTTGGATTCCCACTGTTCTCTGCTACTGTTTAAGGTTAACCTTGAAAATGTTAACAGAATAATAGCAATGGAGCTAATTATAACTCCTTAGTCTTTAGTAAAAACCTCACAAATCATTAACTTATTACAGAAAAAAAATGAGAAGAAACATAAAGTTCTTGGAGACGTAATTATTCACTTTTTTCAACAAATATTTATTGAGTGTGGGGCGCCTGGGTGGCTCAGTTGTTAGGCTTTTGCCTTTGGCTCAAGTCATGATCCAGGGATCCTGGAATCGAGCCCCACGTCGGGCTCTCTGCTCAGCGGGAAGTGTGCTTCTCCCTCTCCCACTCTCCCTGCTTGTGTTCCCTCTCTCGCTGTGTCTCTCTCTGTCCAATAAATAAATCTTTTAAAAAAAATATTTACTGAGTGCCTCTGGTATACCACGCACCATTCTAGGGGCTGAGGACACAGCACAAAAATGACAGACAAAAATGCCTACTCTCATGGAACTCACTTACTAGTGGAAGGAGATACACAAAATTTTTAAAAGTAAAATATATTTGAAGGTTAGTAAATGCTATTCCGAAAAAATTAAGTAGGAAAGGGGGATAGGGAATGTGGTCATGCAATTTAAATAGAGTCCTCAGGGAAGAGCTGCCTGAGAAGGTGGCTTCTGCATAAAAGGAGGTGAAGGAATGAGCTGTGAGGGCTTATGGGAGAAGAACGAGCATTCTAATTCTAAGTCAGGGGTTCTTGACATGGAGTCCATGGACACCCCCCCCACAGATATCTGTGGATAGAAATTCAGGGGGTCTTGGCTTTAGATGGGGAAAAAATATATCTTTATTTTCACTAATTAACATTTAGCATGTTCTTCAATTATGAATGCAGACAGCAAATCACAGTGATATCAGCACCACCTGTGAAGCCATTGCTAGTAGAAATCACAGATATTTTCATATCACATTATCGTTGTTACAACTACCTTAAAATATCATTACAGTTATCACTACTTCATAATTATGCTGCTAGCTCTTATAATTTAATGAATTAATAAGAAACACATATATTACTGTGTATTACACATTTTAAAAATACTTTGAGAGTTGTATTTCAACATACTTGGTTTTCTTTATAATTTATGAAGCTTATTTTATGGACTTAAAGATATTATTCTCAGAAGGAATCCACAGGCATCACAGACTGCCAAAAGGGTCCATGGTAGGAAATAAAAGAAACAACTGTCTCCACGGAGAGACCAGCAAATGCAAAGGTCCTGAGGCAGGAATGTGCTTATTATGTAAATGTATAAGAAAGAGATTATATAGGGTATTGTTAGGAACTTGGCTTGTGCTAGGTGTAATAAAGATGCTTTTGAGTAGAGGAGTGACATGGTCTGACACTGGATTTTACAGGTTAGTTTGCTGTCAGATGGAGGACAGCCTGAAAGCAGAAAGGTTGAAGCTGGAAGACAGGTTAGAAGGTTACTGTAATAGACCAGGTGAGAGATGATGTTAACATGCACTAGAGGGGCCGCCTGGGTGGCTCAGTCATTAAGCATCTGCCTTCGGCTCAGGTCAGGATCCCAGGGTCCTGGGATCGAGCCCCGCATCGGGCTCCCTGCTCAGCAGGAAGCCTGCTTCTCCCTCTCCCACCCCTCCTGCTTGTGTTCCCTCTCTCGCTGTGTCTCCCTCTGTCAAATAAATAAATAAAATCTTAAAAAAAAACATACACTAGAATGGTAGCAGTGGAAATGGTCAAATTCCATATATATTATGAAGATAGCTCTGACATTTATTGATGGGGTGTGAGAAAACAAGGAGTCAAGAATAACAACAAAAGTTTTGTCTTGAGCCAGTGGAAAAACAGAATTGCCATTAACTGAGATGTGCAGACTCTGGAAGGAGTAGATTTGGGGCAGAGTAAGGAGCTCAGTGTTACACATGGTAAGCTTAAGAGACCTACTAGATGTCCAAATGCTGTCATCCTATAGGCGGCTAGAAATGGCAGCCTCACCTCAGGGGCATATTCTGGGCTAAAGACATCTTTTGAGAGGTATCTATAGGTGACTGGTATTTAAAGCTATCTAAGGCTGTTTGAGATCACTAAGGAAGTGAGTGTAGAAAGAGAAGAGGTCCAAGGATGGTGCCCTTGGCCACTGCAATGTTAAGAGGTCTGGAAGATGAAGAAGAATCAGCAAGATATTGTTAAAAAGGAAGTGTTCAGACATTTCTCCAAAGAAGAGATACAAATGGCCAATAAGCACATGGAAAGATGCTCAACGTTGTTAATCATTAGGGAAATGCAGATCAAAGCTGCAATGAGGTACCACCTCACGCCCAATAGGATGGGTACTATTTTATTTTATTTTTTTATGTTTTTAAAGATTTTATTTATTTATTCGAGGGGGTGGAAGCGAGAGTGCACGTGCACAAGCAGCAAGGAGGGGCATAGGGAGAAGGAGAAGCAGACTGCCCCTTGAGCAGGGAGCCCGACATTGGGCTTGATCCCAGGACCCTGGGATCCATACCCCAAGCCAAAGGCAGACACTTGACCAACTGAGCCACCCAGGCACCCTGGATGGCTACTATTTTAAATATTTTTATTTTATTTATTTTTTAAAAAAGATTATATTTATTTGAGAGGGAGAGAGGGCACAAGCTGGGGTGGGGGCAGAGGGAGAGAGAGAATCTCAAGCAGACTCGACGCTGAGGGTGGAGCCCTTGCCAGGGCTCAGTCTCATTACCCTGAAATCATGACCTGAGCCAAAATTAAGAGTCCAATGCTTAACTGACTGAGCCACCCAAGCACCCCTTTTTATTTTATTTTGAAGTAGGCTCCACACCCAATGTGGAGTTTGAACTCACAGCCCTGAGATCAAGAATCCCATGCTCTACCAACTGAGCCAGTCAAGTGCCCCAAGATGGCTACTATTTTTAGAAAACAGAAAATAACACATGTTGACAAGGATGTGGAGAAATTAGAACCCTTGTTGTGCTCTGTCAATGAGAATGTAAAATAGTACTGCTGCTGTGGAAAACAGTATGGCCATTCCTCAGAAAATTAAAAATAGAATTACCATATGATCCAGCAATTCCATTTCTGGGTATATACTCAGAAGAATTGAAAACAGGGTCTTGAAGAGGCATTTGTATACTTGTGTTCATAGCAGCATTATTCACAGTAGCTAAAATGTGGAAGCAACCCAAGTGTCCATTGATGGATGAATGGACGAATGGGTAAGCAAAATGCAGTATAGACATCTGATGGAATATTATTCAGCCTTAAAAAGGAAGGAAACTCTGACACATGCTACAACATGGATGAACTTTTGGGTCCTTATGCTAAGTGAAATAAGCCAGTCACAAAAGACAAATACTGTAGATGTCTAGAGTGGTGAAATTCACAGAGACAGAAAGAAGAATGGTGTTTTCCAGGGGCTGGGGTAGGGAGGGGAGATGGGGACTCATCGTTTAACGGGTACAGTTTCAGTTTTGCAAGACGAAAGAGTTCCAGAGATGAATGGTGGTGATGGCTGCACAACAGTGTGAATGTACTTAATATCACTGAACTGTACACTTAAAAATGATTAAGGGGACGCCTGGGTGGCTCAGTCGGTTAAGCGTCTGCCTTCGGCTCTGGTCATGATCCCAGGGTCCTGGGATCGAGTCCCACATCGGGCTCTTTGCTGAGCAAGGAGCCTACTTCTTCCTCTGCCTGCCTCTGTCTCTCTCTCTCTCTGATAAATAAATAAAATCTTAAAAAAAAATGATTAAGATAGGGGCTCCTGGGTGGCTCAGTCATTAAGCGTCTGCCTTCAGCTCAGGTTATGATCCCAGGCTCCTGGGATCGAGCCCCGCATCGGGCTCCCTGCTCTGCAGGAAGCCTGCTTCTCCTTCTCCCACTCCCCCTGCTTGTGTTCCCTCTCTCACTGTCTCTCTGTCAAATAAATTAAATAAAATCTTAAAAAAATGATTAAGGTAGTAAAATTTATGTTATGTATATTTCACCACAATAACAAAATTGGGGGAGGGGCGCCTGCCTGGCTCGTTAGTAAAACGTGCGACTCTTGATCTCAGGGTTGTGAGTTTGAGCCCCATGTTGGGTGTAGAGATTACTTAAAAATAAAGTCTTCAAAAATAGTAGTAATGATTTTTTAAAAATTGGGGGGTGGGTAGGGGAAAGTAAAAAGGAAGCAGCGGTATCCAGAGAGATAGGAGGAATGTCCTGGAAACCAAGGTAAGAGCATTTCAGGAGGGAGGAAAGCTCTATGTCCAAAGCTACCAAGGGGAATAAGGTGAGATAAGGACCTGACAACTGATCATTAGTTTCACCCATGTTGGGCTCACTGGTGATATTGATAAAAGCCATGTCAACAGAGGGGCATGAACGGAAGTTTGATTAAGCGGGTTTAAGAGAGAGTGGGAAATTTTATAGTTGGTACAGCTTGTTCCAAGATTTTACCTGAAAATGAGTTTTCTGTAATATGCATGTTTATAGAGATGGATCATCATGTATCTGTAGAAATTCACTCTGTTGGTCATTCAGTAACTATTTCCTGGCTGCCTACCCTGTGCCAAGTCTTTTGCAAAGCGTATAATTTGGCAGTCAGGAGAGGACAAATCCAGCAGCTCTGCCTCCTAAGCTCCAGGCAGGAGCTGCAGGTGGGATTTGGGACAGATAGGAAAGCTGCCCAGGGCTGCATCTGTGGCTTAAGACACTGCCCTGGCAAGATCCAGGCTTGCCACTTTCTGTGGTGCTACAAATGCATGCCTGGGAGAAGCACCCCTCTGGAGCTGGTTTAGAGATGGTACTGACCAGCCCTAGGAGATGTCTGCATGATGTGCCAGCCAGGCCACCTGTCTCTTCTCAGACTCTCAGACCTAGCCCAGTGGCCACAGATGGCAAAAGGCAAAGAAGATCCCTGGGGCCTCTAAACACTTCCCCAGAAACTGACAGCAGGCAGTACCTCTGGCCAAGTCAGGGGCCAGATTGACCAGACACTCATCAAAGTGTGAGACACCCCAAGTGGAGCTGAGGGGCCTGGCTCAACCCAAGAACCACCAAGAATCAAAGGCACTGGCTCCAAGCCAAGTTGAACGGTGTAAGAAAAACCCTTTGGCTTTTCCCTGGGGTTTGTGATAAATTGAAGCAAATCTCTCCTCATCTGGCAGCCTTACGAAGACCCTTCCCATGCATTTACTGATGAATTCATAGCCATGCTGGAGCTAATCTGGTTTTATTAGAAATAACATGCATTTAGCAAGCACTTATGTAAACAAGGCTTTATCTTAGGGCAGTGAGTTCCAGGTCCAGATCTTACCTTCAAGGGATTTTGGCCCATTGAGGAAGACAAGTCCTTAAGCATATGCAGGATGGTCAAGGTAAAACAAGCAGTCTTGGGAGCCTGTGGCGTGGAATGATCCAGAGAGTCTGAGAAGGGTCTGGAGATGGACCTGAACGTAGATAGCGATTTAGATGAGATGGGAGGGGGGAGGACCATCCAGAGAGATGAGGAGTGTCTCTCTGGTTCCCAGCGGTGCAATGGGGCACAGAATATGATGTTAATAGCTGGCCCCAGGGTTCTTCCTGAGAGGAAAGTGCCCTTTGTACAGGAAAATATACTCGTAAGCTGCTTGAGGATGAAAGGTGAGAACCTGCAGTTGTCCCAAGTTGGAAGAAAGAGATGAAAACATGCAGTCTACTTCTAGGAATCCACCCCAGAGAGACCCTCTGATGTGGGCCCAAGAAGATCTGTTTAAGAATGTCATTACAAGGGTGCTTGGCTGGCTCAGTCGGTAGAGCATGAGACTTTTGATCTCAGGGTTGTGAGTTCAAGCCCCATGTTGGGTATAGAGATTACTTAAAAAAATAAAATCTTTAGAAAAGAAAACAGAGGAGCTGGGAATAGCTTGAATGTCCATCACCAGAGCACTCACTGGCTAAATAAACCAGAGTGCAAAAAAGAAGGCAGCAAGGAAGAAGCATTGTATGGTTTTGCATGTTTCATGTAGAAAGAGCCCTAATAAAAGTGTTAAGTGAAAAGCAGGTTTTCAGGATTTGCAAATATCAAAACACTGTGCTGTATACCTGAAAACAAAACGCAAGTTTCAGCGTACAATGTGCAATATGATCTCCTATTAAAAAATTAAAAGCCTAAAAAATACCTTAAAGGGGCGCCTGGGTGGCTCAGTCGTTGAACGCCTGCCTTTGGCTCAGGTCATGATCCCAGGGTCCTGGGATCGAGCCCCGCATCGGGCTCCCTGCTCAGCGGGAAGCCTGCTTCTCCCTCTCCCACTCCCCCTGCTTGTGTTCCCTCTCTCGCTGTGTCTCTCTCTGTCAAATAAATAAATAAAATCTTTTAAAAAAATAAATTAAAATAAATTAAAAAAATAAAAACTACCTTAAAAAGCCTACATTTCTATTTGAACACAGACACACAGATGTATGTAATTTCATAGAAAAAACAAAGCATCTGGAAAGAGACTCGTCAAATTGGTGACCGGTTGCCTGTGTTGTAGTGTAGGGAGTGAAGCTGGGAAGGGTTGGGGTAGGAATTGTGGAGACAAGGAGGAGGAGTCAACCCTGTGGTTGTTGAGGGAGCCCTAAGGAGCCCTTTGCATTTGGGTAGTGTTGCTTACCCCACAGGGCTTAGAATTCTCCAGGGACGGAAGCATCTGGGGGTGGGGGCGGTATCATGTTTCCCTAGCCCAGTGATGGGCTACAGTGTGGTCTTGGAGGGCAAGGACAAGAAACCTGCCCTCTAGCCTCGCCCCATTGCTGACTCCTGGGTGGCCTGGGTTCTGTTTGGTCCTCTCTGGTCCCCAGCGTCAGGGTCTCTCTGGGCTCCTCCAGCTGGCCCAGCCTGGGATTCTAAGTCCATTCCAGAGCCTTCCCATGGAGTCTGAACTCCAGCAGGGGCATGGAAAAGCTCCATTTGGCCTTTAGCCTGCTGGGACTTGAACATGGGCCAGGCTGGGATTGGGAACCAGTGTGAGAAGGGAAGTTTCTGAGCAGGCTGGCCCCCTGAGGAGGTCCCTCCTCTGACAGGTGGAGTATCATTTCTTCCCAGAACATTTGGCTTGAGGATACCTGGCCCAGCCTGGCTCCTCAGGAAACAAATGTGGGGATAATTCATTACCCGTTGGGCTCTCAACAGTTAATAAAACCCACTGAGTGAGGGCTCTGGGCTGGGAGGCAGATGTGGAGACTGCTTGAGGCCAGGATTTGGGCTCTGGGCGTGTAGGATGTTGGTGTGAGCTGTGCACAGGTGCAGATCTGTTCTGCATACAATTCCTGTGGTTGGTTTGGGCAGGCTTCAGGTTACAGAGATGTTAGATGAGGTCCCTGTCCTGAGGATACCACAGGATGGGGGAGGGGCATAAATTGGATTTGGATGGGGTCAAGTATGTGCATGGAACCAAGCCTCACTGTGGAATCGGAAGCAGCAAGGGCAGCTGGCCCTGAGATGCCTCACTCCAGTCAAGGCTTCATTAATGGTGTCCTGGCCTTAACCAGCCTCCCAGTGCTGGGAAGTGCTCTAGGGTACAAGGTGGATGCCTTGGGAGCCTCCTGTAGGCACTAGTGAGCAAGCTGTTCCTCCCTTAGGGCCGTGGACAAAGTGGCTTGTGAGTCTGAGTTGGCCTTGGACACTGTAACTGGTGGGCATCCAGGACCTGCAGCTCTGGTAGGTGGCAACCAGCTTCCAAATGTGCTAGATCTCCAGCCAGGGCCCTGGGGAGAGGCTTGGACAGGAACTGGCCTGGATGCCTGTGCAGCAGAGATGCTTAGAAACAAGGGAATTCTTGTCAAACTGATCCCCAGCTAGGCCAGCTCCAGGCAGATGATCCACCTAATACAATTCCTCTAGGAGAGTTCTACAGAGGAAGGAAAGCATGCATTACCCTGGCATCCACCTGGAGCAAGAGAGGCAGATTCATAGGGGGCGGAGGGGACTATGTTGGGCAGTAGGGGCTTCCCTGGGGAGCCTCTACCATTGGGCATCTAGCTCCTTATCTCCCTGATCCCTAGCTGCCCTCAGAGTTCAAGGAAAGGCCAACAGCTCTTAAGTGTCTTGTCCTCTGGCTGGCCAGGCTGGAAGGGTATCCCTAAGGAAGAGCAAGCACCACCTTGCCCTAGAGGACCTCACAGTTTCAGGTGGGGAGGTGAGATTCCTATACTGGAAACAAGATGAGGTAGGGCATAAGTCAGCGTCGGAAGTGTCCACTTCGGCCGTGTGTGCACAGGCACACAAGAGTGTGAATGAGCCAGGAAGGAGCCACTATGTGGGAGCAGGGGAAAGAGAGATTATTCCCATGTGTGCATTTGTGTGTGCCCACGTGCATGTGTTTGTGTGTGTGTGTGTGTGTGTGTGTGTCTGCGTGTGCCCAAACATTGCCTGATGCAACGTCTCTGGAGTCGCCATCCTCTGTGCTACTTGCCCAGACAACCTAAAAATAATTTCCATTTAACTTTAGGATTTGTTATTTGATGCATAAGATGCTTGCCCAGCAGATAGAGTTTTCTACCTACACTTTATCTAGATCAAGTTAAAATGAGTCTGCATTATTCATACACAGGATGGCTAGTGAGCAAAAGGCAGACCAGAACAGCCCGGATTCGTCTCGTAAATCCATATAAAAATGATCCCTATGTGAATAACAAAACTGGACAGTGTGCACGGATTGACAGTGATGGCAGTGACGATGATGAGGACGATGATGAAGAAGGGCCCAGCGTGGCTACTGGGAGGTGTCATCAACCAGCTTTCTCACCCACGCATGACTTAGAATTGGGCACATGACATGCAGTCATGAATATTTATTGAATTTGTTTGTAGACATTGAGAAAGAATGTCCACATATGTGACGCAAGTGCAAATATGGAGCTAGATGACTGACAATTCATCATGGACAGAGGAGAATTGAATGATAGATTGAGTTTAAAAATCAGTTTATTAGACCGATGGCTGAGGGATGATGCAGTTATCAGATTGAAAGATGAAAGCCATGGAGGAATGAGAGATCAATAAATAACTTGTTGATGCTTGATAAAGGCGTAAGAGGGATAAACTATGGCCAGGTGACAAGGTTAGTAGATCCATGGTCAGATCCAAATAGGTAGATGAATAGGTAAACAGAAACGCGGCAATGGAGTTGAGAGGGGCAGATAAGAGGACGAGAGAAATACTGTGGTGGGTAGATGTTTATGCTGTGCTCCCCAGAACCTGGAATATGTTACCTTACGTGGCAAAAGGGACTTTGCAGACATGATTAAATCAAGGACCTCGAGATGGAGAGATTATCCTGGATCATCCAGGTGAGCTCAGTTTTATCACATGTCCTACCACTGACCTCCTTTTCAGCATGCCTCAGCCTCTTCTGCCTTCTTTTCAGTTCCTGATCATGCAAAGCTCATTCCTACCTCAGGGCCTTTGAACTCACTGCACCCTCTGTCTGCTTCTTTTTTGTCACTCAGATCTCAGTTCAAGTTAGTGTTGCCTCCCTGCTTCTAGATTTTTGTCCTGAAGCCTTGAGCACACTCCCTTCCTGGGGACTGGGCTGGTGCAATGGGATGTCCCAGCTCCCAGCCTGCCCTGGCTGGCACTATCCCCAGCCCTGGGTCCCGCCCAAGGCTGCGGGATGGAGCAGTGTACATGAGTCATCGAGCCACAGACACAGTCCCCTTGTTGGAGGGACCTGAGCAGTTATGTTGTGGCAAACTCCTAGAGCCAATGGCCGGATTGAAAGGGAAGGTTAGGAATTTCCCCAAGTTATTCAGGCTCACGTGGGGCCAGGCGGGAGCTGGACAGTGGAAGAGCTAGGAATGTGCCGTGGGGACGACGCTGTAACCTCTCTGTGGACTCTCCTATGTCCATCCAAGCTAAAACAGGCTGTGGAAGAGTAGATGGCTCTGAGGGGGTTGTCATTACTCCTCAACTATGTCTTCATTCACGTTACACTGACTTAGCTCCCACGATGTACCAGGAATCATGCTGCCCTACTATAGGTCAGGCCCTGCCCGGAAGGAGCTTCCAGTCTAGTTGGGGAGGCAGGCTGGCCTGCAGACCTTCCCAATCGAGTGGACAAGGGTTCCCCTTCAGGGCTCACAGAGCAGCCGCACCTGATTGCCCGCATGACGGCAGTGACAGAGCTGGCTAAAAGCCATTCCGGGCAGCAGAACTGGCCTGCTCTGTTAGTTTCCCAGGGCTGCCATGAGAAAGAACCACAAGCTGAGTGGCTTAAAACAACAGAAAACTGTTCTTTCACAGCCTTGGGGGCTACAAGTTCAAACTCATGGTGTTGACAGGGCCAGGCTCCTTCTGAAGCCTCAAGGGAGGATCCTTCATTGCCTCTTGTAGCTTCGAGTGGCTCCAGGTGTTCCTTGGCTTGTGGCTGCAACGTTCCAATTTCTGCTTTCATCTTTCATGCTGTCTTCCTTCTGTGTCTGTGTGTCTTCAAATGGCATGCTCTGTGGGTGCCAGTGACTATGTCCAAGTTCCCCTCTTCTTATAAGGACATCAGTCATATTGGATTAGGGCCCACCCTAATGATTCCTCTTAATTGGATTACATCTGCAAATACCCTATTTTGAAATAAGGTCACATTCACAGGTATAGGGGGTTAGGGGTTTTTTGGTGGGACACAATTCAACCCCTAACAGTGGGTGAAGACTTGGAGCTCAGGGCCAGAGTGCTCTGCCACCTGCCATCTTATCACGCACAAGCTCTGTACGTATTTTCCCACAGGGTGACTCACTGGTCCATACACCTGCTGGCATGTTCCTACCTCCAGACTTGCTCCCAGCTTCCCTGTCTTGATGACTTTTCTTTCTCACTCGGCAGGCCCACCTCTTCAAGAGGCCTTCCTCTGGTTTCAGAGATGCTCAGGCTCTGGGCTCATAGTCTGTCCCCTTCAGCCTCCTCCCCGCCCCATGCCAAGTCCAGGGTCAGGGAGCCAGAGGCTTTGAGTCTAGCCCTTCAGCCATCTCCGTATTCCCTCAACACCATCCCTGCCCAGGCTTCTCACTAAGCCTGGGTATCCCCGTGAAGGGGGAGGCAGAGCCCTGACTTCTGCACCAATGGCCCCAACTGCCAGATCGTCTCCCTTGCTCTGGCCATACTACATCTGCCAGGAGCTCCCTGAGAGTTGTGAGGTTCCCCCCAAATCCATCACTTGGGGCCCCATGGAGTCCACTCCCACCCCTCTCTACCACCAGTGACCAGAGCTGCAGGGAGCACTGCCCAGCTGAGGGAATCTGGGGGGCTCACAAAGGTCTCCCAGACCCAAAGATCTCTTTCACCTACCTGCCCTGGGTCAGAAATTCCACTGTGAGAAGTCTGATAGCATCCACCTCTGATGAGGGCAAATGCCCCCGAGGGGAGACCCTCTGCCAGGAGTAGCTTAGGCAGGGCCTTGCCTTGGGAGCCCAGCAGCCTGGTGATATTTCACTCAAGTCCTACAGGAGATTTGCCACCCAGGAGCAGGAGGGGCCAAAGAAGTTGGGCCATTATGCAGAGCTTTGCCCAGAGGCTGCAGGCTGTATACTGCGGGCCCCCGAGGGCAGCCCCAGGCCCAGCCTGGCCCAGGCAGAAACTCACTCAGGCCCCAAGACATGTACTAAGCCCAGCTTCTTCCTTCTCTCTTGCCTGTCCTCCTTTCCTTTGTCCTGCACCTCTCTTCCTGAAGACCCAGCCCCTCGGACAGACTCGCAGCCACTGGGCTGTTAGTGGCCTTTGGACTGGGGAAGGCCTGGGGCCTCCCTGCTGGGCCCCACACCCATGTTAGCAATCATCAGGAACAGGGAGAGGCCAGAACTGTCACTCCCTGGGCACAGTCCCACAGTCTCCTCCATTGGCCAGTCCTGTTCCATCCGTTCTCCCGTGGGGAGAAGCTGGGGGCAGGGAAGAAGGCAGGGTCCCGACCTGGCCGGAGATATTGTCCTGCTGGGGGCCCTCAGCCCCACATGCGCCCATGGAGCCAACACTCTGTATGGAGGCCCTGGGTGAGGCCGGGCTGCCTGGGCTGCTCCTCCTTTCTTGCCAGAGGGACTAGAGGGTAAGATAGGGAGCGGGGAGGGTGTGCTCACCACAAGACCCCAGGGGTTCCAAAAAGGTTGCTTTGGAAGGGTGAGCCAGCCACGTCTAATGAGCTATTTCGGTTCTGCCATAATCAAGTCTAGCTTTGGGCTGCCTAAAATAGCCAGGTATAGAAGCCAAATGTCTGCAAGGACGGTTTGGCTCCTGAGGCCTGGGGTCCAGTGCATGCCCAGGTGGGGGTCAGGAAGGTAGCCTCAACCCCTGCACCCAGATTGCAGGCCCCTACCTCAAGCCCCAGGCACCAGCCCAGGCCTAGCCCCTACCAGGTCCTCAGGCGAACGAATCCTCGCAAATCCTCACTCTTACCTATCCAGCTAGTGCCCACATAGCCAGCGTTAGTAAGGCCCCTTTTAGATTAAGAGCTGTGCGGAGAATTTCATGGTGCCCCAGAGAGGGTAAGGAATGGTCAGGGGCTTAGCTAAGCCTTGCTCTGAACCTGCTGCTCATCGGAGAGGAGGCATCTCCAAGCCTGGCCTGAGCCTATGTTGGGGGTTCAGTCCGTAGCCTGGGGAGCCGGGGGGGCCTCTTTGCCCCAGATCATCTACCTGCTGGGTTACCGAGGATGGCTAAGTTGGGGGCTGCCTCCCACCCTGGGAACACCCGCCTCGCCCCGCTTTGGCTTGGTCCTCTGTTAAGCATGGTTAGACCTGCCAAATTCTCTCAATCCCCTCTCTCATAGAGGAAGCAGGAGACCAAGCAGTGTGTGGCATGGGCCTTGCAGCCCACGCTCTGAACCCTGGAGCATAGCACCTATGCCAGGGCGGGGAATAGCATAGAGACACCCAGGGGGCACCTTTGGAGCAGAGCCTACTGCCTTTTCTCAGAAAGTAAATGCTCAGCTCCTTCTCTGCAGCAAAATCCTGCTGTGTGTCCTATTTCCTCACCAGGCTCTCAGAGACCATCTGGGAATCTGTGGGGGCATGATCTGCCTCCTCCAGGGGTACAGTCCCTAGGGTCAGCAACCACCAGACTACTCCCAATTCTCTGGAGGTCTTTGTGCAGCACCAGGAAGAACACTTTCTCTCTCATGGGACCGTTGACTTCTCTGGGAAGCTCATCCCTCCCCCATTCCCCCTGAGGCTTCCTGAGCCCCAGAACCTCAAAGGTATAGTCTAACAATGTGGTTAATGGCTGCTCCACCACTTGGTAGCTGTTTGACTGTGAGCAAGATACTCAACCTCTCTGAGCTTCACGTACCTCACTTATGAAGTAGAAATAATGACAGCCCTTATCCTAAAGAGTCATTGTGAGGATCAAACAGATCGTCCAAGGGCTGGCACATAGAGAGAGCTTAATAAACAAGTGGTATGATTATCATCATTATCTGTGGGTATCCGTCTTTAACCTGCTTCTCCTCTTTTGCTCCTTTCCTCTAGACCCCTGAATTCAGAATTGTCACCTTCCTAAGGCCTCGGCAGTCTAAACGGGGGTGGCTGGTCAGGTCCTATTCCCAGGTGAGTGGGAGACAGGGATGTGTGTCTGAGCATTCTGGTTGTAGAACCTAGAATGAGTCGTCCACAGACCAAGAATGCTCTCACTTAGGTTACCATTCAAAGGGATTTCAAGAATCAGCATTTCTGTGGTAGAAGGCAAAGCCAAGAAACAGAGAGGGTGAGGGAGTCGCTGGAGGCCACACAGCAAGCTTAGGCCAGCGCTGGCCAAGAGCCCCAGTGGACCTGCCATCCAGCTCCTCTCACTGCCTGACTCAACAGCTCTCATTTCTCCAGAAGCTTCACTGGAAACCTCACTCCGGAGCTTTCCTGTTCAGAGAAAGCAGCGAACAAAGCCTAGAGCCAGCCCCCTGGGCCTAGAGCCCTGAGCTCCCTGGGCAGACCCACAGGCTGACGGAGACGTTACCAGAGCTGATGATTCAACTTCCTGCCTTTTGAGAGCGCCCAGACCACAGAGGTTTTCTTGCTTGGAGGAGGGGGGCATCTCCCTGCCTCGGGCCAGGCAGAGTGGGTCAAATCTCCACCACAAACCACAGGGACTAGGCAGTGCGTGGGGCAGGCCGTAAGGGGCCATGCTAGAACCCTGACTGGTGCCTCCTGAAGCCTGTCTCCTCTTTGGGTTAATGATTACCACCTAGGGTGACCAACTATCCTGTTTTCCTTGACTCTGTCCTGCTGTTGGCACCCAAAATCCCACATCCTGGGAAACCCCTCAGCTCTGGGCAAACCAGAACAGTAGGTCACTCTATTACTACCCATATTTCAGGAGAACATGACTTATCATCTCAGTGACTCTGGGAATATGGGCCCCAGGACAGCACATTCTAGAACAGGGAATTGGCAAACTATGGCCTAAGGGCCTGATCTGGCCCTGTACCTATTTTTGTAAAGCCCATGAGCTTAGAACAGTTTTTACATTCTTTAATGGTTGAAAACAAAATTAAAGAACATTATTTCATGACACATAGAAATTACAGGAAATTCAAATTTCAGCATTCATAAACCAAGGAGCGCAGCCATGCCCGTTCACTTACTCACAGGTCGTCTCTGGCTGCTTTCACATTACAAGGCAGAGTTGGGGAGCTGTAATGGAGACCGTATAGACCCATAGACTGCAAAGTCTCAAGTATTTACTACTTGACCCTTTATGCAAACAGTTTGCTGACCCCTGTTCCTCAGGCAGGCAGGGTGGGGATGCCTGAGCTGGACTGGTTATGGGTGTATATTGAGTGGGCAGTGACGCTTCTGTGAAGCAACTCAGAGCTGGAGCAGGCTTGATAGCCCAGCACTAACCCAGGATTTAGCAGATTAGCTGTCAGGTAGCGACGAGGCACTGAGTTTTTCCAACTCAGTTTGCCTTTCTGTACAGTGGGGTGAAGGTAGGCAGGCTCTGCTTCTCTCTGACTACAGCGCCTAGTCCTTCAAGCTTACACAGTCCTCTCCGATATAACTCAGGCACTCCAGAGAGTTCTATGTGGCCTAGGGCAGGTCCTGCTCCCTCTGGGCCAAGCCCACAGAGGGAGTGCTTACTTACCTGGCTTTAAGGCAGACCCAGATCCTACTCCCAGGCCTGGAAACTCTATTGTAACCAACTTTTCAACAAAGCTCAGGAAGCACCTACTGTCTGCAAGGTACTCTTAGGACCTCCCAACATTGGAATGGTCCTTTTCATGCAGACATATGAGGTGGGGAGCTCTCCTCTCCAAGATAAGGTGCAGTAGGGCTTTTGGCTCCATGACCCCTCCTTCTTAGACAAACACACTAGAGACCTCACAAGTGCCAGGTCATGTACTGTGTGCTGTTGAGCTGAGCCAGCAGGCAGTTGATGGTCCGGGAGAGCTCGAACAATGTGGAAAGAAACTCTAGTGAAATTGGACCCAATGCCAAGTCTAAAGTGCGTCCTAACTTGGCCCCTCTGCCCCTTCCCTGCCTTAGCCCTACAAGGGCTAAGGAAGATGTGCTTCCTTTCTTCTTTCAGAGGCCTGGGGAAGGAGTTTATCTGAGCAGCACAGGCTGCAAGAAGGCTTGCAGGGGCTGACCTCAGTGGGGACCTTGAGGAGGCCCAGCACGGCCCCTGCACTAGTCTGTCTGGTCTTCTCATACAAGACAAGGGCAAGCCCTCTGGAGGCCTGTGTGCCCCTGAAGCCTCTCCGCTCCCTCCCGGACACAGTTGTTCTGCTAGGCCGCCTTCCTCCTTGCCCATGTCCCCACAGCTCTGGTTGCTGACCTTAGTTCGTAGGACATCTGAGAACCCAAA
The DNA here is from genome assembly GCF_037043125.1 of Eumetopias jubatus. NCBI lineage: Eukaryota > Metazoa > Chordata > Mammalia > Carnivora > Otariidae > Eumetopias > Eumetopias jubatus. The sequence continues at coordinate 28,088,656 of NW_028274811.1, read as the reverse complement.
TATTTAAGGATTAGTGGAGGGTACCACAGAAAGAGATGCTCAATTTCCAGGCTTTCTGGAACTCTGCTTGGGGTAGATTGGGTCAGAGGGGTTATTTATTTTTTTTAAATAAGTGTTTTAATTAAAGTCCAAAATACATGGAGAAAAGGGCACAGCTCATAAGTATACAGCTCCCGTGAACAAGCCTGTGTTAACTATCACCTGTGTGACCAAAAACAGAGCATTGCCAGCCCCCAAAGCCCCCTGGTGCCCTCTGTAAGTCACTGCCTCCAGGGGTAACCTCAATGGTAGCCTCTGTCACCACAGATTAGTTTTGCCTGTTTTTGAAAACTATGTAAATGGGATCAGATCGTACATACTATTTTTCTGTCTGGTTTCTCTTGCTTAATGAGATTCACTCATGTTACTGGCTATGAAATAGTTTGCTCAGTTTCATTGCTATTCTCTGTTTTATAAATACACGACCACTGATTTACTGATACCATTGCTAATGGAAATTTGGGTTATTTCCAGCCTTGGCTATTAGAAATAGTGCATGTCTTTTGGGACATGTATGTATACTTTCTGCTGGGTATGTATACTTAGGAGTGGAATTGCTGGGCTATCAGACATGCCTATGTTTAGCTTGAAAACATACTTATTGCTAACAGTTTTCATATGATTTTTTCAAAGCTCAGGCTGAAACTGCAGATGGATGTTTCTAGAACTACTTATATCACTGGTGAAAGGTAATGTCTCAACATTTCTCAGGCCGCAAATCCTTGCCAGCCCAATTCCAAAAATGGTTCAGAAATGATGAGCTTATACGCACAGGCCCTACCCCCAGCCTGCTAACAATTTTGCTGAGCTTGGGCTTATGGGGGGCACTGGGGCCTGCAGTACCAGATCCTTGGCCTAGAGGCCAAAGAGTCCTGTTGAGGCATCAATGGGGCCTACAGTTTCAGGACCCAAAATCAGAACATGGGGTCTGACAACTGGATAGCATATTTGAAACTGGAACCATCTTATGAAACCTACTTTTCTGACTGGACAAGAACAGTGAGGTTCCATGTGGGGTCCGGCGTCCCAACACAGTCACACAGTGCTGTAAGTACAGCAGAGGCCCTGGGTGCCTCAACATGGCTCTCCGCTGGTCCCAGGCCCGCCCCACTTGTGTAACTGACTGAGCAGCTCTGGACTGCTGCAGCGCTGGCAGGCTGTTCCCAGAGCCTGCTAGGGAAGGGCCTCGTCTGATTCCTTTCTGAGCAGCTTCTAGTTCATGGGACCCTGATTCCTTGCCATTAGCAAGACCTACAAGCAGCGTTTCTCAGAGGTGGATTCTGCCCTCATGTAGCTCTTCCTGGCCCAGATCTTCAAACCCTAGAATGGATAGAGCTGACCGCATCTCTGCAAAAAAACCCCATTAGCATCTTACTTGGGAAAGTGGGTGGCTTCCTTAAGGTTTGAGTGAGGCTTTCTATCACTTTGAAGGGCTGGTCATTGAGAGCAAACACCATGGTTAGTTTACTGCTCATTGTGGGAAGAAATGAAGTTTCACTAGTACTCACGGCCCCCTTGGGGAAGGCAGGTTGTGGGGGATATGTGTGAGAGAGAGCCCTAGAGATGTCTTGGAGAAGACCTGGGCCAGTTTGATTACTACCCTGCTGCCAGGAAGAATTCTGTCATAGGCCTAGGCTAGGTTCTTTAGCTCTACATAGACAATGTGTGTGCTTGGCTAAGTATCCTACCAACCACTCCATCAGCCACATGATCAGGTTGTTTTTAGGCCATACATCCCCAGATTGGCTTCTGTGGACTTACTGCTGAGATGTGGAGAGCTTGGGGATGGTACCAGAGGCCCCTCATCCAGAGACCGGGCCTCTAGGTCCATGCTGAGTACCCCAGGCTGTTGCTCTGTTGTCCCTTTGTATTCCCATCTATAAAATGGGATGACTGTGGGGCACTTGTCTTATCATGGGGCTCTGAAGAACTGTCCCACAGAGAAGGCCCTCTGGTGATTTCACTGTAGACATTCCCAAGGAGTTGGTTCCAGGCTGATGCTTTGGCAGGGTGTATGCGGGAGAGTCAATTAGAATTCTTTTAGCTTCAAGTGATATGAAACTCACCCAAACTGGCTTAAGCAAAAGAGAACTATGTATTGGCTTGTTTGTTTGGTGGGTTTACATAATGGAAAAGTTCAGGGGCTTCGGGCACACCTTGATCCAGGGGCTCAACTATGTCATCAGGACCAGGCCATTTTTCATTTCTGCTTCCTTAAGGATTGGGCCTGTCCTTACACTGTGGTGACAAGACAGCTGCCAGTGCTCCAAGCTGACACCCTCACACCTCCAAGTCCAAATGAAAGGACAACATCTGTTTCTAAGATACTCAGATACTTGGTATTGGCTCTGATTGGACCCCGTGGCTTGGCTTATGTCACACGCCCATCCCTAAACCAACCATTGTGTAAGTCTGCACAAGGCATAATGCACTCTGCGACTCTGACCGGCCAGGCCTGGTTCACAGGAGACTCTCAAGCCAGGGCGTTACTCCACTTGGAGCACCCAAGCTGAAAATGGTACGAGGAGCAGTTCCTCAGATGAAAACCAGGGTGCTATTCCCAGAAGAGGAGGAATGGGTACTAAGCAGGGAAACCACAACAGTTCTCAACAGGGAACCCCCTACCTAGAACAGGAGTCATCTGGCCCGTGCCTGCGCCCTCCCTGACTGTCCTGTGCTTTGAGGGCAGGCATCACAACTTTCTCCCCTCTGTATCTGCAGAGATATTAATAGAATGAATAATCATCTTTGGCAGGTGTGTTGAGCTTGATACCTTTTCAAACCGCTTTTAACACCTACCATCTTATTTGATTCTTTGTTCTTCTTTTTGGCTACTTAGGATCTGAACCCTCTTCCTGTGACAGGGAATTCCCCTCATTCTGAGGCAGAGCCCACTTCCCACTACAGAGGCTGAAAGTACCATGTGCATCCATTTCCCAGCCTCCCCGTGGCTGGACAAAGGCCCATGACCGAGGCTCTGACAATCAGACACACAGACTCCAGACTGTGACCCAGGAGCTAGTGGCCCAAAGAAGCAGGGATCACAGAGGGTTCTCCTTGGGGGTTACTGTGGGTGCAGCAGGTCAGTGTCGCTAGGGGGGTAGAGATGGTGACAGCACAGAGCATGGGCATGAGGCAAGCAGCCCAGCCTGCTGACCGGAGTGCATGGTGGTGGTGGTGACAGGGAGGGCAGAGAGGTCCTGACGGAGCCAGTTGGCAGGATGATCTGGGGCCCTGTTCACGGCTGTGTATTCAGAGCTGCTGCTTTTCTGCTCTGCCCAGAGATTCCTGAGCTGCTCAATAGCCTTATAATTTTTCTGCTGAAATCAATTTTGCTTAAGTCAATTAAGTCAGTCTGCTTAAGAGTCAATTTCTTTTGCTCATAGCTAGAAACCCTGACTGTCATAATCCTGGAGACAAAACCACCAGGTAATTCCCCTTTTTCAGTTGGATAACTTGAGGCTTAGAGGCTGGCCCATGTTCATGCAGCTGTGACAGTTGCTGAGTTGAGAGCAGAACCCTGGACCGGGTGGGACAATCCTACGGCTGGCAGGTGGGAGCCCAGGCAAGGGAGAACTTTCTCACAAGTAGAGCCGCCTCACCGGAAAGCAAGCCCCCTGTGACTGGAGGCGTGCAAGTAGATTTCTGGAGATTTAAGGGAGAGGCCGAGCAAGGGAACTCCAGTTCCTTTCTTCCTCATGGATTGCACATGTTATCATCTGCCCAGTTGAGAGTACTCTTTGTGAACACAAAAGTGTTAAGGCGAAAACACAGCTCCCGGTGCTGCAGCTCCAAGTCCCCACCCTCTCCTACAAGCCAGGCTCTCCCTGGCCCAAAACACAACTGCTGCTCATCCTATGTCCCAGAGCAAAGTCATGGCGTTTACTGGCCTCCGTCACTTTAATGAAAAAGGCCCTACACCAAACAAATACAAGCACAGACATTTGCAACTAATTATGGTAGTGCTGATCAGTCAAATTTCATTGCAAATTGCATGTTGAAATTGATAGTGGGCGAGTCAAGAATAAACTGGTTGGAAAAGTGACACGGGCACACAGGACTGGATTAATAATTCAATTTAGACTCAGTCAGACACTGTGAAGAAGAGGAAAAAGCAGATTAGCATTGCCCCAAGATCGCTTGTTTATCCAGTACTTCTTGCCAATGTGCCTGGCTTCTAAGGGAAGCTGATCCTCCTTTAGGGTCCTCCCACTTTGGGAGACCACAGGGCGTTGAGTATTCCAGCCTTTAATTCCTGGTTTGCAAAATTGCAGCCTTGAGTGGTGTGGGGAGGGGAAAACTGCCCTTCATCCCAGCTGCTGCTGAGAAGCCTACTCAGGAGGCTTCTTGGAAGACAGACACCTCCTGCTTCAGTGAACCACACTCTTGGCCTCCCATTTGTGGGTTCCTAGGTGGGTTCCCAGGTCAGGTATGGCTCCAGGGGAGTAAATGCCAAGAAGGTGGGAAAGGAGCCAGGATGGCCAGTTGGCCCCAGTTGGCCTGGTTTCCAAGGAGTCCCAGAGAGCTATGAAGTCCAGAGGAGACATAACCCCAGCTTGCGTGGAGGCCACAGATGGATGGGTAATGTCCTCAGGATTGGGCTTTCCTGGAAGGTCACTGTGTCCTTGCACCTGGGGAGGAAGGCAGGAAGGAGACACAGGGCAGGCAGAGTATCCAGGTGTCAGTTGGGGGGCAGGTACCTGTATGCCCATGAGATGCACTTCCAGTGGCCACCTTGAGCTAGCCAGGAGTGCTCCACACAGAGCTGCTCAGCCAGCCCAAAGCAGACAGTGAATCAAGCAGCCTGCGGTTGCATGGAGCATGGGCTCCCCCTCCAACTGCCCTGCTTCACAGGCCTGTGCAGACGGAGAGTCTTAATCTTCATCCTCTAGATTTAGGTTCAAAACTCAAATGTCTACAAGGAAGTGGGCCAGCTATGGATGGGGGAGAGTTGGTGAGCTTGAACCTGACTGGCAGGGGGAGAGGGGGCAGCCATGATTCAGCTTTAGGAGTCTGCCTGGAGACAATATAAGTTGGAATTCAGAAAAAGGCTTAGGCCAGAGATACACATTTGTAGGTTGTCAGCAATGGAATGTTATTTAAAGCCAGGACACTGGAGGAGATTATCAGGGGAATGAGTGAAGATAAGAGATTAAAAGAGGTCCAAGGACTGAGCCTTGGAGATGAGGAGGTAGGTGCCGACAAAGGAGACAGAGAAGGAGCAACCACAAAGGTAGGAGGAAAACCAGGAGAGGGTGGTGATGATCCGGGTGCCAAGCCGGGAGAGATGAACTCTTACATGCTATCGAGAAGCAAGGAAGGTGAAGCCTGATATTTGAGAACACAGAGGGTCCTTGACACACGCAGTCTTGCTGTAGTGGTGGGAGAAAAGAAGCAGGGAGAGGATTTGAGGCAGCAAGAAGAGACAATTCCTTCTAGGAGCTGGGCCGTAAAGAGGAGCAGAGAAATGGGGTGAGAGTTTGAGGGGCATATAAGGCCAAGAAGGGGTTTTTCTGTAAGATGGAAAAATCACAGTATTCTTGTGTGCTGATGGGGATAATCCTGGAGAGAGGGGACTTTTGATGACATAGGTGAGAAAGGGGAGAAATGTTGGAGTGAAGTCCTTGAGTAGACAGGTGGGGATGGCATCTGGTGTATAAAAAAGAGGCCTGTCCTTAAAGAGGAGCATGGACAGTTCAATCATGTTAGCAAGATGAAAGCCAGAGTTGATGAGCACAGATGCAAGTGGGTGGGGGAAATAGTGGTGGAGCCCGTGGAACTTCTCTGGTTAGGGCTTCTATTTTCTTAGCAAACTAGGAACAGGTTGTCAGCTGAGAGTGAGGCGTAAGACGAGGTGTGAGGCAGTCGGCTGGGAGCGAGGGGGTAAGTGCCCTTGGGGGTGTAGTGTGACTGCTGGGCAGCCTGTAGGTCTCGCTGAGGGAGGCTTGGGTTCATTAATTCAAAGTGAGACTGGGCAGCCCATTGCGGGTCTTTCTTTAGTCTCAGGTGGCCTGTGGATGCAGGTGTAGAGGGTGGGTAGAGGGCTGAGTTGAACCAGGGCTATGGTTTTGCCAGGTGACTTCTGCAGGGAGGGGTGAGGGAGAGATGGTAACATTGGGCCATGGATTCTGAGCTGGGTAAGGAGGGAAGGGGGCCCGAGGGGGCGAGGGACCATGAACATTTGCTCAGATCAGTAGGCTCCATGCAGAGCTATTGGAGTTGGGGCACTAGAGGGAGTCAGCTGGAGAGAGGGAGGCAGTGTTTACCGAGAGGAGACACAGGACACCGGTCAATGAAGGGACTTCACTGACAGATGACGACTTGTTGGAAGTCTGGCTGTGGGAGCAAGAGGCTGAGGTTGTGAAGAAGCCAAGGTTGTGAAGAGGAGGCCAAGGGACTGAAGAGCCTGTTCATCTACATGGATGTAAAAATTAAAAACTAAGGCAGAAGTGCCCCTGGAGAGGGGGACTGTGGGCCAGGAGATGAAATCTTCAGGAACGGGGCGGGGGGTGGGAACCAAGGGTTCTGTCAGTGGCTGCCAAAAGCGAGGGAACAGGTGGTCTTGTCTGATGACACGGCTTCCAGACATGGGTGTTTCCAAGGAGGAGGGCAAACTGTGACACTGAGGAGCAACATGAGCACTCCCCACCCCAAACTCAGGAACACAAGGACCACAAGAGGGAGAAGAGCCACCCTTTGAGAGGCTGAAGGCGAGGCGGAGTCCTTACAGGAGAGGTAGTTTTCCATTAGAGCAAGAAAACAAAGGAAACATTCTGAAATGAGGTTGAGGATAGGGAAGTTTACTGATGCCAGACCATGAGTTGCAGAGACCAGTGAAAGGATTTCTAGACATAGGTAGGCAATGAAGTCAGAAAAGGGTAATGCAGAGCCACATGAGGCTGAGACTCCTGGGGTGAGGGATGCCCTGAAAATTCTGGACCTCTCGTAGGACTGGTATGAACAGGGATAAAGGGACTGGTGAGAGCAGTCCTGAGGGGCCAAGACAGAGGGTGGTGGCCAGGCTGGGTTTGTTGGGAGGTGGGAGGAGAAAGAAAGTCAGGAGCCCCCTTCCCTCCTGCTGATGGTGGTCTGGAGGTTTGAGGAGGAGCAGTCGTCCCAGAGCAGGTGGAGCCCTGGACTCCCTCTTTACTCCCAGGTAGGAATATTAATCAAAACACTCATCATAGGGGTGCCTCGGTGGCTCAGTCGTTAAGCGTCTGCCTTCGCCTCAGGTCATGATCCCAGGGTCCTGGGTTCGAGCCCTGCATCGGGCTCCCTGCTCGCTGGGAAGCCTGCTTCTCCCTCTCACACTCCCCCTGCTTGTGTTTCCTCTCTCGCTGTGTCTCTCTCTGTCAAATAAATAAATAAAATCTTAAAAAACAAAAAACAACAAAAAAACACTCATCGTAGAACTGATACTAAAACTACAGACAGGTCAATGAAAGAGAATTACCCAGGAGCACCTGGGTGATTCAGTCGAGGGACCGACTGTTGATTTCGGCTCAGGTCATGATTTCAGGATAGTGAGATCAAGCCCGCGTTGGGCTCCACGCTCAGTGGGGAGTCTGCTTGAGATTTTCTCTCTCTCCCAGATAAATAAAATAAAATCTTTAAACAAAAAAAAAAAAAAGAAAGAATTACCCAGAAGTAGACCCTTATATACTGCATAATAAATCTGTATCTTTAATAAAGTTTGCTGTCAAAACAGTAATGATAAAAAGCATGATTCCCCCCTCCCCGGGACAATTCATTAACTATTTGAGAAAAAATAAATCCACATCTTTACCTTAAATCTTACACTAAATGAATTCAAGTGACCTAAAAAGCTAGTGTAAAAAATGTGATATTAGTGTAAAGACAGAAATAGACCCACAAATACACGATTGATTGATGTTTAACTAATGGTACCAAGACAATTCAATGGGGAGCAACAATCTTTCCAACAAATGGTGCCAGAATTATTGATTGGATAGCTGCATGTAAAATTTATAACACATGCATATACCATTTATATCATATACAAAAATTAACTTGATATGAACAATAGGCCTGTAGGTATGAGCCATATCCAAAATTACATATACGTATGTTATACAAAAACGATATACAACCCAGGGGCACCTGGGTGGCTCAGTCGGTTAAGCTTTTGCCTTCGGCTCAGGTAATGATCCCAGGGTCCTGTGATGGAGCTCCACATCTGGCTCCTTGCTCAGCAGGGAGTCTGCTTCTCCCTCTCTCTCTGCTCCTCCCCCCAGCTCATGCTCGGTCTCTCTCTCTCTCAAATAAATAAAGAAAATCTTTAAAAAAGGTTATACAGGGCACCTGGGTGGCTCGGTTGGTTGGGCGACTGCCTTCGGCTCAGGTCATGATCCTGGAGTCCCGGGATCGAGTCCCACATCGGGCTCCCTGCTCAGCAGGGAGTCTGCTTCTCCCTCTGACCCTCTTCCCTCTCGGGCTCTCTCTCTCTATCTCATTCTCTCTCTCAAATAAATAAATAAAATCTTTAAAAAAAATTAAAAAATGTTATACAACCCAATGTAAAAATAGGCAAAAGATTTGAATCGACGAAGACTTCACCAAAGAAGATATTGAGATAACAAACACATGAGAAGGTGCAAAGCATCATTTGTCATTAGGGAAGTAAAAGTAAATTAAAACTACACACCTGCTAGATGACTGGAATTTAACAAGACTGACCAAAACAAGTACTGGCAGGGATGGGATCAGTGGTTGCCCTGGGACGGATGGATCACAAAAGTGCACGAGGAAATATTGGGGAATTACGGGCATGTTGTATGAACAAGACAGAGTTTAACCTTCAGTTAAACCTTCTGTTCTTCAGTTGATAGACATTTCAGTTGTTGCCAGTTTGGGCTTGTAGCTGACGCAAAGATGTGTCACCCAGATCCTTCCTCAAGGAAGGATTTGCTGTCCAGTTGCAGGGAGTGTGATAAGCAGAAACCTGCAGCTGATAGTTTATTCAGGGTCTGCATAAGCTGCAGAGGGCTGCCTTGCCCCTTCCCAGAACAGCTTGTATCCAGTGACTGAACAAAGCAGGGACAGAGAGGCTGGGCCATTTTAATCCAATCTGGGACAATCCAGATGCACAATATTTGCTCCAGAGTTCCCTGCCAACTTGGCTTAGACGTCCATGAACCTGCATCACAGTTTGACTTCTGCTCAATCCTGCTTCCTCTCCCTTCCTTTCATAGATGGTGATCCCTAATGTCCCTCATAAATATCTTGTGCTCCAAACTCCATCTCAGCATCTGTTTCCTGGGAACCAGATTTATGACAGGGCTATGACAAACCGAGTTCCTATGACCATTCTTGTCCATGTTTCCTGTCCTATTAACACTCTTTTCTGTAGGATATTTGCCTAGGATTGGAATTGCTGGCTCAGAGTATGTTATTTTCAGTTTACTTGGATAATGCACGACTGTTCTCCAAAATGGTTGTACATGTTTATGTATATTTATATAGATGAATGTTTTTGCTACTATTTGGTATTGTGACTTTTAAATTTTAGTCAATTTGGTAAGTGTATAGTGGTATCTTATTGTAATTTTAATTGACATTTCCTGGATTACCCAAAAAGCTAAACAATGTTTTATGTTATTGGCCTTTGTTTGTTTCTTTGTTTTAGAGAGGGAGGAGCAGAGGGAGAGGGAGAGAGAGAATCTTAAGCAAGGTCCATGGCCAGTGCAGAGCCCAATGCAGGGCTCTATCTCACAACCCTGAGATCATGACCTGGGTTTCTTCTTTTTCAAAGTGCCTATCTTTTGCCCATTTTTCTTTTTCCCAAGTTATTTTATTTTTTATTACTTATTTATTTAAAATCAATCTATTAGGGTATGATTGACATACAAAAAGCTGTACATATTTAATGTATACAACTTGATGAGTTTGGATTGTGCAGTCTTCTACTAGATTGTTTTTTGTTATTAATTCTCATGTGTCCTGTATATATTCTGGAAAAAAGCCTTTTGATAGTTTTATCTGTTACTATTATCTTCTGCTACTCTGTAGATTGCCTTTTCACTCTCTTAGTGTTGCCTTTTGATGAATAGAAATTCTTTATTTTATCCATCTTTCCTTTGTGGTTTTGCTTTTTGTGCTTTAAGATAATTTTTCTTACCCAAGATTATGAAGATATCATTCTACATTATTATTATTTTTTCTATGTTATTATTTTAAAACTTTACAATTTTGCCTTTTTTATTTAGGTCCATATAACCTGGAGTTGATTTTGGTGTATGGTGTGAGGTAGGGGTCCAATTTCATTCTTCTCCCATATAGATCCCCAGTTGTTCCAGCCAAATTTATTAAGAGTCTGTCTTTTTGCCAGTGCTATACCATGCCATCTCTGTCACAAATCAAGCATCTAGATATGTGCAGGTCTGTTTCTGTAATCTCATCTCTATTCCATTGAGTTATCTATTCCCAAATCCATGCCACACTCTCTTAATTACCATAGCTTTATAGTAATCTGGTATAGTAATGGCAATCCCTCTAATCTTGTTCTTCCTCTAGAACGGCTTAGCTATTCTTGGCCTTCCGCATGTCCACATAAATTTAAGAATCATCTTGTTGAGTTCCACAAAAAATCCTCATGAGTTTTTATAGAAATAAAATTGAATCTATAGATCACTTTGGGAAGAACTGACAATATATGTAATATTTAGTCTTCCAATCCATGAACACCATAGCTCCATTTATTAAGATCTTTAATTTCGGGCGCCTGGGTGGCTCAGTTGGTTAAGCGACTGCCTTCGGCTCAGGTCCTGATCCTGGAGTCCCAGGATCGAGTCCCACATTGGGCTTCCTGCTTAGCAGGGAGTCTGCTTCTCCCTCTGACCCTCTTCCCTCTCGTGCTTTCTATCTCTCATTCTCTCTCTCTCTCAAACAAATAAATAAAATCTTTAAAAAAAAAAAGATCTTTAATTTCAATAATGCTTTAAATTTTTCTGCATTGGAGACTTAATCAAGTTTATTAGTTTTATTCCTAGTGATTTGGTATTTTAAAATGATATTACAAATGCTATTTTTTTTAAATATAATTTTCTCAGGGCACCTGGGTGGCTTAGTTGGTTAAGCGTCTGCCTTTGGCTCAGGTCATGATCCCAGAGTCCTGAGATCGAGTCCCGAGTTGGGCTCTCTGCTCAGTAGGGAGTTTGCTTCTCCCTTTCCCTCTGCTCTTCCCCTGCCACTCATGCTTTCTCTCTCGCTCATTCTCTCTCAAATAAATAAATAAATAAAATCTTTAAAAAAAAACCCATAATTTTCTCTTTGTTGCTGTTAAATACATTGATTTTTACATATTTCCTTTTTTTAAGTCCAAGAAACTTGCTGAACTCTCTTAATAATTCCAATTACCTGTACAGAATTTTAAAAATTTCCTCTGTACACTATCATATCATCTATAAATAACGGAAGTTTTGTTTCTTCCTTTTCCAATGCTTATTCCTTTTCTTTCTTCACTGTGCTGGCTAGGATCACCAGGTTAATGTTGAGTGGTGGTAATGGGGGGGCACCTGGGTGGCTTAGTTGGTTAAGTGTCTAACTCTTGATTTCAGCTCAGGTCATAATCTCAGGGTCATGAGATCAAGACCCAGTTGGGCTCCACTCTCAGCCCCTCTCTCTCTGCCCCTCCTGCTCCTGCCCTCAAGCACACGTGCTCTCTCTCTTTCTAAAATAAAAAAATAAATCTTAAAAAAAAAAAGGTGGTGGGGTGCCCGGGTGGCTCAGTCGTTAAGTGTCTGCCTTCAGCTCAGGTCATGATCCCAGGACCCTGGGATCGAGCCCCGCATCAGGCTCCCTGCTTGGTGGGAAGCCTGCTTCTCCCTCTCCCACTCCCCCTGCTTGTGTTCCCTCTCCTGCTGTGTCTCTGTCTGTCAAATAAATAAATAAAATCTTTAAAAAAAAAAGTGGTGGCAATGGATATCTTCGTTTTATTCTAATTTTCAAAGGGAAAATTTCCAGTGTTTCACCACTAAGTATGATGCTTGCCTTAGCTGTTTTTTAAAAGACAGCCTTTATAAAATTAAGGAAGTTTCTTTCCAGTTCCAGTTTGACTCAAGCTTGTTTCCCCCACCCATTATTATCCATTTAATTCAGTGGATGTTGAATTTTATTAAATGCTTTTTCTGCATCCATTGAGATAACTATAATATTTTTTTAATCTGTTAATGTGATAAATTACATTAACTGGTTTTTGAAAGTTATATAAAGCTTAAATTTCTAGGATTCATTATAACTTGGTCATATGCACTATCTTTTTTATGTGATGATAAATTTTGTTTAGTAATACTTGTTTAGAGTTTTTCTATGTTCAAAAACAATATCAGCCTTCAAATTTCCTATATTGACCCTGTCAGATTTGGGAGTCATTATTGTATTAGTTCCATGAAATGAGTTGAGGAGGATAACCTTAGTTCTTTGGAAGCAGAAACTTGTAAACTTGTGGAAGTTTGTATATGAATGGAATTTTCTTTTCCTTGAATCTTGAATATAATTCACAAGTAAAGCTATCTGGATTTGGAATTTTCTTTGTGGTATGATTTTAAATTACTGATAGAATTTCTTTAATACTTATGGACTTTTCAGGTTTTTCATTTCTTCATGGAATAACTTTTAGTAAGTTATTATCTCTAGGAATTTTCCCATTTCATCCAAACTTGTTACATCAATTGGCAATAAGTTGTTCATAATATCTTCTTAATATCTTTTGGTAGATGTATATGGAATCTCTAGTAATGTCCCCTTCTTCATTCTTACTATTATTTGTTCATTGTCTTTTTTCTCTTTGTTGGCCTCACCAGAGTTTTATCGTTTCATTATCCTTTTTAAGATTTTATTTATTTATTTATTTACTTGAGAGAGAGCATGAGTAGGGGGAGGAGCAGAGGAAGAGGGACAAGCAGACTCCCTGCTGAGCATTCAGCAGGATGTGGGTCTTGATTCCATGACCCCGAGATCACAACAGGAGCTGAAATCAAGAGTCTGCCATTCAACTGACTGAGCCACCCAGGTACCCCTTCATTATCCTTTTTGAAGAACAAAGTTCCTGGCCAGAAAGGAAAAAGTAAAACTAACTATTTACAGATGACATGATCTTGTATATAGAAAATTCTAACTAAACAACTATTATAACTAATAAATAAGTTCAGCAAGTTTGCAGGATACAAGCTCAATATACAAAAAATCAGTTGTAGTTCTATATACCAGCAATATATTCTTAAAGTGAATTAAGAAAATAATTCATAAAGAGTAAAATACTTGGGAATAAATTTAAGTGCAATATACTGAAAATAATAATGCATTTTTTAATTCATTTTTTAAAAAAGATTTTACTTATTCATTTGACAGAGAGAGACACAGTGAGAGAGGAAACACAAGCAGGGGGAGTGGCAGAGGGAGAAGCAGGCTTCCCGCAGAGCAGGGAGCCCGATGCGGGGCTCGATCCCAGGACCCCGGGATCATGACCCGAGCCAAAGGCAGATGCCTAACGACTGAGCCATGCAGGCGCCCCTATAATGCATTTTTGAAAGGAATTAAGTAAGACCTAAATAAATGGAAAAGATATCCTATGTTCATAGATCAGAAGACAATATTGTTGAGATGTTAATCTTCAGATTTAATGCAATCCCCATCAGATTCCAATGGGCTTCTTTGCAGAAACTGACAAGCTGATACTAAATCATGAGGGGAAATGCAAGGGACCCAGAGCAACCAAAACATTCTGGGTAAAAAACAAAAAGCTGGAGGACTCACATGTCCTGCTTTCAAAACTTACTACAAAACTACGGAAATCAAGACTATGTGATACTGGCATAAGGAATAAACATATAGATCAATAGATTAAGAGTGAAAATTCTGAAATAAACTCTTACATTTAAGGTCAACCGATTTTTGACAAGGGCATCAAGACAACTCAATGGGGGAAAACAAAAATCTTCAACAAATAGTCCTGGAACAACTGAATATTCACATGTAAAAGAATGAAGTTGGACTGGACCCCTACCTCACACCATATGTAAAAATTAACTCAAAACTGGGGCGCCTGGGTGGCTCAGTTGTTAAGCCTCTGCCTTCGGCTCAGGTCATGATCCCAGGGTCCTGGGATCGAGCCCCGCATTGGGCTCCCTGCTCAGCGGGAAGCCTGCTTCTCCCTCTCTCACTTTTCCTGCTTGTGTTCCCTCTCTCACTGTGTCTCTCTGTCAAATAAATAAAATCTTAAAAAAAAAAATTAACTCAAAACAGATCAAAGACCTAAATGTAAGAAGTAAAACTCATAAACTCTTAAAAGAAAACATAGGTGTAAATATTTGTTATTTGGATCAGGCAATCATTTCTTAGCTATGACCCAAAAAGCATAAACAACCAAGGAAGAAATAGATAAATTGGACTTCATCAAAGTTAAAAATTTTGTGTTACATAGAGCATGATTAAGAAAGTATAAAGAGGGGCGCCTGGGTGGCTCAGTCGGTTGGGCGTCTGCCTTTGGCTCAGGTCATGATCCCAGGGTCCTGGGATCGAGTCCCGCATGGGGGTCCCTGCTCGGTGGGGAGCCTGCTTCTCCCTCTCCCTCTGCCCGCCTCTCTGCCTGCTTGTTCTCTCTCTCTATGTCAAATAAATAAATAAAATCTTTAAAAAAAAACTTAAAAAAAAGTATAAAGACAACCTAGATGATGGTTGAAAATTTTTACAAATCATATATCTGACAAGGAATTTTTTAAAAGATTTTATTTATTTATTTGTCAGAGAGAGAGCAAAGCAGGCTCCCTGCCGAGCAAGGAGCCTGATGCGGGACTCGATCCCAGCACCCTTGGATCATGACCTGAGCTGAAAGCAGGTGCTTAACCAACTGAGCCAGCCAGCCATCCCTGACAAGGGATTTTTATCTAGATATATAAAGAACTCTAAAAGTAAAGAGTCAAAAGACAAATGCTCACTTAAAAAATGGGCAAAGGACCTGAATATACATTTCTCCAGAGAACATATATAAACGATCAATAAGCACATGAAAAAATACTCATCATCATTAGCCATCAGGGAAAAGCAAATGAAACCATAATGCGATACTACATTATACCACTAGAATGGCTATAATTAAAAGAACAGATAATAACAAATGTTGACAAGGATGTGGAGAAATTGGAACCCTCATACACTGCTGGTAGAAGTGTGAAGGGGTGCCTGGGTGGCTCAGTCACTTAAGCATCCGACTTCAGCTCAGGTCATGATCTTGGGGTCCTGGGGTTGAGCTCTGCATCGGGCTCCCTGCACTGTGGGGACTCTGCTTGTTCCTCTCTCTCTCTCCCTCTGCCCCTCCCCATCTTGTGCTCGCTCTCTCAAATAAATAAATAAAATCTTAAAAAAGAAAAAAAAAAGGAAATGTGAAATAGTGCAACTGCTTTGTAAAATAATCTGACAGTTCCTTAAAGATTAAATATATAGTTACCATATGATCCAGAATTTCTACTCCTAGGGATATACCCAAGGGAAATGAAAACTTATGTCTATTTAAAAACTTGTACATGAATGTCCATAGCAGCATTATTTATAATACCCCAAAAGTAGAAACAATCCAAGTGTCCATGAACCAATAAATGCATAAACCAACTGAAGTATATCTGTACAATGGAATATTATCCAGCCACAAAAAGGAAAGAAGTTCTAATACATGCTACAACATGGATAAAACTTGAAAACAAAATGTAAGTGAAATAAGCTAGTGACAAAAGACCACATACTGTGTGATTCCACTTAAATGAAATACCCAAAACAGGCAAATCCGTAAAGACAGAGAGTAAGGGTGCCTGGCTGGCTCAGTTGGTGGAACGTGTGACTCTTGATGTTGGGGTCATGAGTTCAAACCCCATGTTGGGCATAGGGCTTACTTAAAAAAAAAAAAAAGACAGAAAGCAGATTAGTGGTTACCTAGGACTGGAAGTAGGGCATGGGGGGAAAAATGAAATGACTCTTAATGAATATGATTTTTTGAGGAGGAGGGGTGATGAAATGTCCTAAAACTGATTGCAGTGATTGTTGCACATCACTGTGAATATACTAAATACCACTGAATTCTTTACCTTCAATAGATGAATTGTATGGTATATGAATTATATCCCAATCAAGTTATTTATTTAAAAAAAATTTCAGGGGCTCCTGGCTGGCTCAGTCGGAGGGGTGTGTGACTCTTGATCTTGGGGTTGTTAGCACCCCAGATTGGGTGTAGAGATTATTAAAATAAAAAATTAATTTCAATGGATCTGACTGTCAGGAGGACGCTGGTGACCCCTAGCCAACCAAAAGGCATTTCAGCGCTATAGTGGGGTATTGAAAAGTGGCAGGATGGGGAGTGATGTGAGCAGGGAAGAAAGGAAAATATATGGAAAAAACTTCGTAGGCTCATCTGGCCATGAAGGCAGAAGTGAGACTTGAATGGAAGGAAGGGCTTGGGGGCACGTATTCCGTAGGCTCATGTAAGACACATCACATTCCTCAGCCTGAGATCCAGCTCCTCAGAGAAGCTGGTGAAGCTGATTCTCTGGGCCTCTCCAGCATTCTCTCCTGACGCTGGCCAGACCGGCCAGGCCAGTCCTCTCTTCCTATACCACTAAAACTTAGCCACCTGGAAAGTCTTACCACACCCTGCCTCATCCCAGAGCCCTCCCCTGGAGGTGCCAGCTCCCCCTGACCTCTCCCTTCTCAGCCTGCTTTCATACTGCATACAAGATAATATCACTATATTGTATAATACATGGTCAGGTCTTCTGATTCACAGTACTGATGCTGGGCTGGGGACCTGATCTGGGGAGCAGGACATTGCCTAGAGCCTGGGACCCGGAACCTTGAGCCTGTGAAACTCATGCATAAAGTCTTCTATGGGCTGGCCTCCCTTTGAGGAGATGGTCATTGAATCTGGGTTTCTAAGAAAGTCATGCTTTCCTTAGTGCCTACAGGTGTCCACCTATTCCATGTGGGCCAGAGCTAGCAAGAAAGACATACTTATTAATCCCTGGACCCCACTGTTCTCAGAAGAGCACAAGTCCCATGAGGCTGGGCTAAAGGTGTGACGGGGCCTTCTCCATATTCTCCCCACTCTTGGAAAACAAAGATGCTTCTTAATGAGCATGTGAAATAAAGGCTCTGATAAAGTCCAGCAAGTGGTGTTTAGCTTTTTTGAACACAATGTTTCCCAAATATATTTGTCCTTGGAATCTTTTGTCCACTCCACCCACTATCATCCAGGGACATATCACCATAACAATAAAGTCCAGAACCTGCAACTGGTACTTGTGGCCCAGCCTACAAATCTCAATGGCCAACCTCTCTTCTCCTCGCCTGGACTCTTCTCCCTACCTTACCCGTTCTCCTCCCAGGCAGAGCCCACAGCTCTCTCCACCTGCTGGGGTGCCAGTATCTCTGAGCCACCTGTCCCCTTAAACACCCAAAGACCCCTCTCCCCACCTCATACCCACAGCTGCCCATTGCTTCCAACATCAAGTATCTTTCAGTATGCCTGTCTCTACCCATCCTCCTTCCAGGTCATTCCTTGCTGCCCTCTGGGTTGTCCTTGTGAGGTCATGGGCATGAGATGCCACACTTGGCAACAAGCCAAGGGGGCAGCGGTGCACCTGGAAGTGTCCCCAGAACCTGAGCCCCCTCTCTCAGCTTCTCCACCCCATAGGGATTCTGCCTCACGCAGCAGAAGAGCAGGGTATGGGCACGATCAGAGATGGAAATGGGCATGGGGCCACAACCCAGTACCAGCTTCTCCCAGGGGCAGGGACCAGAGGGCTGTCCCCATGCCTCAGTCTGGCACTTGGTGAATGAAGGATCAATGACAGTTCTTAGAGAGAAGCCCCCACTCCTCCGGACCCCAGTCGGGGCACATTCCCCATGAGGGTACTGGACACCTCCCAAAACTCAAGACACATCCTGGCTGGAGCTGGCTGTGGGCCGGGCACCCCCGGGCCAGCCGGGCAGGGCGGGGTGTCCTGGAGAGCCGCGGATGGGCCTCACACCCAGGCTGGGCCAGGACACCCCGTCCTTGGCCGAGGCCCAAACCGGCTCTGTTTACAGAATCTGTCAGCTCTGTTCCCCCTCCCCCACCCGGCACTTCCCCTAGAGTCCTGGGGGCTGGGAGAGGGGCAGGCGGGGCCTGAGGGAGGCTAGGAGACAGCCAAATCCTAGGCCAGCCCCTCAGTCCTCCTCCCCTTCTTGGCGCCTACGGTCTCTCCGCGCCGGTTCTCCAGTGTTCTGGTTTGTCCTTCAAAACATTGGGTGGGAATGCGCTTTTTAAAAGAGAAATCTGCAGAAGGCCACGCTTAGTCCCAAGGAAAGTTTAGCTAATGGTGGAAAGATAGGCACTGAGCCGGCAGGCGCAGGGACAGTTTTCTGGCAAGGGGTTCCAGGATACCTCCAGACAGCCCGGAAGGAGGCTTCTTCTTTCCTCGGGACCCTAAAACTCTTGGGGCCCTGGGAAATCTTCTAGAACTGCCGGAGGGACTTGGCGCAAATTAGATGTAGCAGGGCAGGCTGGGGGCTTTGGAGGGGTAGCGACGTGTCGAGATAAGGCCAACGGCTGAACAGGCCGCAGTGACTCAGCTCCCTTGGGCTGCAGGGAAGCTCCGCGGGCCCCCCGGGAGCCGGACGGGGGAGGCGGGGCCTGGCCTGCGACGCTCCGCCCCCACCCCGCCCCCTGGCTCCGGGAAAGCCCGCCCAGCACCCCCAGCCTCCCAGAGGCGCCCGGATTTCCCACGGGTTTCCCCACCTGCTGCAAATAGTAACAAAGGCTGGCACTTTCAGAGCGCTCACACTGTTCTAGGTACTTAGCAGGAATCATGTCTTTTGTTACCTCCAACGAGGCTCTGAAGCGGGCACCGCTATTCCTATTAGAGACAAGAAAACTGAGGCTCAGAGAGGCCAAACTACTTGCTTAAGGCCACAGGGCTACTGAGTGGTGGGGACCAGAGTTTATAAAACCCCAAGATACCTCTTACCCCTTGTGAGTGCCATGTCCTCCTGTCCTTCCTGTTGCTAGCCGGTCCCCTGGTGGTGCCTTCCTAGGCAACCAGGACATCCCCTGGTTTGGCGGCTAACACAATACAAATATTTATCATCTTGGGGCAAATCCAGTGGTATTGATTATGTTTCTCCTGAACTCCCAACCTGATGTCATGTGGTGGCAAAATTCCCCAGCCCTGAGTTTCCCTTTGACCTCCACTCAGAGGGAAACTCCTGGGCACAAGTCTGGGCCCCCAGGGAACACTGCCACGCCAACACTCAGCCCTGCCCTCTGGAGAGACGCAGTTCTCTAGAAAGCCCCTACCTCGCTTACAGATTAGTCCCCCAACCCTGGGGCCTTGCCAAGTGGGAAGCCGCAGGCGCACACCACCCCACTGCTGCTGGCTGGCCCCTGCCCATATGGGGTCAGGGACAGGACAGTGCCACAGAAAGCCGTATCTGAGCCCAGAAGAAGTCAAGGAGCAGAGTGCAACCTGTACCCTAGGGCTGTCCTGGGAAGTAGTGAGCTCCATGTTATCCGGGGTGGAGGAGCACCTGTGGAAGAAATGATTCCAAAAGAGGGTGGGATGAGATGACCTTTTAAACCCCAGCTTCGTCTCTCCTATGAGTCAGGCAGTGTCCAAGTGAATGGCTTGTTCTGAAAGCCGCTTAAATAGAAACTTTCCCAGACTCTCCCACTTCCTTCCCCTTTGACCTCTTTCTTCTGGGCCCGTGATGTTTCTCCTGGAGACTCAGAGAATCTTGGGAAGAAGATCACACCCACATGTCCCTGCCTCAGTTTGTGACTGTCTCCGTGGCCATTGCATGGGCTCTGGGAGGCTCTGACTCGTGGGAAGTAAGGAAGGAAGCAAAGAAGGAAGGAAAACACAGCCAAAGAGAGGGAGAAGTCTGGAGGCCAGAGACCGCTTCTGTGGTTGAGTTGGTTTGACCCTTGGCCCCATCCCAATTCCATCCTCTTCCCCCAGATCCGTGATCTTAAGTGATGTCACTTTACCTCCCAGGGCCTCTGCAAAATGAGAGAACTCTAATCCCAGCCACCCTTCTTGGGAGTGCTGTTTGTAGCAACAACGAATGACCACCGTGAGTAAGGTCATCCCAAACACGATTCTGTGATGGTGCCCAGTGGGCAGCTCGGCTCTATAAGCAGACACCATTCCTCATGGTTCTGTCTGAGGAAATAAGTCCCCAAAGACAGGCAAGTTTGAGTGGCAGAAGAGGGCGAGAGAAAGGGACCCAACTGGGGGCTGCTGGGGATGGGTTTCCTGCAGTGGGAAGGGCTGTGTTCTGGGGGTCAGTGGACCTGTGTCTTAAAGATACTAAATACTGCCTCTGTGGGCCAGCATGGTGCTAGGTGCTTCACAAACATTGTCACATTTAGTTCTATCTACAAGGCAGGTAGTGTTATCACCCCATTTTACAGTTAGCAGAAGCAAGGCTTAGAGAGGTTTGGTGAGCTGTCAGTGGAGGAGTCAGGAGTCACATGACTCCGGAGCCCTGTCCTACCCAAATCCTGACTCAGGTCCCTTGTCCCTCCCCCAACGGTTGTCTTAGAGGCTGGTACCCAGTGGCCGGGCAGAATGTGCCCAGTTCCCCAAGATCCCTGCCCTAGCTTGGCACCCTCTCTCTGCTCTGTCCAGCGAGAGCAGCTCTGGCCAACCAGAAACAGTGTGGCATCATGGCTGTGCTGGACCTTGAACAGAGAGAGGGGGACTAGGATCAGAGCCCCAAATGACAGGAGATAGGATACGGGGGAGGGATCTTGACTGGGGCTCAGCTTTGCCGGGCAAAGGAAGAGAGGAAGACTGGGAGGCCAGTCACCACTGGGAGGAAGCCACCCCCACCCACCCTGAATTCAGAACTAAAAATGACCTCAGGCACCCTGTTCCCTGAGACCAGCTCTGGTTCCATAAGGGTTGGCGAAGGTTTTATTCTAATTAATTAATTAATTAGAGAGAGAGAGAGAGAGAGAGCAAGTGAGTGGGGGGGGGGAGGGGCACCCAAGCCTGCTCCGTGCTGAGTGCAGAGCCCCACATGGGGCTCCATCCCAGGTCCCTGAGGTCATGACCTGAGCAGAAAGCAAGAGTTGGACACTTAACCAACTAAGCCACCCAGGTGCCCCGGGGAAGGTTTTAGAACGTCACCAGGGAAGCTGTAAGACTGGGGCTGCCCCAGCTCTAAGGTGATGCCGGAGGGCCCCAAGCCCCCCACACCCTGTTTTCCTATCAGAATCATAGCATGGCCTGGGGCATCCCCTGATCAAAGGCCTGTATTGCAGACCTCCTGGCTGTCATGGAAAACCTCTGTCCAGTGGCTCTGAGTCACTGCCTTTAGCTAGAAGAGACTCCGCCTTGTCCTCTCACCTCCACTCCCAGTGAACTCTTCATCTTCCCTTGGAAACAAATAGCTCCCAACTTCAAAGCATCGTAATCCCCCCCAAAGAGCAATCTTGAGAATGTCAAGGGGAAATTATTGAATTATCCTGGTTGGCAGAAAAATCTAATTTATAGCAAAGCATTTCTCCTGAAGTTTTAATAGATTTTTTTTCCTCTGATGGATTTTAATGCGCAATTGTTTCCCAGGCTTGGAAATTTAGTTTGAAGCACTGACATTGCTTTTCAGTTCTTGATTTATTGCCGGCTCCCCGCTTTTGAGCCCGATAGTAAACCCAACATTCTATTTTCCATTAAACTGGCAGACTGTGCTCTCTGGTTAGCCTCCTGGACCAGACATCTGATGGCACTGCCATCCCATTAAGGGTGCGAGGGGGCCTGGCAACCTGGCTGAACATTCCATGCTCTCCGTACCTGGTTCACAAGGACAAGTACCCTCCTTGAGGATTTTGCTAGATGGAACCTCGGCGCTATGTCTATGAGGATACCACTGGTCTGTGGAGACCACTGGGGGCAGTGGCATGGCTAACCTTCCTCTCTGCCCACTCCCTGACTCTCAGCCTATGAAGGGGCTTAGCACAAAATAAGGAATCAGCCAATAGGTGCTGGTTCAAAGAGGATGGGGAAAGAGAGTGGCATGGCTGAGTGTTAGAGTCCTGCTTGGGCCAATGACAGTTTAGGCTCCCATTAGCAAAGGAATGTAGTGTTGACATCTTTGCCAAAACTCCAGTCCATTGGATTGGAATCATTTGGGCATAGCAAGAGACAGCAGGCAAGGGTGTTGTCTAGAGATTTTAATTTATGGGGGCACAGCCAGCTTGGGAGAAAAGGGCTGGAGGGCACAGTGGCATCAAAAAAAGGCATTCCCCCCACAAAGACGAGAAGCTTAGTGTGCCCCACCTTTCAAGAGTATCTGACCAGGGCAATGCTTAACCAAAATTCGCTAAGGAGAGTGGGCTTTTGGAACGAACAACAGGCGGAGAAGGGAGATATTTAGGAATAAAATAGACTTCTTTTGAGTTCTTGGAATGACGATACCCATTTTACAGATGCAGAAAGTTAGGCTCAGAGAGGGGCAGAAACTCTCAAAGCTTTGGCAAACGGCCAGAGCGACAGTGAGACCCAGCAGAAGCAGACACCCTGAGGGCTCTTTTCGCAGCTGTGTGGGAGGTTGTACCAGGCTCTTGCTAGCCTGACCCTGTAGGGCTCAGCAAAGGTCAGGCTCCTTTGGAAGGGTGGGGGTCCCTCAAGTCCCCAGAGGAGGTGGCCCACCATCTAGTTTTAGACTGGGCTGACAGGTCTGTGGGAATTCCTTCTTAGGTCACCACTGTTTTCTGGGGGTTTCTTCTAGCACTGCTGCCATCCCTGACCCCATGTACCCAAATATCCAGAGCCCCCAGAGATTTCAGTCTCTTTCTTCCCAGAGATCCCTGCTGTGGTGCCAAGTGAGAGGATCATTTGGCCAGAGAGGAGTGTGAACAAGGGGCAAGGGGGAAAGGGTCTGCACCCTTCCACTCACTCCTTCTCTCTCTATTGTGCCCTCCCCCTTCTCTCCCTAGCTGCCTGATCGTCTACGCTCGGGCAATGTGGGTTTCCTATCACAGGGCAGTACCAGGAACGGAGTCAAACAGCCTGACCCCTGCGAAGCCCTGAGGAGCTCCCAGGGGGTGGAAGGCTTACCCTGGCCAGAGTCCCTGTCAGGACATGGAAGTTGCGGGGGTGGGGGGGGGAGCACTACACTCCCAGGGACTGAAGTGGACTTTGCACGCTTTGTGAGGCCGCCCCCACCCCATCCAGCCCTCTGGAGCAAATCCAGGAGCCCAGCCAGGGGAGGGTGGTTTGGGGGAGTTCACAGAATTGTGAGGAAGGCGTATTGTGGAAGGTGTTTCTGTTTTACTTCAGGGCAGAACCAGGCCCGGCTCTGAGAATCCAAGGGACTCCACTCCTATAAGGAAGGTGTCCTCACCACTCAAGCTACAGAAGCGCAGGGCAGGAGGAGTCATGGGGACGGAACGCACCGTCAAAGCGCTATTCCCCTAGAGGCCTGCCTCTCAAGGTTCCACCAGACAAGCTTGTGCTCAGGAGTGAGGGAGAACTACTACTCTCATTAATCCACCCTGCCCCTCCAGATTTAATGACTTCCAGAATGCTACCTTTGCTGGGACAACTCCCTGGCTCTGTCTCAGCCAGCTGGAGCCCAGGTCACCGGACTCTCTTCCTGGTGCTCATCTCCTTACTCTCTGGCAGTCCTGTGACTGCGCCAGGCACGCGTGTAAGCCAGGCCCAGGAGAGCCGAGTGGCAGGTGGAGGGACAGGAGAAAGAACCGTGGGCAAGCTGGTTATGCAACCCTGACTCCTGGGGAAGGGGAGCTCACGGGAGGCCAAGACGGGGACACTTTCCTGAGGGTGTGGGGAAGCAGGTTTCCAGAAGGACAACATGGAGATCAGGGGTGAGGAAGCTGCTGATGGGACCCCAAATACATGTCCAGTCAGTCTTCAGTAGGTCTAGGGGCTTTGAGGGTCCTAACTGGTCAGCTAGAGGGGCAGGACAAAGGTGTGCTCAGCGGGGCGCCTGGGTGGCTCAGTTGGTTGAGCGACTGCCTTCGGCTCAGGTCATGATCCTGGAGTCCCGGGATCGAGTCCCACATCGGGCTCCCTGCTCAGCGGGGAGTCTGCTTCTCCCTCTGACCCTCTTCCCTCTCGTGCTCTCTCTCATTCTCTCTCTCTCAAATAAATAAATAAAAAATCTTAAAAAAAAAAAAAAGAAAAAAGAAGAAAAAAAAAAAAAAAGCTGTGCTCAGCATGTGGTTCCCGAGTCCCCCACCTGCAATTTGGTGAGATGAGGTGTAGGGCAGGGTTGTGCCTGGAAGGAGCTGTGCCTGGGCAGGGTTCTGGCCCCACTCCTAAAAGCCCCCCAGTGCCACAGCCCCTGCTGACCAGCCATTCTCATCAGACCATGGTGCAGGGCCCCTTGCCTGGGTTTCTGAAACTTTGCCCTCTGGTGAGTAATTTCTTAGAGTTTGTGTCTGGCATCAAGATCAGAGGTTTTGTTCTCCACCTCCTACCTCTGAACGAATCATGAAGGAGGACCTTCTTGAGGGCCCTGGGGGTTGCTTCTGATCTGAGAGGCCTCCAGAGGCAGGATGAGGGGCATGTGTGGACCTGAATCACTTGGGGCAGGAGGCTTCTGTACCGGGTCCTCCGGCCCACGCGCCCTGGCACAGGCTCTCTGGGTCTGAGTCTGACGGGCACCAGAGGTTGGCATGCTTGATGGCGTTCATACAAGAGGCATGTCCACCACACCAAGCCCTTGGCCCCCAGCCCAATGCCTCAGCCCCATTGCCTCTCAGCACCAAGCCAACTCACCAAGGATGGTATAGAATGGCCTGAGCTCACATTGCAGCTGGAAGTTCAGAGCTAGACTCAAGGAACTTTCTGAATATAAGAACTGTGATGGGTGAGAGAAGATGTACTAATCACTCAAATCTCAATGACCATGTGCCAGCCTTGTCCCTTCAACCTGTTTTTCCACTGGTCAGACCTCAGGAAATGGCATTACCATCCACGTGTCCACCCAAGCCCCCTGGGCACTGAGCCTCTCAGCCCCATGGCCAATCCAGCTTCGATTCCTCTGAAACACCTCCAGAAACTGTCCCCAGCCCTCCGCCTCTACTGCTATCACCCAGGCCAAGCGACCACCTCCTGTCTTTGTAGAGGCCTGTAGCAGCCTCTCCCTGTCTGCCTGCTGATCCTATCCAGGCCCCCTGCTGTCCGTTCTCCACCCAGCAGCCAGAGAGAGCTCAGAATTTAAGCCAAATGGGTCTGTCTCCTGCTGCAAACCCTCCAAGGGGGCTGTGATCCTCTTGGGTAAAGGCCCTGTCCAATCTGGCTCTAGGCCATCTCTTGCTACCTATACTGCAACATGCAGCTACAGTGACCTCATTCCGCATGCCCCTAGCTTCACTATGACGCCCCTACCTTCCTGGCCTCTAGACTGTCACATACTCATCTTATAAAACCAGGAAGACTTTCTGATCTGACAAACCCATCCAGGGCTCTAAGAATCCCTGCCAGACTGGAATCCATCTCCCCAACACCTATCACCTCTTATTGTCATCTTTCTTTGCTCTTCAGTCTACCTACTTGAGAGTGTCAGTCACAATCAAGACAACACGCAGAACGGACATGTGAAATGACCACAGCCCATCATTAATGGCATCATCGTCATCACTGCTAACTGCTTACTGAGCACATTTTATGTGCCCAGCACTGTTATAAGCATTGTACATGGTTCAAGTCATTTAGCCTTCAGGACAATCCTAGGAAGTCAGGTTATCCTTCATTTCCAAGATGCGCTGTGGGGAGCCAGGGGGGCTTGAGGTGGACGGGAAGACTCTGTGGTGGAAGCAGGAGTGAAGCTGGGTCTCACAGGATGAGGAGCAAATGGTAGATAGGCACAGGGGAAGTCCTCCAGGCCAGTACGAACGATACTCCTAGTAGTAATAATATATTGGACCCTTCGCTGTGCTTCAGAGCTTTCTATTTACTATCTTGTTGGATGTCTACAACAACCTTGAGAAGTAGATACCCAGAGTCCCATTTTGCAGACAAAGACACTGAGCAACTACTGCTGGCCTCCCCCAGCCTGGGAGGGAGAGAAGCTGCCCCAGCCACAGACAGACTTCCATCCCCTGAGAAAGAGCCCAGGACAAGGAGAGCAGCCTCTTGGGGCAGGAGGGAGTGGATGCTCTACTGAGCTCTGAGGGGAAGCGGGGAGGGCTGGAGACCCCTTCCCAGAGGAAGTGGGAGAGCACTAGAGCTGGGCTTTGAAGGACAGGCAGGAGTCAGGGAAGTAGAAATAAAGGGAGGTGGGGGATGGGGTGGGCGCAGCCTCCCTCCTCTGACCCTGCCCCGGCCATCTCCCCCAATATCTCCCAGGGTCCTGAGTAAGCTCCCAGAGGAGAACACTTACAAATTTAAGTGCCCCATCCCCATGTGACTTTTTCTTTTTTTACTACTGCAAAATATACCTAACATGAAATGTACCACTTTCACTATTTTTCAGTGTACAGTTCAGTGGCATTAAGCACAACCACACTGTTGTACAACCATCACCACATTCCGTCTCCAGAACTTTTTCATCATCCCCAAACTGAAATTCTATACCCATTAACAATTCCCCATTCCTCCCTCCCCACCTGGCCCACAACCACCATTCAACTTTCTGTCTCATGAATTTGATTTCTCTAGGGACCTCATACAAGGGGAATCATGCAACATGTATCTTTCTGTGTCTAGTTTATTTCACTTAGCATAATGTCTTCAAGGTTCATCCTGTTGTAGCATGTGACAGAATTTCCTTCCTTTTTAAGGCTGAATAATATTCCATTGTCTGCATATACCACATTTGGCCTATCTATTCATCCACTGATGAGCCTTTGAATTGTTACCACCTTTTGCCTATTGTGAAAAATGCTATGAACTTGGAGTACACAAACATCTGTTCAGGTCCCTGCTTTCGGTTGCTTTGGCATATGCCCAGAAGTGGAATTGTTGGATCATATGGTAATTCTGTGTTTAATGTTTTTTGGGGCATTGTTTTCTACAGCAGCTGCACCATTTTACATTCGCACTGGCAATGCACAAAACTTCCAATTTCTCCACATCCTTGCTAGCACGTGTTACTCTCTGTTTAATATGTATTTTGTTTTTTATTAATCATTGTCCAGATGGGTGTGAAGTGGTCCCTCTTAGTGATTTTGATTTTGATATTCCTATTAATCCTGTCCAGCACTTTTTTTGTGTGTTCACTGGCCATCTGTATATCTTCTTTGAAGAAAGGTCTATTCAAGTCCTTTGCCCACTTTTAAATCTGGTTATTTGGGGTTTTTTTTTTTGTTTTTGTTTTTGTCATTGAGTTATAGGGGTTCTTTATATATTCTGCACATTAACCCCTTATTAGATATATGATTTGCAAATATTGCTTCCATTCCATGGTTTCCTTTTCACTCTGTTCGTAGGGTCCTTTCATGCACAAAGGTTTTTCATTTTGATGAAGACAATTTATCTGTTTTTTCTTTTGTTGCCTGTGCTTTTGGTGTCATATTAATTTAATCATCACCAAATCCAATGTCATGAAGATTTTCCTTTGTTTTCTTCTGTGAGTTTTATAGCTTAGCTCTCATGTTTAGGTCTTTGATCTACTTTGCTTTAATATTCGTTTATGCTGTGAGGTGAAGATCTGACTTCATCCTTCACATGCAGATGCTCAGTATTCCCAGTACCACTTGTTGAAAAGACTGTCCTTTCTTCAGTGGATAGTCTTGACACCCTTGTCAAAGATCACTGGGCCACATATGTGAGGATTTACTTCTGGGCAACATATTCTATTTCATTTTTCTGTATGTCCGTTTATTTTTAAAGATTTATTTATTCATTTGAGAGACAGAGAGAGATAGCAAGATGGGGGAAGGGCAGAGAGAGAGGGAGAGAGAGAATCCTTAAGCAGACTCTCTGCTGAGCAGGGAGCTCTACTCGGGGCCTGATCCCAGAACCCTGAAATTATGACCTGAGCCAAAGTCAAGAGTTGGTCACTTAACCAGCTGAGCCATCCAGGCACCTCTGTATGTCTGTTTTTATGTCAGTACCACACTGTTTTGATTACTGTAGCTTTGAAGCAAGTTTTGCATGCAGGAGGTATGAGACCTCTAACTTCATTCTTTTTATTTTTTTATTTTTTTTATTTTTTTAATGTTTTATTTATTTATTCATGAGAGTCAGGGAGAGAGAGAGAGAGGCAGAGGCAGAGGGAGAAGCAGGCTCCCCGCCTAGCAGGGAGCCCGAGGCAGGACTCGATCCCAGGACCCCGGGATCATGACCTGAGCTGAAGGCAGACGCTTAACCATCTGAGCCACCCAGGTGCCCCTCTTTTTATTTTTTTAAAGATTTTATTTATTTATTTGACACAGAGAGAGACAGCGAGAGAGGGAACACAAGCAGCAGGAGTAAGAAAGGGAGAAGCAGACTCCCCACTGAGCAGGGAGCCTGATGCAGGGCTCCATCCCAAGAACCTGCAATCATGACCTGAGCTGAAGGCAGAAGCCTAACGACTAAGCCACCCAGGTGCCCCTAACATCGTTCTTTTGGCTCTTCGGGATTCTGTGAGAGTCCACTTGATTTTTGTTTGTTTGTTTGAAGTAATCTCTACACTCAATGTGGGGCTCGAACTCACAACCCAAAGATTGAGAGTTGTACATTCTACCGACTGAGCCAATCAGGCACCCCTGTGAGATGCCATTTGAATTTTAGGATGGATTTTTTTCTATATCTAAACAACAACAACAACAACAACAACAAAAACACATTGCTGGGATTTTGGAAGTGATTGTATGGACCGTTGGGACTTTAAGGAGGGCCTGGGCCAGCGAGGGTATCCCAAAGTGGTCAGGAACCGCAGTTTGGTGAGGATGAATGGAGAGCTGAACTGAAGGGGACGCACAGATTGGCACATCAAAGAGTGGGGTCAAGGGGCTACCCTTTTTTAGAATAGTGAATACTTTGGCTCTTCCCAGGCCTCCATCAAGGACAGATCCCCATGGGAAGGAGTTCACCCATCTGTATAATGGGCACTGCATTCCCAAGCCAGTGAAAAAGCTCCTCCAGAATCAAAAGCCTCCTCCCTTTCCTCACTGAGGTTTCTCAGCTTTTCCACGTTCTTGTTGATTTGCTAGGAGCTGGTACTCCCTACCCCGGCTCTTAGAAGCTTTAGTGCTATTTTTTATGTGGCTGGGACTCTGTCTCACTTCTACCTCTGGGCAGGTCATCCTTCTTGTCCAGCCGGCTATCCCGTCCAGGGGGAGCAGGTTCCCTCAAGAGTGGAGGGGAATACGAATGAACGTTCCTGGCCCTTCGGGAGAGGATGGCTGGGTAGAATCCCTTGGTGAAGATTGGAGATAGGGTCTCCTCTTCCTTGTGCACCCTACAGGCGGGCCCAGACCTCAGTAGGTGAGGTCCACCTGCAGCAGCAAAAGCAAAAGAAGGCATAGGCAGCCTTCTTGTGAAGCCCAGACTCTTGAGAGATGACTCACCTGACCATACGCCAGACCTCTGGCTCTGCCTCAGAAAAACTCCTGCATTCAGTCCATCACTGAAGACAGACAGATGGACAGACAAGCAGAATAAGCCCTCTGGGCCCCTCATGGGGCATAATTCCCAGTTCTGAGCTGTGACACTCACCCTGCTCTCCTGCCTGGCCGTGGGGACACACAAGAGCCTTTATTGCCCTAACTCTAGGAGGCATGGCTGGGGCTTCTAGAAATTCTAGAAATGGAATATGGCATTTAACTCCAGCTCTGACAGTGGGGCCTGGGATTTCAGGCACAGCCTGAATTTCTATCTTGAGGTTCATATATATGTGATTGGGTGTCAGAAAATAAGGTTCTTGAGCCAAATGGGAACCTTTATCCAAGTTGTTTTTAAAGCATCCCAAATTGTATCAGGCTGACTGGGGTTACTTCAGATACAGAAGTAAAGCAGCAAGCAGGGAACATTCTTCCTATTTCACAGATGAAACAATAGAGGCCTAGAAAATTATATCGGTGCTGGAGAGGATCTCATCCAATTGAGCCTTTTGTTTTATCAGGTGAAAGCTATCCATCTGTCCATCTGTTAGTCCATTGATTGATTGATTGACTCATCCATTCATTCATTTTTTTTAAAAGATTTTATTTATTTATTTGACAGAGAGAGAGAGACAGCAAGAGGGAGAGAGTAGGGGGAGTGGGAGAGGGAGAAGCATGCTTCTGCCGAGCATGGGGCCTGATGTGGGACTCGATCCTGGGATCATGACCTGAGCTGAAGGCAGCCACTTAACCGACTGAGCCACCCAGGCACCCTCATCCATTCATTCAGTACCTACTCCTGAACAAGTCCCTTGGCAGAGGCTAGGGATATAGCAGTGAGTCAGACGGAACCTCTCTCTTATGGAAGGCACAGTCTGCTGGGGAAGGCAGATGGTAACAAACAAACAAACAAACAAAAACCACTAATGAAGGGAAAGAAGTAATGGAACAGGGGTCTATGGGAATATTTAACTAAGGAATCGAACCTGAACCAAGAAGTCAGTGAAGTTTCCCTGAGAGAGCAGAGACCTGAGGGATGAGCCAAACAAAGAAGGGGAAGAGTACTCTAGGCAGAAAGAGCAGCATGTGCAAAGGCCTGGGGGCTGGAGGAGGGACAGGCCCAGAGAAGAAATGTCATCCGGGGAGTTGGAGACCAGACTGAGGCTTTGGGATTCCTACCTATATTCTTCCCCCCAAACCCCAGCTCAATGCCCCCCACCCTGCAACCTTCATGGTGTCAGACAACACCCCTGGCTCCTCTTGGGCCATTCATTGCACCCCCAGGGACCCAGGAGAGCTCAAAGACACACTAAAGAGTGCAGAATGTCAGAATTGTACAAAGAACATATAGGGTATGTTCCACTTTGTGGGAGCCGGTGGGAGCCCCTGGCTTGAGTTAGGATGAGAGACTAAAGATTGAGTGCTGAGTGGAAAAGTTTTACAGCCAAGCAGAGAAACAATTCCAGTACAGAATCTAGGCTTAGCATTGGGGGAGGGGGAGAAATGGAGTAGGTAATGATTTATCTGTGTTCTGTATTCAAAAAGCAAAGTTTCTGAGTGTTGCTGATTGACTGGGGGTATTGGGTTGGCTGGAAGTGGTCAGCTATGTACCTGGAATATCTGCTTCAAGATTATGGTATCTAGGAGCCTCTCTGTGTACCTGATATGCCTGAATCAAGATCTGGGTGCCCAGGCAGGTCTGCACTGATTGCCTAGTTCTCTCTAGTCATCTAGACGGCCAGTTTGGGGTTTATCATTGCCTTCAATTCTTTACCTATGAACGGGTGTAGGGACGCCCAGGTCCTCACACTCTGAGTCCAATCCAGTCAACAACTTTTTGCTAAATGCAACTGTTGATCTGAAACCCATATCCGTAGCACCAGAGCTAGTCTCCTTCCTGTCGCTCATCCTCATCTGCTGTGTTGTATTCTCCCTCTACTCATACCCCACTGTGTCTGCCCAAGTTCAGGCCAACATTATTGTTCACTCAAAGGCATTCACTTCCTCCAAACTTATCACCTCCAGCTCATGATCTGTGTCTAAAATATTACTCTTGGTGCACCTGGCTCAGTGCCTGTGTGTCTAAAATATTACTCTTGGTGCACCTGGTGGCTCAGTCATTAAGCGTCTGCCTTCAGCTCGGGTCATGATCCCAGGGTCCTGGGATCGAGCCCTGCATTGAGCTCCCTGCTCAGTTGGGAGCCGGCTTCTCTCTCTGCCTGCTACTCCCCTTGCTTGTGCTCTCTCTCTCTCTGATAAATAAATAAAATCTTAAAAGAATAAAATTAAATAAATAAAATAAAATAAAATGTTACTCTTCTTCTGAAAACTTTTGACTCCCCTTGGCCGTTGGGACAAAGCCTTAAGGTTTGTACACCTAGGCAGTTGTACAAAACCGCAGTCAGACTTCCAGTTCAGCTCAGCCTGGGCTTGTAGTGAGAGTGGTGCTAGGCCAAGAGGATTCTCCAGAAGCCTGGATGCCTTTGAACTTGAGTTTCTGGTTCTTGGGTGACTAGAATGGATATTCCCATATGAACTAGAAATGCCTCCCTGGGGCTCTGTTCTTTGAAAGAAATCAAGGGTGATCTTGAAGATTTTCTTTCATCATCAACCCAAATCACCACCTCTGAAATCTTTGGTCAGTTCTGCTCATCCCTGCCCCCACCGTGCCACCATCTTCAGGTGGTTATGGAAGGCCCCCAAGGGCCCCTCTCCTGCTGGGTAAAATGAATACCCAAATGCCTGCCTGACTGTTAACTGGGGCCAGTTCTAGGGAAAGGAGAGTTGGAATGACACACACTCATTTTACTGTGTACGTGTGTATAATGTGGGAATGTTTTTACAAGCATGTATCACGCCTGTAATTAAAGATGCAAATCTAGTAAAAAGCTCCATCCCTTAGGCCATAGGTTCAGAGGGCAGAGGGTAACAAGGAAGACTTGATAGGTGACACAGCACTGGAGCTGGGCCAGGAGGTCAGCAGCAACAAGGGGATATCTGGACCAGATAAAAGCAAGATCCAGGGTGAGGGGTGAGTTAGTACTGTAGTGGGTAGGGCTTTGAATGCCAGACCCAGGAGTTTGTAATTAAGGCATCTCTGAGCCAGAGGGATGTAATCTGAGCTAGGCCTTGGGGTTGGAGCTGGCAAAGGTGGGAGAAAGACCAGGGCTGCCAGGAGACTATTTGTACATCCCAATGAGAGGAACAATAATCAGGGGAAAGAGGCATGTGAATGAATGAGCTGGGCTGGCCAGGACCTTGATACTTAGGACAGGGCCCACCCTCTGCCTGTACTGAAAATCCTCCCATAGCCTCACTGGGCCCTGGTAGCTCTGTGTCTGAGGTTCCTGGTCCACCTGGAGCTGGAGACAGGGTAGCATCCCAGCATGGCTCTGTTTCGGTTCCACTTTCCCACCTTGACCTAGGAAGGAGATGGTGCCCACTGGACCTCTTGGGGCCTCTAGTTCTTTCTGACTTCATAGAAGAACTGCAGAGCAACTGTTTGGTTTTGGGTCACCTAGTGATTCTCCTGCATATCACATTTTTCTGGGTCCTGGAGGAAAAGCTAGCTGGTACACCACAAAATAAGAGATGACGATGTGCCAACCTCAGCCAGATGATGCTTCTCATACTTCAGGGCCACCTGCAAGAGGCAGGATGGGTACTTCAGCAATGCTGGGGGCTCCAAAGGATCCCAGAGAGACCAAGACACCTTGACAGACTAGGTATGACACCAAGGAGGGGAGACCAGAATGCCCCACCCAGTACACCTCCTAGCCCTACCTCCTGCCCCATCAGAGGCTACTGGGGACAGTCATGCCTAAGGGGCCATCGAAGGTCACCTGGAGACTTAACATAGGAAAGGACTGGGTTTGAGGTAGATTCTCCAAGATCAGAAAAGCATTCTCTCCTTCCTTGTTATGGTACCTCCAACGTCATGACCAGGTGCTGAGGACTCAAAGATGAACGAAAAGCCAACAAATCCTGAAGAGAGGGAGCATCTTCTGTCTCTGATTCCTTTCAGTGGCTTAGTGGAAGAGATCGGGTCCACACTGTACCCTGAAAGGGCCCAGAAACTTCAGAGTATGGTACACACAAAGGCAAGGAAATTTTCTTCTTCTACCACAGGCGGTTTCAAATTCAGAGCTCTGGGGCCTACTGTTCCTTCCACCTGGATGCTCTTCCTCACCTGGCCCCACTGTCAGCTGAGGAACTCCAGTTCTTTCTTGCAGGTATCATCTTTTCTGTGAAGGTTTCCTTGACTGCTCTGCTAGCACACTCCCCTCCACCATTACTTCTGTATCTTGTACTTGTACCCATCACTGCACATTACACCCTCCTCTGTTTTGCTTTATTTATGTGTCTGGAGTGATGTCATATGAAGCTTCCTCTGCTCTGTGTCCCCAGGGGGTAGCCTAGTGTCTGCCCCATTGAGCTCATTAATCACTGGTGCAACAGAGCCATGATGAACAGTCCCAGATTTCCCAAGCCAATTCAAGTCCACTTTAAGATGCTTTAACCCCCTCACCAGCCCACCCTTAGCCTCCAGGAACCTGCCCAAGGTTGGAGCCTGATGTTGGCCGTCCCCGGAGGTGTCTCTCTTGAAAGGGTCCTCAAACTAGGAGCCAGTAGAAGTCCCCCAAGTTCTTGCTGAACTTGGGACTCAGGCCAAAGCAGAGTGGGGAAGGCCGGGAGCTTTGGTGATCCCCTCGCTGTTCTGGAAACTGACCCTTGGACAACAACAATATGGTGATGACTGACAACCCACATGCAATAAAGAGCATGGGTTGTGGCCCAAGTATGTTGTCTCCCGAGGGTGTCCTGCCAACCTCATCTGGAGATGGCCAGGTGGGGACTCAGGACCCAGGTATGTCCTCCAGCTTGGGCCATGGGCAGGTCATGTGAGACCAGCCAGGCAGGTAGGAAACCCCTAGCCACCCTCATGAAGCAAGGACCTCCGAGTCCTCAGTCTACCTCTTCCACCCTCTGGATAAGGACCTACTGCCCAGGCAGGCTGTGTAGCAAGGAGAAAGCCAGCCCCTGTCAGAAGGGCCTTAGCAGTACCAGTTGTCCTCTTGGGTGCTTCACCCCTGGGCTTCTTGCTTCAGACTTTGCATTCCTCTAGGACAACAGCGCTTCCTGTCACCAGCCACTTGGCCAAGTCAGAGTCTTGCCCTACTTCTGTCAGGGCAGCTTTTCCGTGGACCCTCAGGCCTCAGAATTCTCTGGCTGTCTGATGGCTCATCACCCTCCCTACTCCCTCACCCCATCTTGAGTCAGCACCCAGTTGGCTGCTCAAGCCCTGGCTCTGGTCTCTAAGAGGTCTCTGGGCAAATCTGCAGCTCAGCTTTAAACACGTCTGCATTTGGTCTCTTTGGTTCATTGATCAAGAATCATATGATCTTTTAAAAACACAGCTGGTAGAGTTGCCCATCTGTGCTTCTGCATTTGGATCAGTAAATCGGGCTGCCTAGAATTTATTTAAACCTGCAGGTCTGAGTGCAGAATGAGGCTGCCCTCACCATGCCTCCGGTGGTAATGTTCTCATTTTCTGGATCATCTTCATTCTTGGGATGACCCTTGACTAGGTTTTAGGACTCGGTCTGTTTTTAATGCTCATTTGTCTCCAGAGATCTTCTAAGGACTATTTTCTTTTTACGTTGAGATTCATAACTACAGGGTAAAACACTAATCTGCACTTCTCCCCCCATGGCTGAAACACACACACACACCACAATTATTTACCAGACAAGATAGGTCACGAGTCCTTAGCTAGGTCAACAACCCAAGGGAGGGATGGTCTCTATGCTCCCCTCCCCCACCCCCATCCTTTGAAATACACACAGGAACATTGCTAGTGTGGCGGAGACTGCCAACTGCCAACTGCCAACTGCCCCCCAATATCTGAGCACATGACCATCAAAAATAAATACTAGGAGTGTCTGGCTGGCTCAGTTGCTAGAGCATGAGACTCTTGATCTTGGGGTCGTGAGTTTAAGCCCCAAGCTGGCCATAGAGCCTACTTAATAAATAAGTAAATAAATAAATATAGATAGATAGCTACACAGATACTAAATTTCCTAGCCTCCTTTCCAGCTATGTGGCTAAGTTTTGATGAGATATAAGTATGATGGTGTATCTGACTTCTAGAAAGTATCCTTAAGGGAAAAGGCATGCCTTCTTCCTTTCTACCTTCTTCGTGCTAGCTAAAGAGCACCTTTGGTGATGTGATAACTGGAGTTAGAGCAGCCATCTTGAAACATGAGAGTGAAGTCACACTTTGAGGACGGCAGATGCAGCAGCCCAACTTCCAAGGTGGCCTCCAGTGACTCTCAACTTCTGTATTCGTGTATTTGCTTAGTTTTGTTCCATATTAAATAGGGCTGACCTGTATAACCAATAGGATGTTGCAGAAATGGCAGTGTGACTTCTGAAGCTATATCGTAAAAGACATTGCAGCCTCTGTCTTCCTTTTTTTTTTTAATGATTTATTTATTTATTTGAGAGAGAGAGAGAAAGTATAAGCGGGGGTGGGGTGGGGAGGAGGGGGAGGGGCAAAGGGAGAGGGAGATAGAAACTTTAGCAAACTCTGTGGTCAGTGCTGAGTCTGACACAGGACTTGATCCCACAACCCCCAGATCACAACCTGAACTGAAACCAAGGGTTGGACGCTTAACCCACTGCACCACACAGGCACCCCTGTCTTACTTCTTTTTGAATCATTTGCTCTAGGCGTGTAGAAACCAGCTGCCATGTTGTAAGCACACTCAAGCAACCCTATGGAGGATGACTGGTGGTGAGAAGCTAAAGGCTTATTGCCAACAGTGGAACCAACCTGCAGTCCCAGTCAAGCTTTCAAACGACCAGAGCTCCATCTGATATCCTGACTGCAATCTCATGATTCTCAAGCCAGAAGCACCCCGCTAAGTTACTCCTGAATTCCTGATGCACAGAAAGTGTGAGATAATAAATGTTTATTGTTGTTTTAAGTCACTGACTTTTGAAGTGATTTGTTACGGAACAATAGAGGAGAGCAACAAAAGAGGAGCCTTAGCCTCTGAAATTGTGGAAGGCCATAGCAACCCTTGACCCTTGATCTACCTCAGACTTTTTTTTTTATGATTTTATTTATTTATTTGACAGAGATAGATACAGCGAGAGAGGGAACACAAGCAGGGGCGGTGGGAGAGGGAGAAGCAGGCTTCCCGTGGAGCAGGGAGCCCGATGCGGGGCTCGATCCCAGGACCCTGGGATCATGACCTGAGCCGAAGGCAGACGCTTAACGACTGAGCCACCCAGGCGCCCCTCAAACTTTTTTTTTTTTTTAAG
Source organism: Eumetopias jubatus (assembly GCF_037043125.1). Lineage (NCBI taxonomy): Eukaryota > Metazoa > Chordata > Mammalia > Carnivora > Otariidae > Eumetopias > Eumetopias jubatus. The sequence continues at coordinate 28,051,743 of NW_028274811.1, read as the reverse complement.
ATTTATTTGTTTGAGAGAGAGCGCATGCAATGGGAGGAGCAGAGGGAAAGGGAGACAAGCAGATTCCCTGCTGTGCAGGGAGCCCAATGCAGGGCTTGATCCCAGATCGCAGGACCTTGAGATCATGACCTGAGCCAAAACCAAGACCAAAACGCAGATGCTCATTCACTGAGCCACCTAGGTGCCCCTCAGGCTTTTTTTTTTTTTTAAGAGAAATAAACTACTCTTATTTCCACAACTATTATTTTTAGCATTCTGCCTCTCCTATACCTACTCCTGTTTTGGCACCATTCATTTAGAAACTCTTCTTTTTTTTTTTTTAAGATTTTTTATTTATCCATTCATGGAAGAGAGAGAGAGAGAGAGAGGCAGAGGGAGAAGCAGGCTCCCAAGGAGCAGGGAGCCCGACGCGGGACTCGATCCCAGGACCCTGGGATCATGACCTGAGCCGCAGGCAGACACTTAACCATCTGAGCCACCCAGGTGCACATTTAGAAACTCTTCTAAGAATTGCTAGCTGGAAGTGCCTTTGGAGACCGTCTCAGTCATGCCTGCTGCCAGTGGTATGTTGAGGCCTAAATCTTCCTAAAATGATGGGTAGTTAATGTCTACAAATGTCTGTAAAAGGAATTTCTGTAAATGCCTGTAAAAGGAATTTCACAGAACCACAGGGAGATCCTGGCTCTACCCCACCTTGAGGGATCTCACTGAACATTTTGGTGACTCTACCTGGTACAGAGAGACACTGTCTTCATATGGGTGTTCCTGGGATGTCCATGAGGTTCAAAAGGATATGTAAATAAGCACTTTGGAGAGTGCCAAGCTGCTCTACCAACTGAAGATAGCACTCAGGCAGATTCTGGATGGAATGAGCCTACCTCAGCATTTACAGGTGTTCCTCTCATGGGCCAGCTTTCAGGTGTGCATCTCAGGTGGCCTAGTGAGCAAATCCTAAGCGGTGACGAGATGCCCTGCTCAGGTCCAGTCAGCCATGGCACAGGACTGAGGTATGGCAGTCCTGCTAGTCTTTTCTTTTTACTAAAGCACTCCTTCCTGGTGTCCTGGTTGCAAGACAATAGCCAGCCCCCTGAGGCTTCCTCTCTATCCCATGTCCTGCTTCACCACAGACTATGACATCCAAGTGGACTAACCAACCAACACAATTCATGACCCCCAGCATCACAATTCCTGGATCTGCTTACTCGTCCTCACCTTCTCCCACTGGGCTCTTGCCACACAGTGGGATAGAGTCTCTCTGAAATCTTAGCCTCCCAAATTCTACCAGAGGCCTTGACCTCCTACTTGTTAGATTTTTCCAGTCCTCTCTCCACTCCTGCTCTTGGACTTTAACAAAAAGTCCCTGGAGGCCTCAATTGTTTCCCCAGCCTGGCCCCATTAGAACCATCTGAACAACCAAAAATCTTCTTAAGCCCTGTATTTATTACGGTAATGCTAGATGCTATAACAAACAAATCCCAAACTATATACTGGCTCAGACAATATAGTTGATTTCTTGCTCACATTAAACCCAAACAGGTGTTCCTGTTCAGTTGGTATCTCTCCTCTAAGTGGTGAGTCAGGGAGAAGGAACTTTCTACCTTATGGCTCTGCCACCTCCAACATGTGGTTTCTGAGAGGATCTCAATCTGGAGGCAAGAGAAAGAAAAGGTGGAGATGATATGTCTGCTGCTTAACTATCTTGGGCTGGAAATGACACGTCTTCCCTGATTGACATTCTATTGGCAAGAACAAGTCAATGGACTCCTCTCAGATACAACAGATGTGAGGGGAGGGGTGTTTATTGGGAAATGTAGTCTTTGCTGGGAAACCCCTTCCCACCCTCAATTCTATTCTATAGAAGGGCAGAGGATGATGGTTTTTTGGTAAACAGTTAGCTGTCTCTGCTCCACACCTCTTACTTCCTTCTGCCACAACCTTCTAGCAAGACCACAGCCCAGGCAGTATATCCAGCGTGCTTTCCTGGCTTCTAGGTCCTGTAGAAAATCCTAAGGGGGACAGATCTGTGCCAATGCAGATGTATCACCTCCAAAGCCAGTAGGGCCCCTGTGTTGCTAGGCCTGGGTCAGATTCTCTCCTATTTCCCATAAGGAGGCTTCCAAACACCCCCTCTTTGCCCTTATTCCTTCCTCCCACCCTCCTTCTCAGCAGGAGAGAATTTTGGGGCTAAAGGGTGCGTCCTCCACTTCTTCTCCTGCTCTCTCCTCCCTGCCACACTCTTATAAACCTGTCTGTGCCCACAGTCACTCCAGCTTCATAGCCCAAACTGTTCCCTAGGTTTTAGACCTATGTATCCACCTTCCCCTTGGATGCTTCCACCTGCATGCACATAGGTCTTTCATACTCACCATGTCTCAAACTGAGTCAACATCGTCCAGCCCCACCCACCCCCATCTGCTTCTCCTCCCGTGGTTCCTTTCTCCTATGATGGCGCCATCCTCCCTGCAGTCACTCTTGCTAAAAACCTGAGGGTCATTGTTGTCTTGTTTCTCAGGTTAAATCCTGGCCTAAACATTTCTTGAATCAGTTCCCTGTACTCCTTTCCTCAGGTCATCTCTTCTTGTTTGGATGCCTATAACCATCTCCTGATGGGTCCTTATGCCTCTAGTCTGTTTCCCTCCAACCTGTGCTCCATGGGCAGCCACAGTGACTGTTCTATGTCTGTACATATCTGACATAACACTCACTTTCTTAAGCATGGAATTCCCTCTGAGGCCCCAAGTCCCCACATGACCCATGGCCCCACTGCCCACTTCAGCCAGCCCCTTACCTCCCTCAACACTCCAGCAACACCCGACTTTACTCTGTACACGTTCTGAAGATCCTTGAAGCCACTGGGGTCATGGGTGGGTGCCCCGCCTTCGTGCTGCTAGTATATCCTCTGTCTGTGCTCATTACACTCCTTGGTAAAGCTTTTTGTATGTCTGCCTCCCAGGACCATAACAGCAGGAGCTAACTCTTTATCTCAGTATCTCAGTATCTCAGTGCCTGGGACAGTGTTCAGTACGTGCTCATGAATGAAGGTTGTGAGAAGGTACCTGTTGAAGGTATGGAAAGCCTTCATTTAGATACGCTTGTCTTACCCTGAATGAACATTTTCTTCTCATGAGAGCCAAACTGTGCCTCTGTGTGTGTGTGTGTATTTATCTATGAAATCTGATCCTTTGCCTGAGAGCCTCCCCATCAATTAATCATGACTGGCCATTTGCACAAAACCTCTTCTCCCAAAGCACTTTGCACAGAGGGGGTGAGCTCTCCCATCTTGCCAGAGCCATGGGCTCAGTTCCCACCACATGACTGGCCTTGGCAGTAGATTTATACCCAAGCCTCTCACTGGAACCCCATAGCAGTCCTGGGAGGCAAGCCAGAAAGGAGCACTGCCCCCCATTTTTAAGATAAGAAAATTTGTTTGTGGGGTGCTTGGCTGGCTCAGTCAGAAGAGCATGTGACTCTTGATCTTGAGGTCATGAGTTGGAGCCCCACACTGGGTATAGAGATTACTAAATAAATAAACATTAAAAAAAAGAGAGAGAGAAAAGAAACTTGTTCATAGGAGGTGAGGTGATGGTCCAAGGGTGCAAAGTGAGTCAGGTATTTGTTCTTTTCCACTGTATCACGGACTGTTCTGCCTCCGACCTTTGGGGCTGCTATAATGCTCCATGGTGCCAACACAGACCACAAGCTCTGTGGGAAATAGCCTCAGACAGGGAGGATCGAGACGCTACCTGCCGCCCCTCAGTCATAATACATCTTGCATGTCAGTTATTCTCTTAGGTAGGGAATTATTGGAACAGACACCCACCCAAGCTGACTCCAACATAAAGGAGGACTCTCACAGAATCCAAATGCACAAAGTCATCCTGGGAACTAGACGGCTGGAACTAGACAAGCACTTTGTCTTTTGTGCTGGACCACAAGTCTTTTCTCTCTGCTTTTTTAATCTGATCCCTTTTCATAAAACCTTAACCATTTTTTAACAAGGCCCAACGTGACTGCCAACCCTGAGTTGGCCTGGCTCGCAACTCCAGGGCCCACCACCACAAAAGCAGAGTTAGAGCCTTGGGAGCACTTGGCTGGCTCAGCCCAGGCAATGGTTTGTTCTCTCAGTTTGGGCTTCCAGTCCTGGCTCATCACCTGGAACATGGGCAAAGGGGTTGGCTGAGCTGGTAGTGGGTAGCAGAGGTAGTGGGTAGAGGAAATTCTAGGAAGGATGTAGGTAGGGAGCCCATTACAAGTGGAGGGAACAACTGTGAAAGATGTTGAAATTGAGTGGGCATCCTGAGTAACCAATGCACCTAGGTTCTCTCTGCCTTCTGTTGTCTTTGACTAGACAACTCTCAACTCTAAAGATGGAAGTTAAGTTGTAGAAGCTTGATAGGAATGCAAGCAATTCCTGTTCACAGAAACACAGACTGCCTGGTGGAGCACAACTGACTATTGTCTTGTGGGTATTGACCAGTTTTGGATCCATTTCTAAAATCTCTTCAGCATTCCTTATCTGAATATCTATGGGTGATACTTCGAGTTCTCCTTTGAATTGGTTGTAATATTTTAGTGCTTCTCTCATTAATTGATAGATTAAAATAAATCTTTGACACATATTAATTTTATATCTGAGGAGAGGCATGATTGCATCCTCTTTTAAAATGTATCATGGGGCACCTGGGTGGTTCAGTTGGTTAAGTGTCTGCCTTCGGCTCGGGTCATGATCCTGGGGCCCTGAGATTGAGCCCTGTGTTGGGCTCCCTGCTCAGTGGGGAGTCTGCTTCTCCCACTCTCTCCCTCTGCCCGCCCCCCCCCACTCATGCACATGCTCTCTCTCTCTCACAAATAAATAAATAAAATCTTTAAAAAAAAATAAAATGTATTGTGAACGGGCGCCTGGCTGGCTCAATGGGTAGAGCATGTGGCTCTTGATCTTAAGGTTCTGAGTTTCAGCCCCACGTTAATAGAATTTCAGTGGAAGTTGTCCAGGCAAAGGTTTAAGGGTCATTTATTTCTTTTTCTGTACTTTTCTTTATATTTTTAAAAAAGATTATTTTATTTATTTGAGAGAGAGAGATTGACCACAAGCAGGGGGAGGGGCAGAGGGAGAGGGAGAGCTGAGCAGGGAGCCCGGATGCAGGACTCAATCCAGGACCCCGAGATCATGACCTGAGCCGAAGTCAGACACCTAACCGACTAAGCCACCGAGGAGCCCCTCTGTAGTTTCTTTATATATAAAAAAAAAAAATAGCATTTACTGTATAATTATTTGTGAGGCTGTACATATGGTTGTTTGCACTTTTCTGACAATAAAAAACTTTTATAAACCTATTATATGTTAAGTTTTAAAGCAAAAAGCAAACTAAATAGGGTAAAACTACATCTTGGCATATTGCTACAAGCCAGCCATGAGTAGGCAGAGGTGGTTATGACATGCTGTCTACCCTCAGGGAAGAGGATGAGGTTCAAGCTCCACCCATTGGCCAAAGGGTTCCACAGGCCAAAGGATTTCCAGACAATACCCACAGCCAACTTGTGTCAGGAGCTGCCCAGGTGAGGGGACTTCCTCACTGTTCCACACCTGCCACATCGCCTCCCTCCAGCCCCTTGGCAGCCCAACCTGGCGAACGCTGATGGAAGCTCACACCAGAATGGGATTTCTTCCTCCTACCTTTCCTCCCCTAACAGTCTGAGAGGTATCCTGCCCTCCCTAGCTTGCAGCTGAAAGGGAGAATCACTGCCAAGCCTCTGCTTGCACAACAATGCATTTCTGAAAAGGGGACACAAAATTTCTGTCAACTGAATCCTGTTTTCCTCCTGACTTACACGATGGTCCAGATATGCTTTGGCTTCCAATGCCGTGGGTGGCTCACCCACTGTCAATGGTCCCAACACTTCATATTTTTCTCTCTTCGTGAAACCAACCTATAAACTGGGATTGATTTAAGTACAACCTCTTGTAAAAGTAAAACCTTCCTTCTAGGAGGAATACTTCTATCAACCAAACTAGGACATTTGTCTCTGCTGTTTTCTAAGTGTGTATGTACAGTAGGGGAGACAATACCCACAGACAGTGCGACCATCTCTCAGCCCCAGGAGGCTCCCCTGACCTTTGGCATAAGTGTCCGTAATCCCTTGCATTTACCACATCTGCACACAAGTGGCTCCTTAATGAACTCTGGCCTAGAAGGATCAAGGACAAAGGAAGGCATGAGCCCCGTGCCTCCCCTTGCTTGCTGCACACTCAACAGACAAATGCTGGCCTTTCCCACACTTACCCACTAAGCATGAAGTCGCAGCCACTCATGAATCCAGGGGCCAATGCTCCTGGTGCTCCAGAAACCTTCCCAAGGAGCATACCACTGTTGTAGAGAGGAAGAGTCTTACTCTTACTGCCACTACTTTGATGTTCGAGCTCAGACTCCCAGTGCTGTCTGACTACATCACTTTCTTCCTTAAGTCCTTCGGTGGCTCCCTATTGCTTGCATGATCAAGTCCAAGCTCCATGGCCTGGCCTTCAAGTCCCTTGTTTCCCAGTCTGGCCCCAGCTATATCTCTGGCACCATCTCCCTACACTGTGTACCTTACTGTCTAACCCCTCATTCGCCCCATGCATGCTAGAGCCCAACTTATATATAAGTCTAAAGGTGGTTTCCAAGCTCTCCTAGCTGCTCAAAATGCCTCAGTTCAGTGGCAGTCTCTCTCTTATTAATTGATGTCATCAGAATAGCATTACTGTAGCTGCAGACCAAAGCACACCAGTGCCAGTTCTAATGGAGGGCCTTACCCTGGTGTTCACACCACCTCCATGGCTGCACCTGGGTGAACATCACACAGACCACTTTCCAGAACGGCTCTCTCCACAGGAGCAGCTGCAGATTCCTCCCACCTCCTAAAAGCTCACTGCTGTGGAGCCGAGGCAGTTGCATTAGGACACATCACAGCATCTCGCTGCCAAAGTGACAGCTACAATTAGGTTTTGGCCGACAGCTGGAGATGAGAGAATGTACAAACAGCCAAAGCCACATGAGCCTTCATGAATCAGCAGTTTGTAATGCGTGTGCAGCTGGTAGGTGAGGTGGGTAACCTGCTGGCTACAGACCTCAGGTTAGTGCCTGGCACCTCAGGTGAGGTCCTCCCCCTGGATGGTGATAGTTAGTGCCCCCAAGGGCCACCCCAGGACCCAGAAGGGCAGAAGTAGGGTGGTCAGGCCCAGGCATGGTCCAACCCCGAGGGACAGGCACCTCATTCCCAGGCAAGGGTGGGGGACAGGCAATGCAAAGGGCCAAACTAGCCAGGGGTGAAGTCCATTTCTCTGAGCAGCCTGATGAGGGGTGTATTCATAATGGGCAGAGGGTCCCTGTCAAGACCCCAGGGCACCACCTCCATAAGGAGCCTCAGTGTCCTAAGAGTGGTGTCAGGATAGGGGCCAAGACACCATAGCAAAAACCAGCATGGTGGTGGCTGCAGCTCCCACTTGTGGAGCCCTTCCACGTGCCGGGCACTGTGCTGACCCCTTTATGTAGGTCTCTTCTTTTCATCTTCCTCAGCATCCAGTGAGGTAAGTCCTGTTATTATCCCCATCTTCCCAGTGAGGAAACTGAGTCTCAGAGGAATTTGATGCAGGCCAAGTAGCCAGCAATTATGGAGATGGGATTTCAGCTCAGACAGTCTGGCTCCAGAGCTTGGCTGGTTTATGCCTCATTATCCTGGTTGGGTCCTTTCACTCCAGTCTTGGTTGCAGGAAGCTAAGAGACCCCCCCCGCCAGCGCATTCCTGGCAGAGGGTGAGTTGAGTTGGGGCCTCCAAGTAGACTTTGGCCTGAAAGCCAAGATGTTACCAAAGGAAAATGAACAACAGCTATTTTAGGTGACAGGTGCTGGTCTGTGGAATTGGGGGAAAAAAGTTAAAAAGCTACCAGGATTTCTTCATTGTACATTTTTGCATGTCCAGCAGAACAAGCATCATCAGGAAGCTGCTCCATGACCAGTGTTGCCCCTGGAGACAGAGGGCAGGAGCAGGAAGTGTTCTTTCTCTCTGACCCGCACGCCCTCTGGGGCCCAGCAACACAGGCGGCCCCCAGGCCCAGGGCTTGGCTCTTACTCAGCCTGACCTGGGTTCCGGCCAAGGCCTCTGGGAGGGGAAGGCTCAGGCTCTTGGATGTCCTCGGAGGAGTGTTACTGCCCTTCTCAGGCCCCTGGTTGGAGCAGAACCTGCCTACCCTCACTTTCTGTCCAAATGCATGCCAACAGGGAGGCCGTAGGCTGGCAACTCTGTTCAACAAGCTTCCTAAGGGGGCGTCTGAAAGGCGGGCAGGGCTGGGGCACAGGAATGTTTGTATTTCAAGCGGTTGCTGCCCATGAATCGCCAATTGCATTTTGTGCTCTCAGCTCTGTGAAGGCATCATTCCCAGCAGCCTCACACACCGAGCTGGCGGCCAGAGCCTCTTAGTGCAGCTATAAATAGCAGATCATCAACTCACCTCTTCTGAGCTCAGCACAGGCTCCTCGGTTCACCGTGCATCTTTCCTGCTGCCTGCATGTCAACGTCACTCAGATTTCCCAGGTATGCTCTGGGGGCTGCATGGTTTGGGCTCCCAGAGCTGTTCAGGGTGTCAGGGAGGGCAGTGGCAGACTTTTGAAGAGCTTGACATTTCAGGCGTCATAGTTATTCTCGACCATCTCTGAGCGCGTCTCCAATTAAATGCAGCATCAAGGGACTGTCATTTCTTGAGGAGTCCTAGAGATAAAAGGCAAAGGACTCGCCAAAAACACACCCAGAGAATGCCACCCGCAGTAGGTAGCACCAAACGAAAGGTTTCATGCCCTCCTGCGGACTTGTCCCCTGACACTGAATGAAATACTTGATAGCTCTCCAGCTGCAGGAGTGAGAGACACTGAATGAAAGACTTTACGACTCCCTGGCTGGAGAAGTGAGCTCACATGTTGTAGTATTACTCCCAGCCTCCGTTTACAGCGTGCTCCCTGTGTGCCAGCCTCTGAGCCCAGCCTTCGCGGGCAGCGGACCAAATCAGCCCAACAGCCAGACGGCTAGCATCACTGGCTTTCTGCGGGCGAGCAGGCTGTGGCTCCCGCGGCCACGCCAACAGGACTGCTGGCTTCCAGGGCCTGATCTCTGAACTGCCACACTTTCTGACTCCGGCAGAAGAGGACCGTTGGGGTGTCCACATATAGCCATGCATGTGCCCACACACTCGGGTGACCAGTGGGATGTGAACTGTAGTCTCCTTTCTCCGACTCCACATACTCCATGACCAGACACTCAAGTCCCAGGCTCCTCTGGCACTTGCATGTCCACTGGCACCACCTTCTTCCAAATCTGATCTTCTTCTAGCTCTGCTCTAGGGAAGGCACCAGCCTCCACTTGGCTCTCCAAGCCCAGTTTGATGGTCTTCCTCATCCCTCCCTCCCCTGAGGCCCTGAAACAGGCAGGAGTCAGGGGGGACCCTCTCTTCCTTCCCCCTCCCCCACCCCCCTTCCAATCTGGTTCCTCCTCTGCCTCCCCACTTTGAGGCCTAGTCCCCTTTATTGGTTTGTCAGAATAGCTCAGTGCTATTGTGAATAGGAATGTTTTAAGAACACAGATTCTTCATTCCCTCCCTCCCTGGGTTCAGACCCCCTGAAACCAAATCTCCCAGGGTACAGGCCAGGTTGTAGATTTTTGTAAAAAGCTCTTCCAGTGATCTATGCAGCCGGGATTAAGAACGACTTTGTCTAACTGGCTGCCTAGACTCTAGCCTCTTCCCTATTCTGAAATCCCCCAACCTCAGCTCTCAGGTTAATTTTCTTTTTTCTTTTTTTAAGATTTTATTTATTTGAGGGGCGCTTGGGTGACTCAGTCGTTAAGCGTCTACCTTCGGCTCAGGTCGTGGTCCCAGGGTCCTGGGATCGAGCCCCGCACTGGGCTCCCTGCTCGGTGGGGAGCCTGCTTCTCCCTCTCCTCCCTTCTCGTGCTCTCTCTTGCTATTTGTCTCTCTCTCTCCCTCAAATAAATAAATAAAATCTTTAAAAAAAAACAAAAAAAAGATTTTATTTATTTGACAGAGAGAGACACAGGGAGCAAGGGAACACAAGCAGGGGGAGTGGGAGAGGGAGAAGCAGGCCTCCCACCGAGCAGGGAGCCCGATGCGGGGCTCCATCCCAGGACCCTGGGATCACGACCTGAGCTGATGAAGGCAGACGCTTAACGACTGAGCCACCCAGGTGCCCCTAATTTTCTTAAAGCATAGTTTATCTCATGTCACTCTCTCGCTAAAGATCCTTGAGTAGCTTGCCCTGCCTGCAGGAAAGCACAAACTCCTTAGTGTGGCATTCAAGGCCCTCTCCATCCTGGTTCATTCATTCTCCCCTTAACCCCATGCTCCAGCTACAGAGCTACTCTCCCTGGGATGGCCTCCTGGCCCTGTGCTCTCCTTTGCTTATCTGAACTTTAAGTGTCAGCTGGCTACAGCAGAACACACTGAAACAAGAGTGATCCCTTCCTTAAGACTTTGAGCCCTCCAATAAAAGGAATGAGGAATTATTGCTATAATGCCCCTCTTAATTCAAGAGCCACGTGTGTAGCTTTAACTGAAGAGAGTTTTGTGTGGCCTGCAGATGAAAGGAGATCCGCCAGCAGAGACAACACAATAGCAGTAATGTGTAAACACAGGAGAGCAGGAGTGTTGGGGCTCGTGATTAATTCCAAGGAAATGGTATTGCAGCATTCTCCTTGCTTTTAACTCAAGCCGGGGAGACAGAGCAGGTCTGGTAAGCACTGGGGCCAGGGCCATGTTTCAAAATGCCGCTCATGTTTTTTCGTCCCCCAGTCCTAGACAAAAGCAGAGGGCCACATTTGGATCTTGTTCAAAAGGTCAAGAGTGTTTTATTAATACAATTAAACAGTGTGTGAGTTTGGACTTTGAAATCCTTTTCCCATAAAGAAACACCTACCCCCAAATAAAATACAAAGTGATTGTGTTGACTGAAAGCAGGCATTATTTCAGAACGGGGTCTGGAAATTGTTCCCCTCAAGGGCTTCAGAGTGAAAATGAACCTGAAAGAACTTCTGGGTAAATGTGGCAGAAGAGCCTCTCATGAATCTCCATCTGCTCCCTCCCAAAACTCTACTAAAAACAACTATAAAGGAGTAAAAAGAGTTAGAAATCCACAAGGTCTATGAGAACAGGCGAGGAGATTGCAGCAGACAAAGGATGGAGCACATTTCTGGAAGGTGGGAAGCAGAGGAAGGAGTGATGAGTCACACGGCAGCATGGAGGAAGCTGAAGCCCTGATTCCTGCACAGGGGCTCTGGGGGACAGCCAGGGCAGAGCTGCAGATGGGCGGGCTGATGGAGGCCATGGGAGAGCCCAGTCCCGGGGGGGAGTGGGGTCCCACACCTTGCCCACTCCTGTAGGTCACCTGAGGTGCTCACTGGGGAGGGAGGGCATAAAGTACAGAAAATATGGAGAACAGACAGAAATCTACATGCTGAAAGGTGAAATTCCAGCCCCTTTTCCTCACCCAGCTTTCAGAAAACCTGTGGGTTTAGGCACAACCCTTACCCCCAGAATGGAGACTATACAACACTTTTCTGTAGAAGCTGAGCAAACTCAAGGGGAAGACCTACAGATACAGACATGATATGGATACAGACCCTCAAAGGAAGAGCCAACTCCCCTCTACAGGGAAGTCCACTGTTTGACAAGTTCCACCCAAGCATGCTGACCAGGGAATCATTGCTTCAAAGCATAATTCTTAGATATTATCAGACAGCCATGATCCCCAGACATTTAAGGAAAGCATCAGACATGAGAAACAGGTATGTGGGGAGGGGAAGGAGAGGAAGAACGTCTAGGTTCAGGGAGAAGAAAGCTTTAAAAATGCTATATAATCCTCAGGGAGAGAAAATAAGATTTCTATTTCAAGATTCATTATCCACGAAATGTCAGAACACCAGGGATAAAGAAAAGAACCTAGGGCACCTGGGTGGCTCAGTTGTTAAGCGTCTGCCTTTGGCTCAGGTCATGGTCTCAGGGTCCTGGGATCCAGCCCCACATCGGGCTCCCTGCTCAGCGGGAAGCCTGCTTCTCCCTCTCCCACTCCCCTCTGCTTGTGTTCCCTCTCTCGCTGTGTCTCTCTCTGTCAAATAAATAAATAAAATCTTAAAAAAAAAGAAAGAAAAGACCCTAAAAAGACCCAGAGAGGAAAAACAGGTCAATTGAGAGGATCAGGGATCAGAATGGCACCAGACTTCTCAACAGCAACACTGGAAGCCGGGAGATAATGGAGTGAGGCCTTTAGAACTCTAAGTGAGAATTATTTATGGCTTAGAAATCTAAATCCAAACCATTAGTTAAGAGAAATGGTAGAATAAGAGATGTTTTCAGACACAAAGGATCACAAATAATGGGCCTCTCATGCTCCCTTTCTCAGGAACCTCTCCACCCAAACAAGAGAATAATTCAAGGATGAGGGGTGCCTGGGTGGCTCAGTCAGTTGAGCATCCAACTCTTGGTTTGGGCTCAGGTCATGATCTCAGGGTCATGGGGTCAGCGCCCCCCCCCCTCCCCGCTTCAGGATCTGTGCTCAGCAGGGAGTCTGCTTATCTTTCTCCCTCTGCTCCTCCCTCCTCTTTCTCTAAAAAAAAAAAAAAGGTCTTAAAAAAAAAAAGAATCCAAAAATGAGGATGACATGCCCAGGAGAGAGCAAAGGGGTGCCCAGGGCGATGCTGAAGGAGAGCCTTGATGACAGTGGGGTGGAAGGCCTAGGGGCAAAAGCTCCCCTCTGAGCCAGAGGATAGAGAACTTCAGGTGAGAGATGGTCAGATTACCCGACAGGTATGCCCAGGTAGGAAATTCTGTCAAGGGGCTATTAGACAGTTGTAAGAATTAGTAATTAGTTCATTAAAAAACTGAGTAAATGGAAAACATGAAGCAATAACTGCCTACAAAAAAAAAAAAAAGAATAAAAAGCCCATGACGGATAAACTGCAAATAAATGCAACACCACGAAAACTTACATAGCCAAAGTAACATAAACACACATTATTGATTTAGCCAAAGATTGTAATAAACAGCGTTGGGAAGCTGCAGGAAAGAGAAGGGGGATGCAGGTGTCAATGTATAAAAGTAAATCCTCGGCACCTGGGTGGTTCAGATGGTTGAGCTTCTGCCTTCGGCTCAGGTCATGATCCCAGGGTCCTGGGATCAAGTCCCGCATCAGGCTCCCTGCTCCTTGGGAGCCTGCTTCTCCCTCTGCTTCTCTCTCTCTCTCTCTCTCCCCCTCTCTCATGAATAAATAAATAAAATCTTTAAAAATAAAATAAAATAAAAGTAAATCCTCATCTCCCATAATTGCAAGAAAACAGATAATGTCTAAAATTGACAATTAACAAAATAGCACTATAAGCGTATTATCTAGAGAAATGGAGGAGGAGGTTAAAACTGGGAGAAACAGCTGAAAGAGTTTATTTAACTGGGTACCTTTGGGTTATCAGGCTGGGGTTGGGGTTGGGTGGGACAGGGGACTGCTATTTTTCATCCTATGCCTTGAGTACCATTTGAATTTTTGTGTGTATACATTATTGTCATAAAAATAAAAAACAATTTTTAAAAGAAAAATCTAAAGAAAATATTATAAATTGACAAAAACGTGTTAGATATTCATTAATTACATCTGTGATTTCTTTCTGTCTTGTTGATCATTCTTTTCATCCATGCACTCATTCATTTTTTTTTCTTTCCAAGTCTTAAATATGGATTGGAAAATATGGTGAGGTTGCCAGAGAAAACACATCTGGGATATACTTACACTAAAAAATGATTTGTCGTTTATCTGAAATGCAAATTTAACCGGGTATCCAGTACTTTCATTTTGCTAAATCTGGCGCTCTAAAAGGTGGGCTCTCCTTTTGCTTATTCCACAGGCTAGGCCTCTGGCTAAATAGATAGTGGAACCAGAAATTTCACCTGCAATTTATATTCACAGGGCGGGGGACATGTATAGAAACTGAAAAAACTACCTGGTCAGTTGCTGAGCAGTGATTTGTGATGTAGTCAAGATGAGAATAGCATGGTGCCAACCAGTCCCTGGCCAGTCTCTTGAGGCTATTAAAGAGGTGCCATTCTTGCCCTGTGACTGGCAGTGAGGTCCCCCAAGGGCCCAACACCTGGAACTTTTCCCTCCATTTGTCCCGCAAGGCTCAGGAGCTGGGCCCAAGGCTCTTGCAGGTCATCACCGTCGCTCCTGCTGCATTTTCTCCTCTAAGAGGGGCACGGGTAGGATGACAAATCACCTTAATTTTGCTAAATTCAGGAGTGGGACCCCACACCCACACATCATCCCTTATTCCTTTTTTTAAAAACACTATCTCTTGGGGTCCCTGGCTGGCTCAGTCCATAGAGTGTGCAACTCTTGATCTCAGGGTTGTAAATTCAAGCCCCAGGTTGGGTGTAGCAATTATTTAAAGATAAAAAACAAAACACAAACAAAAAACTATCTCTTCAATAAATTCTTAGACAGATGCCTAATCTTGTCTACAGTAAGCTTACTGAAGAGTTTCACTCTCAAAGGAGGATTTTTTTCTTGAACTGTGGGGAGATTGTTTACCACCACTGACTAATGGTAGGAATGTAATCATTTTCTTCCTTTTGTGCTAGGGAAAGTGGTTTTTGGAGTTAGTAGAAGTAACACTAAGGATATGTGAGTCCTCCTGAAGCTAAAATCATTTCTGGAATATGCAAATATATAATTTGGAAATACATAAATGTATACAGAGAATCAGCTACAATCCAGATATTTCAAAATGAGGAAGGACACAAATATAAAGCATTTTCTTTGTTTCGCTATTAATTATTCCTTATGTGCGTAGATGTCAAGGGTGGCCAGGCAGGCAAGAGTTTTCAGAAATCTGACTGGGATTAAGATGATTAGCTACAGGGTCCTAGTCTACAAAACTAGTGGCGAGAATCACTAAAGAGTTTGCTTTGTTTAAGCATTTTCAAGGCTTTCTAAAAACAAATAGCTTTGGCAATATTTTTTTAATTGTAAAATACTTAATTATGTATCTCATTCAATCATAAATTTATTGTAGATGTGAGATGACTGGGAGCTCAGTTCAACCCAAGGAAGTTACTCTGTATTTTTCAGACAACAATAATTGTTTAAAGTTTTTCTATTTAAAGATAAAATCTGACTTCATATAGCTCTCAATCTTGGTCCCTATGCCTGCCTTGAAAAGCAAAGAAGAATGAGCTGTCTTCTACAAAATAGTCCTTCAAAGATCTGAAGACAGTCCTAGTGCCCGTCCAATTGTGTCCCTCCTGCCCCGCCACCTGGTCTCCAGCTCCTTCCCTATGAGCACTAGTTCATCAACGTGTGCTTAAAATAAGGCACTCAGACTGAACTCCTGGTATGGCCCGAGGCGTACAAAATAGGAAGAACTATAACTTTCTGTGATCTGAATGCTGAACATTCATTTGGTGAGGTAAAAGCAGCCACTAGATTGCTGTTTTAAGAACATCAACTTTATGGTTTCTGGCAGAGAGACTTGTCTAATTCGATAGAAAAAAACCTTAAGCTTACATTTACAACAGATTAAAATATTCATGCATTTGGATACAGAAACACCATCTTATATGAATATAAATAATGGATTAACAGAAAAATTTTTGCACAACAGAAGCTAACCTGATTTTCACATTACTACATTGCAGTTACCTTTGCACGGTAACTTCCTGCACTAGGAAGCCTTTGGGGAATGTAATTTCCACTGCCTTGTGATGTTAATTTGAGGTAATTATCATAAGTAGACTAAAAAAACTTTTGCATATTATTTGTTCTTGGGGGAGCCCAGGGCTGTTGGCGAGTCAGGATACAGGAGAAGCCAGAGGAGAGGAATATTCAGAATTTAGAAACTTCTTTAATAGTCGTGGATCATAAGGTTTCAAAGCTTTTAATGCTTCCCAGCCTTTGGCTGGTAAAACCTTCCTCACAGATGCTGGGAAGCCAGCTTGAAGGGCCAGCTTGAAGGGCTCCAAGAGCTCTTTGCACTTGTTATTTTTAATGCACTTGAATTTTCAGGTTTTCCAAGGCAGGATGGGTAAGAATAAAACCACTTCTCCAGTCCATTTGGCTATTTAACAGTTCTGTCAGTCAGGTATAGAGGGGAAAATAGGTAATTTTTTCCTCTTGACACTTCCAGGACCACTATGAATTTGGGTTACCTGCTGAGCTTATGTGTGGTGGGAAGAAATAGGAAACCCTGGTGTCCATGGTTCTGTGCTCTCACCTGACCACCCTCTAGGAGGCCTCCTTGAGCCATTTCCAGGGGCATTTTCACGGTTGGCTTGGCCTCCCCCCCTTTTTTTAAGATTTTATTTAT
Organism: Eumetopias jubatus; assembly: GCF_037043125.1. NCBI lineage: Eukaryota > Metazoa > Chordata > Mammalia > Carnivora > Otariidae > Eumetopias > Eumetopias jubatus. The sequence goes on along the minus strand of NW_028274811.1, from coordinate 28,035,357 downwards.
TTATTTAATTAACAGAGAGAGGGAGAAAGACTGTGAGAGGGAACACAAGCAGGGGGAGTGGGAGAGGGAGAAGCAGGCTTCTGCCCCGGCAGGGAGCCTGATGCGGGGCTCGATCCCAGGACCTGGGGATCATGACCCAAGCCGGAGGTAGTCGCCCAATGACTGAGCTACCCAGGCGCCCCCTTGGCCTTCCTTTTTGAGACCAAAATCAGAACAGAAGAGCTTATGGGTGCTCTTAATAGTAAGTGACTTACTGTTTTTCCAGACACCTGTCCCTATGCCAGGGCATCTAGGCTGGGGGCTTCAGTGCAGCAGTCACCAAGGAGGGGGCTGCACAAAGAGAAGGAAGAGTTTGCTCAGGAGAGTTTGGGGATTCAAGAATGTGGGAGCAGTGATTGCAATAATTATTCACTAGTTTATTTATTTATTTTTAAAGATTTGACCTATCCATTTATTTGAGAGAGAGAGAGAGAGAAAGGGGGGGAGGGGATGGGAGGAGCAGAGAGAGGGGACAAGCAAACTCCACGCTGAGTACAGAGCCCTACGAGGGGCTCCATCCCAGGACCTGAAAATCATGACCTGAGCCGAAGGCAGACACTTCACCGACTGAGTTACCCAGGCGCTCCTACTCACTAGCTTTAAAGAGGAAGTCGTGACTGGTACAAACTTGGGTACAGACTTTCTATCTACAGGGTACTTTGGCAAAACACAGCAAAAGCTTTAAAAGTGTGCCTGCTCTTTTAAACCAGGAATGTCACTTCTAGAAGTTCATCAGAAGAAAACACAAACAAATAAACCTCCTCATGTCCATAGAAGTTCAGTTGAAAGGATAAGTCATAGTGGCATTAATTAAAATTTTTTTATCAAAACTTAAAAATAGAGGAGAATGTGGGGCGCCTGGGTGGCTCAGTCAGTTAAGCGTCTGCCTTCAGCTCAGGTCATGATCCTGGGGTCCTCAGACTGAGCCCCACATTGAGCCCAGCATCAGGCTTCCCACTCAGCGGGGAGTCTGCTTCTCCGTCTCCCTCCATCCCTCCCCCCTGGTTGTGTCTCAACCCCCCCTCAAATAAATAAATAAAATCTTAAAAAAAAAAAAAGAACGTTCCATTTCAGAAGGAACTCAGAAGCGTCTTGGCTCTGAATTGTCACACTCAACAAGGATTAACAACAAATCTGCCAACTACGCATTTGGTGAAAACATGATGCAACCTCCAAAGTGTTGTTAGGAGTTGCCGAAGATGAAAAAAAGCAGAAGAGCTGGTGAACAACCTTGAGGGAGGAAGGGACATACAGCCTCAGAGAGGTCAGAAATCTCCCGCAATCATTGCCTTTCAGAAGGGGAGGGTCCTACTCCAAAAGAGAACTACAAGCACAAGACCTAAATTGAACAACTCGAGGTTGCTGGGAACAGTTGGAAAGTCTTGGAAAGCACCAAAGGGGGAAGAGAAAAACTTTTAAAAGTACTCTTAGAAACAAAGCCTGTAAAAAATTCTGGGAGACAGATGGACAGAAGAGCTCTCCTCACCCAAACTCTGAAATCCAGAGGGGGTGACTTCCCACAGAAGCCACGTCAGGGGTCCATCACTGGGGTAACACGGAGAGCCCCCCTGGTCGCACCTCTCCACTCCTCCACCAGTTTTCTAGGGCAAAAATCACTACCACAAACAGCAGACCAACACCTGCAAGACACTCAAAGGGAGAAAAGTATGGACCAATAATTTCACCCACCAACCTGATCTTCAAGTATAAAGCTTAAAGACAAACGTCTTAAAACCTGTAAGAAATCAGGGAATATTATTTTTATGAGCCCTTTCTGAAGAACCTCCTAGAACTATAAAACAGCAGTCACAGCACCACTTGGTGAGCCTGATGAAATCAGGGTAAAAGGACCTTCCTTGAGCACTGAATGTATTTAACTGTAGAAATAAGAGTAAAACAAATATAGAGATCAGGGTGCAAATGTTATACGCCTTAATAATGCAGAAATTTCTTCTTCTTATTTTTTTTTTTAAAGGATGTTGCAGTCTTTTTTTTTTTAATGATTTTATTTATTTATTCATGAGCGACAGAGGTGGGGAGAGAGAGAGAGAGAGAGAGAAGCAGAGGGAGAAGCAGGCTCCCAAGGAGCAGGGAGCCCGATGCGGGACTCGATCCCAGGACCCTGGGATCATGACCTGAGCCGAAGGCAGACGCTTAACCATCTGAGCCACCCAGGCGCCCAGAAATTTCTTATTATTAATAAAACACAGGAGAGAGAGAAAAAAGGAATAAGAATGAGCTTACTAATTGCCTCGAATCAATAGATTCAAAGGAGAGTATTTAAAATTTCCAAATCAAGTAGAAGCTTAAGCATATTTAATATAAACACTTAAGACTGATAATACTATTGACTGTATGAAGGACTGGATTACAAGATTTTTTTTTTGTGTTCATAGTAGGGAATCAAGGGTATTTTACACAGGTAACTTCTAGAACAAAATTACAAACCTTCCTAAATATCAAAACTACATTAAGAAGAAAGGGAAATACAAAAATACATTATGGAAACACAACATAATGACAGAATTGAGAACAAATACATCTGTCATCTCAATAAATATAAATGAGTTTAACTCTTTTTTTAAAAAAGATTTTATTTATTTATTTGACAGCGAGAGAGGGAACACAAGCAGGGGGAGTGGGAGAGGGAGAAGCAGGCTTCCCGCTGAGCAGGGAGCCCTATGCGGGGCTCGATCCCAGGACCCTGGGATCATGACCTGAGCCAAAGGCAGATGCTTAACGACTGAGCCATCCAGGTGCCCCTTAACTCATTTTTTTAAACTGTTTTCAAAATGGAATTCAAAGTCCAATCCAACTCTAGAGTAGGTGGACGTCTAAGACAAAATGATCTAGAAAGGTTAATAATGAAAGGATGGGCAAAGAAAGGTGTACCAAAAAATTGCAAACATTAAACAGCTTAGTATCTGGCAACATAAAATTCAGGATCAAAAGCTTTAACCAAGATAAAGAGAAGGACTGTTTAATGCTAAAGACTACAATTCATCATGAAAATTTAAGCTATGAATATCTATGCACCAAATAATAGAGCAAGAACTTTCATATAATGGAAACTATAGAGATACAAGGAAATTTAGCCAGAGACACACTAATTATACAAGACTTTGATTTTTCCAATCCAAAACAAATCAAGTGGCCAAGATTAAATAATGATCTAGAAGTCCAAACAACATAATCCAAAAGGTAGGTGTTATTGATATGCATCAAACATTGTGCCCTAAGAATAGAGAACATACTTTCTTTTCAAGTGCTCTGGAATATTCATAAATACACACTTGCACATACACAAAACTTTATGTATTAGGCCACAAACCAAACTTCATTAAATTCCCACAGTAAAAAATAATACAGATAGCATCTTATAATACCAACACAACAAACATGGACATTTATAACATATTCAGAAAACAAACAGAAATTGTCCTTCTCTTTGGATACATATGGGAGGGTCTATATTAAATAACTCCACAATCAAAAGGAAAATATAAATTCAAAACTGCAGAATTTCTAGAAAGCAACAATAATGAACATACCATATAGAAGGATCTATGAGTTCATCTAAAGTAGTACTCAAAGAAAAATTCATTACCTTGAATAATTATATCAACACAAATGAAAGAAAAACAAATGGATTAAACTGGCTCAAAAGCTAGAAAAAGATTTTTTTTTAATTTAGCAGTCTATAGAGATCATTTTATTTTTTATTTATTTATTCTAAGATTTTATTTATTTGAGAGAGACACAGCGAGAGAGGGAATACAAGCAGGGGGAGTGGGAGAGGGGGAAGCAGGCTTCCCACGGAGCAGGGAGCCTGATGCGGGGCTCTATCCCAGGACCCTGGGATCATGACCTGAGCCGAAGGCAGACGCTCAACAACTGAGTCACCCAGGCGCCCCGAAAAAGATTTTTTTTTAAAGATTTTATTTATTTATTTGCCAGAGAGAGAGTGAGAGAGAGCACAAGCAGGGGGAGCGGCAGGCAGAGGGAGAAACAGGCTCCGATGCGGCACTTGAACCCAGGACCCTGGGATCATGACCTGAGCTATAGGCAGACGCTTAACCAGGCGCCCAGCTACCCAGGCACCCCAAAGAAAAAGATTTTTTAAATAAGCCAAAGGAAAGCAAAAGGAAAGATTAATAAAGATAAATACAGAAACAATCAGTTAATACAACAAAACTATAGTGGAACTTACTAATAAACAACCTTGTTCTTAGGAAGTTCAATTATGTTAACTAACTGGAATTTAAATAAAAACTTGAGAAAAGAAAAAAAAGAAAAAATTCAATTAATTAGGTAAGCCATAAACTAAATTAATCTTAAAAAAAGAGAGGGAGGGGCGCCTGGGTGGCTCGGTCGTTAAGCATCTGCCTTCGGCTCAGGTCATGATCCCAGGGTCCTGGGATTGAGCCCTGCATCGGGCTCCCTGCTCCGCGGGAAGCCTGCTTCTCCTTCTCCCACTCCCCCTGCTTGTGTTCCCTCTCTCGCTGTGTCTCTGTCTGTCAAATAAATAAAATCTTAAAAAAAAAAAAAAGGGGTTGCCTGGGTGGCTCAGTCGGTTGAGCGTCTGCCTTCGGCTCGGGTCATGATCCCAGGGTCCTGGGATTGAGCCCCACATCGGGCTCCCTGCTCAGCAGGGAGTCTGCTTCTTCCTCTGACCTCCCCACTCTCATGCTCTCTCTCTCTCACTCTCTCTCAAATAAATAAAGTCTTTAACAAAAAAACACACAAAAAAAAAAAGAAAAAGAGAGAGAGAAAATGTACAAATACCCAAAATAAAAAATTACAAGTGGGAGGGAAAGAGTCACACAAACACTAGAAAATAAAAAACAAACAAAAAATCATGAGAGAGGGTGCCTGGGCCTCTCTTATGATGTTAAGAGTTGGGTTCTCCCTCAACCCTTCCACCCCTACCCTGGCCCTCCCACTTGTGCTCTCTTTCGCTAATGAATAAACAAAAATCTTTTTTAAAAAAAGTCTCTCCCTCCCTCTGTCCCTCCCTATCCCCGTGCTCTCTCTCTCTCTCTCTCTCTCTGAAATAAACAAATATTAAAAAAAAACCCTGTAAGAGACTACCTTATACAATTTTATGCAAATAAATTTTAAAACCAATAAAAATGTACAATTTTAACAGAAAACTAAAAGTAGAAAACCGAAACAGACTGATTTGCATAAAATGTGTTAAAATAATTTGAATAAAAATAATATGCATAAATATTATACAGATATAATATTGTAAAATATAATAAATAATTTTAATAAATAATTTTGTCAAAATAATTTGACAGAATTTGTCAAATGCTTACCCCTCCTTCCCAGAAAACCCCCCAAACTCCAGGACCATTGTTTCATAGGTGAATTCTACTAATCTACTAACCTTTAAAGAACAGATGATTCCAGTGATTTTTATTTTATTTATTTATTTATTTATTTATTTATTTATTTATTTATTTATTTTTTAAAGATTTTATTCATTTATTGGACAGAGAGAGACAGCGAGAGCAGGAACACAAGCAGGGGGAGTGGGAGAGGGAGAAGCAGGCTTCCCGCTGAGCCGGGAGCCCGATGCGGGACTCGATCCCAGCACCCTTGGGATCACGACCCAAGCCAAAGGCAGACGCTCAACGACGGAGCCACCCAGGCGCCCTCCAGTGATTTTTAAAATGCTCCTTAATTGAAAAGTGCCTGGGTGGCTCCGTCGTTAGGCGTCTGCCTTCGGTTCAGGTTATGATTCCAGGGTCTTGGGATCGATCCCCGCATGGAGCTCTTCGCTCCGCGAGAAGCCTGCTTCTCCCTCTCCCACTCCCCCTGCTTGTGTTCCCTCTCTACCTGTGTGTCTCTGTCAAATAAATAAATAAAATCTTTTTCTTTTTTAAAGATTTTATTTATTTGACAGAGAGAGACACAGCGAGAGAGGGAACACAAGCAGGGGGAGTGGGAGAGGGAGAAGCAGGCTTCTGCTGAGCAGGGAGCCCGATGCGGGGCTCGATCCCCGGACCCTGGGATCATGACCTGAGCCGAAGGCAGACGCCTAACGACGGAGCCACCCAGGCGCCCCATAAATAAAATCTTTAAAAAATAAAAAAATAAAAAATAAAATGTTCCTTAATCGAGACGCCTGGGTGGCTCAGTTGGTTAAGGTTCTGCCTTCTGCTCGAGTCATGATCCTGGAGTCCTGGGATGGAGTCCCTGGGATTAAATCCCCTGTCGGGCTCCTTGCTCAGTGGGGAACCTGCTTCTCCCTCTCCCTCTGCCTTCCATTCCCCCTGCTTGTGTTCTCTCTTTCTGTCTCTCTCTGACAAATAAATAAATAAATAATCTTTTAAAAAAATTAAATAAAAATAAAATAAAATGCTCCATAATCTAGGAAAGAATAAAGACTTACAATTTCTTTTCATAAAGCAAATATAAGTACATTGAAACCAAACTATAATAAGAATTTTAAAAAGTAGGACAATGTCATTTATAAATATCAGTGCAAAAATCCTAAATCAAAAATTTTAATTTATTTTTAAGATTTTATTTATTTATTTGAGAGAGAGAGAGAAAGAACAAGCAGTGGGGAGGGGCAGAGGGAGAGGTAGAAGCCGGCTCAGGAGCCTAGTGCAGAACTCAATCCCAGGACCCTGGGTTCATGACCTGAGCTGAAGGCAGATGCTTAACCGACTGAGCCACCCAGGCAACCCTAAATAAAATTTTTTTATTTATTTATTTTTTTAAAAGATTTTATTTATTTATTTGACACAGAGAGAGAAACAGCGAGAGCAGGAACACAAGCAGGGGGAGTGGGAGAGGGAGAAGCAGGCTTCCCGCCGAGCAGGGAGCCCGATGTGGGACTCGATCCCAGGACCCTGGGATCATGACCTGAGCCGAAGGCAGACACTTAACGACTGAGCCACCCAGGCGCCCCCCTAAATAAAATTTTAGCAAGTAGAATCCAAAAGCACATTGGAGGGGTGCCTGGGTGGCTCAGTCATTGGGCATCTGCCTTCAGCTCAGGTCGTGATCCCAGGATCCTGGGATCAAGTCCCGAATCGGGCTCCCTGCTCGGCGGGAAGCCTGCTTCTCCCTCTCCCACTCCCCCTGCTTGTGTTCCCTTTCTCTCTGTTTCTCTCTCTGTCAAATAAATAAATAAGATCTTAAAAAAGAAAAAAAAAAGCACATTGGAAGAATAATAAATTCTGACCAAATGGAGTTTATTCTAGAAATGGAAATGAAGTTCAATATTAGAAAATCTACTAATATAAATCATCATAAATCATCATATTAATAGTTCTAAATATAAAATTATATGATTGTGTTTATAGGTACTGAAAATGGATTTGAAAAATTAAATACATATTCTTTTTTTTTTTAATAAAGGTTTTATTTATCTGACAGAGAGAGACACAGCAAGAGAGGGAACATAAGCAGGGGGAGGGGGAGAGGGAGAAGCAGACTTCCCACTGGGCAAGGAGTCTGATGCGGGGCTCGATCCCAGGACCCTGGGATCATGACCTCAGCCGAAGGCAGACCCTTAAAGACTGAGCCACCCAGGGGCCCCTAAATATTTATTCTTGATTAAAAACAGGACACTCAGCGAAATGGGAATCAATGGATATTTCCTTAAAATGAAAAAGTATGTTTTTTTTTTCACAACAGAAAAGCAACAATTTACTTAACAGAGACTCAGATATTTAGGATATGTTAGATGTAGTAACCAATGCAAAGTAGACACAAGAAATAAATTTGTGGTAAAATAAACTGAAGAGAGCTCAGTATAGAACCTACTTTTCCCTCTCCCACTCCCCCTGCTTGTGTGCATGCGCAGGCACGCTCTCTCTCTCTCTCTCTGTCAAATAAATAAAATCTTAAAAAAGAAACTGAATAGAAACATTTTAGATCATTTTCTGGAGTATCTTCTAGAATTCTCTTAAGGTTTTCAGGGCCACAATCAATAGAACTGTTGAGGAAATTTCTAGAAGATAATCTGAGGAGAAGGAGGAAAGAAGAGGAGCAGAGGGAGGAGGAAGAGGAAGAAGGTGATGAAAGAAGAGGAAAAGAGAGAAGTGTGGTGGCTTTAAAATAAATTCACAAATTCTTTGACACTCCATTCAAAAGATGGAACCTGGGGTGCCTGGGTGGCTCAGTCGTTAAGCATCTGCCTTCAGCTCAGGTCGTGATCCCAGGGTCCTGGGATCGAGTCCCGCATCGGGCTCCCTCTCTCTCTCTTTCCATCAAAATAAATAGATAAAATGTTTGTTTAAAAAAAAAAACAAAAACAAAAGATGGAGCCTAATTTTCTTGCCTCAATTGTGTACTGAGCTTAGTGACTTACTTCTAATGAACAGAGTAAGTTACAAGTGATGGTATGTGACCTATGAGTCCATGTTATAAAAAATATTGAGGCTTCTGCCCTGCTCTTTCTTGGTACACTCACTCTGAAGAGAGACCCCTGCCCCATGAGGGAGGACACACAAGCAGCCCTGTGGACAGGTCCATGTAGTGAGCACCAAGATCTGTAGCAAATAGCCATCTAAGGGGTGGCTCCTCTAGCCCTAACAAGGCTTCACATAAATGATGCCTCAGCTAACAAATGTACTGAAACACCATCAGAGACCTTGAGCCAGAACGATACTTAGCTCAAGAACTAAGCCACTCCTGAATTCCTGTTGTTGTTTTTATTTTTTATTATTTTTATTTTTTACTTTTTTAAAGATTTTATTTATCTATTTGACAGAGAGAGAGCACAAGCAGCAGGAGTGGGCGGAGCAGGCTCCCCGCTGAGCAGAGAGCCCGATGGGGGGCTCAATCCCAGGACCTTGGGACCATGACCCAAGCCAAAGGCAGACACCTAACTGATCAGGCCACCCAGGCGCTCCTGTTGTTGTTTTTTAAAATTATTTATGTATTTATTTGAGAGAGAGAGAGAGTGTGTGTGTGTGTGTGTGCCTACACGTGTGCATGAGAGGGGCAGGGGTGGGCAGAGGGAGAGGGAGAGAGAAACTTAAGCAGACTCCTTGCTGAGTGCAGAGCCCGATGAGGGGCTTGACCTCACGACCCTGAGATCACCACCTGAGCCTAAACCAAGAGTCTGACGCTTAACCAAATGCACCAAGTGCGGGTGCCCCCTGAATTCCTGTTTTAGACAGATTGTTAGATAATAAATGTTTATTTTTTTTAAGTCATTAGGTTTTGGAGAAACTTGTTATGCAGCCATATAAGTAATACGGAGGGCAAAATAACGTCATTTTCAGATTGACAAAAAGTGAGCTTGTCACCAGCAGGTTTTTACTAAGGGAAATACTAACAAAATTTTTCAGTTAGAAGAAAAATGATACCACATGGAAGGTAAGAGATAGAGAAGGATGAAGAACAAATGAAGTAGTAAATATGTATATTAATCTAATGTTTCATTGGGTTTTAAAATACACAAGACCTAAATAAATGGGGAGATATACCATGTTTATGGATTCCAAGATTCAATATTATTAAAGATATTAATTTTCCCTAAATCAATCTATAGATTCCCCAATTAAAAACCCAGCAGCCTGTTTTTCTAGAAATTGACAAGCTAATCCTCAAATCTGTATTAAAAAGCAATAGACTAAAATAGCCAAAAGGGGCTCCTGGCTGGCTCAGTCAGAAGAGATGTGACTCAGGGCGCCTGGGTGGCTCAGTTGTTAAGCGTCTGCCTTCGGCTCAGGTCATGATCCCAGGGTCCTGGGATGGAGCCCCGCATCAGGCTCCCTGCTCCGCGGAAAGCCTGCTTCTCCCTCTCCCACTCTCCCTGCTTGTGTTCCCCCTCTTGTTGTGTCTCTCTCTGTCAAATAAATAAAATCTTAAAAAAAAGAAAAAAAGAGCATGTGACTCTTGATCTCAGGGTTGTGAGTTCAAGCCCTATGTTGGGTGTAGAGATTACTTAAATAAATAAATAAATGAATATATATATATATATATAAATTTAAATATATATATTATATAAATATATATAAAGAAATAAAATAGCCAAAACAATTTTGGAAAAGAACACTGTTGGAGGACTGAAACAATTTGATCTTAAGACTTATTATAGGGTGCCTGGGTGGCTCAGTTGGTTAAGCAACTGCCTTCGGCTCGGGTCATGATCCTGGAGTCCCGGGATCGAGTCCCACATCGGGCTCCCTGCTCGGCAGGGAGTCTGCTTCTCCCTCTGACCCTCTTCCCTCTCAGGCTCTCTATCTCTCATTCTCTCTCTCTCAAATAAAAAAATAAAATCTTAAAAAAAAAAAAAAAAGACTTATTATAAAGTTACAGCTCAGGTTGGCACGTTATTACCCATGAGCAAAATCTAGCCTGCAGCCTGTTTTTGTAAAGCCCACAAGATACAAATGTTTTTTACATTTTTAAATAGTTGAAAAAAGAAACAAAGAAAAATATGCAACAGGAATTATATGTAGCCCACCCTTTACAGAAAAAGTTTGCTAACTCCTGAGTCACCCTTATCAAGACAGTATAGTATTGGTAATAAGATAGACTCATAGATCAATGACACAGAATAGAGTCCAGAAATAGACACACACAAATATGGTCAACTGATTTTTGACAAGGATATTAAGGTAATTGAATGGGAAAAAGATAGTCTTTTCAACAAATTGTACTGGACCAATTAGATGACCATATGCAAAAAAAAAAAAAGAATCTCAACTTTTGTTGGAAGACAATTCTCATAATTCTCAGTGGGTCTCTCATGCATCTGCACATCTTAAGAGTTAGACACTAACTGCCCTTTTGTTGCAGACGGTCTTTTTAAGGATGTTTGTCCATAAGACAGCTTAGAGATAGTGTCCACCTTCAGAGTAAAGGGCAGGTTTGTTTACTGTCCAGATTAAAAAGGTTATGTATTGTTCTGGGCCGAAGGTTGGGCAGGTCTGCTTGCAGTCCTTTATAAAAAGACTGCTGTTCCCTAAGCTTAGTGTTCCTCAGCCGTGATACAAACCCACTGGGTGTACCATTTGTACTTCATCCACCTGACCCTTTGGCATAGCTCCTGTGGAACTTGTGGACAAGGGGAACCAACATAAACCTGAAGCCCGTGCTGCTCCCTGTTCTGTGGGTCATAAAGGTCTTTGACTATATGTAGGAGGCTTATGTCTTTTACCAGCAGCCATTGAAACTGTGGCACGGTAACTTGTTAGCTTGCAAGTAGGGTGAGATCTAGTATCCTTTATCCTTCTTGACAACCCATACCTTGCATCATATACAAAAATTAACTTGAAATGAATCATATATCTAAATGTAAAACCTAAAACTTCCAGAAGAAAACAGAAAATGTTCATGTCATTGGGTTAGGCAAAGGTTTCTTAGACCAAAAAGCATAACTCAGAAGAAATAAATTTGTATTTCATCAAAATTTAAAACTTTTGCTCTTCAAAAGACAGGATTTTTAGGGCAGCAAACTATTCTGTATGTTACTATAATGGTGGATACATGTCCTTACACATTCATCAAAATCCACAGAACGTACAACTCTAAGAGTAAACCCTAATGTAAACTATAGACTTTGGATGATAATGATGTGTCAATGGCACAAATGTCCCATTCTGGTGCTAGATATTGATAGTTGGAGGGAGAGGAGGGACGGGGGAGATGGAAATTGCACTTTCTGCTCAATTTTGCTGCAAACCTAAAACTGCTCTCGAGTGCCTGGGTGGCTCGTCGTTAAGTGTCTGCCTTGGGCTCAGGTCACGATTCCACCATCCTGGAATCGAGCCCCACATCGGGCTCCCTGCTCAGAGGGAAGCCTGCTTCTCCCTCTCCCGCTCCCCCAGCTTGTGTTCCCTCTCTCGCTGTGTCTCTCTCTGTCAAATAAATAAATCTTAAAAAAATAAAAAATAAAACTGCTCTCAAAAATAATGTGTTTTTTGTCTCTTAATGGCAAGGTATCTAGATAGACATTTCTCCAAAGAAGATAGACAAATGGTCAATAATCACATGAAAGTTGCTCAATATCATTAGTTCTTAGGGAGATACAAAACCACAATGAGATATAACTCTGTACCTGCTAAAATGAGTATAACAAAAAAAAAAAAAAGGGAAAATAGTAATTGGCGGCAGGGATGTGGAGAAACTGGAACCCTCATACATTGGTGGTGAGTGTTTAGAATGGGGCAGACACTGTGGCAAATAATCTGCCAGGTCTTCAAAGAGTTAAACATAGACCCAGCAATCCAGTATATATCCAAGACAATTGAAAACGGATGTCACACAAAAACGTGAACATGAATGTTCACAGAAGCATTATTCATAAGAGCCAAAATGTAGAAACAACCCAGATGTCCATCAAATGGTGAAGGGATAAACAGAATGAGGCATATCCATATAATGGAGTGTTTTTCTTTCTTTCTTTTTTTTAAGATTTTATTTATTTATTTGACAGAAAGAGACAGCGAGAGACAGAACACAAGCAGGGGGAGTGGGAGAGGGAGAAGCAGGCTTCCTGCCGAGCAGGGAGCCCGATGCGGGGCTCGATCCCAGGACCCTGGGATCATGGCCTGAGGCGAAGGCAGACGCTTAACGACTGAGCCACCCAGGCGCCCATATAATGGAGTGTTTTTCAACCACAAAAAGGAATGAAGAACTGACACAAGGTACAACATGGATGAACCTTGAAAACATGATATAAGTGAAAGAGGTAGACACAAAAGACCACATACTATATGATTCCATTTATGTTACACGTGCAGAATAGGAAACCCATAGAGACAAAAAGATTAGTGGTTGCAAGGTGCTAGAGGGAATGGGAAGTAACTGCTAAAGGGTATGGGGTTTCTTTTGGGGGTGATGAAATGTTCTATATTCAGCTTGTGTTGATAGTTGCACAAATCTGTGACTATACTAAAACCATTGAATTATATACTTTTTTTAAAAAAAGATTTTATTTATTTATTTGACAGAGAGAGATACAGGGAGAGAGGGAACACAAGCAGGGGGAGTGGGAGAGGGAGAAGCAGGCTTCCCGCCGAGCAGGGAGCCCGATGCGGGGCTCGATCCCAGGACCCTGGGATCATGACCTGAGCCGAAGGCAGACGCTTAACGACTCAGCCACCCAGGTACCCCTGAATTATATACTTTATTTTTTTAAAAGATTTTATTTACTTACTTGAGAGAGAGAGAGAATGAGAGAGAGAGAGAGAGAGCAGATGAGAAGGGGAAGGGTCAGAAGGAGAAGCTGACTCCCTGCTGAGCATGGAGTCTATGCGGGACTCGACCCAGGGACTCCAGGATCATGACCTGGGCCCAAGGCAGTCGCTTAACCAACTGAGCCACCCAGGTACCTGAATTATATATTTTAAATGGGTGAATTTATGGTATGTGAATTATATCCCAATAAAGATTACAAAAAAAAAAAAAAAAAGATGAGGTGGGGGCACCTAGGTGGATCAATTGGTTAAGCACTGCCTTCGGCTCAGGTCATGATTCTGGGGTCCTGGGATCGAGCCCTGCATCAGGTTCCCTGCTTGGTGGGAAGCCTGCTTCTTCCTCTCCCTCTGCCTGCTACTCCCGCTGCTTGTGTTCTCCCCCTCTGTCAAATAAATAAAGTCTTAAAAAAAAAAAAAAAAGAGGGGCACCTGGGTGGCTCAGTCAGTTAAGCCTCTAACTCTTGATTTTGGCTCAGGTCATGATCTCAGGGTCATGAAATTGAGGCCCATGTGAGGCTTCATGCTCAGTGGGGAGTCTGCTTGAGATTCTCTCTCTCCCTCTCCTTCTGCCCCTCCCCTGCTCGCTCGTGCTCTTTCTCTAAAATAAATAAACAAATCTTAAAAAAAAAAGATGAGGTAGGAAAATTGATTCTTGTTTATATAAGTACTCCATTGTAAGGAAATATGAATCATAAAAACAAATTAGAAATAATAACCTGGACAAGAATTGGACTTGCCACAGGGTCCTGTAAAATGTTAATACTAACATTTTTAGACAGCTTCACATTTTGAAAGAATAATGTAACAATATCATATTATTTTTAATAATACCTATTTGTGCACTTTTGGGTTCTTATACCTTGCATGCATGTTTGAATATATTTGTATGTAGGTATATAATCTCGTTGCTGGATGACCCCTAGTTTTTTCCCACCCCATTGGCCGAGTTAGCTGTGTAGCTACAGCTGCTGATAACAAAGCCTGGGTTCCTATTTCGGGGCCAGCTTCTCAACTGTACAGCACGTGACCAAGAATTTGGTTCAGAGAAGCCTCATCAATGCTTTTCAAAGTTTGGTCAGTAGCAGATGGAATACTCGGAACCTTGATTCTGGGCATCCAGTGATAGGCCCGGGAATCGCTATTTCAACAAGTCCCTCAGGGAGTGTGATCTGCACTCAATTTTGAGAGCCCCAGCTGTGGGCACCTATTCCTGATTGCTGTGGAGAAGCTGTGACTGTTCACATTCTCCTTGCTTGCCAGGGTGAGAGTGGCATGCCTCCTTACTGTTAACCATAATGGGACTTCGCTGAGCCTGGTGCTGGGTCTGCAGGCACAGTCTTCTCATTATACTGCCTGATATTTCCATTTTGGATGGGGTTTCTGCCTGCTGGGGTCCTGACATCCCATCAGAAGCTGCAGAAACAGCAGACAGCACAGTTGGCTCTGTCCCTGGATCCTATTCACAATATACTACACTGGAGACCTGGATCATGGACTCTAGGCCAGGCTCTATACCTCTCCCCACAAGTGATGAAAGATGAAGGGGCATCATCTTAGGTCAATAATCTCTCAAGGCTGATGGCGGCTCAAGTGATTTCCCAAGTACTATACTTGAATGCTTCCAGGGATGGGAAATTCACCACTTACAAGTAAGCTCTTCTCTCAGTGGATCTGCTCCCTGTCCCTTGAATGGACAGCAGAGTTATGCCAGTCTCACTTGCTCATCTCATGTGGACACATCTATTCTGGCTCCTTCCAACATCTTTTGGAAACAGGGGTGTCACTGCTCTGGTTAAAATCCTTCAGACACTCGCATTCTTCTTAGGATCTAGACCACAGTCCCTACCATGGCCTACTATTCTTGCTGATCTTTGCAGCCTCATCTCCTCCACTCTAGGACCCTGTCCCACAGATCTTGGGTTCTCTTACCAGGCCAGGCTGTGTCTTGCCATGGCCTATGTCTCTTTACGTGGTTAACTCCTATTCATCCCTCGGCTCTCCAGCATCATTTCCCTGATCTCCAAGTCTGGATCAGGTCCCTTGCTTGTTCACGCTCCTAACACTCTGGGCCTCTCATTAACATCTGCCAACGCTGAAATTTTTCACTCAAGCAATTCTTTCACCAATGTTTGCCTCCCCCAGTAGACGGCAAAGTTCATTAGTCCAGGGATCTGAATTGGCTCTCTTGCATCCCCAGCATCTAGCAAAAAGCCTGGCAGGTATTTAATTGGACGGATGGCTAGCTCCAGGAAGGCGGGCCACAACTGGGAATTAATCAAAGACAGACTCGGAGCAGCTACACATATAAAGCCCTCAGAACTGAGGGCATCCGTGTGCGGCCAGGCGCCCGGGGAGCCCCCAGGGCAAGGACACAGCACAGCTCTGGCTGGCACCCAGCCGCCGAATAGGAGAGGGGCACTCCGTCTTTGTGCTTGGGGGCCTCAGTTTCCCTACCGGTTCCCCGCGGGGTCGACTGAGAACGGCCTCAGCGGCCCCCATGTAGACGCATGCCAGGCGCAGCAGGCTGTGGAGGTCTGAGGGGCCCGAGCGGGTGAGGCCGCCGCTCCCGGCGAGGGCGCTCCAGGTCGGTCCTCCGGAGCAGTCGCGCGCCGCAGGGGCCCCTCTAGCCGCCAAGACGTGGCGCGATGCGAGTCGGGAAGGCGGCGGGCGGGTGCGGCCCTAGGCGGCGGAGGGCGCCATGGTGGGTGGCGAGGCGGCCGCCGCGGTGGAGGAGCTAGTTTCGGGGGTGCGGCAGGCCGCCGACTTCGCGGAGCAGTTCCGCTCCTACTCGGAGAGCGAGAAGCAATGGAAGGCTCGCATGGAATTCATTCTGCGCCACTTGCCCGACTACCGCGACCCGCCCGATGGCGGTGGCCGCCTGGACCAGCTGCTGTCCCTCTCCATGGTGTGGGCCAACCACCTCTTCCTGGGTTGCAGGTGCGGACCCCTGCGGGCTGGCTGACCCTATCCCCTGCCTTCAGACCCGCAGCCCTCCCCTAGGGCCGACCCCTGCCCAGTGCTGACCCCGCCCCCAACCTCCCGCCGCACTGGCCTGGCCTATGGCTGATTCCCACGCTAGCCAGCTCGTTGGAAAGACGTTTAACCTCTCAGAGCCTCAATTTCCTCATTTGGAAAATGAGTTGTGATGACTACAATATTAAAGAGCAAAAAAACAAAAAAACACCTAGCACAGGCTGCTATTTAGCAAGAGCTCAATCTATGGTGGGCGCTAAAATGCCATTGTCATCTGTATTAATACTGTTAGTTTAAACCATCGCCTTTGCGGAGTACATTGTGTCTTGGCTCCTTCCACCCACATGGCAAACGTGCAGACACAGAAACTGAGATCCCCATTTTACATATGAAAGAGCTGAGAGAGGGCCATATGTCTTCTGGCAGGATTGTGGATTTTACCATTTATGGCAGGATGTGATCTGTGGCCTTTGGCTTTTTCTCCCCACTCCCCAGTCTGATGGACTGTTTTGCCTCTCTGCCTTTCCTGTTAGGAAAATAACAGATGACTTCAAGGGGCTGTTGTTGAAGTGCTCGAAAAGGCACCCCTTTTACCCCCTCAGTGAAGAAGGTGTCAAATCTTGAAGGTCCCACATCCTTTTATTTTAGTGTCTTGAAATTGTGCTAGGATAGTAAGATGACTTGTCTTAGTCCTGGTTTCTGTGCCCGTTTTGGCTCTCTGACTCTTGTCACATGCTTCCGCCAGCCCTTAGCCACTTGGTTTGTTGGGGTTGTTAGAACAGGATTTGGAGGAGCAGTGCCAAAGGCTTTTCGTCTGTTTTCTGGGTGCCCCTGAGAAATCCTGGCTAATGGGCTCCAAGACTAGGAAAATGTCAGAAAATTGGAAAAATGAACAAATGATGTTATTTACATTAGACCAACATTCCATGTATTTAAAAAATAAAACATTTTGGTCCTCATACTGTATCCACGAATATGTACTGCCATATGTACAGTGTCTCTATTTTTGTAAATCTTTTTTGTTTTGTAAATCTTGAAACGCCTGCTCTATTGGCATTCCTACAGTCGCTTCTGAATCTACAAGCCAGAAGAACGGTTTCCTAACCTGCTGCTGAGCATGTGTCCATTTCCCCTGTAGTATCACATGAGAATGCTGAGTTGGGCTACTTGTAATTTCTCATTAACCCATAGTGACAAGTAATTTCTCCATGGTTTTTATCTTACTTCTTTTTATTGTGCAGTTACAACAAAGACCTTTTAGACAAAGTGATGGAAATGGCTGATGGGATTGAAGTGGAAGACCTACCACAGTTTACTACCAGGAGTGAATTAATGAAAAAGGTAAACAGGATTTCTAAGTGCATTTGAAATGGTATAGCATTAATGGCCCCTGCTTTTATGTTGATGCGTTAGAGTCTATTGTTTACTTCTCAAGGATCTAAGCCCTTTCATTAAAAAAATTTTTTTTAAGATTTTTTTTTTTAATTTGTTTATTTGACAGAGCGAGCGAGAGAGGGAACACAAGCAGGGGGAGTGGGAGGGGGAAAAGCAGGCTCCCTGCCTAGCAGGGAGCCAGTCTCAGGACTCGATCCCAGGATCCTGGGACCATGACCCGAGCTGAAGTCAGACCCCCAACGACCGAGCCACCCAGGCGCCCTTCATTGTAAGCCCTTACCTCATCCTTGTTGGGTTTTGTTTTGGGAGGCAGGGCATATAAAGAGGTTCCCTTCTGTGTGGGTATCAAGGAACTAATCAAAACCTCTGCTTCCCATAAAGTACTTCAGTCTGAAAGCACACCCCACTTGATTTCAAATAGTTTTGCTAAAAAAAAATACTCTTTTAAAATCTGAATCTGGGGTCAGAAATTGGAAGTTTGTGACTTTTTGGATTGTCTCATGTAATACTTTAAAAAAAAATCTCTGGGCAGTTCATCAGTGTCCCATAGTGGTGTGGTTCCTGGGGCTCAGTCATGGGGCAGCTAGATAGTTGCTGGCTGCCTGAGTGCACCCTAGGCAGGAGTAGAATCAGCTTTTACTTCCTAACTGCGTGTGGAAGATTCTTTCCTTGCTTTTTACTCCCAAGAGGTATTTCGTCGTCCTTAAAACTTTTTTCAAGTCAATTTTGTTATACTTGTCTTTTTTTTTTTAAAGATTTTTATTTATTAGAGAGAGAGAACGAGCAAGAGGGAGGGGCAAAGGGCGAGGGAGAAGCAGG
Organism: Eumetopias jubatus; assembly: GCF_037043125.1. Classification (NCBI taxonomy): domain Eukaryota; kingdom Metazoa; phylum Chordata; class Mammalia; order Carnivora; family Otariidae; genus Eumetopias; species Eumetopias jubatus. The sequence goes on along the minus strand of NW_028274811.1, from coordinate 28,016,956 downwards.
GAGCCCAATGCAGAGCTCGATCCCGGGACCCTGAGATCATGACCTGAACTGAAGGCAGATGCTTAGCCAACTGAGCCACCCAGGTGCCCCTATACTTCTCTGTCTTATATGTAGTCATAGTCTTATGGACTATTAGAGATCAGAACCCTTCATGGTGTTTGGGTCACAGACCAAGGGAAACTAAGGAGCTTTTGTAATTGATAAGCATGTCCATAGACCAGTGTGAAGAAATACATGTGTGTGTTGGGCCAGGGTGTTTCTCTAATCTGTTAATACTGTGAAGGGGTCTTGAACCTCCACAGTATAGGAGTCCTCTGCCCTGGGATGTTCATTTCTGACACTGTCATTGCCCAGTGTCAGCCTCCAGAGAAGAGTCCTCAGGCACAAACCTGGTATCCCTGAAAGCAGCTCTGCCATCAGACTAGTCATACTCACCTAGCTACCTGGAAGAAGCCTGCAGGGAGCCTCTACTTCTAGAGCACTTTCGGATTATGTGTGTTTCGGCTTCCTTCAAATAAAACTTAAGTTTTCTTAGTAGCCAAGTTTTAGACTATTGATACCACTGAAAATGAAACTCAGTTATCCTGAGAAGTAGGATCCTTAAAGTGTATGTAGAGTTTTGCCAGTTCTTAAGACTTCTAGATACTTCGATTCTTAGAAGGAATCTTCTGATGTGTGTGCTATGACAGACTTGGGTGGTGTTGAAGGCTGTTCCTTCTCTATTGAAGGCCACCCTGGGAAGCCACTGGAAAGAGTCATGGGGACTTCCCAGCAGTTCTTTTGTCTCTTGCCTGAAGTTTTTGCGTGTAATAGAGGCTGGCAAACATTAAGCAACATTGCTAGGCCACATACCCCCCCAAAAAACAAAACAAACAACCCCTTGATACTGAGCCATGCACCTGAAAGTGTCGTAGTTCTGCCTAGAATAGATCCTGAGCTCTAAAATTAGAGTTTAGGTGGGTTTTAAAGCTAGCTAGCAAGTAGAAATGAATCACCTGGCATTGTTGGCATCTTGAGACTGGACAGTGAAGGTAACTTAGGACATAATTTCTTTAGAGTAAGATTTAAGGGGCACCTGGCTGGCTCAGTCGGTTAAGCATCCGCCTTTGGCTCAAGTCATGATCTCAGGGTCCTGGGATTGAGCCCCGTATCAGGCTCCCTGCTCAGTGGGGAGTCTGCTTTTCTCTCCCCCTGTATCCCTCCCCGTGCTCATTCTCTCTCTCTCTCAAATAAATAAATAAAATCTTTTAAAAATAAAGTAAGATTTAAAAAAATTATATACTGCAGTTTTGAGACAGATACATCTCTGTGGTGTATCCAACTTATTATTTTGGTCTGAGAAAAGAAATGAGCATTGTTCTCTGACAGGTGGTATTTATCACACAGTTGCAGTGTATGATTTTTCTTCGGATTCAAATACAGATATACTGAGCAAACAATCTCAGTTATCTAACAGTCATCCCTAGGCAGCTACTAGCAGCCTTTGTGGCAGACTAGCTTTATCCATTAGCGAGCAGTAATTCACAAAGGGCAGCAGCTCACTCAGGAAGGTGTCATTACTAGCACTGTCAGAGGTAATATTTCCAAGCCATTGTCTTAAGGAGAAAGAGGAGTGATTAGCTAGGAAGCTATCATTATTGGCTCACAGAAAGAATTTGTCAACTTAATTTCTTGGCCCATTTTTCCTGAGGACATTTTTATCCAAGAAGGAAAATGGCAGTACAGAAGGTGACTGGATTTGAAATGTGAACGAGAAGGTAGGAAAACAAGCATACTTGCCTTTGAAGAAGTGCTTTTCTGTGCATTATGTCCAGTCTTGGCAAGCGCTAAGGTAATGGAAAAGCCACTCCTGTGGTGAAAGGAGATGTGATTTTAAAGCAGCAAGTATTTGGAAGTATTAAAACAAATTCAGCCTGTCAGACGAGTGGAGCTACCTTTTCCCCTTTATCCACTAGAAAGAGAAAAAGCCAGAAAAGCTGATTCTGACCCCCCAGGCCAGTCTGTTGCCCAGTGCTCAGGATGAGTAAATCACATGCCAACACCTTGTGTCAAAGACCATACTTGAAGCAGCCCGAGCTGTTGGCAGCTTCTCGGCTGCCGTAGTCTTGGTCTGTTCTTTGGGAAATTTGAAAGATGGCTTAGGGGATTTTATTTTCCTTTGGAGTAATGGTGGTTTCTTTGGTGATACTGCATTCTCCTAAAAGGGGAAAGACTTGTTATATTTTGCTTTTCCTGAGGAATTTTGCTTTTTCATTGCTCAAAAAGACTGGAGTGACAGGCTTAGCTAGGAAATAGGTCATACCTTGAAAACTCTGATTACTAAAAAGACTCTCAGATTGATTCACTTGCACTGCTAAATGTTAAGGAAATCCATTCAAATACAAGGTGACAGCCAAAATTTCTTCGCACCCAGCTTAAAAGTTGTCTAAAGCCAAGTTTAAATTTACCAAAGGTGCTAGAGAGCACCCAGGAAGAATATATCTGCTTCAGTTCGCCACTATTTGAAGATATGCATTTACAGTTTCTAATAGTGTGAAATCCAGAAATACATAACCTTCACATCTCCTAAATATCCTGAGTCAATGTGAAATCTTGTGAATTACTACCTGGATTCGACTGATTTTAATTTAGAAGAGTGTTGTGTGATTCTACTTTTAGAACCCTTCACTGAAGAGCATGCCATGAAGAAAGTTATATTTCAGGTGTTTCTGTTATCACTTTAAATTGTCAGCATTTATAGATCACAGGTGTCAAGACAAAAAAATTAGGCTCTAGGTTCCAAATAGATGGTATGTTCAATGTTTTGTTGAATTTTCTGTATGTAGTAAAATAATAATTTGAGTCTACTTTCCATCTAGGTAGATAAATATTGTATCACTGTTGTATTTTATTTTGTAAAAGATTTTATTTATTTGAGAGAGCGAGAGAGAGAAACAAGCGGGGGGAAAGGCAGAGGGAGAGGGATAAGCAGACCCCCCACTGAGCTGGGAGCCCGATGTGGGACTCAGTCCTGGAACTTCAGCACCATGACTTTAGTGGAAGGCAGAAACTTAATTGACTGAGCCACCCAGGCACCCCTCATGCTGTATTTTAATTTATAAATTAGATTTGCTGGACTCATGGCTAAATAACCTTTTCTTTTTTTTCCCAGCATCAAAGCTGAGGCAGAAGATTCATCACATTTTCAACATCAGCTACAGGCTTAGGAAGGAGGCTGGGATGAGCGTGACATGGACCACAGCAGCTCTCTTAAGATTCCTGGTATTTCCAACATGTAGGAAAGAGGCAGTTGGCATGACAGTCTCATTCTTCCAGTAGCTATCATTGTAAAAGTGTGCATGGATATTTATGTATTTATAAATCATGCCCTTTTTTTTATTTTCACTTTTTGAATGTCAAACTTTTTGTTAAAGATGCCTATTTTTTTTTTTTATGTTGTTGTAATAATTGCCGGTAGTGAATTTTACAATTTGGACTTTTCAATAATGTATTTTCAAGTCTGATTCTGTTTTATGGTTTTTTCCCCTCCCCGCACTGAGGCAAACCAACCCTTATTTGTTTTTTTAAGATTTTATTTATTTGAGAGAAAGAGAGCATGAGAAGTGGGGAGGGGCAGTGGGAGAGGGACAAGCAGACTCCCCGCTGAGCGGGGAGCCCGACTCAGGGCTCGATCCCAAGACCCTGAGATCATGACTCGAGCTGAAGGCATACATTTCACCGACTGAGCCACCTAGGCGCCATTATCTCCTTATTTCTTTCTGAAGTTTATGCCATCTTTATGGCCACTGCCACACACACTCATCTTTTTTAAGAGATGAGTGAGAATCAATTCATAGGCCTCAGGTACCTACCAGCTCATAGGAAGAGACGGCTTATGAAAAGGCATCTGGCCTTATTTTAAAACGGACACCAGATGCCACAGCTTGATCCAGGCAGCCTAGTTGATTTATAGATTTTCTAGAAGGTCTAGGCAGCTGAGTAAAGCCCACATTCTCTTTTTCTGCAGGGATCCTGAGGGTTTTGGTCTTCTAGACTTAAGAAATTGCTTTGCCCATAGCCCCTGAAGAAATACTTGTTTAATGCAATGCTGTTTTGCTCTGAAATTCTCATATTTTCCCCACTTAGTTAATATATCTGTTATCCCTCCCCTCTTCCACTCATTCATTCATTTAAAATTTTTTTTTAAAGATTTTATTTATGTATTTGACAGAGAGAGAGACAGTGAGAGAGGGAACACAAACAGGGGGAGTGGGAGAGGGAGAAGCAGGCTTCCCGCGAAGCAGGGAGCCCGATGTGGGGCTCGATCCCAGGACCCTGGGACCATGACCTGAGCCAAAGGCAGATGCCTAACGACTGAGCCATCCAGGCGCCCCATAAAATTTTTTTTTTAAGATTTCATTTATTTGTTGTTAGAGCACAAGCAGGAGGAGCTGCAGGCAGAGGGAGAAGCAGGCTCCCTGCTGAGCGAGGAGCCCGATGTGGGACTTGATCCCAGAACCCTGGAATCATGACCTGAGCTGAAGGCAGATGCTTCGCTGACTGAACCACCCAGGCGCCCCTAAGATTTTATTTTTAAGTAATCTCTTCACCCAACTTAGGGCTCGAACTTATGATATTGAGATCAAGAGTTGCATGCACTACCAACTGAGCCAGCCTGGAGCCCTCTATTTCTTATTTAGTACTCACCATTAAGAACTTACCTCCAGGCATAAATATTGAGAGAGGGACTTCATTTGGGGTCAGCAGTATAACAGTCACAGCAGAATTCACTCATCACTGGGCTTGGTATTTGGGATAATGGTGAATAAGGCAGTGGACCCTGTCTTAGCTGAACCTACCAGTAAACCCAGGTAATTAAAAAAAAACAACCAGGAGTGCTGAAAAGGAGAGCTGGCTGTGGGAGCATGATGCTGGGAACAGACAAGTGGGATGACTCTCACCCACTGCTCAAGCCTAAGGACAAGCATCAGACCTTAGATGGGCACATCTCTGTGTGGCTTCTGGCTCTAATCTGTAGCAATCACTAGCCTGGATCACGTGAGGTCAAGATCTCTGATATAATTGGGCAAACCATTTCTCTCCCTAGCCTTACCTGGGAAATGGAGTCCTAGAAATACCTAGCACAAAGAGCTGTGGCAAAGACGAAGATGTTGCAGGGGTAAGCTAGTGCTCAGTGAGCCTTAGCCTCGTCCTCACATGTGGCCTAGCCTCTTTCTATTCTGGTTACCTCTACTAATTTGTGAGGCTTAAAATTGGGAAATATCAGAGTGGGGATGTTCACTTCTAAAATGCATCTTTCACAGGTTTCTCATAACGGATCCTATTTTCTCTGTAAGATATAATGCCCTTTTAAAATAATAACGTCCTGTCAGGAACATATCCATTTCATAAAGCAAGCTTAAATTGTGCACTGATTGCATGTTCCCCTTCCCCATTCTTCTTCGCTGTATTTCTGAAGACTTCTCTAGTTAATCAAAAGCAAATTTTCTGATAACCATTTTCTAATGGGTTTTCTTATCATTTCCTCAGCTTAAGCTGTCTCTGTTTTTCTTCTCATCTTTAAAACCTTTGTAGCTATCTCATCTATAAAATTAAGCAGTATTTTAGAATTTCATCCTTTGTTTTTCTGGGATAGAAAGTGGCATAGAAATCTAAATTTTTGCATTGCAGCAGTCCTTGTAGTGTAGGTAGAATGGCCCACTCTGAATGGTGAAACTGCAGCTCACTGTAAGATACTGGCCTTGGAATATGCAGTGCTGTCCAACACGGGGTAAGGATCAAATGAGATCATAGGAAGGGACATGGTAAATTGTTACCTTCAAATAACAACTAGAGAGCATTTTTTCTGTTAAAGACTTGTCTCAAGACCTTGTGAGAAGCAAGTACTAACAGTACAGTTTAGGGTGCTCAATTAACCGTGATACCCTTTTATATTACCCAGAAAACTGCTTTTTACAATATTCATTAGAGTCTATAGCCCACCTGATGAATTTTCTACCATTGCAGAGGCAAGGATTTTCCAGGATCCATGTGGACCTGAGGGCTTACCTATTCCATGGGCACTGGGAGGATTCATTTATCACTGCCCATCCTCTGAGGCTTTGCTATTTGTAGTAAATGGCACTGAAAATACACACTGTCGCATCTGAAATGAGATTTATTATTATTCTAAATGTCAGGTAACTCAGTGTTTCTCTGCTGCTTAGCCCTAAAGTCTCTGCTGGGTCCCCTTTTGTCTGGAAAGAGACTCAACTTCTGGAGTCTGAGGACTGTAGTCTAGGTATCATGTCATCTAGTCATGGCTCTCATCCTTTACTAGTTAAGAGACATCTTTTGGTTCTGTAGGAAGTAAGATTAAACACAAATCTTAAGAGGCAAGAGTTTTAGAACTTAAACAGATTGTAGTCATGGAAATTGCTTCCTTTAACGAATACTGAATGCACACTAAAAAAAATCTGCCCTCATGGAGATTATATATATATATATATTTACACACACACACACATATATATATGTGTGTGTGTATATAAAAAAATAAAAAATATATTACATATATACATATTATATATAAAAAGTTTTATACACACACACACACACACACACACATTCCTTGGGAAGAAGAATCTCTCTGGGCTTGCTTTTCATTAAAATAAAGAGCAAGCAAGTGAAAGAGGCTATTTATTCATTAAGTGAAAAGCAAGCCAGATGAGGTTCTGTTTCTTCCCCGAAGTTTACTCTATTCCTTCCAAGTTAGGACTCTCAGGTCTAGGGGTGGCAGTGTGTTGGTTGCCTTTCTCATTTTGGTTTAGTTTTTCTCACAATGCCAAGCATTAGGGGCAGAGTCCTTTGCATATGTGCTTTTGTCAGGGAGGGAGGTGGGCCTGAAGCTTTGCCCACAGACAAGAGAACCAGCTGAGGACGTGGGGGTAACAAGAATACATCACCTGAACAGATTCCCCTGGGAATCAAAAAAGAAAAGTAAAAACTGAAACTATTAAGTTCCCATTAGAGCTATAATTCTTAGCATATCCTAGGCATGAACATGTGAACCAGAACTTTTTTCCTTGACAGTGCTCTCAGGCAAGGAGGGCTCTTTAGAAATAACCCAGGTGGTCCCAGCCCAAGTCCCATCCTTCTTTCCCAGCCTAGGAAAAGTAGGCAGATGACCCCAAAATAGCCTTGATTATGGTCTTCCAACCTATTTGCCTGGGAGACATGCTGTTAGGGCATCTTAAAGCAGGTCTTGGTCTTCCCCTGGTTTAGTGAAAGGGTGATTTAACAGTAAGGAGGTCAACCTTGAACTGTTCGGGCCTGCTGACTAAAAGCCCTTGCTTTGCTCTGAATCCTAGCACCAAAATCTCACTGCTGGGGCTGCATTTTCCTGTCTCTTTGATATCTTCTCATATTAAGAATATTTAACTGGACCTAGATGTGAACTGGTAGGTAATTCCTTCCTCCTGATTTACTTCACATCAGTGTAGGGATCTTCAAAGTGGGGGATGATTCTTACTTTGATCTTTATTGGAGGCTTCAGTGGAAAAATTTCTCTTTAAGTACCTGGCATTTAGTGAGCTCTCCCTGCTTCATTCCTACCCTACTCTCCCTTTGAGGCCAAGCTGGGAAAACAAATGTTTCAACTAACTTACACAAAAGAAAAATGAGCACCCACAATGACCCCCACAAGACCAGGCTCCATCCCCAGAGCTGCAGAAGGGCAGACCAAATCAGTTCCAGTTGCAGAGTAGGGCCAAACATGTGAGTTGGCACCCATTAAGTACTCAGTAGCTATGCTGACAAAATGAATGGCAGCAGGCACTGAACGATGCAGCCTTAATCAAATGCCTGGCAGTCCCAGAGAGGGAGGTAGAAGCAAAACATCCAGGCGTTCCTGGGTGGCGCAGTCGGTTTAGTCTGCCTTTGGCTTGGGTCATGATCTCAGGGTCCTGGGATAGAGTCCCGTGTCAGGCTCCCTGCTCAGTGGGGAGCCTGATTCTCCTCCCTCTGCTGCTCCCCTTGCTTGTGCTTTCTCATTCTCTCTCAAAAAAATAAAACCAAAAAAAAAAAAATGAAAAGAAAACCTCCAGGATGGGGATTGGGGGTCAGCAGGTGGCCAGAGCTTATAGGTCCACTGCAGTCCTCCCCTAACACCAGGTGCCTTGGAACTCCTGTACCCCTGCATCTGGGGTCTGGGGCTTGTGGAGGCTGTGGATACGCTCCTCTCTCCATGAACATGGCCTTTGCCCTAGCACTGGCATGGCAGGCTTGCCTGAGTCTCACCGTGTGAACTGTTGAGACTTTATCACTCAGTGTGAATTGTGGACCCCAGCTGACTGGAAACTGTTGGGCTTGGTTTGTTTTTGGGCTTCTCCTTAAACCACTTGTTTTCAACTTCTCAGGTGGTGAGACAATGACTCATGCTTCCTTCTACCTTTGTGTTTACCAAATTATTTTTTATGACTACATTCTACTTTTATAAAAACCAGAAACCTGCTAATCCGTGTCTCCAGAGGATTTGGAGCTTGGACCCTAGAGGTCCTCTGCTGTCCTACTGGCCTCCTGCCCAGGCCTGTGCATGTACTGCCAGAGGGTGTCTGGAAAGGAGGTTCCTAGTATTTGGATTTGCATTCCAGTCTTTGGAACTGTACTTGCATTGTTGCTCTTCCAGCCTGATCCGTCAGACTCGGTCTTGAAAAGGTGCCATGGGGATTGTGCTGTTCTCAAGCTGCTCAGTGCAAAATAATATGCAGCCCATCAAAGAACCAATGTGTAAGGGCTAACAAAAGCCAGGGCAGGGAACTTTCTCCCTGAACAGATGGGTTCATCAGCCTCACCATCATCAGACCCCAGTAATAGCTCTCACTGATCTTGTTGGCTTGCAAAAGATCCCTTGTGTCCACCCCTGGGATTGACATCGTCTTCATTCTAAAGGCAGCCTTCCAACTGTTCTGGTAAGTCTCGACCTGAAACCACAGCCTTACATGCTCGTGCAGGTACAGGTCTATAACCTACAGCCTGCTAAAACACAGCAGGGATTACAATCCAGCTTTTCTTTGGAGGTGAGATTCCAAGCCTTTGTCTGAAGTGGACATGGACTAGAATCTCTGATTTCTTTTCCTGTGCTCTGCCCAGGATGTTATCAAGACAAGAAGCTTCCAGTTCCTTATGGTCTTTGTACTCACACCACCACAGTAACATAAAATCTCCCAACTCAGTTTTGTAAAATGACTATACAGAGGCCAAATTGCTGTAAACCTCTCTTTGACATGCTCTTATTCAGGAGTGCAGCTGGTCCAATTCAGTTGGTGGGCTGTGCTATTCTTGGCAAAAGGCCTTGTTTATAAATGGGGAAGGGAAAGGGCAACTTACACCTTGGGCTTCAGACAGGAAGCAGCATAAAGAGGTCTGCCTTAAGTGCTCTTAATGTTTGCATTTTGGCAGCCTTCGAGACACCACAGAACCCCTCCGCATTCCAGGAATAATGACAACTAAATGGTACAGGTTGATGGAGCTGGAGATCCTTTTATAGATAGGCTCTGATCCCCTGTAGACAAGTACCCAACCCAATGACTTTAAGGATCCCAGTGTTCCAGGTAGGGGTTTAGATAAGCTCCCCCCAAGACTACAGAAGCATCATACTTGTAAACCAAGACTGTCACCATATAAAGACCTCTTTAACCAGCTAAAAGGTTATTTGCTGTCAGCAGAATATACTCTCTAGTCTTCTCATACATTTTATTGTGAGTGTCTGATAATAGCATCAGGTGGCCAAGCTTTACCACTTAAGTCAATGGCAGTTCCTGAAAGTCAGTCCATGCAGGCTTTTCACCCAAGGCTGAAACCTCCATATGCCAAAGAGGAAGCTTGGAGCCCTTCCTTCTAGGGTTCTTGATTTCAACCAGCAAGGAGCTGACGTTGCTGAGCTTGAGATGAGTCATATACTCAGAAAGGTTTGCAAAAGAAAAGGCACAGCTCATTTGTCTTTCTGGCCCAACTTAAAAAAAAGCCCTAACCTATGCTATGAATAGGAAATGTAAAAACCTCAAGACGTTATTAAAATTGTTTCAAACCAATACAGCTGGGGCTGGGGGGAGGTGGAGAAATTACTGAAAGAGGAATGGCACACACATTTGTATATTCTTTTTCAAAGGACAGAAAAAAAAACAATAAAACTTTGTTTCTAATCTCTTTCCTCTATGTCATATACTTGGATAACTAAAGAAAACTACTCTAATCTTTATTCCTGACAGCAGTTGTTTTTTCCTAACTAGATGGGAACTGAAGTAACAGAGCTACCATCTTGGCACAAGGCCCTTGCCCTATGGACAATTTCATTTACCTTTAATAGCTTTGCAACTACTGATTTTTCTATTTACATAATAATCCCCACATAACTGAGATTCCTCTGGGACTCTGCATTACGAAATGCAATAGAAAGGAATTGTAATAAATACCACCAACACCTAAAAAGTTGATCCCTATCTCTTAAAACTTGGGAGAACCGAGAGCTCAAAATACCTCAGACATAACTCTGAATTGTATTATGTGAGCCCTAGGGTTCTTTCTTCAGAGTACTAAATAAATCAAGTAGACAGGTACTTTGTTTACGGAGCACAAAATGCGGTTACTAAATAAGGCACCTTTAATAGATTTCTTTTCCACTACCTTCTACCTACCTACAGGAGTAAGAATTTTTAGATCAGTTTCAGAAGTTATTCACAGAACTTTTACTGGGGTGTGTGGGGGTGCTGACTCAATATTTCCATGAGGGCGCTTGGGTGGCTCAGTTGGTTAAGCGACTGCCTTTGGCTCAAGTCATGATCCTGGAGTCCCTGGATCAAGTCCCGCATCCGGCTCCCTGCTCGGCAGGGAGTCTGCTTCTCCCTCTGACCCTCCCCCCTCTCATGTGCTCTCTCTCTCATTCTCTCTCTCAAATAAATAAAATATTTTTTTAAAAAAAGAATATTTCCATGAAGGGGAAAAAATTTTGGTCTATTGATAAGTCAAAGGTCATAGTCCTTTATATCAGAGACCAGAAGGTGTTCCTATAACCAAAAAAAATAGAAGTAGAAAATGGTGGCCAAGAAAACTTATTCACTAGATAGATACCAGTCTGTGCCCAAGTCTAAATCAACTCAAGTATTTTTAAAAATGAGAGGGATGTATTTAAGTCTAACAGGTTTTCTAAAACTGAACTCAATACCTTACTATTTCTTGAGGGATAGTCTCCTTCTTGGCTAAAAGACGAGATTGCCCAGGTACAAATCCCAGCTCTGTCACCTGCTAGCTCGCTGATCTTCAACAAATCACTCAATCTCTCTGTATCTAGATTCCTCATCTGTAATATAATGGTACCTACCTCACAGGATTACTGTATGAAATGTGATCATAAATGTTAAAGTGCTTCAAATAGTGCCACGCACGTAAGAGCATTCTACGTCAGAAGTACCGTTACAGAAAGTGCATCACAAATGCATTTAAACTTTAGAATGAATCCAACTTCATACTGAAATAAATGACTTAGTGCTAGCCTCTTGCTATACCACACACTTATAAAATTTACCTAGTGTAAAAGTAAACATTTTTTGTATGGTATAACCTTGTAAATTGAAGGTTTACATCTAGTACTCAACCAAAGAAATAGGATCTGTTCCAAGGCTGAAGAAAAAAAACGGAGGAGTAATTGGGAGAGGAATATTCCTAAGAATTTTCTCCAATGGGAATGTGGATGAGGTATGAGTTTTATGCGTGTGTTGAACTTAGGACTTTGAGCTCAGAGACTCCCTGCAAAATGAGATGTGACCCTTATAATTATCAACTTGAAATATTTCACTTTTAAATAGGGAAAGGAAAACAGATTAAGATAAAAATAGATTTTGAAGCAGTAACCAAACAGCATTTAATAAGAGGGGAGACTCTCATACCTACTGTTTATATTTAAGAGTCAGTCACTGGAGTAAATGTCTACAGAAGCTACACTTTGTCTCAGAGCTGAATATGAAAGCATCACATTTACTACAACCAAAAAGTACCCGTAAGCATCTTTTTGGCCATTAATTCCAGTGAGTGGACTCTTATTTGTATAAAAAGCTTCCTAAGATCATACACTTACCCCAAAATTTGCCAAGTAATAACTTAAAGGGAAACATCAGCACTTATCCTTCCAGTGTTAAACTTGGCTTAAAAAATAGAAGCTGCAGACACTGTGACCCTAGTCTTCCAACAGAGAAACTGTTAGCTTACTAAGCTAAGTAAGAATAGGACAAGAAACTATTGGGGTTACTCAAATAGCTGTTTTAACTACTAGAAAGACTACACAGGTGTTTCAACAGAATTTACTTGTATATTTTCCATTTTCTGTACTATTTGAAGGCATAGGATAGCTTTGTATTAGCTTTCTACAATACTGTGTTTTAAATTTATCCAGTAAACTAAGATGCAGTACAACTTTTATACAACTTAGGAGATTAAAAAAAAAAAAATCTCCACAAGAGAAAGCAACTCAGCAGGCCCTGGTATTAAAACATTTTTCCAGAATAAACAGATACGCAATTGCATTAAAAGGCAGTTTTCAAATATTTTAAGTTACACCAAGATCCTTCCAAATATCTGCCTTGCTAAACCAATGCAACCAACTCTTACTCAGTGTTAATAGTGGGGCATGGATTTTGGTAAATGTTTACGGTTTTACTTTCTTCATTATCAAAAATCTTCTTTTAAAGTGCTATCAAGCAGCAAATAAGTTACATTAGCTCTCTGCTCCAGGTAGAGGTGCCAATTCCTCATGGTAGAGGTACAAACTGTGAAATTGCAAAAGGTACAGTTTAACAGTAAGTAGTGCATGAAGAAACAGTAACAAGTGGCCTAAATACAGAGTTGGACAGAATCAAACCAGTTATGTCTATAATTGCTCAAGTGAAACGGATTTAGTTCATTCAAACATTTAAAATAAAGTTGGAAATTATAATTGGTGGTTAGAATCAAATTTGAAGAATTTCTTGATAAAATATAAATCTGTTCTTTTGAAACTGGAAATAAACTATCAATTGATGGAGAGCTAGAGACTTATTAACCCCTCCTACACAGATAAGGAAATAAGTGACAAAGTCTCTTGCACTGAAGTTATGTATTTTAACAGCTTTACATGTAATATTCATATATAAAAAACTTTAAGTGCTTTTCTCCAATTTAAAAATCTAAAGAATTCAAAAATAAGGCATTCAATATTTGAAAAAAGTACAGATTTACAAAATGTGTATTATTCTGTCATGAAAACTCCACACCAACATTATACACTTGGAAAAAAATACAAACAGGATATATTACAAATTTATGTAAGCAATAACTTAGTTCACACCATGCAATAAAAAGTACATTAATCAAGATACACAAGCTTTTGTAGGTTCTAAACTGAAGGACTTTTTTTTTTTCTGCAGAATCCTTAAAACCTGTGGCACTTAAAATTTGTTAGCCTTTCTACTGAGAGGTAAATTATACACAACAATGATGAAAAAAATTAACAGACCAGTTGTCTATTATGAATCATTCCAGCTTTGTTCAACAATGGCCGAAACTCTTTTCTCATATTCTCGTTTGTTTTCCTGATAAAGCTGTGCTGCCTGGCTATTGGCTGGACTGTTTGGATTCGGTTCATCCAGCAGAGACTGGAAGGAAAGAGAAAGGAAAAAAGGATTTGTAGAGAGTTACTTTTTACATTAACATGGGTCTAGATATGGAACACAGAAGTTGTACAAAAGAACAAATTAGTAAAGAAATGGCAGATATTAGTATATATCTTCTATATTTTTAGGTCTTAAATACTTTCAGAAATGGCTTGATGAATTTAATAATTTCCTGCTGCTAGAGAACTGAAGCTTCCAAAACAGAGTACTCAACTACCTTAAGACCTCTAATTTCAGCCTTTCGGCCGGAACCGTCATCTTCCAGTAATTCGCCAAAATGACCAACTCAAAGGGAAAGAAGAGAGGTACCCACTATATGTTCTCTAGACCTGTTAGAAAACATGGAGTTGTTCTTTTGGCCACATACATGCAAATCTATAAGAAAGGTGATACTGTGGACATCAAGGGAATGGGCACTGTTCGAAAAGGAATGCCCCACAAATGTTACCATGGCAAAACTGGAAGAGTCTACAACGTTACTCAGCATGCTGTTGGCATTGTTGTAAACAAACAAGGGCAAGATTCTTGCCAAGAGAATTAATGTAGGCATTGAGCATATTAAACATTCAAAAGAGCCGAGACAGCTTCCTGAAGTGTGTGAAGGAAAATGATCAGAAAAAGAAGGAAGCCAAAGAGAAAGGTACTTGGGTTCAACTGAAGCGCCAGCCTGCCCCACCCAGAGAAGCACACTTTGTGAGAACTAATGGAAAGGAGCCTGAACTGCTGGAACCCATTCCCTATGAATTCATGGTGTGATAAATGTAAAGAAAAGACCTCAAGACTGTAAAAAAAAAAAAAAAAAAAAAAGACCTCCAATTTCAAAGAAAATGGGAAAGAATATTCTTCAACATACTGAAACATTGGCCTAGAAATAAACAGCTCGATTTGGTTAAATATACAATACCTAGAAATAGCATTTTCCAAAGTTAAACTCTATTTTGTGGTTTGCAAATGTCCGACAGTAAGTTGGGTAGTGAGTCTTGTTTCCTTTTATCAAGAAAACATATACATCCAGCAGCAAGGGAATAAAATAGGGAAGTTGAAAGCAATGTTTATAAAATGACCTGAATTAAAGAAATGTTGATAGGAAAGGCTTTAAAAAAAGTCACAAACCCAAATTTTACTTCTGTTCCTCTCACATCCATGTAAACTAAAACATCCCTCGCTCCACCTCTCTCCAAAACTGTCATTCAAGGTCAACTGTGAAATTATCTGCCACAGTGTTTTGGCAAATGGTTACACTACCTTTTTTTAAAATAGGATTTCCTGGATAGGGTAACATACTTAATGGTTCTCTGCACTTGGCAGTTTCCTGAGGTCCCTATGGTTTTTCTAAGCAATCATCTATTTCCAAGAAGCATTTTCCTTTTCTACATCCTCTGACTATGCTTCATGGGAATAAATAATACCTGACCTGTGAGAACACTTGATTTACACAAGGATCAGGAAACTGTGCATTTGATCCAATGTGGTCACTAACAAAAAAGCAGACCAGTTGTCTGAAAACCATAGGATTTTATCCAGGCTGTGCCATTGGTTACCTGGTACTGCTCCTAAAGGAGCTGACTGTATCCCATAGAGTCTTGAAAAATCATGATGCAACCTAACACACACTTACCTGAATTGATGTTAAGATAGAAGATACATCATATGTTGGACTCCATCGATTCTGAAGGATATCTAAACATATGCTACCATCAGCATACACTGCAAAAACAACACTAAAATTGGTTACCTATTAACTTTATCATATTTAAAACAGTTAAAACAGAAATCTTTACCACAAATAGAATGATTGGCCCAGAGTTCTGAACATTAATTACCAAACCCTCTTGTCTCACAGGAAAACCAGTGTTAAAACTAAGATCTCTTATTTTGCACCTTTTCATCAGGAAGCTTTGTCAGAGCTAAATTTTTCCAACACCCACCTTTATAGCCAATCTGTTTAAAGCATCTATTTCTGAACTCCTTAAATAAAGCTCTTGAAAAAAAAAATACTTATTTTTTGACATAATTACTCTCCCAGAAATTATTCCTAAAAGAAATAAATGTGGACAGATGAAGTTTTATTTATAGGAAGTTCACTACAATACTGTTTATAAGCGTGTAAAATTAGACCTTGTGGTCCATAAAGAGATGACTGGCTAAATTAACAGTATATTCATATAACTAATACCAATGTAGCCAAGAGAAATGATGCACATCTACCCTCTGTTAACTGATAAAGATCCATAATGTCTTAATAAGTTTTCAATTTTTAGAGGATAATGATATTTTTTTGCAAAATATTTAAATATTTTCATCTGAAGTATGTGTAGTTACAAAATAAATGCCAGAATATACGTACTGGCTCTCTGTAAGTAATAGGATTCTTATATTTTATGATTTGTTTTTAATGAGTATGGTTTCCTTTCATAATCAAAAAATAAAATAAAAATCCAGTGATTAATATGTTTTAAGTCTTTAACATTTGGGAAGTCTTTTTTCCTCTTGAACTGATTATGTGAAAATACAATGAACATGAACATAAATTTTTACCCACTTGTGAGACTCTATGTCTACACGACAAATTTCCAGAAGTAGAATTGCTGTGTTGACAAAGGAGAAATGCATTTAAATGTTATACTGTCAAACTTTGGAAAGCTTCCTGGAGTAAGCCCGATCACCCTACATAAAGACAGGAATTAAGTGAGGCTTTCGGGGGGAGACGAGGCAAATTATACTTAAATACTGTCATTTCTCAGGGCTCTATCCTCCATCCTCTTCTTTCTGGCCTCTATATAGCCTCTGGGTGGTGTTACTCACTCTCACAGCCTCAATGACCATCCATCTGTGCTAGCTACTTCCACTTACTGGCTTTATTTTTATTTTATTTTTTTTAAAGATTTTATTTATTTATTTGACACAGAGAGAGATAGCGACAGCAGGAACACAAGCAGGGGGAGTGGGTGAGGGAGAAGCAGACTCCCCGTGGAGCAGGGAGCCCGATGTGGGGCTCGATCCCAGGACCCTGGGATCATGACCTGAGCTGAAAGCAGACGCTTAACGACTGAGCCACCCAGGCGCCTCCCACTTACTGGCTTTAGACCAGATTTAATTCTCCGCTTTAAAGCAGCCTAGTCAACAGCTTACTATCTATCCCACAGGAACATCAAACTTGGCAAGTCTAAAGAACAATTATCACCTCTGTAAAACCCATGAAAACACAAAATGATTTTTAAAGTTTTGAACTAGTAACTATTTCTAAGAAGTAATCCAAAAGTAAACTAGAAATCAAGCATCCATCAACCGATGAATGGATAAACAAGAGTATATATATTCATATAATGAAATTTCATTCAGCCATAAAAGGAAATAGAATACAGTTACAACATGGATGAACCCTGAAAACTATGTTAGCTGAAAGAAGTCAGTCACAAAAGACCACATGCATTATAGGATTTCATTTATATGAAATGTCCAGAACAGACAAATCTACAGAGGTTAAGAAAATACGACTGCCTAGGGCTAGGGTGCTGGGAGAAAAGGGAGTGACTGCCAATTGTCATGGGATTTTTTGGGGGAGAGATAAAAATATTCTAAAATTGATATGGTGATGGTTACACAACTCAGTATACTAAAAGCCCCTGAACTATATAATTTAAACGAATGAACAGCACAGACCAGAAAGTTAATAAAAAAGTACTGGTAAAAGAAAAAAGGGAAACCATTGTTATTAATATGAAGGAATGAGAAATAATCTAATACACTGTTTCCCCAACGACGAAAACACTATACCTACAAATACAGAACCTCCTGCACATTGTACAGTCTTTCCCACCTTCCTTCATTTACAGATCCTTACTACATTGTGGGTCAATTCAATAACAAGTCTAAGATTAAACTAAAGTGGAATAAATATTAAGTGACTCCTTCTGCAAGTAAATTAACTGATGAGGAAGACCATATTTAAATGAGCAAAGGATACAAAAAGGAAAGCTTAAATATTTTGGAAAAATAAGTCTTTCGTACAGTAATTTATTATCCAGGAATATACATGTATTAGAAGTAAACAGGAAGTCATAGAAGAGCAAGTTTAATTACAAAAGTCACTCAGAAACCATTTATGGAAAATAGGAATAAAATTTCTCCAGGGGCGCCTGGGTGGCTCGGTTAGCATCTGCCTTCAGCTCAGGTCATGATCCGAGTCCTGGGACTGAGACCTGCATTGGGCTCCCTGCTCCTCCTTCTCCCTGCCACTCCCCATTTGTGTTCTCTCCTTGTGTCAAATAAATAAATAAAATCTTTAATAAGTAAATAAATTTCTCCAAATGAAAGTAAGAACGAGAGAAAAAATGGAAACCTGTACTTAAAAAAGCCTTAAAAATATATGAACCTTTGACCCAGTAATCCCACTTCTAAAAACTTATTAATAATATTCATGGGTATTTGGGAAGATTTTCAAGAATGTTCAAAGTGCTGTTTAAAATTACAAAGAACTTGGGGCACCTGGGTGGCTCAGTTGGTTAAGCAACCGAATCTTGATATTGGCTCAGGTCTTGATCTCAGGGTCATGAGATGGAGCAGGCTCCGCCTTGAATGTGGAGCCTGCTTAAGATTCTCTCTCTCCCCCCTTTGCAACAACCCCCCCGCACTTGCACTCTCTCTCAAAATAAAATAAAATCTTAAAAAAAATCTGAAAATCACCAACAACTGGACACAGATTAATTATGGTTACCTCACAGAACATGTATGCAACCATTAAGAATGATGCAAAAGAATATTCATAAGATGTTCATAGTATATAAAGTTACAATATGATCTCAATTTTGTACAAGCATTTATTTGTAGTTTATTTATTATTATCTTTGAAGATTTTATTTGAGAGAGAAAAAGTGGGAGAGATCACGAGCCGGGGGGAAGGGTAAAGGGAGAATAAGACTCCCCACTGAGCAGGGAGCCCGATGCGGGACTTGATCCCAGGATTGTGGGATCATGACCTGAGCCGAAGGCAGACAGACACTCAACCGACAGCCACCCAGGCGCCCTATTTTTTTTAAAGCTAAATTTTAAGCAACACATTCTTTTTGGTATCCTTCACATTTCTACAAATGAATAGGTATCATTTTAAAATCAAAAGCATTAAGACAAAACAACTTTACCTGAAATTTGGAACCTTCTAAAGATTCCAGGCTACAAAAACGTAGCTAATACTGACATGGAAGCAACATCCAGAAGTGGCCTGTAGCAGTGAGAAGTATGGGGCAAGGCCTACAAGGAAGGAAAGAACTCTTTTCCCCCCATCACTTATGAAGTTTAATAAATAAAATGTTACTTACCATTTGGATGAAACATTTTGGATAAAAACCTAACAGTTGGTGGTTTATTTGGATACTCTTCAGAAAATTCTATTACTAGTTTAAAAGTACCTAGATAGAAAACAAACCAAAATAATTATGGTAAAGACAAGCATTACTTTTTAATCTCATCAATGAATTCCCAACCCATAGTGGTTTTTGCACAACCACACAAAAAGTAATGTCAATTTTGTCTTAGCACATAAAACGTATTATATACTTTGATTTACGTTAGACTGGTAACACACAGCACTGGCAAGCACTTGGGAACACACACTTTCATGTGCTATTGGTGGGAATGTTAAACTGCCATATTTTTGGAAAGCAATTTGGCCCTAGCTACTGAAATTTAAAATGCACATTTGGGGAACTATAGCTAGTTTATTATAGCTTAGAAGGGGAATGCCAAAAGATTTTGAGAGGGGCTAACTACCACATGACAAAGGACTTAGATTGAAGGCATGGACATTAATTTGAAAGGTCTCTCTGTTCCCATACGAATCCTTTCACTTAAATATGCCAAGAACCAGTAAGTGTAACTGCCTACTGTTGGTTATAGACCAACGTGGTACACTCTTGTAAAGCAGCGTTTTATGGTCAGTACAGACACAGGCTTTTAAAAAAATTACGCATTTCTAAGAAAGTTAATCTGTTCACAGTG
Source organism: Eumetopias jubatus (assembly GCF_037043125.1). Lineage (NCBI taxonomy): Eukaryota > Metazoa > Chordata > Mammalia > Carnivora > Otariidae > Eumetopias > Eumetopias jubatus. The sequence continues at coordinate 27,997,280 of NW_028274811.1, read as the reverse complement.
TACAAAGTAGAACTCTCAACTCCAATTCCAAATCTATTTTGCAGAAATAACCATTGGGTTTTTGTACTTCTATTCTGTTTATTCACTATCCAGAGTTCTTTTATTTTGAGGAAGTCCACCTGAAGGTTGGAGACGTATTCTAACTGCAATCCCTTGGACATACTCAGTAAATTGAGACTTATTCCTAATGAAGTCAATAAAAGTTTAAACCATTCCAGATGTCTCTAGAAGGTTCTGCTCTGATTTCATCAATATAGTTTTAAAAAATAAAACAAAAATCCTTTCTTCTATTTATTTTATCTGATAATTTATCTTTATATATTTGGTATACAACCTCTAGCTTTTCACATTTTTTGCTCCTTGGAAATTTGGGATTAGGGAAGACAAAGATACAAGCAAAATCAAATGTGGTACCTATTTCATATCCTGAATACATCAGAGGTGTTATGAAAAGTACAGTTAAATAGTGAAGATAGTCATATCTAATTATGTATTTTGAAAGTATGATTTTAATTTGCTTTAATTTAAAAAAATGTACATTGTAAAAATTTCAGCCTACACACATATGAACAGCAATTTTCAAGTTTTTTCCTGCCCACTTTACGGAGTCTCAGGACCCCTTTATACTCTTATTCCCAATCACAGCCAAGCTTCCAATGGGAAGTCAACTGAATGCAAAGCTGGGAAGGGATACATGTGACAACATACCATTTTATATATGTCTACCAAAAATGGAAAATAATTTCATTTTAAAATATTGGCTCTATTAATTAGCTTGCAAAAATTCCCAATTTTTAACAATCTGTTTTCATGAATCAGTACAAACTACCTCCAGCACACCACTGAATATAACTATCAGTATTTCTTATATTAGACAGTATTTAACTCATGAATTTTTTTTTTAAGTAATTTCTATGCTCAATGTGAGCTTCTAACTCATGATCCTGAGATCGAGAGTCACATGCTCTACCAACTGAGCCAGCCAGGCGCCCCAACCCAGAAAATTTTTAAAAATTCATTCATTAATTACTGTAAACTCACTACACATTAACTTAAGTAACATTTAATGAAAAGTAATATATTTCCCCACAAAATTAGAAGCTTAGCACTGTTTTACATTTCTGCAAATCTTTTTAATGACTGGCTTAATAGAAGACAGCTGGATTCTCTCAGCTACTGCTGCATTCGATCTGTTGCAATATGCTGTTCTGGGATGAGGTACAGGAAGAAAACAAGGTCTCACAAAAATATGTTAAGTGAAAAAGGAATATTTCAATAGTTTTTTCAGATAATTACAGATACTCTTTTTTGATTACTACAGTAAAGAAGTGGTAAGTTTTAAGGGTTAGTTGCAATGTAGAGTCTGAAATCATACATACTTTTTCCATCAGTTACATTAAAATCTGTTACATGCTGCATAAATGTTTTATCCATCCCTAATTTTCTTTTATACACTGGTCATTCAGAAAATATTGGTTCAATGAATGATACAATTCTTGTAAATGTTGCCACATTTCATGATATACTATCCAAAAACAAACCACAATTAGGTAATACCACCTACTGATGTTATCAGAGAAGTCTTAAAGTAGTGGGAAATCATTATTTTATCAGTAGCAACAATACTCAGTTACTTTCCTTGATCTAACAGCTCACTTCAGTCACTTTTGAGTATGTCTGCCAAACGGTCGAATCTAAATTATGGTTGTCTCTCATTCATTCAAGTAAAAATGTTCCATGAAAAAAAGTTTAAGTTGCAACTCAACTGCAGAAGTGCTTTTCCTCCAGAAAATCATCACAAGAGAAGTGTTTTATGCATACATTCCACTTAATCACACAAAGTATTTTAAAAATGTATACTCAAGGGTCAGACATTCAGTAATAATAATAACATCTACTTCTTCATCAAGACTTTTTTTTGCCATCAAGACAAAAAATTTTTAAGTGAAACTGGCAGCTTTTAAAATGCAAAGAATATGGGGCACCTGGCTGGCTCAGTTGGTGGAGTGTGAGGCTCTTGATCTCAGGGTTGTGGGTTCAAGCCCCACATGCTGGGTGTAGAGATTACTTAAAAAAAAACTTTAAAAAATTTTTAATTTCTAAATACATACATACATACAATGACCACTAGTACAGTTTAGAGCCACTGTATCGATTTGTGCCAGGATACTAAACTGCACAGGTCCAGTTTTAGCCACTAATGTTTTGGTACCACCAGTGCAAATGCTGATAGAGTAAAAAGGGCAAATGTCTTAGTATTGGTATAAAGACAGTTTTAATTACAAAGAATCCATGAAACAGGCTTAGGGACTTGAAAAGGGGGCTCATGGACCACCCAAGAACCCCTGGTATAGTGCAAAAAGCTAAAGTCCTTAAGTACTTCTCTTCCATTCCTTACCCTCACCTTAGCAGTAACCACTTTCAACAGTATGGTACACAGCCCTTTAATACACACACTTGCATACATGTTATTTGGTAAAAATGTAATACAATATGTATCATTCTGAAACTTTGTCTCTTGAGACTTAAGTCCAGATCTACCTTATTCTTTAACAAGTACATGATATTGCACAATCTAATTCCACAAATCATAAATTTGCTTAACCATTTCCCCCTATTAGGCATTCAGGCTATCTCCTTAAAAATAGTACAATCAGTATCTTTGTGTATATATCTTCGATGGGTTAATTCTGGAGCCATTTTGATAATTAAAAACCTGTTCAACAATTCTTAAATATCTATGCCATAATTAGGGAAAATCTAAGAACCTGGTTAAAATCAGTATGAAAAGCTCAATTATAAACATGTATCAGAACCAGTTTTCCATTTTCCTGGCTCTTGGTGAAAAAACTAAATTTAAGAGGCAAAAGATTCCACAGAATGCTAACTATTTATGGGTATCAAAAGTAAGCTGTAGTATGTGCGGCTACTGGCAGCTACGTTATGTGGTTTTTTTTTTTAAGATTTTTAAATTTTTTTAAGTAATCTCTGCACCTAATGTGCGCCTCAATCTTACAACCCTGAGATTGAGAGTCACCGCTCTACTGACTGAGCAAACCAGATGCCCCAGCTATGTACGTTTAAGAACAATTTCAGCTCAACACCTTACCACCGTAGATAACAATGTTAAAAGAGCATGATTACTCTCCTTTAACCTACCATCTAGGTCTACAGTTCTACAGCCAAATACCAAAGTAACACAAAGAACTGGCAATGGAGGTGGTCAAGCTGATGTGGAAAAAAGTCCTTTATGAACTATAAATTCTCAGTAGCATTATTTAATTTTAATTTGACCTAGTAACAATAGAAAATAGTTTTAAATTAGAAATGTTGGTGTTATAATTTCCTACTTAAAAGCAGTGTCCCAGTACTACAGAAAACATAATTGAGAATGACTTACCATCTTCAAAGGGTGTCCCTTCTGGTCTGAAAACAAGAAGATTTCTGATTAAAAGATGTTTAATTCTGCCTTTTCCTGATTTTTTTTTTTTTTTAAAAGGAGGCTCCAGGCCCAGGGTGGAACCCAATACAGGGCCCACCCCTAAGACCCTGAGATCCAAGACCTGAGCTGAGATTGAGAATCCCCATCTTCTTGACTATGAAGAGTGGATAGGATAAACTCAGAGAAAGAGGGGCTCATTTTAATGATCTGTGGAGTCACAAGGCTATCATCTTAGCCCTAGATTTTTATGGACGTAGGAATAAAGGGTAACTATTTTCTAAGTTTTCATTTTAGGGGGGTTTAGAAAAAGATCAAAACAAAAAAAAGGCTCATAATTTTAGCACACAAAAGTTTCAGTTCATAAATACCAACCAGTCCATTTTGTAAATGTGTATTCTTAAGAGAAAAAAGTCGTATTTTCAATTTATATCAATAAGATGGAAATACCCTTTAAAGATAATTGTAACACCAAACCAAAGTGTTCTGCTTCCCAACAGAGCAACAGCTCTTGTTCAAAACAGCCAGATAGAACTGACGTAACCAAGAAAGCCACTTTCTTTTGCTTAAATCTTTTCCCTGCCTCCATATCCCAATTTCATCTTTCCTAAGCTGCACCATCAAGTTTATTTCTTGCAAGTTAGCTTGAATTTAATATCTCTTTAGAAGAATACACTAACTTTTTCACTAGTATTTAACATAGACTCATAACTAATTCGATGGCAACTCAGAATTGTTTATGAAGGTGCCCCTTCGAAGTTTTAGTGCAAAACCCTAGTTTTAAGAAGTGTGAAAGAAAAAAGATCAAGTCCAGAAAAACAGGAGAAAAGGCATAAGAAAATTTTAAATCAAGGTGCCTAGGTGGCTCAGTTGGTTAAGCAGTCAACTCTTGATTTAGGCTCAGGTCATGATCTTAGGGTGGTGAGAACTGAGCCCCGTGTGGGGCTTGGCATTGGCTATGGAGCCTACTTGAGATTCTCTCTCCCTATGCCCCCATCCCTAACCCGTCTCTTAGCAAAAAAAAAAAAGCATACATGCAATATATAATTTGTTTAACATTTTTTGTTTATTCTTGCCACATTGGACGCTCTGAGTATTTTTTCTTCTTAGTCTTTTTACAGTTCCAAAAAAATGCAAGCATAAACATTTGCTTGGTACATTTTATTTTGTAGAAAATAATTTACCTTTTCTTGTTCAGTTTCAAATGATATTTTTAATCAGGTAAAACCCAAAGTGCTTATAAAATCATAGGCAGTAACACCAACACAAATAAAATTTAGTTAACTGCAAAAACACAGAATTTTTTTTTAAATTTATTTTGCAATTTCTGTAAGAGCCCCCAATTCCACTTCAGCCTCTTTGCCTAGTTGATACATTCACTTTTCTTAAAGAATTACTATATGTATCATTTGTTATATCTTTCTACTCACCCAAATATAACTGCATTCCACTGCATAATGTTGTTTTCAGATGGTGCGCCACTGACACCCACAGGTGGGTCCTCTTGCAATCTAGAAATTGAGAGTAGTAATTTTCAAAGTTGAACATGAAGGTCACTACGAAGGCCAAAGAGAACCCTTATGGACTATTCTACCTACTCTGACACAAACTAAATCATTTCCTTGTTCTTGTGCTGAGGTAGAATAAACCATAGGACTAAAAAGGAAAAAAATCAACCATGTATATACTTACTGAATACCTCTCCAAATTGTCTAAATTTCCAAAGAGCTTTGGAGTCATCCCTCTTTGAAAATGAAGATTAAGAGGTATCTTTGAGATGTGATGCATACAGACTGCCATCAACAACAAAAATTAAAAGCCCCAAGTGCAAAAAATATTTTCAGAGACCCTCTTTTTTGCTGCTGTAAAAATGCAAAGATGGTCTATGTGAGTCCAAACCACAGCTACCTGTGTAACATGGCCACCCCCTCCCCCCCCCCGCAAAGGACCCTCAAGGCAAACACTAAATAACTGAAAACACTGATATTCAATTCAATTAGCAAACTAGTTTTAGGCAGGCGAGTAGCTTTATCCCATTTGCTTCAATTAGCAGTAGCTTTAAAATAATCAAGCCTCAGTTATGTTTTTTCATCAGTCCCCATTTTAAAGATCTGTGCTACAGCTACATCTACCTCTCCTATCAGGAGAAGCAATACAAAGCTACCTTCCAACATTTGTCACAATCAGATTCTCGTAACCTGAAGACCCTTGGAAAACTACCAAAGGTGTCATGTGTTCAACTCAGAATTTAACAGAGAGGGGCAGTAAGAAACCAGAGTAACAATGGACACGAACTGGAAGTTTTATTTGGCTTTCACTCAACTGAGCTAACATGAAATTTGATTTTAAGCTTTAGAAGGCAACTTTTGCACCAAATAGAGCATCTCCTTGTAAAGACTGTCATTTCAATAGAAAAATAAATGAGACATTTTATACACAGGTATCTATATGTAGTGATTGTCATATGATACTTTGAAATTAGGCTACATAAAAACAGTTTTCAGTCAACCTCAAACACATTAAGCCACGATGACCAGAAGCCTTTAAAGAATTACGCTGCTTCTCGCCCACCAAGGGTGAACGGCTACATTACGAATACATTCGAGGATAAACCGCCCAAAGCCCAAAACAATGGTTTAAATGCTTCACCTATGGCTTTATAATGGCGAAGTTGAAAGGTTACTTCCTGAACAGTTAACCTAAGTTTTTATAATAGATATTTTGTCTCAGTTAGGGCAGAGCTCCCCAGGAAAAAAAAAACAAAACACTTAAAAATGTGCAGTGGATCATAATGCTAAGTTTTCTCATTTTATTGCCCCGTACCTCCAAGTATTCAAAGATAAACAACTGAAAAAAAGTCACTTCCTCCTCAGTAACCCCAACACCACCTAACAAAACCCTATTTTACAAAAGGAGGCCCAGGGAGTATCAGGTTAGCGCCAGCCTCAAGAAAGGCATTTTTCCAGGCTTTGGAGACTATAGATAGGGCTTTAACACCAGGCCACAGAGCTTGGTTCCAGAAGGCACTGGCAGCCGGGCTACCAGCCCGAGTCCCAGGTCTCTAAGCCAGTTCTCAAGGTCCTTTCGGGCGGGCGAGGGAGAGTCGGGTTTCGGAGGATGGGTTAACAACCTCCGGACCTCGCGCTGCAGACCCCACCCTCACTGCAGAAAGAATGAGGGGGGGCCGCTTTTCGCCCCAACCCTGCCCCTCAGCGAAGACCGCAGGGCCATCCAGGAAAACTGGTGCACCAAGCAGGGAAAAAGATTCTGCAAGGGTTTGCTTCTGGGGGACAGGGACCGGGCATGACAGGGTGCAGGGGCGGAGGGATGAGGCTTGAGCTCTAGGGCCAAACGTCGGGCAGCTGACCCAAGTGGGCAGCGGGGAATCCTAGGACAAACCATAGCCATCCTTTTTACTTTTGGGGGAGGGGGGGTATCGAAATTTCTTACGTCGGAAAAGCAAGCAAGAATGAGGGAGTGCGAACGGGGGCTAGGACTGGGCTTCCGTCGGTACCGCTGGGCCCACAGTCGGCCCTCTTAGGGTTATGAGAGGAAGGTGTCCCGGATCCCCGCCCTGCAGCCCACAGCTATGGTGAGGAGCCGTCATCCAAGCGAAGGTGAGGGCCCTTACCGCTTGAAATCCCGCATGAGCCTCCTCCGGGCCGGAGTCGACATGCTCCCCAGCTGCCCCGCGGTCAGTCTGAAAGAAAAGAGTCCCGCGCAGCCCCCCCACCCCCCGGCGCGGCGGCCGAATCACTGTGGGTCACCGCCGCCGCCGAGGCTGCACAAACAACCCTGCAATGACGTCTCCCTCCGCCGCCTCCAGATCCCTCCGCCCTCCGCCGGTACCACGGAGTGAGGGGTGAGGGAGAAGGGCACGGGGCGTATGAGAGCTCGTTATGGGAGCTTCTGAGCAGGGTTCTATCCATTTTGGCTTCCTAATCTAATCGATAAATTAGTGTTCTCTGTTCTCGGTCGGGGATTGTGGATTAAGAGACCCCGAAACCAAAACACCATCCTGTGTCTCCCCCTTTCAGTAGTTTAAACTCGACCGGGTGGGGACAGAGAGGCTCATCCGGGGCCACAGATTTCAGGGAAAGGAGGTGGGATGACGTAAGACCACGTGACTGCCGGCGGCGTTGTCAACAATCCACCCCTGAGGGGGAGGGGACGAAGTATCTAGAACCACGTGTCCCTATGACGATATTAGAACAGGTCACGTGGGAGCGTCGCCTGAATCTCAGGTCTATAGAGCAAGTGATTAAATTTATGGGGCTGAGGGCGGGGAGAGTCCTTTACTAGTTTTCCCTCCAGTTTGCTTCATGAACAGGGTCGGCGATCGTGGCAGAAGCAAAAGCTTGCTTTGCTTCTTTAAAACAGAGCCAAAAATAATATAGATTTAAAATCCTTTCTGGTTGGTACAATGACTTACCAAATCTGGTACGTGGGTCAGAGGGAACTTCCGTTTTTTAATAAGTGCAGCATTGAAATACTAAGGCCCACACTAAAATTCCCTGAAATGCTTACATAAGGCCACCAAATAGCCTGTATGTGCACTACGCTGGGGTTTCCAGGGTTGGAAATTCTGAGGACAAAAAAATGGTATAGAGATGGTCTTAAGGTTTGTTGACTATCTCTGTGGAATTACGGAATCTTACTTTAACATAGGTCTGCTCTCATTTGAGGATTGGTGTCAAAGTCAATGGATTTGGCTAAAATGGGGGTACATGGAGATGAAATCTCAAAGCGTTTAGAAGGGTGGTTGGTTGTGAAGAAGGCTTACAAATCTGACTCGGATGTGGGGAAGAGATTTTGCAGACTTGCGTGGGGGTTATGTATCTAACTTGGATAACTCATTTCAGGTTTTCTACACAAATGGGCCTGAAATGTCGCCCAACAGGGAGCTCAGAGGTGTTGATGCAATCCGTGGGGATTCTGACATTTCCTTGAGTTCCCTTCTTCCATTGCCTTTGATTCCTGGGCTCGGGGCTTTAATGGTCTGGAGGACTCTGAGTGCTTTATATCCTTCTGGGTAATTCTTCAGCCCAAGGTGAAATGGGGCCATTGCACCAAGTTGCCCATAGTTTCATGGAAACTGAAAGAGTTAATTTACCCCCCTTTCTTGCTACCTCCTTTTCCTGAAACCCTGAATTGTCTGTTTTTATAACTGCCTTGGTGATCAAATTAGCCAAGCCTAACTCTTGATAGGTTCTGTGATGCATTCATAAATGAGATTCTCTAAATTAAATGCTAAATATTCTTATTTTTTGCCTTCCTGCCGTAGCCATTCTAATTCTCTCCAGTATATAGCTAAAGATGAAGACATACAGGTAGGTTCACATGCAGTGAAATGCTAAAGATAAACTTCAAAAAATACCCTATTATGTCATTTATCTAGCAATGTATAATTGTTATGGAAACTCCTAGTTTATGGAGGCTGTCAGGCCAGCAGAACGCCAGGTCTACTTCTTAAGCAATTAGTTAATGGCTCTCCTTCCCTTTGCTGTGCCCTTGTATGTCAGGCCATGTCGGTATGTCTACCGAGCCCTTTTAATCGTTTTCCCAAATAGGGTGTCTTTAAAAAGAAGTAGTACGAGTTCGAAAAAAAAAAAAAAGTATATAGGTGTTCAAGAAACATTCTTGATTTTGAGAACCGTCTTAACCCCATTTTAAGGATGAATGTCGACAGCTGAGATCGAACTCAGGTCTATGGAATATTAATGTAACTAGGTAACTCAGAAGACTATAATTACACAAGACTTCCTTGGAAGACTAGTTTTACAAGATGTCTCTATTTAATGACGCCAGCCATCCTTTTAGGACCCAGCACCAGCGGCGGAAGTTCTTTGGCTTGGGGGTATCTAAGACGCTGGTCAGGCAAGCCTCGGCCTCTGTTGCCCCTCCCTAAAAGACATGCAGACTCTGGGTGCAGTAAAATGTGGATCTTCCCCCACCTCTGCTCAAAACCAACCTTGTGAGTTGGTCTCAACCCACAAACTTCCCACCCCAACCCCAAGAAAGCTTTCACTTAGCACCCACCGGGAGCTCGTTTTTCACCATTTCTCATTTTCTCTTCCGGGTCGGGCCGGTGCGGCGGCGGCGTCCGGCCGATGTTCCGGTCTTGCGCAGTAGGCTCCGAGCGCGAGGTCAGCGGCACCGTTGCCATGGTAGTGGGCTGCCTGGAGCTAGCGGGGCTGGCAAGCTAAGTAGGGTCGGTCTCGAGTTGTTCCGCCGGTTCTGCACGGAGCCGGGCCGGCGGGACTGCAAAATGGGCTGAGACGTCTGCGGCTGACCGGACGAGGTCGACTGCGGGGCAAGGGGCGCAACACTGGTCCGGGACCCTAAGACGTCTGGTTTGAGGAACCGGTGGGGCTGAGGTTTTCTTGGGTCCGGGGGCCTGATCTGTGGGCGACTGCAGTATTTCGGGAACCCCATAGTTGAGGGGCGTATGATAGGAAGTATGCGGGTGCGGACCCCACTCCTGATGGATTGGTGACATGTAGTGAGGGAATCTTAAATCTGAGTGTTCACAGGAATGACCGAGACAGCAGGAAGCTCCCTAATTTCTGGTGAGCCCTGGAGCCCCACAAGCACACCCTACTGCCTAGTTGGCAGAGTTCCCAAGGACAAACAAGCGTATGTGGAAAAGATTAATATTTTCCATGTTTACGTATTTTAAAATATGAGTTTATTGTGGAAATACATTGTCCAGCTTGAATAAATAAAAGTACCAATGTTTAACTTTTTTTTCTTTATTTTTATGAAGAAGAATCTGGGCTTGAAAATGGAGATGTATGAAACCCTCGGAAAAGTGGGAGAAGGAAGTTATGGAACAGTCATGAAGTGTAAACATAAGGATACTGGGCAGATAGTGGCCATTAAGATATTTTATGAGAAACCAGAGAAATCTGTCAACAAAATTGCAACGAGAGAAATAAAGTTTTTAAAGGTTTGCTTCTTTTACCTTAATTGCTGTAAGTCAAAAGAGGAATTGTTACGGAATAAAAAATTTTATAGGGAATCTTTTAGTTAACATATGTATTAAGACATAGAGTAGAATAAAAAAGTGTGGTACCCTATCTTATTGTCTACATTTTGAAATTTTATAGTGATAGAAGATATATATGCTTATATATAATGTAACAAAAGTTATGCCAAATATTATAAAATATTTATTCAGAAATAGTAAAAGACAGTATCTGCTCTAAAGGACTTTTATTGTTTAATCAGAAAGATGGGAGGGCACTTGAAAACAATACTGAATAAAAAGTGACTCATAATAAATGCCAAGTAATGAATACAAAGTCCAGTTGGGTAGAGGAATTTTCTTGGAGGAAATGGGACATGCATTTGGTCTTAAAGGATGTGCAGAATTTATTTATTTATTTTTTTTAAGATTTTATTTATTTAGTTATTTGAGAGAGACAGAATGAGAGATAGAGAGCACGAGAGGGAGGAGGGTCAGAGGGAGAAGCAGACTCACTGCTGAGCAGGGAGCCTGATGTGGGACTCAATCCTGGGACTCCAGGATCATGACCTGAGCCGAAGGCAGTCGCTTAACCGACTGAGCCACCCAGGCGCCCGGATGTGCAGAATTTAGGTAGGAGGGAGAAACTATTGTATTCTAGGTTAGGGAACAACATAAACTCAGAGATGTTCAAGCAGGACAAAGGACAGAGAGCAGAGACATTGATTGGTCTGTAGAGTTTTTTGTACAAAAGTAGAAAGAGGTGAGATTAGAGAAGTAAACTGGAGTTAGGTTTTAAAGTCTTGTCTTACAAGGACAAAATGTGATTTTGTAAGAGGTGGAAGGTTTTGAATTAAAAATAAAGCAACTATAATAATTTAGTACTATTTTTTAGAACAGGTTGTAAGAGTGAAAATAGGGAGGTCTGTTATAAGTTTAATTCAAGAATCTGGTAAAGATCATGAGAGCCCTTGCTGGGTTGCAGCAATTTGAATTTAAAGTTAGAAAAGCAAAGTTAAAATAGAATATATTGCAAAAGAAGACATGAAAGAATGTAGAAGGAAACACAAAGAGGGAGACAAAAGGATTGGTGGAGTTCAGTGACTGTTCTCACTGATGAAAATATGAAAGACCCAAACGAGAAATGGTCTGGGAACTAGTTCAGTTTTAGAAATGTTGAATTTGATGTGACAAGAATACATTTAAGTAAAGCTGACTAGTGTGCTTTTAGAAATGGGGCAGAAATTAGAATTTTTTTGTAGGTATGACAGGTCAACCCAGGCTAAAGAACTCAGGACTGTGAAGAAAGGAGCATTAACCTTCTAGGTCCTAGGGGATTGGGTACAAAACTAGTGATTTAAAAAATATTTAAATCTACATATTTTGTTTATTAGAATTTGTCTAGATGCTTTAAGTTTTATGACTTTGACAACATAGTCTAGATGTTTTATGTGAAGAAAACAGATACTCTTTCATTTTTATCTGATACAAAAGTAATATTCACCTCTTTTTTACAATTGAAGTATAATTAACATGCAATATTATAAATTTAAGGTGTACAATGTAGTGATTTGACATTTCTCTACTGAATGCTTACCATGGTAAGTGTCGTCATCTGTCACCATACAATGTTATTGACCATATTCCCTGTGGTGTACTTTTCATTTCTGTGACTTTTTAGTTTTATCCCTGGAAGTTTATACCTCTTAATCCCCTTTTATCTAGTTCATCCTCCATCCCCTCTGGCAACCACCAGTTTGTTTTCTGTATTTAAGAGTCTGTTTGATTTTTGTGTTTGTTCATTTGTTTTGTGTTTTTTGGATTCCACATGTAAGTCAAGTCATATGGTATTTGTCTTTCTTTGTCTGACTTATTTCAGTCAGTGTAATACCTTCTAGGTCCATCCATGTCTCAAATATTAAGATCTCATTTTTGGGGGGTGGGCGCTTGACTGGCTCAGTCAGTAGAGCATGTGGCTCTTGATCTCAGGGTTGTGAGTTTGAGCCCCACATTGGGTGTAGAGAGTACTTAAAAAAAAAAAATCTATGGTTGAGTAATATTCCATTGTATATATACACCATATCTTCTTTATCCATTCGTCTATGGATGGATACTTTGGTTGCTTCCGTATCTTGGCTATTGTAAATAACACTGCAGTAAACATAGGGATGCATATATCTTTTTGAATTAGTGTTTTCACTTTCTTTGGGCAAATACCCAGTAATGGAATTACGGGATCATGTGGTATTGCTACATCTAATTTTTTGAGCAACCTCCATACTATTTTCCATAGCAGCTTCTTCAATTTATAGCCACCCCTCACCCAACAGTGCACAAGGGTTTCCTTTCCTCCACATTCTTGCCAACACTTGTTATTTTCTTGTCTTTTTAATACTAGCCATTCTGATTGGTGTGAGTAGATATCTCATTGTGGTTTTGATTTGCATTTCCCTGATGATGAGTGATGTTGAGCATCTTTTATGTGTCTGTTTGCCATCTGTATATCTCCTTTGGAAAAATGTCTATCCAGGTCCTTTGCCCATTTGGAAATAGTATTGTTTGTCTTTTTTAGTGTCGAGTTGTGTAAGTTCTTTATATATGTTGGATATTAAACCCTTATCCTATACATCATTTTTAAGTGTCTTCTCCCATTCAGTAGGTTGCCTTTTTGTTTTGTTGATGGTTTCCTTTGCTGTGCAAAAGCTTTTTATTTTGGTATAGTCCCAATAATTTATTTTTGCTTTTATTTCCCTTGTCTGAGGACGCAGATCCATAAACATTTGCTAAGGGGGATCTCTAAGAGATAACTACCTAATATTTTCTTTTAGGATTTTATGGTTTCAGGTCTCATATTTAGGTCTTTAATCCATTTTGAGTTTATTTTTGTGTATGGTGTTAGAAAGTGGTGCAGTTTCATTGTTTTGCATGTAGCTGTCCAGTTTCCCCAATACTATTTACTGAAAAGACTGTCTTTTCTTGATTGTCTTGCCTCTTTTGTTGTCAATTAATTGACCATGTAGGTGTGTTCTGTTCTTTTGATTTGTGGGCAAGTTTTTATGCCACTTCTATTTATCTGTGTATTCCATTGATCTCTGTGTCCTTTTCTATTGATCTGTGTGTCTATTTTTGTGTCAGTACCATACTATTTTGATACTATAGCTTTGTAGTATATCTTGAAATCTGGGATTGTGGTACTTCCAGTTTTGTTCTACTTTCTCAATATTGCTTTGACTATTCGAGGTCTTTTGTGATTCTGTATAAATTTTAGGATTATTTGTTCTAGTTCTGTGAAATTCTCTTCTTTGTAAGTCTATATTAGATATGATGGATCAATTTGGTTTTTAAATAAAATAAATATATTAAGCATCTATATATGTGGATTGTTGAAGTACTCTTTCTAGATAGTGGAAAGAAAAGGTAAAGTCAGTAAAGATGTTATGATTTTGTGAGATGCTAGTGCTATTCCTGATGACCGAAAACATTGTAATACTGTAAGGCAACTGTTGTACACCATAAGTGAAAATCTGCTTAGATGGAGATCTTTTCCCAGGCAGTATCTTTTGCTCTTTCTTCAACTCTGTTACATTTAAGCTGATTATTTTTTTCTACTTTATCATTTTTTTTTCCAAAGATTTTATTTATTTATTTGACAGAGAGCGAGAGCGAGAGAGGGAACACAAGCAGGGGGAGTGGGAGAGGGAGAAGCAGGCTTCCCACCAAGCAGGGAGCCCAACCCTTGATCCCAGGATCCTGGGATCATGACCTGAGCCAAAGGCAGACGCCCCAAAACTGAGCCACCCAGGCACCCCTCTACTTTATCATTTTGTAAAAACAACCAATATGTGGCAAGAACACAGAGAAGAATTAGAAAATGTACTTAACTATTACAACTATTATGCAAACTGTTTTGAAACACCTTAACTATTTATTCTCATTGGCTTATTTGTTTGGGTATTTTTGTTTATTTTTTTAAAAGATTTTATTTATTTATTTGACAGAGAGAGAGCAAACACAAGCAGGGGGAGTGGGAGAGGGAGAAGCAGGCTTCCCACTGAGCAGGGAGCTTGATGCGGGGCTCAATCCCAGGACCCTGGGATCATGACCTGAGCCGAAGACAGCCGCTTAACGACTGAGCCACCCAGGTGCCCCTGTTTGTTTTACTTTTAAGTAGGCTCCACACTGGGCCTAAGATCAAGACCTGAGGTGAAATCAAGAGTCAGAGGCTTAACCAACCAAGCCGCCAAGGCACCCCTCGTTGGCTTATTTCTTATAGAATTTTTAGTTTGATCTTACCTAATTCAACAAGAGAGAGTTCTTTTTTTTTTAATTTTTATTGTTATGTTAATCACCATATATTACATCATTAGTTTTTGATGTAGTGTTCCATGATTCATTGTTTGTGCATAACACCCAGTGCTCCATGCAGAATGTGCCCTCTTTAATACCCATCACCAGGCTAACCCATCCCCCTACGCTCCTCCCCTCTAGAACCCTGTTTGTTTTTCAGAGTCCATCGTCTTTCATGGTTCGTTTCCCCCTCTGACTTACTCCCCTTCATTCTTCCCCTCCTGCTATCTTCTTCTTTTTCTTTTTTCTTAACATATGTTGCATTATTTGTTTCAGAAGTACAGATCTGTGATTCAACAGTAACAAGAGAGAGTTCTTGGGTTAATTCACATTTTTAGTCTAAAAAGGTTGCCATTATGACTTCATTTGAATTAAATTTTTATCTGCTAGATTTATTAAATAAATTACAGTTAGAGTAATTAGTGACAATATCTGTAGAAAAGTTGTCTGGTAATGAAGGAAAACAAAAGTCAACAACTTGAACAGTGGCAATGGAGCATTTCTAGGAGTTTCATGGTTAATCTGAGAAAGCACCTGATTCTTTACCCTGATGGTTCTTCCATAATTCTTATTAACTCACATTAACTCTTCATTGCTTTAGCCTTAAGACTAGAGAGGGAACCAGTAATTTTCCTTAGTTGAAGGATTAGTAGTGTAGTGTCCAAAAGCAGTCAATTGTTTTTGCTGCCACTAGCATGGTGTCACTGCAGCCCTTTGGCATCTTGCCAACCAGGGAAATTGGGAGCAAAAGTAGGAAAGGAATTTGGCATTATATTCTGGCATGTTTTTCTTTTAGTCATATTTTAAGGACTTTGGTCTATGTGATAGTACAGATAAGTAGAAAAATTGATAATTGTGCTGTTAGAATAAAGACAAATATTTTTCATAAGTTTAATTTTCTAATGAATCTAACATTGAAAATATACCTCTCACTTTTTAGCCAAAGGAATAAGTGCTTTTAGTAATTTGAAAATGTTAAATATTTGAGAATTGGTGATAATTAAGTCAGTGTGTTAAAAAATAAGCAGCATAAAATATTGAACCTCATTTGTTTTCTAAGCTTATAAGGCCATTTTTGACCTTTTGAAGTTATTTTACCATTGATTGTTACTAGTTTAAAAAGGTGTTTTGTTACTTAGTAGAATATTATAGATAGTGAACAAAAAGGTATCCACAAATAATTGTATATTTTTGTGAAGTTCCTATGATTATAAATTGTTATCTCACATATCTGTAAAGTTTCTACGTATTTTGATACTCTTTTGTTCCAGTATAATTAATTAATTTATATTGTCCACCTGGAACTTATGTTTCACTTTCGAGAGTTGAGGATCAAACTAAGAAAATAATTTATTTGAATTCAGATCATGTACTGAGTGGCATTGAAATCCATGCTCATTTGAAAAGATAACATTTTAAATTTCAGATGTTAGACTTTTTTTTTAAAGATTTTATTTATTTATTTGACAGAAAGAGAGAGATAGCGAGAGCAGGAACACAAGCAGGGGGAGTGGGAGAGGGAGAAGCAGGCTTCCAGCTGAGCAGGGAGCCTGATGCGGGGCTCAATCCCAGGGCCCTTGGATCATGACTTGAGCTGAAGGCAGATGCTTAATGACTGAGCCACCCAGGCACCCTTCAGATGTTAGACTTAATTATAAACCAACTTAAAGGATAGAAAGATATGTCTTAGGGGCACCTGGATGATGCAGTAGGTTAAGTGTCTGACTCTTGGTTTCAGCTCATGATCCTCAGGGTTGTGAGATCGAGCTCCACATCTGCTGAGCACGGAGCCTTCTTGGGATTCTCTCTCTCTGTGTCCCTCTGCCCCTCCCATTTGTACACACTCTCTCAAATAAAGAAATCTTGAAAAAAAAAAGATACGTCTTAGCGTACCAAGTTTGATTATAGTACATTAACTCTACATTATTTTGATAAACAATCAAATGCCAACTTGAAGTAAGGCAGTATATTATCTCCCCTTGTTCTGTATGTATTAATTATGAAATAGTTTAGCATTTTCTTAAGTTTATTTTTTTAGTAATCTCTATACCCAACATGGGGCTCAAACTTATGACCACAAGATCAAGGGTTGCATGCTCTTTTGACTGAGCCAGCCAGGAACCCCTAGTTTAGCATTTTTTAAAAATAGGAATGTAAACAAATAAGTTGAAAAATTTCTATTGAAATGCATGGAGTAAAAGGGGCTGAGAATAGGGGCACCTGGCTGGCTCATTTGGTTAAGCGTTTGCCTTAGGTTCAGATCATAATCCCAGGGTCCTGGAATTGAGCCCCAAGTTGGGCCCCCTGCTCAGCAGGGAGTCTGCTTCTCCCTCTCCTCCCTGCTCATTCTCTCTCGATCTCTCTCTCTCTCAAATAAATACATAAAATCTTAAAAAAAAATAGGCTGAGAATATTTCTGCTTTTAAAAATTATATGGTGTTATATATAAATATATAACATAGGTGTTATATATAAATTAGGTATTATATATAAATTATTGTGCATGAAATAATGTATTATAAATCTGTTTTTTTTGTCAATAGCAATTTCATCATGAAAACCTGGTCAATCTGATTGAAGTTTTTAGGCAGAAAAAGAAAATTCATTTGGTGTTTGAATTTATTGACCACACAGTATTAGATGAGTTACAACATTATTGTCATGGACTAGAGAGTAAACGACTTAGAAAATACCTCTTCCAGATCCTTCGAGCAATTGAGTATCTTCACAATAATAACGTAAGTGCTTCGGAGTAAGCCAAATTATAGGATGTATATGAATCTTAAGTGCTCTTTAATGAAGGTTTTAAAAGTATTTTCCTGTAAAATAGTAATTGATATCCTGAAGCTCGGGTCACTACCTTACACTTGAGTTGCAGAATTGCAAAACATGTTAAGTACACACTAATAAAGCTGTAACTATAACAACAGGGCAGACCAAGTATGGGATGCTAGAGGAAGTATCAGTAATTTGGTAAGGAGGAACCAACAGTCAAGTGGGACCTTTTATCGGGGAAAGTACATCAAAATGTTGCCAGGCAGGCTCAAATGTAGGAAGGTTTGGAGGTAGGAACTGGAAAATAGGACAGGGGAATGGCAAATAAATGTGGATGCTTTTAGGGAAAGAAAGCAGAAATGAAGTTGCTAAGAGGTACAGAGTCTTGCTTAATGTGAAAAAATCAAGACAGGAAAGATTAACTGTTCTGATTTTTAGTGTTGCCTTTAACACTGCCTAGTAAGTGTTTAGCTCAGTAAGTTTTTATGGTGATATTTCGTTCCCAACTTCAACTCTACTTTCTGGAAAGTTAGATATACAGGTAATAACAGGAAGAGCCTCAGAAAATTTATTAATAAATGATATAGGCATAATATCTTATATCCTAAGCTTTTTTGGATATCTTAATTTCTAATTTTCTGCCTTGCTAATAGTACATCTCATTTTGTGGTTTTGAAAAATGTGGTTGTGATAGCAACTGGAATTCAGATTGTCATTTCCTTGCCAGCTGGATCCATGGGAAGGCTGTATAATGTAATGGTTGAGAGCACAGTCTGTAGAATCAGAGTCTCCTAGACTTTCACCCACCAGCTTTTCTCTGGATAACAACACACCTGTGCAGTTCACAGCTCACTGCAGTAGTCTGCAGTGACAGGTGGCAGCCCCATTATGCTCTGATTCCAGGAAAGTTACCTAATCTCTCTGAGCCTCACTGTCCTCAGATTTTTAAAAGGATATAGTACCTCACAGATTTTTTTGTAAAGGTCAAATTAGGTAGTAGGTATAAAGTGTTTAGCATTGTGTCAAGCATATTTTAAGTCCTTAATAAGTAGTGCTGGTAGGGAGTCAGGAATAGTTGTGTTATCTGTATCCCTGTCGTGCTTTATCTATTTGAAAGTGTTTCTTGAATCAAGGGAGACACCAGTATGGGCTATACTCAGAGGAGAGGACTTCAAAGAGGAAGTAAAATTAAAGTAAGTAGAATTTGGAATTGTAGCTAAGATTTCACTGGAATAGAAGAGGAAATAGATTCAGTTGGGGTACCACTGTGAGAACAGTGGCAGGCCTGAGCAGGGGACTTCAGAGAGTGGGAGTGAGTGAGCTTTACAGAGACTAGGTAAAGGATGATAAGATTGCATGGGTTCCCTGAGGAGAGGTTTCCAGAGTCTTGAAATTCGTCCTGACGAGTTTGGACTTTTTCCTGAGGATACTGGGAAACCACGGAAGGGTTTTGAACCTGGCTGTAACTGGATTAAAACAAAACCTAAGCTTATTTTGGCAAGTATAGAGGAAAAGTATGGGTAGAAGCAGATCAGGAGAGAGGCTTTTGTGACAGTCCAGATATGAAGTGGTAAGGACTTGAAATAGGGAGAGGAAGGATAGCAAAGGCAGAGAGGATGGAAAGACTCAAAGGGGAAATGGTAGGATATGGGGACTAAGTAGATATGAAAGGGATGTGAATAAAGTGAGAAATCAAAGATAATTACAAAATTTTTAATTGAGTGCAGGAAAATTATGGTGCCATTGGCTGTAACCGGTTTTACAAGGGGGGATTGCTTTTAGAAACATTGATATATTTTAAGGGACAGTGAGAATTTCTAAGTCAGAATAGTGGTTGACATATTATTTAACATGGCCTTTCTAGGAAGTTGTCAGAACTGGATATACAGATTTGGGAATCTTCCTCTTAGAGAGTATGGTTGAAGAATTTAAGGATGGATTATTCTCCAAGGGACAAAAAGAAAAGTAAAAGGTAGTCCTCAGCACCAAATATGGAAGAATATCCATGGAATTGTGGGGGCAGCAGAGAAAAAGGCCTAGACAGAAGCACCTAAATTCTTTATCCTGTTGGTCTCACCAAGGACCTAAAGTAAAATTAACCCTGTCACTCACCTCACAGAATATTGTAAAGTTAGTTACTCCTGAGAATTAAGGCAGCCATGAATGAAGTGGCTCATTAGAATATTATGCCTATTATCTGGGTATCTGGGTTCTGGCCTTGATGATTTAAGGTTATCTTCATGTTGACAAAAACCAAGAAAGGAAAACTTTATTTTCCTAATATCTCCAAATTTCAGATGAATATTTTTATGTAACTGAAATGTCTGAGATAGTGTCTACCATGATACCCCATGTTACTTTTTGTAAGAATTTATGAAGTCAGATACAGTTCAGTACCTGAAAAAGCTTTTTATCTCCAGAAATATGTTTACCTTCTTTTATTTAATAATGAAAATATGTTTTCTTTCCTATATTGGCTTCTAAGCAGCTCAAATAAAAATTTAGTATTCAGTTATAGTCACTAGTTAATTATAGGAATTTGGTTTATCTTTTTCACTCTGGTTGTTTTTTAAAGTTTAAAATTTTCATCTGGTTAGTATTATAAGCCTCTTAGACCTGAAACAAATGTAACATTATGTGTCAACTATACTTCAATAAAAAAATTTAAAAATATATTATAAAATATCCAAACTATGTAGCATAAGATTATGTGCTGTTTGTGCTGATGTGCACTCCTGGTCTCCCACTATCAAACACACAAGTGAGAGTTGACTGGGTCTGGCTTTCACAAGTGGTATGTCATATAATTTCAGCTCATTATTTTAGAACAAATGGGTCTGACAGATTAAAACTGTTTACACAGGACACCTGGTGTCTCAGTCAGTTAAGCATCTGTCTTCGGCTCAGGTCATGATCCCAGAGTCCTGGGATCGAGTCCCGCATCGGGCTCCCTGCTCAGTGGGGAGTCTGCTTCCCCCTCTCCCTCTCCCTCCCCCCCGCTTGTGCTCTCCCTCTCTCTCATGCTCTCTTTCTCTCAAATAAATTAAAAAAAATTATTTAATAAAAAAAGCTGTATAAACAATAAATATCACCATGCTTTTATTTCATATAATTATTTTTTAAAAACTCAAAGTTTTGGAATTCATGTGATAATTCAAACTGCTTATTGTTTACTTACAGAGAAAATACCATACTGTACACAAAGTTGTAAACTTCATACAAATTGAAATAGTTCCTCAAAAATAGTCCAAGTCCTATAAGCTTGTGAAGCAATATTAAGTGCTATGTAAAGAGTTTGTTAATTCTAAATGAATAAAGTTTTGTGAATCCTGAAAAATATTCTAAACCTCTTTGAAACCATTTTGGAAGCAAAGTGTAAACACAAATATGTGGCCACTTATGGGGAAGAAATGATTATTCATTCCCTCATTCATTTATCTAATAAATAGTCATTGAGCATCTTCCAGTAGCAATCATTGATTGTAGTAAGAGCTGAGGATGCAGCCTTGAGTAAAAAGACTTGGTTCCTGTCCTTATGGAGCTTCTCAAATTTTATTAAATTTTCAGTAACCTTTATGAATTATGAATTATTCTAATACCTAAACACTGTTGATATTTCTTAGCCCCATCCCACCTCCTACTCCACAAAGCCCTTTTTCCCTAAGTTTAGGCCACTTTTGCATAGGGTTTTATTTATTTTTATTTTTATTTTTTAAAAGATTTTATTTGAGAGAGAGAGAGAGACAAAAAGAAATGAGTGGTGGGGTGGAGCAGAGGGAGCGAGAGAGAAGCAGACTCCCTGCTGAGCAGGAAGCCTGACATGGGGCCTGATCTCAGGACCTGGAGATCATGACCTGAGCCGAAGGCAGATGCTTAACCAACTGTGCCACCCAGGTGCCCCTTGCATAGTTTTTTAAAACTCTGCTTCGAATTTTAAACTCATAGTCTTCCAAACAAGGAATTGTTACTCTTTGGATAATGTTATTGTTAACATTTTACTATTATTTAATATGTTTTGGGGTGACTGGGTGGCTCAGTCAATTAAGCATCCCACTCTTGGTTTCTCCTCAGGTCATGATCTCAGGGTCATGAGATTGAGCCCCACGTTAGGCTCTGTACTCAGCACAGAGTCTGCTTGAGAGTCTCTCTCCCTCTCACCCTGCCCCTCCTCTACCCCCCAATTCATGTGCCCTCTCTCAAATAAATAAGTAAATCTTAAAAAAATATATATGTTTTGGGATGCCTGGGTGGCTCAGTCGGTTAAGCATCTGCCTTCGGCTCAGGTAATGATCCCAGGGTCCTAGGATTGAGTCCCGCATCAGGCTCCTTACTCAACGGGAAGCCTGCTTCTCCCTCTGCCTGCCTCTCCCCCTGCTTGTGCTCTCTCTCTCTCTGACAAATAAATAAAATCTTTTTAAAAAATATGTTTTAATATATTAATGTTTTGCTATATGTGCTTCATCTATTTTGTTTTCTGAGGTATTTTAAAATTATAGGTACCCTGATGTTTTATCCCTAAATAGGTCACTATGTATCTCTTTATAAAAGCATATTTTCCATTGGACAGCCACATGCTGAAGATTGAAACTGGACCGTTTTCTTATACCATACACAAAAATAAACTCAAAATGGATGAAAGACCTAAATGTGAGACAGGAATCCATCAAAATCCTGGAGGAGAACACGGGCAGCAACCTCTTTGACCTCAGCTGCAGCAACTTCTTACTAGACACTTCTCCAAAGGCGGGGGAAACAAAGGCAAAAATGAGCTATCGGGACTTCATCAAGATAAAAAGCTTTTGCACAGCAAAGGAAACAGTTAACAAAACCAAAAGACTACCCACAGAACGGGAGAAGATTTTTGCAAATACCTTATCAGATAAAGGGCTAGTATCCAAAATCGATAAAGAACTTACCAAACTCAACACCCAAAGAACAAATAATACAATCAAGCAATGGGCAGACGACGTGAACAGACATTTCTCCAAAGAAGACATACAAATGGCCAACAGACACATGAAAATATGCTCAACATCACTCTGCATCAGGGAAATAGAAATCAAAACCACAATGAGATACACCTCACACCAGTCAGAATGGCTAAAATTAACAAGTCAGGAAACAACCAGTGTTGGCAAGGATGCAGAGAAGGGGGAACCCTCTTCCACTGTTGGGAGAAATGCAAGCTGGTACAGCCACTCTGGAAAACAGTATGGAGGTTCCTCAAGAAGTTAAAAATAGAGCTACACTAAGACCCAGCAATTGCA
Organism: Eumetopias jubatus; assembly: GCF_037043125.1. Classification (NCBI taxonomy): domain Eukaryota; kingdom Metazoa; phylum Chordata; class Mammalia; order Carnivora; family Otariidae; genus Eumetopias; species Eumetopias jubatus. The sequence goes on along the minus strand of NW_028274811.1, from coordinate 27,974,485 downwards.
CTAGTAGGTATTTACCCCAAAGATACAAATGTAATGATCTAAAGGGGCACACCTACACCCCAATGTTTATAGCAGCAATGTCCACAATAGCCAAACTATGGAAAAAGCCCAGTTGTCCATTGACAGATAAATGAATAAAGAAGATGTGGTATATGTATACAATGGAATATTATCCATCAAAAAATTGAAATCTTGTCATTTGCAACAAAGTGGATGGAACTAGAAGGTATTATGCTAAGCGAAATAAGTCAATCAGAGAAAGACAATTATATGATTTCACTCGTGTGGAATTTAAGAAACAAAACGGAGGAGCATAGGTAAAGGGAGGGAAAAATAAAACAAGATGAAATCAGAATGGAGAAGAGGGAGACAAACCATAAGAGACTCTTAACCATAGGAAACAAACAGGGTTGCTGGAGGGAAAGGGGGTGGGAGGATGGGGTAATTGGGTGATGGGCATTAAGGAGGGCACGTGATGTAATGAGCACTGGGTGTGAATCACTGAACTCTACCTCTGAAACTAATAATACACTGTATGTTAATTAATTGAATTTAAATAAAAAAACAAAAATTCTCCTATGTAACTTCAGAATTATGATTATATTTGCACAATAAACAATAATCTCTTAATGTCATGTAATACCAAACTTATATTAAGATGTACCCAGTTGTTCCTAAAATGTCTTTTACAAAATGATTTATTAAGGTCAGGATCCAATCCAATCCAATCCAAGGACTGCATTTTCCATTTGGTTTTTAGGGCATAAAGGGAATTCCCAGTTTTTTGGTCAATCTCAAACATCCTTATTCAGCCTCTTTCTAGAAGCAACTGGCTTATTTTTTCATATACACATTAGCATTTAATGTATAACTTTCCAACTGGAAAGTTTATCAAACTGAGATTCTAGGTGATTTAGAACCAAGTTCTCTGAGGCTGTTAGATGATATGGAAATTTGAGTTCTCCCCTCTAAATGAGTGTTTACATTCAAGCATATAGGGCTGCATAAGCAGAGGTATTATAAATCAGATTAAAAAAATTTTTGTAAGATTTTATTAGAATGAGAAAGCACAAGAGGGAGAGGTAGAAGCAGACTCCCCGCTGAGCAGGGACCGCCCCCCCTTCCCCCAACCTGGGGCTCGATCCCAGGACCCTGGGATCATGAGTTGAGATGAAGGCAGATGCTTAACTGACTAAACCACCCAGGCGCCCTGATTAAAAAAAAACTTTTTTTAATATTTAAAAATTTATTTAAATTCCAGTTAACATACAGTGTAATATTGTTTTCAGGTGATAAATCAGATTTCAACATGGCGTTTTATGTAGTTCTGGAGCATTCACTACAAAGTAAAGGAGAAACCAACTCTTTGAATCCTAGGTCTAATAGTTAACACTATATACAAAAATTAACTCAAAATGGATGAAAGACCTTAATATAAGTGCTGAAAGTATAAAACTCTTAGAAGAAGATGTAGATGAAGATCTGTGTGACCATTTATTAGGCAATTTTTAAATGGATTTTATTAAGTAATCTCTACACCCAAGGTGGGGCTTGAACCTACAATCCTGAGATCAAGAGCTGCACACTCCTCTGACTGAGTCAGCTAGGCATCCCTAGGCAATAGTTCTTTAGATATAACATCAAAAGCAAAAGTAATCAAAGAAAAAAGTAGACAAATTGGACTTCATCAAAATTAAAAACTTTTGTGCACAAGACAGTAAAAAGTTCAAAGAATGGGAGAAAATATTTGCAAATCATGTATCTGATAAGTATCCAGGATATGTAAAATACAACTCAAGAGTAAAAAGACAACCCAATTTAAATATGGTCAAAGGATTTGAACAGACATTTCTCCAAATAAGATATATAAATGGCTGATAGCACATGAAATGATGCTCAATATCATTAGTCGTTATGAAAATACAAGTCAAAATTACAATGAGAAATCACTTCACACCCACCAGGCTGGCTGTAATTTAAAAAGCAGACAATGACAAATATTGGCGAGGAAGTAGAGAAATTGGAACGTTCATACACTGCTGGTGGTAATGTAAAATGGTGCAGATGGTATGGAAAACAGTTTGGCAGTTCCTCAGAAAGTTAAATATAGAATTACCATATGACCTAGCAATTCTAGTCCTACGTATCTACACAAAAGAATTGAAAACATGTGTTCACATGAAAACTTGCACAAGAATATTCATAGCAGCATTATTCATAATAGCCAAAAAGTGGAAACAAATATATATCAGTCTGATGAATGGATAAACAAATGAGGTATATACATACAACGAAATGTATTCAGCCATCAAAAAGAATGAAGTACTGATACATGCTACATCATGAATGACCTTGAAAACATCACGGTAAATGAAGAAATCCACATGTAAAAGACCACACAAATATAAATTCCATTAAAATGAAAACTTCAGGGCTGGCAAATTCATATTAGTATATCTTCTTTGAAGAAATGTCTATTCAAGTCCTTTGCTCATTTTTAAACTGGGTTACTTGTCTTTTTATTGTTGAGTTGTACTTTATATATTTTGAGTATTAGATGCTTATCAGATATAAAATTTGCAAATATTTTTCTCCTGTGGGTTGCCTTTTTGCTTTCTTGATCATGTTCTTTTTATTCTTATCTATTTATTTTTAAAGATTTTATTTATTTATTTGTCAGAGAGAGAGAGCATGAGCAGGGGGAGCAGCAGGTAGAAGGAGAGGGAGAAGCAGGCTCCCCGCTGAGCAAGGAGCCTGATGCCGGACTTGATCCTAGATCCCTGGGATCATGACCTGAGCTGAAGGCAGATGCTTAACTGACTGAACCACCCAGGCATCCCTATTTAGTTCTTTTTAGTAATTTCTTTCTCTTTAAGGATATTCTTTATTTTTAATTTTTTAGGAAGTTTTTATTTATTTTAGAGAGAGAGTGAGAGCACGAGTGGGGGAAGGGGTAGAGGGAAAGGGAGAGACAGAAGCTCCAGCAGACTCCCTGCTGAGTGCAGAGCCCCATGTGGGGCTCAATCCCAAGACCCTGAGATCATGACCTGAGCTGAAACCAAGAGTCAGACCCTTAACTGACTGATCCACCCAGGCACCCCTGCATATTCCTTATTTGTTGAGACATTGTGTTCATAATTTTCTTAGTTCTTCAGACATTGTTTCCTTTAGCTTGGAACATTTCTTTAAAGTTTTACTTATTTATTTTTTCAGTAATCTCTACACCCAGTGTGGGGCTTGGACTCACAACCCCAAGATCAAGAGTCACGCACACTACTGACTGAGCCAGCCAGGCACCCCTAACTTAGAACATATTTAAAGTAGCTGATTATTGTCTTCAGCAAATTCAATATCTGAGCTTCTTCAGGGAAGATTTCTTTTTCTTTCTTTCTTTTTCTTTTTTAAGATTTATTTATTTTAGAGAGACACAGAGAGAGAGAGAGTGAGGGGAGGGAGAGAATCTTCAAGCAGACTCCCCACTGAGCATGGAGCCCTATGTGGGGCTCAATCCCAAGAACCATGAGATCATGACCTGAGATGAAACCAAGAGTCTGATGCTCAACTAACTGACCCATCCCAGCACCCCAGGGAAGATTTCTTACGGACTGCTTTTCTTTCCATATATGGGCCATACTTGTTTCTTTGCATACCTTTTTGAGGGGGAGATTTTTTAGAAATTTATAATTTTTTGTTGAAAACTGGAATTTAAAATAATATATTATGGAAACTCTGGACATTGGAGTTCGCCATCACTCAGAGTTTGTTGTTGTGAACTGTTTAGTTACTTTACTGAACTAATTCGGCAAAGTGTGTGTTCTTCCTCATGTGTGACCACTGAAATCTCTGCTCGTTTGGCTTAGTGGTGAGCTAATGATCAGGCAGAGATTTCCATAAATGCCTGAAACCAAGAAATCTCTCAGCCTTTTATACTGAGGGGCTCTTCCAGTGTGTTGGGACCTGTCTTCAATGTTCAGGCAGGCAGTTTGCAACTCTCACAGCCTTACCTTCTTGCTTGCTCAGAGCCTCAAACTCATTCACAGGTAAGAGCTTTCGTACCATCTCCGGTCTTCCTGAGCATGTGCACAGCTCTGTATGTGGCCTTTTGGATTCTCAGGAATATGTTGAAGCTTTTCTTTCCTTCCTTTCTTTCTTTCTTTCTTTCTTTCTTTCTTTCTTTCTTTCTTTCTTTCTTTCTTTCTTTCTTTCTTTCTTTCTTTCTTTCTTTCTTTCTCCTTCCTTCCTTCCTTCCTTCCTTCCTTCCTTCCTTCCTTCCTTCCTTCCTTCCTTCCTTCCTTCCTTTCTTTCTTTCTTTCTTTCTTTCTTTCTTCTTTCCCCCTCCCTCCCTCCCTTCTTTCTTTCTTTTTTATTTATTTATTTGACAAGGGGTGGTGGTGGAGAGAGCAAACACAAGCAGGGGGAGCTGCATAGGGAGAGAGAGAAGGCTCCCCGCTGAGCAGGGAGCCTGATGCACGTGGGGCTCCATTCCAGGACCCTGGGATCATGACCTGAGCCGAAGGCAGATGCTTTAATGACTGAGCCACCCAGGTGCCCATGTTGAGGCCTTTCAAATCCTTTATGGACATCTTACTGCCAATCTATCTTTTTAAGTATTTTGGTCAACTTGTTGTTTGTCCTAATTGTTATAGTTACCTCAGATGGCTATAATATTATAAAGTGGCTGTTAATTATTTCTGACTAAGGCCCCAGGAGAAAGGCTGTTTGCACTAGGCAAGCTCTGCCTTAGGTCAAACAAAGGCAAGGCTTCTAGTGGGATTTTCCAGTAACTTGTCAGACAAGTCAAATAATGATAGCTGGGAATAGGGCTTTGGAGGAGATATAACCCGTTCTACTTTCTCTGGTGGCTGCTAGGCTACTGGTTTTCACTATGATTTGGGGGACTGTTGGTTTACAAAGCTCCCAGAAGCTAGGGAGAGGGAGGTAAAATAAGGCAAGTAAAGGATACTATATGGAGTGTGTGTGTGTGTGTGTGTATGTGTGTGTGTGTGTGTGTGTGTGTGTGCATGGGTGGCTCAGTCAGTTAAACATCCAGGTCCTGGTTTTGGCTTAGATCATGATCTCATGGGTCTGGAGATCAAGGTGCCCCACCTTCACCCCCATGGGGCTTGGAGTTCAGTGGGGAGTCTGCCTGAAGATTCTCTCCCTCTGCCTCTCCACCCACTCATGCACTCTTGCACACACACTCTCTCTCAAATAAATAATAAGTCTTTAAAAAAAAGAATACTGTATGGGTAGGAGTGACTGGCTGGCTCCATCAGTACAACATGTGACTCTTGATCTTAGGGTTCATGAGTTCAAGCTGCATGTTGGGTGTAGAGCTTACATTAAAAAAATACCATATGGGTCATATGATTTATGTTTTAACTCTTTAAAGAACTGCTAAGCTGTTTTCCAAAGTGGCTGTATCATTTTACATCCCCACTAACAATGCATTCCAGTTTTCCACTTCCTCCCCAATATTTGTTTATTGTCATTTTGGTTGTGGCAATTCTAGTGGGTGTGAAATGGTACCTTTTTTCCCCCCCAAGAAGTAGAACTGTCTTTATTTACAGATGATACGATCGTCTATGTAGAAAATCCTATGGAATCTGCAACAAAATTAATAGAACTAATTTCTAAGTTTATCAAGGTTGTGGGATATAAGATCTATATATCAAAATTAATTATAATTTTATATACTGGCAATCAACAATCAGAAATTGAAAATAGGGGCGCTGGGTGGTTCAGTTGGTTAAACATCTGCCTTCAGCTCAGGTCATGATCCTGGGGTCCTGGGATCAAGCCCCACGTCAGGCTCCCTGCTCAGCAGGGAGACTGTTTCTCCCTCTCCCTCTGCCCCTCGCCCTGCTCGTGCTCTCTCTCTCTCAAATAAATAAATAAAATCTTAAAAGAAAAAGAAATTGGAATTAAAAATACCATTAAACAGGGGTACCTGACTGGCTCAGTCAGTAGAGCGCGTGACTCTTGATCTCAGGGTTCTGAGTTCAAGCCCCAGGTTGAGTGAAAAGATTACTTAAAAATAAAATCTTTCTTTCTTTCTTTTTTTTTAAAAAAAGATCTTATTTATTTATTTGAGAGAAAGAGAGGAAGAGAGTGAGCATGAGCGGGGTGAGAGGCAGGCTTTCCACTGAGCAGAGAGCCCGATGTTGGGCTTGATCCCTGGACTCTGGGATTATGACCTGAGCTGAAGGCAGATGTTTAACCAACTGAGCCACCCAGACGCTCCTTTTCTTTCTTTCTTTCCTTCTTTCTTTTTTTTTCTTTCTTTCTCTCTCTTTCTTTCTTTCTTTTTCTTTCTTTCTTTCTTTTTTTCTTTGTTTCTTTTTCTTTCTTAAACATTTATTTATTTATTTGAGAGAGAGAGAGAGAGCATGCACATAGGGAGGGGAGGAGCAGAGGAGGAGGGAGAGAGAAAGCTTGATCCCATGATCCTGAGATCACGACCTAAGCCAAAACCAAGAGTGGTACGCTTAACCAACTGAGCCACCCATGTGCCCCAAAAATAAAATCTTAAAAAAAAAATTAAGCAGCTTTATTTTTATTTTTTTAAGATTTTATTTATTTATTCATGAGAGACAGAGAGGCAGAGGCAAGAGAGAAACAGGCTCTCTGCAGAGCAGGGAGCCCGATGTGGGACTCGATCCCAGGACCCCGGGATCATGACCTGAGCTGAAGGAAGACGCTTAACCAACTGAGCCACCCAGGCACCCTAAACAGCTTTAAATATAAGAAATATTTAGGGAGGGGCGCCTAAGTGGCTCAGTTGGTTAAGCGACTGCCTTCGGCTCAGGTCGTGGTCCTGGAGTCCCGGGATCGAGTCCCGCATCGGGCTTCCTGCTCAGCGGGGAGTCAGCTTCTCCCTCTGACCCTCTTCCCTCTCGTGCTTTCTATCTCTCATTCTCTCTCTCTCTCAAATAAATAAATAAAATCTTTAGAAAAAAAAGAAATATTTAGGGAGAATCTGACAAAAGATGTATAAGACCTGTAAACCGAAAACTACTAAACATTGAGAGAAATTAAAGATCTAAACAAATGGAAAGAAATACTGTTATTTATGGAGGTCAAAGTGTGATAGTGGAAGACGAAGGAGGATGTAGTTAAACATAGAGTTTTACAAAGTTGGGATTTAGAAAGTGCTTTGTTCTCAAGGATAACAAAATTCCACATATAGTCATGGTGTTAGTTATGGAAAAGAATGAAAATATTAGGGTATCAGCTGGGTGGAGCCTTCTGCCTTTTGTTTAAAGGACTGAAAAGGAGAACAATGGATGTGTGGTGGGCAGAATATGTGAAGTGGTATGTTGATGTGCTTTTTCCTATGTCAGCGTTTGCTCCTGTTATATCCTTAGATCTTGGTATAGTGCCTAGCATATAGTAGTCATTCAGTAAAAGTTGTAGAAATAAAGAAGGATTAATACAGCTTTATGTATGGCACACTTAAGGTGACTCATTACCCCAAGTTAATATTTTGGCCATTTATGGAGGGAGACTGAGGCAGAACACAAGCCAGTCCCAAAAACTTATAGCGGTAAGTTGTATAAACAAGGAAAGATCTTAGATTTCTGTCACTGAGATATTTTCACTTGTGCTATGACACTTTGTAGGTGATGAGAATATGCTTCATTCATTTCATAAAGTTTTTAAATGCTTTCTTTGTTTTAGGCACTGTATTGGTCACTGGGGATATAGCTTGAACAAGACAGACATACCTCTTGCCCTTGTGGAGTTTCCAGTCTAGTGGGAGTTACAAACAAGTGAACAGGCAATTAATAATATGGCATGACAAATAATGTGGTGGGGGAAGTGCAGAATGATGTGAGACCATATCCAAGGAACATCTAATATAAATATCTAAGCTAAGACCTAAGGAAATAGTTGGCCAGGCAAAGTGTTCTAGGCAGTTGGAACAGCATCAGCAAATGAACAGAGATGAGACAAACCTTAGAAAATTGGGAAATATCCTATAGGCTAGGGAAGGGAGGTGGAGAAAGTGAGCAAGGGCCAAATTCTACAAGGCCTTACAAGCCATTTTTGGGAGTTTCAAATTTGTCCTGTGGGATGGGGAATCCTTGAAGGATGTTAAGCAGAGAAGTGACATGATCACACATGTGATTTTTTTTAAGTTTTAAATTTTTTTAGTAACCACTACACACAGTGTAGGGCTCAAACCCATGATCCTGAGATCGAGAGTCACATGCTCTTCCAACTCAGCCAACCGGGTGCCACACCCATGTGATTTTAAAATAGTATTGTGACTTCCTTTTGTGGACAGTGGGTTGGAGGGGATCAGAATGAATTCAGGGAGACCAGTTGGCAATGTAGTAATTTTGGTGAGAGCGTTGAGGGGACTTGAACTAGGGACAAAAGTATGTATGGGAGCTGAAGGAGAAAGATACCTTGGTTTCTGACTTGAGCCATGGGGTCAATGTTTGTTCCATCTGCTGAGCTAAGGGACTGTTGAGAACAAAATAGGTTTGGGGGAGAAGATGAATTCAGTTTTGGATTTGCTAAGTTTGAGGGGTGTCTGGGTCAGCCTTGTTGGACTTCTTGTGGACTTCTACTCCTTGTGGAAATCAGGAGAGATATCTTGGTTAGAGATAGAAATTTGGAAATCATCTGTATATTGTTACTAAAGCTAGAAGAGTAGATGAGATTGAGATGGAGCAGCCAATAGGTGAGAAGAAAACCAAGAAAATATAGTTTCCCCATAACAAGTAAAGGAAGTGGTAAAACCAAAAACCAAAAACCAAAAATGAGTAGATGTGATTGCCTGGGGAACATGATGTATGAGAAAAGAAAATCTGAGACTAGAATCCTACTTTTAAGAGACAAATAGGGAAAGAGGAAATGCCACAGAAATAGAAGGGACTGGGAGAATTTTAGGTCCCAGAAATCAGGAAGGGAGGAATAGTTGGCAACATTTTTACGCTAATGTATCAAGTAAGATGTGTATTGAGGGGTGTATATTGGATGCAGCAACAATGAAGTTCATGATGACTCTGGGTTGGGGCAGTCTAATGGAATGTAGAAGCAAAAGATAGATTATATTACTTTAAGGAGTGAATGAGTGGTGACAAAGAGAAGATTTAGTAAAAATAATGTCTTCAAGAGGTTTAGCTGTAAAGGCATGAGAGAAAGGGCAGTTATATCTAGAATGACATGGGGTTAAAGGAAATCGCCTGTTTTTCATTAAGTTCTTTTGATTACTTTTGTTTTGGGGATCGTGATTTACCTTTTTAGTATTATTTTGTTTTCTTGGCTTCATTTCATTTCTTTAAAAAAGATTTTATTTATTTATTTGAGAGAGAGAGAGCAAGCGAGAGAGCACGGTGGGGGGGGGGCAGAGCAGAGGGAGAGGGACAAGCAGACTCTACGTTGAGCATGGAGCCCGATGCAGGGCTTGATCCCACAACCTTGAGATTGTGACCTGAGCCAAAATCAAGAGTTGGAGGCTCAACTGATTGAGCTATCCAGGTGCCCCTGGCTTCATTTCATTCTGAGATGATGGATGGGGCAAGAATTGAAAATATGTAACTATTTAGCTTTTGCCTTGTATAATTAATCCTTTGCATATGGTAAGAAAATACCTTTACTGTCTTAATTAGCTAGATTTTTCTCTATATAATTTTTGAGCGATCCTCTAGATAATAAAACCTCATTTTAATCTATTGCATCTTCTGTTTGATTTTAGATCATTCATCGAGATATAAAACCTGAGAATATTTTAGTATCCCAGTCAGGAATTACTAAGCTCTGTGATTTTGGTTTTGCACGAACTCTAGCAGCTCCTGGGGACATTTATACGGACTATGTGGCCACACGCTGGTATAGAGCTCCAGAATTAGTATTAAAAGATACCTCTTACGGAAAGTATGTATATTTTGGGATCCTTTCTGACCTTTCCTGGTCATCTCTTTTTTTCCTTTCTGTATCTGTCACCTACCACTAATACCCTCTGCCTTGTGCTTATGGGTTAGGAATAAGAAAGGGATGCCTCTAAAAAAAAGAAAGACCCTCTAGGCACCTGTCCTGCTACATAATGATGTTGCCTGCCCTGTACTGTTGAGGGGCCCCAACCTCAGGTGACCTTGGCAGACATCTTTCAGGCTGTATCCACGCTTGCTTTAAGCTGTGCCCCAGCCTTGGCAGAGTTGTCTCCTCCGCTTATCTTTAGCCTCTACATTCTGCAGAGATTTAAAAATCATTTACCTCACTCTGCCAGTGTTACCATAGGAACTGCCAAGTTTCCTATTTTCTGGAATATGGCACCCTCTTTACAAAGTCTGGCAAATAATTTTTTTAGAAGATTTTCTTTATTTGAGAGAGAGAATGAGAGAGAGCACGAGAAGGGGGAGGGTCAGAGGGAGAAGCAGACTCCCCACTGAACAGGGAACCCAATGCAGGACTCCATCCAGGGACTCCAGGATTAAGACCTGAGCCAAAGGCAGTCCCTTAACCAACTGAGCCACCTAGGTGCCCTGGCAAATAATTTTTAAATTGTGCTGCTCTAGATGCCTTAAAAAGTAGTATGGTATCAGTCTGTTGTGAAACCATAGAAACAGTATATGAAATTGCAACCTAATATACAAATAGCAAATCTTGAAGTACATAAAGGGACCAAGTGGTCCAACTTAACACAAGAAATGGGGGGATGGTGGATAATTCTCACACACTTTTCCTAGAAACCATTATTCTGTTTTTACAATAATATCTAACTCCAGGGGCACCTGGGTGGCTCAGTCGTTAAGCGTCTGCCTTCTTAGCGGGGAGCCTGCTTCTCCCTCTCCCACTCCCCCTGCTTGTGTTCCCTCTCTCGCTCTGTCTCTGTCAAACAAATGAATAAAATCTTTAAAAAAATAATAAATACTTCCTGCTGAAAGATATGTTCTTTGAGAACAGATATAATCTCTTGTAGTCCACAGAGACAAAATTGGTAACTCACACATGGTAAATTTGGATTCTGTGAGACTTCACATTACGTTTGAAATAAATTTGCTAGTGCGTGTTTTAAAAAAAATCCTTTTATTGTTAAACAACACACGGATCCAAAAAAAGCTCACACAATGAATGTATAGCTTCACTACCAGATCAAAAAATAGAATTTTGGGGCAGAGGGATGGGTTAAATAGGTGAAGGGGATTAAGAAATATTTATCGTAATGAGCAATGAGTAGTGCATAGAATCTTTGAATCATATTATATGCTTGAAACTAATATAACACTTTACATTAATTATACTTGAATTAAAAAAATAGAATTTTGCTGTCCCTCCAAAGACTCTCATGTGCCCTATTCCAATTATATCGTTCTCCCTGATCCCAAAAGTGAACATGATATTGACTTTTATTATATTCAGTTCCTTATATTTCTTTATAGTTTTATCTACTTATCTAAGTACATGCACTTAGTTTGATCTAGGCTTTTTTAAATGATAGCTTTTTTGAGATATGATTCACATACCATAAAAATCACCCATTTAAATTGTGCAATTCAGTGGTTTTTAGTATATTCACAGAGTTGTACAATCATCACTACATTCAATTTTAGAACATTTTCATCACCCCAAAAAGAAACCCTATATCCATTGGCAGTCACTCTCCCTTTCCTGCCAAGCCTTCCAGGCCTAGCAACCACCAGGCTACTTTGAATTCTCTGTGGATTTGCCTATTCTGGACATTTCATATAAATGAGATTCAGCAAGATCTGTTTTTTGGGGACTGACTTCTCTCACTTTGAATATTGTTTTCAAATGTCATCCATGTTGTAGCATGTATCAGTACTTTATTTCTTTTTATGGCTGAATAATATCCATTCTATGGATATACCACATTTTATTTATCTAAGTTTTAGTTGATAGACATCTTGATTGTTTCCACTTTTTGGCTATGATGAATAATGTGAACATTCGTGTACATGTTTCAGTGTGGACATGTGTCTTCATTTCTTTGGGTTTCATACCTGGGAGCTGGAATTATGGGTGGCAACTCTATGTTTGATCCTTTGAGGAACTGCCAGATTAGTTTCCACAGTGTCTGTATTGTTTTACATTCCCGCCAGCAGAATGTAGGGACTATGATTTCTTCATATCCTCGCCAACACTTATTATTATCATTTTTTATGGCCACCCTAGACTTTCTCCTCTACCCCCCAGGCATTCTTTTTTTTTTTTTTTAAGGTTTTATTTATTTGACAGAGAGAGAGATAGCAAAAGCAGGAACACAGGCAGGGGGAGTGGGAGAGGGAGAAGCAGACTCCCCACTGAGCAGGGAGCCCAATGCGGGGCTTGATCCCAGGACCCTGGGATCATGACCTGAGCTGAAGGCAGACGCTTAACGACTGAGCCAGGCATTCTTTTTTTTTTTTTTAAGATTTTATTTATTTATTTGACAGAGAGAGACACAGCGAGAGAGGGAACACAAGCAGGGGGAGTGGGAGAGGGAGAAGCAGGCTTCCCATGGAGCAGAGAGCCCGATGCGGGGCTCGATCCTAGGACCCTGGGATCATGACCTGAGCGGAAGGCAGACGCTTAATGACTGAGCCACGCAGGCGCCCCGGCATTCTTTTTTAAATAGGCTTTTTAGAGGCACCTGGGTGTCTCAGTTGGTTAAGTGTCTGCCTTCGGCTCAGGTCATGATCCCAGGGTCCTGGGATCAAGCCCCACATCGGGCTCCCTGCTCAGGGGGTGTCTGCTTCTCCCTCTCTCTCTTTGCCCTTCCCTCCCACTTGTGCTCTCTCTCTCTCGTGCACTCTCTCAAATAAATAAATAAAATCTTAAAAAAATATGCTTTTATTTTCGAATAATTCTACATTTATAGAAAAGCTGCACACATAGTACAGAGAGTTCCCATACAGCCCTCACCCAATTTCTGCTTCTCCTGACGTCATGATCTTACATTATTGTGGTATATTTGTTAAAACTAGTCTTGCTTTTTTATTTAAATAAGATCTGTTTTTATTTATTAATTTATTTATTTTTAGATTTTATTTATTTTTGTGAGAGAGAGAGAGAGAGAAAGAGCGCACGCAAGAGAAAGCAAACATGAGTGGGGGTAGGGGTAGAGGGAGAAGCAGACTCCCCGCTGAGCAGGGAGCCCGATGCAGGACTGACTCCATCCCAGGACCCTGGGATCATGACCTGAGCCCAAGGCAGATGTTTAACCAACTGAGCCAACCAGGCGCCCCAAGATCTGATATGTTTTTAAAGACTCTTTTAAACTACAGTAATTTCCTCTATCCCTTTATTTTTCTTACAACTTATCTGTTGAAGAACCCAGACCATTGAGTTTCTAAGTCTGAATTTTGTTGATTGCATACTCGCAGTGGAGTTCAACATGTTTCTTTGTCCTTTATATTTTGTGCAAATTGGCACCTGGGTCCAGATGTTGGGTTAGTCTGAGGTTCAGTCTATTTGGCAAGATTATAGGCAGTCTTGTCTTCTTGAGTTAGGAGAGACATAAGTCTGAATGTCTCTTTTTGTGACGTTAGTAGCCACTGATGCTTAATGGCTAGATCTGTCAATTCATTGGGGTTTGCAAATGGTGGTATTTTAATTTTATCTCCTCTTCTTATTACTTATAATACTTTTGGGTGAAGGGTATTAAGGAGGGCACTTTTTGTGATGAGCAGTGGGTCTTGTATGTAAGTGATGAATCACTGAATTTTATTCCAGAAACAAATATTGCACTGTATGTTAACTAAGTAAAATTTAAATTAAAAAAATTATGGTTGGTACAAAGCAAAAAATTAAAATAAAAATTTTAAAAATTAAAAATGCAAAATAAATAAATAAATGCTCCCTACTTGTTTTTTAAAAAAACCTTTGTTAAGATAAAATTCATACATAATACAATTCATGCATTTAAAGTATGCAATTCAGTGATTTTTAGTATATTCACAGATAGATGCAATATCACCATAATTTTTGAGCATTTTCATCACCTTAAAAGAAACCCTGTATCCTTTAGCTATCACCCTCCTATACCCCCACCCTTCTTGTTCCAGCCCTAATCAACCACTAATCTACTTTCTAACTTTATAGATTTCCCTATTCTGATTTTCATATGAGTGGAATTATATAACATGTGATTTTTTGTGACTAACTTGTTTACTTAGCATAGTGATTTCAAGGTTCATCCAAGTTGTGGCACATATTAGTACTTCCTTTCCTTTTTTTTTAAGATTTTATTTTTAAGTAATCTCTACACCCAATATGGGCCTTGAACTCACAACACTGAGATCAAGAGTCAGATGCTCTTCTGACTGAGCCAGCTAGGCACCCCCTTCCTTTCCTAAGGAATTGAATCCAATTATTTCCCCATTATGTGGATAGATCACTTTTGTTTATCCATTTGTCCATTGATAGACATTTGAGTTGTATTCATTTTTTGGCTATTATGAATAATGCTGCTCTAAATATTCATGTATCAGTTTTTATGTGGACATATGTTTTCATTTCCCTTGGAGTAGAATTAATGAGTCTTATGGTAACCCTATGTTTAATCATTTGAGACACTGTCATACTGTTTTCCAAAGTGTCTGCATCATTTTGAAATCCCACCAACAGAGTGTGAGGGTTACAGTTTCTCTAATATCCTCATCAATACTTGTTATTATCTGACTTAGATTCTAGTCATCCTAATGGGTGTGAAGTGGTATCTCATTGTGGATTTGATTTGCATTTCCTTGATGACTAATGATATTGAGCATCTTTTCATGTGTTACTGGCCATTTGTATATCTTCCTTTGAGCAATGTCTGTTCAGATTCTTTGCCCATTTTTAAATTGTATTGGCTTTTTATTATGGAGCTGTAAGAATTCATTGTATACTCTAGATTCAATTCCTTATCAGATAATACATTTTTAAATTTTTTCTCTCATTCTATGGATTGTTTCTTCATTTTCTTGATGGTGTCCTGTGACACACAAAAGTTTTTAATTTTTTTTTTAGGATTTATTTATTTGAGAGAGAGAGAGAGACTGCGAGTGGGGGCTGAGGCAGGGGCAAAGGGAGAGGGAGAGAATCTCCAGCAGACTCCCCACTGAGCACGGATTCCCCACATGGGGCTTAATCTCACAACGCTGAGATCATGACCTGAGCCGAAACCAGAAGTTGTTAGGCTTAACCAAGTGCACCACCCAGATGCCTCTATTTTGAGTTAATTTTAATATGTGGCATAAGGTAAGGGGTTTCCTCCTTTTGATGTGGCTATATCTACTTGTCTAAGCACCATTTGTTGAATGTTTTTCCCTCATTGAATGGTCTTGGCACCTTTGTTGAAAACCACTTGACCAGAAATGTAAGGTTTATTTCTGGACTTTCAGTTCTATTCTGTTGATCTGTATGTCTGTCCTTGTTCTAGGTAAAGGAAGAAACTACAATCTCTCTTCTTGGGCAAATATTTTTTTTTATTATGTTATGTTAATCACCATACATTACATCATTAGTTTTTGATGTAGTGTTCCATGATTCATTGTTTGTGCATAACACCCAGTGCTCCACGCAGAACGTGCCCTCTTTAATACCCATCACCAGGCTAACCCATCCCCCACCCCCCTCCCCTCTAGAACCCTCCGTTTGTTTTTCAGAGTCCATCGTCTCTCATGGTTCATCTCCCCCTCCGATTTCCCCCTCTTCATTCTTCCCCTCCTGCTATCTTCTTCTTTTTTTTTTTTTAACATATATTGTATTATTTGTTTCAGAGGTACAGATCTGTGATTCAACAGTCTTGCACAATTCACAGCGCTCACCATAGCACATACCCTCCCCAGTGTCTATCACCCAGCCACCCCATCCCTCCCACCCCCCACCACTCCTGCAACCCTCAGTTTGTTTCCTGAGATTAAGAATTCCTCATATCAGTGAGGTCCTATGATACATGTCTTTCTCTGATTGACTTACTTTGCTCAGCATAACACCCTCCAGTTCCATCCACGTTGTTGTAAATGGCAAGATCTCATTCCTTTTGATGGCTGCATAATATTCCATTGTATATATATACCACATCTTCTTTATCCATTCATCTGTCGATGGACATCTTGGCTCTTTCCACAGTTTGGCTATTGTGGACATTGCTGCTATAAACATCGGGGTGCACGTACCCCAAGAGCTGACGTTTTGACAATATTGAGTCTTCCTAATCATGAACACACAATCAATATCTTTCCTTTTATATACATCTTCTTGGATTTCTTCAGTGAATTTTGCTTTTTTTGCTTGAGAGTTCATCTTGGAGATCAATTTCTATTAGCATATACCTCCTTTTTGATAGCTGAATAATATTTCATTGTGTGGTTGTACAAAATATTACATAGCAATTCTCATATTGAAGGATGGTTAGGTTGTTTCCAATTTTTTTCCTACCACAAACAATGTTTCAGTGAAATTCTTGTATCATTTATCTTTGTGCACATGGGTGAGTAGATCTTTGGTTAAATTCCTAGGAATAAAGTTGTTTGGTCAAAAGTAGGTACATTTTTAATTTTGGTAGCTTTTGCCAATTTTCCCTTCAAAGAAGTGTGGTTTACACTCCCAGGGTGGTACACAGGAGTGTTCATTTTCCATGGCTTCACCAATATAGCAGTTATTGAATCTTATAATTTTTATCAGTTGGGTCAGTTCATTGTAGTGTTTATATTTCTTCTGAATGTGAGATTGGACTACTTTTTATCTATTTAAAATTCCTAGTGGGGTGGGGGTATGCCTGAGTGGCTTAGTTGAGCATCTGACTCTTGGTTTTGGCTAATACTGTGATCTCAGAGTCCGGAAATTGAACCCCGTGTTGGGTTCCCTGCTCAGTGCAGGGTCTGCTTGAGATTCTCATCCTCTCTCCCCCTACAACCCCCCTCCTTAAAATAAATAAATAAATACATCTGTAAAAAAAATCCTAGTGGGTGCCTGGCTGGCTCAGTCAGTGGAGCGTGTGACTCTGATCTTGGGGTTGTTAAGCTCGAGCTTTATGTTCGGTGTAGAGATTACTTAAAAAAAATAAAATCTTTAGAAGTCCTAGTGACATAAACTGTCTTTTAAAAAACTGATTATAGGGGCACCTGGGTGGTTCAGGTTGTTGAACAACTGCCTTCGGCTCAGGTCATGGTCCCGGAGTCCTGGGATCGAGTCCTGCATCGGGCTCCCTGCTCAGCGGGGAGTCTGCTTCTCCCTCTGACCCTCTTCCCTCTCATGCTCTCTATCTCTCATTCTCTCTCTCTCAAATAAATAAATAAAATCTTTAAAAAAATCTGTAAAAAACTGATTATGTGGCAAAAAAGTTGGAATTATGGATGACTCACAATACAAGATAAATAAATGTGGGTGCCTGGCTGGCTCAGTTGGTAGAGCATGTGACTCTTGATCTCAGGGTTATGAGTTTAAGCCCCACATTAGGCATGAAGCCTACTTTAAATACATTAATTAATTAAAAAAAAGATAAATAAATGTAAGTGGTAAAATATTTAAGATTTTTAAATTTTTTTATTTTATTTATTTATTTATTTTAAAAAGATATTATTTATTTATTTGACAGAGAGGGACACAGCGAGAGAGGGAACACAAGCAGGGGGAGTGGGAGAGGGAGAAGCAGGCTTCCCATGGAGCAGGGAGCCCGATGCAGGCCTCGATTCCAGGACCCTGGGATCATGACCTGAGCTGAAGGCAGATGCTTAATGACTAAGCCACCCAGGTGCCCTAAATTTTACTTTTTAAGTACAAGATGGCTTTGGTATTCAATTACTCTAATTCATAAACGATTTATCATAATGTCCTTATGTAAGTATCTGGAACAATTTTAGAATTACAGTTACATTTCATCTGGACTACTACATGGTTTCTCATGTGATTTAAATATAAAATATTTAATATTATTAATAAAATGTGACAGTGTTTAATATATATCCTAAAGTTGGCATATGATATTAAAATGAAAATTTATAAATGATACCATCTAACCATTATATTTTCTTTGGCTGGAACATTATTTAAAAACATTTTAGAAGAGATATTTTAGGAGTACCTGGGTGATTTAGTTGGTTGGGCATCTGCCTTTGGTTCAGGTCATGATACCGGAGACCTGGGATCGAGCCCTGCTTCAGGCTGGCCGGTCAGTGGGGAGTCTGCTTCTCCCTCTGACCCTCACTCTGCTCGTGCTCTCTCTCTCTCTCTCTCTCTCTCTCTCTCTCAAATAAATAAATAATTAAATCTTAAAAAAAATAAAAAGAAGAGATATTTTATATATTTCTCCATGAAAAAATGATTTATTCTTGTTTGTTTCAGACCTGTAGATATCTGGGCTTTGGGTTGTATGATCATTGAGATGGCCACCGGAAATCCCTATCTTCCTAGCAGCTCTGATTTGGATTTACTTCATAAAATTGTTTTAAAAGTAGGTGGGTACTACTGAAATACACTGTTAAATGCTTAAAGTAAATATTGCTATATCAATTCTGCTTGATTTTCAAATTCAGTTTTTTCTTTATAAGAACAGGGAAGCATATTGTTTTGATAGATGGCAGCAGGTATATGCTTTGGGCTGGTAAAGAAGGTAGGAAATTCTTCTCTGTTTTTGTAAATAATATTTTCTTTGCCAGGTTGCAAATAGCTAAGTCATTTGCTAATGGTTATACTAAGAAAAATGGTACAATAGGAACATACTTCAATTTGTCTGAAAGTTGTTTTAAAATTTTGGCTTCTAGGGGGTACCTGGGTGGCTCAGTTTGTAGTGTCTGCCTTCATCTCAGGTCATGATCTCAGGGTCCTGGGATTGAGCCTGGCATGGGGCTCCCTTGCTCAGTAGAGAGCCTGCTTCTCCCTCTCCCTCTGCTGCTCCCCCAGCTTGTGTGGTCTCACTCTCTCTCTCTCTCTGTCAAATAAATAAATAAAATCTTAAAAATTTTTTTTTGGCTTCTACAAATATTTGCATCTCTCAAAGTGGACTTTTAAATAATAGAGTTGATTTAGATGTCTTTTTGAAGCACTTAGAGATAGAAAGTTACTTATTGAGAAAACTTTTTTTTAAAAACCACAGTAGAAATCCAGGTAGCTAAATAACCTATTCAAAAATACATTTGATGAGTGCTTTTACTTTTTAAATGATCTGCTTTGACTACCCAAACATTCTGATGGTTAGCCTTACTCATGGAGTTTCAATGATTTGTTTTTTTGATATATTTCTGAATGATGATCTTGAAGAGCTCCTTTTGTGGTATAGAGAAGGTATACATAAACATGTTGTTACAGGATCATGAGGAAGATACTGGAATAAAAATCATGAAGTCTGGATAAATACTAATTAAAGATAT
Source organism: Eumetopias jubatus (assembly GCF_037043125.1). Taxonomy (NCBI): domain Eukaryota; kingdom Metazoa; phylum Chordata; class Mammalia; order Carnivora; family Otariidae; genus Eumetopias; species Eumetopias jubatus. The sequence continues at coordinate 27,955,178 of NW_028274811.1, read as the reverse complement.
AGTTTGGAGTCTTAAAGCATCACACTTTTTTTGTCATCTTTAAAGTTCTGGTTTTGAGAGTAATGTTAGAAAAAAAAACACGCTAGAGATGATGGGATTAATTCTGTCATTTTACAGATAAGGAAACTGAAGCATAGAAAGGGAAAAGATTTGCCCAAGGTCACAGAAATAGTTATAATAAAACTGGCACTAGAACTTGGCTCTCTCCACTTCTATTTACAGTTCTTTTCATTCTACTACTACTCTATAGCCTTGTTTCTTTGCAGTATTTCTATTTCTAAATAATTTAGATATTTTAGCTGTTTTGAGTAAGAATTTGCTGGTAAACACTTGTTAGACCATTTAGATACCTATATGGAAATATGTAAAAATTTGCTTTTCCTAATAGCATTTTATATTATGTCTTGTATTTTGGGAAATGAAAATGTACCTGGTTTTAAGTTTTCTGCTGCCTACATGCTATCAACAGATTACTGGGGAAACTTCCAATTTTTATGCTATATTCAGATAGTTCCTTGTTCAGCCTTAAAAAATTAAAAGAATATAATTGTTATTCTCCCTTTTTAGTGATTTAATGCAGACCACATAGCAATTTGTTTATTTTGATTGCAGATTAATTTCTCTGTTTTCTTACATTCATATTTTTTTCTCTTTTCAGGCAATTTGACACCTCACTTACAGAATATATTTTCCAAGAGTCCCACTTTTGCTGGGGTGGTCCTTCCGCAAGTTCAACACCCCAAAAATGCAAGAAAAAAATACCCAAAGCTAAATGGATTGTTGGCAGATATAGTTGATGTATGTTAAGAATTAAGGACTTATTTCTGGGAAATTTGTGTAAATTATAATATAGTTTTAAAATATTACTTTGATGAAATTCTGAAAGGATTCATAATGTTATCTGTTAAAATTTACTATATTTCTGTCTTTATGTCTTTACTCCAGAAAAATTAAAATTCATAGACTGTTAGAATTGAAAACTCCCTAGGATAATCCTGTTCATTATTTTTAGTTTATCCCAATTTTAATGATAATTAGGGATAAACTGGAAAAATTCAAAGGATTTACCATGTTTATCACCACCTTTTAATAGCCAGTCTACCCAAGCTAGGGCTCTGTGCCTTGTACACTGGTATCCTAAGATATCTACCAGGCATTGGCAGCTGCAGTTTTAATGTTGTTTGAAGGTATACCAATGCCAAAATTCACCTTGAATTTTGAGAAAAAAAAAACATTATACTGTATAACACTTGCTAATTATTTTAAGATGTAAATTTCTTTTTATTTTTTATTTGTATTTGTATTTTTTTTTAAATTTTATTTATTGACAGAGAGAGACACAGCGAGAGAGAGGGAACACAAGCAGGGGGAGTGAGAGGGAGAAGCAGGCTTCCCACAGAGCAGGGAGCCCGATGCGGGGCTCGATCCCAGGACCCTGGGATCATGACCTGAGCAGAAGGCAGATGCTTAATGACTGAGCAACCCAGGCATCCTGTAAATTTCTTTTTAAATTACATAATAAATATACCAATAACAGTGCAAAATTCAAAAAGCAAGAGAATTTACTGTGGAAAGTAAATCTGCTTCTATTTATTTTCTTTATCTAGCTAATTTCCTTTCCCAGGGTCAACTGAGGTAGCTTATTTCTGATGTATAGCCCTTTAAAAAAAGTAGTTACCTAAATTTCGAAGTAAGTATGGTATAGTGTTTATAAGAAGGGGCTCTGGAATCACATAGACAAAAACTCAGCTCTGTCACTAATTAGCTCTGTAACCTTGGGAAAGTCACTTAATCTCTGTACCCCAGTTTACTGGGCTATAAAACAACATTAACGGTCTTTATTTTGGGGGGCTGGAGGATTAAATGAGGTAATGGTGAACATGTTCTGAGCACAGGACCTTGAATAAGCTGTCAACAAATGTTGTTAATTTTAATTGTTGCTGTTATTATTTAGGTAAACTTACTAAACATATGATATGTAGCATCTAAAGAGTATTCTTAAAGGAAAAAATTATTTCATTGATATTTGAAGAAAACTAGAGTTTATTAAGAATCAGATACGTTGAAAAAAAAAAAAAGAATCAGATTTGTTGGAGCACCTGGGTGGCTCAGTCAGTTGAGGGTCCCAACTCTGGATTTTGGCTCAGGTTATCATCTCATGGTTGTGAGATTGAGCCCCATGGTGGGCCTCACACTCAGCAGGGAGTCTGCTTAAGGTTCTTTCTCTCAGGGGATGCCTGTTTGGCTCAGTCGGTTAAGCATCTGCCTTCAGTTCAGGTCTTGATCTCGGGGTCCTGGGATTGAGCCCCTCATGGGGCTTCTTGCTCAGCAGGGAATCTGCTTCTCCCTCTCACTCTCCCTCTGTGCTCTCTCTCTCTTTCTCAAATAAATAAAACCTTAAAAAAAAGAAAAGATTCTTTCCCTCAGGGCGCCTGGGTGGCTCAGTTGGTTGAGCATCCAACTCTTGGTTTTGGCTCAGGTCATGCTCTCATGGTCATGAGATAGAGCCCCATGTTGGGCTCTGTGGTCTGTGTGGAGTCTGCTTAAGGTTCTCTCTTCCTCTCCCTCTCCCTTTGCCCCTCCCACTCTTGCTCACTCTCTCTCTAAAATAAATAAATAAATCTTAAAAAAAAAAGAATCAGGGGTGCCTGCGTGGCTGAGTTGGTTGAGCATCTGACTCTTGCTTTTGGCTGAGGTCATAATCTCGGGGTCTTGGGATTGAGCCCCACGTCTGGCTCCACACTCAGCATGGAGTCTGCTTGTCTTTCTCCTTCCCCCAGTCTCACTCTCTCTTTCTTTTTCTCAAAGAGATAAATAAGATTTCTTAAAAAAAAAAAAAGAATTAGATTTGTTTGCTACATTTTCTTTTTTAAAATAATTTTTATTGTTATGTTAATCACCATACATTATATTATTAGTTTTTGATGTAGTGTTCCATGATTCATTGTTTGTGCATAACACCCAGTGCTCCACGCAGAATGTGCCCTCTTTAATACCCATCACCAGGCTAACCCATTCCTCCACCCCCCTCCCCTCTAGAACCCTCAGTTGGTTTTTCAGAGTCCATCGTCTCTCATGGTTCGTCTCCCCCTCCGACTTACTCCCCTTCATTCTTCCCCTCCTGCTATCTTCTTCTTTTTTTTTTCTTAACATATATTGCATTATTTGTTTCAGAAGTACAGATCCGTTATTCATCAGTCTTGTACAATTCATAGTGTTCACCATAGCACATACCCTCCCCAGTGTCTATCACCCAGCAACCCAATGTTTGCTACATTTTCATTTGAATTTATTTTTTGTATCATAGTTTTACTTATACAAGGAATACATAATGATTATAGAAAAAGTAGGGAATACATGATAAACAAGAAGAAGAAGGTAAGATTTTCCCAACTCCTACAATCTGGGAAAAATTACTATTGGCATTTTGATTTATATACTTCTAGACTTTTGCCAACCAAATATGTGCATAGGAATTTATGCTTTTAAAAGACACCATGCTTCACACAGTAATGTGACCTGTTTGTTATGTAACCATGTCAGTAAATATGGAACTACACCATAATTTTCAGTGCTTGCATAGTATTTCATTGTATGAGTGTTCTATACTTTAACTGATCTTACAATTTTGGACATTTGTTTTCAGGTTTTCTCCCTCTTGGTAAAGATGATTTAGTGAGCATCTTTTAAATATGTCTTTTTGAACTTGCTTTATTATTTGTTTAGGATAAATTCCTAGAATTGTGATTAGAGGGCTATAGGGTTTACACTTTTTCAGAATTTTTGATATATTTTGCTATTTTTTCCTCCAGAAAGGTGTCACTGATTTATATTCAAGTACTCTCAAGTAGCACTGGATATAAGTTCCCATTCTCAATCTAACAATGGATATTTATAGTTTTTAAAATGTTTGCCAAGTTTTTTTTTCAGTCATCTCTACACCCAACATGGAACTCAAGCTCACCACCCCAAGATCAAGAGTCACCATATTCTACCAACTGAACCAGCCAAGCACCCCAAAATATTTGCCAATTTAATAAGCTTAAAATACCATCTTTTTTTAGTTGCACTTATATCACCACAGGAAAGGTTGAACATTTTACTAATATTAATTGACCATTTGTATTTCTTATTTTAAGAATCATTATTTGTCAATTAGACTATCTTTTTTCATATAGATTTGTAAAATAATAGGCATATTAGTCTTTTGTCATATATGTTGTAAATATTTTTCTTCAACTCGAATAATCCCAGTGACTTGGAGTGCCACATTTATCATAGACAAAATGCTTATATGCACTTGGGTTTGTTTCTATTTCGTTGATTTCTTTTTTTATTCTAGTATAAATACCAGTTTGATTGATTATTATAACTTTAGAATCCATCTTAATATCTGGGGCAAAGCTTGTATCATTTCCTAGATTTAAATTTTCTAAACTTTATTGTGATATAATTACATTAAACTACACATACTTAAAATGTATAATTTGATGAGTTTTGATAGATTTTTATACCTATGAAACCACCACCCCAATCAAGATATCTAACATTTTCATCAACCTCTAAAATGTCCTTTTACCCTTTCTCAATCCTCTTATCCCTCCATTTCTGTTCCCAGATAACCTCTGAGTTGCTTTCTATCACTATAGATTCGTTTACATTGTCTAGATATATATATGGAATTACATGATATATACTCATTAATTCAGCATTATGGTTTAGAGATTCATTCATGTTTTGTGTGTGTCAGTAGTTGATTCCTTTTTATTACTGAGTAGTACTCCATTATAAGGATATATAACAAATTTTTTTTATTTTTTTATTTTTATTTTTATTTTTTAAAGATTTTATTTATTTGAGAGAGAGAGAATGAGAGAGAGAGAGCACGAGAGGGAAGAGGGTCAGAGGGAGAAGCAGACTCCCTGCTGAGCAGGAAGCCCGATGTGGGACTCGATCCCAGGACTCCAGGATCATGACCTGAGCCGAAGGCAGTCGCTTAACCAACTGAGCCACCCAGGCGCCCACAATTTTTTTTTAAAGATTTTATTTATTTGACAGAGAAAGATACAGTGAGAGAGGGAACACAAGCAGGGGGAGGGGGAGAGGGAGAAGCAGGCTCCCTGCTGAGCAGGGAGCCCAATGCGGGGCTCGATCCCAGGACCCTGGGATCATGACCTGAGCCGAAGGCAGACGCTTAACGACTGAGCCACCCAGGCGCCCCAGGATCTATAACAATTTTTAATCTATTCCCCTGTTTTGGGTTGTTTCCTATTTTTGTCTGTTACAAACAAAATTCCTATGGACATTCATCTACAAGTCTTTGTAGATGTATATTTTTATTCTTCTGAGTATCTAAGAGTGGAAGGGTGGGTTTAAGGTATGTGTATGTTTAATTTTTAAAGAAACTGCCAGTCTGTTTCTCGAAGTATAATATCTTAGACTTTCCAAACTAGGCATGTATTTAAATTTTCTAATTATATTATTCAAAGAAGGACTAATTTGTCTGCCTCTAATAGGCTATGAGTTGGGCAGACCTTTTAAGATTTTTAAAAAGATTTTACTTATTTATTTTTCTGAGAGAGAAAGACGGAGAAAGACACAGAGAGAGCGAGCGAGCACGGCAGGGAGGCGGGCGGGGAGGGACAGAGGGAGAAGCATGCTCCCTGCTGAGCAGGGAGCCCAATGCGGGGCTCGATCCCAGGACCCTGGGATCATGACCTGAGCCGAAGGCAGATGCTTAACGACTGAGCCACCCAGGCACCCCAACATGTTCTAAGTTTTATTGATGGATTACTATAATATTCTAAAATAAGCCCATATTTTTAGCTAGTTGCAGTTTTAAGGGTCTGGGTATTCTCCGATCATAAAGTAGATAATGAACTCAATTTTGCTCTGTGAGTCAATGTATTTTTATTGTGGTAAAAAACACATAACATGAAATCTACTCTCTTACCAAATTTTAAAATGTGTAGAATGTACTGTTAGCTATATTCATATTGTTGTATAGCAGATCTTTTTTTTTTTAAGATTTTATTTATTTATTTGACAGAGAGAGATAGCGAGAACAGGAACACAAGCAGGGGGAGTGGGAGAGGGAGAAACAGGCTTCCTGCCGAGCAGGGAGCCCGATGCGGGGCTTGATCCCAGGACCCTGGGATCATGACCTGAGCGGAAGGCAGACACTTAACGACTGAGCCACCCAGGCGCCCCTGTATAGCAGATCTTTACAACTTTTTTTGTGAATCAATTTAAACACATACATTTTGGAAATAGACAAAAATGTAATATTATATTCAATTACCTTGGATTTTCTGGATTTTAAGTCTACTCTTCTATTTGTTAGATCTAGACAAATTACTTGATTTCTCTGGGCCTCAGTCTCCTTATCTGTACAATGGAGATAATAATAATACCTACCTGTAGGGTTGTTGTTGGCATCAAGTTATAGGAAAAAACTAGGTAGAGTATTGTGTGGCACACAGTAAATACCAATAAAAGTTACCAATTATTATTATGTTTTGCCTTTTTTTAATGTTTGCCTTCTTCTAAAGGAAGAAGTGAAAACTATACTGCAAATGGCTTTTATTCAAATTCTATCTTTAATATTTTGGTTAAAAATATCTTCTATTTAGGGCGCCTGGGTGGCTCAGTTGGTTAAGCCACTGCCTTCGGCTCAGGTCATGATCCTGGAGTCCCGGGATCGAGTCCCGCATAGGGCTCCCTGCTCGACAGGGAGTCTGCTTCTCCCTCTGACCCTCTCCCCTCTCATGTGCTCTCTCTCTCTCTCATTCTCTCTCTCAAATAAATAAAATCTTTTAAAAAATATCTTCTATTTACAACAAGTTATTTGATTATATATAAATTTATGATGTTCGACTTATTTTCAAAACTCTTCCTTCTATCATGTTTTTGTTTTGTGGGTTTTCTGTTTGTTTGTTTGCTTGTTTCTCTATTCAGCTGAAGTATTCCCAAGATAGGGAAACAAAAAAGAGCTGTTCTCATAATGGAATATTGAAAGATTTGGGGGCTTGAATGTTTGTGAAGTTGTATTATGCCATAGAAAAAGCAATGGATTAGGATTCAGACAATATGAGTTAAAATTCTCATATAGTAAGTCACTAATTATGCTTCTAGTTCTGTAAAATGGAAATAATAATCCATGAACTTTCCACCTTACAGTGCTGATAAGAGGATCAAAATGAACTAATTCTGCTAATTCCAGCAGAAACAGATTGACTTCTGTTTTGGCTAGAATCATAGGACATTTAACCTATAATAATGCTTTACAACTACAAATTTCTTTGGGAAGTAAGTGGTCAGAACTCATTGTCAGAAATTCCTAAGGTCTAAATCCAACTTTTCAAGACTGGTTTTAGCTCCGGGTAATTATTTACTTTTACATATGTCAAATACATTTAATTTTTACCTTATAGAGCTCTGTTAAGACCTTACTTAATATTAGAATTTTTTTTTCATTTTCTAGGCTTGTTTACAAATTGATCCTGCTGAGAGGACATCATCTACTGATCTTTTGCATCATGAGTATTTTACTAGAGATGGATTTATTGAAAAGTAAGCATGTTGAGTGTGTGTGGACTTCTTAGTGTTACACACACAAAAAATTCAATTTAACAAAAACTTTACTTACTTAGTTCCTCTATTAACTAGTTCTATGGTAGACTTATAGGCATCATGATGAAAATTCTACTAATAAAAATAATTGTACTTAACATTCATTACAGTTACGATGTCCTAGGCAGTGTGCTAAGCTCTTTATACACATTTTCAATGGTGATCATAGGCCTGAAGATAGTAAATAAATAATCAGTACTTTTTAGCTTTATTCCCATTTGGACCTCTGACTCAGAATAGTCTGGTTTTTCCTCTTCTGGTAGCATCTCTGATCTATATCTTAAAATTGGCATTTATTTCCCAAATGGTTTTTTTCCCTCTGCTTTATTTACTTTCTGTTATAGTGTTTATTGTCATATTCTGTCTACCAAAGTGGAAGTTCCTGAAGGAGGGACCATGCCTCTAGCCTTCTGTGTCCCACATTGTGTATGTAATATATAATGACAATGTAGATTTATAAATCAGCTGTATTTCTTTTTTTTAAATTTTTTTCTTAAATTCAACTTAGTTAACATATAGTGTATTTTTAGTTTCAGTGGTAGAATTTAGTGATTCATCAGTTGTGTATAATACCCAGTGCTCATTACATCACATACCCTCCTTAATGCCCATCACCCCCTCCCAACAACCCTCAGTTTGTTTCCTATAGTTAAGAGTCTCTTATGGTTTGCCTCCCTCTCTGTTTTTATCTTATTTTATTTTTCCTTCCCTTCCCTATGTTCTTCTGTTTTGTTTCTTAAATTCCACATATGAGTGAAATCATACGGTACTTGTCTTTCTCTGACTTATTTCACTTAGCATAATACCCTCTAGTTCCATCCACATTGTTTCAAATGGTAAGAGTTCATTCCTTTTGATGGCCGAGTAATATTCCATTGTGTGTATATACCACATCTTCTTTTCCATTCATCTGTCGATGGACATCTGGGCTCTTTCCATATTTTGGCTAAAATCGGCTGTATTTTAAAGATTTTATTTATTTGACAGAGAGACAGCGAGAGAGGGAACACAAGCAGGGGGAGTGGGAGAGGGAGAAGCAGGCTTCCCGCTGAGCAGGGAGCCCGATGCGGGGCTCGATCCCAGGACCCTGGGACCATGACGTGAGCCGAAGGCAGATGCTTAACAACTGAGCCACCCAGGTGCCCCTAAAATCAGCTGTATTTCTAAAAAAAACCCCACCATTTTCTATTTGGGCTTTGAAAGAAACAAATTTTTTTTCTTTAATTACAGAGTCACTCAGGTGGGCTTTGGATGTGAGGTCAGAAAAGATGGACATCATTTTAAAATGTGATGGACTTAAGATTAGGCATGGAAAAGTTCAGGAACAGCCATCAAAGATAGACTAAACTAGAAAAAGGCAAAGAAGAGGGAATCCTTTAGAGTACTTATATCTTTAGGCATTTTAAGAATTTTAATATAAAGCAAAACAAGAATTTTGATCTAAAACAAAAAAATGAGAAGAAGATATATTGAAAGTGCCCGTTACTGAGTTAAAAATTTGCTTATATCAGTTCTACATAGACCACGTTGATTTCTCTTGAGTACTTAAGATCCTAGGATTTTAGTGTGATGGGGTGAAAGTTCTTGAATTCCAATGATTGAATCTTCAGGAAATGTTTGGGGAAGACCCTTTCCTTTGATAAGAGGCCTCTCCCTTTCACAGAACCTTCTGCAATACAAGGGCATTTTGACAGAAGTATGACATGTTCTTATTCAGCCCAATGAATCACACTGGTTGTTTCCTTCATCTCTTCACACTTCACTTTACTAGACATGTGTCTTGCACAGCTTTGGCAAGATTGGGCTAAACTGGGGAAGAATTCACTTATGGAATGATATTTTAAAATTTCCACAAACTAGGGGACACCTGGCTGTCTCAGTCAGTATAGCACATACACTCTTGATCTCAGGGTGGTGAGTTCAAGCCCCACACTGGGTGTACAGCTTACTTTTTAAAATAAATTAAGGGGCGCCTGGGTGGCTCAGTCGTTAATCACCTGCCTTCGGCTCAGGTCGTGATCCCAGGGTCCTGGGATCAAGCCCCACATCGGGCTCCCTGCTCAGCGGGAAGCCTGCTTCTCCCTCTCCCACTCCCCCTGCTTGTTTTCCCTCTCTCACTGTGTCTCTCTCTGTCAAATAAATAAATAAAATCAAGGGGCACCTGGGTGGCTCAGATGGTTAAGCGTCTGCCCTCGGCTCAGGTCATGATCCCAGGGTCCTGGGATTGAGCCCCGCATCGGGCTCCCTGCTCCGCGGGAAGCCTGCTTCTCCCTCTTCCTCTGCCTCTCTCTCTCTCTCTCTCTCTCTCTGACTCTCATGAATAAATAAAACATTTAAAAATAAATAAATAAATAAAATGTTAAAAATAAAATAAAATAAAATTTCCCCAAACTGATAATTATAGCTGCTTCAGGGAGGGGAATTGCAACTCAGGGGCAGGGTAAGAAGGAGACTTTTCAATATAGCCTTTTGAATTTTGAGCCATATCAATGGATTTTCTATTAAAAAATAAGTAACTTAAAAAAATTCAAACCAAAACCAAAATGATCTTCCTTTGATATTGATGTATTTTGTTACATTTTGTACTAAAAATATTTCTTTAGAATAAGATTTCAGAAACTAATTAGTTCATCTTTTAAGTACTGTTACTTTAAAGAACCACAAAAAGGACAAAATGGTCTGAGTTTTCCTTGAAAGAATAATATATTTATCAAAATGAAAAATAATACTTTTATTGAGTAAAGTTTGCATCACAAGAGGAATCTAATTCATATAAAACTATTTTGTAAGAGTTTTATGTAGTAAATACTCATGGCAAAATTTTTGGGAGATGTATCTTTACCAGGAAGAAATTTGTATTAAATATTGTACCGTTTCTTGGTATGCATTATTGATAACTTATTTATGCTATACCTGATATGTAAATTAATTGATTAAATGGTCCATTAAAGATAAAATACTTTATCTACATAAATAAAAAGATTATTGGTTGATATTGCTTGTTTTATCAGATTCATACCAGAACTGAGAGCTAAATTACTGCAAGAAGCAAAAGTCAATTCATTCATAAAGCCAAAAGAGAATTCAAAAGAAAATGAACTTATGAAAGATGAAAGAAAAACAACGTATACTAATACACTGCTAAGTACTCCAGTTTTGGGAAAGGTAAAAGTTGTTTTCTTTTTAGCCAGTATAACTGTAGTGTAGTTAGCACTCTAATGATAAAAATAACTATTCTTCTGACTCAGATTTTGGATGCGTCTATTCCAGGAAGTGGAAAAAGAGAAAAAGCCCAAGGAGATCAAAGTCAGAGTTATTAAAGTCAAAGGAGGAAAGGGAGATATCTTAGAACCAAACAAGATAGAGTGTGAAGGGGGACATTGTCAACAGGATGCCGTTGAAAATGCTCATACTATGTCTCAAGATACAAAACCTGTAATCAATGAACCACCAAACTCTGTCAATCCCAGCACTAATTCTAATGGCATGAAAGATGATCCACACGCTGGAGGTAGTATGATGATGCCACCCATCAATCTAACTAGCAATAATTTGCTGGCTTCAAATCCCAATTCAAATCTTTCCCATCCCAACTCAAGGTGAGTTTAATAGAAAAGAGACAGAAAGAAATGGACCTAGGTAACACAATGCTCCTATATAATGGTATTTCAAAGAATCAAGATCGTAGTGTCTGTGTATAAACTGAATTTGAAGATATATTGAAATTATAATCATATAATGAACCATTAGTGTTTGTTAAGAATACTGTAGAAGAAATTAACTTTTCTTGCTTATATAGATGTTTAATTTTTCACCAATGCCTTTTGGAAAGACCTCATTAAAAAAAAAAGACCCTCAGAATAATTTCTTCCCATCTGAATAGGAAGAAGGTGATATAACCTAGGTTCTGGTATTGATGTGCCTTAGTATAACAAAGTAAGCATTTCGTCTGTATCATAGCTAATTTTCTAAATGGAGAAAGAACAGTTGAAAATAATCTTTTACAGTCAATTAGATTTTGAAGGTCAAATATTTTGGGAGTAAAACAACATATTGGGCCAGTTGTAGATTTAGCTACTGTTACAAATTGGAAGACTGGTACCATGAGTCTGCTTAATCAAGGGCAGTGTGTTGTATAGCAAGGGTCTGTCTAGCAAGGCATCAGGGCCAGTACTAAATTTAGGGAAACTACTGTGAATCTAGATGAGGAAGGAGACTACATTCAATATCCCAAACCAATACTAGCAGACTGGTTTGGACTATAAGTTGTGAAGCTGAGGGGTCTGCAGAGGTGGGCAAGTGGACATTTCTGTGTCAGTCCAAAGGTACAGCAGGCTACAGACAGCAAGAACCCATTCGTTTTTGAGATGATCCCAACACCGTGGTTGCGATAACCATGGTTGTAAACCAGCTTTGGACAGCAAGCTCAGAAATTCAGAAATCCAGTAGTTCGGAGAGCCACACTTAGGAGCACCCAGGTGACTCAGTCTGTAGAGCATATGACTCTTGATCTCAGGATTGTGAGTTCAAGCCCCATGTTGGGTGTGGAGCCTACTTAAAAAAAAAAAAAAAAGATCTCCAGATTTAAAACAGAAACCAGGCCAGCTAGAGTAATCCCACAACATGGTTGTTACCACTGATGTTAGCCATGAGCAAGTTGTTCTCTGCTGTTTTCACCTACTTAGAGCAATTGGCACTAACACACTCACAATTGCATTTTGGCACTCACCATTCAAACTTTAGACTACCATGATATAACTTCTTCATTACTGAAGCTAAAACAGAAGTACTTCTAGGGAGTTCTAATAACTTTGCATTAATTTTTAAATAATAGGTTGACTGAACGAGCCAAAAAGAGACGTACTTCTTCACAATCTATTGGACAGGTTATGTCTAATAGCAGGCAAGAGGATGCAGGTCCCACTCAAGTAAGGCATGAAGCTAGTCATTAAAACATGGCCTCTTTCAACATTATCCTTGACTCCCTCCCCACCAAATCCTTTTTTCTATCTTTGGGGCTCCAACATTTTTAAAAATGTGCTTTTAGGGGTGCCTGGATGGCTCAGTTGGTTAAGCATCCTACTCTTGATTTCAGCTCAGGTCATGATCTCGGGGTCATGAGATTGAGCCCTGCAGTGGGCTCTACACTGAGTGTGGAGTCTGCTTGAGATTCTCTCTCTCTCCTTCTGCCCCTCCCCACCCACTCATACACACACTCTCTGTCTCTAAAATAAAATTTAAAAAATAATTTTTAAAAATGTGCTTTTAGCTTTTTTGTTTTTCCTGAGATGAAAATAGGTCATCGTTTCCTTAGTGCTTTCACAATTTTAGTTAATTTCTTAAAATTTGATTTGTGTATTTTATCTGTGACTTGCACAAAAAAAGTTAAGATTTTTACTCTTAAAAGTCACAAGACTTGAGGCACCTGGCTGGGTCAGTCAGAAGAGCATACAGTTCTTGATCTCAGGGTCGTGAGTTTGAGCCCCACACTGGATGTAAAGATTACTTTAAAAAGATAAAAAGAATAGAATCTTTTTTTAAAAGATTTTATTTATTTATTTGACAGAGAGATACACAGCGAGAGGGAACACAAACAAGGGGAGTGGGAGAAGCAGGCTTCCTGCTGAGCGGGGAGCTGGATGTGGGGTTCGATCCCAGGACCTCCTGGGATCGTAACCTGAGCCGAAGGCAGACACTTAACGACTGAGCCACCCAGGCACCCCAAAAGAATAGAATCTTTAAAAAAATAAAGTCACAGACTTTTTGTTTTTTCACCCCCCCAAAAATGTTTTTAATATTTTATAGATTAAAGGCAATTGACAAATAATACATCAAACTTTTCACTAGAAAAATGTGATCAGTGTTGTTCATTCCCTCATTTTTTACATAGGGAAGTAGCTTATTCAAAATTAACATTTTACATAGGGGAGCATAATGTTATTTATAATAATAAAAAATTGAGAACAGCACAAATCTGTCTAAGAGCAAGTGACTCATTAAGCATATTAATATATATCTACACAGTGGGATACTACACATGGCATTGTGGTAGAGTGTTCATTAACTTTGGAGAGTTTTTATCATCAGTTACCAAATGAGCAAAAATAAGTAAAAAATAGGTAACACAAAAGATTTTCTAGAATGCTGGGCTCTCCCTGTGTCCAGAGTACATCATTTTGTAAATAGAAAAAGAAATTAATAAAATAAACTGAAGCAATTTTTCCAAAGTCAGAGTACAATGAATAAGATTATAAATTAAAAGTTAAGGTGGTGATTCTCCTGATCAACGCTATTATTCTCAGAATATCCAATGTATTTTTAAAAATTTGCTTCGTTAAACTTTTATTGGAATTTGATGTTTATGTATTTAAATGGTATTCTTTTTTTTTTAAATGATTTTACATATTTGAGAAAGAGCACACATGTGGGCAGAGGGGCAGAGGGACAGGAAGAAACAGACTCCCTGCTGAGCAAGGAGCCAGGATGTGGGTATCAATTCCAGGACCCTGACATCATGACCTGAGCTGAAGGCAGCCACTTAACCAACTGAGTCACCCGGGCTCCCCTGGTATTCTACTTATTAATTATTAAAATAACTTTGCAAAGATAGACATTTTATGCCTATCTTATTACCTTCCAAATGGCCTGCAATTTTAGGCTTATCATTCAAAAAACAGCTACACATCTTTTTTTTCAAATTAACTCTTGTTTATTTGCTTGTTTAGAGCCAAATGGAGAAGAGTATATTTAGTGAGCGAACAGGTCAAAGTGACCAAATGGCAAATGGAAACAAAAGGAAGCTGAATTTTTCCAGATCTGCCAGGAAGGAATTCCATTTCCCAGAACTGCCTTTCACAGTACAGTCCAAGGAGGTGAAAGGAATGGAAGGTACATATTTGTTGCCCAGCTTTACAAATTTCTAGATGGTATCTTTTACAAGAAGACCTTTTTTTGTAAGATAACTTACATTTATGATGTGATTTTAATAGAAGATCGTAAATTGCTGTGAAAAATATTATCAGCTGAGGAGAAATTTTTCCCTCATAGTCAAATAAGGGGTAAGACTTGAAGGAGAGAATTTTTAAAGAAGAATTAAGGAAACTTTAAAAGGCAAATTTTTTCTTAGCTCAATATTGTTGAAATGTTAGGAAAGTATTTGAGGAAAGCGGTTTTGGTTCATCCTATGACTTGGAGTAAATCAATTTCCTTTGTTTCCCCATGATTTTTACCCAGATAATAGCAGGAATATATGCGCTTCAGGCATCCAAAGATTTAGTAGATTAAGATTTATAACATGTACTGAGCTCTTAAAATGGAACACCTTTTTTTGCACAGTAAATGTTTTGTTTCTTTGAAGAACAGCGACACCTTGTGAAAAGTTAATATAATAGCAAGAAAATAGTACTTGTACAGTTCAAGGAATTATCTGATCCACTTAACAATTATCTGCAGAATTTTAAAAAATAAATGTCTTCTTTTAATACCTGGTAGGCTATTTGTAAAGTTATAAAACAGATCATTTATGACTGGCGTATCTTACCATTACAACTGATGATTTATTCAGTTCCTTTATAATAAACTGAGAAACTGACTTTAGTGGATATCAGAAGTTCTATTTGAAACTCTTGGAAAGGAAAGTAAAATTTCAAGGTAGGAATAACAAGTTGTCATTGTATATATTTTTGCAAAAGTTAAACAGATAAAAGTGCTGAAGAGGGCATCAAAGAAAACAGATTCATCTAAAATACCAACTTTACTTAATGTGGATCAAAATCAAGAAAAACAAGAGGTAAAATTTTTCTGTTTATAGTTTTAGTATGCAGTGCAATTTGGAACCCTTGACTTGGTACGTAAATATAGTTATTACTATTAGAAAGTTATATAAAAATTCAAAATTATGTAGTCTTTGAACATGAGAAACAGTTCTATATTCTCTTAAAATGACATATCAGTAAAAGTTTTTAAAAGTTATTTTTTGGGGGGGTAATTAATACCAGCCCTCATTTGAATGTTGAGTGATTAGAATATATGGTACCCAGGGAAAATATTACGTGTGTTATGTGTACTACATAATATTGGTCAGGTAAACCATGCCAGAGGAAACAAATAATGGTGTGAACATATAGTTATGCTGGCCACAGGAACATATGTATTTATCTTTAGTCCCCCCCTTCCTGTTTTCAGTGCTGTCCACCTATTGTTCTATATTCACAAAGATTTGTTCTCAGCCAGCTATCAGATAACTGTGTTGAAATGTTCCGATCCCTACCCACCAGAGTCTTAATTTTATTTGGAATTCTTGAAGATCCTCCGTATCCAAATGCATACTCTCTAGACACTCTTTTAAGGGAAGGGGGATTGTGCTCAGCACCCACTTAATTAAATCATATAGATGGCCTTCTATTTCCACATTTGTAAGGTCATCAATTTCATTATATCAGTTTCTTGTTTTATAAATAAAATTGATTATATTTTTATTCATGATAAAAATAGCATATATTTATTAAGGAAATTTGGAGAAATTAGAAAAATAAGAGAAACTTTGAAACCATACTAAGAAGGCATTTTCACTATGTCTATTCAATCTCTAAGTCATTCAGATTAAAGAGTTACCAGATAACTGTTAGATATATCTTCATAGTGATGCTTATGCCTTATTTTTGGCTTAGAACTTGTTAAGAACTCCACAATCCACTTTGCAGGAAAGAAATATTTTCTAGACAGAACAAGAAAGTCATTAATGGTCATCTTTCAGTTCATTATAGAAAGTAATAAGGTGGCTTTAAATTTTTAAATTTGGGTGACTTACTGATGTCCCAGCATGTTGAGCAGCACACCCTTTGCACACTTTTTGAATGACTGACTAAATGAGGCTCCTGAGTTTGTGTATTAGGCTCCTAGTAGTGTGCTGCATGTGTTTATCCTACTGTCCTATGAGAGCCTCTGGAACTAAATTTATATTCCAATGCAGGAAGAAAGGAACTCTCCAGACAGTTCTTTCATTAAAAAAATACATAAATAAATTGGAAGGGGAAATCCCTTCTTGCTCATGTGGTGTAGAACTCCTTAAAAGATGACCTTTCTAAGAGTGACCTTGGAAAGGTTAGAGTTATTAGAGTAGTCATCAAAGATGGTCATAGTTTTTTTGTGTTACCTATTCATATGTAGTTCTGACAACCCAGTGAAATTTCATATAAGGCTAGTCCAAACACTTTTAATACATTAATGTCAGAATTAAGAAAATGTCCTAAATTTTGAGTTGGTAGTTTGTTATTTTAGAGCACAAGAGAATATGACATGTTTTTACAAGACTGGAAATAGCAACTTTTTTGTTCTATTCTTGGCTGTGCCATTGACTTGTTTTTGAATTACCTACTCAAATCCAAGTGTTTCCGAGTTGTATCTTCAGTTCTTTCAGGCATCTTAAACGTATACTGAATTAGTGCGTAGTATACTGAATAGACAATATGATCTAAGAGAAACCCTAAATTACTGCTGATGAGATAGGCAAGAGATGAAAGAGTCCATACAAAAGCCACCTTCAGTTCTGTTTCATGATGATCATGAAGAATACTTTGCTAAATAGTCTCTCTCACAAAACAAAGCCCAGGTGCAAAGTGCAAGCGCTTATCTGTGGCTATATTTCCTTGTCCAAAGACTCACCATTTCCTCAATTAAGGTCCTATTTCTATTTACTTTTTAGAATACAGGAAATGCACAAACTGAAAGGAAGAAGAACCTGCCAGATGTAGAGTAGAAAATGCAGCAGCTGAAAATTCAGGGAATCCCAGAATCATTGTATGGTTAAAAAAAAAAATCCTTTTTATTAATATTACATATACAAAAAAATGCTGACTAGAAAATTCTACAGCTATATCGTAAATCCTGTGTAGTTATGTGTATATTCACCTAAATTTGTTTTTACATTTATTAATCTTTAAATTATTCATGTTTTCTTAATTAGAACACTAATTTATAAAAATTGCCTGACTGGTACATCCTAATAAAACTGCAACTTACATTAAATCATATAATTTTATTCGATGATCTGTTATCTTAGTCATGTATGATTAATGGTCATTCTTAACTTTGGTTCAGAACTTTGTAATTATAGAAGGAAAAGTTTCTAATTGTGTAATGAAGTGAGATCCCAATGTCTGAGAGCACCAAACATTTCTGAACAAACAGTTATACTTGATAAGCATGAAATACGGATTTGGTTCCACACTGAACATTCTAGAATAGCATTTAAACATATCATGAAGTTCATTTAAAAGGACAGAAATGGAGGAAAGCATTGAAGCAAATCTTTTGGCTTACCAGCATGTTTATCAATTAGTAGTTTACATAGAATATATTTTTAACATATAATTTAAACATTGATACAGTCAAGGTTTTGGCAGCATATATTTTATTTCTTATTGCTGGTTCTTACTGGCTTGGTTTCTGATTTTAGGGTGGAGATGGCCATTTTAAGGGGAAGAATTTGAAGAGGAACAGATTTTTTTTCTGGTAGTGTCTTTTCTTTTAAATCTTAAAAATTCAAATTGGCAAGTCTTCTCTTATTTTATATACACTAGAAATGTAACATGGGCTATTAAGACAGCTGCACATCTTGTATGAGCATCCTCCAACTTTGTTTTGTTAGCAAAGCATTCACTCTTTTCTTCTTAGTTTCTTCTAAGAATTTTGTTGGTTTAGAATTATGAAGTCATCTCCCCTCTCTGCCTGCTTCTTTACTTGCCATGATTACTGAGTAGGTAACACATACTGTCATATGACACACCCTGTACTTACACTGATCTCTGCCCTCTGCTAGTCACATAACCTTTAGTTATGTGACTAGCATATTTCCTACAATGCTCAGGCTTCCTGAAGTGAGTTCTTAATGAAATATCTGACCCATTGTTGTAAAGGCTGTTCTTCCCTTGCATGGTTAAAAATATGTTCTTAGCTGTAAAAGCATCTATAGTATTTATAAAATGCCTGGAAATTATGTGGTATTCAAATGTTAAGTAAATTCTTTTGTTCTTTTTGTTTTGTTTTTATTTAAATTCCACTTAGTTGAGAATTCTTTTATTCTTTTCTTCTTTTATTCCAGCACTCTTCCAGTTTCCTAGTTCCATCTGATAGTGCCTTTTATGTGATACAAACTTTTTCTATTCCATAAAACAAATTATATACAACCCAGAGGACACTGCCAAAATTCTTGATTGTCCTAGTCTTCAAAAACAACAACAACAATAAAATGGGATTATCTGGTGTTTTACCAGGGCTGTACCTGATTTGTATTTACTAAATAGACATGAAAAACAAAGGAAAACATAATTTCTTTATTACACTATTGTAGTCTCTTTTCATCTCATTTTAAGGTTGATTGGAATACATACCTGAGATTGTTATACATAATATATCTTTCTAACAGAATTCCTGTTACTTTTAGCAACTAATCTCCAGGGAAATTAAAAGTTGTTCCCTGTGGTAGGTTCAACAGATACAAGTCTGCCTCTTATCTGTTGCATTTGTGTATTTGTTGATCTTAGATCAATATCATTGGATTCAATTTCTACAAAAATGCCTACTTGGATTTTAATTGGGATTGTGTTAAATCTATACCTCAATTTGAGGAAAATTGTTATCTTAATAATTTTAAGCCTCCCCATACATGAGCATGGTATAAATTCTCCATTTATTAGATCTTTAATTTCTGTCTGTAATATTTTGTAAAAGTCTTATACATTATTCACTAAATTTATTTCCATATGTTTTGTTTTTTTGGTGCATTATAAATGGTATTTTTTAAATATCATCTTCTAGTTAGTTTTGCTAATATACAGAAGTACAATTTGTTTTTCTATATTGATCTTGTATTCTGAGACTTTGCAAAATTCACTTACTGTTCTAGTAGGTTTCCTTCCCTTGTTCCTTTATCTGTTACTTCCTTTCTTCCTTCTTTTTTTGTCTATTTCTTAGAATTTTCCACATAGGTAATCATAACATCTGCAGATAAAAATAGTTTTACTTCTTCCTTTCCAATGTTTATGCCTTTTATTACTTTTTCTTGCCTTGTTGTACTGACTAGGACATGTGATAATATTGAACAGAAGTAGTGAGCGTGGACATCCATGACTTTTTTTCCTATACCAGAGGAAAAACAAAACATTCAGCTTTTTCCCATTAAGTATGATGTTAGTTGTAGGTTTTATGTAGATGATCTTTATTACATTGAGGAAGGTTCCTTCTGTTTCTCTTTGCTCAGTGTCCTTACCATGAACAGGTGTTAAACTTTGTTAAATTCTTTTCCCACATCAACTGAGATGTTCATATGATTTTCCTCCTTTATTCTGTTAATGTTAATTATGTTAACTGATATTTGAATGTTAAATCAACCCTATATTCCTAGGATTAAATTCTACTTGATCCTTTTTATGTTCTGTATTGGATTTGATTGGTTAATATTTTATTAAGGATTTTGGCACTTATGTTAATGAAGGATTTTAGTCCCCCCCTTTTTTTATTATATTGTCCTTGTTTAGTTTTGGTATCAGTGTTATGTTGCTTTATAACTGGGTTGGGAAGTGTTCCCTCTTCCTCTGTTTTCTGAAAGAATTTGTGTAGGATTGATTTTATATTCTCCTTATATGTTTGCTAGAAATCACCACAGAGGCCAATGAGGACTGGAATTTTCTTTGTGGAAGTATTTTAATATGTGAATTCAATTTCCTTAAATTTATTTAATAAATATAGAGATAGCCACATCTGTTAGTCTCTTTGTAACAGTTTTGGTAATTTGCTTCTTTCAAAGAATTTATTCATTTCATCAAAGTTGCTGATTTTATTGGCATAACACTGATTATCATTTTTCTCTTGTTATCATTTTAAAGTCGGTAAGATCTATGGTGATGTCCCCTTTATCATTTCTCGTATTGGCGATTTGTGTTTTCTTTTTTTCTTGGTAACTCTAGCTATAGGTTTATCAATTTTGGTAATTTTTTCAAAGAACCAGCTTTTGGTTTCATTAATTATTTCTATTGTTTTTTGCCTATTTTATTGATTTATGATTTATTGATTTATCTTTGTTGTTTTTTTCCTCTGTTTATTTTGGGTTTACATTGCTCTGTGATATTGTGATATAAGAAATATGTATATTTGGTCTTCATCACCTATTTCTGGCACAGAGTTCCTAAAAACACAATTTCCTAACTAATGGGGATGAAAAGAGCATCTTTTGTTAATCATAATAAGCTCCTTACAACCATAGCTGAGTTTCATTTATTTACTTATTTATTTTTAAGTAATCTCTACACCCCATGTTGAGTGTAGAGATTAAACTTACAACCCCAAGATCAAGAGTCACACGCTCTACACACTGAACCAGCCAGGTGCCCCCATACCTAAGTTTATGATAATGAAACCCCTTTCAACCACACCTGAGTTTATGCTAATGAGATGTGACTCAGAGTAAGGAGGCTGGTTCCCAGAGGAACTATCCATGTCATAAGAGGATTAGAATTTTCAGGTCTGACCTCTAGGAAGAGGAGAAGGGCTAGAGATTGAGTTCATCACCAATGGCCAGTGATTTCATTGATCATGTCTATATAATGGAACCTCTATGAAAACCCTAAACAAACCCTTAGGAGAGCTTTCCAGTTGATGAATACATTGCAGTCTTGGGAGAATGACGCACCCAGAGAAAGCATGGGAAATCTGCACTCCTTCCCACATATTCTGCCCTGTACATCTCTTTCATTTGGCTGTTTCTGAATTCTATCCTATATAAAAACTGATAATAGCAAGTAAAGCACTTTCCTGAGTTCTGTGAGCCATTCTAGCAAATTATTAGACCCAAGAAGGAGGTTGTGGGAACTCCTGATTTATAGCCAGTTGGTGAGAAGTAGAAGAGGCCCAAACTTGTGACTGGAGTCTGGAATGGGGGCAGTCTTGGACTGAGCCCTTAACCTGTGGGCTAACTCCAGCTAGTGTCAGAAGTCTTACGAGTAGAGGAAGCAATTTTTCCATTTACTTTTATTTTTCTAGCTCCTGAAGGTGAAACTGAGGTCAATGAGTTGAGACTTTTCATCTTTTCTAATATGATCATTCAAAGCTTTACATTTCCCTTTCAACTGCATACCAGAAATTTAAATGGTATTATTTCAATCAGTTAAAAATATTTCCCCGGGCGCCTGGGTGGCTCAGTTGGTTAAGCAACTGCCTTCGGCTCAGGTCATGATCCCGGAGTCCTGGGATCAAGTCCCACATCGGGCTCCCAGCTCAGCGGGGAGCCTGCTTCTCCCTCTGACCCTATCCCCTCTCATGCTGTTTCCCTCTCTCTCTTTCTCTCTCTCAAATAAATAAATAAAATCTTTAAAAATATTTCCCAATTTCCCTTATGATTTCTTTAGAAATGTGTTGTTAAAGGGGCACCTGGGTGGATCAGTCGGTTAAGTGTCTGACTTCAGCTCAGGTCATGATCTCAGGGTCCTGGGATGGAGCCCCACATCAGACTCCATGCTCAGCAGGGTATCTGCTTGTCCCTCTGCCCCTCCCCCTGCTAGTGCTCTCTATCTCTCTCAAATGAATAAATAAAATCTTTAAAGGAAGGAAATGTGTTGTTCAATTATCAGCTATTTAGGTCTTTTCCAAATAACTTAGTGTTATCATTTTTTAATTTAATTCCATTGTGGTCAGAGAATATATTATTTCAGCCCTTTTAAATCCATTGAGATTCATTTTATGTCCCAGAATATGGTCTTAGTGAATGTTGAACAATCTTGAAAAGAATGTGTACACTTGAAAATAATTTTTCTTTTTTTTTAAGTTTATTTATTTTAGAGAGATAGCAGAGGGGAGGGGTGGAGGGAGACAGACAAAGAATCTCAAGCAGACTCTGTGTGGAGCCCCACGTGGGGCTTTATCCCACAACCATGAGATCACTACCTGAGCCGAACCCAAGAGTTGGATGCTCAACCGACTCAATTACCCAGGCACCCCTTGAAAAGAATTATTCTTGAAAAAAATGTGTGTTTTTCTGAAGTTGGGTGTAGTGTTCTATAAATGACAATTAGGTCAAGTTGGTTGATAGTGTATTTAGGTCCCATATCTTTACTTATTCTTAGTCTACTTGTTTTATCAGTTGCTGATGGGGGAATATTGAAATCTTTATATTTGTAGATTTGTCTGTTTCTCCTTTCCATTCTATTAGTAGTTGCTTTATGCATTTTGAAGCTCTGTTATTAGGTACGTATATATTTAGGGCCTTTATATTTCTGAAGACATTGACCTTATCTGCTGCCCAGTATCTGAAAACAGTTGTTTTATATGTTTTATCCAGTTTTATTATTGTTTAAGGTAAAACCAATACCTGCTACTCCATCATGGCTAGAACTAGAGGGTCAGTTTAAGAGTTCTGGTGGTGGAGGGGTGCCTGAGTGGCTCAGCTGGTTAAGAATTCTGTTAATTCTTTGCCAATAGTATGAAATCTTGCAGCATGCAAGTATGAAATGAAACTTCAGCAATGGACATAGTTGATAGAATGGATAGTTTATTGGCTGATAAAACTTGTCAAAAGGTATTAGGCAAGTATGTTTCAGTTGTATTTCTGGTCTGCTTTCATTTCCACATATGACTCTGTCCTTTTATTTTTATTTTTTTTAAGCTTTTATTTATTTGAGGAGGGGGAGGGAGAGAGCATGAGTCTGAGGCAGAGGAAGAGGGAGAAGCAGACTCCTCGCTGAGCAGGGAGCCTGGAATGCGAATGCAGGGCTTGATCCCAGGGCTCTGAGATCATGACCTGAGCCGAAGGTAGACGCTTAACTGATTGAACCACCCAGGCATCCCACATATGACTCTGTCTTGTAAATATTTGTTACAGAGCATTTTTAAAAGCAAATTGTTGAAGTAATGAGTTGCTTACATCAAAACTGAAAATGTTCCATGGTGGCTAGAACATTAGGATGGAGCTTGAAGAATTTTTAAAAAATTTTTTTTAAGATTTTATTTATTTATTTGACAGAGAAAAGGAGAGAGAAGGAACACAAGTAGGCAAAGTGGCAGACAGAGGAAGAGGGAGAAGCAGGCTCCCCCGCCCCACCCCGAGCAGGGAGCCCAGTGCAGGGCTTGATCCTAGGACTCTGGGATCATGACCTGAGCCAAAGGCAGACGCTTAACCAACTGAGCCACCCAGGTGCCTCAGAGCTTGGAGAATCTTTGAAAGAAGATATCCTGATTTCTGTGTTTAAATTATTTGTATTCCATTCCTGCAGAACTTTTATCACCTCTCCCAGAGGAGCTGGATTTCCAGGGCCTGAGTAACAGTAGTTTATAAAGTAGTTTCAGTGCCTACTAAGGCCCCAAATGTGGTAGACTGCTGATGCAGAGTTGACATTTTCATCAAATTCAAGGTTAAGAAAGTCATACTTTTTATTTTATTTTTTTTAAAGATTGTATTTATTTATTTGACAGAGAAAGCACAAGTAGGCAGAACAGCAGGGAGAGGGAGAGGAAGAAGCATGCTCTCCGCTGAGAGGGAGCCTGACGTGGGGCTCGATCCCAGGACCCTGGGATCATGACCTGAGCTGAAGGCAGCCGCTTAACCGACTGAGCCACCCAGGCGCCCGAAAGTCATACTTTTTAAAAGCATAGTTCTAGGGCGCCTGGGTGGCTCAGTTGGTTGAGCGACTGCCTTCGGCTCAGGTCATGATCCTGGAGTCCCGGGATCGAGTCCCGCATCGGGCTCCCTGCTCAGCGGGGAGTCTGCTTCTCCCTCTGACCCTCCCCTATCTCACGCTCTCTCTCTCTATCTCATTCTCTCTGTCAAATAAATAAATAAATCTTTAAAAAAAGCATCGTTCTATAAACAGGAGAAACTAAAACAAATACACAGGAATGCCAAGAAGAGGACAAGTTAGCTTAATACAGAATCATACAGCTGTTCAAAGTGTAAATTAAAGGGCCCTAAGTGGAAATTGGCCTATCTTAGTGAAACTACCAGCAGAATTGCATAGGGAAATGATCAAGAAATTTTAGGTGATGTACGAACCATAAGTTACAAGATGATACAAGACAACAAGAAAGCACTCTTCATTTTAATAAAAAGCAAAAATATAGAAACAAATGAAATACCCTACTATCCTGCTATCCTCCTAACTGCCTACATTCTCCCCTTATAATGTTAGGAAAAGATGATAACTGATGGCTTTGTAAAGGCAGAGAATCATAATGATTTCTCTTCTTTCCTGAAAAAAGTAACCCTGAAGTCAGATAACCAGAAGTATGTACTTATGATGGGTGGGATGAAAGCCAAACTAAAAGAGAAGAGGACAAAACTAGTTAAAGCTGTGGTGTATTCAGTCTTGTCTAATACATTGTCATTCATCCTAGGATTGCTAAGAAATAGTTATAGATTAGCTATAAGTGAGTATTAGGGAGACCTTCCAGAAGGCATACAAATGTAGCACCCTTCTTTAAAATGTCATTGGCAAGGGCGCCTGGGTGGCTCAGTTGGTTGAGTGTCTGATTCTTGGTTTTAGTTCAGGTCATGACCTCATGGATCATGAGATCGAGCCCCACATTGGTCTCCACGCTTAGCTGGGAGTCTGATTGAAGATTCTCTCCCTCTCCCTTTGTCACTGCCCCCTCCCCCACTCACTCTCACTCTCAAATAAGTAAATAAATCTTGAAAAAAAATGAAATGTCATTGGAAAAAAAAAGAGCACAGATTTATTTACTTTAATTTTGAAACCTGAAGACCTAGGAAAAATCACCAGTTGATTTATAGCTATCTAGAGGAATGGTGGACAATAATCATCATGAATTTGTCTTATCTGGTTAGTTTCTCTTAATAATAGCTTAGTGAGCTATGTAAACAAAGGGAAAGCAGGAGATATAATGGCTTTGTAGTTTAAATAATCAAAAAGCATTTGGATTCAGTTCTTAGACTTTCTCTTTTCTGTCTGTACTCCCTTGGTGAACTCATCCAGATTCATGGCCTTAAATACTGTTTACATACTGACAACTCTCAGTTCTCTCTTTCCAGCCTGGATTTGACCCCTAAACTCCAGAGTCACATTTCCAGTTGCCCATCAAAAGTTCCCCTAAAACATATAATAGGTATCTCCGACTTCACATGTCCAGAATTAAGGTCCTGATAGCTTCCTCACTCCCTCCTGCTCCTCCATATTTCCCTCACCTTAGTTAAGGGCAACTCCATTCTTCCATTGGCTCAGGGGAAATATCTTGGAGTAATCCTTGACTTCTCCTTTTCTCTCATACTCTACATTCTTTCAGCTAAACCTTGAAGGAATTTCCAGAATTTGAGTACTTTTTACTCCTCTACTCCTATGCACATTTCTTGCCCATTGTTCAGGAAACCTCCTTACTGGTTTTTACTCATATATGAAGACTTTTCTACCACTTTACTTAAAATTACAACGTTTACCATTCCTATTCCTTTTTAACTTTTTCATATAGCATTTCTTTACCTGACAAGTTACATAACTTTATTTTATTAATGGTCTCCCTCCACCAAAATATTCCAGGCACCTTTCTAGACATGGAGAATGCAGTAATGAACAAAACACTAAATCTCTGCTTCATGAGTTCCTGACTTCTTTGCCTAAGTGTATGGATACATATGGCATTGAAAGAATAATTGATCCTGGGGCGCCTGGGTGGCTCAGTCGTTGGGTGTCTGCCTTTGGCTCAGGTCATGATCCCAGGGTCCTGGGATCGAGCCCCATGTCGGGCTCCCTGTTCTGCGGGAAGCCTGCTTCTCCCTCTCCCACTCCCCCTGCTTGTGTTCCCCCTCTCGCTGTGTTTCTCTCTATCAAATAAATAAATAAAATCTTAAAAAAAGAAAAAAAGAATAAATGATCCTGTGACATGTACACTTCAAAGCAGGAAATAAAATGAATTTTGCCTTAGATTGACTTTCATACTGACTTTGGGTTAAGGTTCTTTCTTTTTACAGGTAGCTTTCATTTAATGGGTAGCAATATATAGATTGCAGGTGTCCAGTGGTGATTATGTAATCTATATGCCCTTCTAGTCCAAGAGTAAAAACAATTCTCAAGTTCTCTTTGAAATCAGTTAGTCCTAACCTCCTCCAGAGGGAGCTCGGGGTCCAGCATTTTCAGGATCTGAGCTAGTCTCTGTCCTGGTTTAACAGAAGACAAGGCATTCTGTCCTCCGTTGGACTGAACTTCAGTGTGTGAAGATGGGGTACTAATACAGCAATGTTTTTTGCTCTAAATCAGTGTTTTTTTGCACCCCCCTCAGAAGAATGATGCAATAGAAATGCATGCTAGGAATTAGGTTGTTTCACATGAATGATTCCAAAGTCTAAGGACATTTCAAACCAAGCCATAGATTATTTATATACATTCAGGCAGCATTTTTTGGGCTTTTCTGACTAATTTCTTTGTGGCTACTAATTATCACATTGAACCGTATTAGTAAAACCTTTAAAGCAATATTGGGGTACCTGGGTGGCTCAGTTGATTAAGCATCTGCCTTTGGCTCAGGTCATGATCTCAGGGTCCTGGAATGGAGCCCCATGGCAGGTTCCATGATGGGCGTGGAGCCTGCTTAAGATTCTCTCCCTTTCCCTCTGTCCCTCTGCCCTCCCCCACCCCGACACATGTGCACTCTCTCTCTCTAAAAAAAATAAATAAAATAAAAAATAATTTAATGTTCACAGGGCCTTTGGAGTCTCCTTCAAGGATGCAGAGTTATGCTCTTTAATTTTAGTTCTGTTGTCTGAGTTGTCTGAATTTATCCTGACTTCATTCCCTTTGATAATACATTTGGTGTAGAGATGCTGTCTATTCTTGTTGCATACTGCCTGTGGAAGTTCTGAGGGTATCTGTGCCTTGGTCTTCATTTGTTTAAATAAGTTGGCCACAGTGACAAATACATCAAATATCTGCTCTTCATGTATAAAATATTTCATTGAATATAAGAGTAAGCATGGCATTGGGAGCTTTAAAAGAGAACTGTATAACATAGCTCCTTTTGTAGTTAGGAAAAAAAATAATCTCTGCAGATTCATTATCACTTTCTAGAGTTGTGCTATGTTAAATGGGAGATACTTGTATTGTAGTTCTATTCCATCCTGGGAAAACCCGGTGTAGACCAGCAGTTCCCAACTTTCATCTTTTGAGGCTACATTGGACTTTCTCAAAGTTTTTGTACCTCAGTGGATAGAGCAGGTAAGGTGATGTTACAAACACGGCTATGTTAGGGTTTTGAGAGGATGAGTTACTGGCTAATAGAGGGAGATCCAGGTATGATGGAGCCTGAAGCTTTCATATTTCAGAGCCCCTTTTGGAGAAAAAGAACACAAAATTGCAATTCAAAAATTGCTAGGGCTATTCTTTTTTTAAAAAAAGATTTTATTTATTTATTTGAGAGAGAGAGAAAAAGAGAGCACGAGCAGGCGGGCAGGGAGGGGCAGAGGGAGAGGGAGAAGCAGACTCTCCACTGAGCAGGGAGCCCCACTAGGGCCTTGATCCCAGGACCTGGGGATCCTGACCTGAGCTGAAGGCAGACACAACTGACTGAGCCACCCAGGTGCCCCGAGACTAGATTTTTGGACATTTTATTTTCTTAAAATGATCCATTACATATTGAGTCTGGCTTCTGTTTTTACCACAGTAATAAAACCTTCCTTTTGATGGGCACCAGTTTTATTTCCTAATCATCAAATTCAGTGGCTTTCTTTAAGTCCTTATTTTCCCTGATTTTCTGTCACATTTGATACCATGAATCATCTTTTCCTTCTTGAAACGCTCTCATCTTTTTTGTCACGTCCTTGTTTTCTCACCTGTGAACAATTCTCTGCTCTACTAATAATTTATCTTCCTAACTTCTTCCCTGTCAGCATTCTCTGAAGTTCATTTCTTAGGCCTTCCACTCTTCCCTGTTTCCTTGAGGAAAGTGTGCTACCCTTCTGTCTTGACTACCACCACAGATGGTATTTGAGGATATTCTTCCAAGATACCTAGTTCTGAACTAACATTTGTCTGAAGCCCCAGTTTCCCCATTTTGCTAATATTTCCACTTTATTATTTTGCTATTTCCTCAAACTTACCATATCTAAATTGGATTAATTTTCCCCAAACTAGCTCTCCTTTCCCTCTTGGATTTACTTGTTTCTAAAAGTGGTAGCATGGTTTACCCGGCTTGAAACTTGGCATCAACTTGATTTTTTTGTTCATTTTCATGTATCTTATAGCCATTATGGCATCAGATCTACTTGATTCATTCTTTCTAACTCATTTGATCCTCCTATATTGTATTACTTTTTCATACTTAACATAATGAGCCTCTTTTGTATGATTGGGATTCCATTTTTCCTCCAGACTCCCTTTTTTTTATTGCTTATACCATATATAATATGTCGAAACAAATATTATGTTTCACATCCTGCTTTGTGATGCTAGTTACCTCTTAAATTATATCTTTATAACTTTGTCACTCCACCCCAAGTACCTTTATATAATTAAATACCTTAATATGTATGGAACAAATAACTTAAATTCAAAACAACCCTGGTAGTTTGGAGACTTGCTGAAGAATCAATGAATGATGTTAAAAATGATCAATAAGAATCTGAGGCGTGGTTGTCTCTGAGCAAGCTTGTTAGAAGAAGTATCGGGAGGGGAGTTAGTGATGTCATGCTGCAGTTCCTCCTTCAAACTTCAGAGCACTCACAATTCTGTTTGCCTTTAGGAAGGTGTAGTTGAAGATTTTCTGAAGTTTCAGACTTCTTAGATCAAAAGCAAATCTACTTATTCATTTCTGGCAGTTTGCTTACCAGCTATCTGACAGCATGTGTGCTGGATATCCTAAAAAAATCCAATTATAATACCTCTCATCAAAGCCCAAAAGGTACTGGTGGTGTAGAGAATGGTTTTAGCAGGTCACTCAGGTGAAATGAGATAAAGTCTGGGTCTAGGCAAGTGGGAAGTTGTATTGGAAACTGCCCTTAAAGATGAGTCCTTAAAAAGTGATACACTTAGTAAAGGGTGAATCTATTCCTTAATGAGAGATTGTAGAGAAGTTTGTCTACATGGTTCTGGATGGTAAACAAACAAACAAACAAACAAAACAACCTTTTCCTTGAGAATTCATAACCATCCTTCATACAGTTTTGGTGTCAAAATTCACACTGCATGTGTTAGCCCAGAAACCCAAGATTAGAATGTAGTTTAAAGTATTAATGGATAAGTGATCAAACCAGGAGGCTGGCAGAAGCAAACACAAATCCTCTCTGGAGGAATGCATTTTAAACTAGAATCTTGAAGAATTTTCACAGATAAATTTCCTGTGAATATGAGTTCACTATTAAAAATAAAAAACACAAAGAAATAAGTCAACATGAATGGGAGTTTGCAGAAACAGTAAACGGAATCAAATCTGCAAAGACTCTATAAATTAAACCTGTCAGATATGTAACAAAGGTTTATTTAATATGTTTAAAGAGATAAAGAGAATATTGACTATAGGATTGAAAATCAAGAGACTGTAAAAAATAACCAGGACAAGGTAGAACATCTAGAAATAAAAATATAATCATTAAAATTAGAATCCTAAGGCATTAGTCAAAAGTAAATTAGACAGAACTGAAGAAAGAATTCTGAACTGAGAAATAGATCTAAAGAAATTACTCAGATTACAGCCTAGAGAAGTAAGAAATGGAAAAGATAAAGTGGAAGTTAAGAGGGACATGGAATAAATGTGTGAAAGTCCAACATAAAACTAATTAGAATTCTGAAAGGAAGACATAAAAAGAATGAGAGAAGGCAATATTCAAACGAATGGTAGCTGATAATTTTCCAGAATTGATAAAAAAAATTCTCAGATTCAGGAATCCCAGTGAATCTTAAGAATAATGAAAATGAAACCTACTCTCAGGCACATCATCCTGAAAGTACACAACACCAAAGAAGTAAAAAAAATTGAAAGCAGTCAGAGAAAAAGGCCAAGCACTGTAAATGCATGACAGGTAGAATGATAACTGACTTCTCAACAGCCCAGTGGAAATCAGAAGATGGCTGGAATAATATCCTCCAAGGTCCAAGAGAAAATAGCTGTAACCCTGGAATACTGAGGCAGATTAATCATCTCCCAATATCTGTCCTTTGCTTCTTCTTTTGTAATAAAATTCATGATTTTTAACTGAACCATGAATGCCTGGAATAAAAAGTACTTTTCCTAGTCTTCCTTACAGTTAGCATTACTGGAGAAGTAGTGAAGGTAGTAAATTATATTAATGTTTAACAAGTCGAGAGGTTTGCTTTATTGTAGGCAATTGCTAAGACAATAGAAAAAAATATGAAACAACTATCTTTGATGGTGGGCAACAGGCAACCCAGAACTATGATCCCTGATAGAAGGAAAATGAATGAAGCGATTGCTGTGATCACACAGGCTTTCTCCGATTTCTGGATCACAACACAGGGAGGTGGGGATCCAAAGAGAGCCTGTCAGTTTTGCTGACTTGGTGAGGTAGGGATGAATAGAAGCTCAGGAAGGGCCACGTGGCTGCAGTTTTCAAGACAGCATAGGAGAGATGAGGAAGCTATGTGTAGAGAAGGAGCTTAGAAATCTGCATTGGTTTGCTTCCAATCTTTGTCTGAATACTGATCTGTGAGTTTGGGGCAGCCATGAAAATGCACCTCTCAGAGCTTCAACTACACAGAGTATAATTGACCTTATACCAAAAGAACTGTGAGAATTAGCTAGCTACCAGCAGGAGCCAGGGAAATATCCCTGGGATTAGATTTTTAGGGTATTTGATCAAGGGGACTAGAATATAAGTCTAGACAAGGAAGAATTCATTAACTTGGGAGTACCATCTCAGAACATGAGATTTAACACCTTAACAAGAGTGTTAAGGGGATGTAGCAAAATCACTGCTGGGATGGCTCTTAGAAGCCTGAGAAAAAGCTATGGCCAACAGTCAGGGAAATATAAATACCTGATTTGCCTTATAGATGGAATGAAGAGGCTGAGTGAAGTGGGCATACAAGAATAAATTATGTAAGATCGGAAGACCAACCAGAGAATGATGTTCCCTGGGAGGACCCAGAGGACACATTATTCAGTAGGCCCCAGTGAAAGGAGGTGCGAGACTTGGACACTGAAAACTGCAGCAACAGAGACTAATGTGAAGCTCCTGACATTGTTATTCTTTGAGGAGACCAACTTACTACTTAACCAAGTCCAGTATATCAGAATTTTTCCATTCTTGAAGGGATATAGAGTTTCACTTTCACAGAGAGGGATACATATTCAGAGTACGGCTATACTTTCCTAGAAGATTCTCAGTAGCCTGGGGCTTCAGAATACCTGACCCACAAACATGTAAATACACACAGTGTAGCATCTAACTGCGTCACATTGAAGGAGATGTGGCAGTGGTCCCATAACCATAGGACTCACTAGTAGTATCACATACAGTACCATCTCAAAGCAGCCAGTCTCATAGAACACTGGACCAATCTTTCTAAGGTGCAACTGAAGTGGCAGTTCAGAGGCAATCTTATAAAAGGAAGATATGCCATTCCTCAGGGGGTAGAATATATATGAAATCAGAGACATTCAGAGAGTGCTATATCCCAATAGAAATAATAGGATGCTGTATTTCCATGGATCTGGGAACCAAGGCATTGAAGGAGCAGAGGCTCCCATCACTTCCAATGACCTACTTTGGGAGTTTTTACTTCTCATCCTTGCACCCTTAGGTGGAATTGGGCACCCTTTGATGGAACTGGATTTCCTGGTCTTCAAAAAGGGGCATGTTTTCTTTCTTTCTTTCTTTCTTTCTTTCTTTCTTTCTTTCTTTCTTTCTTTCTTTCTTTCTTTCTTTCTTTCTTTCTTTCTTTCTTTCTTTCTTTCTTTCTTTCTTTCTTTCTTTCTTTCTTTCTTTCTTTCTTTCTTTCTTTCTTTCTTTCTTTCTTTCTTTCTTTCTTTCTTTCTTTCTTTTTCTTTCTTTTTCTTTCTTTTTCAAAGATTTTATTTATTTTTCAACAGAGAGAGAGTCAGCGAGAGAGGGAACACAAGGAGGGGAGAGGGAGAAGTAGGCTTCCCTCTGAGCAGGGTGCCCGATGTGGGGCTCCATCCCAGGACCTTTGGATCATGACCTGAGCCGAAGGCAGATGCTTAACGACTGAGCCTCCCAGGTGCCCCAAAAGGGGCACAGTCTTGCTAGAGGCCACAGCAAGAGTGCTATTGAACTAAAAATTATAGCTGCTGCTGTGGAATTTTGGATTCTTTGTGCCCAGGGACTAGTGGTCAAAAAGAAGAATCACCACATTGGTAACTGGTCTTGATCAGCAGGGGGAGGTAGGACTGCTGTTAGTGAAGAGGGCAGGGATATGTGTTAAACCCAGCTATCCATTTGAGCACCTCCTGGTACTTCCTTACACTTTGTAACCATGAATAGACACATGTAGCCACTTCTGATGGAGAAGGGTATGATTACCAAGGTTTCAGACTTCCCAGGAATATAGGTGTGGGTCACACTACCAGGTAAGCCACCAAGACCTGCCAAAATGATAGTTACAGGTGAGGAGAATTTAGAACGAATCGTGGAAGAGAATGAGTACGGTTGTAGCCCTGAGATCAGTTGCAGTTATGAGGGCTATAATTTGTCTCATTATTCTCCAACTTCTGAGTTTCCTCTGGAATAAAGGATAATAGGAATCATGGAGGAGTCTTTCTCTAAATTGTGAGAAGTATGTGTATGTGGTGCAATGAGTGAATCTCTGGTGGCCACAAAAATGTACCTCTTGGATCTCTGACTGTGGAGGGCATAATTGACTAATGGCTCCAGTTGCAGCTGTCTGAAATTTGGCATCACATTTACAATAAAGCCACACTTCCCACGTGTTAATCCAGCTAATGACTGGGTTCATCAGGGATAGTGGCAGGCCTGTTCCTGAAATATGCAGGACTTCTTTGATGGGGGACTTTGGTGTGAAGATTCCCCATCAGCTGCCCAAACTTCCTTAGAACTGTGGTGAAATCTATATGTCTTCCACTCAATCTTACTTTCATTCTTCTCTCCTTCTGAAGGTCACATCTGCATTACAATCTTATGACTCTCTTAGCTACACCTGGCTGCCTTCCCATTTTTCCCTACAGGCACTTATTTCAATAAATCTCTTACATGTCAAATCCCTTCTTGGCATCTGCTTCTTGGAATATCCAGACTGACAAGGCATGCATCAGGTGAAATTTACATGACCAATCAAAGACTATCTGCCAGGAAGCTATAAGCTGGATAATTCACATAGTGCTAGGAAAAGACTCAGGTTTCTAACAGTCATTGAGGAAAGATCTTGCCGGATAGCTGGGGCATTCTGTAGAGATCTCAGAAGGATTGTACTTTAGTAGTAGGGTTAAGCTAGCCTTAGAATAAAGGCCAATTTAGATCTGCTCTTATAAGTTTAGACACAAGCTCTCTTGGACGAAGCTGATCTTCAAGTAACTCAACTGCCTGTCAAAACAAAGTTAAAACTCTTTAAAGAAAAATTAACAAACTATAGAAATGATCCCTGAAAGTATAGTAAAAAAATCCTAATAATCTTGTAATGGTCATAATGCCTATCATTCAAACTAAAATTACTAGATTTGAAAACAACCCAGAAAAGAGTTACCCATAATGAAAATTAAAAATCAGTCAATAGAGGTGTCCGAGCCGCTGTCGCCGAGTCTGGATCCAACCTCGCGCGCCACTGACGCCCACCCGCCTGAAGTGCACTCCCGATTCCTTTTGGTTCTAAGTCCAAAATGGCAACTCTCAAAGATCAGCTGATTCAGAATCTTCTTAAGGAAGAACGTACCCCCCAGAATAAGATTACAGTTGTTGGGGTTGGTGCTGTTGGCATGGCTTGTGCCATCAGTATCTTAATGAAGGACTTGGCAGATGAACTTGCTCTTGTTGATGTCATGGAAGACAAACTGAAGGGAGAGATGATGGATCTCCAGCACAGCAGCCTTTTCCTTAGAACATCAAAAATTGTCTCTGGCAAAGATTATAATGTGACTGCAAACTCCAAGCTGGTTATTATCACAGCTGGGGCACGTCAGCAAGAGGGAGAAAGCCGTCTTAATTTGGTCCAGCGTAACGTGAACATCTTTAAATTCATCATTCCTAATATCGTAAAATATAGCCCAAACTGCAAGTTGCTTGTCGTTTCCAATCCAGTGGATATCTTGACCTATGTGGCTTGGAAGATAAGTGACTTTCCCAAAAACCATGTTATTGGAAGTGGTTGCAATCTGGATTCAGCCTGGTTCCGTTACCTAATGGGGGAAAGACTGGGAGTTCACCCATTAAGCTGTCACGGGTGGGTCCTTGGGGAGCATGGAGACTCCAGTGTGCCTGTATGGAGTGGAGTGAACGTTGCTGGTGTCTCTC
This sequence comes from Eumetopias jubatus, assembly GCF_037043125.1. Classification (NCBI taxonomy): domain Eukaryota; kingdom Metazoa; phylum Chordata; class Mammalia; order Carnivora; family Otariidae; genus Eumetopias; species Eumetopias jubatus. The sequence goes on along the minus strand of NW_028274811.1, from coordinate 27,920,119 downwards.
TGAAGAATCTGCACCTGGACTTAGGCACTGATGCAGATAAGGAACAGTGGAAAGAGCTTCACAAACAGGTGGTTGACAGTGCCTATGAGGTGATTAAACTGAAAGGCTACACTTCCTGGGCCATTGGACTGTCTGTGGCAGATCTGGCTGAAAGTATAATGAATCTTAGGCAGGTGTATCCAATTTCCACCATGATTAAGGGTCTCTATGGAATTAAAGATGATGTTTTCCTTAGTGTCCCTTGCATCTTGGGACAGAATGGAATTTCAGATGTTGTGAAGGTGACTCTGACTCCTGAGGAGGAGGCCCGTTTGAAGAAGAGTGCAGATACACTTTGGGGAATCCAAAAGGAGCTGCAGTTTTAAAGTTTTCTAATGTGCCACTTCACTGTCTAGACTACAGCAGGATTTTAGTTGGAGGTTGTGTATATTGTCCTTATTATCTGATCTGTTACTCAAGTAATATTAAAATGGCCTAAGAAAAAACGTCAGTTTCCTAAAGTTCCAATTAGGAATGGTTCACCAAACCCTGCAGCTGTATCCTGATACTGGATGATACCTGTCTTTGTATCCCTAAATTGGTTAACGTAAGTTAGCCCCACCGTCTCAGAGGCTCCACTGCCAGAGCTGCGGTTGCTCTGCACACCAGATGTGTGTTTACTGTGTGTTCTGTCACTTCGGGTTCCTTCCCCCAACACCTGACATGCCTAGTCCATCTTTTCCAGTCAGTCACGTCCTGGGATCCAATGTATAAATTCAATATTGCGTGTATTGTGCATAACTGTCCTAAAGGATCTTACTTTGTGTACCATGTATGTCAGAATATAGTGTACATGGCCATATAATGTAAAAAGACAATGCAACCAACTAAGTGTCATACTAACTGAAATACCAAATAAATTTTGAACGGTGACTCTTTAAAAAAAATCAGTCAATAGAAAGAGTTTAAGAAATGATTATTAGCAGACAAGGACTTTAGGACAGCTATTATAAAATACTCAAGTATTTAAAGGAAAACATGAAAATAATGAAGAAAGAAATGGAATACCAAAAAAGATCCAAATGGAACTTCTAGATACACCATATCTGAAGTAAAGTGAAAATTCACTGAATTGAATCCAAAATGGATTAGATACTGTAGAAGAAAATATCAGTGTCTTTAAGACATAACAATAGAAACCATCCAAATGGAAGCATTGGGAAAGTTTGAAATAAAATGAAACAAAATTGAAATAAAACCAGAATGACTGTGGGACAATATTAATCATTCTAACACATGTGTTCTCAGAAATAGAGGAAAAGAAAGGGCAGAAAAAAAAATTTGAAAAAAGAGTGGCTGAAATGTTTTTTTCAAATGTGATAAAAACTGTAAATCCTCAGATCCAGGTAGGTCAGTGAACCCCAAACAGGATAAACACAAAGAAAATTCCAGCAAGGCACATAATAAGTTGCTAAAAAATAGGATGTATTAAAACAAAGGCTTATTACTATTCAGGTAGGGTGAGGTCAACAGATCAGTAGATTGCCAGTGAAAACATTGTTAAATTCAGAGATCTCAAGAGAAAGGAATCACTTCATGCCACAAGACACCACCTGGGGAAGCACCAGGGTTGGTCAGGAGGCAGAGGGAATGAGGGGAAAACCTAGGGAAGAGCCTTTATTTTGGTTTCTATGGGAAGGAATACACAAGTCAGGGTAAGCAGTTTTAGGACTGGCTAGTTTGAATAATTTCAGGAGGCTCTGGGATGTAGGGGCTGTCCTTAATTGTCTTATACCTGGCCCTGGGGTGATTAGGGCAAGGGAATAGCGACCTGCAGTGTAACAGTCTGATAAAGGAGGAAGTTGGGATATTGCATATGAAAGGTATGCTTACAGGTGAGTTCTGTACAATCTCTTATAATTGGCTAACCTTAGGAGGAGCAGTCCCTTCAAGGTTGGCAAGATGTCAAGATGGCAAAGCATCAAAAATACAGAAAATAAAAACGTATGATTAATATGCAGGGATATGGAGAAAATTTTAAAAACAGAGGAAAACAACCCACAGAATGGGAGAATATATTTGCAAATCACATATGTGATAAGATAGTATCCATGATATATAAAGAACTCTTAAAACTCAGTAATACAAAGTCAACCCAATTTTTAAAAAGATCTTATTTATTTATTTATTTGAGAGAGACTGAGAGGGGCAAGCAGGGGGAGGTGCAGAGGGAGAGGGAGAAAGAGAATCTCAAGTAGACTCTGTGCTGAGCACAGAGCCCGGCTCTGGGCTGGATCCCACGGCCTGAGCCGAAATCAAGAGTCAGATGCTTTTAACCAAATGGGCCACCCAGGTGCCCCCAGTCAACCCAATTTTTTTAGATGGGCAAAGAACCTGCTATAGACTGAATTGCGTTCCTCCACAGAATTCATATGATGAAGTCCTAACACCCACTGTGATTGCATTGGAGATAGGGCCTTTAAAGAAATAATTAAGGTTAATAAGATCATAAAGGTAGAGCCATGATCTAATAAACTAGTGTCCTTTTAAGAAGAGACACTAGAGATCTTTCTCTCTCTTTCTATTTCCTCCAACGCCCATGCGCATGCCCTGAAGAAAGGCCATGTGAGGGCACAGTGAAAAGGTGGTGTCTATAAGCCCAGAAGAGAGACTTCACTATAGCCTGACCATGCTGGTGCACTGATCTTGGACTTTCAGCCTTCAGAACTGTGAGAAAATAAATTTCTGTTGTTTAACCCACCCTGTCTATGGTATTTTGTTATGGTAGTCTGAGCTGACTAAGACAGGAGCTGGACAGATGTTGTTCCAAGGAACATAGAAAATGGCCAATAAGCACTTGAAAATATGCTCAACATCATTAATCCATTAATCATCAGGAATATGCAAATCAAACCCCCAGGGACATACCACTCCACACCTATTAGGATGACTAGAATCCAAAAGTCAGACAACAGCAAATGTTGGTGAGGATGCAGAGAAATTGTAACCTCATACTCTGCTAGTGGAAATATAAAATGGTGCAGATACTTTGGAAGAATAGTCTGGCAGTTCCTCAAATAACTAAATGTAGAGTTACCTTATGACCCAGCAATTCTATTCCTAGGTCCATACCCAAGAGAAATGAAAATGTATCTATACACATTGAAATTTGTACACAGATGTTTATAATAGCATTATTAACAATAGTCAAAAAGTTTCTACAACCCAAATGTCCATCAATTGATGAATGGATAAACAAAATGTGGCATTTCCATATGGAATGGAAATGGAATATTTTCTGGCCATGAAAGGAATACCGATGCATGGTACAACCTGGATGAACCTTGAAAATATTTTGCTAAGTGGAAGTAGCCAGTCACAAAAGGCCACATATTGTATGATTCCATTCATATGAAATGTCTGGAACAGAGAAATCTATAGAGACAGAAAATAGGTTATTAAAAACTTTCTCATACTTTTGCATATTGCCAAAATCAATTTGCTAATATTTTGTTTAGGATTTCCACATCTATATCATGAGTGAGGCTGAACTATTATTTTCCTTTCTTACAATGTCCTTGTCAGATTTTGGATCCAGTCATGCTGATTTAGTAAAATTGGTTGGAAAGTGTGCTATGTATTGGTATACAAATATTCACTCCCTTTTCCTCTAAAAAGATTATGCGTCCTTGCCTCTTACCATGTGATTTGTGGTGGTGCCCTATGAAAGAAGTACATTTCCTTGACCCACTGAGTAGAGATTGAACAGGTGACTTGCTTTGGCAAATGACATGTAAATCGATGGGCCATATACCATGTCTGAAAGGAGCCATTCTGTCTTTGTGCCAGCTCTCTTGCTCTTTATCTTCTGACATTAGATGATGAGAACAGTAAGTCCCAAATACGGGCTGTTCTTCAGCTTGGATCCTGAACAAAAAAGACACAGGGATGAGAGCCACGGTTGCAGCAAATTCACATCTGACATGTAACAGGAGAAAAATCTCCGTTGTTTTGAGTCACTGAGACTTAGGGATTATTTGTTTCCACAGTGTAAGATAGCAAAATTTGACTCTTCTCTGAAAGATTTTGTGTAAGATTAGATTTATTTCTTATTAACATGATAAAATTTATCAGTGAAGCCATCTGGGCCTGGAGCTCTCTTTGTGGGAGTATCTTCTTAATCTTCCCTCTGACCTCTCCCGCCTCTCTTTTCTTTCTTTTAGTTTTCATGGTTTTGTTTTATGATGAAGCATTCATACATCTGAACAAATTAATATCTGGTCTGTGAATTAGCTACTTTTTTTTGGTCATTAAAGAGATTTGTCGGGACGCCTGGGTGGCTCAGTCGTTAAGCGTCTGCCTTCGGCTCAGGTCATGGTCCCAGGGTCCTGGGATCGAGCCCCGCATCGGGCTCCCTGCTCTGGAGGAGGCCTCCTTCTCCCTCTCCCACTCCTCCGGCTTGTGTTCCCTCTCTCGCTGTGTCTCTCTGTGTCAAATAAATAAATAAAATCTTAAAAAAAAAAAAGAAATTTGTCAGTAGATTTTTTTAAGATTTATTTTTGGGGTGCCTGGGTGGCTCAGTCGCTAAGTGTCTGCCTTCGGGTCAGGTCATGATCCCGGAGTCCTGGGATCGAGCCCCGCATCAGGCTCCCTACTCAGCGGGGAGTCTGCTTCTCCCTCTCCCACTCCCCCTGCTTGTGTTCCCTCTCTTGCTGTGTCTCTCTCTGTCAAATAAATAAATAAAACAAAACAAAACAAAAAGGATTTATTTTTATTTATTCATTTGAGAGAGAGAGAGAGCATGAGTGGGAGGGGCAGAAGGAGAGGGAGAGAGAATCCCAAGCAGACTCCGAACTGAGCGCAGAGCCCAGCACAGGGCTCGATCTTGTGACCCCAGGATCACAACCCGAGTCAAAACCAAGACATACTCTTAAGTGACTGTGCCACTCAGGCATCCTGATTTTTTTTTTTTTTGAGTAGGCTCTATGCCCAGTTTGGGACTTGAACTCACAACCCCAAGATCAAGAGTCACATGCTCTACCAACTGAGCCAGCCAGGTGCTCCACTTGTCTACAGATATTTTTTAAAGTCCAATTATGTACTCTTTCTACAGGTTGTGCTGGTATCACACAGACTTATGTCAGATAAAAAACTATAATCCAAATACACTAAATGACTCTTCAATGGCCGTAGCACAACAGCATCACTATTACTACAGCCCTACTTATTTGTCCACGATTTTTGGAGTATCTAGGGAACTGTGATTTATATCAGGAAGAGGAGGGAGGAGGTAATAGTGTGGCCACATGGCTGAGAGATCAGCTGAAACTGTAGAAGACAAACCTGAATGTATGATTAGTGCAAAGCTAAGCATCAGTACTGTACTTCAATAAAAAGATGGGGTGTATGGGGCGCCTGGGGGGCTCAGTCGGTTAAGCGTCTGCTTTCAGCTCAGGTCATGATCTCAGGGTCCTGGGATGGAGCCCCATGTAGGGCTCCTGGCTCAGCGGGGAGCCTGCTTCTCCCTTTCCCTCTGCTTGTGCTTCTCTTTTTTTTTCTCTTTCAAATAAAATCTTAAAAAAAAAAGATGGGGTTTACCTTGGTCTTGAGCTGAGGATGTAGTTTTTTGGTACAGGCTAGAGGTCTTGTGCTATGGTACCATGCCAGATTTTCTGTAATGAAAATCTAGAACACTTCTCCATGAGTTCATTGTTCCCCAGGCGCCGCTGTCCTCACATTGTCAAAATGCGTCAAGATATTCTGCATCTAGATGGGTTTGTTGTTATCAAATACCTAGTAGTAATTATAGATGAGGCTGGATCCAGACTTCCCTTAAATTGGCTTGTCTCTCATTCTGGAGCATCACCTGATTTCGTTAGAATCCAAGGGGCTGGTATGATGTTGACAACAGCAGCAGTGTATGGGAAAGTTTTAAATGATGAACTCATTTTATTCAAAAGTTAGAGCTTATTAAGATTTTTTTTTTTTTGCAGCTGCTGCTTGTTTGTTAGGTTTTTCTAGGAATTTTTTTTCTAGGAATTTGTCCATTTCACCTAAATTTTTAAATTTGTTGGGATAAAGTTGTTCATAATATTCTCTTATTATCTTATAAAAGTCTGTAGGATTTGTAATGAAGTCCCCTTTTTCATTATTGATAGTGGTAGTTTCTATTTTCTCTCATTTTTTTTCTTGGTAAGTTTTGACAGACTTAATCAGTTTCAAAGCCTTCAATGAAGTTGATTCTCTCTCTGCTTTCTATGTCATTAATGTCCACTTTTATCCTTGTCATTTTTTTCCTTCTACTTTCTTTAGCATAAATTTTGTGTTCATTTTTGAGCTTAAATCATTATCAGCTACTGTTCTTTTTATAATAAGCATTTTAAAGCTATATATTTACCTCTAAACACAGCCAAACTGTGTCACACAAGTTTCTATATGTAGTATTTTCATTATTTTTCAGTAAAAGATATTTTCTCATTTCTCTTGTGGTATCTGCTTTGACCCATGAGCTATCAAGAAATGTAATTCTCAGTTTCCAAACACGTGAGAATTTTTGAAATTGGAACTTAGCTTAATTAGAGTGTGATCAAAGAATACAGTCTGTGTTATTTCAGTCCTCTGAAATTTATTGACTTGTTTTATGTACCAGTATGTAGTAAATTTTTGAACTTTAAAATACTGTGTATTCTCTAGTTGTTGGGTACAATGTTCTACAGGTATCAGATCAAGAGTGTTAATTGTCTTATTCAGGTTTTTAAATCATTTCTGACTCTTTGGCCTGTGCTTATTCTAATAGGTATTGACGAATGTGTGTTAAAATTTCTGACTATGATTATGGAGTTGTCTATTTCTCCTTTTAATTCTATCTGTTTTTTTCTTTATGTATATTTAAGGCTATGTTTTTTGGTGCATAAAATATAGATTTATTATATTTTCCTGCTGAATTGTACCTTTTTTCATTATGAAATATCTCTCATCTTTGTAATATTTGTATATTATTACATAATCTCATGTAATATTTCTTGCTATAAAGTCTACTTCATCTGTTATCAATACAACTACACTAGCTTTTTCTGTTTAGAGTTTATAATGGTACATTTTTAATTTTCTTTGACTTTGAATATTCCTATAGATTTATATATCATCTAAATGGTTCTTTTATAAGTAGCTTATGGTTGGGTTTAATTGTTTTTAATCCAGTCTGACAATTTATGATTTTTATTTGAAGCATTTTATTTGGAGCCATTTATATTTAATGTAGTATTTGTATGTTTGGTTTTAAATTTATCAACTTACTATTTACTTTCCATTTTTCTTTTTATTGTTTTTCTTTTTCTTCCCTTTATTGCTTTCTTTGGATTTATTGAGTATTTTGTTATTTAATATTTCCCTTTTATTCATTTGTTAATTATATATTCTTTCACAATTCTCTATAGATTACTGCATGCATTTTTGACTTACTAGAATTTAATAAAATTAGAACTTTTACTTGTTTTTGGACAATGAAAGGACCTGAAAATATTTTAACCCCTTTTACTTCTCTCCTGACTCTGTGCCATTTTTGTCATGTATTTTAGTTATGTATATGTTAGTTCTGCAGTATACTGTTACTGTTTTATTTTTTAAAAGACTGTACTTATTTACTTTAGAGAGAGAGTGAGTGTGACTGGGGGGAGGGCCAAAAGGAAAGGGAGAGAGAAAATCTCAAGCCGACTCTGTGCTGAGCCCAGAGCACCAAGGGAGTTTCGATTCGGCAACCCAGAGATCATAATGTGAGCAGAAATTAAGAGTCGGCAGCTCCACTGACTGAGCCAGCCAGGTGCCCCTACACTATTATTGTTTTAGACAGTTAATACTTCACATTTTTGTTCCTATTTTTCTCCCTGAATCTCCAAGCTTACATCTGGGATCATTTTTCTCTGCTTGAAAACTACCCTTTCGTATTTCCTTTAGTGCAGACCTGTTGGTGACAAACCCACACATTTATGTTTTTCTGAAAATATCTTTATTTCATCTTCATTTTAGGGCTTTTTGAATTGATTTTAAGTCTTCCATTGAATGAGTTTTGGCAATTTTATTCACCCATACAACCCTGTCTGAAACAAGATCTAGAACATTTCCATCACCCTAGTCCCTTTTCCAGTGAATTTTCTGCTCAACTTTAATCCAAACACTTTTCTAAATTCTAACACCATAGATTAGTTTTGCCCATTTTTAGACTTCATGAAATTCAAATCATATAAATGGAATACAGCGTATATACCTTGGTATGATGTTTTTGAGATTCATCCATGGTTTGCAGGTGTCAGTTATTTGTTACTTTTTTATGGCTGTGTAGTGTTCCGTTGTATGGATATAAAACAATGTCTTTATCCATTCTCCTGTTGATGCATATTTGGGTTGTTTTAATTATTATGATTAAGGATGCCATGAACTTTCTTGTACAAGCCTTTTTGTGGCTATAAACCTCCATTTTTTCTTGGGAAAAATGCTTGGAAGTGGAATTCCTGGGTTATAGGGTAGGTATATATTTAAATTTTTAAGAAACTACCAAACAGTTCTCTAAAATGAGAGAACTGTTTACACACCCACAAGCAATGAATGAGAGTTCGAGTTGTATCACATCTTTACAAACATTTGATATTTATAAGTCATTTTCATTTTATCCATTTTAGTGAATATATAATAGTATCTCATTGAGGTTTTAATTTGCATTTCCCTAGTAAATAATGATGTTAAGCATCTTTTCACGTTTATTGGACATCCTCATATCTTTTTTGTTAATTGTTCAAATACTTTGCACATTTCAAATTGGAATGTTTGCTTTTTTATTGCTAGTTTTTATTTTTATTTATTTTTATTTTTTTCTTTTTTAAAGAAGATTTTATTTATTTATTTGAGAGAGAGAGAGAATGAGAGATAGAGAGCATGAGAGGGAAGAGGGTTAGAGGGAGAAGCGGACTCCCCGCCGAGCAGGCAGCCCGATGCAGGACTCGATCCCGGGACTCCAGGATCATGACCTGAGCCGAAGGCAGTCGCCCAACCAACTGAGCCACCCAGGCGCCCTTTATTGCTAGTTTTTAGAGGTCCTTGATATATTCTGAATATAAGTCTTTTGTCACACATATGCATCATAAATATTATATCCCAATGTGTGGTATGTCTCTTCATTTTCTTAATGATATCTTCTCTTTAAGGTATAGTTTATGTAAAATAAAACGCACAGATTCTGTTTAGCTTCATATGTTGTCACAAATATACTTATGTAACAACCACCCAAAACAGAATATAGAACAATTATATCCCACTTTACCCTTTTTTCAGTTAATATCTCCTACCGGAGGCAACCGCTATCTGACTTCTGTTCCCAGAGATTAGTATTGTTTGTGTTTGAACATTATATAGATGGAATCATATAGTATATATGTAAATGAACCATATAATATATATTCTTTTGTACCTGGCTTCTTTTTTGACAATGTTTTTGAGATTCGTCAATGTTGTACATGTGTATTCAATTCATTCCTTTTTTTACAGTCTTCCTGAGAAATGTCTAACATAGCATAAAATCTATCCATTTAAAGTAGTTCTGTCCTTTTTAATTGCTGAGTAGTAGTCCCTTGTGTGAATATGCCACAGTTACTTTTTTTTTAAAGTAATCTTTACGCCCAACATGGGGCTCGAACTCATGATCCCAAGATCAAGAGTCACATGCTCTATCCACTAAACCAGCCAGATGCCCCAAACTATTATTTACTTAAGTAAGCTCTACACCCAACACGGGGCTTGAACTTGGGATGCTGAGATGAAGAGTCACATGCTCTACCAACTGATCCAGTCAGGTGTTCCAACATGTTTCCAATTTATCCACTCTCCACATGGATAGTTTCTTGATCCATTCTCCAGCTGATACAATTTGGATTGCTCACAGATTTTTAAAAAATTTTTTTTATTTGAGTATAATTGACACACAATGTTACGTTAGTTTCAGGTGTACATCATAGTGATTTGACAATTTATACATTATGTTTTGTTCACCGCAAGTGTAAGCTACAGTCTGTCACCATCACTATTACAGTATCACTGACTATATTCCTTATGCTGTGCCTTTTATTCCTGTGACTTATTCATTCCATAACTGGAAGCCTATACCTTCCACTCCCCTTCACCCATTTTCCCCATCCCCTGACTCTTCTCCCTTCTGGCAATCATCAGTTTATTCTCTATATTTACGGGTCTGATTCTGCTTTTGTTTGTTTATTCATTTTTTTTAGAGTCCACATATGAGTGAAATCATATGGTATTTATCTTTTTCAGTCTGACTTATTTTACTTAGCATAATGCCCACAAAGGTTTATCCATGTTGTCGCAGATGATGTGATCTCATTGTAATATGTATATAAATAATAATAATATGGCTGCATAATATTCTATTGTATATATACACCATATCTTTTTATCCATTCAGTGGACTGAGGTTGCTCCACATCTTGGCTATTGTACTACACTTGATCTTAGCCAAAAGGCCGAGAAGCGATGCACATCTTGGCTATTGTAAATAATGCTGCAGTAAACATAGGGGTGCAGATGTCTTTATGAATTAGTGTTTTAGTTTTCTTTGGGTAAATACACAGTAGCAGATGATTGAATCACATGGTATTTTTATTTTTAATTTTTCAAGGAAACTTCATACTGTTTTCCTCAGTGGCTGCACCAGTTTACATTCCCACCAACAGTGCATGAGGTTTCCTTTTTCTCCACATCTTTGTCAGCACTTGTTATTTCTTGTTATTTTTATTTTAGCCATTCTGACAGGTATAAGGTGATAACTCATTGTGGTTTTGATTTGCATTTCCCTGATGATGAGTAATGTTGAGCATCTTTTCATGTGTCTGTTGGCCATCTGTGTATCTTCTTTGGAAAAATGTCTTTTCAGGTCCTCTGCCCAATTTTTAATTGGATTGTTTGCTGTTTTGATGTTGAGTTGTGCAACATTTCGGATATTAACCCCTTATCAGATATATCTTTGCAAATATCTTCTTCCTTTTGATAGGTTGCCATTTTGCTTTGTTGATGGTTTCCTTCACTGTGGGAAAGCTTTTTATTTTGATGTAGTCCCAATGGTTTATTTTTGCTTTTGTTTTCCTTGTCTCAGTAGACATAACTAGAAAAATGTTGCTACAGCTGATATCAGAAAAATTATTGCCTGAATTCTCTTCTAGGATTTTTATGGTTTCAGGACTCATTTTTAGGTCTTTAATCCATTTTGAGTTTTTGTGTATGCTAGGTCATAGAGTAGATGTATGTTAAACTTTCTAGAAAAACTGTTAAAGAGTTTTCCAAAGCAGTGATTGAGGATTTAAGTTGTTACATATTCTCACCGATGTCAGGTTTGTCATCTCTTTTATTTTAACCATTTTAGGGGGTATGTAGTTGTATTTCATTGGGGTTTTAATTTGCATTTCTCTGATGAGTAATGAGTTTTCATTCGCTTTTTTGGCTGCCCATTCAAGACTTCTATTCATTTTTAATGGGTTGTTTGTCTTTTTTATTATTGACTTATAGGGCTTTAAAATCTATTCTGAATACAGATAGATATTTGTTGATAGATAGAGAATATTTTTTCCAGTACATAAGTCTATAGCTTGCCTACTCATTTTTCTTTTTTTTAAAGAAGAAGATTTTATTTATTTATTTGAGAGAGAGAGAGAGAGAGAGAGAGCACAAGAGAGCATGAGCAGGGGGAGGGGGATAGGGAAGGGCAGGACTCTGGGATCATGACCCGAAAGGCAGACCCTTAACAAACTGAGCCACCCAGGTGGCCCATCTATTCATTTTTTTAATGGTATCTTTTGATGAGTAGATATATTTAATTTTGATGAAGTCCAACTTATCAATGTTTTCTTTTATGGCTAGTGTTTTCTATGAGCTAAAAATTTTTGCCTGCCCCAAAGTTGCAGAGATATTCTCTTACGTATTTTTACAGAAGTTTATAGTGGTAGTGTTTGATTGATTTAGATCTAATCTCAAATTAATTTTTGCATAGGGAGTGTAATAGAGGTTGAGTCTCATTCTTTCCCCAGATATCCTATTATTCTATCACCATCACTAAAAATACTTTTCCTTTCACCATTTAATTGATTTGAAACCAGGGTGTGTGTGTGTGTGTGTGAGCGTGTGTGTGTGTGTTGGAGGTGGGACCCAAAATTGAATACAAATAGTAATAAATGAATAACATAACCACACTGGAGAGGGTAGAGAAGAAAAGAACTAACCTAAATAACTTTAGAAAAGTATTTTGTCTATATACTGTACAGCTAAAAAGAACAGTACACAAATGTCATACTCTAGTTAGTAAATTCATGTATCACAGGAGCGTATGTTAACAATTCTGAAATGTTTATGAATTTTATGGGTTTTTTTATGTATTTTTAGGGTTGAGTAAAGTATACTGTGGAATGAACTCATGGTGTTTTATAAGATAGAGATGTATATATGTGTTTATGTATATACTTTTATATTTTTCTTAGTTTTTTCTGCTGACACAGCTCTAGCAATGAGTGCACCTAGGGCCTAGATCTTGATTTCTAAATATTACTCTGCAGTAAAAGAAGACCGAGCTCCTTGGAGAAATGGCTGATTCCAGGGCTGGGGTAGGGGACATAAATGATGAGCCTGGAACCTTTTGTTGTGCCAGAAAGAAAAAGTCCTTTAAAAACATTTTGAAAGGACACAGATACCAGCTAGAAGGAACTTTTCATGGTCAACAGTGACACAATGGGGGCAACAAAACAACCATAGCAAAAGAATGTAACATATAAATAAAGATGAGTATGAGTCCATATACATATAAGTTAATAATTAAAAAAATAAGTAAGTAGGGGGAGAAGACACAGCTCTTTCTTATAGCAGAATTCCATTTAATAAATGGAAAAGAAATCATGGAAAGAAAATCAACATTTGCCATCACACTAATAATTATTGCAGACTGGAATCATTCATGGATGCTAAAACTCAATGGGATATTTGCATAGTGTCAAAGTGTCTCCCACAAAATACTTATTAATTACAAAGGGAAAAGAGTAATTTTACAGAGGAGAAACGTGTTAGAAAACACCTTAGTAAATTGGTCAAAGTGAACATTCTCATTTATGGGACAAATTGACCTAATTTACCACCTTACAGGATGCAATAAAAACAACATTGTTTCCCTGATATTTCTACCAAAAATACATGACCTGAATCTAAACATGAGGAAATATCAGAAAAATAAAATTTGGGGCACTATACAAAACAATTGGTCTGTAATATTCAAAAGAGTCAAGGTCTTGAAAGTCAAGGAAAGACTGAAGAACTACTCCATACTGAAGGAGAAATATCTGAAAGCCAAATAAAACACGTGATCCCCAACTGGAGTGCTTTGCTATGAAACACATACTGGGACACTTGGAAGAACCTGAATGAGGTGTGTGGATTCGATTATAGGAATGTATTAATGTTAATTTCCTGCTTTTGATTATTGTATTGGGGTTAAGTAAGACAATACCACTGTTCATAGGAACTACATATAAATTCTAAGTTATTTGGGGCATCATACCAGCAATTTAGTCTCAAATGGTTCAGGAAAAATATTCTTTGTACTATTTTTGTGACTTTGTTTACAAGTTTGAAATTATTTCAAAAGAAAACAATGTTCACATCAGCATTATTTGCATTAGCCCCAAACTGGAAACCATACAAAGGTTCATCAACAATGAACAATGGATAAATGAATTCTAGTATATTCATATGGTAAAATATTATATAAAGCAACAAAATGAGCAAACTATAGCCACATGCAACAACTTAGATAGATCTCATAAATATAATATCAAGCAAAATGAAGCCAAATATAAAAAGAATGCATACTACATTATTCTGTTTTCATAAAGTTCAAAAACAGGTAAAATTGATCTGTAGTGACAAAGGTCATGATGGTGGTTACCTCCCAGAAAGCAGGAGACCATGATTAGGAGAGGCATGAGAGGCTTCAGGTGTACTAGTAGTGTTCTGTTTTTTGACCTGCATTGGGGTCACACATGTTCTGCTCACTTAGTGATAATTTGCTGAACTCTTATGATTTGTGCATTTTTGTATTATGGTTTTTATAAAAGTTAAAGAAGACTTGTGATATTAAGAAGGAAATATGTCACTTTGAATATTTCTATCAGAAGAGAATAGCTGATGGGATGCCTGGGTGGCTCAGGCAGTTAGGCGTCTGCCTCCGGCTCAGGTCATGATCCCAGGGTCCTGGGATTGAGTCCTGCATCAGGCTCCTTGCTCAGCGGGGAGCCTGCTTCTCCCGCTGCTGCCACTCCCCCTGCTTGTGCTCTCTCTCTGACAAATAAATAAATAAAATCCTTAAAAAAATAAATAAAATAAATAAAAAATAAAAACAAACCCTCCTTAAAAAAAAGAGAGAATAGCTGAAAATTAATGAACTAAACACCAACTGAAGAAATTTTTAAAAGAACAGAACAAAACCAAAATAAAAGGGATGAAATAATAAGAATGGAAATTAATGAAATGAAAATGGAGATATAATAGAGAATATAATATAATAGAGAACAAAGCCACAAGTTGATTTTTTAATAAGACTAGTAAAATTGATAAGCCTGTCGTGAAATGGATCAAGAAAAATGAGGAAGAGGCAGGTAAGGTAAGAAATATGAAGGTGGCCATAAGTACTGATGTAGTTGAGATAAAAGCAAAATAAAACAAAAGCATTGCCAGCAACTTCTGGCAAATGAATTTGAAAATTTAAATGAACTAGAAGAATTTCTACAAAATATTAGTTAAGACTGACTCAAAATAGAAAACTTGAATGATCCTATAACCAATCAAAAAGAATCAAGGGGCACCTGGGTGGCTCAGTTGGTTAAGCTCTGCCTTCGGCTCAGGACCTGCTCTGAGGGTCCTGGGATCAAGCTCCCTATGGGGCTCCCTGCTCAGTGGGGAGCCCGCTTCTCCCTCTCCCCCTGCTCTCCACCCCCCCCAACCCCGCTTGTGCTCCCTCTCTCAGTAGATGAATGTGCTCTTGTGCTCTTGTGCTCTCTTCTCTCAGATAGATGAATAAAATCTTTGGGGAAAAGAATCAATTGTTAAAGTACCAGGTTTAAAAAATATGTTCTTTCAAGGGTACCTGGCTGGCTCAGGCAGCAGAGCGTGCTACTCTTTGTGTAGGAATCGTGAATTCAAGCCCCACGGTGCGCACAGAGCTTACTTGAAAATTAACAAAACCAAAAAACAATAACGGATGTTCTTTCAAACATTTAAGCATGAGATAATTCCCAAGTTGTACAGCCCCTCCAGAGAACAGAAAAGGGGGAACATACCCCAACTCATCATATGAGGCTAGAATGTAATCTCCACCAGGATAGACATTTTTCTCTTTTGTTCATGATATGTCCAAGTGCCTAGAATAGTGCCTTGGGTATGGTGGGCATTCAAAAAAATTTTTGTTCAATGAATGAACGTATAGAATAGTCTTGAAACTAAATCCAGTTAAGGTCAATAAAACAAGGACAATAACAGCCCATTGTCATTTATGTATGGCTGCAAAACTCCTAAACACAATGTTAGCAAGCAAAACCCAGAATATATAAAAGTGATACTTGTATAACAATGAAGTTGGGTTTATCCCAGAATACGGGGGTGATTAGGAAATCTATTAGTGTAGTCTACCACTCTAACAGATTAAAGAGGGGAGAAACATATTTATTTTAGACAAGGCAAGGCAGGGCACAATTGGGAAATTACATAATTTATATTATTATACCTAAAATATATAGCAAATTCTTTTAAAAATCAATACAAGAGGGGCGCCTGGTGGCTCAGTTGTTAAGCGTCTGCCTTCGGCTCAGGTCATAATGCCACCGTCCTGGGATCGAGCCCCGCATCAGGCTCCCTGCTCAGCGGGAAGCCTGATTCTCCCTCTCCCACTCTCCCTGCTTGTGCTCTCTTTCTCTCTCTCTCTCTCTCTCTCGCTGTGTCTCTCTGTGTCAAATAAATAAATAAATAATCTTTAAAAAAAAATCAATACAAGAAAGACAACACACCTACCCCCCAAATGAGCAAAGGACAGAATCAGATATTTCACAAAAGCAGGAAGACGAATGGGCACTAACATGACAGCCTCGGCTTCATCAATAAGCAGGGAAGTGAAAAATAAAACCTCAGAGCAGCAGCCATGGAGGCACCCCGCCCTCACAGCCCCTGTGTTGGTGCAGCCACCCTCGCTCCCTCTGGTCTTCTTCCCTTCGCTCACACCAGGGCTGATCAGATGACCGAAGAACAGATTGCAGAATTCAAGGAGGCTTTCTCCCCATTTGAAAAAGATGGCAATGGCACCATCACAACAAAGGAACTTGGAACTGTCATGAGGGCACTGAGTCAGAACCCAACAGAAGCTGAATCGCAGGATATGATCAACGAGGTGGATGCCAATGGTAATGGCACCATTGACTTCCCAGAATTTTTGACTATGATGGCTAGAAAAATGAAAGATATAGACAGGGAAGAAGAAATTCGCAAGGCATTCAGAGTCTTTGACAAGGATGGCAACAGTTACATCAGTGCGGCAGAGCTATGTCATGTCATGACCAACTTAGGAGAAAAACTAACAGATGAAGTAGATGAAATGATCAGAGAAGCAGATATTGATGGAGTTGGGCAAGTCAACTATGAAGAATTTGTACAGATGATGACTGCCAAATGAAGGCCTACTTTCAACTCCTTTCCCCCCTTCTAGAAGAATCAGATTGAATCTTTTACTTCACCTCTTGCAAAAAAAAAAAAGTTAATTGACTCATTCTGTTTCTATATAGCAAAACTGAATGTCAAAAGTAGCTTTTGTCCACACACACAAAATCTGCATGTATTGGTTGGTGGTCCTGCCCCCTAAAGATCAAGCTACACATCAGTTTTACGAATAAATACTTGTACTACCTTAATGATAAGGAAGCACCTGGTGGACTCCTTGCAGTTCCATTTGCTCATGATTAATACATTGTTTGGGCTGGCCAGTTTTTCATGCAAGCAGCTTGACAATTGAGCACAGTCAGGCATTTGTATTAAAAACAAAAAATGAAAAAAACAAATTTAAAACTTCTTCAAATGGGTTCTAGTTCAACTTGTTAGTATAAATTGTCATAGCTGGTTTACTGAAAACAAAACATTTAAAATTGGTTTACCTCAGGATGCTGTGCAGAAAAATAGGGGAAGGATAAACTGTCTAGACGTAGCTCCACAAAGCAGGATGGCCCTCTCGTACTTCCGGGCACCCCCACCCATGGTGACCATGACATTCATCCTGGTGGCATGCCATGTGTGTTGGTTTAGCGTTGTCCGTGTTGTCCTAGAGTGAAATGGGTGTCAGGCTGTCACCATTCGCAAAGATTTTTTAAAAAAAGAAACTTTCACCAAGGAAGCATCTTTGGACTCTCTGTTTTTAAAACCTCCTGAACCATGACTTAGAGCCAGCAGAGTAGGCCGTGGATGTGGACTTCAGCACACCCATCAACATTGCTGATCAAGAAATTACAATTTACGTCCATTCCAAGTTGTCAATGCTAGTCATTTTTTTCCAATAAAAAAGACCATTAACTGAAAAAGAAAAAGAAAACCTCAGATTCCAGTTCTCACTCTTACTCAATAGGCAAAAGTAATTGTCAATACCAAGTGTTGGTGAGGATACAGAGCATCGGGATCTCTCATACATTGCTGGTGGGAGTGTATGTTGGGACAAGCACTGTAGGAAATCTGGCATTATCTAATAAAGTTGTAGATGGATTTACCCTATGCCCGAATGTTCCTCCCCTTGGTGTCTACTGTAGAGAAAGTCTTGCACATGGACTTCAAGAGATAAGTATAAGGATGTGTCAAGGAGTGTTGTTTGTTATAGCAAAAACTGGAAACAATCCAAAAGTCCATCATCAATAGAACTGGATAAATAAATAGTAACTTAATACAATATAGTGAAAAGGAAAAACTACAACACATGCATCAACATCAATGAATCTCATAATATCTCTCATCAAAAAAAACAAGTTAGGGGGTGCCTGGGTGGCTCAGTCAGTTAAGCATCTGTCTTTGGCTCAGGTCATGATCTCAGGGTCCTGGGATCGAGCCTGGAGTTGGGCTCCCTGCTCAGCTGGGAGCCTGCTTCTCCCTCTCCATCTGTGTGCCCCCCCACCCCAGATTCCCTGCTTATGTTTCTCTCTCTGTCTCAAATACATAAATTTTTTTTAAAAAAAGCAAGTCAAGGTATGATTCCACATGTACAAGTTAAAAACATGCAAAACTGTATCTTATACACAATATATGATTAGATTGCAAAGAAAGGCCAGGAAAAATAAACAAAATTCAGGATAGCAGCTCTGTTGGCTGGGATGTGAATGGAGAGAGCGAGTACCAAGGAACTTTAGTGGTACTAGTGCTGTCTGATCTTGAATCATGGTTCAAGGGAGTTTGTTTTATTATTATTATTCAAGTATGCTAATTATATTTTTGTCAGTTTGATTTTTTTCATAATAAAAAATATTTTAACAGAAAAAGAAGCCATTCTTACAAGCTGAGGGTTGGGGTGGTGATGGGTATTGTTCTTAGAAATCAATACAAGAAGTGCAGGACCCTTCCAGATCATCCCCACAGGGGATTATCCACTTTCTGTTTCATTTTTTAATTTTAATTTTTGTGTGTCCTTTTATTGTGGAATATTTCATAAGTACAAGAGTGAATAGAGAATAATATAATAATCACATATGTGTTCATGACCTTATGTAAAACTTCACAAAAATAGTTGAAGCCCCCAGTGTAACCCCCCCAATTACATTCCCCTTCCTGCACTCCAATAACCATAGTTCTGAAATTTGTATCTGTCATTCCATACTTGTCTTCCTAATTTTATGCATGTGCCCTTAAGAGTTTGTATTGTATTGTTTCTATTGTATTGCTTGACATGTTTGGCATTTTATATAAACGGCATCGTTCAGGACATACCCTCCTGCAACACCTTTACCCCAACCTTTTTTTTAATGTTGATCCATGTTGATATGGCAGGATTCTTTTTTTTTTAAGTTTAATTATTCAAGTAATCTCTATACCCAGTGTGGGTCTCAAACTCACAATCCCGAGATCATGAGTCACACACTCTATCGACTGAGCCAAGCAGGTATCTCTGGCAGGATTCCTTGTATCCAGTCTTAATTTATGTTTATAATGCTCCAAAATTAAAAAAAAAAACACTTTTTGTTATGGGAAATTTGAAATATATGCAAGATTAGGCAGAGTATCATAATGGTCCCCTATGTACTCATCACCCAGATTTAACAGTTATAAACATGTGGTCAGTTTGGTTTCATCAATTTCCCCACTCATTTCCTCCCCTCTTATATGATTTTGGAGCAAATCCAAGACATCATATAATTCTCCCCTAAGCATTTCAATATGTATCAAAGCTAAGATCTCTTCTTACAAGGACACAACTATAGGTCTTTATAACAGTTATTAACAACTTTGTTAATATCATCAACTATTCAGTGTTCAAATTTCCATATTTCTCATATTTTCACATTGTTTGAGTCAGGACTCTGTTTTAATTTTTTTCTGAATTGCTGATGGGTTGCTCTGCACAAGGCATTCAGTGAAGTTCTATTGAACATGTGTTGGGCTGAAGATCTCACTGAGTGGCGGGCATCTGCTCACTCCACTGATGGGCCGAGAATCTGAACTTCTTCAGGTGGCTTGTGAAAACTGGCAGGCATTTCCACAGATACTGGGTTTGTTCATCACTGGTAATCATTTAACTCTGTGATAATGTTCCTTTCGGTCAATTTGTAGACCTTGTGTAAAGAATGCCTGTGGCATATCTTTATTCGTAACACCCTATTAGATGGTTGTGCAGGTACTCCATATTTACCATCAGGAAATGTAGAAATATAATACTTCTTTGTTTACTAATAATACCGCTAAGCAAATGATGATGTTGTCATCTTACCATTCTGGTTCTTTCCTGAAACTAAAGAAGGGTGTGGGATGAGACAAGAGTGAGGTGATGACCGAATGAGGTAATGTACGTGGAAGTAGGTTGCAACCCATTAGGTGCTGTACAAAGGTGGTTTTAATACAACCAGCAGCCCTCATCTCTCACATGCTTTACTTCTGTAGTCACTGTACTTACAGCTTTTCCTTAATCCACCTATCCAACATTCAGACTCTCATCCATCAGTTGGACTAATGCAGTCTGGCATCCTCTGCCAGGTCCATCACGTAGTCTTGAAAGTGGTGCTCTCATTGTTGGCACAGTGGTGCTCATGTGACAGTTTGAATATTTTGGGCATAAAAATAGAAATTATTGGGAGCGGAAACATGAGGCTACTGAGGCTTGTGATTAGAAGCATCATTTTCCTGAATGTAATACCATTAAGACAAAGATGAGCTCCTTAGGGGTACAAAAGCATGAATCTTTGGTCCATCTGGACTCTTAGTCACATGCCAGATGACATATTCAGTTGTGAAGAAAAGAAAAAGAAGGAAGAATATCTACAAACGCTGCAAATATATTGTTTAATACTATACTATAATTAAAATGCAAAATATAGGGCGCCTGGGTGGCTCAGTGGGTTAAGCGTCTGCCTTCGGCTCAGGTCATGACCCCAGGGTTCTGGGCTCAAATCCCACATCAGGCTCCTTGCTCAGCAGGGAGTCCGGTTCTCCCTCTCCCTCTGCCCCTGCTTGTGTCCCCTCTCTCGCTGTGTCTCTCTCTGTCAAATAAATAAATGAAATCTTAAAAAGGAAAGAAAGAAAGAAAGAAAGAAAGAAAGAAAGAAAGAAAGAAAGAAAGAAAGAAAGAAAGAAAGAAAGAAAGAAGAAAGAAAGAAAGAAAGAAAGAAAGAAAGAAAGAAAGAAAGGAAGGAAGGAAGGAAGGAAGGAAGGAAGGAAGGAAGGAAGGAAGGAAGGAAGGAAGAAAGAAAGAAAGAAAGAAAGAAAAAGAAAGGTAAAGGAAGAAAAAGAAAATGCAAACTGTAATTAGGGATTACATAATGTTTTTAGCTTTCTAGGAATGAAAAGTCCTTAAAACATTTAACCCATTGTTTGACCATACCTTTGCATTTGCATCTGTTTTCAGAAACACAAAACTGCCCATAGTCGAGGAATGCTTCCTCTCTCACAGTTATCCACAGAGCTAGAATTATGGAGATGGACTGAGGAGAAAACCAGCCTACCCCTGCCACAGGGTTGTACTTCTCAGCCAGCCTGCCATGGAGGGCTGCAGGAGAATGGGAGTGGTGAGCTCTGTCCAGAAGAATAAGCCACTCCTCTTTCTTTAGCAGCCCAGAGCAATTATTTCATGAGGAGCCATCTTGACGACGTATGCCCAGTCATATGGTCAAGCTATGCTGTTCAGCTGCATTGTTTCCTGTTGTAATAGGTGTTGTAGGTGTCATCTGGTATTTGGGTGAGGCAGGAACCTGAGCGGTCTCACTTGAAGTCTTGTTGACATTGGGAACTTCGTACTGACTTAAAACATTATTTAGTACAAGGCAGAGGACTCGTTCAGCAGTTAGGACTGCTGGTTTTCTGCAGCTGAAACCCAGTTGTAGTCACTGGCCTCATGGTCTTGACTATCTATAGGCAGGGTTAGATGATGCAGCATAGTTGTGCAGCCTTCACCATCTCTTCTGCCCTTGAATTACAAATATACCAAGAATGCACATCACAACTGCATCACCAGGAAAAGCAGGCTAGAAGTGCTTCTAGCTCTGTGCCATGTTTTAGGTCTAACACGTTGTGTGTTTATTTTGGCAAAAGCTTTGGGAGCAGAGGAAGCCATTGTCTGATTTTATCATTTCAATCTCAAAACATCACTGATAATAGTTTTCCCTTGGCAGTTCCCTAAACTCAGCAATGTTCAATCGTATTTTACTGCATTTGCTCTCCAGAGGTAAATTGTTTGTTTTTTTTAAGATTTTATTTATTTATTTGAGAGAGAGAGAGAGAGGGAGCAACAAACAGGGGGAATGACAGAGGAAGAGGGAGAAGCAGGCTCCCCACTGAGTAGGGAACCCAACACGGGGCTTGATCCCAGGACTGTGGTATTATGACCTGAGCTGAAGACAGATGCCCAACCAACTGAGCTATCCAGGTGCCCCATAAATTCTGTTTAGTAGTAGGGGAATGGTCCCTCTACTAAAATCTAGCTCAGTCTTTGAGATTCTTCTGTAAAAGAGGACCTTAGGGAAACAACATCATAATAATGGTAATGACCACAACTTTATTGAACAAACATTGGTGAGTTGTATTTGAGTTGCCAATGTGTGTTTGCTAACTAGATTCTAAGCACTACTTGCATGGCAAAGAGCCAAATGTTCTTCTTTTTTTTTTTTTAAGATTTTATTTATTTGAGAGAGAGAGAGCATGAGAGTGGGGAGGGGCAGATGGAGAAGCAGGCTCCCCACTGAGCAGGGAGCCTGATGCGGGGCTCGATCCCAGGACCCTGGGATCATGACCTGAGCCGAAGGCAGACGCCTAACCGACTGAGCCACCCGGGTGCCCCCAAATGTTCTTCATCTTTTATTCCCCGTGGCACTTAGTACATGGCAGGGATTCAACAAAATAGAACAGAAAAGATGTGTATCAGAATAATAATAATAGAACAAGGCAGAAAGTAGTGCTGAAAAAGAGATATGAATGATCTGTAGGATCCTAGCAGAGAGGTGACCGTCAGCTGGGGGAACTATAAAAGCTTCAAGGAGTGGTGTCTCTTGACTGGTAGATGGACCTCAATAGACTGAAATAAGAGCAGTTGTATATTGGATGTTTCTTATGTGCCAGCCACTGTGCTAAGCATTTTGCCTGCTTAATCCAACCAAATCTTGCCACGACTCTATGGGAAAGGTACTTTCATCATTCCCATTTTAGAGTTGAAGAAATTTGTGGCTCAGGCAGATTAACGGATTTTTATCGAAGTCACACAGCTGGTAGGTGACAGAGCCAGCATCCAAACCAGTCTGACACGAAGGTTATGCTCTTGAACACTGGGCTATACCGTCCCTTATTTTAAGAAGTGAATTCAGTGTTTCATTGTTCGATAAAACATGGCCTATGTTCTAAAAACATTTACTAGTTGATGTGGCTGGAGAATAAGGTATGTGGAGAGTAGAGAGCAGTGAGCAATTAAGGTTGTTCCAGTAAGTCAAGAACAAGTCTCAGAACTTGCAATGCTATCCTAAAGAATTGGGGATTTTTGGAAGGTGATGGAAGCATTAAATGCCTATTAGTGAAGTGGCAGAACTAGATAAGCGCTATAGGATGACAAGTCAGGGGGAGGGGGAGGAGAGGCATATAAGCCAGTTAGGTGGCTATTGCGTAGTGGTGCAGGAGTGAAAAGGCATGCACAGTCCCAAGAATATGTGATTTCCTCCTGCAAGCCTTGCTGGGATTGTTTCATGTTAAGAAAATAAAACGTTCAAAAATCTAGTCTCGGGGTGCCTGGGTGGCTCAGTGGGTTAAGCGTCTGCCTTTGGCTCAGGTCATGATCCCAGGGTCCTGGGATGGAGCCCTGCATCAGTCTCCCTGCTCAGCTGGGGAGTCTACTTCTCCCTCTCCCTTTGCCCCCCTACCACTCGCGCCCTCTCTCTCTCTCAAATAAATAAAATCTTCTAAAAAAAAATCTAGCCTCACAAACAACATGAATTAGAGAACATGAATTAGCTTAAAAATGTGCTCTATTTGAAAACTTTTAAAAATAGAATTTGACTTAGAGACTATTTTGCACATAAATCTTTGGGAACCGCATAAACTAACCTGTGTTTATGTAACATTCTTAAAGGAGCATTTGTTGATCAGTACAAAGGAATACAGGGAATATGTATATATCCCTTGAAACCCACCCCCCCTTTTGTTACATGACTCTACCTTCTCTTCTAACCCTTGTGAATGACAATGTTATTACAGGTCCAATAAATTCCTAAAATATTTCCAAAGAAACAGAAACCAGTAGAATTAGGCATTGGAAAACTTCCATAGACTGTTGCTTCTGGACTGTGCTCTGGATCTACAATGAATTCCCTTGCCCACAGAGCTGGCTCACATTCCTGAGTTGTGTGTATACCTCTGAGGCAACCAGTGACACCATGACATTGACTAACTACATGGAGCCTCCTCTTGTCTGAAGGGAATTGCTCATGAGGAGGCAGGCTCTCTAATTTTCCTTTCGGGGGATTCCGTCCGATGATCCCCACCCTGAAATGCAGAATAGACAAGCAATAAATAGTAGGTTGACTATGAGGTTTCATCACCCACTTTCTGATGTTTTATTGGCAAAGCGAGGACTATGTCCCATTTCATCGTGTAGTCTGTGGGAATGGTACTATTTCACACCTCTCCACATTGGTCAACACTTTTTATATGCTGACTGAAACAGGATCACCTGGATATGATAGAATTACTAATTTCAAGTGGGGGGAGTGATTCAGTTTAAGAGTTTTTATCTTTTAGAGATACATGTTGAATATTTAAACGTGAAATGATATGATGCCTAAGATTCGCCTCAAACAACACTGGATGGAGGAAGTTGGCGGGGGTGCAGATAAAATAATAATGGGTACAATGGGTATGAGTTGGTGATTGTTGAAGCTGGATAATGAGTGCATGGGGGATCATTATAATCCTACATGAATTAGTGAATAATTACTAGCTTTACGAAAGGTCTACTAATGTATATGTTTGAAATTATACATAATTTTTATTTTTTATTTTTTTTTAAAGATTGTACTTATTTATTTGAGAGAGAGAGAATGAGAGAGAGAGCACATGAGAGGCGGAAGGGTCAGAGGGAGAAGCAGACTCCCTGCCGAACAGGGAACCCAATGCGGGACTCGATCCAGGGACTCCAGGATCATGACCTGAGCCGAAGGCAGTCACTTAACCAACTGAGCCACCCAGGTGCCCCTATACATAACTTTTAGATGATCACTCTTTAGATTTTGGGCCAAGTACTGCAATGAAAAAGAAATATTAATGAATTGTTTCTAGAAAAATGTGCATGCCCGGTCATTTCTCTTCTCAGTACATAGTATACTAGTCAGTCTATCCCCCATCTCCAAACCTTCACTAACTCTGTAGAGCTGTGATTAGCTTCCTATGCATTTGCCCGTGCTTTTTCTCCTCTGGCTTGTCTCTTCCAATCGATTAGTAATCTCATCATGGCAGGACTTTCCATGTAACCAGCTCTTCATCCGCATGGCACTATGATTTCTCAAGGATGATAAAATAAAGTGTTAAAGATAAGATAGTAGATCAGTGTAAGCCAGTACTTTTTAAAAGGCTTGCAAAGGGATGGTGATTATCTAAATGTCGATTTATGTGTCAGGAACACCTGAGTTCAATTCAGTCACAAGAGTGATTCTCCCTAAAGCTAGGGGGAATACATCATACTTTTTCTTCTTGTAAATCAGAAATAATCTGGCCTCAGGGTACAGAAGAAAAGGAGAGAAAAAGGAAGGAAACGGATCAGAATGGCAGCCGTGTTCTCCAGTGAGCCGGTGGTTATTCCAAAATTCATCCCCAAGTGGTGGGGACCATGCACCTGTCCCCAGGTGGCTGTGCTTGCAGCCCTGGGCCTGTGTCTTCTTGGTGTGGCTCTAACACGGCTCTAATTCTTCTAGGTAGGTGAAGTTACCACCAGAAGTCTACTGCAGCCCCTTTTCCTCTTTTAGCCTAGAGTTGTAGAAAATCTTATTGCTGAGAAAGGTCAAAACATCATTTTTTTTTTAGGATTTTATTTATTTATTTGTCCGAGAGAGAGAGAGAGAGAGAGAGAGAGAGAGAGAGGCAGGCAGAGGGAGAAGCAGGCTCCCTACTAAGCAAGGAGCCCTATGAGGGACTCGATCCAAGGACCCTGGGATCATGACCTGAGCCGAAGGCACACGTCAAAGCATCCCTTTAAAGGTTATCCAAAGGCACTGAATATGCACACACTTGCTCCAGGCCATACACTTATGCAGCTGGGCCCATGGTAGCCACCAGGTCTCAGTACCATTGGCCCAACTCCCCACCTCGTGGAGGTTTGTTTTGAAAATTGTGGTCTGCTAGGAGTCAAGAGATAGGTTGAGTGCCCTGTTTAAGGACTGCCATCTCTAGCTTTGGTCTTCAAAAGGAAGTGTAGGGAAGGTAGTTTACCTGCTGAGATGACGGAGTGAACCGCTGTGGGGAAGTGGTGATGTCATCAGCCATTTCTGGCCTCCACACTGAAACTGGACTACACTCTTGGTTAGCAAACAAAGGAGGAAGTGAAGCAGATTCGTCATTGCTTAAGCAGCCTGGTATGCCGACCTAGAATTCTTGATTCTCTAGCAGTTGGTAGAGGCAGCAGAGGGAAACTTTCTTGGGCACGTGCTGGGCCCCCCGCTGAGAAGGGCCGGGAACTGCCAGTTGGTGGAACAGACCCACGCACCTGTATGCTCTGAGGAGCTCACTGGGAACTGCAGTGATGTTGTGTCTTCCCTGTCTGGCCTTGCTCAAGTCCTCCAGGAAGTTGCCTTTAGGAGAAACTTTGTATCCTGCTTCTGCAGGGATAACTGCCAAATGTAGCTTTGATATAACAGGTACGATTTATTTGATTATTTGAAAGTTTCGGCCACTAAATGGACATTAACATTTAAGATTCCCCTTCCCTTGGCCTCTAAAAAGTGGTTAAGAAAATCAATAGTGAACACATCCATTCCCCAGGGGCTCGGGAGGGCAGACATAGGTTATCTGAGCTCTTGGAATCCTAGACAGGCTCCCAGGACTCCTTTTTCCTCTAGGAATAGGTTCTTGTTCAGCTGTTAGGAATAAAAAATTCAGTTGGCTAGAGCCACTAGCCATTCTTCTGAAGTGTTAACCAGATCTATAAGGAGCCTTGGCTTTTCCCTGCTTGCAGGCAGGCATGTCTTGAGTCTAGACTATGTAAGGTCTCCTGCTCTGATCCTTGAAGGGCTGTGGAATGAGATGAACTTCCCATCCTTCTGTCCATGGCCTAATCCAGCCTGAATTTTCCTCTTTTGTCAAATACTTCATCAGGAGCCAACTCACATCTCCTTTGCCTTAGTTTGGGCTCATTTCTTCTTGATTAGTCATCTGGTGATACCGTAATTTCTTGATCATTATTAAGTGGCCATTCCTTAATATTGTTTTAAAAGGTTATTTGTTATTCATTTTTTATTAAGTAATATCTTATGCCCAATGTGGGGCTTGAACTCATGCCCCAAGATCAAGAGGCACATGCTCCACCCACTGAGCCAGTCAGGCACCCCTCTTAAAAAATTTTTTATGAGTTGAGCTTCTCAGAAGAAAGATACTTTTATTTTTTTTAAAGTTTTTATTTAAATTCCAGTTAGTTAACATACAGTGTTGTATCAGTTTCAGGTGTACAATATAGTGATTCAACAATTCTTCACATCACCTGGTGCTCATCATGACAAGGCACTCCTTAATCCCCATGGCCTATTTCACCCATTCCCTCACACAGAAGAAAGATACTTTTAAATCCAATAAACAGGTACATAAATAAACAAATATGGTATACCTTAGACTAGGAATCAAATAGGAGAGAGGGTGGGAAAGGTAGCCTCAGAATCCAAATTCAATCTGAGATCTTGCAGTGAGCTACAGGAGTCAATTCTGGTCTCCATCATTTCTTTCCCCCTTCCCTTCTTCTCTTCTTTCCTCCCTCCCTCCCTCCCTTCCTCCCCTCCTTCCTTCCTTTTTCAGCTTTACTGAGATACAATTGACATAGAAAACTGTAAGTTTTAGGTGTACAATGTGTTATTTGATACACTTCTGTATTGCAAAATGATTACCACCATAGCTTTAGCTAATACATCACAGCATATATTTACCATTTTTCTTTTTTGTGGTGAGAACATTTGAAATCTACTTGTGGTCTCTGTCATTCTTCATGATAAAAAGCAGGAGCCTGGGCTGACAATACAGGGAGAGTTGCTGGCTTTGGATTCACATGGTTTAGAAGGCACCTCAGACCTCTTTGGAGGTCTTTAAAGTTCAACAAGCCAATGATGTGAGTTAGTGACTCCAGGATATCAGGGTGGGGATCTAACCAAGAGACACTTGCACTTTTTAGTTCAGGGCACATTCCCTTAGTCCGTCCTACAAGGCCACTCTTTTAAATATGTATGCCTGTATTTTCTCCTATTTCCACTCCTCACTCCTATCCTTCCTCCCTGCAAGCAACCATTCTAATCCAAGGTCAAACAACCAATCTAATCTAAGGTCAGCTCCAGGACCCTGACGGGGCCATGTATTTCTGGTGTGAGGACTGGAAAGGGATGAAGTTATGCTGGAGCCATTTGAGAAGGGTAAGTCAGGTCTCAGTGGATGGCAGATGCCTTGTCCTGTGTGACGCTGTCAGGCCATTTGTGAATCTCTGGATCTTTCTTGTCACATGGCAGCCATCTCTAAGTTTTAACCTATGCTTCCCTTTCTGAATGTGAAGATATTACATTTTTTCTGTCACAGGCCCACTTAGTGGTCAGTATTTTCCAGACCCTGATGTTTGTTGATGCATACACCTGATTAGTACTTCTGTTCTTTTGCATTGTTTCAAAGCCCACCCCTTTCTCATTCACAACTGCACACAATAACAGTAATGCCTGTGGTATTCAGTGTGACTCACATCCTTGCACGATTGACTATTATCTAGGCTTCTTCTGAATACTGAAGTGTAGTTCTAAATTCACAAGCATAATCCAGAAATGTATGAACAGTTTGGTTTTGGGGGGGTTGCCTTTCTTCTAGAAATCTGAAAATTCCTTTGATTCTTTTCTGAAAAATTGTAAATTATGACTTCTGTCTTCTTCTAGAAGTTCTCATTGTGTTTATCCTCATTTGACAGCTGAGAAAACATCAGCATGAAAATAACAGCTTTCTCTGTAACTTAAGTGTTTCATTGACCTCCACACACAGTTATTTTAAGAGGATTTAGATATATCTGAATGGCCATTAAGAATTTCTGATGGATTTGAAACCTGACCTATTTAAAGGAATTTGTCCTGGATAGTTGAATGCTGGCCTGTCCGGGTGACCTTAAGTAAGAACCTAAGGACCATCAGTTCTTAGTTGTGTAGGTCACAGGATGTTCTCCAAGGGTCAAAGGCAGGATGGCTCAGGGCCAGATGTCCACCATTTGTGGCAAAGCCAGTCAGAGCTGCTGCCTTGTGAATATGAGCCCAACCACTTCACCTGTGTCCTGTGAAAACATTAAGAGAAAAGATGTTTCTCTGCTATCTCCAAGACAAAGTGAGGGAGTAAAGTACTTGGGCCCTTTGCCTTGGCCTCAGGCATGTATATCTGAACTAGCCCCTGTGTATTGTCACCATGTCTGACTCCCCGGTTCCCGTGGAGCTTGTACACTAGCCATGGTGTTCCCACAAACTGCATCAACCCAAGTATAAAGTGCCCAGGGAATGTAGCCCTGCTTGATCAAATTAAGTAGACACAGATCCCATGAGGATATTTCTGTGCTCAATTGACACCCTCCTCTTTCATGTACCAACCAGGAGTGATGTTGCCAACAGCTGAAACCTGCTAGAAGTAGGAATTGGGGAATGGGGAATGTTTGTTGGCAGGGCCACCTCCTACAGTTGTACCCTAAACAAGACTCCAACTGAGGGGGTGAATTGGGGCTGAAACCCAGCATGAGCTCTACCTTGCCAAGCCTAGCATTTTACTCTGGGGCAGTTTTCTCCAAGGGGGAAGAGGTGTCTTTTCTAATGCACTTAAGGACACCTATGGGTGAGACATTGTCTAAAGAGATTGCCATACAGGTCCAAAATTGGTCACATAGGAGGCTGCTCATGGCAGCAGTGTTTTGGGTGGTGGGAAGTCAGAGGCACTGGGGGTGCCCATTACTGGAGTACTCTGCAGCAGTCAGGAAGGGGGGACTGGATGTGCACATAGCAACGTGGATAGGTCTTACAAAGTGTGGAGTGGAAACAGTAAGACACGGAGTGAGACCTGTAACACAATGCTATTGTGTAAATTAAAATACATGCAGAGCAGACAATAGCACATCCACATGAACACATAGAAACCAAAAAATATAAGCAAGTGGATTAGAATGGTTGTTTGCAGGGGGGAAGGATAGGAGTGAGGAGTGGAAATAGAAAATACAGGCATCCATATTTAAGAGTGGCCTTGTATGGACCGACTAAGGGAATGTGACCTGAACTAAAAAGTGCAATTAACACTCGACACAAGTTTAAAAAAAAGGTGCTCTGGACCTTGCTATTTGAGGATTTCCTCAACCCAGCTGTTGACCAGCAGCATGGCTAGATCAACATGGTCACAGCTTTTTAATACTCTCACTGACAGAGACTTCTATCTGGACTTGAGTGAGCTTCCTTGTAACATGCCTGCCCCTATCAAACTCAGGTTGGTCTGATGTTCTCCTGGTCCTTAAAATCCTTGGAAATTACCTGGCGTTATCTACATTATTTTATTTTCCTGATAGCCATAAACAGAAATAAAGCATTTAGACAATAACAGAAGATGGCGGAGGAGTAGGAGACCTGGATTTCGTCTGGTCTCAGGAATTCAGCTGAATAGGATCAAACCATTCTGAACACCTACGAACTCAACAGGAGATCGAAGAGGAGAGTAGCAACAACTCTCTGAACAGAGAAGCGACCACTTACTGGAAGGTCTTTTGTGATTTGTATAGAGTATATTTGCTGGGGACGTTGTTAACCTGTTAGCATTTTGTTCTCTCATTCATCTATTCTCCTCTGGACAAAATGACAAGACGAAAAAAATCACCTCAGCAAAAAGAACAAGAGATAGTACCGTCAGCCAGGGACCTACTCAATACGGACATTAGTACGATGTCGGACCTAGAGTTCAGAATCATGACTTTAAAGATACTAGCTGGGCTTGAAAAAAGCGTGGAAGTTATTAGAGAAACCCTTTCTGGAGAAATAAAAGAACTAAAATCTAACCAAGTCAAAATCAAAAAGGCTATTAATGAGGTGCAATCAAAAATGGGGGCACTAACTGCTAGGATAAATGAGGCAGAAGAGAGAATCAGCGATATAGAAGACCAAATGATGGACAATAAAGAGGCTGAGAAAAAGAGATAGAAACAACTACAGGATCACGAGGGCAGAATTCGAGAGATAAGTGATACGATAAGACGAAACAACATTAGGATAATTGGGATCCCAGAAGAAGAAGAAAGAGAGAGAGGGGCAGAAGGTATATTGGAGCAAATAATAGCAGAGAACTTCTCTAATGTGAGGAAGGAAACAGGCATCAAAATCCAGGAGGCACAGAGAACCCCTCTGAAAATCAATAAAAATAGGTCAACACCTCGACATCTAATAGTAAAACTTACAAGTCTCAGAGACAAAGAGAAAATCCTGAAAGCAGCTCGGGAGAAGAGATAGGTAACCTACAATGGTAGAAATATTAGATTGGCAACAGACCTATCCACAGAGACCTGGCAGGCCAGAAAGGACTGGCATGATATCTTCAGAGCACTAAATGAGAAAAATATGCAGCCAAGAATACTATATCCAGCTAGGCTCTCACTGAAAATTGAAGGAGAGATAAAAAGCTTCCAGGACAAACAAAAACTAAAGGAATTTGCAAACACGAAACCAGCCCTCTGAGAAATATTGAAAGGGGTCTTCTAAGCAAAGAGAGAGACTAAAAGCAGCACAGATCAGAAAGGAACAGAGACAATATACAGTAACAGTCACCTTACAGGCAATACAATGGCACTAAATTCATACCTTTCAGTAGTTACCCTGAATGTAAATGGGCTAAATGCCCCAATCAAAAGACACAGGCTATCAGATTGGATTAAAAAACAAGACCCATCAATATGCTGTCTGCAAGAGACTCATTTTAGACCCAAAGACACCCCCAGATTGAAAGTGAGGGGGTGGAAAACCATTTACCATGCTAATGGACACCAAAAGAAAGCTGGGGTGGCAATCCTTATATCAGACAAATTAGATTTTAAACCAAAGACTGTAATAACAGATGAGGAAGGACACTATATCCTACTTAAAGGGTCTATCCAACAAGAAGATCTAACAATTGTAAATATCTATGCCCCTAACGTGGGAGCAGCCAATTATATAAGGCAATTAATAACAAAAGCGAAGAAACACATTGACAGCAATACAATAATAGTGGGGGACTTTAACACCCCCCTGACTGAAATGGACAGATCATCTAAGCAAAAGATCAACAAGGAAATAAAGACTTTAAATGACACACTGGACCAAATGGACTTCACAGACATATTCAGAACATTCCATCCCAAAGCAACGGAATACACATTCTTCTCTAGTGCCCATGGAACATTCTCCAGAATTGATCACATCCTAGGTCACAAATCAGGTCTCAACTGGTACCAAAAGATTGGGATTATTCTCTGCATATTTTCAGACCACAATGCTTTGAAACTAGAACTCAATCACAAGAGGAAAGTTGGAAAGAACTCAAATACATGGAGGCTAAAGAGCATCCTACTAAGGAATGAAGGGTCAACCAGGAAATTAAAGAAGAATTAAAAAAATTCATGGAAACCAATGAAAATGAAAACACAACTGTTCAAAATCTTTAGGATACAGCAAAGGCAGTCCTAAGAGGAAAGTATATAGCAATACAAGCTTTTCTCAAGAAACAAGAAAGGTCTCAAATACACAACCTAACCCTACACCTAAAGGAGCTGGAGAAAGAACAGCAAATAAAGCCTAAACCCAGCAGAAGAGAAATAATCAAGATCAGAGCGGAAATCAATGAAATAGAAACCAAAAGAACAGTAGAACAGATCAACGAAACTAGGAGCTGGTTCTTTGAAAGAATTAACAAGATTGATAAACCCCTGGCCAGATTTATCCAAAAGAAAAGAGAAATGACCCAAATCAACAAAATCATGAATGAAAGAGGAGAGATCACAACCAACACCAAAGAAATACAAACAATTATAAGAACATATTATGAGCAACTCTATGCCAGCAATTTAGATAACCTGGAAGAAATGGGTGCATTCCTAGAGATGTATCAACTACCAAAATTGAACCAGGAAGAAATAGAAAACCTGAACAGACCAATAACCACTAAGGAAATTGAAGCAGTCATCAAAAATCTCCCAAGAAACAAAAGCCCAGGGCCAGATGGCTTCCCAGGGGAATTCTATCAGACATTTAAAGAAGAATTAATACCTATTCTCCTGAAACTGTTCCAAAAAATAGAAATGGAAGTAAAACTTCCAAACTCATTTCATGAGGCCACCATTACCTTGATCCCAAAACCAGACAAAGACCCCATCAAAAAGGAGAACTACAGACCAATATCCTTGATGAACATGGATGCAAAAATTCTCACCAAAATACTAGCCAATAGGGTCCAACAGTACATTAAAAGGATTATTCACCATGACCAAGTGGGATTTATCCCTGGGCTGCAAGGCTGGTTCAACATCCGCAAATCAATCAACGTGATACAATACATTAACAAAAGAAAGAACAAGAAACATATGATCCTCTCAATAGATGCAGAAAAAGCATTTGACAAAGTACAGCATCCTTTCTTGATCAAAACTCTTCAGAGTATAGGGATAGAGGGTACATACCTCATTATCATAAAAGCCATCTATGAAAAACCTACAGCCAATATCATTCTCAATGGGGAAAAGCTGAGAGCTTTTCCCCTAAGGTCAGGAACGCGGCAGGGATGTCCACTCTCACCACTGCTATTCAACATAGTATTAGAAGTCCTAGCCACAGCAATCAGACAACAGAAAGAAATCAAAGGCATCCAAATCAGCAAAGAGGAAGTCAAACTCTCACTCTTTGCAGATGATATGATACTGTATGTGGAAAACCCAAAAGACTCCACCCCAAAACTGCTAGAACTCATACAGGAATTCAGTAAAGTAGCAGGATATAAAATCAATGCACAGAAATCAGTGGCATTCCTATACACCAACAACAAGACAGAAGAGAGACAAATCAAGGAGTCGATCCCATTTACAATTGCACCCAAAACCATAAGATACCTAGGAATAAATTTAACCAAAGAGGCAAAAGATCTGTACTCAGAAAACTATAAAATACTCATGAAAGAAATTGAAGAAGACACAAAGAAATGGAAAAATGTTCCATGCTCATGGATTGGAAGAACAAACATTGTGAAGATGTCAATGCTACCTAGAGCAATCTACACATTCAATGCAATCCCCATCAAAATACCATTCACTTTTTTCAAAGAAATGGAACAAATAATCCTAAAATTTGTATGGAACCAGAAGAGACCCCGAATAGCCAGAGGAATATTGAAAAAGAAAAGCAAAGCTGGCGGCATCACAATTCCAGACTTCCAGCTCTATTACAAAGCTGTCATCATCAAGACAGTACGGTACTGGCACGAAAACAGACGCACAGATCAATGGAACAGAATCGAGAGCCCAGAAATGGACCCTCAACTCTATGGTCAACTCATCTTTAACAAAGCAGGAAAGAATGTCCAATGGAAAAAAGACAGTCTCTTCAACAAATGGTGTTGAGACAATTGGACAGCCACATGCAGAAGAATGAAACTGGACCATTTCCTTACACCACACACAAAAATAGACTCCAAATGGTTGAAAGACCTAAACGTGAGACAGGAGTCCATCAAAATCCTAAAGGAGAACACAGGTAGCAACCTCTTCGACCTCAGCTGCAGCAACTTCTTCCTAGAAACATCGCCAAAAGCAAGGGAAGCAAGGGCAAAAATGAACTATTGGGATTTCATCAAGATAAAAAGCTTTTGCACAGCAAAAGAAACAGTCCACAAAACCAAAAGACAACCGACAGAATGGGAGAACATATTTGCAAATGACATATCAGATAAAGGGCTAGTATCCAAAATCTATAAAGAACTTCTCAAACTCAACACCCAAAGAACACATAATCCAATCAAGAAATGGGCAGAAGACATGAACAGAAATTTTTCCAAAGAAGATATCCAAATGGCCAACAGACACATGAAAAAGTGCTCAACATCGCTCGGCATCAGGGAAATCCAAATCAAAACCTCAGTGAGATACCACCTCACACCCGTCAGAATGGCTAAAATGAACAAGTCAGGAAACGACAGATGTTGGTGGGGATGTGGAGAAAGGAGAACCCTCCTACACTGTTGGTGGGAATGCAAGCTGGTGCAGCCACTCTGGAAAACAGTATGGAGGTTCCTCAAACAGTTGAAAATAGAGCTACCATATGATCCAGCAATTGCACTACTGGGTATTTACCACAAAGATACAAATGTAGGGATCCGAAGGGGTACGTGCACCCCGATGTTTATAGCAGCAATGTCCACAATAGCCAAACTGTGGAAAGAGCCAAGATGTCCATCGACAGATGAATGGATAAAGAAGAGGTGGTATATATACACAATGGAATATTATGCAGCCATCAAAAGGAATGAGATCTTGCCATTTGCAACGACGTGGATGGAACTGGAGGGTGTTATGCTGCGTGAAATAAGTCAATCAGAGAAAGACATGTATCATATGACCTCACTGATATGAGGAATTCTTAATCTCAGGAAACAAACTGAGTGTTGCTGAGTGGTGGGGGGTGGGAGGGATGGGGTGGCTGGGTGATAGACATTGGGTAGGGTATGTGCTATGGTGAGCACTGTGAATTGTGCAAGACTGTTGAATCACAGATCTGTACTTCTGAAACAAATAATGCAAGATATGTTAAGAAGAAAGAAAAAGAAGAAGATAGCAGGAGGGGAAGAATGAAGGGGAGTAAGTCGGACGGGGAGACGAACCATGAGAGACGACAGACTCTGAAAAACAAACTGAGGGTTCTAGAGGGGAGGAGGGTGGGGGGATGGGTTCGCCTGATGATGGGTATTAAGGAGGGCACGTTCTGCATGGAGCACTGGGTGTTATGCACAAACAATGAATCATGGAACACTACATCAAGAACTAATGATGTAATGTATGGTGATTAACATAACAATAAAAAATTTTTAAAAAATCACAATAACAGAAATAAAGCATTTACTTCCCTGGGGATTTAATCAAACCATAAAAGCTGTGTTAATGAAGAATAGGGACCGCAAAGAAGAGAAGAAAGCCCTCGGTTCTTTTTGGCCTTGTTTCCTATACATCCTGTAACGACTTTTTGCATTCACTCAAGGCTTGCAGCAGATGGGTCAGATTGGGCCTATGGTTATTGGGACATGGTGTCTAAGCTTCTTTCAAGATACATCTAGAACATTCTAGACCAATGCAATCAACAGTTGTCTGATGGCTAAAAACTTGCACCATTTAACAAATATATGAGTAAATCCAGGACCATTTTTGAGATATTTCTTAGTCAACTTGGTGCTGCTTAAACCAAAAAAAAAAAAAAAAGATACTGTTCTTCAAAGTAGCATGTGTTCAATAGGTATCTAAGAAGTGTAAGTTAGATCGAATGACCTTTTACTATCCATCCAGGACACCTCTTGTCCCTGTGGTATCTTACATGTATTAGAGCAGGTGCCTCTTCTTCCCGGCTACACAGCCCCAGAGTCAGGCACAGGTACAGCAAGTGGACTTGCTCTCAGCCCAGTCACCCCCTTGGTTATTAAGGGTATAATTTACACAACTTTAGGATGTGACCCTGCAAACAAATAAGCTCCCCCACCTTTCTCTCCTCCACCAGCTTCCCATGATTTGCAACATTTCTCTGGTTGATGTTGGAAAGGCAGGCTTGATTGACCATCCCATCCCCAAGTACAGCGACAGTATCTGCCATGCTTCCATGCTCTTCTGCAGCTTTGCCCCTGCCTCTGTAAAGGGGGAGTCTGATTCTACTCTTTTTGAGTCTGGGTGAGCTTTGGACTTGCTTGCCACCAACAGAGCACAGCCAAAGCGACAATGGGATTTCTGAGGTTAGGTGATAAAAAATGATGATCTAGCATCCACCTGCTGGCTGGAATGCTTGGAGCCCTAAGGTGCCCTGTAAGAAGTCTGACTATCCTGAGACTACTAAACTGGGAGGAAGCCATGCCACATGGCGAGGCTGTGTGTAGGTGCTCTGGTGAGCAGTCTGAGTTTTTGAGTACTCCAGGCTCAGACACTGGACATGTGAGTAAACAAACCTGAGATGCTTCTAGCTCCCAGTTATGAAGTCATCACCAGACTTTGAACCTCCCCAACTGGGGCCCCAGATAGCTTGGGCAGAGAGAAGCTATCCCAACTGTGCTCTTTCTGAAGTTCTGACACCTTGAATCTGTAAGCACAATAAATTGCTGTTTGTTTTATGTTACACAGCAATAGTAACTAAAAGACCCACTATCTTCAATAACACCAAAAAGAAGAGCAATAAAAAAGGAGAGGAAACTGCTACAAATTAAAATTAAAAAATGAAAAACAAGATAATTATAAACTGTTTAATTTAAAAATTAAAAAAATTAGATATACGGATGAGATATATCAACAAATACAAATGACAGTGTTTGACTCCTGATTAGAATAAACCATTAAAGAAAGACACTTAAGAAAAATCAGGGCAATTTGACCTCTGACTGGATACTAGATGATATTAAAGAATTACTGTTAATTTTAAAGATGCGATAAAGTGGTTATTGAAAAAAGAGTCCTTGGGGCGCCTCGCTGGCTCAGTCGTTAAGCGTCTGCCTTCGGGCTCAGGTCATGATCCCAGGGTCCTGGGATCGAGTCCCACATCGGGCTCCCTGCTCAGCAGGAAGCCTACTTCTCCCTCTCCCACTCCCCCTGCTCCTTCAGCTTACCCTGAAGATTAGGGATTGTTCAATTTTGAACTTTGAAATGTATCTGTCAGCAGAAAGACAAGCAAATAGGCTGCACGTTAGTATGCAGATGATGTACTTTGGAAGGTCCTTCTGTCTGCTTGTAGGTTCTCTCCCTTGAAGAAAGACTGTTAACTCATGCTACAGCCTGCCACTCTCTGCTTGGTTTGGGCTATGTCACTAAGCCCAAAATAGAAAGTTCTTTTACCGCAGAGCAGGGAAAGAGGTTTAAATTTATCAATTCAAACAACAAAGGGTAGCATTATACTGGCTTTCCTTGTGTGGGGGGTAGGGAAGAGATAATGGCTGCTTCATCAAGGAGAAGGAGTGATCTGACACTGGCAGGGGCTGGGACCAGGAGACAAGCTTCCACTGT
The DNA here is from genome assembly GCF_037043125.1 of Eumetopias jubatus. Classification (NCBI taxonomy): domain Eukaryota; kingdom Metazoa; phylum Chordata; class Mammalia; order Carnivora; family Otariidae; genus Eumetopias; species Eumetopias jubatus. Next base: position 27,881,901 of record NW_028274811.1, on the reverse strand, counting down.
GGTGAGTTGGGCTTATTTCCCATCCTGGCCCCCCTCATTCCCTCCTTCCAACCATGTCACCTCTTTTAGGACATGGGAAAGCAGCTGAGCTACTCGGGAATCAGTCCCAGAAATGTCACTGAAGTTATTAGACTGGAAACAATGCTCTGAGCCAAACCGCTTCTCTCTTGGCTTTTAGAGGAGTCAGGACCTTGCAACAAAATTACACAGAAGGGAAATGTATCTTTTCCTTGTCAAATGGTCAAAAATTTTTAATGATCCTTAGGGTTGGAAAGAGTTTGCAGAAAATGGCATTCCCAGATATTGCTGGAGGGAGGTAGACTGAGTCAGCCACTTGGAGAACAACCTGACAACACGGATCCATGGTATACCAGAGAATGTGGATCTAGAGGCGCTCTCATTTATAGCTGGTGGGGGTGCAAACTGGTTCCCTAGCAAACTCTTGTACATATACAACAGGGAACATTTACAGTATAATGTTCATAGCAGCAGTGGGAGCAAGAGCTAAATCCTAGGAACAGTGTACCTGCCCATCAGTGGGAGAGAGGATGATAAACTGCCCGCGGTACATCTACACAGTGGGGTAGTTAATACCAGGTGAAATGACTACAGTGGAATACGAAGATATGGATGAATTTTAGCAAAGTCAGTGGGAAAAACAAGTCCCCAAAGATTACGCACAGCTTGATGTCCTTTTTCTAAAACTAAAGACAGTTCTAAAAAATTACTCTTTAGGCATATATACAGATACAGCAAAATCATATAAAAAGAAAAGGAAACGAACATACAATTTAGAAGAGTTCCCTTGGGTAGACAGCACAGAAGATGGGGTGGAGAGCCTTATGCTTCAATATTGGTTATTGTTGAGGCCCTAGCCTTTGTTTTGGGTTGTGGATTGACAGGTACTGAATACGTTATTAAAATTAATGAATTTACTACCTAACTTAACAAAATCAGGCCATCCATACCAATTTTGAGAGTATCAGAACAAAGGATTATGGTTAATCCAATTCTATATACCTGCCATTAAAAAACAAAACAAAACAAAAACAGGTTATAGAGTCTTTGGCACAGTCATCACACTTCCAAGCATTTATCTTAAGGAATAAACAAAGATGCAGAGAAACATTCATGAACAAGACACTTATTGTGATATTTGTAAATACAAAAATAGGAAACAATCTATCAAACTAAGAGATTAGTTACATAAACTGGATTACACTGATATACCTGAAAAGAAAGTAGTCTTTTTTTTTTTAAGATTTTATTTATTTATTTGACAGAGAGCGAGAGACAGAAAGAGAGAGAGAGGGAGCACAAGCAGGGGGGAGCAGGAGAGGGAGAAGCAGTCTCCCCGCTGAGCAGGGAGCCTGATGTGGGACTTGATCCCAGGACCCTGGGATCATGACCTGAGCCAAAGGCAGACACTTAACTGAGCCACCCAGGCGCCCCAAAAACAAAGTAGTCTTTTAAAAATATTTGCTAGGGGTGCCTGAGTGGTTCAGTTGGTTAAGCACCTGCCTTTGGTTCAGGTCATGATACCGGAGTCCTGGGATCAAGTTCCGAATTGAGCCTTGTATTGAGCCCCACATCGGGCTCCCTGCTTGGCCAGGAATCTGCTTCTCCCTCTGACCCTCCCCCATCTCATCCTCTGTCTTTCTCAAATAAATTCTTTAACAATAAAAATAAAATAAAAATATTTTCTGAGAGTATTTAACAATATGGGGAAAAGGTCATGATATATCAGTTGAATAAAACAAATTACAGAACAGACATACAGTGTGAACTTAGTTTTATATATATATATTATATATATATATATATATATATTCCTCATTTCTGGATGTTGTGATTGTTTCTTCCTCAAACTTGTCAGTAGTTCACAAATTTTCTGCAGTGATCATTAGTTTTTTTACAACCAGAAATAATTTTATTATACAAATAGTTAATAATTATAGCTAATGTAGATGGAGTACTTGTTATATGCTAAGAGCATTACACGGATTCACTTATTTAAAGCTTAAAATAAACTTATGGGGATGGTACTATTATGATCCCCATCCTACAGATGAAAATACTGATGGTTAGGTGCTTCCACAACTTTGCATGAGAACACAGAGGCCATAAAAAGTGGCACCTTGAGCCAGGCTTCTAGGAGGCTCTTCAAAGGGTGTGCTGATGGTAGGGTCTTGGCCTCCCTGGTATGGGATGGCTGCACCAGAGAGAATGATCTCCCTGTGAGCAGTATTGGGAATTGAGCAGCTTGACGTGGAACCTGCAACCTAAACAGGTTGAGCCTTCCAAGGAGTGTCTGAGCCTGAGTCCCCACAAGGCAGCCAACCATCAAACATGGGTGTGTGTAGAGGGGCACATGTGGGGAGCCAGGTAGCCCAGTCCTTGAGGGTCTCTGATGAGCCCCTGTGGCAGAGCCCAATAAGTGCAGCCTGGCTTGTAGAGCAGAGATTTTACTCAGGGCTCTGACTAGCTCTGGTTCTCACCAGCCACTGTAGGATGACCTCTGGAGCCTTCAGGGGACAGGATAGGGGCGCTCTAGGGTTAGGACAGAGCCAGGGACTCAGCTGCGGTCTCCTCTCATCACTCATGCTTTAAATATAAGCTCTGATGTGATCAAGGCGCCAGAGATAAAATGCCTTTCTCAAGCTAAGCAGGCAGGATCTGTATCCCATTTGGACAAGACAGTGGAAAATAGACTCAGGGGGAAAATATCCCTTGGCCTCAACACCAACACCCGGGAGTTGAAGAATCTGATACCTTAACATTGTAGAATAAACAAAGGGAGGCATAGTTTCCTATGTTTTCTTCAAAACATCTAGAATAGATATGATTTAAGTGGGTGTGATTTTAACAGCTGGTTCTTCTCTTCTTAGCTGAAGAATTCTGGATTATCCTTCAAGATGTAGCTCAAGCATCAGCTTCTGTGGAAATACTTCCCAAGCCGCCCCAAGCAACAAGGCCGTTCCCCTTCTATACATGTTTAATAAATGATTTATCTGTCGGAATGTGTCTTCCCCTGCTGGAGCATAAGCTCAGTGGGCTATGTTTTATGCACCTCTGGGTTTTCCCCGCTTTTCCTCCACTTCTTCCCATCACCTCTCCCCCATGCCCATCCCTATACCTGCCATGTGGTAAGTGCCAATTAAATGTTGCTTTTGGAACAGACAGCTATAACGTTTGGGGTATGGTCTCCTAGAATTCTGAGAGCTGGGACTCAAACCCCTTTTTGCATCTATGATACTTGAGAAAATCTGATGAAAGCTAAGAACCTTTTCCCCAGAAAAAACGCATACAAGAGAAAACTCCCAATTGTATAGCAGTAAAGGTCCCCCCCACACAAACACATCTAACACATACAAAAGTGAGTGCACGTAAAACTGGGGAAATCTGAATATGGGTTGTATCCGTATCAATGGCCAGTTGTGATATTGTATTATAGTATTGCGAGATGTTACCATCGGGAAACCGGGATCTCTCTGTATTATTTCTTACACCTGCATGTGAATCTAAAATTGTCTCAAGGAGCGCAGTGGCTCCTGGGTGGCTCAGTTGGTTAAAAGACTGCCTTCAGCTCCGGTCATCATCCCAGGATCCTGGGATCCCTGCTGAGTCTCCCTCTCCTTCTGCCACTCTTCTCCACTCATGCTGTCTCTTTCTCTCTCAAATAAATAAATAAAATCTTAAAAAAAATTGTCTCAATAAAAAAGAAAATTCCTTTGGGAGTTGATGGATCCCCTGAATCCTAGGTTGAGAGCTCCCCAGTATGTATAGTCCAATCGCTACATGGATGACCTAGAGTGTGGGGCTTGAATGGGTCCTGAATGACAAGTAGTGCTCATACAGATACAACTGGCTGCCTGGCGAGCAGGATGTGTTGCACAAAGAGGTCAAAGTAGGAATGGAGGTGTATAGCACTTCTCTGAGACAGTAAGAGGGCCACCTGAGCTGAGGGTAAAACCTTTTAATGAGAGGGAAGGAAGGAGAAAAGACCATATGGAAATGCTTTGTGAAGAGGCCATGTGAGAAGGCCACAGGAAGGTGAGACTCCTTTTCACAGGAAAGTGGGTAATATTAATATTCCAGGGCATAGAGGAATATTTAACAGAACTATTAGCTGCATATTGTTTGGGCCTGTGCTTCCCCTAAGAGGTGCCTAGTCATGTTTACTCAGATATTCTGAAGATTTTCTTTTCACAATTATGAGCAACATATTTTCATTACAGAAGACTCAAGTATATAAAAAGGAAAAACTAAAAATCCCATTCACCAGAAGCAACTGCTATTAATACCTCATTGTGTACATTTCTAAAGTCTCTCATGGGGGCACCTGGGTGGCTCAGTCTGTTAAGCATCTGCTTTCGGCTCAGGCCATGATCCCAGGGTCCCAGGATTGAGCCCCACATCAGGCTCCCTGCTCAGCGGGGAGTGCTTCTCCTTCTCTCTCTGCCCCTCTCCCTGCTTATACGTGCTCTCTCTCTAATAGGTAAATAAAATCTTTATTAAAGTCTCTCATAAACATCTATTTATAATACATATTTAGTAAAATTAGGGTTATACATCCTGTTTTATAAGGTAATTTTATCATAATACTATATTGTGCATAATGTTCCATGTCAATAAACATATTTCTCTGATAAGATTTTTAATACCTGCATAGTTAGTGACGGTTTTTTTAAGACTTATCCAGCCCTCTGGAGTGATAAACTTTTCCTTTCGTTTAAGATTATTTTTTTTCCCCTGTAACAGAGAGAAATATTTCCTCTGTAAGTGAGAATGGTATCTAGATGTCATGGACATTACCAAGGGACATGGTTATTTCTCTTTTTTTCTTTAGTCAAACTGCGGTAGCTGGGTCAAAGTGCTTTATTATATTTGTGGCAGAGTTCCTGGCCACAAAATTTTGGCCACATCTATAAAATTCTAATTTCAGGTGAAAGGGCAATGTAAGTTTAATTTTTCTGAAATTGCAAAAGAGAAAAACAGGGATGGATACCAATGAGTTGCAAGTATCACTGTGTATCCTGCGTATGAAATCTTCTGGTAGTTGGGCAGGTCCAATTGGCCAGAGCATGGCGGGTTTCTCATGGACATAGCCACTAAAATGTTGACTAAGTAGGTCTTTATTTTGGAGCTTCTGGGGTATAGAAGGCCTTGGTGCAAAGCTCATGCTATCAGATATGGCACCCTTTTCAGAGAAAAGATTCTGGTACAACAGGAACATAAGGCTGACCAACTGTATTAATTCTTGGATTTATTTCCTCATTGTCTTTTTCTCTACACAACAGGTCTTCTGAACATTTGCATGTCAAGGGAAGAGAGGGGATGTTCTTTTTGTTTCATCTCTACCCTCTTTTCTTGAATCCTCCCCCACCCCCCGAACCCATCTTCACTTCATCTGATGGCTTTGTATCTATATGATTTTTTTGATATCATTATGTTCTGTTTCCAAGGACCACTATGTACTTCACGGCAGGTGTTGGGGTGCTCCAAGTAGCATTAGAGGATATTCAGAATCAGAGACCACTTAGAAGTAATAAGAATAAGAATACCTAGAGGCCCTTCGGTGACTCAGCCGGTTAAGCATCTGACTCTTGATTTCGGCTCAGGTCATGATCTCAGGGTCAGGAGAAGGAGCTCCACATCAGGCTCTGTGCAGCCTGCTTGAGATTCTTCCTCTCCCTCTGCCCCACCGCCCCCCTCCCTCCCTCTAAAAAAGAAGAAGAAGAAGATCTAATACTTTAATATTTACTGGACATTTATTTATATGCTGTGTTGTGTTTTACATTTATAATTTCACTTAATTCTAGAAGAACCCTATTATTTGGCAATTACAATTATCCCCATTTTATCAATGAGAAAACTGAAACTCAGAGTTTAGGTAACTTGCCAAACTTCATGCAAAACCAGAATTCAAACCAGGTCCATCTGACTCCAGAGCCATTTCTTACCTACATGGCTCTACTTTCTGTCTCAGTAAGCTTAAAAGTCAGGGAACTGGAAGGAACAACAACAAAATAAACCTAATGTAAGTCCAAGAGAATTGCTGACAAAAAGATGTATCTTTCCTTCTCCATGTTTAATGTCAATTTTTATACTTTGGCTAAGATATCTATTATAAAGCTATTTGCTGAAGGTCATTTTCCTCCTACCCCGCCCTCATCATCAGATGGTTTTTATTTATAGCTATGTTTAAACATCATAGGTAACACTTAGACTTGCTGTATACTGAATTTTCCCATCTGAGCAAAGATTCTTTCTCAAAGCATATTTGCTTTATTTACTCTCTGGTTTTTGCCAAGAAATTAAAAGGACTTTTTTTTTTCTTTTCTCTTAACTTTTTGTTCCAAATATTCCTCAGCTCTAGAATTTAGACAGTCAGGTCCAATTAGTCAAGACCAGATTAATCAAACTGAAGTTTTAGATCCATGGCTAGCTTGAGTTCCGCAAAGTAGAAAATATTCTAGATTCTTTTTAAAGGAAAAGACATTCTGATTTAGTTCTGTATTGTCTGTAATCACATATGCTTTACTTCACAGCTTGAATGCTAATAAGAGCTTCCTAGAATTCATTCCTTAAGAAGTTAAGTCATGGCATCTAATTATTTGGCAGGATGTTTTAAGTATATATAATTATATCTTCTCTCCATTTTGTGGTGGTGAGCCAAGTAATCTGCATCAAGAGAAAATAAATAATACCTACATTAGGGCTACCAACTAGGAGCTCACATCACTTTGGAAAAACCCTCTCATTTATAATCTTAACACATAGTAGGTGCTCACTACTTTTTTTTAGGGTAGCTAAAACCCGTGAGGTTTTTATTTTGTTAGCTTTGTTTTTTTTAACCACATGACTTCTGACAATATAGCATTTTCTAAATTTCCTTTTGAAAGGAATTTGTTTCTCATTGGAATTATAGTCCATGGAAACTACTTTGTAAAATGCTGCTGCAGATGCTTAAAATTTTGATGTCCTCAGGACACATTTGCACCCATTCAGGACCTCTGAAACATGAATGAATGCAGCCCTTAGGGTGCCCAATACTTTTTAATGAACCAAACTAATCTCACCCCCACCTTTCTAAATAGGATAACTCAGGCAAAGGGAAATCATATTGACCCTATTCCATATTTCAGTCCTTGGAGGTCAGTTGTGTGAGTGTGGCTGAGACCCTGCACTTGGGAGTATAAAGTTTCAAATCATGATCACTACCTTGGAAGTCCCTTCTCTTTTCTGAGTGCTCGTCTGCTTCTTGCCCTATGAGACAGGACTCACACAGTACAGGGCAACAGTGAAGAGTAAGACCTAAGATGACAGCACACTGAGCATCGCTTTATAATCATGAGCACTAAGTGATGATTTTTTCCTCATACATTCTACATGATCATAACTCTTCTCTATTATTTGGGGATGATAACTGCAAAACATGGTCAGAATTTGGGCTAAAATAACTTTTTTTTCAAGTCTGGTAAATTATAAGTCTTTGGGGAGGTAGATCTGAGACACTTTCCTCTGGGCATGCTGCTGGGAGGTAGAAGGGAAAGCAGAATTGTCATTTTCAGTCTGGGAAGGCCAAGCCGGTCAGCCTCACTACGCAGGTTGTCTTGGATGAAGGACAACTTTCAGTCCCACCATTCGCTGACCCAGGCCTCCAGAGCTTTCTTCAGCCTTTTGGTTGGGATGATGCCCTCAGAGATGTAGAGTGAGCACTTGGGTTCAGCAGGGTCGACTGCTATTGGGGGTAGGAAGTCTAGAAGATGGGTGACCAGGGTCAGCTCTTGCCTTGTGCTTTAAGGTTAAATGTCCTTTGGAAAGTTCTATCTCTCAGGTCCTGTGGACATCATACTCTCTCTTCTATCTATTCCTAGACTATTGAGAGAATACAAGCTTCTACCAGGGCAGGATACCTTGTCTGTTTGGATGACCCTTCTTTCTCCCAAGCGTGGGATCGAGCACATAATTGGCGCTTTACAGAAACAAATACTGTGAATGCAGGGACATGGGGATGTGAAAACATTTCACAGACCCCAAAGAGATTCATTGCCAGACCGAGATCTGATCCTAAGGTATCTGAGCTTTCTTTAAAACGCGGGTTGTAGCCGCTTCTGACACCCTCAGGTCGCCGTCCCTCTAGAAAGTAGGCCAGAGAGAATTGGGGTTGGGGGGTGTGTGTTCTCATTCCCACAAGGAACCCGAGGGGGTAGGAAGGCGCACACCTGGGTCGGAAGGCAACAACGGGCGAGGCTGCGTGGGGCGTGTGGAAGCCAGGCGCGCGGTCTGAGGCTCCGAGAGAAGCCCAAGCCTCGGCCGCAGGCATCGCGCCCAAGAGGACACCTTAGGCCCGAGGACAGGTGTGTGCGGGGAGGGGGGGGGAGTGAGGTGCACCACGCGGCACTCCCAGGGCAGACACACCCTCCTCCGCCCACGAGTGACCTAATTACAAGGTGCCTGCCGCGCCCAGAGGCGGAGGTGGCCACTGCAACCAGGCTACCACTCGGCGCCCGTTCCTGCCCCCAAAGATTTGGGTATCCCATACAATTCCAGCGCACCACGAGGTCACAACTCTAGTTTCTGTGACCTGGATGCAAGCGCGGGGTGAAGCGCAGAGCCGGCTCACCTTAGAGAAAAAGTCTCCGGCAGCTAAGTTCTCCGCCCACACCCTCCAACCCCGGGACTGCGTCTGCGCCACGCCGGCGCCCGCGCCGCACAGGACGTTGTGCTCTGGAATTAGCCCCGTTCTCTGCCGGAGGCGCCGAGCTTGCCTTCACTCCGTCTTCCCCCACCCCCGACCCCTCCCTTCTGGACGACCACGCCCTAAAAGCGAAGGTGCCTCAGTTACCAGCCGGCTACGTTGCGCCTGCGTCTTGGCTCCTGGTTCCCGCCCCCCAGTCGGCTCTGGCGGCGGACCAGGGTTGGCTCTGCAGTTGCGCAGCTCTTGTCCCGGCCCTTCTACCCCGCCGCCTCCTGACGCCGGGCGTGATGTCACCACGCCGGCGGCCGCCATTACAGAGAGCCGAGCTCCGGGACTAGATCGAGCGGAGGAGGGCTGCGGCCGGTGGCCGGGTAGTGCAGGGAGAGTTCGTGGGTTCGCGCTAGCGCCGAGCAGCCGCCAGCAGCCACACAGGTACCCCGGGAACCGGCGGCGGCGTGTGCGTGTGGCCCGTGTGCGGGCGGCGGCGCGGGAGTAGCGCGGAGCGGCAGCCGGTTCGGGCGGGTGGCATCATGGACGAGAAGGTGTTCACCAAGGAGCTGGACCAGTGGATCGAGCAGCTGAACGAGTGCAAGCAGCTGTCCGAGTCCCAGGTCAAGAGCCTCTGCGAAAAGGTGAGCTTTTCTCTAGCTGTGGGAGGCGCCGCGGGCCGAGCCCCTCGGGGAGGAGGCGGCTGTGGGGAGGGTGCAACATGGCGGAGGCAGCCGGTCCGGGCCCCCCGAGCCTCCCAGACCGGCGCCCGGCGCGGTCCGGCGGCAGCTCCCGGGCGACCCGGCGCCCCCTGCCTCCAGCGCAGGGATTGGTTGTCGCCGCCACCGCCGCCTAAAATGGCGCCGTTCACCCGACTCCCGGGCTTCCGAGCCTCCCGGCTTTGGTGCCGGGCGAGGTGGCTAGCGGAGCAGAGACCCTGTATGTCAGGGTCGGGGACGGTTTTGAGATGCATGTGAGAGGACTTGGGTTCCAAGGCCTGGGATGCGGGCCTGTGACTCTACTGTGAGGTGGGTAAGACGCTTTTTACTTGTACTCAGGCCTCATTCTTCGGTCCAAAGCTGTCCGGAGGATTCCCCCAAAGGCGAGCTCGTAGGCCGGATCCCAAGACCTGTCTAAAGGTCGCTCACCTTCAGTACTCTCCCTGGTGGTTTATGTTAAACTCACTGAGCAGTCCTTTCCAGAGACCGCTTAAAAATGTGTGTTATAAGAATTTAAAAAATACATCTCTAACCTAATTTCTACGAAGGTCACGGCGGTAGGTGCAGGGAGGAGTACAACTTAGGTTTCATAGTTGGAAGAAATGGAGAATTTGGTGAGTCATACTACATAAGGAGCTTTGGGATTGGAAATCAAGTGTCAGTTTAATCTGTGATTTATATGCTGATTCAAATTGGGTACTGTGAAACCCTTTTGCGAGCTGAACGTACTTGGCATTTTGCCATCTATTTTTAAAATGAACAACGTAAACTGCGAGCAGTAAATTTTGTATACTGGCTCTTTGTTGGGAAAGTTACTTGTTTGTATTTTTGAGGCTCTAAGTAGCAAGATAGTAATAATAGCTGTTTATTGAGCTTTTACTATGTCCCAGACATTGTGCTTAGTGTTTGCAGATGTTGAAAATGGAATGCTGTAGTTCCTTTAATAAGTCCATTTTAAATTACCTAATTCCGTTTTGTTTTTACGTAGGGGTTGGGGAAACAGCCTCTTTAGCTATTGGCTGTGTTGTATTTTTGAAAGTGTTATGACTCAGTTTTCTAATGTATAGAAAATGCTTATCTCCACTATAAATAGTTTAACTTCTCTTGTCAAAATTAACTTGGCAGTATTTCATTGTAGTGCAGAATTGCGGAATACCGTATTTGCATTTTGTGTTAGTGAGGAGAGTTGTTAGAGAGCAATTACGCTGACTCCTTTGCGGTTTGATGGGAAAATTGGGTTCATGAGTTTGATGTCTATGTTCCTAAGGCAGGCTTTTTCAGAAACTGTGCTGTGAATAATTGCAATTTAAATGAGTCAAATTCAGATTTATTTATTCTTAGCCTGAACAACTCTCCTACTAGTTGATGAGGTGGTAAATTATCTGTTGGAGCTGAATTTGAATGTTAGCAATGTATTGAGTCTTTTGTTCCTTCTTTACCCTCGTCAAATAAGGATGGTGTTTGTATTAAGGGTTTAGAAAGAGGCTTTTAAAACTTAACGTATACTGTCAAGTCTTAATTTTCTGGGTGCTGGAAGTGATTTTAATGACTTTTAGGGATCAATACTGTATGTAGACTTTGAGTCAGCATTTGGTTAGATGACTAGTCATTTGTGTAGAAAACATTGGAAGAGAGATAATGATGTAATTGGAAGACCGCTGGACTTGCAAGTGAGACCTGGACACTATTCCTCTTTCTGCTGCAGAGTAATTGTGACTGATCTTGGGACACTTAGTCCACATTTTGCTGTTTAAACTAAAGAGTTAAAATAGATGTTCCAGAGTCCCTGCTAATCTGAGATTATATAATCCAATTTAAATTAGTTTATTGTGTTTAAAAATCGAACACCTACTGACTATCCACGATTGCTTACTTTTATGAGAGAAAGGAAAAGCAATGAAGTATAATCACCTTTAGTCTCAAGGAGCCTGAATCTAGTTGGAAGTAGGTAGTAGACGAACCAGGGAAGTAGAGGGTTTGTGTTGGAGACTGCAGGAGATAATACTGGGTGCTTAGATTGGGTGTGTCAAGACTGATGAATGTGGTAAATGTGATTGCTTTCCCCATCTTTGTAAAACTAAGATATAGTGAGATCAAACAGTTTATATTTAGCTCTCCATTGCTTATCCAGTGTGTCCAGATTTTTGTTCTTAGAGCCAAAAAGGTGGAAATAATATTTGAGGTTAGGTTTCCAAGAAATGGATCATTTGAGGGAGAATATTATGCAGTCTTCATACTCTTTAACTTGCAAGTTTTTGAACTTTTGGAACTACATTAACTTTGTAAACTAAGTTTTAAGGCAGCTTTTTAGGTATGTGAATGAGTTAGGATGTGTGACTTGAAATGATTTTTTGTACTAGGAAACTAAAACAAAAATTCTCTTTTCACTCTTAATTGAATAGCCAATAGCACATCTAGTGAAAGCTACATATTTTGAAAATCTTGAGGGAATCATTTTTCATTTGTATAATAGTTTTTTTTTTTTTTAAGAAAAGATACTTGTTGGAGATAGGTACTTGGTAGTAGTTGATCATTTATTTATTTATTTTTACAGATTTTTATTTATTTATTTGACAGAGAGAGACACAGTGAGAGAGGGAACACAAGCAGGGGGAGTGGGAGAGGGAGAAGCAGGCCTCCCGCCGAGCAGGGAGCCCGATGTGGGGCTCGATCCCAGGACCCCAGGATCAGGACCTGAGCCGAAGGCAGACGCTTAACGACTGAGCCACCCAGTCGCCCCAATCATTTCTTTAATTTTAAGAAGGAAAAGTAATACAAAAGCCTTCCTTTTATCTGCCTGAAGGTGCCTGATCTGAATGAAATATTTAAATGGTAAAGGTAGAAGTATACCATGAGAGGTCATGGTGATTAAAAAAATTCAGAGACCATTATTATGGTCTCCTATTAGCAGTTAATGGTGGTAGGTGTTCAAAATGCAGAGAATCCAGGTGTGTATTTATAGACAAAGGTGAATATGGTTTTTTTGCAATTGACTAAGCTTTTTTCCCTTCAACGTGTGATTAAGGTTTATATCAAAGCCAAGATGATTGTGTGTGGAGTATACTTTGTCATTTTGGGGATCATAATTTTAGTTGATTGTTGAAAAATTGTGGTGAGTGAATGCAGTTTTGTCTCCGGTACAATTCTATAGTCAGTAACATTACTACATTTGTATAACTGGATGGTATGTTTCCATTTGCAGATTGGACGAAGTAAATAGTATCAACTACAGTAAACAGTCTTTTATTATGTGACTTCACCAGTGGTTTAATTTAGGTATGATTTTTGGCTTTGTCCTTTCAGGTCTTTCCAAACTTGTGGAGAATGTTGTTTGATAGCCAGTTTTTTTTTCTTTACCCAAAGGAGTTCTTTACCTAGGTATGCTCTTTTCCATTGCTCTGCAAACACTATAAATAAAATGCAGTCATTATGGCCTCACATTTGTTACATGAGTATGGGAAAAAGCAAACCCTCTTCTCACTGGATGAGCTGCAAAATGCTTGACCAAGATTAAATTTCTATATGAAGTGGGTAATAAATTTTTGTGAGTCTGTATGTGTGCTTAATTTAAAGGATTGTTTGGGAGCACCTGGGTGGCACATTCGTTAAGTGTTGGACTCTTGTTTTTGGCTCAGGTCTTGAACTCAGGGTCGTGAGATCAAGCCCGCCTGGAGTCTGCTTGAGATTCTTTCTTCCTCCTGCTCATGTGCTCGCTCTCTCCGCCACTTGCCCTCCCTCTCTGCCCCTCCCCCCCTGGAATGGATAAATCTTAAAACAACAATAACAAATGGAGAAAGCATGATGCAGAACATTTGCATCATATTTTCACGTACACAAGTCTTTTAACAAGTTTATGTGACAGTTATTATCCTCAGTTATAGACGGAAACCAGAGGCACAGGAAGGTAAAGTGACTTGACTTCAGGGGCTAAAGTGAGATTGTGCAGGCTTACAGATTCTCAGCCCAGTGTTCTAGTGTTGCTTTACAGCCTCCCCTCTCTTCTTAGGTGGTGTTGATAATGAAAAATGGAGGTGAACTGGGGGCAAGTTGAATTGTAGAATCAACAGCTCTGTAAAATAAAGCATTATTATTATTCTCATTGCTTGAAAGCTTCCCATTCATGTCACGCACTGTTGTCCCACTTTGTCCTGGAGGAGGAAACCGTAATTATTCTTCAATTTTGAATGTGGCTGGCTGCATTTGCCCCTCAAATAACATTAGAAGAAAATGCCAGTTCATTTTCTCTGTGTCCTTAGTGCGAATCATGGTCTAGAAACTGAACTTTAAAATAGTCCAGGAAAGCATAACTAACATTTATATTGTTCAGTACAGTTTGTAAAATGCCTTTTTATCATGGCTTCCACAGTCAGACCTATATGTGCCTGTGTGTGTTTCATGATCTAGTCATGAAGCAGTAGTGCCCTTGGTTTTGGGTTGACTTAATGAGGAAGCATCGAAAAGGTGAACAGTCCTACTGTTCAGAAACGCAGGTCCCCCAACTTTCCTTTTGTTTTCTCTGTCAAAGTCAAGAGTTCTGCCTACAGATATTGGCAGGTGAAACTCATGCTGTAGAAAGCATGAGGGACACTGGAGGGAGTGTATGGGTAACATTTGTATCACTTGTCAGGTGTCTCTCCCCCACGCCCTCTTTAATGGCAGAGGATATTGCTGGTAGCTTTCTAAGTCATTTGTCAGTTACCTGTGGCTTTGTTTAGGTTGGAGGAGGTGAGCTAGGAAAACCAGGAGATACTAGGTTTGCCTTGAGGTAATGATAGGGAAGGGTCTTTTTTGAAGGTGCTCAGAAGAGAGGGAAAGTTTGGTGTGGCAGAACCTCCCCCCCCCCCCGCTCTTTTTTTTACTTTTTTGACACGTCTCTCTTTTTTTTTTCTTTTCTGTACTCATTTCTCATAAACCTTCAAACGGCGCTTTCCCACACAAGTGAGATAGGAATTGGACTAGAACTACGAAGGGAAAAGATTATGGGTTTTTTTTGCTGTTTTAAATAGCCTTTCAGCTTCTGGTACAGAAGTGGTAGAAGAAGTTGAAATAGAGGTCTGGCTGCCAGTAAATGGTTGGGGATGGATTCTGAAAAAAATTGTAAAGAGCAATCTGGGATTAATTGCTTAATTTCTTGGGGTGCCTGGGGGCTCAGATGGTTGGACGTCTGCCTTTGGCTCGGGTCATGGTCCCGGGGTCCTGGGATCGAGCCCCACATCGGGCTCCCTGCTTGGCGGGGAGCCTGCTTCTCCCTCACCCTCCTACTGTTCCCCCAGCTTGTGCTCTCCTACTCTGTCTGTCAGATAAATAAATAAAATCTTAAAAAGAAACTGCTTAATTCCTGAACAATACAGAGTTGCTATTGCCTACTTATATATTGGTAGTGTGGTTTAGGATGGATGAACAAGGCAGTGACAGAGGTGTGTATATCTGAATCTGGGTATTTTCTAAACCGTGTGTGACCAGTCGGCCAGTCACTCTGGTACTCCATGACCTCACCTCTGCTTCAGTCATTCAGTTACTACTCCAGATGGGAGTATGACTGATGTTGAGGGGGCTGCAAGAAGATTGAAAACCTTTTTCCGGAGTGCTCTTGGGAGACTGTTCATTTACCTAGGTAGAGTTATATACAAAGTGTAGTTCACAAAGACTGTGGAGTGTCAGTGATGCTACTAATGGTGTGACAGTGTATGTTTAGTTCTGGAATTCATTCAGTGAAAATTTATTAAACTGTTATGTGCATTACTCATTTTCATTGTTTAGCTTTGTCTAAATAGCATTGTTTTAGGGATTTGCTAGTTTTTTGCTCTAATAGTAGGGTTTCACATTAGCCAGGAGGTTGAACTTGTAGTAAACTCTATAGATGGGAAAGGTTTTAAAATATTTGTGCCAGTGGTGATCAAGTGCATTTCATTAGTCTGCCACCCATTGTTCGTAAACTGGCAGTAGTGCCTACTACCTGTTGGGTGCCTGTGACTTAGTGAAAAGGCTTAAGAATTGCTTTGGTAAAATTTCAGTGATGGAAGGAACCTTAAAAACTATCTAGGCCGTCACCTGGTACAGATAAGGGAGGAAAAAGACATCCAGAGTGGTTGATGGATTCATGGTGGATTGTTGTGAGAATTTTTATAAACAACTACACATATACCAGCATTTCTCTGTTTAGATTATATATGTTTTTCCCCTATGCAGGAATTTTGCGAATTTTTAATTCCTGCACATGTGTATTTCACAGAGGTGGAAAAACATCAACTTAAGTAATTTTTTTTAAAGATTTTACTTATTTGTCAGAGAGAGAGCGTGAGCGCACACAAGCAGGGGGAGCTGCAGGCAGAGGGAGAAGCTGGCTCCCCACTGAGCAGACGGCCTGATGAGGAACTCCATCCCAGGACCCTGGGATCATAACCTGAGCTGAAAGCAGATGCTTACCTGAATGAGCCACCCAAGTGTCCCTTAAGTATTTTCCTTTAATACAATTTTAGAATTATCCCCCACACCTGACCTTTTTCTTTTGGTTAGATCCTAACCTTAAAACCAAATAGTAACTACTAGTTCGTAGAACATTACATGGAGGATAATAGTACTTTTATAGTATAATCACACAGATAGTATACATACAGTATAATCATACAGAAGACCAAAATGTTTCATAAAACGTTTGAGGCATCTGTTCGGTGTAATTAATGAAAGACCAGTAATATGAAGAAAGGTTTGACAGTTGAAGATGAATAACTCAAGATTTATTTGCCTCCAGGGCTAGTAGTATGTCTACGTTATATATCAGACCAAAGTAAAAATCTAGCCATATACACTAGTTTGTCATGAACCATAATTTTTTTGCCCAATTATGAAAATCAAGAAAACCTACCTTTTATCTTTCATAAAAGCAGTATGAAGCAAAATGCAATTCTCTTATGGCATTGAAAAAATTTATTATTGCTTGCTTATTTGCCCTTTTTTAAAGATTTATTTATTTATTTTAGAGAGCGAGAGAGAGAAAATCTCAGGTAGACTCCCCGCTGAGCCTGATGCTGAAAGCAAGAGTTGGATGCTTCATTGACTGAGCCACCCAGGCACCCTGTGAACTTGCTTTTTAAAAATGTTTTCAAGGGGCGCCTGGGTGGCTCAGTCGTTAAGCGTCTGCCTTTGGCTCAGGTCATGATCCCAGCGTCCTGGGATCGAGCCCCGCACTGGGCTCCCTGCTCCGCGGGAAGCCTGCTTCCTCCTTTCCCGCCCCCCCGCTTGTGTTCCCTCTCTCGCTATGTCTCTCTGTGTCAAATAAATAAAATCTTTAAAAAAAAATGTTTTCAAATGTTTATAATTCTGAAACTGGAAAGTAAAATTCAAAATTATTGCATTTTTTTAGGTTTGCTTCTCTTATGTCTTTGTGGATATATTGGTAGAAGATACACTCAATTGTGATTAAAGTATGAAATGCTTAATTTATGTGAGAGTTCCAGTGAACATTTGAATTAATAATCAGATTTTTAATAGAAAAATGTCTAAGCATCATTTAGCCTTGTATCGATAGATAACTCAAAAAATTTGTGTGAACAATCTGTGTAAGAGGAGAAATAACTGATAGTAAATAAACATGGAATAAAAAATTTGAACTCCAAAATGAAAAGTACCAGTTAGATCAGAAAGTAGCATTTTATATTTGAAATAGATGAGAATGGGTGCATTCTAACATTTATTAACGTGTATATATTGGGAATAATTGAGCTTTATAGACTACATATGTAACCAAAAAACGTTCACGTATTTTGCTCTCTAATCCCACAATTGAAAATCTCCTGAAGGGAAGTAAGTCAAATAAACAGTACATGTATAAATTTGGGAGGATATTATACAGCAGTTTAAAATGATCACTATAATGCTATAAGGCATTGGATTTATGAATATGAACTCTATAAAGAATTTGAGAGAGAGAGCATGCAGCAAATGAGGGGGAGGGGCAGAGTGCGAGGGAGAAGACGACTCCCCTCTGATCAGAGAACCTGATGTGGGGCTTGATCCCAGGACCCTGGGATCACAACCTGAGCCCAAGGCAGATGCTTAACTAGCTGTGCCACCCAGGCGCCCCAATGAATATGAACTCTAGGATAGAAATTGAAGCGTTTACCAGTTTTAAGCACGAGGTCAGTATGTGGGTAAAAGCTGGAAGGGAATACAAAGAAATGAGAGTAGTTTTTGTTGGTGTGGTAGGTTTAAGACAGCCATAATCTATCAACATCTTAATGTTCTCCAGTGTTCTCATACAAAGAACTTTTACATAATTGTAATCATTTTGCATTTTTAAAATGTTTGCTTGGTTTAATGAAAATGCGTGAATATGTTGTGTGACTTTAATATAAAAATGCATAAATATCTTTTTCTACGGTACACGTTAATGAGAAGTTAATACTGCTATTGTGTACCCTTAAGGAAAATTTTAAGATTTCTGAATCTGAACTCAAAAGGCAGAGAGGACATTAATAATAAATTACCATTCCTAAAAGTTTCTTTTCTTCAAGTGAATCTCCAAATTGTTTGAATTTTAGGACTGTAGAAAAATTTAACTTTTAGTTAAGCTCTTATTATTAGACTAGCTTATTTCAGTTTCAGCCTTGTTCTATGAAGATTTATATTTATTAGATCTTTTTTCCTTGAGTTCACTGATTTCAGTTTATGCCATTTGAATTTCAGTAGGGTTCCTGCTGAAGAATTAATAAATAAAAAATAAATATGGTGCTGATCACACTATTTTTAAAAACTTGATTTTTAATTATTTTTTTCCCAAATGTTTATTAGTGGAGACTTTTTGAGGCCCTCAAAAAATGTTTTAGGGGAAGCAAAAGTTTGGGGTGTGTATCTTTTGCTTTTGTTTCTTTGCATAATTCAGGTGACCTGAGGCTTTAAATTAGAGGAATCAGAATACTAGAAAGTGAAAAGGTAGTTATTAGAAGTATAAACCTCTCTAATGTTAATTAAGTTGCTTTTAAAATCTGGTTCTGCCATTTACCTTGAATATTAAGCTAGAGAGTTGAAGTATATCTATCTTAGAAACTGATGGTTGGTGAAGGTCTGCAGGTTCTAAAGGTGACTCATTAGATTGCTTCTCAGCCTTTTGGCTAAGATCAAGTGTAAAGATGACTTATTAGAGGTCCCATTAGGTGACCCATAGAGGGGTTCTCTTAGGTGCTTCTGAGACTTGAAAAGGCCTGACTCCTTCTGATAGTACAGCTTCTCAAGACATTTCTTTTTCTGTGATTAGTTTTTCTTGACTGTAAAATAATCTTCAGTGAGGAGATCTGCAACCATTATTGTTCTGGTGTTCTGGGATAGTGTATTTTGGTGTAGTAATCCTCTGAAAGCTGAGTTGAGACCAAAAAAAAGGTATACTTAAATTCTTTGTAAGCTTGAGTTTTTGTTGTTAAAATATACTTAATACTTGGCTTGATGGCGTATGTAATAAATACTGTTTTCTCCAGAATTTAATTGTAATTGTTCTGGTCTGAAATTTGGTAGGAAGAGAAGAAAAGAGCTTTGGCTTTCCCAGACGTAGTACTTTAGTTTACTTTATAAATACAGTGTCCTTTCCTTTTTGGAGGACAATTTTATAATGTCAACGTAAAAAGAAGCTGTTAGATCTGCTAATATGTCAACTTCATGGTATCTTCTTTCAGGAAGTGTCTGTGTATGTATACCAGATGTATACCAGGGAGCAAACACTAGGATATTCATTGCAGCGTTTTTACCTTTTCATCCTCCCCCTCACCGTATTATAATAATCTTACCTCCAGTGTGAGAAATTAACCAAGCCTATATGTATGCATTATGATCTCCAATATGGATTGTTGGCGAGAAAAGCAGTCTGCTGAATAATACAGTTCTAGTTTAAAAGTGCAAAAGAAAACGATTATGTTTTTGTAGGCATATAATATGTATGTAAAACTTGTCAACAGGCTTTCAAAAGGATGTACATCAGAATACTCTTGGTGGTTACTTTTCCCAAGAGGAGTGGGATTGTGGAGAGTGGTCAGAGGGGACATTTGGTTTTATCTGCTGCTAAATTTTTTTATTTTTCAAAGGATGTGTCACTATAACTTGCACAGTTTTAAAAAGTAAAATTAAAGATTGGGGCGCCTAGCTGGTTCTGTAGGTGGAGCATCTGACTCCTGATCTCAGCTCAGATCTTGATCTCAGGGTTGTGAGTTCAAGCCCCGTGTTGGGCTCCACATTGGGAGTGGAGCCTACTTAAAAAAAAAAATCTAAATAAATTAAAGATACAGTGTTCATCATTGTGATATGTCAAAATTGAAATAAAAGGAACAACTAGCATTTAGGTTTAATTGTCCTTTTGTGAGTTGAATAGAAATTGAGTAAAGAGTAGTAAGGAATGTCAGGCAGTTGTGAATGGCAACTTTTTATCATTCATATAGAGAATAGCCTTACCTGTAAGCAAGTGTCAAGAGATGTATTTTGGGGGCGCCTGGGTGGCTCAGTCGTTAAGCGTCTGCCTTCAGCTCAGGTCATGATCCTGGGATCCTGGGATTGAGCCCCGCATCGGGCTCCTTGCTCCATGGGAAGCCTGCTTCTCCCTCTTCCACTCCCCTTGCTTGTGTTCCCTCTCACTGTGTCTCTGTCAAAAAATAAATAAAATCTTAAAAAAAAAAGATGTATTTTGGAATTTAACTTCTCATAGAATTGCAAGATTTATAGGGTTGTGACCACGTTTTCTTATGTCATTGTCCTTTTAAAACTTCTGAGTAACTTGCAAATTTCTTTGAAGTGGGACCTATCATTTCATTCATGGCTATTTTCATTACTGTGTGCCAGGTGCTAAAAACACTGGACATGGTATTAATGCCAAACAGTCTTAAGGAATATGCCTAGTGAAATTCTGCTTTTTAGTAATAATAAATCATGGGAGATTGGAATTACCCTAGCGAGATGGATTATATGTATTTCTGAAGAACTATCACTTTTTGAGACACAGCGGAAATTTTTTCTAAACTTAAAAATAGAACAAATTAATGATTAATTTTTGGATGTCAATGATTGGTCGGTGTCTTGAAATAGGCTCCCCAAATGTTTGGAGACTTGAAAATAATGGTTCTTAGGGGTGCCTGGGTGGCTCAGTCAGTTGGGCGTCTGCCTTCAGCTCAGGTGGTGATCTCGGGGTCCTGGGATGGAACCCCACAGTGGGCTCCCTGCTCAACAGGGAGTCTTCTCCCTTTCCCTCTGCCCCCCCCACTTGTGCTTGCTCCCTCTCTCTCAAATAAAATCTTAAAAAAAAAAATGGTTCTTAAACTTCACTGCACCTGAGAAAGCACTGGTATGGAATAAGGAGGGGAGACTAAAAAAAATTATCGTGCTTGGATCCCACTTACCAAAGATTCTGGCTTGAGAGAGGAGTAGCCTTAGCATCTAGATTTTTTTTTTTTTTAAAGAGCTCAAATGATTTTTAATATGTGGCTAAGATTGCATACTACTGCCTTGAAACCACTCCTTGTTACCCTTGGTTGTCGCTTAAAATCTAATGAGCAGTGGCTTATTAGTAACAGTTCGCTATGGCAATTTCACCTCCATGTTCTAGTGTGTTGCCTTCCCCTGATGGAGCCTCCGACTGTACATTCTGGAACACCACTTCATAATGCTAGCTGCACATAGAAGAAAATGTTCAATAAATGTTGAGCGCATAAAGTAAATACATTTAACCCATTTTCAGAACATTTCTTTTACCTTCTTGGCTTAACTGAAATCTGACTCTTCCTGAGGAAAGTCCTATACTTTGTCTAATAGCCCTCCCAGATAGATGGATGCTGCCTTCCTCTAGGATAAAATTCCCTGTTTTTCAGGCTTCTTTTCTCTACCTGGATACCAAGGCACTTTTCCTTACTACTGTTACCTATTATTTCTTCATTCTCCAGAGAACTTGGTACCAGTTTCCAGGCCTGTACTTCTGATGTTGTCCTGAGAGATGTCCATGGCTTTCCCTGAAGATGACTTAGCAGTATCCCAGTATAAGTTCTTGATTCATTAAGCAAACAGATATTAAATGCCTTTTACATCTCAGACATTGTCCTAGTGAGGTGCTGTGTATGCAGTGGTTAAAGGAACCTGGTGAACATTTTTTTAACTCTTAACTTGGGACAGTTGGGTGGAAAATAGATTGGAGTCAGGAAGAATGGAAGCAGGGAGTTCAGTATGGAGGCTAGCACAGTAATCCAGGTGAGGTAATGGTGGCTTGGACCAGGGTAGTGGCAAAAAAGATACAAATAGTTTGATTTGAGATATGTTTTGGAGGGAGGCTAGTCAAGACTTGTTGGTGGATTGGTCACTGAATACTAGTGGCCTTTAAGCTCTGCTCACAGGTAACCACATGTATGGCCCTACCTCTGAAATCCTAAATTCACTCAAGTTTTCCACCAGTGGATCTTTGTTCTAGGAGTACTGCTTTGATTGGACTTGTTCTTCAGTTCATGCTCACGTCCTGTCCTCCCCCTCATTTCCTACCTGGGATGACCAACTCTCATGGTTTACTTGAGCGCAACGGAGGCATTTCTTGGGATGCCAGACTTTGAGCACTAAAGCCAGGATAGTTGGGTCACCCTGCACCTACCCCAGTCTGCCCTTTTCTCTTAAGTGGTATGCTTCAGCCATGTAAACCTTTTCCTCTTCCTGAGAATTTATACACATGATCGCATCTTGCCTATGTTGGACCTCTTCCCATTTCCTACTGCCATCCCCTTCCTGTAACTGACTCTCACCCATTCCTTGGACCTCAGGCAGTTTTCCTGGCTGTCCCAGTTTGTGATCCTGGAAAACTGCAGCCTACTCTAGCATGTCTTAGCACTTGGCCTGATCATTTTATTGTCTGCTGCTCATGCTGCACTGTGTGCTTTTATGGGCTGTCTTGTTCGTTGTGATATCTTATGTAAATGGGTCTCCACCGTTTACTTTTTCCCTTTCTTTCATCACTTAACACAGCCTGTACTTTGTTGCTTGATTACTTGTTTGTGGTCCCCTGTCCCCTGTGACCGATCTTGTACGCTGTGGTCCCCCAATGGCTAGCACAAGGCCTGGCACGTAGTATTACTTGGATGATTGAGCGAGTGAATGATGAATGATGGTCTTCCCCAGTGCACTTTGGTTTTGGGGGTAAGGTGAATGATCAGTAAATGTATGTTGAATGACTGATAGGGTTTCGAGTGAGTGAAATGTTATGCTGCCCTTAAAAGTAATGTTTGAATTTGTGATTACATGGGGGAATGCATATGTTGCCAAACAACTTTATAAAAACCATGTATATTGAATAATTACAGTTGTAAAGCAACAGTTTGTATTTTTAGTATTAAGAGTGTAAAAATACAGGTGAAATTTTAATGTATTGTTCCCCTCCTCACCTCCCCCAAAAAACAGTTAAGTGGGAATTAGAAACCTTTCTTCATATCCTGGAATCCATAAAGCATATTACAACTTTAAAGCTAAGGAACTAGGTATCTGAATATCTTGTTCCATTTTCATTAATCTTATATGGCTGCTAGTAATAAACTATTTAGCATTTAGTTAGATGGTAACTGATAGGCCTAAGAACTGATAGTGATGAGAGGAATGGAACTATGCGTCTTGATACATGCTTTTTCTAAGTATCAGGAGTGAGATAACCAATAGATGGAATCTGGCCATATCTTGCCCTCTTTAATGGCATTATCAGTGCCTACAATTTCATCTTACACCAAGTCTGTTCTTTAAGCTGCATTAACTTTATCTTTGTTAATGTTGTTTAATGCTAAATGTATTGGTTTATTTTATCTCCATCTGTAGGCTAAAGAAATCCTGACAAAAGAATCCAATGTGCAAGAGGTTCGATGTCCAGTCACCGTCTGTGGAGATGTACATGGGCAATTTCATGATCTCATGGAACTGTTTAGAATTGGTGGCAAATCACCAGATACAAACTACTTGTTTATGGGAGATTATGTTGACAGAGGATATTATTCAGTTGAAACAGTTACTCTGCTTGTAGCTCTTAAGGTAATTTCAGTTTTGTTTGGGGGCATTTTGTACTGGGTGAGACAGTTTTGTTCTTTTTCTTCCCCAGTGATTTGTGATTTTCTCTGAACGTTCCATATTTAGAAATGCAGGTATTCAGGTTTGGGACTTATAAATCATACGTCTGTCTTCATTCTGAATAAGGGGATGCTATAGAATAAAAGTAAAAAGGTTATTCTCATTCAAGTTATTTGAAAAATGTTAGAAAGCCAGTCAAATAAAAATACTTCTTCAGTTAATTAGGGTGTGGGGAGGTAGTATAACTACCTTTCTAGGTGCTTTTGAAATTAAAGATACTAAACGTCAGGGTGTTCACATCTTTTGACACAGTAACCCTATAATTAGACTTTTACTGAAGAAGAAATTCAAGAGGAAAAGAGCTTTGTGTGAAAACATTTAATTTCAGCATTTTAATACTAGAAAAGGAATTGATCTAGATACCCAACAAAAGTGAATATCTAAATTATGATTTCTCTCTGTGGAATAGTTGGCAGCCAATAAAACTTGACAATCTAGAATAGTAAGAATGATAAAGCAAGCTGCTTTATACCAATTGGAGCTGTGGGAATTGTACAAAGATCTGAAAATGAGACACAGTAGTGGTCAATAGTTTTTGGAATGGCAGGCTTCTGCCTTTCCTTGGAAAGAAAGTATGATTTTACCTTTAGGGGAGATTTTACTAAAGAACGTTCACAGTGATAAAACCGGCTGCCAGAAACCTCTAATACTGCAAAAGTGGTAAGATGTGGTTTTGGGAAAAGCTGGATTTTAGGCAATATATAATGTATATATTATATATTAATATAATATATTAATTAATATATTATTAACAGCATGAAGCTGCGATAATCTGAATCATGTAACATGCTACAAACCATTTTTGGAGGATATACTAAGTTCTCTGTATCTGTAAAATGAAGCAGTTGGATTAAGTGATGGAAAGTTTCTCTAGGTATTATGAAAACAACATTGTAAGCTAATTTGTGCTTAAAGCCCAGGATGAATCCCAGTGCTTAGCAGAGGAATGAATATGCTGCCTTCAAGAATTTATATTTAAAGGTTTTGGGGCTGAATTGTGCCACATACACCTCCCCCCCCCCATTCGTACATTGAAGTCTTAACTCCCGGTACCTCAGAATGTGGCTGTATTTGGTGATAGGACCTTTAAGAGGTAATTGAGGTAAAATAAGGTCATATGGGTGAGCCCTAATTCAATTTGACTGGTGTCCTTGTAAGAAGACATTAGGACACAGATACAGAGGGAAGATGATAAGAAACGTGGAGAAGATGACCTTTTATTAGCCAAGTAGACCGGCCTTCAGAAGAAACTAACCCAGCTCTCACTTTGATCTGGACTTCCAGCCTCGAGGACTGTGAGGAAATTAATTTTTGTTCTTTGAGCTGCCCATTTGT
Organism: Eumetopias jubatus; assembly: GCF_037043125.1. Taxonomy (NCBI): domain Eukaryota; kingdom Metazoa; phylum Chordata; class Mammalia; order Carnivora; family Otariidae; genus Eumetopias; species Eumetopias jubatus. The sequence goes on along the minus strand of NW_028274811.1, from coordinate 27,857,040 downwards.
TCTACTTTGTTATGGCAGCCCTTGCACACTAGTACAGGGGCACTGGGGGAAGGAAACTTAAGCAAGTAGTGTTAGGACAGTTGGATATCTATATACAAAAAAATGGACTTAGATACCTCATACGATACAAATGAGTCAAAATCAATCAGGGGCCTAAATGTAAGCGCCAAAGCTATGAAACTTCTAGAATAAAGCATAGGAGAAAATATTTGTAACTCTGGGTTAGGCAGTGATTTCTAAGATATGATAATGAAAAGCACAGTCCATTAAAAAGATTGTTATATTGGACTTCATCAAAATTAAGATTTTTGGGGGCACCTGGGTGGCTCAGTTGTTAAGCATCTGCCTTCAGCTCAGGTCATAGTTCCAGGGTCCTGGGATCGAGCCCCGCATCAGGCTCCCTGCTCAGCAGGAAGCCTGCTTCTCCCTCTCCCACTCCCCTTGCTGGTGTTCCCTCTCTCACTGTGTCTCTGTCAAATAAATAAAATCTTTTTAAAAAAAATTAGGACTTTTTGTTCTTCAAAGTATATCACTAAGAAAAAAATATTTATGTTCATATAATAAAAAACCTATTGTGCCCCTGGGTGGCTCAGTTGGTTAAGCGGCTACCTTCGGCTCAGGTCATGATCCTGGAGTCCCAGGATCCAGTTGCGCTTCGGGCTCCCTGCTCAGCAGGGAGTCTGCTTCTCCCTCTGACCCTCCCCCCTCTGATGTGCTCTCTCTCTCAAATAAATAAAATCTTAAAAAAAAACCTATTATAATTCAGTAATTATAGACATATTAAAAATGGACAAATTACTTGAATAGGTATTTCACCCAAGAAGATATATGAATAGTCAATAAGCGCATGAAAAGATGCGCAAAATCATTAAACATCAGGGAAATACGAATTAAAGTCAGAGTTACACCCATTAGAATGGCTATCATCAATAAGGCTGATAATACCAAGTGTTAGTTTATGGAGAGATTAGAACCTTACACCCATACTAATACCTAGCAATTATATTGGACTAGGAATATACTCAAGAGAAATGAAAGTGTATATACAAAAAACTTAGAGGCAAGATGATCATAGCAACATTCTCATAATACTCAAAAACTGTAAACCATTCAGATGTTCCTCCTACTGGGGAATAAAGAAAAAAAGTGTGGTATAGCTATACAATGGGATACTGTGCAGCAATAAAAAGTAAAATAATAAGGATCCACTGATACATATACACAGATGAGCCTCAAAAATATTCTGCTAAGTGAATAAAGCCAGACACACAAAAAACTCTATCTTGTATTATTATATTTATATGAAATTTTACAAAAAGATCTCAAAAGGAAATCATGAGAGCAGACAGATCACACAAGTATATAGTTTCTGTGATGAGTGTTTAAGGAAATACAGAAAAGACAAATCGGTGGTTGCTGGGAGTAGGAGTTGAGACAGCCCAGGGGGGATATTTTTGGACTGAAGATGGAAAGGTTCTAAAATAATTGTGATGGTTATTGCATACCTATAAATTTACCAAAAGTCATCTAACTCTAGAAAAAAATTCCATGGAGTTCTATGGCTGATGATTATGCTTTGTGAATTTGGTAGTAGCAGGAGTTTGATTGTAATTGAGATAGGGTTTGCTGATAACTCCGTGGACAGATGTCTGTAGATGTGGGGGGATGGGATTCCCCCCCCCCACCAAAATTGGAACTCTGAATTTTCCTGTAGAAAGTTTGCTGAATTGTCATTTGGTTTTTGAAGGAGCCAGGTATTCATACTGTTTTCTGTTTTGTTGTTTCAGGTTCGTTACCGTGAACGTATCACCATTCTTCGAGGAAATCATGAGAGCAGACAGATCACACAAGTATATGGTTTCTATGATGAATGTTTAAGGAAATACGGAAATGCAAATGTTTGGAAATATTTCACAGATCTTTTTGACTATCTTCCTCTCACTGCCTTGGTGGATGGGCAGGTATGTAGGTCTTCCTAAAACTTAACATTGCTGGTTATTTTCATGAATCTGCTTTCTTAATGTTTAGGTGCCAGTCATTTTTCCACCTACACATCCCTTCTAGACTTCTGAAGTGCCTTCTTTGTATCAAGCACTGAACTGTATGTTCGGACCACAGGGATGGAAGATTTAGTCCATCCATCCTCTCAGGTTGTTTCTGGACAAGTCTTGGAGATGTAATTAGCTATTTATTGTCCACATAGAGGAGTGCACAGAAGATATAGCAAAAGGTCCTATGAGAGGAATGGATAGTCTGTGCTGAGTTTAAGGTCAGAGAAATGTTTTCTGGGTGCAGTAGCAATGATTTATCTGGAAGAAAGGGAGTGTATTCACTAGGTTAGAGTGGGTTGGAAGAAAGCCTCTGCAGAGACAAGCCTGGTTCTGGCAGAATACAGAAACAGTAGTCACACCAAGTGATACGGGCTGCTGCCTGCAGCTTAGTCCAGAATGTTTAAAGTTTCTTTTATGTGATGTTAACATTATAAACCATTCTTTCCAGATATTCTGTCTACATGGTGGCCTCTCACCATCCATAGATACACTGGATCACATCAGAGCACTTGATCGCCTACAAGAAGTTCCTCATGAGGTATTGCCTTTTTTTTTTTTTTCTAATGAGTTACTGACTTTTATTTGGTAATAAAATCTTTTCAGAAAACCTTGTAGAGAGGAAAAATTTTACTGTAACTTCCTTCTGTGTGTTCTCTCTTTTAATGTTCAAAAATGACCCCATGCGGTATGAACACTCTTGTCAACAACCTCTTTCTTTAGAAGCTAATAGTAAGAAACCTGTCAAGATCACAACACCTTTGGGAGTAGGCCTTAGAATCTCAGTTGTTGCCTTAATTACTTGTCAATACTGTCTGACATGAAAATTTGCATACTATAGGGCTTTTTGCTCTTGGGGCTCATTGATGTAGGATATGCCTCTTAAAAACATTGGGAAAAGTTTTATTTATTTGACAGAGATACTTTAAAGCAAAACCTTAAACTGTTCAGCAAATACCATTCAAAGTGTGACTTCATAGGGTGTTCCCGCTGATGAATTACTCAAATCATTTTTTGCAAGAGGCAATTTAAAACTTACCTTCCTTTTTAGGGTCCAATGTGTGACTTGCTGTGGTCAGATCCAGATGATCGTGGTGGTTGGGGTATATCTCCTCGAGGAGCTGGTTATACCTTTGGGCAAGACATTTCCGAAACATTTAATCATGCCAATGGCCTCACATTGGTGTCCAGAGCTCACCAGCTGGTGATGGAGGTATATTCTCTTCTCTGAAATCTGATTTGCTTTTTAAGTAAACGTAATGAAGGAAGATATTAGGGAGGGTTTTTTGGTGGTGGTGGGGTGCTAATTAATGATATTAATGAGGATACTCCATGTATCCCTTCCAATGAATTTGCTGTTGTAGCCTGAGCCTTTACAGTAGATGCACACTAGAATTAAAATCTCATTTTTTGATCTCACAATGAGTTTCGTAGTTGACATATTTCCAGAGAATTCTTAATGACTGGATAGTGCTTGGGATTTAAGCCTGGGAAAGTGAGGTGCAGGGAACAGGGGAGGAGGCAGTATATACATTTTTATCTCAGTTTTGTTTATTTCATGTGTTTAACATGTATGTTTATGGAGGAGAGATTGAGGTGAAATACCAAAATGTTTCAGTGGTCCTTTGGATGGTAAGATTATAGGTAATTTTAAAGAAGAAACTAAAAGGGAAATGGGACATTGATAAGCATACTTAGAATTAGGGTCCTGTTTACATTAATATTAATAATTGATTATAAAAGTATGACTTTGCTAAAGACAGGGAACAATATTTGTGTACAATACTTAAAAAGTAACTCGTGTATTCACATGGACTTTGACAAAATGAGGCTGGAGATCCTAGAGGCCTATTTTCTTTGTACCTGGGCAGGGACCTTCAGCTCTAACTGAGAGAATTAATGTGGTTTGGTCTTGAGTATGTTATCTGCCTCTACAAGGAATGGCCATGTACTCATTCTTGGATCATGTTTAGGGCCACTGCGGTGGGAAGCTGATGAGATACTGCTAATCACAGAAAGCCAGATGTAGAAGAAGCACTTTATTCTCTGGTGATTGGTGCTGTTTTCTAGTGTCTTTTCTATTTATAATCTAGTTTTGTAATTCAGGAAAAATTCATGTATTTTTTTTTAAGTTGCACAGAGTACAGAAAATTATGAAAATATCCAGAAACAAAACATTATAGCTTTTAAGCTTTTTGGAAGGGACTTTTTTTCTTTTTGAGTCTAGTTGTGTAGATAAGGGAGTAAGATAGATTTTTATCACCTTTGTTTTCCTTGTAGGGATATAACTGGTGCCATGACCGGAATGTAGTAACGATTTTCAGTGCTCCAAACTATTGTTATCGTTGTGGTAATCAAGCTGCGATCATGGAACTTGATGATACTCTAAAATATTCTTTGTAAGTATTTACACCTAAGTAGTTGGCTGCCATTACAGTTGAGTTACACTGTATAGTTGGAATGGGAGGTTTAAGACTTGAAGGGCTCATGCTAAATCCAGATTCCAATTTGATTTTTATGTTCCCTTTTTTTTTTAGATTTGATTTATTTTCAGAGGGAGCGCGCGAGTACAGGGAGGGGGGAGAGGGAAAGAATCTCACGCAGACTCTGCACTGAGCACAGAGCCCAGTGTGGGGCTGTTTCATGACCCTGAGATCATGACCTGAGCTGAAACCAAGAGTTAGACGCTTAACCGACTGAACCACCCAGGCGCCCTTGTGTTTCCTTTTGAACGGACTTAGGATATGTTGAAACTCATCAATAGAAACTTGTCCTATATAGGCTCCAATGTGAATTATTAGGATTTTAACTTTTAAAGTTTTTTTTTTTTTATCTATTTGAGAGAGAGAGAGAATGAGAGCTGAGAGCACGAGAGGGAAGAGGGTCAGAGGGAGAAGCAGACTCCCCGCTGAGCAGGGAGCCCGATGTGGGACTCGATCCCGGGACTCCAGGATCATGACCTGAGACGAAGGCAGTCGCTTAACCAACTAACTGAGCCACCCAGGCGCCGCCCAGATTTTAACTTTTAAAACACATGTTTTTATTGTGGGGTTAATAAAATATATCCGGAGGTTGAGATTACAAATACAAGTACATTAGGCTCTTTAAGTTTTATTTATTTAGTAGAACCCTTCTTTCAAAAAATCTTATCCTGATGTATAAAAATTCTGTCTTAAAAAAAAATTCTCTGAAGTTTGCCTTGGCTCTTTGAGGAGACACACAGCTAGAAGACTCTTATTAAATGGTTGATTAGTCTACAATTAGGATTCTGTTCCATTAAAGACAAACTGAAATTGTATAGGAAGAATAATGTTCTTGTCAGTACATTGATACATGCAGTATAAACAACAAATATGTTTTGTTTTTCAGCTTGCAGTTTGACCCAGCACCTCGCAGAGGCGAGCCACATGTTACTCGTCGTACCCCAGACTACTTTCTGTAATGAAATTTTAAACTTGTACAGTATTGCCATGAACCATATGTTGACCTAATGGAAATGGGAAGAGCAACAGTAACTCCAAAGTGTCAGAGAATAGTTAACATTCAAAAAACTTGTTTTCACACGGACCAAAAGATGTGCCATATAAAAATACAAAGCCTCTTGTCATCAACAGCCGTGACCACTTTAGAATGAACCAGTTCATTGCATGCTGAAGCGACAATGTTGGTCAAGAAACCAGTTTCTGGCATAGCGCTATTTGTAGTTACTTTTGCTTTCTCTGAGAGACTGCAGATAATACGATGTAACATTAACACCTCGTGAGTACAGTTTAACTTCCATTTAGCTATATAGCTTTACTCAGCATGACTGTAGGTAAGGATAGCAGCAAACAATCATTGGAGCTTAATGAACATTTTTAAAAATAAGTACCAAGGCCTCCCCTCTACTTGTGAGTTTTGAAATCGTTTTGTTTATTTTCAGGGATACCGTTTAATTTAATTGTATGATTTGTCTGCACTCAGTTTATTTCCCTTCTCAGATCTCAGCCTCATGTTGTTCTTTGTTATTGTCAGAACCTGGTGAGTTGTTTTGAACAGAACTGTTTTTTCCCCCTCCTATAAGACGATGTTACTGCACAAGAGCACTGCAGTGTTTTTCATAATAAACTTGTGAACTAAGAACTGAGAACAAGTCAAATTTTAATTGTATCAATGGGCAAGACTGGTGCTGTTTATTTAAAAGATATACATCAATTGATAAATTTTAGAATTTGTAGAATTCTAGGTAAAGAAAAATAAAAATCAAGGTCACTATATAATCTCTCTGGTAACTCCTTGACATTCTTCAGAAGATTTTCAAGACTTATTTGTAATCCAGATAGTACAATTTGTCAGATAGCCAGCGTGCTCTTCGTGGGTTCTTCCTGCATATTACCTTGTCTGCAAGAAAGGAAATCTGTGCAACTTCAGTAAGACTGGACTGTAAAACTATAGAACTTGAGATTTAAGTGTTTTGGTTTTTGTTTTAATAAAACATAATGTTTTCAGGTAGAGCTTGACAAACTAATGTGTCTACTTCTCAGTCAGTGCAGTTTCTGGTTATAAATGTCATTGCTATGTATGTTAGATGGACAAGAAAAATGGACAGATTTTGTACATTGCTTGTCATGTTATTTTAGAGTTAACTTTGTCTCAGATAAAAAAGCTGTTAAAGTATTATCCTGTATTAAGCTCTTTAAGTGCTACTAGTTAAACCAAATAGTAAACTATTGCTAGATCACGTTTGGTGTTAACATACGTTCACCCAAGGACAGAAACAAACATGGCATTTGAAATGAAGTGGCAGTGCTAAGCACTTAATGAGTTTTCCCCACCCTTTTCTCCTTTGAATAGGATTAGGTTTTCTGTGGAAACTAATGGTAATCTTCAGCTATCAGGGTAAACTTCAGGGCACTTAATCATTACTTGTGTGAATGTAGTAATAAAAGTTCCTTTGCTTTGTATTGTGTTGAATTTGGAACTGATAAGGAAGTTCTCTCATCTAAGATGTTTTAGGAAAATAACTGACGTACACACTATGTTAAAAAAAAAATGGTCTAGTTTCTTTTTATCTCTCCTCTGATCTAATTGACAGTATTTTTGGTGGCTTGTGGAGTTGATGGTTCGAAGCAAAAAGCCCTGTTTTCTACATGTCTCCATTCCATTTTATTTTATGGTTTCACAAGAAATACATCTATCTGTGTTTTTGCTTTCTCACTTAATGCCCTTCCTCTTTGCACAAATAATGTATCTGGTGTGCGGTAGCTTTAACCCAGGGTCCAAGTGATCTAGATACCAAGCAGCTGTTTTCAGGTCCTGTGGTAACAGAACTGACTTCGAAAGAATGCCCGTTTTCTAATCAACATGTGGTACTATCTTCCAGGTGTACAGATTTTCTAATTCTAGTGGTTAGCAGAAAAGGGCTTGTGGCCGAAATGGCTTGGGTTTAGAATAGTTTCCAGAATTTAAGTTTCTAATTGTACAGAATGACTGGGTTTTAGCGTTCTAAACTACAATACAAAGTGTTAGTAACCTACCTGATTATGAAGTGGGTTTTAAAAAAATGCTTTGGTAAGTATAGTAATTTCCCTTTAAAAATATATAATTGCTGTTGCTGATTTCTCAATCAGTAACAGATTAAAAGAATTTTTATAATAAACTTTTTTAAAAAATCAAAGACTTGTCAACTAAAAATGAGTGAGATTTCTATACCGATGACTTGTAGAAATTTGCTTTGGAACTTTGAAGGGCAAAATGAAATGGTAAAATGGTGTGCTCATTTCTTAGATGGAATATTTGTAGCAAACAGGTGACTTTTTTCCTTTTCTTGGTTGCAGTAGATACGTTTTAAATGCAAGTATAGTTAGTATTATTTTTCAGAAAGACTTAGCTTTAGATAAGTACAATAAGGCTGGTTATTTCTGTGGTTCTTAGCCTTGATGCCCACAGAGATTCCGATTTAAATTGGAGGCATATCCAGGCATAGGTATTTTTAAGTTTCCCAAGTGATTTTAATTTACATTTAGATTCAAGAATCACTGCTCAGTATCCCAGCTACAAATTTAGGAAAATTGGCTTTTGTGGTGATTGGTGGTGGTTTTAGGTTTTGGTGAATAATTAAAATATACCATGTGACTCTTTGTTTCAACAGTTTTATCCTGTATACTGTGCAGTCCCTTACTTTTCAAAAAGCCATAATATGTTCCTAGAAATGGGCTTTAGTGATGGGCATCTTCGCTTTGTAGTGGATTCTCTTCCCATGAGCTGCAACTTTTTTTTTTTAAGCCTTCATCTGTTCTCACATTCTTTGACATATTTCTGGTTTTTGTAAACTTTTTAACTTGGGTTTTTTCCCTTCACAGTTGTATGTTTATTTTATGAAGGTTGTGGGTGTATTATTTCGGGCATTCTTGATGGTCTCCATACTTTTTCAATTTTAGTTTAAGCCTATGTTTAAGCCTATGTCCGGGGACTATAAGTACATTTTATTTCTCCATTTTATTCTGTATATTTATACAGGTACTGCCATCTAGACAAAAATGGGATGTTGCTGAAATGGCACTGTTGCAGTCCTAGTGCTATCCTGTAAATATGTTAGTGTTTATCAGCTGGTATATAAATTTGAGGGAAAGAAAATATGGATTATGGATATTTATACAAATTTGTTTAAAAGTTGAACTCGCAAAGATCAGTGATAACTAAGACTAAATGGACTGAGCAGAAAACCCTAGATGTGTGATTCCCGTCATACCTGGACCAGAATCCTTCTCCCAGAGGGTAAAAGAGATAGATAGTAAATGCTGGGGAAAAGGCCATGTCTTTTTCTTTTAAGGCAAAACACAAATTCTCATGGCTGAAGGTTTTGTTTTAATTCCAGTATGGTTAACATATAGTGTTGTTTTAGTTTCAGGTGTACAATTCAGTGATTCAACAATACATTATTCAGTGCTCCTCACAATAAGTGTACTCTTCAATCCCCTTCACCTATTTCACCCATTCCCCCCCCCCCCCAGCTCCCCTCTGGTACCCATCAGTTCTCTAGATCTCGTGGCTGAAGTTTAATTGTTTAAGTAGTTTGTGTCCTCAACAGGTTTGGGATAAGTAGATGGGCTGTTGAGTTTTCTATCCCTAAAAGGCTACAATAATGCAACATGTGGCTCATATTGCTACTTAGACCCCTTGGCAATCTCTGGAGATAGCCTTAACCATCCAGAGTATTGTCATTGGGACAGTCCCTTTAGGCTTCCATGGACAGTACCAGTTATGTTCTTCAAAGATGATTAGCAGACATTTCCTAGTGTAACAGTAAGCTGTAGCTGCCAGCAAGTCCAGGGCCAGTGGTGGAAGTCAAAGACCAGAATTGTTACAGAAAAGGGAAAGAGTGCTTGCTGTGGAGTCAACGAAGACCAAAGTGAAAGGTTCAATGAAAGCTAGTGGAAATGACAGACACCATTGAGTGCCTCTACCTCAAGGCTTAGCATACCTTCTGAGCTGTAAGGAGATTGAATGGTCTAATTTGGTTTAAGCTTTTGCGGTAGATCCAGAACTGCTTTAGCATGGCATAGTACTAGGGGGCAGGGGCGATGGCTGGTAGGATTTGTCAGCCTTGTCAAGGGGAGGCCTCCTGACTCCAAGGTCAGGAGTGTCCAGATATGTCTCAAGAAAAAAGCCAGGTTATGAGGTACAGTGAAAGATACCAGATGTGAAATGTGTAGAAAAAGCCTTTCCTGTGTTGGGTCCCGCTTTCCTTTCAAGTACCTTGCCAGCAGTAGTGAAGGTCTGGGAGGTGTGTTGAATGCAGCAGACCAGAGGAGTTAGGGGAGAAGCTATATAATCTGTTTGGTCTTAAGCATACTTTGTTTCCCAGGATCATGCAAAAGAAGGGTGATTAATCTCTACTTTGTTACACATAAAACTACCATTTTTATTTTAACCCTTTCAATGATCTGTGACTAAAAGACCACAAAGACGAACAAACCCCAGGGCACTACTACCTCCCTGTGACCACACTGGAGTTGTAAAGGGCTGGCACATTCAAACATGAATTAAGATCTTTGGGGTGGCAGTGCGATACCTGCCATGACTTGGAAGAGGTCAAGGTGATAGATCTGATTATACCCTCTTTGGTGCTACTACAGCATATTTTGCCCTTAGCTTTGGATATCTTTATGTTTTCCTTAAGATTTTATTTGTCAGAGGGAGACAGCACAAGCAGGGGGAGCAGCAGAGGGAGAGGGAGAAGCAGACTCCCCGCTGAGCAGGGAGCCCAATGCGGGACTCGATCCCAGGACCCTGGGATCATGACCTGAGCCGAAGGCAGATGCTTAACTGACTGAGCCACCCAGGTGCCCCCGGATATCTTTAAAACAAGATTGAGGGGCTTTTGGCGGGCTCAGTCTGTAAGCATGCAATTCCTGATTTCAAGGCAGGAGTTTAAGCCCCACATTGGGTGGGGCGCCTGGCTGGCTTAGTGGGCAGAGCATGTGACTTGGGATCTTGGGGTTGTAAGTTTGAGCCCAATGTTGAGTACAGAGATTACTTTAAAAAAAACAATCTTGATGTGTTACAGGCCTTTGGGTGTTTGCAACTTCACCTCACATCCTAGGAAAAATAACCCTACTCTAGAAATTAGAAGCCAAGATTTTATTTTCTCTTAAGTTTATTTAAGCTTTACACCCCACATAGGGTGTAAAACAACATGTTCTTCTGACTGAGCAGGCCAGGTGCCGCAGGAGCCAGGATTTTTAAAATAGGGCCAGAAATGTGGATAGATGACATACTTCATGGGAGCATTTGTTGAAGGCACCTCTTGGAAGCACTTGGACGTTTCTGCTGTCTACCTGAATGGTAGATGGCCTACACCATTAGGTCTGTTAGAAGAATGCAGGGTAAGTGATTTGTGGCTTCTGAAATAAATAATCTCAGTATAAAAATCCAAATAGTGACAGCTGACATTCTGAACTAGGTTAGGGTTCTGATGTTCTCAGCATCTGAATGAGGAAAGTGCTGGAATGACTATCACTTAAAGACTGCAGTTGAATCCAGAATGACTTGGAGGAACAGTAGGTACTGGACGTTCAGAATGACATGGCAGAAGTTGCTAATGGTGAGTAATGTTTAACATAGCATTTCCCATGTGCTAGACATTTTTACATGGATTATTTTATTGTCTCAACAGTTTAAAGGGGCAGAGAAGGTAAAGCTGTTCAGGCGTCTGCCACCAGAGTACCATACTTACAGAAAGCATTAGAGTTCTCTTTCCTTTGCTGAGATTAGTATTTAGTGTTCTTTGAAGGGTGGGCAAAACCCTCCACAGCTTTTGGTTCCAGAGAAAATGACCTGTGTCTGTCTGACCCCTGCTTCTAGAAGCTGAGTGTGGGCGGGGGAGGTTTGCACTTTGGCCCTGTTGAGGTTGGCCCAAGTCATATCCTGGTCGCTGCATTCCTGGAGCTAATGAAATGACTTGTGTATCTCAAGGACATTTATAGGAACCAGATTTTGAAAGAGCTGAGCCTGATGGAGAAAATAATTTTCAACTTAGCACCTCACAGCATAGCCTATTCCTGAGAGTAAAGGAACTTCCACATTGGCCTTGGGTTGACAAACGTATTAAAAATGGAAAGGAAAACCCACGGTTTCTTTTAAGGAGGTATATATGGAATAGGGCACCCCATCCCCAACTTCTAAGTCTTTAAGAGAAGTTTTGGGTTCACAACAAAATTGAGAAGAAGGCAGAGATTTCCCATCCTGTCCCCACATAAGCATAGCCTCCCCTATTATCAACATACTCTACCACAATGGTAGACTTGTTAAAATTGATGAACCTGGGGCACCTGGCTGGCTCAGTTGGAGGAGCATGTGACTTGATCTCAGGGTCATGGGTTTGAGCCTCATGTTGGGTGTGAGGAGTTGGGTGTGAGGAGGTTACTTAAAAATAAACTTAAAAAATTGATGGTGGGGCGTGTGTCTGGGTGGCTCAGTCAGTTCAGTGTCTGCCTTCAGCTCAGGTCATGATCCCAGGGTCCTGGAATCCAGCCCCGCATTGGGCTCCCTGCTCAGTGGGGGGGAGGGCCTGCTTCTCCCTCTCCTGTCTGCTGCTCCCCCTGCTCGTGCTCTCTCTCTGTCAAATAAATCTTTAAAAAAATTATTTATGGATACCTTCACAGGCATCCATACTAGCACATACAAGCCTACCTGTGTGTAGAATGGTCATACCTCATAATCATGTAATTGTTAAATTGCCTCCTTTGGGAGCAACTTAGGTTAGCTTTGTGTGGGGGTGTGCATGCATGCACGCGTTACTCCTTACCTTTTTAAAACATGGTAGCAGACGCTCTTGCACATTTCTTTTTTAGTTTAACATCTTGAGTATTGTGACAACCATTATTTTACAAGTAACTAGTAGTTGGTGAAAAGTATGCTGGGTCCCTGAAGTAGTTTAATGTTAAAACAGGGAGGCAAAACTAAGGTAACTCACCAGGTGATGCATGTGTGGTCCTAGTTGGGCACAGCTCCAATACAGGGTGACCAGTTGTCTTGGTTTGCCTGGGACTTAAGCATTTCCCAGGATTCGCAGCTTTCAGTCCTCAAACTGGGACAGGTGGTCACCCCACTACGTTCTGTGCCTGCACCGGAAGCCTTTCCCACCCTCACCAGCTTTGTAGAATTCAGGCTCTGCTTTGGCTGTCCTCTGAGTTCCTGGTAGGAGAATGGGGGAGGGGGTAGCTGGATGAAGTGACTCAGACCTGAGTCCTAAGTCCATTAGTTGTGTGGCCTGGTGTCTTGGGTTAGCTGGAACCAGTCTTTGCATTTAAAAAACTTAAAGACTCCAGGACATGCTGACTCCAGACATTCCAAGCCTGTGCTATATCGATGGGTCTTGTTTGTGAGAGAATTTCAAGGCTTTCCAAGTCTTGAAGCAAAGGACAGAAATATTTGTTGGAGGAGGAGATGAGAAGAAGGAATAAATCGACGAAAAGAATAGGAAGAAAGGGGGGAAAGCGAGAGTGTGTGGGTTTGGGGTTGGGGGTGGAGTACATGATTCTAGCAAGAGGGCTTAGTTCTCTGAGGCAGAGTGCAGTAAGGGGCTGCTTCCATCTGAGGGAGCAGAACAAATGAGCGCCAGAAAACATGTTGCCATGGTGTCTGAGTAATGTCCATGGGTAAGTCAGCCACTGCCGGGCACCAGCTGAATTAAATGGTTGGTGAGAGTGTGGGTATTGGCTGGTGGTATATCACAGGTCCCTCAAGTAAGACAAGTGACTAGATGGCCTCCATGGGCTTAGCCATTTTTGACTTTCATTGCATCGGAGGGCTGTGTCCTGTCTTTTATAAGACAGAACAGCATGGTGTGTAGGGAAGGGGAAGCGTAGAGTGAGGCTCCTGATCCCAAGTGTGTTGTCCTGGGTTTCATCATGAGCACTTCGGCATGTTAGCCAGGAGCCCTTTCAAATATCACAACCTTTAAAAGGGCAAACAGGAGAAAATAGATTTAAACACACGTGTGCTCAACAACTACCTAGGAGCTGCTCTATGCCGGGTGTTAGTAGGGACTGGGAATAAACAGTGCTGTCCAACACCCAAGTGTCTGCCCTTGTGGAGGTTACATTTCTGGGAGACCAATACAAAAGTCAGATAGGAACAATGTGCTATGAAGAGAAGCAAAGCAGGGTACGAGGCAAGGAGGTAAAAAGAGGTATCCTATTTTTAAATTTTTTAAAATTTAAATTCAATTAACATGTATTATTGGTTTCTGAGGTAGAGATCAGTGATTCATCGGTCTTATATAACACCCAGTGCACATTACATCACGTACCCTCCTTAATGCCCATCACCCAGTTACCCCATCCCCCCACCCTTCTCCCCTCCAGCAACCCTCAGTTTGTTTCCTGTGATCAGAGAGTCTCATATAAGAGGTACCCTTTTTTTTTTTTTTAAGATTATTTATTTGACAGCACAGCGAGAAGGGAAACGAAAGCAGGGGGAGTGGGAGAGGGAGAAGCAGGCTCCCCACTGAGCAGGGAGCCCGATGCGGGGCTCGATCTCAGGACCCCGGGATCATGACCTGAGCTGAAGGCAGATGCTTAACGACTGAGCCTCCCAGGCGCCCCAAGAAGTACCCTTTTACCACACCCTGCACATACATGCTGTTGCACAGGCTGTCCGCAGCTCACCAAGTTTGTGAATCACGACGATTTTCTGCCTGATGGCATAATACATATTGATGTAGTGGCTTTTAAATGTTTCAGTTTATATAAATTTTATTTAATTTTAACACTGCACTGATTGGGCTGGTAATGAGGCTGGTGCTTTCTGAGGAAGTGACACTGAGCTGAGGCCCAAAGGATGAAAACGAGCTACCCCTTTTCACCAGTCTGTATTAGACACTATCACAAGATCACTCTTCTTCTAAAAGAGAAAACTAGAGTGTAGTTTGTAGAGCAACACCGACCGTCACATGATGATATCTCCAGAGTAATGTCTGCTTTTACCTGCTGAGGGCAGGAGGTCAGGGGCAGCAGGAGGGAAGCTGCGGGATGGGAACCTATTGTGGCCCTGGGCTAGGATTTTCTGTCCAGAGTCTGATGCCTGCACCCAAGCAGCAGGACATGGCTAGAGAAATGGACCCAACTGTACTGGTAGGGGCTCATTTATCCAAACGTCGAAGTGACCACAGTTACTGCCAGACAATCCCCTCTGCTTCCTGAGATTCCTTCTCAGGTTTCGAGAGGACTGATTCACACAGTCTCTTCTCAGATTGCCAGCACTCTCCTTTCCCAAACTCCAGGACTCCAATGACCTTGCCGATTGATACTTTCTTCTCCCTGCCCCCACCTCCACCAGCCTTTCTGCAGCTGAATCTGTAACGCTGACCTCAACTGGATTATTCCCAACAGCATACAAACATGGCTCCAGTTATCTTCAATCCTGAAAACAAACTCTGTTGACCTCACAGCCCCTGTAAGCATCTGTGCCTTCTCTATGCTCCTCTTCTTGGCAAAACTTGGAAGAACTGTTATCCTTTGTCCATCTCCTCTTGCATTTTCTTCTCAGCCCATTGCTCCACTTAAATAATCAACTTTATCAAGGTTATTTTTACACTGCCAAACAGAGTAGACTTTTTTTTTTTTTTAAGTAGGCTTTACACCCAGTTCAGTGTCTGCCTTTGGCTCAGGTCATGATCCCAGGGTCCTAGAATCCAGCCCCGCATCGGGCTCCCTGCTAGAAGAATGCAGGGTAAGTGATTTGAATTCCTGACCTAAGAGCCACATGGCTCGGGGCGCCTGGATGGTTAAGCATCCAACTCCTGGTTCTGGCTCGGGTCGTGTATTAAATTATAGTTTTGGGGCATCTGGGTGGCTCAGCTGGTTAAGCGTCTGCCTTCAGCTCAGGTCGTGATCTCAGGGTCCTGGGATCAAGCCTCAGTCGGGCTCCATGCACAGTGGGGAGTCTGCTTCTCCCTCCCTCTGCCTGTCCTCACTGCCCCTCCCCCTCGATCGTTCTCTCTCTCTCTCTCTCCCTCTCTGAAATAAAATCTTTTTATTTTTTTTAAAGATTTATTTATTTGAGAGAGCGAGAATGAGAGAGAGAGAGCGCACATGAGAGGGGGGAGGGTCAGAGGGAGAAGCCGACTCCCCGCCGAGCAGGGAGCCCGATGTGGGACTCGATCCCGGGACTCCAGGATCATGACCTGAGCCGAAGGCAGTCGCTTAACCAACTGAGCCACCCAGGTGCCCTGAAATAAAATCTTTTTGAAAATAATTCCAGTTTTTCGGGGTGCTTGGCTGGCTCAGTTAATAGAGTATGTGGCTCTTTTTCTTTTGTTTTTTTTAAGATTTATTTATTTTTGAGACAGAGAGAGTGGGGTGGGAGGGGTGGGGACAGAGCACAGAGCCTGACTCTGGGCTCCATCTCACAACCCTGAGATCACGACCTGAGCCGGAACCAGGAGTTGGATGCTTAACCCTCCAGGTGCCCCAAGCATGTGGTTCTTAGGTCAGGAATTCAACCCACAGTGGGTGTGAAGCCTACTTAAAAAAAAAAAAAAAAAAAAAAAAAATCCAGTTTTTAGCATTGGAGGCAATTGACCAAAACAACTTCCTGGAAATAATTTCTTTCCTTGTCTACCATGACACTTGATGGACTTGTTTTCCTCCTGTCTTTTTGACTGCTACTTCCCAAGTCTTTTGCTAAATGTTAGTGTCACACAATGCTTAGGTCTCTGTCTCTCTTCTACGTAGGTGATCTCATTTCGTCCCGTCTATATGCTGAAGAGTTGCAAGCGTATATTCTTAGCCCCTGTTCTCCCTTGAGATCCAGAGTTGTATTTCCGACTGCCTCCTTGTCGTCACCCCAATGTCTAACATGAAGCTCACGCTGAATTCCTGATCTCCTCCCACCCAAACTCCTGGTGTTCCCTATCTCGGTAAATAGTACCACCATTCATGCAGTTATCCGCCACGTGTAATGCATTAGCTATACCTCCACATATGTCTTTCTCCTCATCTCCACTGCCACTGCTCTGGGTCAAGCCTCCTGAAAAATCATACTACTCCCCTTCTCCACACAGTCACAGAATGATCTTTCTCAACTGTTGATCCGATCAGGCCACTTGCTGCTTACCCTCCATCTCCTGAGGTTGCTAAATGCAAACAGAATAAAATCCAACTTTCGTATGTCTTCCCTGCCAAGCTTCATGCTTTGGTCCTTGCCTGCTCCTTTGCCTTCATTGCATTTTACTCTCCCCCCATTAAGCTCTGACGATGCTGGCCTTGCTGTTCCTGGAACATACCAAGGTCATTCTTAACTCAGAGCCTTTACACTGGATCTCCTTGAATAGCTGTTCCACTTCTTTTCCATGGCTGGTGCCTTCTCTGGCAGGTTTCTGCTTACATGTATTGCTGCCCCTGCCTTCCCCCACTTCACTATCTGGATCAGCATTTATTTTCCTCACAATACTTATCTATTTAACATTCTTTTGTGTGTGCTTATCATATCTTACCCACTAGAAGACAGACCCCCCTAAGACTGAAGTCCTTTTTCTGTACTGTTTACCACTGCCTCTCACTAGGTAAATATTCATTGACTGGTTGGCACAGCACACACTAGCAGCTTTCTGGGCCAGTGAGGGTGTCATGGGTTGAGCCTGTACTCGAGACTCTCCAGAGGATGTCCTTGCCACTCAGTGGCCCCTGGGCAAATAGGCCTTCCTAAATAGGCATTCAGCATTCACAAACTAGCCGTTGGTTTTAAGAGATATTAAAGTCATACTCGCTGGAGCGCCTGGGTGACTTAAGTCGATTAAGCGTCTGACGCTTGATTTTAGCCCAGGTCACGATCTCAGGTTTGTGAGATCTGTGTCGGGTTCTGCGCTGGGGGTGGACCCTGCTTAAGATTCTCTTTGTCCCTCTGCCCCTCCTCTCTCTTTCAAAAAATAAAAATAAAAAATAAAAAAATCAAGTTATACTTGCCTTCCCGTCATTGATGTCTCCCCAAGTCTGGCTCCCAGAATGTTCAGCATCTCAGGGTCCGGCCTGGAGCTCCATGGATAGCCAGCTGGCAGGCTGGGCTGTGGACCTCAGACAGATTGCCCTCTCTTTGGTTTTTGCTCCAGATGCCACACTGGTGCTGGTGTCCTCTGGTTCCCCTAGGAAGGATATAGTGGGAGATAGTAGGTCATGCCTGTCATGATTTTGTTGTCTACAAAACAGCCCTCGATGGCCTACACTGCCCTCCTTTTTTTAAAGACTGAGCCTGCCTGGCCCTGTTGCTAGGACTTGTGTGCATGAACTTGATTTCACAGAGGTACACTGTTACAGGGCTGGAGGCTACTTCCAGGGTCACACTGCAGGTGTGTAGTCAAGCTGTACTGGCATTCAGCCTCTGATGGTCACACCAGGGATCTGGACAGGACTCTTGGTCCTGGAGAGGAGAGAGGGCAGCTTATGGAGGCATCTCAGTGAGGGGGCAGGCTCCGTGAATGACTACTGGCCCTCTGGCACCATCTGCTGGCCAGAGCCAATCAGTGCTTGGGGACTGGCCAGGACAAGACCGTAGGGTAACCCCCTCCTGTCCCTGCCTTTGCTGTGAAGCCACTCTGAGTAGCCATGTATCCCCATGGACTTTCCCTCTGGGGGGAAGCTGGAACAGAGGGTAGCCCATGCTCTTCGGGGAAGCTTTGACTCATCCGTGGTTCAGTCCCACCTCCCCTGCTGTGTGGCCTGGGACAGGTTACGTAAATAAGAAGCCATCTCAGGTTCATGGGCAAGCTCACTGGTTTGATAACCCTTCAGTACAGCCTGGACCCATGAGTCTCTGATGGTGTCAGGCACAGATATGGGTCAGGAAGATTTCTCCTCTTCCATTTAGGTGCGGATTCCACTTCTGCTCAGAGCTTCCATAGCAGCTTCCGGAGGATGGGTCCATAGGCTACCAGGGGAGGGCCCTGCACTGGCTGGCTGAGGTAAAAGCGAGGAAGCCGATGAGTGGCCCTCTCTGCAGCTTTGTCCAAGGCCTCAGTTGGACTCTTGAGCTCTGTGTAGGTAAGTCCTCCCTGGGCAGAGGAGCCTGGCAACTATCTCCCACCTTCCTTCCCAACATCTTGCATTGCTCTTACAGCCTTGGCTGTGAACGGTTGGGCAACCATGTGAAAGGAGAGGCTACAGGGGCTCAAAGTTCCTTGAGGAATTGACACTGGCACCATGCTAAGCATGCAGCATACATTGTCACATTGTATGCCCCTCCCCCCATTTTTAAAAACTTGATCTATTACTCGTATGCAGTACACAAATATGAGTACTGCTTGGTGAATTTTTATATATGCACACACTCATGGAACTATCACCTGGATCAAGTCAGAGAATTTCTAGCATTGCAGAAGCTTCCCTCATCTGCTAAAGGTAAATACTCTGCTATCTTCTCTAAATTAGTTTTTGCCTGTTTTCAGTCTTCATTTCAGCAGACTCACACAGTAAGTACTCCTGCAGCAAGCTTCTTTTGTTCAACATTATGTCTGTAAGATTCATCCATGCTGTTGTGGTGGTCAGTAGTTTCTTTTTCTGTGCTGTTTACTCTTCCACTGGGGGAATATACGAGGTTATTTTTTCATTTACAGTTGATGGATTTGCTGTGAACATTCTTAAACATACATTTTTGGTGGACATTAGAACGTATTCCTGTTGGGCATTTGTCCGTGATTGGCATTACTGAGCCATTGGGTATATGTATGTTTAGCTTTAGTAGATACTGCCAGTGTTCTGGTGTGCCAGCCTGCACTCCCACCAGCTACCTGGGAGACTTGCAATTGTTCATCCTTGCCAACACTTGGTATGGCAAAGCTATTAAGTTTGGTCCTCCTGGTGACTAAAATAATTAATTTTCACAACAATCCTGTGAGGCAGGTACTGCTATAAGCCCCATCCTACAGATGAGAAGACTGAGGCTACAAAGAGGAAGCCACAGACCCCACCCTGATGACACAGGATGTGGGTGACAAGCGGGCAGCAGCAGGTCTGCGGGATCCCTGTGCACCTGTGGGGGCCGTATGTAATTTTAAAGTCAGAAAATGTGGGTATGCCAAAACGATAGGTCTTTTATTTTCATACTTTCTGTCCATCTATTCCATTTGATAGCAGAAATTCAATGTGCTTACTTCCTGGCACAGTCAGTCAAGTGAGTGTATGATCATTCAGGCATTTCAGGGGTACACTCAGTCACATTGAGGGTGCTAGTCCCTCTTCTGTCTAGGGTCAGAGCTCCATCCTGCAGAGCTTATGTGGTCATGGCATGGAGTGGGTGGTGAGGGTTGGAGGTTGTCTGGTCATTGGTCATTATCCATCTCCTGTACTGCTCAGGGAGGCAGGCACACCCCACCCTGGCTGGTTGTGACTTGTCATCCTTGGTTTCTGCTCTGTGGTGGCATGGCTTCTGGCTTGGACAGCGTAGGTTCATCTAGGGTCACCTAAGTTCCTTTGATTACATCGCACAAGCCCCTTCCTGGTCATCTATCCCCTCTTTGAGCGACTTCCATGCTGTTTTAGGGCTTCAGAACACATTTAGAGGGTCTCTGGGATCCCTACACATTAGGCATGAGCCTGAGACACTTTCAGGCCTACTTGCCTAGGCACACCCAGCTGCTATTTCTACTTAACTGATCTGTATTTTCTCATCATGGAAGACTTTAGAACTTTCTCACAGACCAGGGTATAGATTCTCTCTGCTCTCAGAGCCTGCAAAACTTTCTGGTGTTCCTAAGCTCTCCCTATCCCTGTGCAGAGAGGATGGGGGAAGGGGGTGGGAGAGAGTCCTTTCTCAGAGACCCACCCCAGTAGCTAACTGCAATGCTCTCTTTGCTGCAATTTTCCCCCGACCCCTATCCTTTTGGAAAATTGGTTCTGGTGTCATCATACTTTCTTTTTCCTAACTCTGCTGTTGCTGGTATACAATTCAAGATTTGAGTCCTTCAGCTCCTGGGCTTTCAGTGCTCCAAAAAAACCTTCTTGGGGCGCCTGGGTGGCTCAGTCGTTAAGCGTCTGCCTTCGGTTCAGGTCATGATCCCAGCGTCCTGGGATCGAGCCCCGCATCGGGCTCCCTGCTCAGTGGGAAGCCTGCTTCTCCCTCTCCCACTCCCCCTGCTTGTGTTCCCTCTCCCGCTGTGTGTCTCTCTCTGTCAAATAAATAAATAAAATCTTTAAAAAAAAAAACCTTCTTGCTCTAAAGAGTCGATTTATTCTAAGAGTTCATTTTGCAAATCAAGATCCAAGAGTTTGACTTTTTTTTTTTTTTTTGCATTCAGCGCTCTCTCTTCTGGAGTAATAAGGTGGTCTGATTTTTAGATGGAAGGCTTAGAGTTTGGAAAAAGGAAGAAGGAAGGTCAGAGATCTTGTGGGGACTGGATTACTTTTTAGCTTACATGCTGTCCTATGGGCTGGAACACACCTCCAGAGTTCAGTCTGTCCCATGGGTATGTGCCTGACAAAGGGAGTGTGAACTGACTTTTGGGCAGCAAAGTCCCATTTTAGATGCACTGAGAGAGCTGGCCCTCATAGGAATTCTCCGGTGAACACTTGAACAACAGTGAAACTTAATTTACAAAGGGAGATAATCTCTGGAAATGAATTCACCATAAAGAGCAGATTTTCCCACCTGGACTTGAATGCGAGCCCTTTAGCTTCCCTGCAAGTAGTATGCTGGAAACAGTAGTAAATCAGAAAATATTCCTGGCATTTGAGGGATGTAGTTAAAATTCAGTATCTGGGCTGTGGTGGCAGCAATATAACTGGGGCTGGAGCCTCAACCTTGTTCCACAGTGGCTGTGTGACAGTGGGAATGTCTCTTCTCTTTGATTTTATTTCCTTCCTCTGTAGAACAAAGAGCTTTGATTACACGGCCAGCTTTGAAGCCAGAAGAACCCCCCTTTCCTTGCACTCTTACTCACCAAGGGGACTCTATGGGGGCCGGTCCTTCCTGACCTGGGCTGGTGATTATGGATAAATGAGTGGGGATGAGTGGTCACCAGCCTGCACCCGACAGTCCTGTAACAGTCTTGTCCATCCTGAGAGGAGAGTTTGAAGGACGGAGGGCTGATTTAGGAAGTGTGGGGCTAAATGAGTCACCTTTGACAGACACTGCTGGCCCCCTCTTAGCAGTAATTAATCACTGAGACCCTACTACAGAGGTTTCTCAATTACCCTGGGCTGAAGAATCACTTGGAGAGCTTGTTTAAAAGGCAGAAAAATCTGCTGCCAGGGCATCAGATTCATTAGATCGAGAGTGGACCCAGGAATCTGCATTTTTCTTGACTTGATGCCAATTATTTTTCCAAGTAAAACGTTTTTTTTAAAGATTTTATTTATTCATTTGACAGACATAGTGAGAGAGCACAAGTACGGGGAGTGGCAGAGGGAGAGGGAGAAGCAGGCTCCCCATTGAGCAGGGAGCCCCATGTGGGACTCAATCCCAGGACCCTGGAATCATGACCTGAGCCAAAGGCAGACACTTAACTGACTAAGCCACCCAGGTGCCCCTAAGTAAAACATTTTTGAATATGTAATATATTCATATGGCTCGAAATCCAAAAGGTAGAAAAGGGCATAAAGTGAACAAATCACCCCAACCCCTGTACCCCAGTCACCTAGTCCCTTTCCCCATGAGATGAACAATTTCTTGTGTATCTTTCCTGAGATAATTTATGAATATAAGAGTATATATGAATAAATGAAATGCATTTTAAAAACAAGCATCTCTTGGTGATTCTAACATTGGGGGGGGTCCCCAGACATATTTGGAAAACTACCGTTCTTCATGCTGGGTGCTCAGGCTGGGTGTGTGACCGGGCATTGCTCAGTCCTTCCTGCTCAGGATGTTTAACAAGAGTTTGCAAGGTGCTACCCTGTATGCCACGGGCAAGGGAGCAAAGGGGTTGCAGTGGGCCTTGCCTAGGGGACCTGAGTCCTGAGCTGCAGAGGGCAGGGCTGTGTTGCGGGAAAAAAAGTATAAGAGCTGTAGGTCCTTTCATCTCCTTGCCATCAGCGGCTGCACCTGACAGACACTGGATACCACAGCTTGTAGACAAAGACCTGGTAACCCAAGAAGCTGCTTGGCCTCTCTGTGCAGTCCCATCCCAGAAGAGCTGCAGGCCTCTGGTTTCTTTAGGGGGCCCTGTGTGGAAGTGTCTTTTGTCTCCCTGGCATCAGGAATCCCATCACATGCCTGGTGGTTAGGTGAGACAGGCGCCTCAGTCTCCTAGGGAGGGGTGACAATGTTCACCCAGCAGCAATAGGATGGAGTCCCACAGAGAGCCCCTGACTGGATGGCATGGGGCTGGGGGGGGGGGGCAGTGTTTTGCCACAAACCCTAACCCCTCTCCCTTAGCGTTGGCTTCATCCCATGGACCCAGTCGACTTCAGGAAGCATCCCATGCAAGAGTTCTGTGCACGCTGCACCCTGGCTGCCTGGTTCCCCCCAGAATCCCGCAGCACTGCCTCACACACACGTTTGCTAAGTACTCAGTACTCGGTACTCAGTACACGACTGCTGAGTGAATGGATTTTCGCTGCTAGAGAGACCTCCTTTCCAGACTTGGGGTTTTGCGGCAACAATGGTTCTTGTGGCCTGGAGGCCTCTTCAGAAAACAACGGTAGGAAACAAGGCTGAACAGCACTACACTGTGTTGTTCTGACTCTGTTCTGAGGCATAAAGCTGGGAAAGGGCAACAACGCTTCACCTCATGGGTTATTGTGGACAGTGAGCTAACGAATGCTGGGCTCAGGGGATGTCACCGAGGCCCCGAGAGGAATCTCAGAGCGGTGACTGCCGTTGCCCATCTGTCATTCTTCCGGGCCTCTTTCCCCCGTCATGAAGGGAGAGCTACAGCCCCTCCCCAACACTAACCCCTCCGCGCCACACACCCACTCGCAGTTTCTAGGCTTTTCAGGGCTGGGGTCTTTAATTCGGTTTAGGCCAGCCCCTGCCTGAAGGACCCTTGCAGGCTGCGGAGTACCCCAGCCAGTCCCGCGTTCCTGCTTTCAGGACAGCGAAACGCGCTTGCGGGGGTGGGGGCGGGTGGGGCACGGGGGGCGGGTGGGGGTAAGAACGAAGCCCCGCCCCCGCGCCGTCGCGCCGGCCGCCTGTCAGCCCCGCCGTCCTCCGCCTGCGTCAGGCGATCTCGGCGGCCAGCCCCGCCGGCTCTGTGACGCCACGGGCCCCGGGGTCCTCGGCGCCTGCGCCCGGTCCTATAAAGGCCGACGCCGCGCCGCGCCGCCGTAGTGGCCTTGTTCTCCGC
This sequence comes from Eumetopias jubatus, assembly GCF_037043125.1. Taxonomy (NCBI): domain Eukaryota; kingdom Metazoa; phylum Chordata; class Mammalia; order Carnivora; family Otariidae; genus Eumetopias; species Eumetopias jubatus. The sequence continues at coordinate 27,833,232 of NW_028274811.1, read as the reverse complement.
CTTTCTTTTCTCTTATCTGCGGCCGCTCTGTTCTTGTCAGCCTACAGCCCGCAGTCTGCCTGAGACCGAGCACCGTGAGTGGCCGCCGACCGAGCGGGAAGGGGCGGTGGCGCCGTGGATTGCCAGCTGGGTGGCCGCACGGTTGCGGCTTTGGCCTGCCGGAGGCGGGAGGCACCTGGGCCTGGCCTCCCTCAGGCCCAGTGGAACCCGTCGCGGACCCTGTTCTCGGGAGGTGCCGGCGGGCCCCTCTCCTGGCCGCGCGTCCTCACGGCGCCTCGTGGGCGCCGGGGCGGGAGGGCGGGCGGGAGAAGGTGCGAACCGGGCCGGGAATTGGTCCTTTTTCGCACGGGGCGAGTGTCCGCCTGCGCGGAGCTCGGTTGCAAGGCCCAGGCTGCGGCCCGGAGCCTCCCTTGGCCCTGAGCCTACCGGCCTCGGGGACCCAGGGCGGGGGTGGCGGCGGGGCTTTCAGTGGGGGTCCCTAGGCTGTCGTGAGCGTGGGCGTGTGTGCGTGTTTGTTGTTTCGGTGTGCGGAAGGAGCGTGGCGGTGGGAGCATGGGAGCGCTGGATTTTTCGCTCCCATCCTTTCTCTTTTATCTGGCGTCACTAGTCACCGGTCCTGGCTAACTGTGCTTGGGCCGCATGTTTGCCCAGCAGGCTGCTTGCTTCTTCAGAATTGCTCTCTCCATTATTTTGCCATAGCTTGGAGTTGGTGAAACAACTGTTGAAATAGCAGATGTTCTTATCGTAGTGGCGTGACTTTTAGGAGGCCCATCTCTTTCAAAGCCAGACACTTTAAGTTTTACAGAAATTGGAGGTTCACCTGGATAAAGATCTCAGGTTTGGCTTTTGGGGTCATGAATTTTTCATCAGAGCCTCACAATAGAATATCTGTGTCGTAGAGCAATGCAGACTTGTCCATTCTGCTTTCAAAAAGGTGTCAGAATTCGGGTCACTGAAAACACAGGTTTTTCTTTACGTTGTTGATAGAATCTATTTCATGCTAGTCATGGAGGGTGATTGATTTTCAAGATAAGGAACTTAAGGAATTGTCCTGAAAGCATGTCAAATCAAAATCTCGTCCATTATCATTACAGTTTTGCACTGAATTCTAGCTCTATGACATTAAAAGAAACTTCTCTTTGAGTATTAAGTTTGGGATCACAGAGTGCCTTCAATTACAGATTAACCCTTTGCTTCCCTGCTTATTTAATGAGATCTCAACCCCCTAAAGAGTAACTTAATACAGGACTTTGACTGTGACTAAGCAGATGTGGTTATTTACCATGAGTTATTTGAAAGAAGTATGAAATGATCATCGTGCTTAAAAGTAGTTTTATCAACTGTATTGCCAGACTTGTCTTTCTGTAGTCATTCCAGTACCATGGAATATAAAAAGAACATAGAATGTTTTGTAATTAAAAATTGGGTTCATGTTAAAATATTTCTTTGGGAGATACCTTTTGTTACTGCCTTGTCACAGGGAAGGTCCTCTGCTCTGGCCCTTCTCCATTGAATAGGAC